>NC_137787.1:157126592-158606364 GCF_963383645.1 Muscardinus avellanarius
GTTAACAAGGTGTTCAGGATCCCAGTGGATGAATGACAGGTGAGCCATGAATTACAATATAATGTTAAAATAGATAATAGTGTTATGAAATGATATGAATAGTTTTTGTTGAGAGGATCAGAGGGGGGAAAGCGAATCTACTTTAGTAAGAGGAAAACCATAGAGGTGAAGCTTATGATGGACCTTGAATTTCAGTGGTAATTCATTAGGAAAAGAAAGATGATCATCTGCACATAAAAAGAGATGTGTTATCAGGAAATAAGCCTATCATTAAAAAGCTTTTTTGTCATTATCATGAATTATTGCAATCATTCCTTAAAGACAGATTTGGAAATTATATTCCTCGGTCAATCTATTCCCAATGGTACTTCACAAATAAAGGATGATAATAAGCAATAATACCTCATCCACTGTAGAATTTTTTTTTGCGGATCAAATTAAAATTAGCGTTCTAATTTTCATGGGTAATAATATGCTTGTGGAAGCTGTTAGAAAGACAATGTAGTGCTCTGACTGGTGTAACTATGAGAAAACAAACACATTAACTGAAATCTTATCTAAATAGCATAACAATTGCAAGTATAAGGGGTAACAACCAGATTTCAAATTTAAAAAGAGTGATATTAAATATTTTGAATAGTCTCTTCAATCTTTTAGTGAGATTCCCCCAAAACTGGTGAATATCAATCAAAAAAGGTTTTTTAAAAAATTCAAGCTATAAATCTTTAATACTGTAAAATTTGAAAATTTCATATATTTTTGGTGCTTTGAAATCTTCATAAATTGGCTATGAGTGCTGTGCCAGGGCAACTAGGTAGACATAAGATTTCTAAGGGTCTGTCACAAGTCTCATTACTTGTCCTAAAGTATAATATTACTCCATTTGGATGAGAATATAGAAAATGTCATGTGTTAGGTGTTTAACAGGTCAGATCCAGTAAAGTGAAATCAGAAGCAATGGTCCAGTCCAAGCTTTAACAGTAATCAGACCATGAGTGCTGCCATATGGTCTCATCTTAGAAGAATTAAAAAGAATTCACCAGAAATCCACTTGACATTTGCAAGCCTTCTGGAAAAGATGGGATGGGAGTAGTTTAAAACAATGTGGGAAGCGTGTGTGTCATGCTAGAGTATCCTATCAGCCACTTTGGCCTCTGTCCTAGACTGGGCAACTAAATATTACAGTAAGAAGTCTACAGTGAGAGTGAGAAAAGTAGAGTACATTTTAATTTACATCTTTACCTACATGGGACAAAAAAAAAAAAAAGAAGCCCACAGGAGGAAGAACTTCAATGATAACACTGCCTATAGAATTTGTAATGGTTGCAGCATTTTTGGCTGATGATAGAATATTTTTGTTTAATTTCATTCAGTTACCTTAATTACTCTTAAGTACTGATACATAGTAATGTTTTAGTTACATCCTGGAAATATGAATTTTAGATGATGAAATATTTTTCTGATGATATATGTACACACAAGATAGAAAAATGTGATATTCTATGTCATGTTGATTTATTACTACTACTACTGATAATAATAATGATAATAAAGAATGCTCCTTAGGATGCAGGGTTAATATTAACTAAACATTCCATAGAATCAAGATCTTCAAGTTGATTTTTTGTTGTTATTATAGCTTCTGAAAATATTGCCATTACTGAGATGTCTTGTGATTCAATCAGAATTCTAACCGCTGTGACCCCAAATGCCTGACTATACAACTCAGAGAAAGAAAGACTTATTTTCTCACAATTATGAAGATTTTTTTCCCCATATAAGGCCAGGTTTGTGAAGCTCGGGGCACAGAAGTAGGAAACAGAGAGAGAGGGAGAGAACAAGACTTCTGCTCTTACATCATGGAGACCAGAAGCAAAAGAGAAAGGGTGAGTTACCAGGGGAATTCAAAGACATAAACACAATCCCTAAAACCTAATTCCAGGGATTCACCCTCTCTCGCCACATCCCACTTGCTTAGGTTACTACCCATTAAGTCCATTACAATGGATTTATTCACTAATGAGATTACACTCATGATTTAATTATATCAACTCTAATTATTAATACATGAGCTCTTCAAGGGACATTATATGTTGAAACCATGACATCTGTTTATTTCTTTTATTTAGATGTTTGTCTTTCTTTCAAAGAAGATTTTACAATATGTCTGTAACTGTTATAAGTATTAAGTATTAATTTTTCAAAGTTCACAAATAGTAATACTGTAACTTCTATAAATATCAATCTTTTTCTTTCATATTTTGAAAATTCATGATCCTAAAGTTTTAGGAGCAATACTATATATTGTGTGGATAAGAAACTTTCTAGTCGGGGTTTGAATCCAGTTGCTACTGGTTACTTATTGTGGCACTTGGACAATCCAGTTAGGCTGTGTCCCTCAGTTCCCTCATCAGTCTATGGGGGTTTTAATAATCCTGAATCATAGAATTGCTGCAATGATTACATGTCCTTATGTATAAAGAACATCTAGAAGATGGCATACATGAACTGTTAATTATTATTTTCATTATTATTATACAGTGAAAAGTTGATTAAATAGTTGCTCTGCTGATGAGCTAATTTTTAAATTAGCTGAGCTTTAGTGATTTATTTTAAGTAATATACATTATCTGTTTTCCTGATGGATGTGTTTAAAATTCATCTCCTCTTTCTATTCCACTTATACCTGCAAAATTGGCAAAAATTGTGAAAGTATCAGATGGATTTGAATATTCATCCCCAGAGCTTTGGCCTTGCCTTGAATTAAAGTAGCTGCTCTATATTGATCTGCTGACTAACTCAACTGTCCCTGATCAAACTACACCCATTCCTGAGGATCCACTTATTCGTGTGTGCTCTTTCCAGTTCTCCAGCCAACAAGCTGCCATGTACATAAACCCTTTCTGCTGATGAACACATGGCTTTATAGGGCATCACACCTCTATTATCATAGTGTTAATTTTAGTAATTCTTGATTAGCAAAGACTAACTTAAAAAGTCAAGTTTTTGGAGAGGAAGTAAGAATTGAAGAGTGGCAAAGAAAGCAAGCCATAAAAGCGATTTCAATCTTCTAGCTGACTGTTTATAATAGTTTAACAGCTAAGAATATATGTGTTGATATGTTATATAAGAATTAAACTGTTGTCTGTTTACTGTAATTGGGAGGTTTGTTTGATATATCCACTGAACTTGCTCTAAGATCTGACCAACGAATAGTATTTAGAACAATGAGGTTAGATCTAGTCACATATGGAGCAAGTAAAGGCAGGAAAGAGTCTGATGACTGATTTTTCAGGTCTCCAGCATTAAGAGTAAGAGAAAGGAAGGGAAGAGAATGAAAGAGGCCAGAAATCTGCTGCCTGAAAATCAGGTTGAAAGGAAATGGAAGGCAAGTAAAAAAAAAAAAATCAGAGGTGTGGAAATGTTTACCTCTCTTCAAATCTGCCCAACATTCAAGAAAGAAAAGAATAGGAAAGTGTCCATTAAGTTTGAAAGACAGTGTTCAACTGGTGACATGGACAAGACAAGTGATGGGAATAAAAACCACACTGGACTGGATTAGAGAGAAAATAAGAAGTAAGGGGGAGAGAAAAAGTGAGCAGATAAATGGTACAGCCACTGGAAGGATGTAAGAGCAAAGAAGCCTTTTTATATCCAGGGTATAATTTTATCATGTTTAGTTTGCCAGTGGGAATATAAAGAGAAAAATGGCTGCAGGAGAAAACACAAAAACACTTCTCCAGCAGCTTACACTACACCGTGGAGTCATATGATTCATTTTGCTAGGAAAAACACGGGGTAACATTTATTAATATTATTATCTCAGCTTAACTAGAAGAAAATATATCCATGTGTGGGACTGCTTCCCCCCCCCAACTGCCCTCTGTAAATTAAAACAAAAATATACAATGAAAAAAAGTCTATCTGACAAACACTGTTTGTCAGAAATAACTTATTTTTAACAATTTATTTTATATTCTTCATCACTCACTCTTTATGTAATTACAGATATACATATGCAACACACACACACAATACACCCAAGGAATTAAAAAAAATCTTTATGTTCTCTTCCTTACTCTATTCACTTAACTGTGTTAAGTGTCCTAATTAGTACAGATTTGACTTTTTATTGACTAACATTTTCTATTGTGCATGTTCTGTTTATTTAATCATTCATCTACTAAAAAGGATTTTGTGTCAGTCGTTTTGTCATTTGTTGTTTTCATCGTGTCATTATGTTTCTAAAATTTAATGCCTAGATGATTTTAAGCATAGACATGAATGTATTTTAGTAGTTTTAAACTTTGATGATATTTTTTACTTGGCTGCCATTATTATGTGAAGTGATAAATCCTATTGTTCATTATTTCTAAAATAAGGAGAGACTTTATTTTTTCACCATCTTTACCCAAGGGATCTCCTTAATGGGCTATTTTTCTACTCCTGTACCTTCCTAAGCTTCAGGTTGAATTACTTGATGCAAGTACATGAAATATAGTAAACAGGACCCCTCTGTCTGGAAACAGGTGGTAGTAGAGCAGACTCCGAGCACAGATGTGTTCTCAGAGAGGGAAGAGTGAGGGTGAAGGAGCTGCAAGCCCCCAGCAGAAGCTGAGGACAATGGGTTCTCCTTCCTGGGAGTGCTTTTCCTACTACTATAATAAGAAAGGAAAAATATAAGGATTAAAAATATTTCATGGTGTCAATATCACTGTGCTTTGCTTAATTAGCACTGAGGTTTGGTGCTGGAGCTGTTGGAGGAATTTTCCAGTCACAGAGTTGGTTCCTGCTGTGTAGGAAGATGAGTGTAAAAGTTGAGTAAACATGTTATATGGTCTGTATTTATATTTTATTATCTAGAGTAAGAACTTTTGCTGGTCAATGTTTAAAAGATAAGCCTGACATCAAATAAGATTAAGATCTTACAGGCACTCAGAACTAGTCATTCATGTTTTGTTTTTTTTTTTTTTTGGTGGTACTGGGGTTCCTGGAAGCACTTCTACCTCCGGTCGACACTCCCAGGTCTATTTTTACATGTTTATTTGGAAACAGGGTCTTCTAAGCCAGCGCGCGCAGCTGGCTTCGAACCTGTACGATCCTCCTGTTTCTGCCTCCCAAGTGCGGGGATTACAAGTGTGTGCCACCACGCCCGGCTGTCATTCATGTTTTTATAATACTCAGGCCATTAATTTATTTGCTTACCATGTTCACCAATTTTATTAATTACTAGTATATGAGTGTCACATCTGTTAAAAATGAAGGCCTTCTGTCCAGGCTACTCTCTCTCTCCAGCCCTCACTGACTCTGCTACTAACACTGCTGTCTGCCTCAGAGCTATGTCCCCTGAAGAGTCACCAAGATGGAAGAAAGGACTAAAGGGCTCTTCCTCTGTCTTTTGCTAGTTTGCAGAGCAGATAGTCCCCACCAGTTAATCAACTGTGATAGATGAGGATTTATCACAAGCAAGGAACAGTTGTAATTGGTCAAACTAAAGAAGTATTAAATGTGCTTTATATAATAAGTGACCTATAGAAACATAAGGTACAAATAAGAGTGGGAGCATGCAGGTTATAGAAAATATCAAGAAAGTCTAAATGACTTTATAGAAATGTGTTTAGGGTTCTAAGTGTGTAGATTCTTGCACATTTAGTTCTTGTAGTTGAATCTTTAAGTGGAGACTGTGTCTAGAATAGCACTTATTTAAACCTATTTCTATTTTGGAATCTATGAACCTCGAAACTCTCAATAAAATATCCATATTATAAAAATTATACAGAACATATACATGTATATATACTAAAAAGTGAATATGTATTTATACATATGTATATATATTTTAAAATGGAAAAAACATATAGTAAAAAGGAAAAATTGCTTTCATTCTAACTTTTCCAAAGACACTATTAACAGGATGTAGGGTTCCAACAATCAGTTGTACAATCAGTTGTATATACAAAGAAATGAGGTTCCTTCTCCTAACCCCTCTCCCCTCTCTTGCACACAGAAACCATAGTTTTTAAAAATCAAAATTTGCTGCACAGAAGATCTTCAGCTTAATATAATCTCGCAGCAAACAAAATGGTCAAGAACCTCAACAGAGAGCCCACAGAATGGGATATTTTTGCCAGCTATTCCTCTATTAGAGGACTAATATATAGGATATACAGATAACTCAAAAAAACCACTGCCAAAAAAAACAAATAACCCAATAAAAATTGGCAAGTGAACTAAATAGACACTTCACAAAAGAAATACAAATGGCAAATAAATGTCTGAAAAAATGCACAACATTACTAGCAATCAGAGAGATGAAAATCAAAATGATCCTGAGATCTCACCAAACTCCAATAGCAATCATTAAAAACACAAACAAAAAATGCTGGGGAATATGTGAAGTAAGAACTTTATTACACTGTTGGGATTCCAAATTAGTTCAACTACTTTGGAAAACAGTTTGGAGGATCCTCAGAAGAATGAAAATTAACCTACCATATGATCCAGCAATGCTACTTCTGGGCATCTACCCCCCAAAAAAAAGGAAAACAAACTATCAGAGTAACACAAACATACCTGGGTTTATAGTGGCACTATTCACACTTTTCAAACTATGGAATCAGCCAAGATGTCCATCAACAAATGAATGGATTATAAAACTATGGGATATGTACATGATGGGATTTTACTCAGTCATAAAGAAGAACAAAATTATCTCATTTGGAAGAAAATGGATGAAACTAGAGAACATTATGCTACATAAGATTAGTCAGTCACAGAAAGTGAAAAGTTGGATGTTTTCACTAATATGTGGAAGCCAGGGTGGAAACAGGAAATAGGAGGGACTCCAGGCAAATAAGGAAAAACAGATGAGTGAAGAAGGCAAACTAACCGAGGGAGATGGGAGAGGGAAGAGGGAAACAGCTCGATGGATGTGATGCACGTACACAAACTTATCGAAGTCAATCACTGTGCTGAGCAGGGGAAGGAGGAGAGGGGAACGGAATAGGGTGAGGATTGAGGATGGGCTCAGTGAGCGCTGTGTGCAGGTAAGCTTCTACCAACCTGAACTTCATCAAGATGTGTTGTGATTGCAATGTATCAATAAACAAAACAATACAAAAAATACTTGAGGTCAAGAGGGTGTTCTTCACATGCCTGCATTATCTATTCTAATTATATCAGCAAACTCAGGAAAATTTGATGCACAATTCTTCTGCAGAGGTCCTGCTCCTTCTCAAAAAAAGTGTATCTGCGGGCCTTCAACTTTCTGACTAAAACAAGTATAGTCAAGTAGTCTGGAATTAATTTGAAGAGGGATATTCTTGAGATTCTGCTCTGAAGGTTTAAAGGGCTTGGGCAGAAAACCAGGAAGGGACGCACTCTTTGAGCCAGACACAAAGAGAGCAAAGAGCTTTGCAGGCTCAATTAGCAACTACTAGTGGTCCTGAGGCTGAGTGAAGAGATGGCGCTCCCTGCCTCAGCAGATAAGCTCCTTTCCTAGAAAATTTAGCAATGACCGAGGGAGAAAGAAGAGTCATGCCCATTATTCTCTGTTGAGAACGTAGTGAGGTCTCCTGTCCTTTAGGTAGGACGAAGCAGGAGGTAACCCTGCTGGGGAGGAGGAGGCCTATGCACCCCTCGCTGCCTTCTTTGGAAGGCTTGCTGATATTAGGAAAGAAAAAGAAAACAGGCCATAGAGTCTAATCTGTATGTCAACTGGACCTCCAGGTAAACAGACAATGTTAGGGGCAGCCAGGCCAGGGAACCCACCTGGATCTCTGCTGCTTGAGTCAGCCGCTACCTGCCCAGGAAATAAGCAAGGGAAAAATGAGTTAAATGCAGTTTGATCAAGCTGGTGAGAAGCAGCTAGATTGTCTCTCTGCTGGAATTACAGAAGCAGTTCCATTTTTGGAAACAAAAGCCAGGATATATACATATGTAGATTTAAATAGGTTGTGCCAGTCAGAGAACATGCCAGTGTTAGCTTCCTTGGCACCTATGTAGGCCAGAGGTAGTATTTTAGTTTTCATTCTCAGCATGAGGAAGTTTAGGAGCTAAAAAAAAATTCAGAGCTTTTAATTTCAAAGGGTCTGTCTCGGTTTCACTATGTGGTTAGCTAGGAGGAAAAAATGTATTATCTATAGACTAACTTCAACAGGACTTTCCTGGCTAGAGGATATCTTATAGGTAAAAAACAGAATGTGTGGGTTATGATACATATCCCCTGGAGAATATCCTGGAAGAAGGCGTAACTCTCTAGGATATAAAATAGAAATGTTTTATAACTTAAATATTCTCACCAGAGTGAGAAGTAAAAATTGACAAATGTTAACCTACAAACTCACTTATTATTCTGGTCCAGAGAGCATACATTTGGCATGGCCAGGAAGGTCTGGTGGCATCATCTTGGCATGTTCCAGATCCTAGAACACTTTGTTCACCTCTTTGTTTTTGAATTTATTAGTTAAGTTAGACTCTGAAAAATATCTCTGACTCTACAAGTCTCATTTGAAAATCTGACCTTGTGTGTTATCTTTCTCACATATACAATTCTAAAACTTTCATCTTTTACTAAACAGTATATAGTTATCCTTCTTGAATGTGTGAAAGCATATAATGGGTATTGACAGAAACTTCCTAGGCACGCAGGTCTCAGACCTACAGAATCATAATCTGAGTTTTAATAAGAGTCCCATAGAAATTATACATAATAAAGTATGATGAGCATTGGCACTGGGATTATTACTCTCCTCCTATTAATACAATTTTTCAGTGGCAAAATCTTCTTGATAATATTACCTACACTATTTTAACCACTTTCCTATCTTCCATTTTCTTTCCACTGAAATATGGCTTTGGTTTCTTCTTGTCAAAGTCATATAGCCCAGAATTTTAGCAAAATTTGATGATCCAACTGGATGCCTTTCCATTCGGAATCACACTCTTCTCTTTTCTGTGACATTTCATTTGCTTTGCCCTACATTTTTGTCTTTTCTTTCTCACGCTGTTTTATCTACAAGGTGTGTAAATGTTGCAGTGCCTCTGGGTTTAGGATCAGATCCTTTCTTATATTTATTCTATTTTTGTGAAGGACTATATTTTGTTACATAGCTTTTTAGAAATCTTGTGCAGGAAATGGAGTGTTTTTAGATACAAACTCTCTGAACTCTAGATAAATTTTTCAATCCTCACATTTGATATGTCTCCTTGGACTTTAATCCTTCTTTCCTTCCTTTTTTATTGACAAGGACTAGCTATGTTGTTCAGGCTGCTGGCCTTAAAATCCTGACCTCAAGTACTCTTCTAGCTTCAGATTGCTGAGTATCTGGGACCACAGCCATACACGATTTACCATTCCTGGTCTTCTGGATTTCCTTCCTTCATTTCTTTCCTTCCCCCACCTTTCTCCCTTGCTTTCTTGATATTGGGGATTTGTTTTACTTAAAAATATTGAAAAACATTATTAGTAAATAGTAAAACCCTCTGTCCCATTCTTTAAATTCAACTTTCTATGAGTAACCACTACTAATCTACTGGTGGGTACCTTTTTCAGATTTTTACTGTTATAGAAAGGGTGCATGTGTGTGTGTGTGTGTGTGTGTGTGTGTGTGTGTGTGTGTGTGATTTTATTTTTCAAAATCAAAACCAGTTATTCTAGACATGCATATATGTTTATTTGCTTTTTTCACTTAACACATCATTAAAGCGGATATGTTACTTTATTAACAGTTACATTTATTACATTGTGATCAGAGAATATGAAATTTGTTGAAATTTCTTTTGTAGCCTAATTTAAAAATGGACTATTTTTTAAAAATCAGTATTTCTATCCATATTCTGAAAGAATGCATTTTCTTTTATTAATAATAAGCTTTACTATTTAGCTATTAAAAGTATCTCACAGTTTTTAAAATATACTTTTACTGGTGCATTGTAATTATATATTATAATGAGATTCAGAGCAATAGAAACATACATGGATGCAGCACCTGGTTGTTCTCCTTTGGACCCACCCTGCTTCCTTCCTCTCTCTGTACATATTATTGAGATTTGTATTGAAAATTTCATACCAATCTGAAATTACTTGACATATTTTTATTTGGCATTAGTTTAAATAAATATTTATATTTTTCTCGCTTTTTGTTGTGATTTTTAATTGTTAAAATTTCCCAGTGATAATGAATGTCTTCCTTATGTTTTAATGTTCTATAGGTAATATGATGTTAAAATTTAAATACTGACTAGGCACAAAGAATTGTAAAAAATTTTTTAATTGTAAAATTAGAAAAAGTTTTAAATTCTAAGTTAAAGTATAAATATATTGAAAGAGTTTTAGAACCTATTTTAAGGCTCTAAGAAGGCCAAAAAAGTGGAGGGAAGAGAATTTTATGAGAAGATCAATTTTATAGAAAGATCAATTTGGAGAATTGGAGTCTTTTCTTCCCTCTGATGTTGCTGATAAGTTAGTGTGGAGTTTTCTGTCATCTCATCTCTAGTAGAGATGTGATGTGGTCCTACTCAGTAATTTATGAATTCATTCTCAGTTATTGAGTGATATTAAAGTCTGGTATCTGAGAAGGCTGAAGTGACCTTGGTGATGAGGTCTATCTCCTGTCCAGAAAATCTAGAGGACAGGAGGGTGGTTTAGGAAAGGAAAGATTCCTTTCCCCACAATTTTTAGGTTCATAGAAGAGGCACCTGTAAATAATAAATGTATTAACACCAAAAAAAGGATAAACATTTATTTTGTATAGGTTCTATGTGACATAAAAGCCTTCAGAAAGAAAAATTTAAATGAGGAGCCCTTTTCATTCCTATGCTTAGGGTTTATGAAGAGTAGACATCCATGCAGAAGTAGGATTGGATAAATGTGTCCCTTTGTCTTCAGAGATAAGGTTGTTCTTTTCTTTGCAGAATAGGGAAAATACTTCTGAAATGAGTGTCTTATGGCCTACTTTATAGGAAGGTCAGGGTAAAAGGGTGGAAGAAGTTCAGACAAAACTTTCTGCTTCTGTTTTTTTTCCGATAAGTACAAAGGTGTCATATTTGGGCTAGTATGTTTTGAATTTCAGTAGTGAAATTCAGCGTCTTTGGAGCCAGGGCAGGCCAGTGAATGGTCCAGGAAGACCAGTGTTGCAAGATGAAAAAATAACCCTGAGTTAACAAGAGAAAGGTCTCTCCTCTAGCCCCAGTAGAGCCTTTCAAAGTGAGATGAAGTGTCAGATACCTATGCCAAGGGGTTTCCAAGCATCCAAGTGAGACTTTTCCCATACTTTTTACTTTCTTCCTTCTTTAGACCTCCATATTGTAACTTTTGTTACAAGTAATAGTAAGTACTAGAAAAAGAGAAAACATTGAATTTCAACAGTGATGAGTGGAAACAAACAACAGATTAGCTAATGGAAATATGTATTTGGAAAATCATAGAGTAGAAAGAAAACAGTAAGAATCTAGAAAACTCCAGAGATAAGTAGAAATAGATAACATGAAAAGAGGAGGAGAAGGACCAGGAGCTAATATTTATTCAAATCTAAGCATATAACACAAACTAGTGTTTTCACACCTGGGTTCTCTCATTCATTTAATACTCTCTTTTTTTTTTTTCAGTACTAGGGATGGAACGCAGGGGGCATTCTACCTTTTAGCTACACCCCCAGCCCTATATTTTTATTCTTTATTTTGAAACAGGGTCTCACTGAGTTGTAAAGAGCCTCACTAAGTAGCTGATGCTGTCCTCGCACCGCAATCTTCCTGTCTCAGCCTCCCAAATGCTGGGATTACAAGCGTTCACCACCACACCCAGATTAATACTCATTTTAATATCCACTTACCCCATCCCAGCTTTGCTGTTAGGTTTTATGTTAGACTGCAAAATTTCCCTCTGCACAATCATTTGCACTCATATATATTTTGGTATCTAGCTAATATTACACTTGTGAATGTTTTTAAAAATAGTAAATAATATTTTAGTGTAAATCTATTGTATTTCTTGCTATTTTAATCATTATTTAAAAATTTTGTAGTGCTGATTAAAACCCAGGGTCTAGTGCTTCCCTACCATTCTAACACTGAGCTATAGCCTT
Organism: Muscardinus avellanarius; assembly: GCF_963383645.1. Lineage (NCBI taxonomy): Eukaryota > Metazoa > Chordata > Mammalia > Rodentia > Gliridae > Muscardinus > Muscardinus avellanarius. Next base: position 157,138,676 of record NC_137787.1, read on the forward strand.
AGCACTTAATTTTTTACTATTTTAATGAACATTAATTTTGTGACTCTATGTTGTTCTAGGAATATGTCATTCTGTTTTTATGACTGACATATAGGATTTTGTAGCTCTAATGTCTCTTGGTCCCCATTTGACAAGTGAAGGACAATTAGGGTATTTTGCCTCTTTTAACCCATTATTTAATAATTCTTGATTATGTTTTCTAGTGTATATTTGTACCAATATTGAGAAATAGAATTAACCATGTTTCAGCAGTTCTAACTCAAAATTTTTAAGAAATAAAAATATTTTCTATTGAAGTAGCAAAATTACATAGAAATGTACTGTTTTCACTTTGTAGCTAAATTAGGCATTCATTTTGTAACTGAGTGTGTCTGTATGCTCCTCACCACAAGTATTCCTGACAGCCATTTTCGATAATATAACCTTAAGTTGGCCAGAATCTTCTAGAATGTCAGCTTTCTTAGTTCACATAACCTTTAATTCACCGGGAATCTTCCAGAATTTCAGTCAGCTTAGTTCAAATAACCTTAGTTAATCCAAATCTTCTAGAATCCTAAACTTTGTTTCAGAACTCCCACCTTCCATAGAAATAGTCAACAGTACAGAGTTGTAAAGCCAATCCTTCACCAAGCAGGGAAAGGGGCAGAATCACATTAGGGATAAAAGCAGAATCGTGCTCTTGCTTCCCAGACATTTTGTTGGTTGCATACCCTTCTGCAGAAGTAAATTTCTTTGCCAAGTTACTTTTGATTTCATAGTTTTTTTTTTATTATTTTTGACTTCCTTAGAATCCATTTCTAACAACTGGGGGCTCATCTGAGATTCCTGCCATTTGTATGGATGTCATTTTCCACTCAAGGGGAACATGTCTATTGTCTCATTGAAGTAGCCTCTGGGTGCTGGGAACAACTAGACAGGTCCCTCACCGGCTGAGAACCAGTGGTGAAAATCTCTTAACCATTCAGGGAAAGGGCATTGTCAAGTACTGAAGTGAACAGGTAACTTTGTGCATGAACCAAGGTAATACATATTATAGGAGGTGGCAAAGTATATTCTTGGTGGTTGGCATGGATATCTCGGAGGTTGTGTGAGTGTGCCTGAGACACAGAGTGAGTATGGATTTCTGATCTGAGGTTGCATTTGTGACTTCATATGGCTTATGGTAGTCCTCATGTACCTTGTCAGGGACTTATGCTGAACTTATAATTGCTAAGAGGTACCTGGAAATCCCATAAGGAAAATAGCCAGAGATGGATAAAACATCTTGGGAGAATACATGAAACCTCCAGGAAAAACAAGGGTTGACCCTCTACTAGGAACACAATAATTTATATTGGAGTCAAGAAACCTCCAGGTAAGGGGGCAGGGATTATCCAGTAATGGTAATTGATTTGGGTTGTAATGCAAGAAACCTCCAGGCAAGGGAGTGAGAGGTTGAGACTCTGACACAAACACATAACTGGGATAATAAAGATGGGAAACAAGCAAAGTAGGGAAAGTTCTGACCAGGAAAAGAAAAATGAGAATATGATTCTCTCAGACAGTCCTTGAGTTATATGCTTAATACTGGAATGAAATTCTTAGAACTAAAAATAAGAAGAAACAACAGAATTGCTAGTGTGAATGCACTGTTCAATGCTCATTCATAGCTAATTAGCTTTTGGCAAAGCAGCTACCCAGCATCCAAGACTACTTTAACTTAAGTTGAACGTGTTGCTCTGTTAAAACTTACCTAGTTTTAGTCATTAATTGATTCCAGGAAATTAAATCATTTGGTGACCCACTCGAATTTGTTAGGAGAGAGCATACTACATTCTACCTTTCTCTGTTCTTCACCCCTACCCTGTTTAACATTGTGGGAGTTCATGGCAGTTCTCTGTAGTGTGTATGAACACAGGGGACCTGGTCAGAGGCATATGTCAACATTCCTATTCCTAAGATGTACCAATGAAATCCCACCTTCCTTCTGGAAACTTGGGTGAACATTACTTTCTGTAGCCATGACTATATGGTGCAAGGTTCCCTGTCCTGCCGCAGGGGACACTCCTCATCAAGCATTCTAGCATGTTTTCTCCCTAGCCATATTTTTTTTCACATCTTACAGATGCTCTTCCTACATAAATAAATGACGAAAAGTGGCTGACAAAGCTAAACTTTGAATGGGATAAAAGACAAAAAGCTGAATCTAGACTGAATACCTTCCAGTATTAAAAAATTAGATGAGAGTTTGAATGCCTTATACTCTCTAATTTATATAAAGTAGCTACCCAGTTGGCAAAATGTGGGCTAGGCTGGCTAAGGCATACCAAGTAAAATCATTATCGGCCACCTTATAATTTGAGTATACTACAGAGGAAAAGATTAGAAAAGAAAGAAGGAAAGAAAAGACAAATAGTGATATCAGATGGAGAATGTTTTAGACAACACAACTCCTAGTCCTCCTGAGGTATATCTATAAGTATTTCTTTTTAAATTTTTTTATTGGTGCATTGTAGTCATACATCTTAATAAGGTACAAGATGGTAGAAGAATACATGCACACATCACACATTTAGCCCTTCCCCAATTTCCACCCCATTCTTTCCCCTCTCCCTCCTTCTCATGTTTGGCTTAGTGATTGACTTTAATATGTTTGTGAATGTACATCATATACATTAGGGAATCTTTTCTTTTTTATTTCCTTCCTTTTCTCTTTTTTAGCAAATTTTTAAGACACTTTGGTTTTTGAACATTCATTTTGTTTTGATTAGTTTCTTTTTGTTCATGTGACTTAAATCTAACAACTGTAATATTTGAAAATGCTCTTAAATTATTAGTATACACTGCTTTTTCTAAGTAAATGGTCAATCAGGATTATGTTTGTCTATGTATGATGTTTTCAAATACAATGTTCATTGTTTTTGGAGATCTTTTGTGGCAGAAAAATTGTTTAGAACACTAATGATGTCTATCTGATGCCTTGATTTTCAGGGATAGTACATGAATAACATTCATGGTTATTAAATGTGCTTCCTAATTCTTGGTATAAAGGAAAACAAGAGCATGGGCTGACTTTTTTGGGGTCTTTAATAAAGGCAACAAAGGTTACTAAAATGAGATTTTTAGTTAATGTTTAATAATGCAATACTGAGATGGGGAGACTATCAGAAAACTATAAAGTATACTATTTTGAACAGATCATTATATCTAGGTTCAGATATTTTGTAGGATTGTTTTAAGTATAGATTAAGGAAGAAACCAAGGCAGAAAGAAGCTTGTATTTATAAAAGAGATTAATATAAAGATTTTTTGGTGAATAAGATTAAAAAAAGAATTGGAAAAAATGTAACAGGAATATTCATAACTTTTCTATTCCTTCACCACAGACCACTCTCCAAGAATTATACCACCAAAGAGAGGTTTTCTTGGTAGAGATGGAATAGAATTTGTAAATGCACTCCTCACTGGTTCAGATATATGATAATTAAAAAAAAAAGCCCCTTCGACAGGATCTCCTCCATTGGTTGGCAGACCATTTTTATCAGTTTTTAGGGACCCATATTTTCATGTTCATGGTATTAATGTCAATCACAGGAATGTTCTTCTCTGGACAGGAAAGAACTATGATTAGGAGGACTACCCATGTGAGCTAGAAATGAGAACACTCACTAGACTAAAGGTTACTCTCACTAGTCAAAAGTTTTCTAGCCAGAAACCAAATAAAAATATTAATAATTCTGTGCATAGGGATATTACAAATGACCTCAGAGGATTAATTATAAAGGAGATAAGACAAAGAGTTCCCCATTTTCAAAATTTTGTCAAGAGTCTTTAATATCCAGCTGAAAAAGTATAAATATCACTCTGAGTTCTTAGTCACACTAAAAGACGAAATAAAAAACTATTTTCTTTTTGTCTCATGGGATCCTCTTTTTAGAGTCAGAGGATCCCATGAAACATGAAGGATGTCCACCAGAGGGCAATGTAAACAGCAACACTATCATTCAGATGGATGGATCTGTTTTGAAGAAGTTAGTGTTAAGGAAAAATCCAAAGCTATTATCATCAAGGCAAATCAGATGTGGCCCTTCTGATCACAGTGATTGATATAAAGTTTGCCACAAGCCAGACATGGTGGTTTATGCTTATAATCCCAGAACTTGGGAGGCTGAGACAGGAGGATCACACAGGCTTGAAGCCAGCCTCAGCTATTGAGTGAGGCTCTCAGCAACTTGGTGAGACTATGTTGCCAAATAAAGTATAAAATAGGTATGGGAGTATAGCCCAGAGGTAGAAAAACCCCTGGGTTCCACCCCCCAGTACTACACACAAAAAAGTTTGCCACACCACCAACGTCTAAAATGACACAAGAAACTCCCATAAATAAAAGAAAATACTTATAAGGAAGTATTTTTAAAGAAAGTTAAAAGATAATGGGAAATATTTTGGGGGAAAGGATTTTATATGACAAAATTTTTGTTCTGAATGGCTGTGTTCTACCCAAAGGGAAAGGAAAAAAGAGAACAAAATTCAAAGTGGTAAGCAGGCCAGAGAGGGTTTAGAGAAGTTGCAAATACTTTTTAAAGTGTAAGACTTAAGAAATAAATTTTTTTATGTTATGAAGCTGGATAAAATTGAGAGGAATTATTTAAAGAATTTTTTTAAGTCACATTAAATTCTGCGTTTAAAACAATAATGTTTTCTTAAGTCATTGTTCTGATCTTAGAAAATTTTAATTGAATATATACAAGGATTTACCTAGACTTAACAAGAACTCTTTCTTAGATAATTGCTCTAAAATAATTCAAGACAAATGTACAATAGAAATTCTATAGTGAATAAGAAAAAATAAATGTGCTGGAACTTTTGAGATTATCTAATAATTGGTTTTCTCAGAATGGATTATTTTTCTTTTAAACTAAACCTTAAAACTCTGAAAATGATGTAAGAAATAATCTATATGGATCCAATCAATATGGGGTGGTATACACTTTTGAAAAAATTTAGGCAGAAAGAGGCCAAATTAGTCACAAGAAAAAAGACATAATTTGTAATGAATTAGTTCTTTAAGTACAAAAAATATTATGCTGCCAAATGAAAGAGCTATCAAAGATGGAGAATTTTGGAGGTTCAAGGAAGCAGGATGGATACTGAGACTGCTATGGAAGTTGCACGAGAGTCTAAAGCATCTATCTTCCACCAGACACCAACCTCCCCCCCCCCCCATAATAGTTACTCCAACATTTAACAAAAAGAAGGAAAGTTAAACTAAGTAGGTGTTGTTAAAAGTGAGGAAAAACAGTGGAAACAACAAAATAAGAGGGAAATGATCACCAAACTTGTTAGAAGAGAAATTAGTCACTGAGAACCTCAAACCTTCCTTTAAGCTGTTCTCAGAACATATGGGTAGATGGGAATACATACACTACAACCAAGCTGATGCTAGAAACAAAAGTGCCTTCCTGTTGCCCTCCTACAGATTAAGATGACCCCAAGAAAGGGCATAAGACTATCTCCTTGTGAAATACCTTATGGGTTGTCATACTTAAGGAGATTGACCTGCCTACTGAGGAAATCAAAGGTCAGTTTCTTAAGTATATATTGGGTGTCTCTTTCACTCTTTTTTCCTTAAGGCTAAAAGGACTTTTGGCTCAAACCTCTCCTTTGAATTCTCAGTGCACCACTACCAACCTGATACTATGTTCTAAGTAAAACCTGGAAGGAAGATAAGCTCCAGCTTTGCAGAGATAGTCCTAATCAAGTGCTCCGGACTACAGAGATGGCTTTCTGAATGGTAGTAGAAAAAGCCTGGACTCCTTACAACTGGGTAAAGTAGTTCCAGTAGGCCCAAATTTGAGAATAAAAAAACTTATTCAGCTTGGACCATTATCAATTTCAAACAAAAGGCTTTATTTTCTGTTCATTTACCATAAATTTTACTCAAGTCTGTGATCCTTTAACCATTACTTTTGACACTTTCCAGGTACTGTCATGTGGAAATCTTGAAAAACAGAGGCAATTTTCAGCAGTGAATACATATGTCTGTCCTGAACCATCATTCTATATCCTGGAGCAGGGCCATGGCTTTGCTGGAATAATATATGGCAGATAACAGAGTAATAGGGGTGGAATTCAAACACGAGTGGGTAACTCCATTCTTGAAGTCCCTTAAACAAAAGCTATACTTTCACCAAGTTAGTCCCCAGCCTAATTGTTGACAATTACAATATAGCTCTACGGTGTAATTCTTTACAATGTAAACTTATTGTCTTAGTCATAAATGTTGAACAAGAAGTTGCAGCCAAAGTACATGGATTAGGAACAAATAGTTATGGCTGAGACCTCCTGAAGGCTCATTTAATCCAGATAGATAGATAGATAGATAGGTGGATGTCATTTGGGTATCTAGAGGCATACCAAATAAATTTAAGACTAGAAAACAGATTGCTGCAGGATTTGAATCTATGTTATTTGATGGTTAATAATTAATAAAATTGTAGATTAATTAAATATTTTAAAACCAATAAAGGTTTTTTCACTATACTAGGCATACCGTACAAAGAATAGCTAAACAATTAGATGCCACTAGTTGAATAGCATGAGTAAATAGATTAGCTCTAGATATACTCTCAGCCAAAAAGAGTGGTATTTGTGCCATAGTTGGAAAACAATGTCGTACTTTTATTCCCAATAATATACCCTCAGATGAAACTAACTAAATATTTGCAAAGATTAGCAATCCTAGCAAATGAATTTGCTGAAAATTCAGGGATAGATAAATCCCTTCACTAATCTAGTGGAATAATGGTTTGGTAAATGGAAAGGCATAATGATATCAGTCGTGACCTCCTTTAACATTGTTATGAGAGTAATGATTTTGGTAGGATGCTATATATGATGATTAGTTCAGAGATTTATAGAGACAGTCATTGCCAAACAACCTCTGCCCTTGTACAATGATAATCTTCTACTTATGAATACAGCTGAAGAAAGCTCATGCTAGCAGAGTCTGAATAAAAGAATAAAAATATATAATAAAAGGGGATAATTATAAGTAATACAAATAATCTTTTCTTTTGAAGTAGTAAAACTACATAGAAGTGTACTATTTTCCATTTTTTAATTAGCTTAGGCATTCATTTTTTAACTGTGTACACTTGTCTGTATGCTTTACTCCCCAAATTTTCCTGAGTGTCAGCCATTTTAGATCATATAAACTTTGGTTGACCAGAGTCTTTCCACATGTCAGCCATCTAGCTCATATAACCTTTAGATCACCAGGAATCTTCCAGAATGGCCTCCATCTTAGCTCAGATAACCTTTAGTTGACCCAAATCTTCTAGAATCTTAAACTTTATTTCAGAACTCTCACCTGTCATAGAAAGAGCCAATAGTAAAAAGTTGTGAATCCAAGACTTCACCAATCTGGATAAGGAGCAGAATCACATTAAGGATTAAAAAAACAACAACAACAACAAAAAAAAAAACTGGAGTGAATTGTCCTAGCGGACCCAGAGGAGTGAACCCAGTGGAGTGAACTGTCCACTGGGTGTGCTTGCTCACCAGACTTTTTGTCAGTTTCACATTTTTCTGCAGAAGTTAATTTCTTTGCCAAGTTACTTTTGATTTTATGAGTTTTTGTGACTTTCTTAGAATATATTTCTGTCACAATGCATGCATGTATTGAATTTAACTAATTACTTCCAGATTCTCTCTAAAATATTTGTAATAATTTATGCTCTTATTTCCAGGTCACGAGGGGTCAGTTTTTCCTTATCTACTCCTTTGTTTTGTTTTGAGGCAGGCAGGGTCTCACTATGTTACCAACTTTGGGTTTGAGTTCTTGAACCCAAGTAAGTGGTTTTCCTGACTCACTCTTCCATATTCTGGGACTATAGATCCATGTGACCACACCTATCTCTTACCCATTCTTGATGCTACTCAAATTTTTATTTATGTTTAAATTTGATAATATAAAGTAGTATATTGTTTTAGTAAACGATCCTTAATTATTAGTGAGGTTGAAAATTTTGTTATGTTTTTATTCTTTCTGAAATTTTTGTGATCACATACTTTACTCATTTTTTGCTGTTTCTTATCTTTTCCTTATTGAAATTCTTTGCAACTTTAGATATTAATTAAAGGAAAAAAATTTTAAGATGAGCTTCCAAATCTCTCCTTTAGAGAGACTCAAAGTCTAACTTTGTTTTATTCTACTTTGGGCATTTCATTTCTCTATCTATTTTCTAAAGTTTTCCTTTGGCTCATATTAGTATGTGATAGTTTACTTTTTTATTATTAATTTTCCCAGATGTGTCATCACACACACACACACACACACACACACACACACACATAAATTTTTTTTAGTGTTTAGCACCGTGAATCTAATGTTTGAGTGCCTACAGAGTTGAAGTAGTTCTTTTAAGGGCATTAATACAAGGAACAAACATGAAAAAAAAATCTGCTCTGTTTCAAAGCTTCCAGTTTGTTTATGGTCTTACAATTCATGTCGACTCTAATTCTCCCTTCTCTCTTTTTCTGATGCCTTTTAACTAGTATTCCCTAAAGTGGTTATTTTCCTACAAATCTATCATGCACTTCTACTTGGCTTTGCTACCAACTGTGAAGTATGTGGTTTCCTGGTCCCTGTTTGTAACCAGAGTCATTCTCTTTTCAGGTGGCTGCCTTAAAGTATGTACTTTGTTGCTGAAGTCTTGGGTCACCTCTGTAGAGACCTTGGCATCTGTGATTTGCTCCACTTTTCATTTATATAGTTTGAAAATATTGAGTATAGAATTTCTAATTCTTGAGATGAAATAGGCAGAATGGGCAACCTAGTTCAGAGTTTTAATTCTATGTTTAGAATTTGCTTTTAGCAAATTTGAAAATGTGATCTTTCATGATATGTCTTCCATTGTTTTTGACTTTACTATATATATGTATATATATATACACTTTATATTTTAATACTCTATAAAATTTTTTGATGAACTATAATTATTGAAATAAAAACTATTTTATTTTATAATAGACAAAATTGTAGAAATTTTGATGATTCTTATATATCAGCAGTATGATGATCCATGTGAAATTGCTGCTTTTGTTGTCAAATATGAGTAATTTCATTCCATATGGTTCTATCTAAAATAAAAGATAAAATGCAGTGAATTAGAACATGAGGGTGCAAGACAACTTGAATGGTTTGCTTACCTGCACTCATTTAGTAAACATCAGGGAAGCTTTGGCTTAACACTAGTACAGAACTGGAATACCACAACACATATTTCATTAGAAATATGTGTTTTAAAAGCTTTAAACTTCATCTGTGTAAGCATTGTATTTTTCAGTGCTTAGCTATTCATAATTTTTATTTTACTTTAAAACAATAACATATGATAAGTGGAAGGGAGATTTATTTTCTGTTGTTCTTTATGACATAGGAGAAAATATAACAGAACTTTAGTTCAGAATTCATATTTATAGTCTCATTTAGAAGAACCTTTCTTATAAAGATAACTGAGCTGTTACCATTTGTAAAAAATCCATATCGATGCCTGGCATTCTAGATATAAGACAGAACAATTGAAGGATTAATTCCAAGTTAATGAGCTCATTCTTCTTTCCTAACTTGCGAAAAGGAACAGTAAATTAGAGCTAAGAGCCTTTTTTTTTCCATAGAAATGGAGAAACTATTGCTGTCAATGGAATTTTAAAATTGCAAGGCAGTTTCAGTGGCAGGCGAAGTCAGTTCTCCCATTTCTCAGATGAGTAAATTTATTTAATTTATTAAGGCTGTCACAATAGGAAAACATCAGGACAACTAGACAGGATACCCATTTTTTTCAATGTTCCTGATATGAATGAGAATAAAATGCCTATGTCAGATTGCATATAAAAATTGGTCTGAGTGAGAAACGTGGGCTGGAAGCAGGTCTCCTTGTAGCCCTTTTCCCTCCTTTCTGGATTACAACAATAGCATTTCATCTAATTCCCTTAGGTGCAAGCTTTTCTTTCTTTCTTTTCTTTCTTTCTTTTTTTTTTTTTTTTTTTTGGTGGTACTGGGGGTAGAACCCAGGGGTTTTCTACCTCTTGGCTATACTCCCAGCCCTATTTTATGTTTTATTTGGAAACAAGGTCTCACTAAGTTGCTGAGAGCCTGACTAGGTAGCTGAGGCTGGCTTCAAACCTGTGCAATCCTCCTCTCTCAGCCTCCCAAGCACGAGGATTACAAGTGTGCGCCACCATGCCTGGCCTCTTAAGTGCAGTCTTATGTGCCCTGATTTTATTCATTATATTGGCATTATGAAAATAAAAAAGCTTATTAAAACATATATTTCACACACCATTTTCTGATTAAATATATTCATTGGCTCTCGAGAAAAATCAGACCCCTTAGTGAAATAACAAGACTTTATAAACCAATGTCTGCTGTTGGCCATCACTTCATCAGATACATTCCAAAAGCAAGTAGTGACAATTAGGAAATGTACCAACCCCTTCTCTATCTTGATATCTTTCCAAAGTCTATTTCCCTTCTCTGAGAAGTTGTGCCTACCTTATTTTTTTCACTTACCATCCTTTTTCCTTCCTACCCAGGGGCACTGTTCTATTTAGGACAAGTCTGAGTTGAACTTCAACACTCAATCACAGTGTTACCTCTGCCACAGGGCTTTGACTTGGGTGGTCATATACTTTTCTCATACTTCCCAAACACCCTGCACTTACCTTGATCCAGCATTTATAATATTTATTATCTGCTTTTTCATGAGAGTGTCTTTCAGGACTAATTCCATGTGCCAATATAATGTTTCATAGACTCTCACAGCTCTACTTAACATCAATCACATTAAATTTAAATTCCAACCCCCTCATTTGCACAGACTAAGTCTCTGGGAGAAGCCCTAGATGTGTGTTCACACAGTCATGAATTTTAGTAACACTTTAAAAAAGTAAACTATTATATTTTTAAAGGAACCTCTTATCTACAATTTTATATGTATTCAACCCCACAAAGCCCAAATTTTTCAGAAAGAAACTCAGTTAAGTGTTTATGGAATGAGTTCATGAATACATTTTCCATGACATATTATCTTCCCACTCCTTAAATGTATAGCTTTAAGCTAATATACTTTTTATATCTGTTGTTTCATCTGTTAAAGATACGAGAATGCTCTTTAGTCTTTGTTATATTGCAAACCAATTATAATAATGAAACTCTAGAGCACAAGAGTGGAATGAGTGCCTGCCTACATCTCCTCTGGAGAGTTGTGAGTTGGAGTTCCAGTTTAACAAGTGATTGTTACTGAAATGTGGCTTTAGGCCACTTCCACTGAATTTGTTACAGCCAGTCCCATAGTATTTCAAAGAATCCGAGAAGGCAGAAAACAGGTTGAATTGTGTGTATTCATCTGATCTGTTCATCTATTTTATATACCTATTTGATAATAAATATATTTCAGTAACTAGAAACAAAGGTATAGTGTGGTACACTCTTCAAGCCTACATTCAAAAAGGAGGACAAAAATAAACATATAAATAAATAGTCTCAAATTGAGATGTCAGATAAAGCTGGTAAGAGCAAGCTGAAGTGAGATCATTCAGGCCATTGGAGGTCATCATTCAAAGAAGGTTTATATTCAGGTTATAATTAGAAAGCCAGTGGAAGATTTCAGCCAAGGGAATGACAAATTCTGATTATTTATTTATTTATTTATTTATTTATGTTAGTGGTACTGGGGGTGGAACCCAGGAGCTTTCTACCTCTGGGCTATACTCCCAGACCTATTTTATATTTTTATTTGAAAACAGGGTCTCACTAAATTGTTGAGAGCCTCACTAAGTAGCTGATGCTGTGATCCTCCTCTCTCAACCTCCCAAGAGCGGGGCTTATAAGTGTGTGCCACCACGCCCGGCTTGATTTATTAATTAAACAAATATGTTTCAGTTAAATATATTATATAGAAATAAATTTGATGTGAAAATGAAAAAAGAAACTTTTTCACTCAAAAAAAATTTCTACATTTATTGGCCATTTGTATTTCTTCTTTTGCATAGTGTCTATTTTGTTTATTTGCCCATTTCTTTGATTGGCTTATTTCTTTTCTTAGTGGCAAGTTTCTTGAGGTCTATGTATATTCTAGATATTAGTTCTCTATCAGAGGAATATTTGGCAAAATTTTTCCCCCATTCTGTTGGCTTTCTATTGAGGTTCTTGATAGTTTCCTTTGCTATATAGAAGCCCTTGAATTTCATGAAATCCCATATGTTGTTTCTCCTTTTAATTTCTTGTGCATTGGGGTCTTGTTGAGAAGTTTTTAACTGTGCCTATGTGCTGAAGTGTTTGATATATAGCCTCTTCAGGAAGCTACAAGGTCTCTGGTCTGATTTCCACGTCTTTGATCCATCTTGAATTGACTCTTGTGCAGGGTGACAAAGTGGAGTTTATTTTCATTTTTCTGCATATGGTTACCCAGTCTTGCCACACTATTTGTTGAAGAAGCTATCTTTTGGCCTTTTTGTTAAAAAATCAATTGGCTTTAAGTGTGTAGATTTGTTTCTGAGTCTTCTATTCTGCTCCGTTGGTCTATGTCAATTTTTGAAACAATGTTCAACAGCATTAACAATCAAAAAGATGCAAATCAAAACTACCCTGAAATTTCACCTAACACAAATTAGAATGGCAATCATTAAATCACAAAAACAACAAATTCTGGCAAGAGTGTGGAGAAGTGTGAACTCTAATACATTGTTGGTGAGATTGAAAACTAGTGCAAATGTTTTGGAAAACAGTATGGAGGATCCTCAGAAGAATCAGAATGAACCTACCATATGATCCAGCAATACCACTTCTGAGTATCTACACAAAAGAATAAAAACTAAACTACCAAACGAATGTATGTGTATCTATTTTCATAGCTGCACAATTAACAATGACCAAACCATGGAACCAGCCAAGATATTCATCAACAGATAAATGGATTACAAAACTATGAAATATGTACACAATTAAATTTTACTTTATCCATTAAGAAGAACAAAATTACATCATTTGCAGGGAAATAGATGGAGCCAGAAAACATTATGTGAGAATAAGTGAGATTAGTCAGTCACAAAAAGTAAAAAATTGGATGGTCTTCTCATATGCAGAAGTTTGTCTAGATGGAACTCTAGACAAAAAAGGAAAAACCATAGATTAACAAATAAGGTGACCTAACTGAGGAGGATGGGAAGGGAAGAGATTGAAATTTCCTAATGTGCATGGTGTCCATTCATTAACATATCAAAATTAATCACTAAGACAAACATGAAAAGGAGGAAGGGGGGAGGAAGTGATGGGGATTGGGGAAGGGCTAAATGAGTGATGTGTGCATGTATGTCTCTACCATCTTGTACCCATTAAGATGTATGACAATAATGTGCCAATTATAAATAGTCTATTGTGGGTAAGGCTAGAGGATAGAAGACTAATTATTTGCTTACATTTAACTAGAGAGAGTATGAGAGCTTAGACTAGGGTGGAGAGAGTAGAAATGGAGGAAAAGAAAATAGATCTGGGATATATTCTAAAGTAGAACTGATTGAAGTTAAGGTGGATCAGATAGGAGGCTGCTGTAAAGGCAGAAATTAATGGCAGTTTTCAGTTTTCTGACTTGAGGAATAATGATGCCATTTTATGAGATGAGGAAGGAACAAAAGGAAACATCAAGAGTTTTTTTAGAATGAAGTAGGCAAGTCTGATCTAGGAAAGAAAACTTTCTAAATGTTTTATAAAGCCAACAATCAGCAATTGCATTCCAGTTTCTTCTCAACAAAGCTTATTTTCCATTCACCATATGAAATAACTAGGAGGCATCTTTGAAGGCTTCTCTGTTTTCCCCATTCATTTTATTTTTCTTTTTGGAATTTCGTGGTGTTCTCTGCTGCAATTAATCTGCAGTGTTTAGCCATCTCACCATCTCTTGCATCTCACGTTCCATAATTTAAGTTGAACATTGTGTCTCGCTGGTTTTGGTTGCCTATAATTTATGTGTGAGATAAGAGAAATTGGATTCCTATAATGAGCCAGGAATGCTATTGATAGGGAAGCTGAGGATGCATTCTAAAGCAATTAGCTGGGTACAAAGAAAACCCATTATGTAAAAAATCTAGATATTTATCTTGGGGTTATAGCTAACTCTTCATACCACGCATTAGTTAGCACATAGAGAATTTCAAACATTTCTGTCCTTTGAGTATAGATATTTCTAAGGCAACATATTTAAAACACACATACAGCTACATATTCATGCCATTCAGTAAAGTACCTCTCTGATGCTTAGATATTGTACAATTTAAGGAGTTTGCATATACTATAAAAATATACAGTCATATATTACAAAGTGTATGATATTGATAAGTTACTGTGATATTATAATGATGGTATTGTTGCTGCTGATTCAACATAAAACTCATCTTTCCTCATCATACTTTTCTCGTGAAGCCTTAGTACAACTCCCCTATGCTACCAATATTATTAATGTGGACTCAGAAACGACAAGCCAAGAAGATGAGAAGGGCAGTAGGAAAAAAAAGAAAGTAAGAGGTAAAGGGAAATAAAGGATTGATTTGATGCCTTTTTGGTGTTGAAATATGGTGTGATGGATTAGAGTCTTCTGGAAGTTGTCAGGTTGTTCTCACGTGTCAGGACTTTGCCTTTATTTCTTCAGAAGAGTTGGCCTTTTTATACCCCTTATGCATCTTTTTTTTTTTTTTTTTTGGTGGGTCTGGGGATGGAACTCAGAGGCATTTGACCTCCGAGCTACACCCCCTGCCGAATTTTTTATTCTTTATTTTGAAACAGGGTCTCACTGATTTGCAGAGGGCCTCACTAAGTAGCTGAGGCTGTCCACGAATGGTGATCCTCCAGTCTCAGCCTCCCAAATGCTGGGATAACAAGCATGCGCCACCACGTCCGTCTCCCCTTATGCATCTTTAAGACATTCAAATGTATTTATCCAGGATCTTACAGAAGGGACATAGATTGAAATAAGAATCATCACAGAATATAGATTATTTCAATATTTCTTTCTAGTCCTGCTGCTTCAATCTGAGTCTGACTATAAGTGTAACTTAAATGAAAGTCACCATTTCTTTCCTCTATTCTATCAGTCTAGCACTCCATTGGTTTCTAAAAATCATTTTGGGTTTTAGTAGTCTATCAAGCAACTAAATGAGTCCTTGAGTTTCCTGGCAAATTAGTTTTAGTGTGTGATCTAAAACTAGATGAACCCATGCTTCCCAGAACTTTACAATTCTGTTTTATTTGAACAATGGAGCAGCAAACGTACAGGTGATATAGTCATCTTTGGGAAACTTGCAGTGTCTCTTTTTTTATTAGACTCACCATGACCATTGACTTTTTAAATTTTTGTGTTTATTTTAGGGAGATTTTGCAAAATCAGGCAAAATTTTGGCTCATTAGAATTATTCTTTGGATTTTTAACTTATTTTACTTTTGGGAAACAAAAATCTCCAAAATTGTGACATTTTTCATATCCCAAATTTCTCCTCTAGTACATAAAGGAAAAGCATATCTTAAAAAACATGTATCATCCATGGGATGTATGCTCCTATTTAGCTCTTTTGGTCTCTCTCCACTGATAGCTGGTATCCACAGTTCTAGGTCCCCTAACGTGCTCCCAGCATATCCTAAGGTCAGGTTGTTTCTTCCTAGAATGGAGTCAGAACTGAAACCAAAGGAACCAGACTTCATTGTCCTTGCATTTGTTTTCATACAAATCTTCTGTGCCTTAAAGGTAAGGCATCCACTTGTGACTCATTCATTCTTAGTAATCCACCTTTTAACAATTTCCTTATCAAATGAAGCAGATGCAATTTTGGTGGTGACTGCCAGAGAGCTCTTGAGAGAGTAAAAATAGATGATGCCCTTCTCCCAAAGCAAGTACTTCTATAATTATAGGACCATGTTCCTATTTGTGAAATTAAATTCTAAAGAATATTGTTCAACTATATATTTAAACAGGATGCTTTATCTAACACTATGATTATGTATGCATATATATTCCATATATACTTGTTTCCATTTTTATATGTATCAAAAAGGAAAAAAATTACATCAGCATTTCAAAAGATCTTTACCTTTATGTAGCTTTCTTGTTTAAATTTTACTGGGATCTATGCAGTCATTATGCTTAGAGTGATAGTGGTGAAAGAAGCACTCGATTTAATGAGCAGACCAATGATTGACTCCAGATAAATCACCAAAAAAAAAAAAAAAGCCAAATAATGCAGAAGTTTTTCACAAAGAGAAAAAACAGTAAATTGCTGTTTTAACAATACCTTCCAAAATTTACCTGTCATTCTTTTGGGTCTCTCTTTAGGAAGCAAGGCACTTTTTAAACAACATATTATATTAAACATTTAGCTCCACATTACTTGGAGAAACTGTAGGAACAAGATTGTAAGTCTCATTTATTCCTTTTATAGTACGTAATTTTGATGTTTGAATACTAATGACCTCCCTGCTTCTTACTCCTTTACTGACCAAAGGTTTTTGTGAGGTTCAACTTGATTTTTTATATTAACTAAACATAGAAAAAGTGAATTACTTATAATTCGCTTAGCTTCATGTAACTACCTACCATGAATTTCAATTTAAATAATCCATGTTATTTTCTTTATAGAAGAAAAACAGTACAGATTACATCAGAAAGGAAATGGTTTTATATATAGGGAAGAAAGTTACCAGCAGCACTGGTTATTACACAGGACAGGTAGAAGAGTAAAGGACAGGCTGTGTGGTACCACTCAGCTTTGACTGACTGTAGAAGCCTGGACTCCACATTAGCTCTGAATGAGCAGAGGAGATATGATGGCATACAGATTCCAGGCTTTTGTTTCTACAACTGGTCGCCTTAAGATTATCAGTCACTGGGCTATCATTTTTGAATGGCCTTCTCTCCTTCCTGGCTTCCAGTGCACTGGATAATTACAAGATGATGAGAAAATACTGACTTATATATGCTAGAGTAAAACTGAGCACCAGGAACAGGAAAAAAACTGACCCAATTCATCAGCACTTTGTGGTTACTTCAGGAACTTCTGTCTCCTAGGCATTCTGCTCTAATTCTTTTTTTTTTTAATTTTTATTGGTACATTGTATTTATATATCATAATGGGGTAAAAAACTTGTGTAGACATAAGTGCGCTCATCACCCAGCCAGACCCCACCAAGTCCCCACCCAACTCCCTCCCCATCCCTCCCTCCCTCCCATACTTGGCTTAATGGTTGACTATGATATGAATAAGTACATCATGTGCTTTAAAGAGTTTCCTTCTTCCCCCTTCCATCCCCACAGTTAGGTTGCCTTATTTCCTCCTCTATAGGATCTCCTTTTTAACCTGGAGTTCATCCTATGACCCATTTCACCTTATCTTTCACATATTAGGGAAATCATTTGATTTCTGCTCTAATTCTTAAAGAGTGTGAGAACATGATTTCACTTAATCTTGGGTGAATGTCTTGGCCTGATAGAAAGGGCTACTGTGCTGATCACTAGGAAAGCAGATGTAAAGTAATGGATTTAAGGTTGCATTGAAGAGTAGATCTGCATTCATGCTATGCATATGATGATTATTTCTCATAAACCTTTTATGGCTGATTAGTAGGAGGTAAATTTGAAATCATTTTAAGAGATCCAGCACTGATGGAAAATTAGTCTCCCTTGTGGTCTCAAATCTGAAATTGAAGAATTGATGAGAAACTCTTGTTATCTACTCTAGGACCTATACTCTGATTGTGTGTGTGTGTGTGTGTGTGTGTGTGTGTGTGTGTGTGTGTATGTGTGTGTTGAGGAAAAAACCCAGGGGCATTCAACTTTTTGAGCTATACTCCCAGCCTTTTTATTTTTTATCTTGAAACAG
Source organism: Muscardinus avellanarius (assembly GCF_963383645.1). NCBI lineage: Eukaryota > Metazoa > Chordata > Mammalia > Rodentia > Gliridae > Muscardinus > Muscardinus avellanarius. The sequence goes on from NC_137787.1 coordinate 157,156,580, forward strand.
GGTCTTGCTAACTTGCTAATGGCCTTGCTTAGTTGCTGAGACTGGTTTCAAACCCATGATTCTCCTTTACATCCTTCCAAGTATTGGGATTATAGGCCAGTGCCAACACTCCTTGAGATTCTCTGTTTTTTCCTCAGAAATATCAAATAGTATCTATAATTGAGACAGTAATAATTATATTACCATTATGTAATATTTATATAGCATATAACTATCTATATTTTATTGATGGAGGACATGGACGAAGCCTGAGGAACAAAAGGTTCTGAAAGAGTTAAAGGAGATTCTACGAAAGGTCGAATCCTCCAAAACTCTGAGTGTGACTTCTGTCCTTTCCAGAATTTGCCCTCTAAAGCCCACCATTGAGGGCAGGGGGCTGATCTTAATCACAAGACCTATAATCATGGGGCTGATCTTAATCACAAGACCTGTGATGTCACAGGTCTTCCTCTTGTCTTGCTTATGATTGTATCTTAGTGATTTACATGTCCTTCACTTAACACCCCACTATTGTACTTTGGTGTTCACTGTTTTCTACTAGGATCTGATGATTAATATAACTGGAGAAGGGTATAAAGATCTTGGTTTTAGAGAATAAACTTTGTCAGTTGTACGAGAAGAGGCAATTGTCCGTATTTTCATTTCAGGGCAGCTGCTCATTAGGCACCTGGTCAGTGATTCCCGTTTCAGGTCTCTCCCTCCCAAGTCCCGGAGAGGAATCTCCACATTTTATCACCTTCCAAACTGTGTTACACAGAGATGAACCTTCTTTATGAATTCTTTTTTAAGTATCATAAAGCTATGTAAAAGATGAATTTTATCATTTTGATGGCAAAAATAAGGGATAGAAGAAAATGATAATTACTTGCCTCTGGTGAGGAGACCAATAGTTCATTTGGTTCTCACTCAAGATAGGGTTCCAATTCTCTGGTCTTAACCACTTCTCTAAGACCTCCAAGGCAGGCAGGCATCATCTGATTATTCACTATTTGCTAATCTTCTGACTAATGTGTTGACTTGCATGCTTATTCAAATGCTGAGAGAAGATAATTTCCATTCTTCATTCTTTTCCCCTAAGGAATCATTTCTACCCAGTGCTGTATGCTCTTGACTGAATCCTCAGCTACTTTAAAGAGCAGTGTAGATTTATCCTCTGGGGTTGGGAGACAGTTGCTGAATGTGCTTTAGAAATTAGAGTCAGTGTGGTCATTTTGGCTGAGAGTAATGACAGCTAAAGAGGTTATCGTTACTACAAAGCAAAAAAAAAAAAAAATTAAGACCAAACTCTTGTCTTCATTCAAGTCTTTCAATTGTTATATGAAGAATCAAAAATTTCTATAAGTCCACAAATATAAATTGAAACCATTTCTTAATGATGATAAGGACTGTGTTATATTCCTAATTTTTCCTGAAGGTTGACAAGTTGCCTCTTTTATTTTATTTTTTTTTTCCTGTGGAAATCAGTTTATAAACTGTTTGCTGGGGAAAATATCACTAACAACTGCCAGACAAATCATTTTCAGTTGATTTGATATCAAGAGCGTTGACAGCTGGAAATTATGATGCTGCAAGCCAGTGGGAACTTTGAACTTTTTCTTTTCAATTTAGCTTTTGGTTGCCTTTGGCTATAATTGGTCTTCATTTCTAGATTTCAGATTGGTTGAGATTTCAGGGAGAATAGGTTTACAGGTTCTCATTGGTATGATTTCTCACACAGTTTATGTTCTAATGTTGAATCCATGGAACTATCATCCTTTAAAAATGGTTCATGTTATGCATGTTTCTGAAAAACTACCCTGTCCCTCAGATTTTGAAAAAAAAAAAAACAACAAAAAAAACAAAAAAACAATTTTAGCTACTTGAAAATTTGAAACTTGATACCATCACCTTTTTTTAAACCAATTTTGGGAAGTTGTTTCTGTTTCCTTTTACTTCATTACAGATTGAGATTTATTTTAATGCTTTAAAATATGATTATATTAGTGACTTTGTTCTTTGCTTCTTTTGCTTTTGTTTCTTATCGTGCATATATTAACTTTAAAAAATAAAAATTATTTTGCAAACCTGAATAAAAAGAGAGATTAGGAATCTCCTCAAAGTTATATAATTTCTTAGTAGCAGAGACAAAATAACTCTTAGCACATTCCATTATACAAAGTTCTGTAGAGAGATGTCTATAGACATCAGCGTGCACATGTGTAAAAGAGAGTCATTTACCACTTTCTCTATATGTCTTCAGTGTAGGAATTGCATTTTATTAAACTCTATAAAATCAATGACTACAGTTGCATTATCACATAATAGACATTTACTTAATGTTACGGAATGAAAGGGTAAGTGTTATGAATATATTCATTCTCTTTGAACACCTTTGCACATTTTTGTTTGTTTTGTTTTTGTGGTACTGTGGATGGAACCCAGGGGCATTCTACCTCCAAGCTATACCCCCAACCCTAGTTTTCTTTTTTTATTTTGAAACAGTCTCGCTGAGCTTCAAAGGGCCTCACTATAAGGCTGTCCTCAAACAGCAATCATCCTGGCTCAGCCTCCCAAATGCTTGGATTACCAGCATGCACCACCATGCCTGGTTACCTTTATACATTTTTAACCAAAATATATGCTCTTTTAGATAGGTAGATTTTTATAAAGGTATTTATCAAAGAGAACTAAAAAATTTAGCAAAAACATTTGCACAAATGTTAATCATAGTTTTAATAATAGTAATCCCAAATTAAAAATATTCTAAATATTTACCAAAAGTTGGCTGTATAAACAGATTGTACCTTAACATGATCTGCATCTTAATCAAGACAGTTGTATTATAATTGTGCAAATCTGTTGCCATCCATTGAATTATATCTCTAAAAATGGGGCACTTCATTATATGCATATTTCTCAATATAGTTGATTTAAAAAGTAAAAAAAGTACTTTTCCAAATCTAATTTTAATAAGCATAAAATTGCAGAGAACAATTGATGTTTATCTACTAATATCACATTCTGTAGTTAGGTGTGTGAAATCTCTTAACCCAAGCCAAAGAACAACAACAAAAAAAAATTTCAAAATCTTTTAAATAAGCTTAGTTACACATAAAAAGCACATCAACTGATACATATAAATGAGATATTGGTGTAATGTCTATTTTAAAATATTACTCATTAAATCATATGCATGGCATTCTTTCTAGCTTGTTCTTGCTTTGATGATATGCTTAGCTGCTAGACACAGGTAAAAGCAGTCACTCTTTTCTTATCTAGGAGATGATTATCTGAAAACCTCAAAGATTCCTATTTCTCTTTTTTCACTGCAAGCCCATTATCTATACTATGTATTGCACAACAGGTTTTCTTGCAGAGTGAATACATCCCTTTTTACTTGAATAATGTTATTCCTTCAGGATTAAAAGACATGAAAGAAGCTAATACACACACATATGCATATATTCTTTTATACATATTATATATCTATAACATAATGTATCATATATATTTATTTCTATATAAGAATATATTACATATCTTATGTGCTTTTATATATTTTTATTACTTATATTATGTATAATTTATGCATATTACTTATTTATACATTAACATATAAATATGTTATTTATAATATGATTTTCTCTCTATATATAGGTTTTTCAAAGCTCTTGCCAGTTTCTAAAAGTTAATCTTAAAATGTATTTATCAATTATACTTAACAGAACATATAAACTAAGAACTAATGACTTGGATGGGAACCAATGACCAATTTAAAGAAATGCTATGTGGATGATAAACTGCTCCCGATATTAGAAGAAAAAAAAATGTTTTTCTTTTATTTTAAATGTAAACATCAAAGATTAACTATATATAGTTGTTTTTGCAAAAATTTAAGGCTCCAGCCGGGCGTGGTGGCTCACGCTTGTAATCCCCAGACAGGAGGATCACACTGGTTCGAAGCCAGTCTCTCTGGCTTAAGATAACCTGTTTCCAAATAAAAATATAAAAAAAATAGGTCTGGGAGTGAAGCCCAAAGGGAGAATGGTTTCCAGGAACCCAGTACCACAAAAAAAAAAAAAAAATTTAAGGCTCTGATTATTCATAAATTTAACTATGCCTTTAAAAATAAAATCTACAGCTGGGCATAGTGGACCATGCTTATAATCCCAGTACTTGGCAGGCTGAGACAGGAGGACCCCTGTTCTCAGCCAGTCTCAGCTACTAAGTAAGGCCCCCTGGAACTTAGTGAGACCCTGTTTCAAAATAAATAATAGAAAATAGGGTTGGAGGTGTAACCCTGAGTTTAATCCTCAGTGCCACAAAAAAGTAAAAATAAAATTAAATAAAATCTATTCTTATTTCCTCCTTTATCATTGTATCTTTTGGATAATGAGCATTAGAACTTGATCACTTTTTTATACATTAGTGTTTTCTCTTAATTGTAAAGATAAAACAAAGCAAAACAAAATTACTTCCTGTGGATTTCACTCTTCTCCAAAGAATAAGGAAATTACTTATTCTTATTTTAACCCAGCTGTTGGGTGCCAAAACTGTAATTGTGTGAGATGGATACGTGGGTTCTTGTTTTTAGCTAGTTTAGAAAAAATAGCCAGAACTCTACTGCTATGAGCTTAAGCAATTTTTATTATGAAAAAGGTAGAAAGACGGGACAAAATAATAAAGCAATGCATCAGAGGGATGGAATGGAGTGTCTTAAAAATACGACATTGAAGTTTTTGAGCATAGAAGAGTTTTTAATAAGGATTCATTATCTCCCATGCTGCTTAACCAATAGTCTTTCTATCTGCCTGACTTGATGCAGGTGTGGGCTCACCCATTATCTCTGATGCAAGCCTTTTGGTATGATTATAAGGATTCACTATCTTCCATCCTTCTTCACCAATAGATAGTGTTTCTATCTGCTTATGATGTAGGTGTGGGGCCACCAGTTATATTTGTTATGGTTATAAGGATTCACTCTCTCTCTCTCATCTTGCTTGACCAATAACTTGCTAGAAGTTAATTGTTATGTAAACTTGTCTTTAACATATGAATTCCCTGGGCTACAACTCTTTTGTATACTTGGTAATCACTTTTGGTCAGGGAAACTCTGCATTATAAAGCTGCTTTCCTCCCCTAACCCCACCGGAGTGCCTGCACAGCACCCAGTCCCAGACTACTTTTTACATTTTGAAATTAATTCCTGTACCAGTATTGGGAAGAGGCTACAAAATGTATTAATGTACCAGAATTGGGAAATATTTCCAATTTTCAAAATATATCTTTGATAGTAAAAGAAGCCAGGAGCTTCAAGGAAAGGGCCCAGATCTTCAGGTGCCAAGGGTAATTATCAAGAGAATAGAAGCCTAGGGCCTTTTTACATTTCAAAGACAAGGGGACTTCCTCAAAGGATGTGGGGGATTCCCATACTCCAGATAAACAACACAGTTTGGAGTGTAACAAAAGGTGTGGGGGTCTGTGCTGGGGACAGAGCTGTCTCCCCTGACCCATAGAGGGCAGATCTAGTTGGGTCAGAAAACTGGTTATAAAAATACTCTGTGTCCAGGAATCTTTGTTGACTTGTTTCGGGTCATCCCACTGTCACTCTGTGGCATAGTGCTTTACTCTAAGCTCTAGCTTTCCCTCTTTCTAATGGTGCCATAACAGTTACAACCTGTATTTTTATCTTTGTAATAATAAACTCATTTAAATATTCCACAAGAGTCTTGACTAGTACATATCTTTCCTAAGTCCAGGACAAGGACCTGAGGTTACAGGAATAGTTTCTGGGAGCCTAACAGAGGTCCCCGGGAACAGTTCCCCCTCAAACCATAACAGTTTAAAAAGTAACAATACCAAGGCAATTTTTCAACACTGGCACATTCCCCATTAACTATGACATATTTTATTTGTTTTGAAAGGGCACAGAGCTTTTAATATGTAAATTATATTTATAAATTAAGGAGCAACAACAGCAAGCTTTGAATGATTCTGAAAGTCAGGGGGTTTGCAGGGCCTGATAGCAGATTTAGGACATCATCTTAAATATAGAGAGCAGATCAAGCAATTTTCCTCAGTAATACCTGGCTTCATCTTCTGGGTGCAAATGGGTTTGTAGTTGAAGCACAGCCAGTTGAAATAGATGAAGTCAGTCAGCAGAGTTCATCTTTTTCTCTAACTTTATTCTCTCCACTGCTGAGTGCCTGCGACACACCTCACACAGTGTGGCCTCAGGACACAACAGTGAATAGGACATGATTTCTACCTTCAAGGCCTCTGATGAACTCACAGTCTGTGCTGGAAAAAGATATGTCTACAATTCTTGATGTGACCAATGTGATGCTAACATAAATAGCTAGTTAAAGGCACAGAGGAGGACATATTTCATTTGAGAAGAGCTCATAGAGCCTTGAAAAGATGAGGAGATATTCACCTGTTCATTTCCTTTACTTAGCCATTCAACAAATAATGTCAAACTCCCACTCTATGACTGCTCCTCTGTTTGGCACTGGTCTTATGCCTGTGATCAACTGAGCATCACTGTGAAATAAGTCAGACTTGGGAGGAAAAATACTGCACAGTCTCACATGTACAAGCTACAAAAATAAAAATAAAAAAGAGTCGACTACACAGAGGTAGAGAGCAAAATGATGGTTACCCTGGGAAAAGGATAGGGAATAAAATGATATAAGTCAAAGGATATTAAATTATAGAATGTAGGCTACATAAATCTAGAGTTTTGATGTACAACATGAGAACCATGGTTAATAATATTGTATTAAACTCAGGAAGTTTTACTAAAAAAGTAGATCGTAAGTACTCTTGCCACTCTTTGTCCATACCGGGGTAACCATAGGAGATGGTATATGTGTTAACTGCTAAACTATAATTGTTTAATTACATATAAATGCATGAATCCACCTTAGTGTGCTCTTTTAAAAGTGTTCAACAAAATAAGGCAAGGAAAAGAAGCACATTCTTCCTTCCTCTTGTGGCTTATAGTTACACAGACAACTTGATAGGTGTGCACTGTGGCATGGGCTATGTCTGAAAGGCACAGGGCCTAATGAAAGTCTACAAAAACTGTATTTTGGAGGCAGAGGTATCTGTAGGAAACAGATCAGGAAAGGCTTTCTGAGAAAGTGACTTGAGTAAATTAGAGTTAAGTGAAATAATAGTTGGGGGCACAGGGAGCATCAGTAAAAGGCTGTCACAGGACAGTACATATTGGCTTTGTGCAAGCTTGGAGCAGGAGGCAGAGGAGTGTGAGCAGACAGAGGTGGTCACAGGAAATATCACTCAGAACCCTGTAAATCAAGTTAGAGATGCTGAGCATGTTCTCAAGGTCTTTAAGCAGAAAAAATACCTGATTGCCAAAAAGAACACTTCTTCTGTATTTTGGAGAATAAATCATAACAAATTATAAATATCAGGAAGCCTTAGCATTACATCCAAATGAGGAACTGTAGTAACTTGAACTAGGTAGAGACAGAGAAATTAGGAATGGTTAGATTTGCATTCATATAGTAAAATCAACAGAGCATGGTGATACATTGACTATGGATAGGGAGAGAGAGAGTCAAGGTTGAGTCAGGCTTGTGTGTGTGTGTGTGTGTGTGTGCATGTGTGTGTGTGACTGAAGATTGAATCCAGGGGAATTCTAATTCTGAGATACATCCCAAGCCCTATTTTTTATTCCTTATTTGGAAACAAGGTCTCATTAAATTGTCGAGGGCCTCACTAAGAAGCCGAGGCTGGCTTTGAACCCGTGATTCTCCTGTCTCAGCCTCCCAAGTACTGGGATTACAAGCATTTGCCACCACACCCAGCTTTCCTGAGTCAGGCTTTTGGCTTGAAGGACCAGATGGATGAAGATGTCATCCACTGGGCCAGGGAGTAATGAAAGAAAGAATGGGAAGAAGCTCAGCAGTTAGGCTTAAAACCGTATGTCTAGGGTATCCATGAAGTTCTACCTGGAGACAGTGTGAGTCAGAGAGATCAACCTGGAGCAGACAGGTTTCACCTACAGGTACACAGGCAAAAGTCACAGAAATGTGACTGGTAACCAAAGACCATAGGACCAATGAGAACACACACACACACGCACACACACACAGTAGAAAAGTTTTTAGTATTGTTGAAACTATAATAAGTTCAGAACTAAAAATATCCATCAGTTTAAATCACTTAGAAGTCACAGGTGACCTAAATGTGAATTATTATAGTAAGATAATGGGATTGGAAGGTAGATAGGAATTGTTTTGAGTAGTGAAGGGAGATTGGGGAGATTGCTAAGTAAGTATAAATTTATTTCTAAAAAAAACTTATATGGAGAGGATTAGTATAAATAAGTTGTAAAAGAGAGATTTTTTAAAAATCAACAATACAAATTTGGGGCCATATTACAAAATTTAATTGACAAATAATACCTAGTAGCGAAAATTGTATGGTGTCTTATTAATCACAAAATATATTATATATTGCTCACATTCCTATAACATGTCCAATTTTAGCTTTCTTCTGGCATTTTTGTAACTTCCCTTTTTTATCAATTTCTACTTTTTAAAAATTTTATTGGTGCACTACAGTCTCCAATCATAATGTGTATCATGTTGACAATGGCATATATATGCACAATACTTGGCGCCCTTCCCCCTACTCCACCTTTTCCCTCCCTCCCAATACTGAGTGTCCAGGTTAACACAGTTATACTCACATGTATACACAAATTCAAATGTAGCTTTTCCTTTGGTTAACCTCAGCCTTCTTCCTCCCCTACCTCTCCTTTCTGGCTTTGCTGAGTTTTCCCTCCATCATCTGGAGTCCCTCTGGTATCTCTAATACTCACTAGCTTGAGCATATTAGAGAAAACATATGTCCTTTCTCTTTCTATGTTTGGCTAATCTCACCTGACATAATGTTCTCCAGGTCTTTCCATCTTCTTGTGAATGATGGAATTTTGTTCTTTTTTATTGCTGAGTACAATTTCATTGTGTGTATTCCTCAGTTGATTCTGAGGCTTGAAGGACTCTTTTCTGATAGTTTTATATTTTTATCAGTAAAATTAAACAAAGGTTCCTTATGGTTTGAAGAATATTATTTGAAATAAAATATACATAAGAAATTTTATCCACAGATATGAATTTTAATTGATATTACTACCTTCAAGTTGAATGGAATTAGGTATTTTTTATTGAATTTGGTGTTTCATGTCATATTGATATTATATTTTTGCTTCTAATACATCTAATTGAATATTATAGCTTTTTTTATAATTTTACTGCTGAACACTGCATTTTGCCATATTGTGCAATAGATATATAGGTGTGTGTAGTGAAAGTCTTTATTTGAAAGTTTTAGGTCATGTTAAGAAGTTGCCTAGTATATAAAATTTATATTTTTTTCTTTCTCAAGTTCACATAGTTTTGTGCTGTCTTTGTATAACAATTTATAAAAATAATAGTTTACTTAGGTGGGCATGGTGGCACACACCTGTAATCCCAGTACCTGGGAGGCTGAGACAGGAGGATCATAGGTTCAAGGCCAGCCTTGGCAACTTTGTGAGACCCTATTTCAAAATAAAAAAATAAAAAGGGTTGAGCCAGGCGTGGTGGCGCACACTTGTAATCTCCGTGCTTGGGAGGCGGAGACAGGAGGATCGTGAAGGTTCGAAGCCAGCCGCGCTGGCGTAAGAGACCCTGTTTCAAAAATATAAAATAGGTCTGGGAGTGTAGCCCGGAGGTAGAAGGGCTTCCAGGAACCCCAATACCACCACCACCAAAAAAATACTAATAATAAATTTAAAAAAATAAAAAGGGTTGATATAGATCAGAGGTAGAGTGTCCCTAGATTCAGTTTCTTATACCATATACATGCAAAAATAACAATTTTAATAGCAAGTTATTTAATGTAGTAACTTATATCAATTGTAATATCTCATCACCCAAATAGCTGAGCTAGAGCTGGGTATAAAGGCAAATGCCTGCCATCCCCGTTTCTTGAGAGGCTGAGGTAGGAAGATCACACATTTAAGGCCAGCTTTGGCAATTTAGTTATACCCTGTCTCAAAATAAGTAAATAAAAAAGATAGAACCCTTCCTTGCATCTTAGTTGTTCTCTGAATAATGCTGATATGGGGCACTTGTGCTCTGCATGCACACCAGAGTGGGACACTATCCCAAACAATACTGACAGTCTTTTCCTAATTCTTAAAAAAGATTTATTTCCTTAAATAAGTTATTTCTTATTTGTGAATGTTTTTCAGGTATGTTTTTAAGCATTCTTTTGGTATTGAACAGAGAGGCATTTTACCTCTGAACCACATCCCCAGCTTTTTTGGAAAAGGGTCTCATTAGATTCTGAAAGCTTTGCTAAATTGCTGAGGCTGGCCTCAAACCTGTAATCCTCCTGTCTCAACTTCCCTAGTATTGGGATTATAGGCATTTACCACCAAGCCCCATCCCAAATTGAAATTGTCTCAATATTTTCTATAAACTCTTGACTTAAACTATAACTTTTCTGATAATAGATGTTAATGTGTGGCAGAAAAAAATGAATAGAAAAAAATAAGAAAGGAACATTAATATTAACAGTTTAAGAACATTTAATTAGTTCTAAAACTGCTTTTTATCCCTTCCATACACAAGACTGCTTGTGCTTACGATTATATATTGCATATTAATAATAGTTAAATTTTCTATTGAGAAAATTACTCCTTGTTCTTATTAAAATTTTTTTTATCTCATAGTACTTTTCAAAGGATATAAAAGACCAGGAAAAGGAACATTATTTCAGGAACCTCAGTATCTGTATCCTCAAATAGCAGTATTTATGCATGAAAGTAGAGTAGTCCTACAACATTGGCAAACATCTTAGAGAAGTTTGGAATGCCTTAGAGAAATAATATAAATTGTTTCTATCACTTACTGCTTTCCCATTACATATCACCCTAAAATTTCGCTGCATCAAGCAAAAGCCAATTTATTATTGTAATGGATTTACAGGATTTGGGAGCTGATCAAGGAAAAATATAGGACCATGAGGTATTCATAGTCTATCCATGATTTACTGGACTACATTTTCACAGATTTTCATATGGGAAGCCTGACCAGAGAATACTATGGCTAAATGAAGAGGACAAGCTAGAGCTGGGAACATCCAGAGGATGGGCAGGGGGAAGAGGAGAGGAGACTTCTGTGTCTAGTGTGTCTAAGAGATGTTGTACGGCCACTTGGCAGGAAGTCTTTGGATTAGAAATCACTGAAAAGGAGCAGCAGCTTGTAGTCTTTTAAGTTAATTATTTTATCTATGGCTGCCAGAAATTTGATGGGGTTTCTCAAGGTATGCTAAACAGCTAGGCTCTAAATAGCCAAAATTTTACATGTCTAAGCTATTTTTAAAACAGTTGTACGCATACTTTTTTTTTTTTTTTTTTTTTTTTTTTTTTTTTTTTTTTTTTTTTTTCTACTTTGGCATCAATGGGCTCTTGAGCTAATAGCTCCCGGACTGTAGTGAAGAATAAATAACAGGGCACCAGCATATACTGAGGCCAAATCCAGGAGTCATACATGCAGCATTTATACTCATAGTTCTGTGGGGTCTCATGTGGTAATAATTAAAGCTCACATGGTTGGAGATGGGTAAATTGCACAACTGGAATCTTGTATCTGGATCCTCATTTCTAGAGGTCAGTTTGATTCTTCAGTTTTTCTCTACATGATATGTCCTCAGACTAGAATGTGTGAGGTTTCTTCAGTTACATATCTGGTACTTGGACTGGATGGTTTAAATAAAAAGGGGCTGGCAAAACATCTCCCTGTCACACATACACACTTACACAGGTAAGTAGAGCTCTCAGAGGTAAAAGCTGGTTAGGATTCCAGCCCATATTCAAGTAGACTAGGACACATGGGGGAATGAATATTATTATTGTGGTTCATTGATGTGGGAACATTTAGAAACTATTGACACAGAAATAAATTTCTTCATGTTATGATAACATACTTCTTAAGAAATTTAAAAATTTAATGACAGTTATTCATTTAATACTTTGTATTTTCCCTCTCTTAATTAGCGGGCTTATGTGTAATATTATCACTTGAAAAATGTACATGGGGACATATTATCTTCCACCAGAGAAATACCATTTAGTATGTTTAAATTTGACCCGAAATTGAACCAGATATATCCACATCAGCATATGTTTAGCTAAAAAATTCTGAATATTTAAAGAGTTAGGTATTTTAATTGAGCTTTGTTTTTCTTAATTTTTAGTTTTACATTTAACGACTATTATTTCCTTCAAAGAATAAGGAAGGGAATGTACTTTATTCATAACCACAATACCCCCAAATATATCTCAATTTATATTAGAAAATTTATTGTTGGCTAAGTAAAAATAAGATGAGATTAGATGAATCATGAATTCTTCAAAATACAAATGATTTGGAATTGGATATTGGATGTTTACATTGCCTTTGGTAACACTACTTCATTTAAAATCTATTTTGAATGCTCTCCTTGGGGTTTCTTAGTTTTGTAAATATATAAACACAAGACTAATAAATAAAAGAACATTGATAATGAGAATTTTCAGAATTCCTAATTATTTCACTGATATGCATGAAAATGTTTACCATAAGCATAACAGGAAATAATAAATAACCATGAATTAAAAGTGAATCAAAATGAGTTATGGAAAAGTAAAATGAGAATTTTTGTGAATACTTATAATATTTAAACAAACCACTCTAACCAATCTTGATATCCATACATCAATTCACCATTTGTTGTTGTATTAGGCCTATGAAAAATATACCAGACAGATATTTAAAAAGTAACATTCAAAATAAATCACACTGTTATTAAAAACAGTGGAATTTAGCCAGGCATGTTGGCAAATGCTTGTAATCCCAGCATTTGGGAGGCTGAGACAGGAGGATTGAGGTTCGAGGACAGCTTTAGGTACTTAGTGAGGCTCTTTGCAACTCAGTGTGACTCTGTTTCAAAAAAAAAAAAAAGAATAAAAAATAGGGTGGGGGTATAGCTAGAAGGTAGAATGCCCCTGGGTTCTACCTCCAGTACTGCAAACAAGCAAACACAACACAACAACAAAAAACAGTGGAATTTAATTAAGAACTCCATACACAAAGATCAATATAATTTTTCTTAAATATTTCCTGCCTACTTGGATCAGGAAACTAACAGTCTGTATGAGAAATGGAAGTTAGTATGTTAGTGCTGACTATCAGAATAATGGGGAAAACAAAGAAGATCCTATTCTTTCATATTTAGTTGTCTAAAAATTTGAAAGTGGCATTGGTATCTGAGAAAGTCAATTTATGTGAATATTTAGCAGCACATGACCTGTAATCTAGAGTTCAGCCATGACTACAAAAAAAGTGTGTGTGTGTGTGTGTGTGTGTGTGTGTGTGTACGCGCATGCTTAAAAAACATAATGACCAAAATAAATAGTAAAAAATTAAATTAAATTACATGTAAAGAAGTTTTAGTGTGGGAGAAACTTGGAGTGACCAATCTAGACTTGATAACATGTTACATTATTTGTTGATATGGGTCCCTGGTTATGCTATGGTATCCCTTCAAATTTTACTTTCTCTTTTTAACAAGGATAACAGTCCCTTACAGAGTTGTGATGAGTATTCACAGAGTAAGCAAAGTGAACATTTTTTGTAAATTCTGAAGCACTAATCAAAACTTTTGGTACACTATTCAGTTCATTCACCATGTAGCAGTGTCATTGTTTGTAGCAGAAAGTGCTAAGAAACTGAGTTTGCATTAATATGTTAAGAAATGTCAGTGTATCAGCCAATTTTCTTCTGTTACTGAAAAGTTTATAGTATTGGTTTATATTAGGAGAATACGATTTCAAGGCTGAGGAAAATGCATTTCCCCCATATAATGTATATAGCTATTATCTTAATAAAGTTGTTATTGCATTGGGTTATTTGCATTGATTCAGGTTGCCTAGGATTTTCATTATGCAAATTTAGTCCCGATGAGAAATACTTTATATGGCAATTGCTTTCAATTTAAAAGTTTGTGTCATTTTAATACCCCTCCCCAAACCTCAATTTTTTCTTTTATTAACTTTATTTGTTGGTGGTTTTTATTTTCTTCAGTCAGATTAGAATGATATACATGAATAGCTTGGATGTCTTTTGGTCTAAACTAGAATTTTATCACCTAATTTTTCCATATACTTAGTAAATTTATTAAAGTTCAGCTTATGAAATTATTTATCTAATATGCCTCAGTAAAATGATAATCAAGTAACTTAATATTGAACTCCTAGTCTAGAAATTTATTTTTCTCTTAGATAAACAAGAAAGAAAAATCATGATGCAGTATTTTCTTCCCAAGAGCAAGGAGATACATTTCTTTCTAACCCTGTTTTCAATTAATCTCTAATTACTTTATTTTCTTGTTGAGTAAGAATTAGTAAAAATAATCTCTACTCCTAGATGAAGGAAGGTATTCATTGTTGTGAATGAATCACAGGATTTGTAGATGGATAAGGACTCTAGCAACTCAATGGTTTTAGACACATTTTGAACATGAGAACCATTTCCTCCACTGAAATCCTGTCCTGAAGAAATGGAAGCAGAGAATTCTATCAGGGCTTCTTGAGTTTTAATGAAATGACCTGAGAATCTTGTTAAAATCTGACTGTGGTTTGCTGGGGGCCTGAGCTTCGGCATCTCTAACCAGCTTCCAGTGGTGGCAGCTGGTACAGGCCCACCATATGTTACTAGCTAAATCTGAGATGATTGGTTGTAAACCTGGCTGAATATTAGAAAAAGGAGGGAATTAAAAAAATACTGATCTCCCTTGCTTCCCCTATCTGCAGTCTGATATAACTTACATGCATGAATCCTGGATAGTAGCATTTTAAAAGCTCCCCAGATATTCTCTCCCTACCCTGGATATCCTAATATGCAACCAAGATTGAACTACTCTAGTAAAAGTATGTGTGTGTGTGTGTGTGTGTGTGTGTTGAACGGATATGATAGATTCAGTTTAACTTTTCTGGTGTCTCCAATACTAGGATAAAAATGCATTTAAAAGCAGATTGTAACTATAATTATTGTTTGGTAAATTTTTTGTTGAATGTAATATATTATAAATATATTTTAAAACAGACTGTGAGCATAATTTCGTACTCTGCACTTCATTTGATTTAACAATACACCATGGTTTAACAAGTAGAGGATAGCATCATCATTTTTAATGATTGTGAAATATGGATGTTTCCAGCCTTATTTTTAAATACTAAAGTATTAACCCATTATATTCCATCACCCAATATATAGAATAGCCATAAAAACCTACACAATTATATAAAATAACTATATAGTGTCTCAGTTTATCCTATATATAGTATAATAGGACACAATATGTTTAAGCATTCAGTATGGTTATTTTCTTTTAATATTAGAATAATAGAATGAGGAATGTTCTTCACCAAGTATTTGTGCACTTCTATTCTCATTTCCTGCAAACAATTACATATCAGGCTGTTGAAGCTGTCCAACCCTGTGAGGAATGGTATTTAAACCACAGATTTTGTTTAAAATTGCCTGTGCATGGTGATAATTAAAATCAAACCAACTTTTAGTCAGATGTATTACTGTTGAAAATTCTTTTGTTGTTGTTGTTGTTGTTGGTTTTTTGTGGTACTGGGGATGGAACCCAGGGGTGTTCTACCTCTGAGCGACACCCTCAGCCCTATTTTTTATTCTTTATTTTGAAACAGGGTCTCACTGATTTGCAAAAGCGCCTCATTAAATAGCTGAGGCTTTCCGTGAACTGAGATCCTCCTGTTTTAGCTTCCCAAATGCTGGGATTACAAGCATGTGCCACCATGCCCTGCTGAAAATTCTTGATACACAATGTGCTTCCTTATTCTCTATCCCATGGAAATATTGCTTTTACCTACCACCCAGCCTTGAATGAACCCCAAACCACTACCACTTTATAATGCATTTTCAGTCAAGATTTGGAAAGATAAGAGATTTTCCAGGAGTTTAGATATTTGTCAGTTTTCAGTTTAAATAATATTGTTTTGTGTTTTTTATTTATAAACACTACTCATATATTCTTTTATTTTTTTTGCAGTACTGGGAGTGGTACCTAGGGGTGTTCTACCTCTGAGCAACACCCCCAAACCTAATTTTTAAGTAGTAGCTGAGGCTGTCCTTGAACCACGATCCTCCTGTTTCAGCCTCTCAAATGCTGAGATTACAAGCGTGTTCCACCATGCCTGTCCTCTTATATATTCTAATATTGGCATCTACACAGCTAGAAGATTTCCATCTGATAATATTTTGTGCATATTCATTTATTTAAGACTTATGTTCTGATACTCAGGGGAATCAGTTTTATTTGCTGTAATTCACATTTATCCCCATGTATTCTTAATTCTATATGTGTAAGATTAAATGTATATAAAGATATATAAATTATGATTGTTTAATAAGAATTTATAATCTGCGGTTGCTATTTTGCCTATTGGTTTCTATCCTTCTAAAAAAATTGGGATGGTCTTTTCTTTTTTATGTTTGTTTGTTTGCTTGTTTGTTTGTTTTGTTTTGTAGTACTGTGGATGTAACCCAGGGGCATTCTACATCGAGCTACACCCCTAGTATCCTTTATCCTTTATTTTTTGAAACAAGGTCTTACTGAGTTGCAAAGGGCCTCACTAAGTTGCTGAGGTTGTCTGCAAACAGCAGTCCTCCTGTCTCAGCTTCCCAAATGCTGGAATTACAAGCATGGGGCACCAAGCCTGGCTTCATTTTTGAATTTCCTTTAAGTTATTCTAATACCCTCATATTATATCCTATATAAGACATTACAAAATGATAATAAAATTATCTTAAGTACAAAATGCATGGCAAAAAGATGAAATTGAAGTTTGGTGATCTTAATTTAATCTTAATTAAAATAATAACCTTAATAAGTGTCAAAAATATTAAAACTAGGAATAGAATTAAAATAAATAAATAGAATTATACTAACTTCAGCCAGGCATGGTGGCTCATGCATGTATTTCCAGCATTTTGGAGGATTGCAGTTCACAGACAGCTTCAGCTACTTAGTGAGGCCCTTTATAACTCAGTGAGATCTTGTTTCAAGATTAAGAAAAAAATAGGGCTGGGTGTGTAGCTTGGGGGTAGAATGCTCCTGGGTTTCATCACCAGTACTGGAAAAAAAGAGAGAGAGAGAGATAGAGAGAGAGAGAGAGAGAGAGAGAGAGAGAGAGAGAGAGAGAAGAGGGGAGAGGGGAGAGGGGAGAGGGGAGAGGGGAGAGGGGAGAGGGGAGAGGGGAGAGAGGAGAGAGGAGAGAGGAGAGAGGAGATTATACTAATTTCAAAGGACTCAAAATCTAGAAATCTAGTTGGGGACATAAGATATTTGCAAATGGACGATTCAGGAAAAAATCAGGACAGTATATGGTGAAAGATATGCAGATATAATAGGAACTTAGAGTCATTGATTTTAAATGTACAACAATATATTAGCATTTATGATATAAATACATTTGGCCAGGGTTCATATACCATTATAAAATTAAAATTAAAATGTTTATTATCAAAAAGTCAAGCAACAGTAAATGTTGGCTAGGAAGTGGGGAAATGGAATCTCTCCTATGCTGTTGTTGGGATTGCAAATTTGTGCAGCCACTATGGAGATCAATGTCCAGATTCCTCAGAAAATTGGGAATGGATCCATTATACAACCCAGCTACACCACTCTTGGATATCTTTCCAAGGGGAATGAAACCAAAATATTATAGTAATGCATGGATGCCCATGTTTATACCAATACAATTCATAATAACCAAAGTATAAAACAATTCTAGGTGCCCATAACTAAATAGCTTGGTTAAAAAACTACAGAATACACGAAGAATAAAATTATACTCAGAAATACAGAAGAACAAAATAATGTCATTGTAAGGAAATGGATGGACCAGGGAACATTACGTTAAGTGAGATGAGCCAGTCACAGAAAGTGAAGTGTCATATGTTTTCTCTCATAGTAGAGGCTAGGAAGTAATTGGGACACAAAGATTTTAGGTAATGACGGAAATGCTCCACTGGAATGAAAGAGGTATTTTAGAGAAGGTTGAGGGAGGAGAGGGAAAATTAATAAAGGAATCATTTCCATTTATATTTTAGGCTATGTGAGAATATAAATGCCAATTTCATTATTCAGTATGGGGGAAGGGGAAGAGAGGAGGGAGATGAGAAAAGACCACCAAATGCTTGTGCATATAGGTCAATATCACTTATGAACTATATTATGATGTAAAATTACAATGTGCTAATAAATGCATACAATATTAGGATGACATGAACAAAATTAGAGAGAACCATAAATTTGTGTTTGGTTAAAAGAGCCTGCCAATTTTTATAAACCAAGAAATGAAACACAAGTAATATCTCAGTCTAATGCACTGCCTTTTTTCAGTTATGATTGAAAATTTGTATTTAATAGAAATGATCTGGAAACTCATCCAGAAAAACAGTACCTATATAACATCAAAAGACCTCAATACAAGTATTCAGCAACTCTGTACTGAATAATTATTCACTTTAGTTTTTTTTTTGCCACGCATTTTGTTCTTAAGATCATTTAATTTTCATTTTGTGATGTCTTATATAGGATATGATATGAGGCTATTATTTTGTATCCATCCCTGGGATAAAAGCTATCTGGTCATGATGTATGATTTTTTTTAATGTGGTTTTGAATGTGTGTGGCTAGCATTTGCTTTATCAGTTTTGCATCCAAGTTCATCAAAGATATAGGCCTATAGTTTTTCTTCCTTGAGCTGTTTTTATTTGGTTTTGGTTTTAATGTACTGTTGCCTTCATAAAATAGATTGAGAATTATATATATAAAACATTCTATAAAGGTTTTATAAAATTCATGGGGAAACCACCTGTTTTCAGGCTTTTCTTTGATCATAGGGTTTTTATTGACTTTTCAATCTTTTTGACTGCTATTGGTTGGTTTAAATTTTCTATATTCTTGATTCAGTTTAGGAAGGTTGTATTTATCTAGAAATTTATCAATTTCTTCCAGATTTTTCATTTTGTTGGAGTATTGTTTTTCAAAGCAATTTCTAATAATCCTCTGGATTTCTACAAAGTCAGTGGTAATATCTTCTTTTCTGTTATTTTCATAATTTGGATTATCTCCTTTTTTGTTAAGTTGGTGAGTGGCTTATCTATTATTAATTAATTAATTGTTTCAAGAAACCAACTTTTGCTGGGCGTGGTGGTGCACGCTTGTATTCCCAGCATTCGGGAGGCTGAGACCAGAGGATCGCAGTTCGTGGACAGACTCAGCTACTTAGTGAGGCCCTCTGCAACTCAGTGAGACCCGATTTCAAAATAAAGAATAAAAAATAGGGCAGGGGGTGTAGCTCAGAGGTTGAATGCCCCTGGGTTCTATCCCCACCCGCAAAAAAAACAAAAAAAAAAAACAAAAAAAAACAACCTTTTACTTTTGTTGATTTTCTGTATTTTTTTATTCTCTACTTCACTGATTTTTGCTCTGATTTTTATAATTTCCTGTCTTCTTCTGCCTTTGGGGTTAGATAGTTCCTATTTTTCAAGGGCTTTGAGGTGTGTTAATGCTGAGTGACAAAAAAGTAAATCTGTCAATGCTGTATTCTGTCTTCAAAATTAACTTTCAAGTATTGAGGTAAAAATAAAAAAAAATACTCTTCAGCTAAAAAATGAGAGAAGAAAAATGCTTTTAGGATTGTGTTAAGAAATTAAGAGACCAGATAATGGTCTATATGTGAATATTTTAAAAAATACAATGTCTCATCTTTAATTTTTCTTAGAATCACTTGGCCGTTTACAAAACACCTACAGTATGTTGTGGAGTTTAAAACCTGGAAAATCACAAAAGCCTAGAAAGTGAGGAAAAGAGGGATATGAAAGTGTACTATTAGGTTCTCATATGTAAAAAAATAGTATAGTAGGATTTAAAGTAGAATGTGATAGTTAAGAATAACTATTATAAAAATAAAGAAACTGACAAGAAATAAAATAGTTAAGTCAAGATTATATGTATTATAAGACCTAAAAATCATACAATCAGAAGTGTTTTAGGAAGCGGGGCATGGTGTCAACTGCGTGTAATCCCAGCATTTAGGAGACTGAGACAGGAAGATCCGGGTTTGTAGCCAGCCTCGGCTACTTAGTGAGAACCTTTACAACTCAGTAAGACTCTGTTTCAAAATAAAAAATAAAAATAGGGCTGAGGATGTAGATCAGAGGTAGAATGTCCTTGGGTTCCATCCCCAGTTTTGAAAAAAAAAAAAGATTTTAGGAAAGAGGAAAGAAATTAAAATTATAAAGTTATTAGAAACAAAAACAAGATAATGTATTTAAACCAGTTACATAAATAATCATTGAATTATAAAGAAAACCTCAACCATATGTTTTCTACCAATGACAAAAATAAAATACAAATAGAGACACAAAATAGCCAAAAAAGGGGAATATATATTCTATACAAATACTAATTTTAAGAAAGCTGTTTAATAGTGGAACAACCATATGACCCAAATATACCACTCGTTATCTTTCAGAAGAATTAAAATCAGCAAATTATGGAGATACATGTATAGCCATGTTTTTAGCAGCACAATTCACTATAGTTGAATTATGGAACCAACATAGGTATTCTTCAAAAGATGAATAGATAAAAATATGGTATATACACACAATATAATTTTACCCAGAAGTAAAGAAAAAGAAAATTATATTATTTGAAGAAAAATTGGTGTAACTAGAAAATATTATGATAGGATCAGATATTCTCAGAAAGTCAACGGTGGTATATTTCCATCCTATGTGAAAGCTAGAAAAACAAAAAAGACAAATTAGGAGAGAGACCAGTAGATTAATGGAGGGGGATTGGGAGAAGAAGGTGGGAAAATGGGGTAGGAGGAGGCCTTCAAAATGGACCAGTTCAAATTATATCTACACATGAAGACACCATTAACAATCACATTAAAATGTATATGGAGAGAGGAAGGGGGAAAGGGTGGAATTCAGAGGGAAATACACCAAATGCTATGTGCTTGTATTTATGCATTGACTTGAATCTCTACAATATATAATTATAATGTATCCACAATATATATATATATATATATATATATATATATATATGTATAAAGAAAGAAAGTATAAATAAAGTAAATAGACATGGCTAAATTGACATTAAAGTAGATTCAGAATAAATATATTGCCAGGAATAAGGAAAGTCATTTTCTTTTCTTTTCTTTTTTTTGAGGTACTGGGGGTAGAACCCAGAGGCTTTCTACCTCTGAGCTATACTCCCAGACCTATTTTATACTTTATTTGGAAACAGGGTCTCACTAAGTTGCTGAGAGCCTCACTAAGTAGCTGAGGCTGGCTTCGAACCTATGCGATCCTCCTGTCTCAGCTTCCAAAGCGAGGGATTACAAGTGTGCACCACCATGCCCGGCTCAGGAAAGTCATTTTATAATGATAAAGGTTCTTTCCCTAGGAAGACATAACAATCCTAAATATGTATACATCTTACAACAGGGCTTCAAAATATATTATGGAAAAATTGACCTAAATGAAGAGGAGAAATAGATAAATTCACAATTGTAATTAGAGATTTCAACATTCTTCTCTTGATATTTATAAAACAAGAGATTGAAAATTAATAGAATTATGAAAAATTAAATATCAAATTCAAATTACCTGGTCTAATTTACATTAATTCATTAATGTAGCATTTCACCTAAGTCTGGCTAAAAATGCATTTTTAGTTAACATACTGTACCTACCAATTGAGACCATAAAATAAATTTCATTAAGTTTTTTTGTGTGTGTGGTACTGGGGATTGAACCCAGGGACATTCTACCTCCAAGCTATACCACCCCAGCCCTATTTTAGTTTTTAAACATGGTCTCACTAAGTTTCAGTGGTCCTCACTAAGTAGCTGCGGCTGGCCGCAAACCTGCAATCCTCCTGTCTCAGCCTCCCAAATACTGGAACTACAAGTGTGTGCCATGAAGCTCAGCATGATGGCATCATTAAGTTTTAAATAACTTAAGGTATACAGGATATATTACATGGAAATGACAAAATAATTTCAGGAATAAATAATAAAAAAAATTATCTGGAAAATCTAAAAATCTTAAAAAAAGTGTTACTAAATGCTTTATAGATAAAAATGTTCTTGAATCGAGTCAAATATTTGTAATTAAATAAAAAGCAACATATCCGATTTGTAAAATACTGTTAAAGCAATAATTAAATGGTAATTTTTTGTTAATATTCATACTGGAAAAGAGGAATGGCTGCAAATAAATAGCATTAGTTTCCATTTTACAAACCTAAATAAAAAGAAAAGAAAGAAAAAACAAATGCAAAAAATAAATAGAAGCACAGAAATAATGAAGGCAAGGTAATCAATAGGCCATGATGTGCTTTTCAAAATTTGCACAGTGATGACTGTTCATTGAAAACACCTGAGGTTGTCCACTGTACATGCACGGGATGCTAGAAACTCACAGAGACCAAAGATATTAATCAAGGACATTATTTTCAGCAAGAACCATGTTATCTTTGTTTTTTAGTCTCCAAAGAACATCTGGATAAGCATTGTGTACATAGAGGCAGCTCAATATTGTCTGTTAAATTGAATTGTACTGAGTCATTATGCATGTCCTAAAAATGCCTTCTCTGCATCCATCCATTTTGTAAACACACTCATTTTGGAACTTCTTGGTTTAAGAATTAAAAAGCCAAAGAGCTGACAGTGTGTCGTAAACACTAGTATTCTTTCAAGCCTAAAACTTCATATATTAGAATCAGTTTCTAGAAAGGTTCCAGTGGCCATATGTGTATAGAGATATTTAAAATATCCACAGAGAAAAATTATCTATATGACCAAAAACATTTGACACTGAAGTCTTGCCAGAGCTAATTCTCATTTTTTATGAGAAAAAGACACAGCGATGGGTGTTAATCAATAGCGGCTTACCCATTAGGAGGAATGAAGCAACTGTTTGAAATGAACTGGCTCCTTTGTTTTCTGGTTGCAGCCACTCCAGTGAAGAGGGACCAGTCATTTCCATTGTTTACCAAGTGCAAATCCACCTAGCTTTGTCTGTTGGGACACTTGGTGCAGTTAGCTGGAGATTGTGAGTGGGAGGGGAAGGAGCAGCTTAAATTCTTGACATTTACATTCTGAGAGTGTTTTGGGATAGAGGATGCTATTTTGCTGAGTATTTACAAAGTTCCCTTCTGATAGTCAGGTTAATTTTATTTCTTGAAATAAGTTTTTGCTGATTTCCAGGCTAGTTTTGTTTCTGTATCACGCAGTTGTACAAATCTCTGTTGTTGGCATTAATTCAGGACCTCTAAGGGTCTGTTGAATGTCTATATATTTTAGAGGGTAGGGGGAAAGAGTTGAATTTAAAATTACAAAAATACCAAAAACCTTTTCTGGTATTTGGAATGTAGTATATGGTAAACAAATTTTGAACAAATAACTGAATATATAAGATTAAGTAATAATGTCAGTAGATTTTTTATAAATACTTTTGAAAAGTTGGGGTTAGTGACTCAGGAGGTTAGTTGAGAAGGGAAGAGCCTAAGTTTGAGACCAGCCTCAGAAACTTAGCAAGACTCTATCTCAAAATAATTTTTTTAAAAAAGAAAGCTCAGGTGTAAAACTGCCTTAATTCAATTCCCACTACGCCAAAAAGAGAGGACTTTACAAATACATTTGCCAATCTTTCATTATATTAAATAAAAATTAGAAGCCGGGCATGGTGGCCCACGCTTGTAATCCCAGCATTTGGGAGGCTGAGACTGGAGGATCACGGTTCGTGGACAGCCTCAGCTACTTAGGCCCTTCACAACTCAGTGAGACCCTGTTTCAAAAATAAAGAATGAAAAATTGGGCAGGGGGTGTAGCTTGAAGGTCAAATGCCTCTGGGTTCCATCCCCAGACCCACAAAAATAAAATAAAAAATAGATTTTTCTCAATCATGTTGAGATTAGTTTTAGAAGTTGTTAATCATTTCAGAGTTTCCCTAGTATCTTGTGATTTATCTCACTTTTCCCACCATAATATCTACTTTCCAGGAGGTACCTTCTTCCTGACATTGCTTCTGCCAATAGAACAAAACAGGTTTGCCAAAGCAGAGCAGAAACCCTATTTTTGATCAAAGAATGGAGCCTGGTGCTTTATAGACACATTATCGCCAGGTGGGCATGACAGGCTTTTTGCACTGGGCAGGGCTCAGCTGTCCAGGGGCTATGTGTTTGTGGGGACAGCAGCAGGTAGGTACAGACACTCTTTTGTACTCTGTACCATTTGTATATGTCTCTTGCATGCAGGACCCATTTTGGCTATATTTGGTTTGAGCTGGTCTTGGTTTGTGCTTCTGCCTTAGTTCTTGCTGGATAGCTGCTGTTGCAAGAGTAGGAATGTGTTGTGTAGGATTCTTTGGGGGCTGTTTAGGTGATAGTAACACTGCATATGTTTTCAGAAGCCCCGTCTCAGGACATTGGAAGTAGAAGATATTCTATGATTGAGTAACATGAAAAAATTTCTTTCTTACTTCCTGAGTAATTAATAGCCCTTCTGCAGATTGAAGTCTCTACTTTCTTTGCTACTTTGAGTATGTTGATAGAAAATAACAACTCTGCTTTAAAGAAATAAGAAATATGTTACTGGGTCATGATTTCCTTAGAAATTAATATTATGGTGCAGCTATCTCTCTTCCTCAGTTCCTTCTTCAAAGAGAAGGATTATAAACACACAGCCCAAATAGGGTGTATAACAGGTCTATTTAGAAAGTGCAGGGGACACAGTAGTTAAAAAAAAAAAGGCAGTGATAAAGGAAGTTACCTTTCAAAGAAAGAACCAGAGTCCAGAGTGGAAGGTTTCCTCTGGATGAGAAATGTCATAGAACCAAAAGTTATGCTCTTGAGAGAGGGTCTTGTATGGTCTGTTTCCAGAAATGGTAAAGCACATAGTGTCTTCCTGGGGGCCAGTTTTATTAGGCTGGGAAGCCTTCTCCCTAGGCAGAGGCACTTGGGAAGGTCACAATCTCTTTTTCTGCCATAGTTTAGTGTATCTGTGCTGTTTTGCTTTTTTTGGAGACTTTCTCATGGGAGTCTAAGTGAAACCCTAGAGGGGGTGGGGTGAGGGAGGTTGTTTCTAAAACAGCAATTGTAGTTTCTTACCTCTGTTTTTGAGACTTTGTCAAATCCTCTGTCCCATTTATTTTCTTGCCCTGCTCATCTCTACTCTAGCTTCCTAACAGAAAGACATCGAAAGAAGGTATTTTGTGGTTGCATGACATGAATTAACTTCTTCCTTAGTTCTTGAGTAATTAATAGCTCTTTACAGAGTTAAAGCCTCAAGTCCCTTTGCTGCCCTAGGTATGTTGATATAAAATAACAACCTTGCTTTGAGGAAATAAGAAAATGATTTATTTGAAGCAAATAATGAATCACATTACCCTGGGAACACTATTCAAGTTACCAGGAACAATATAGTTCTCCTTGGAAAAAGTTAGTTTTTATACTTTAAAAGAAAGTAGCTGGCATCATCAAGTAGGTATACTGGGAAGAGGTAAAGAAATCTCTAAGATTCATGTTATCTTACACAAGGTGAAAAAAGTTTTTATAGGATTCAGATTTGTTATTGCATTCATAGTTAAATGGTCATTGGAGGCCAAAGGTCTAGAAGCTTAGTATTTATAGCCAAAGTTTTATCCAGTACTCATAGGAATGCTCAGTCAGATACAGAGGTTGATCGTAAATTGCTATTAAAAGGGACTAAGATGGTCCATGATAACTTTTGTTCTTGATCTGCAGCATTCTTCTCTCCACAATCACCACTGTTTAGTCAGCCAAGTTCAAACAGTCCACAGGCTCTTGAAAATACATTGACTTTTTTAGAGAGCTTCAGTTCACAGGGAGCTGTAAGATATTTCTAGTTCTTGTACTATTTCTCCAAAGGGCAATGTGGATGTTTGCATAGTATGTAGAATAAGTCTCATTGCTTGGAGAGACACAGGCCATACTGCAGGAGACTTTTGTGGATAAGATTCCTATTCTGATTCATAACCTGCATAATACTCTCAAGGAGAGTTAGAGCAGGCACAGAAATTTTAATGCATGCTTCATTGCAAATCAAATTATTGATCAATTATGAATACCGTGCTGTTGTTTAAAGCCACTTCCTTATAGCCATGGGTAGAATATGCAGAGGATTTCCTAGAGACTGATGGATTTGATTCCTTAGACATCGCAACAGTCAAGGCAGCAACATGTTTCATCTTTTTTTTCTCCTTTTATTTTAATTACCTCAGACTACCTATAGCATAGCTAAAGACTCTGATGCCAAACCTTTAAAAACTCAGCAGAGGAACAGAGCTTGAAAGAACTATGTTTACATGTTTGGAGGCTAGTGCTGAATGTACTTTCCTACTTGATGGTCTCTTGTGCCCTTGTGTACATGTGGAAGCAAAGATAATGTTACATTCAGTATACTGGTTTTCCTCAGGGAAGCATTTAAGTGTTTCCTTGCTTTAATTAACATATGCCTCCATAATCTGTAGATGACCTGGAATTTTATTTAGAAATTCAGCCATAAAATTTTAATGTCATTATGAAGAAGAAAAATAACCCTCCCAGGTTATATTAATGCTGTGTGCTTGGCACTGTGTTAGGCTCCAATTAGCAGCTCCTTCTAATAAAACTCTACAAAAATATAGGTGTTAATGTATCTTTTCAGAATAAGATCAGCCTTAGAGAGTTTTGTAACATCCATGCACAGTTGGACTGGTATCTCAGATAGGTATTCAGCCCTTTTTTATTCCACGATGTGACTTTACCCTTATACAACCTTGCTGCTCAGGAATTATGCAGAACAAGAAGACAAGCTATTGCCTGGCTTTTACCTAATAGGATCATAAACTACTGTACTAAAGATTTAGGGAATTTTCTAAGCAGTAGCCTTTTAAACTTTAGCTATTAAGAAGGGTGTTGAGTCTCTTCTCTGAAGATCTTTGTAAGTTAAGTGAATGTACTCTTCTTTATGTCCTTATTGTCTAATAAAAGGAAGACATGAACTTAGAGGATTTCTAAAAAGTAATCCTGTTAAGTTCTCTCACCACTTTTTGTCATCTTCTTTGCTTCATCTTGCAAAAAGAATCCCTTTGGGAGAGCGGTGTGGCCTAGGTTTGTAGATTATAATTATAAGATTATTTATCTGTGTACAAAGCAAATATAGAAGTATTGACCACATAATGCTGGCTTCACCAGAAAGAAGCAGCATCTACCTGAGATTTGAATTGCTTTTATTATGAGGGATTGAAATTTTATTTTATCCACTTAAACATAATACATCTCTGTGTTTCATTCTGAAGTCACTGAAATCACAGTTAGTTACTGTGAGAGGCATCATTTAATTTCAGGCCAGCTCATTTCTTAACAGGAACGTCTCAGCTGGTGAGCTTTTCAATAAGCACATTGAAATTAAATGTCCCATTGGGCTGTGCTGCATGAGTTATTTGGTACTTGCATTCTCATCCTAGGTTGTATAATTCATTGTTTTTTTATGACTAAATTTCATGTTTCTACCTTACCCTTTCCTTGACTAATATAAACCAAGTCTTACAGGATTTAAAAAGTGCTCACTGTTTACTTATGCAATTAAATTGTAAAAGAACATGCTAGAACTCTTATACATAAGACTACACTAATTCATCAAATTATGTAAAAGGGCTTGTCTTTAAAATAGGAATGATGATTACAAATACCTCAACTCAGAATGAGCTATTGAACTTTGTAGTTGCTTATGTCTTTCCACCTCAGCAAATAATGGGTCTTTATAGCTAAAGAGGCATTAAATCTAGAGTTGAACCCACAGATGGTAGAAGATTGATTTTACAACAAAGCTGATAATTCTCCACTTTAGAACATGGACAGAAAGAGGACAAGCATTATTGCTTTTCATGTGTTGTATATTCTCTAAACATTGGGTCATAATCTCCCAAATGAAAAATATTTGACATAAATAGAATCTCTAAATTGGATTTGTATTTTACTTGAAAGTTCATTCTGCCAATTGAAAACTGAAAATAATTTGTACTTTTAAAACCTAAATAGGATACTTAACTGTACAAATTTCTATTCAAATGTACAGCTGCTAGTTTCAGGTGACCAGTTAGCATAGGACTAGACATTTTAGAATCACTCCTACACATGTTCACAATATCCTCTGATTTAGCAGTGTTTGTGTCCCATTTCCTGTAATTATTTGACCCAATGAATAACTTTAATAGCTCAAAGTATGCTTTGTTCTTCATTTAAAACCACAGGTAAAGAAAGAACATCTAATTTAGGCAATGCGTCAAGTTCTAAGATAGAAACTTTGATATATCAGGACTCTTAATTTTTAATTTGAAAGTAACCCTTGAGAATTAGTTCTCCAAGACTTAAGAAATAGCTTTTTGAATCAAGAGTAATGACTAGTACAATGATATATGGTGAGCACAGATTTGAAATCTAGTTTTTTATTTATCCATTGACTACATGAATCTAATCCACAGTTTTTCTGGAAGAATATGCAAAGATTAGACTTTTTCAAGTCTGCTCTACACTACTTTACTGCCATGTAAGCTCTTGAGTAGATGGTATATATCCAGAAACATTATTTACTATGTCATTATAATCCATGAGGTATGTATGTTAGTTTACCTGCTTTTAAGTTCCTTGAATTTGAAATAAATTCTTTACACATTCATCTATTTATTAACAGATTCATTTTTAATAAAAAATTACTTATCAAAAGCACTTATTAAATGACTTTTGGAATACTATTAAGTAATTGTAATATGTTGCAAAATAGTAAGAGTCAATGAAGAATAAAGCAAGTTAGTGAAATTGACTCTTTTGCCATTTTAGATAAAGTGATAATTGACCAAAGACAATTGAAGGAGGACACAGAGTTAACTATGTGCAAATATGAAGGAATAGTGTCATAGGCAGTATGACAGTATACTAGCCAATGCAACACTCTTAACTTTATAGTGTGTCAAATGTTGAAACGAGCCCAGTGCAGCTGAAAGAGAAAGAATGAGAGAAGCAGAGATGGAATAAAAAGTAATGAGGTACAAGTACAAAATGATATAGATTCTTGCACACTGTTACATGTGCTACGTTTAATACTCAGTATTCCTGAGGTGGGCAGAACTGAGATGGATTATTGAATAAATTTTTTTGTTAGATAAAAGATAAAAGAGAGAGATGAGTGATAGAGATAATTGGAAAATTCCAAAAAATGTGTTATATTTGTACCATCAGAATGGAAAGGATGGAGATCTGGCATGTGACCTGCCTTTTAAGAACACCTCACGTTTGTGTTCAGAGCATGTGGTTTTAATTTCTTCCTGTGGCTCTTTCTATTTATTCTTCTTCCTCTGATGATCTCATTTGTTGTCATGTCTTAGTTAACATTTGAATGCTTGTGACTCTAAGATTCCAGACCAATGATCTCTTCTGAAGACCAGACCCATACTGTTCCAAACAACTACTTGGCCTACTTCAGATGAAATTTGATACAAGACATTGCACTGAACTAGTTGCTAATCATCTTTTCAAGGTTTAAAGAAGGAAGTAACACTCCTTACTTCCTTCTTTAAACCTTTGACTTCCATTGTACTTAACAATGATAAGCCTCAGTAAACTTAGCTTTGTGGTTAATGTTGTCTTTACCAATGTAAAAGTTTTATGAAAGGGGAACTATTATCTCACTTATCATTGTATCCTTGGTACTTACTCTTTTTTAATATACAAATTTTCTTACCTATAAATACTTTAACATTTATTTATTCACTATATACTGACAATTTAAATAACAGACACTCGAGAAATAAAAATGAATTAAGATTGCAAGTTTTTCTGGATGCACATGCCTGCAATCCTAGGCTGACATAAGAGGCTTGCCGGTTTGAGGCTAGAATTAGGAACAAATACAAGGATCTTAGATAGACCCTGTTTAAATTAAAAATGGGCTGGGGGCATGGATTAGAAGTATAACCCTCCTGAGTTTCACCCCCAATACAAAAAATAAAGCAAGATTTCTTCAAGTGCTCAGATCAGTTAGCTTAATGCAATTTAAGTTGTGTTGTTCCAATTATATTGTAGTTTTATTGTAGGTGTGAGACTGACCTGGAAAACTAACAGCATTGTAAAAGAGTGTCATGAAGTAAAAACAAAATTAAATTGCATTAGGGGCATGTCTTTCTTTCATTTATACTTCTCCATAAACATAATGAGAAGGATCTATGATGTTTAAAAAGGTTTTAAAAGGAGATCATCAATCTGTTTTATTCTGCTAGACCTCAGATGTAGTGTTGATATTTCCATGGAGGAAAGATGAGTCTCAACATCTTTATTTTAGGCTATTGGGAGGTAGAAGAGGTAAAATACATTATAGAAAATGCATGACGAAGACTCTTGTGGGTAGACATGAAAAATACCACCAAAAGGGTCGAATTACTTCCAAGTTTCAGAACAGTGAGAGAAAGTAGAAAAATCTGAAAGATTTCTGATATATTAGATGAATAAGATTGGACAAAGAGGAAAGGTTTGGAGGGAGTGAGGATTTAGAATTGCTATGTAAACTTGAAGTCAAATTTGCATAGGCAGTAAAGAAATGGTGTATAATTCTATACACAAAATGTTGAGTGAAGAGAAAACAGTGTTCAAACTCATTGTCATTACTGTTGGATACTATTTGGTAGTATTCCTTTTTATTGTTCCTTCATGCTTTGAATTTACTGTTTTAATACAGACACATTAAGATAAATTAGAAGATATTTAGTACAGTTGTGGTTGAGCATAGTCTATCTGTTGAGTCATATTTGATTCTTGTAAATATGAATATGCACAAAATTTGCTTTAAAGAAGTTTGAAATTACATAGGAAGTTTAATCAGCAGGTATCATATTTTAGCCCATTATTTTCTGATTAAATAGTTGTTGTCATCTCTGTTATGACATAAAGCTTAAAACAGTTTTAGCAAAACTGGAAGCATATCAAATGGTTTCACATGTTGATAATTAAAATTTTGTGAGTTGGAGGTAATTAGTAACTTTCAGACATGTCTATTCAAATACCAAATAACATTTAGAGTGAGAAATACTCCTCCCTAGGTATCATATATTTTAATGACCTAAAATTTTATGGCTTACAGATTAACAGTCTATAACTTCTAGCCTGGAGTTAAGTGATATGTATTTATGTGACCTATGCTTTATTAATTAATACATTGGTACTTTCTCCTCCATTTTGCTACCATCTGGAGGAATTTTTCATTATGTTATCATTAGCTCCAGTTCTGACTTTATGACATACTTTATGGAGCTAACAAAGGCTTTTTAGGAGCATGAAATGCCACTTTAATTTCAAAAAATTGTTGACCTTATTTGGTTTGTGCAAAAGATATTAGAAGCATAAAAAGGTACATTGAGTAACATTTAAAAATATCATGTCAGTTTACCTTTATATCTGCTCCTTCATGAATTGTATGCTTGATACTGATCTGGCCTGAATAAGTTTCCTTTACAACTGGACTAAATTTTAAGCATTCCCCAACCCCAGTTTCCCTTTTCTTGAAATATATGCTTTAGAATAATTGCAATTATAAGGTTTTTCTCTGCCTCTTTGAGACATAATTATTTATAGCTGAGGAATACCTTCCTTAAGCACCTGGGAGCAATCTCTTTGAAAGGTAATCATCAGGATAGTTAATGCCTCTTTTTCCTGTGCTTTGTGGGAGGATGGAAGCCTAACATCAACAAACATCAGTTAACAAACTCAGAGGGTCTAACCAAATTGACTGGCCCCCCCCCTTACATTCTCATATACCTTTCCCCTAGTTCACTCAGAGTTTTAAACATTCTTCTGCCTTTTGTTTCAGTTACTTTGAGTTTACACTTTCTCCCCTATAGTTGTTTCTCTTTACTGCTGTGATTATTTTGAAGAGAGTCTTCCTTTACTTTTTATAAATGATCTGGTGAAATTTTTCATTAATAATACATATCACTAATAAAATACTTAGGAAATGTCCCACATTTTAAATGCTTTCATATGGTAATTAATTTAATTTCATGATTACTTTTTTCAATTGGATAACAATACCAGTATTCTCACTTTTTCCCATCACAGAAAGATGAAATAACTCTCAAGGGGACTTAAAAAGGAAAGCAGGCTCTCTTTGCCTTTATTTACATTTATCCCCCATAGACACCCCCCTAAGAATTCCATCATTCTTTTCTTCCCTAGGTAATTCCCAGCATTATTTTCTGTATATTTCGTCATTCACTCAGTAGAAGTCAAAACAATACATATTTCTGACACTGGCATAGACTGGAAATAAAATGTCAGAGAAAACAGGTATGAATCATTATCACACAAAATGTAGTCAGTGCAGATACTGGCAAGGAAAAAGGCCATTTCGAAGCTTTTCCATAAAGGTGGTAAAAGTTGCTCTAGAGCATAGACTGAGAACCTAACACATTCTTGGGGAGACTGAGAGCACCTCACATAGGGAGCATCAATGCCTGTGGGTTCTCTAGATTGAAAAAAAATCACATTAAAAGTTAAGGGATGCACACATGTAATCCCAGTACTTGGGAGACTGAGATAGAATCATAGGTTCCAGATCAGCCTTAGAAACTTAGGGATTCTCTCAGGAACCTAGGAAGACACTGTTTCCAACCAAAAAGGAAAAAAAGGAGGCTGGAAGTATAGCTGGAAGGTGGAATTCCCCTAGGTTTAGTCTCCACCACTGCAAATAAATAAAAAATAAAAAATAGAAAATAAGAGAAAGAGGAGTATATAAAAGAAGTTTAAGCAGTAATGTGCAAGTAAAACATTTGAAAGAAAACTGGGGGTGATAGAGGAGGTTGTAAGGTGTTAGGAGTGAGTAGCTGAAATAATTTTGTGACGGAAAATCTAAGATCACTTTTGGCTTGCCCATCAGAGCAGTTAGGAGTTTCTTAAATTTTATGGAAAGAAGTCAATATTATACTTATCATTAAAAAAAAATTCTACCAGGTAAGTGGAATAGATTGGAAAGGACAATACTGCAGGCAGAAGGATCCAGAGAGGCATCTGTGGCGATGGCTTATTGGAAGAATAGTTTATTAGAAGAATATTGGTAGGTTGAATCAAACTAAGTGGCTAAAAGGAGAAAAGTCCACCAGTTTTAGGAATACACCTAAAACTTTTGGATTTGGGTGGGTGGGTGATGAAGAGGAAAGTGTTAGCCAGAGTCCCAGATTGGAAAAGTTCAATAATGCAGATAAGAAAAGGGAGATTGGCTGCGAGGTGAAGAAACAGTTTTGAACTTTTCATCCTGCTTCTAGTGAAAAAGTGTCTGTGTTCACAATGTGTATTGCTATAGATTTTCCTATATTACACATAAATTATATTTTCCTTCTCCTCTTCCTCCTTCTTTCTTCTCCTTCTTTTCTCCATTTCCTCCTCTTCCTCCTTCTCTCATTCTGTCCCTCTATCTCCTGCCTTATATATGTGTGTTTTATGTAAGCATAAATAAATGCACATATGTGAATCACGTACAGTCATGCTGCACATAACATTATGGTCAACAAGAGGCCACATGCACAGTGCTGGTTCCCTAAGATCAAAATGAAACTGGAAATTTCCTGTTCCTCAGTGATGTCATAGCTATCATAAGTACAACTTGTTAAACATATATTTGGGGTGATGCTGATATAAATGTGTTGTCGGTTTTATAAAAGTATAGCATATACAGTTATATATGGTACATGATACTTGATAATAAAAGACATTTGATTTTACTATGCTATATAATGATATTGTTATTTTGCAGAATACTACCTTTAAAAAATTTAAACAAGGAACTGAGTTACCACAACAGCGGCCTCATGCGTCTAATATTTACTGCATCCCCTGATTGCATCAAAAGACCACATCCAGTGACTGCTGTACCATGCGGGTTCATGTAAGTGCACAGTATATATGTTTGCACAATGATAGCATTGCCTATCAATGCATTTCTCAGATGTAGCCTCATTGTTTAGAAGCATGTGACTGCATAACAAAAATTAGATGTACACAGCACAATAACTAAATACTATTACTTAATTTTTTAAATAGAAAAGTTTATTTTTAAGCTAATCTCTAAAGGATTTTATTTTATACTTGGATTGCACCTTTATAAGGTATATTTGAATGAGGACTATAAAGGTGCTTTATTAAGTAAAATGCCTGGAAGATGTGCATCTAGCTACTGGCTTAAGTATTTCCCAATATGTACAGTTGTGTATTATCACTTTGCAGTTGAGGTAGTTAATACTATAATTAGCTCAGGCAGGTGTGTACATTTTTACAACATTTTCTAAAAAGCAAGGGCCTTTGGCAAACTAAGTGTTCTGTTCATGTTAAAATAGGCCATTAAATGAAATGGTGCTCTTTTATATTTTGAGATAATTTCCCAGTTGCTTCTAATTATCTTGCTATTGAATAATCACTATTCTTTTGCAGTGTTCATAGACATGGTGAAGTTGTTTTTGATTGAGTCAATTTAAATAAGTACTTTATCAAGAAATATCTAAAAACATCTTTAATATTCTAAATGGTTTACATTTGGCTACAACCCAAGTAGAAATGAAATAGAAAAATGGGAGAGTGTTTGGAAGGGCTGATGTTTTAGTCTTTTTGTTTGCATTTTATTAGATTGCATTTCTCCTAATCTGTTATATGTGAGTTTTTAATTGATGTAAATGGAATTGGCTGAGTGAGGTAATGTTGAATGGAAGGATTGGGAATAAAAGCTCCAGTGCCAAATCAACTATAATATTT
Organism: Muscardinus avellanarius; assembly: GCF_963383645.1. NCBI lineage: Eukaryota > Metazoa > Chordata > Mammalia > Rodentia > Gliridae > Muscardinus > Muscardinus avellanarius. The sequence goes on from NC_137787.1 coordinate 157,191,530, forward strand.
TAATCAGAGTTAATTAATGCCAGCTGTGTGGTCTCTGTGTTATTTTGCATTTATGGATAGAGAAAGATGTGGTTGTTGCTATTTCAATTTAGAAGCTATGACCGATGACCAGGCATTATGAAATCAATGGATGGGGTCATGCTTGGTGTTTAGTGACTAGGGAAAAGACTTAAATAGTTCAAGTAGTACAGTAAGAGTTTGGTTATTAGCATGATATGCTTTAATTCTTTCATAATCATGTGAGTGAAAATAACAAACCTGCTACCTAGTTTTATAGTTGACTTTAGAAAAAATATTGTAGATATTTTTGGTGATAGCATTTTTATTAATGCATTACAGTATTATATATGTGAATTATTAGTAATATCCAAGTCCATCATTATTTCTTCCATAATCGTATTTCTAAAGATTATCTATTGCAACTAAGCCCATTACAATTTAATTTGGCATAAATATTGGGTAACCACAAAACAGTTTCTTGAAAAATATACATACGCACATATGTACATTATACACTCAGGTCTACACACAGTATATACAACTTATAGTCATATGCACTTAATACGCATATACCCTACATAGGTACATCCATTCCTAAGACAATTGTCAAATCAATTAAAAATATAGTGGTTTTGAAAGTTGTTTTGCTTACATATTCAGACAGATGGATTTCTAATTTGTTGGATTTATTTTAATTGTAGAGAATAACAATTCTAACTGTTTCTTATTTCACCTGGATTTGTTCCTAATAATCTGTTAATCTAACTTTTTAATATATTTGTTGCTTTTATAAAAAAATAAGTCAAAAGCCAAGTGAGGTACATGGCTGCCTGAGGCTGAGGCAGGAGGATTGTAAGTTTCAAACCAACCCGGGAGGAAAATTAGGTCGCAGATAGTATAAATATTACTGCCTTGAGACTACTTTTTAATGATTAATTTTTAAGATAACCAATTTATAACTACCACCAAATGTCTAATATAAGCCAAGTGCTGCAATGATAATGCATTCATTGTTTAGTTATGTACCTACTGAAAACCTTTGATAAGTGATCATATTCAAAGATAACTCTCATTATATGGTAGTCCAATCTAATCTTTGGGTAATTCTGATTTTTGTAATGTATGTTTTTATATTGAGCCATACATCTCTGTACTGTGACTATTATATGGTACCACTCATTACTTTTCTGCTTATAAAACTGCTGTAAGCAATAGAGTAAATGGTAAAGAGAAATGAATTTCCTAAGAGATTCAATTACTAATTAGGAATCTATCTCATTATTCGATATATTGGGATCTGTCCCTTTCCCTGAAATTTCCAAGTTCTTAGAATAAAAGTATCAGAAAAGATGAAGGATATTATATGAGTGTTATATGCAGTACAGTATTATCACTGATGATTTGAACTTAACTTTCTACCAATTTACTATCATAGTTTTTAAATAATGGTAAGTTTTATTTAGTATTCAAACTTACATGTGGTACAGCACACAGAAAGAACTTTAATGTAAATTATTTACTTTATTTAATGATAATTTATCAGTTAAAACAAATATGCCACAGTAATGCAAAATGTTAATAAGGCAAACTGTGTGCCTATTGAGGAAGGGAGAGTAGATGTACATGGGAACTCTATTTTCTCCCAAAATTTTCTATAAACCAAAAAGTGCTTGAAAAATGCTCTTTTAATTTAAAAAATCCCATTAGAAGTTAGTGAAATTAAAGATGACTTCTTTTTCTCTTTCTCTAGTATTTCTCCATCATCCCTAAATCACCTTTCTAGTAGTTGGTAGCTAATTTCAGATGAAATCATATTAGCTAGTATTTGAAGTCTGAAGATGTTTTACATTACAAATGTTGGTTACTCAATTTTTCAGTCACCCAAATTCAGTATTATATTTTGTTTATTCTAAACTTCTAACAGATATAAAAAATTACTTTAGAAATATGCCTTTGATATTACTTCAGGAAAAGTTCATTGTTTTCTAAGGAAATATATTATTAGGAAAAATGAAAATTTTTATAGTGTAAAGAGTTCTACTATCATAACAGATAACTTTTTTATGTATAAAATATTAAGATTAAAAGTAGCATGGATGGATGGGATATAGCTCAGTGGTTGAGTCCTTGCTTAGCATATGTAAAGTTCTTGGGTTTGCTCCCTATTAACACACACACACACACACACACACACACACACACATACCCCAACAAAAAAGCATCATGAATGAGAGCCTCGACTCTAGGATTTGTGAGGACATTTTATTTTTTCTATTTTAATTATCTAAATTGTCTCTTCTAAATATTTTAATACAAAGGGTATTTATATAATTTCAATCCATTTAATTCTACCTATACGTACTTAGCATAATCCACAAAGAAAAATATCTCAATTTGACATGATATAAAATTTTGTCAATTTTCATAAAAACATTTGCCATGACTATTATATTTAGGATAAATTTGCTTGAAAAAGTATTGATTTGGGCTTATATTCTTATTTCAGTTGAATTACAAAATACTGAGTGATTAGTTTCAAATGTTAAATTTTATTGAGATACATTATCTCCATTTCAAGATAACTACTTTAAAAATGCAGAAACTGCATGTGATTTTTCCCTTAGTTATATATGCTTATTTGCAGGAAAATGGATGGATCTAGAAAATAATATTAAGTGAGATTACCCAGCCACAGAAAGTGAATGATCTTATGCTTTCTCTAATATACAGAAGCTAGGGAGTAATTGTGATACCAAGGGGAGTCCAGATAATGTAGGAGAAACATCAGTGGAGCCAGGGAGGTGGTCTAGGGGAAGGAGAGGAGGAGTGAGAAGATCAATAAAGGAATTACTTCCACTAACATTTTGTACAAATGTGAGAATACCAATGTCAATCTCAATACCCTGTATGGGGAAGGTGGGAAGGAATGGTGAGGGAGCTGGGGGAAAGCCTACCAGGTGCTGTGTGCATGTATGTTACTATCGCTATGATTTACATTATGATGTGAGACTATAGTGTACCAAAAAAAGCATATAAAAATACGATTTCACAGAACTTTTTCCCCTTTGTAAGAATCGCTTCACATACAAGTACAGATACAATAAGCCTGAGGCCAAAACGACTTTCCTCTCTCATGAGTCTTTTTCAAAGTCTTGTTAAAGAAAAGTTTATTCTGTATCTGGTAAAATGGTAAGGAAGATTGTATTCAGGTATATTGTAATAGGTTTCAAGACTATGACTATATGGAAAGAGAAAAATCAGGTTTACCTTTCAATACAGAAAAGAGCAAGTGGGCATATATAGCCAAAGAGCAGGTGGGAAACTGGTAGAAAATTACTAAGAGGAAACATCAAGGGTGTTTATACATGTGTGGGGAGGGAAGTTCTTGAGAAACTCACCCAACTGTACTCTTGATAAATACAGATCAATGTAATTAGATATCCAGTTTGGAGTATTATTTCTGAACCGAGTTAGTAGGATAACTAACTCAGGCTGTCAAGAACAGAAGTCAGTTGTGAGTTGTAGTCAAGAAGAGGATTTAGAGGACCCAGATTATAATCAAGAGGGACTTTTCAGTATACCAATGTGATGACAGTGCTCATAGTCAATTAAAACTATGGCAAAATATGAATCTTTTGTTTCTCAACATAGTTAAAAAATAGCAACACATATAAACTATTTTCTGTCTTTTTGTTACATTTCTTAATTGAAAATAAAGGAATTTGTAATTAGTTTTGTGGTAAAGGAATGTTGGTTGAGTAAAGCTGTGAATATTTTACTGATCATCCATATTGATATATAAAAAGCAAATAATCAGCTGAATTTATTTAAATTTTATGTTTTTGAGAAACTGTAAAAATAGTTCAGCTACAAAATCAAGCACTTTGTATCAGATAACTCTGAATTTTAACAGAATTGCTGAACATTAACCTCTGACAAACACAAATTGATCATATCCTCATTTCCACTTCTGCCACTATCTTTATAGGCAGCTAAACTTTTTAAACTTATTGCTTAAAAATGTATTCTGCCTCTACTATCTTGTACATTAAGATGTATGACTACAATGACCAATAAGCAATTAAAAAATTAATTCAGAACCCAAATTTTTCTATCTTAGAGTACCTTCAGGTAAAATTTGAAGTTAGTGTAAATCAAACATAATGTGAATACATACCGGATACTAACTTATATGATATTTAAGATAACATAGATTGATATATGTATTGATCTTTGATAAATATAGACATAAATATATATTTTATACAGAGAATCAAGGAGGAAAAAGTATGCTTCATTTCTCAATATTTATAATCACTATAATTACTTGGTATACTAAATATGTATATTTGTTATTTACTGTACTCTTTCCTGAATTATATTTTTCCTTTATTAAATGTTCTTACTATTATTTTCATTGAATAAAGACTTAGAGCCAAGTAGAAAATACTGTTTAGAGAAAAAGCCTTTATTTGATAAAATATGATCAATTATTACATATTTTAGCAGTATGTTATAATAAATATCTATTGAACTATCTGTTCAGCCTTGTACCAAATATCTTATACTCAAAACACATTATCCTATCAATAGTCCTTTGAAGTAGGCACTATTATTTTCTATCTTATATATTTTACATAGACTAAATAAGTGAATTGTTCACAGATCATATATATAGTAGATTGACACAGATAATATTCATTTATTCTTAACCAGAGTTTACCATACAAGTAGAACCAGTAGCAGAACTTTTTCTTTCTTGAAACAAATTGATCATATCATCACCTTTCCTATTGATGACTTGATCAACTGATTATCTAGGATTAAATCCCTTACCTAAAGTCAGCTTCAGTTGAATCTGTTGAATATATTAATGGCAACACTTTAATTAGTGCTTTCTTGAATTAATTGAGACTGTAGCCTAGCCATATTGACACCTTAGAAAAGTCATCACATCTTGATTCATTCTTTCATTTTTTTTTGACTACCTAGTACATACATGGGACTCTACTATATACTGAGTGCAAAGCAAAAAGTCAACGAAAGCTATCCCCATTCTGAGACACTTACGAATATGGAAAATGCAAGGCACCTCCGTAGAATCTTATCTAAAAACTATGAAATAAGTCTATGTTGTTACAGGAAGCATTACGGAAGTTTTTAAAAATTTATATTGGGAACAATTTCCACTATTATTTTGAGATGAAATCATACCAAAGAGTAGCATTACCAATCAGAAAACTTGAACAAAAGAGTTTCAGGTAGAATAACAAGGAAAGATCTTGTGAAATTTTGAAGAACAACAACAACAACAAAAAAAATGCTGAGCAATTAGCATGCAGATCTAAGAACTATAATAAAGGTAGCTATGCCCCTCTCCATCCCACCTTAGGGCATTGTGAACCATCAGAGTGGTGACATGGGTTTACTTTGGTTGATGAATGGGAAATAGCTTGGAAAAGAGCAGCAATGGAAACGAGGAAATGGTTAGGAAGTTGTCATGATGCTTGGGCTTGTCTTATGGTCATAGAGAAAGAGGAGAAGAGAGATATTTCAAATATATTTTAGTGGAGTTAGACATAGCTAGCTGATGCTAGATTAAATGAGCATGTGAACCAGAGAGAAAGTGTCAGCGATGATTATCAGGTAACTGCCTTGAAATAAGGAAGACTTGACTCTATGTACTTTATTTATACTTCTATTAGTGCATTATAATTATATATAATAGTGATGTTCAGAGTGCTAGAAACATAATTTACACAGCATTTGGTGTGTTTCTCTCTGGATCCCACCCAGCTTGCTACTCCCTGTATATATTAGTAAGATTGATAGTGATGCCTTCATACATGGGCATTTGCATTATTTGAACTGCTTTCTTGATCAATTCCCCCTTTTCTCCTTCCCAGTTCCGTCTCCCAATTCCCTTTCATTATTCTACTGGTCTCTTTCCTCATTTATTTGAAGTTCTTTGTTTCCTATTTTCTATCTAGTAAAGTCTTCAAGAATCATATATTTTCTGTGTTTTTGAAGTTTGAGCTTTTAGCAATGACCCCAAACTAATCGACATGAGGGGAGACATAGATACTCATTTGGAGGCATATATTACCAATGCCAGGAGGACTTTTTGATGCCAGAAATATTGACATCTTTCCATCAAGGGGTATTGTCTTACCAAGGAAACTCTGATATTAATAAGGTTGAATTGGAACTTACCAGATATGGAAGGTTTGTAACAACTTACTTATTAACTAGTGATTGAAATTATTCAGTGTTAAGAAGGAATCAGAGTTTCTAACAGAAGTGGCTCTGAGGATACAGGCAAGGCTTCACATGTTATAACATAATGTGACAGTAGATGGCTCTCATAAATGGTAGATCATATTTATTGGATAAAATAATAGTTAATTTTTTCTGTTAGTATCTTACATTTGACTTCGATGAACTCAATGAGGTGATCTGATAAATTTAATATTGGATCCACTCAATTTATTAATAAGTCCACTCAACTTGTATTCACAAAATTACAAGAGAGAAAAGATGAGGACATTTAGAATGATAACTCCATACAATTTATGTCTCAATTTACTTCTGTTTATGAAGTCTATTCATTTATCCCTATGCACTCAAACACTATGTAAAACAAATTTCTCTTGTAACTATAGTGTACATTTATGAAATACCAAAATAAATAATTCACACAATTTACATTGAGCCCAAGAATATCTATACCAGTCTATTGTTTTTAGAGTTACCATGATGTTCATATTCTCTCTCTCTTTCAGAAATTACAATGAGAACAAGTAAACTCTGGAAACATTTGCTACACTGAGCACCTGTGATACCATTACACTATCATTGAAGATGATATATTGACTTGATGTGTCAAAACCTAGGCACATCAATATAGGTCCAGTATTTTGTCATGAAAGCACATATCACGATTTCTAGGGATTCCAGCTACTCATATATTTATTTAATCCAGGAACACTTAGTTTTAAATATTTTTCATCATGAATAAAAATACATATGCTCTCTTTTAAAAAGAAAATGTCACTGCTACTTTCAAATATGATTGAATATTTTAGTTCTCTGACAAGATATGATGTAAATTTCAGATACTTATGCAAAAATACATTTGTATTTGATTGTGACACTTTACACAGCAGTGGTCAGAGAAATTTTGTAGTGTTAAACCAATCTTGATGTTATGGGAGGAAGATTTGACAATCCCCTTGCAATTTTCTTTTTTTTTCCCTTCATTTTCCTTTGCCTTTTATCTTTATCTGCTAAATGTCATTGCCACCTTATTAGTTCTGGATAATCTTCCTTTTTTCTTTCAACCACTGAAGACCTGTAAGCACTAGTCAAATTGTCTAGTAATGACTGTTGCACTGTAGGTTCATTTATTCTGAGCTACTTGTAAAGAACACATAGCACAATGTTCCAATCAATGTGTACAGATAGGGTCAGGCTAATACAGAAATGTATTAAAATGGCAGGATGCCAATTTAGTTCATCCTTTGTAAAATTCTGAGTTATTTTATTGCTACAAAAATTAAGATGAAGCCTTTGAAGTATATTTCTTTCATTTTCCTCCATACCTTTATAAAAAATATTCTAAACTTTAAAAAATCTACCAGTCTATATCTTGTTAGGGGAAATATTCTTAAGCCAACTGCAGAATGAGAAATTTAATTGTTTGTTTGCAAAGGCAAGAAATTTTCTAATCAATAGATTTAAGGGCAAATATTAGATAAAGCTCCTAGCAGTTTCTTGTGTAAAATAAACAGAATAACTACAATTAATCACCAAGTCAAAAGTAATTGTATTTGGTCTATAAGAGAATGAGGAGTTTAAATTTTAGAATTTAATTTAGCAAATATAAGAATTCACATAGTAATTTTATAATAAGAAATTAAATAATGTCTTAGATTAGAAAGTAAGCTGTTTCTTCTGTAGTATGAGAACTAATATATAAGTTGCAAAAATAAAACAATTATTGGTAATTCTTTTTAATGCAAGGTAGAATTCTATGTAAATAAATAGTATAGCTAGATATATGTAAGGGAACAACAATTTAATACTTAATAAGGCAGAGTAAAAGGCAGAGTATGACTAAGACTTAATATAAATTGACATTAATATCTAGCACAATGATATTACAGTTTATATAAAAATTTCCCATGTTCTAGGCTGTAAGGACACCACACTACTAAGTATTGCATCTTGACCTGCTGAGTATGTTGAACTGAAGGCGATTAGAAAGCCTTCTGATATTAGGTCTTTTTCACATTCCCTGTTCTCCTGTCTCTATTCCATTTTTATTCCCTGAAGCCAGTAACAGAAATCAGAATTCCTCTTACTCAAGGTAGGTCATAGAAACTGGAACTATTCTCCTCCCCCTCGCAAACAAGCCATCAAACCTTGAAACATCATATTTCCCTTTCTCATCTTCCTCTGGAAAATCCTTATCCACAGAGTCCTGCAGCATAGCCAGGAGGAAGTTATGTTACACAGGGAGGTCAATAATTATCTGAACAGAAAAGCCTTGCTGGTGTCCCTGTCTCTTACCATTCAATCATACCCTGTCACCCACATGGTCTATGCTGCCCACTCATCATGCCTAAGCAGAAAAACTGTTTTCCTGTGGCCTTGCGGTCTTCTAAAGACTCTTCTGTCATGTGAAACTTTGATTAAATAAATTTATTTGTTCTTATTCACTTGTGTTTTGTAGTAGGCGTGTCAGACCTTATGATGGGCAAATAGAGGAATCCTAACATTCTGCCCCTTCACTGATCAACAGTTACCAATATTTTTCTGTGTTGTTGGACTTGTTCAGTTTTATGTGTCTGAGTGACTATTTCAATGAAAAGTTTGAAGATGAAGAGAGGGAACTTGAGACAGGACAGGGCAGTATGAAATAGTCAGTTGCACATTTGCATTAAAGAAATTTCAGGAAAATCCTCTCCTGTGTATTTTTTCTGAAGAGCTAAACATATTTACCTAGATTAGAAGCTAGAAAAGGTTTTGAGAAAATAATTTGATATGTATTTTTAGATTTAAATAATAAATTTATTTATGCAGTTTTTAAAAGGACAATTAATTCCCAGATTACAGATAAAAATTATAAACTTATAGAGTTTAAATATTGAGTCTGATAAATAAGAATAAAATGGCCTTAGAAGGAAAATGTGTATCTGTCTGATTCACTCAGCACTATGGAGAAATGTTACAAAAGTGACTCCTTTTCAGAAATAATTTCTCCTACTTTATTAGGAAGTTGAGTCTTTTCATATTGTCTGCTAAGGAGTATTTTTCAGTTTTGAAATGCTTTAGGCCTGTACAAACTGCACAATTGACATTTTAGAAAATGGGCTTTTCCTTTTATTCATCTCTAAATATCAGTACGTGTAAGGATTATACTTAACATATTAGTGTGTTGATTTTTATGGACTTTTTGGCCCTCCAATCCTTCAAAGACACCTAATCATGGATCTAATGTGGTAGATTAGTAATGTGAGTTTCTTACAGAATAAAACAAAAACCACATTTATCTTTACAATTACTGTCTTATCTGCACAATAATTGAGGTTTTCAAGAACTTTAAATTTAGCATGCTTTCTTTGCTTAAGTTATAAAGAATATACAATGTACTAATTAAACTCTGTGTTTTGTCAGAGTATTAGATAATTATTTAAAAGTATAAAATAGTCCATATGATTTTATTTTATTTAATTTTGTGGGTCTGGGGATGAAACCCAGGGGCATTCGATCTCTGAGCTACACCCCCTGCCTGATTTTTTATTCTTTATTTTGAAACAGGGTCCCACTGAGTTGCAAAGGGCCTCACTAGCTGAGGCAGTCCATGAACCATGATCCTCTAGTCTCAGGCTCCTGAATCTAAGATTACAAGCATGTGCCACCATGCCTGGCAAAATAGTACATATGATTTTTTTTTGAAGATTTAAAGAGGTTTATTAGAAAGATAGAAATACAGAAAATAGAAATACAGCCCCATGCCAAAATGACATTGGGGGGTGACTCGAAATGAATACACCCGTACATATGATTTTAAATTGTCATAGATTATAGCATTCTAAAATGCAAATGTCTTTGAAATAGTGTTAACTTTACATTGGCATTAAGTGGTAAAGTAAAGCCATTTAGAGAAATTAGAATATTAATCAAACATATTTTCCACAAATATCTACAAATAGTATTCAATACATTTTTCTTATCTTTAACAATAGTGACCATTGAAGAAATATTTTAAAACAATTCTTTTCCCTATGACAGTGCAAAATGCATTATCAGGAAAGAACATTTTTATGGGAGCTAAATTTTATACAATTTAAGACATTATTTATTTAAAAGTAATGTAAAATTATAAATGCATAATTAGGTACAAAATATTTTACTTAGCTGGGTGTGGTGGCGCATGCTTGTAATCCCCGCACTTGGGAGGCGGAGATAGGAGGATCTCACAGGTTCAAAGCCAGCCTTGCTGGCTTAAGAGACCCTGTTTCCAAATAAAAATATAAAATAGATCTGGGAGTGTAGTCTGGAGGTAGAAGGGCTTCCAGGAACCCCAGTACCACCAAAAAAAAAATTATATATATATATATATATATATATATATATATATATATATATATAATCAGGGAAAAGGAATTAGAATAATTATTCATAAAATTATTCAAAATGAGTAATAGCACAAAAACCAGAAAATTATCATGGTATTTGCTCAATTAATTGCATGATACTTGCCATAATACTTTTGTACATTTGGTTGCATACTCTGATTAACTCTTCATATTACAAAGGTTTTCTTTCACCTATTTTCTATAGTGAAAAATAAACACTTTTTTCTCTAGTATATTTAATAAAATATACTTATTTTTGATTGCTTACATGAGTTCCTTTTTTTAAAGCTCATAATTAAATACTTCATACAATTTCTAGAATTCTTTTCCAAGAGTGAGAAAGTCCTTTAGAGGTTTTTGTAAATATGAGTGAGATTTAGAAGAATTTTACAACCCCTAGGTTTTCCCTCAGTTTATAGTTTGATGTTCCAAAGAAAGTGTCCATATTGTAACGTGATTTCAGTGTTGTTAGACTTTAGGTCAGTGAGTGGAAAAGTCTTTCTAGAAGTCATTCCTATACTGACCTGGTAACAATGATCTAGTTATGCACAGTTGTGACTGTCTCACATAAATGTCTCTCACTAAACTCAACTTCCCCTTAGCTATTCTCCAAATGTCCAAACACACCTTATGCTACCTTATAACATGGAGTTGAACAGGAAAAGATAGTGATCTTAACCAGTTGAAATTAAAATAGCTTACCTAGGCAAACATTTAAGAAAAATTACATGACCATTTGAACACATGGGTGGTATTTTTCTGGACCTTCAAAGGAACCTGTGGAAATAAGAGAGCCTAATCTTTAAATTTCATTAGTTTGAAGATTGACCTGTCTCTGAACATAGAACAATTAGATCAAAATTCAGCTGAAAATCACACTCTCTGTAAAGTTTTTTTTTTTTTTTTAATATCTAAGTACAGACAGCTTGATGTGTAGATTTCAGGTGACTTTTTTCTTTGAAAAAAAAATGATGTTTCATCATCTGAAAAATCTAAAGTTTAGTTTTTATAGATTAAAGTTTTCTCTTGAGTGAAATAATAAGAGATTATCCTTGAGTCAGTTCTCACTCTTCCAACTTCTGCCTGGATGACTTCAACCAAATTGTATCACATTTCACTCTTTCCCTTCCTTTCTTCCTCTGTTCTTCTTTTCAGTGTGTGTGTGTGTGTGTGTGTGTGTGTGTGTGTGTGTGTGTGTGTTTCTGATAGCATGGACTGAACCCTAGCCCTTTTAATATTTGAACTTTTTATTTTGAAAATGGATATCACTGAATAGCAATTCAGGTGGGTTCAGACTTGTGATCTTCCTGTCTCAGCCTTCCACATACTGGGATTACAAGCGTGCACCATTATGCCTGGCTAATGTTGCTTTCTTAATGTTTTTAATCAACTTTGCTCTTGAGATTAAGATCTGAGTGTCCTATTGTCATACCTGATCCTAGCTACCTAAAGATTTCAAAGGCATAGGTCATGATGGATTACCATGTTGATGTTAGATGATGTTCACCTTTACTTAGCACATGTTGCCTTGTCATCAGTGAATCCCTGTACATATTTATGTCATCAGAGGCCTCTTAATCACCCCTGCACATGTAGTCTCTTACTTCCATTTCCCCACTCCAGTCCATCTCCACTATGCTTATCTTACTTTGAGCCTACCTTTCTGAATAGATCATTGCAGAAAAATGTTCACTAGTTTCTTTATCTGACATCTGGCTCTCTTATCAAAACACATACTGCTAGATTATTCTTCTTAATATGCTATTTATACTGTACACATATATACATTTTTTAGAAACTATTTTGTGGTTTTCATTTTTCAGGATAATTTCCAAACATCTTTTTTGAACAAAGATCTCGTCTCCTTTTCCAACTTGATCTTCTTCTCCTGCCTCATACATAACCCTTTACTTAAGTCACTTTAATTAATTTCCAATTTTCAGATTCCTGAGCTTTATTTTCCTATGTGATATTCATACCATATGGAATATTCATTCCCTTCTTATTAGGAAATTGTTATAGTGTCTGAGCTCATCTCAAGAGCAACCAACCTCCTCTGGGCAAAATTTCCAGATCTGAGAGGCTAATTGATAAGTCCATTCTTCCATTGGCATTTATAGCACCCAGGAATCCATTTATGGGAGCAGTTAACAAATTGCACTGCAAACACTGGTTTCTGCTTTTCCCCTCATAGACTGTTAATTCAGTGTGATCACAAACTGTGGTGCATATTTTTGCCCTTGGTGTACAAAATAATATGATTTGATAAATGATTTGATGTAGACATGTATCTGAAGTATATTAATAAATAATAAAATGAGATAAAAGACTTGAGGTAAGAGTTAATTAACAGTTTAAATGAACCTGTTAAAAACTGAATGCACAGATAGGTGCTACTATAATTTCACAAGATCTTGGAATCTCAGGAGCTGGAACCAGGCGGCTTTTCCCTTCAGCCTGTTGACAACTTGGCCTTACTAAGCCTCTTAGTGAATCTTAAAATCCTAAACTATATAAAAGAAATTAAGTTAGAAATAATAAGATAAAAGAAAAATATGGAAATAAGTTCAATATGTTAGAGTATTTCATGAATTGGAAACCCTCAGAGTGTGCAGAAATTGATGCAATATCTAAGATCTAATGTATTTGATAAAAAAATATTTATGCTTGGGGAAATTCTGACTCGATAAAATTTCATTGAGGATAATGGTTATGGAAAAATAAACCATAGAGAAAATTTCAAATGTTTATTAAAATTATTAAAATCAACACTTAGAAATGACAGATTTGTCTGTTTATCTCTCTAGACAGTTTCACTACTTTTCCTATCTTCCTTTTCCTCTCTAATATATGTGCATCTTTATAAATATAAAGGATATTGGGCATTTTATGTGTAATTATTAAACATATCCAACATCTCTTTTGAATTCATCTTCTGAAAGTAAATCTATCTCTCTCATTTTGCTGCATAATTTATTTCTTGCCTGTTTCTATTAGTTGATTCTTAGAATGTGTTTGTTTATTGTATTCTAAGTCCATCTTACATTTTCAGTGTCATCTAATTTTATGAAATGTATATACTTTTTAAAATGGCTAAGTAAAACCCATATGGAATTTTATTTTCATATTTAGCATAGCAGATGGGGTACTTATAGGTTATATTAACTGAGAATAATGTCATGCCCCATTTGCTATGTTTCATTAATTAGGAATTTCTGGTGATTTCAATAGGAATAATGCTAAAGTTTGCTTTTGTGTTTAAAAAGTACTATTAAATTTATAGTATATGTATAATTTTAAGAGGAGTAATTATAAAATATGTGTCAAGCCCATGAGGTATATTAAAAATGTTTTATGTTATATTATGTTGCTTTATCTAGAACTTATCTATGATTTTAAAATTGGTCATGATTTTGTATTATATAATCTGAATTTTAAATGTTCTTTAGGAATTTTCAGATATTCAAATTGTGCTTTCCTCATTTTTTTCAAGTCACTGAGGTTTTCTACTTCATTTGAATACTATAAGAGTCTATTGGCTGGCTAATTATGCCAAGATACATTAATAAATAAATGTTACAATTAAACTCACTACATTCTAGTTACCTATCATGTAGCAGGAGACATAGGTAATTTAAAGTCAATTCTTTTTTTTTCCTTCAACAATGGGCACATATAGAGTCAATATTAGATGTTCTAACATTAGCTACAAATTATTGTGATAAGGAAAGATCCCTCCAACTTAAATCTACTGCTGAATATTTTCATTCATCTATTTTCTCAGGCTAAAATAAACTTTTTATCTTATTAATTAAAGTTCTAATTCTAATACCACTACTTAAGAGCTGTAATTTCCAAGCTGTAATAGCTAAGTAATTTTATTTCTTTTTTTTTTTTAAAGAACTTTTTTTTTAAATTAATTTATTTTTTAAATTGGTGCATTGTAGTCATATATCAATCACATTGGAGTACAAGACTTGAGAGGATATACAAGCACACATCATCCATTTAGCCCTCCTCCAGCCCCCATCCCATTCCCTCCCCCTCCCTCCATCCCACACTTCTTTGGTGATTAACTTTGATACATTTGTTTATGTACCTCCTGCATTTTAAAGAGGCTCCGTCCTCCAGTATTACATACCCTCTGATTGGTCACATTAGTTGCTTCACTATAGGGCCCTTTCTATAGCTCAACCTCTTCCTGTTGCCCTTTTCCTCCTAGTTATTGCTGATTAAGAGAAGCGTCTGATTTATATTTTCTGCGATATTTCTCTGTGCATGCTGCGTTGCAAGTACCAATCCCACTCTTGATGGTCCCAGTAGTGGTCTGGCTACTCAGTGGACTGATCCAGACCTCGCTGGCTCAAGCAGCGGCCTTGCCTCATGGGAGGCCCCAGTTCTGGTCTCGCTGGCCCCTGCACCGGTCTAATCCCTAAGCTGGCTTTGGTCCTGGCCTTGGAGGCCGCAGGAGTGAACTTGCCTCACGCCAGGCTCCGATGCTGGCCATTGGCCCCTGCACCGGTCTAACCCCTTGGCAGGATTCCAATCCCGGTCTCAGAGGCCCCAGCACCGGCCTAGCCTCATGGCAGGCTCCAATGCTGGCCTCGTTGGCCCCAGCACCAGCCTAACCCCTCGGCAGGCTCCGATCCCGGCCTCGGAGGCCCCAGCACTGGTCATGCCTCAAGGCAGGCTCCGATGCCGGCCTCGCTGGCCCCAGCAGCGGCCTAACCCCTCGGCAGGCTCCGATCCCGGCCTCGGAGGCCCCAGCACTGGTCATGCCTCACGGCAGGAACCGATGCCGGCCTCACTGGCCCCAGCAGCGGCCTAACCCCTCGGCAGGCTCCGATCCCGGCCTCGTAGACCCCAGCACTGGTCATGCCTCACGGCAGGATCCGATGCCGGCCTCGTTGGCCCCAGCACCGGCCTAACCCCTCGGCAGGCTCTTATCCTGGCCTCGGAGGCCCCAGTACCGGCCTTGCCTCAAGGCAGGCTCTGATGCCGGCCTCACTGGCCCCAGCACCGGCCTAACCCCTCGGCAGGCTCCGATCCCGGCCTCGGAGGCCCCAGCACTGGTCATGCCTCAAGGCAGGCTCCGATGCTGGCCTCGCTGGCCCCAGCACCGGCCTAACCCCTTGGCAGGCTCCAATCCCGGATTTGGAGGCCCCAGCACTGGTCATGCATCAAGGCAGGCTCCAATGCTGGCCTCGCTGGCCCCAGCACCGGCCTAACCCCTCGGCAGGCTCTTATCCTGGCCTCGGAGGCCCCAGTACTGGCCTTGCCTCAAGGTAGGCTCCGATGCTGGCCTCGCTGGCCCCAGGACCGGCCTAACCCCTCGGCAGGCTCTTATCCTGGCCTCGAGGCCCCAGTACCGGCCTTGCCTCAAGGCAGGCTCCGATGCCGGCCTCACTGGCCCCAGCACCGGCCTAACCCCTCGGCAGGCTCCGATCCTGGCCTCGAGGCCCCAGTACCGGCCTTGCCTCAAGGCAGGCTCCGATGCCGGCCTCACTGGCCCCAGCACCGGCCTAACCCCTCGGCAGGCTCCGATCCCGGCCTCAGAGGCCCCAGCACTGGTCATGCCTCACGGCAGGCTCCAATGCCGGCCTCGCTGGCCCCAGCACTGGCCTAACCCCTCGGCAGGCTCCGATACCGGCCTCAGAGGCCCCAGCACTGGTCATGCCTCAAGGCAGGCTCCGATGCCGGCCTCACTGGCCCCAGCACCAGCCTAACCCCTCGGCAGGCTCTTATCCTGGCCTCGGAGGCCCCAGTACCGGCCTTGCCTCATGGCAGGCTCTGATGCCAGCCTCGCTGGCCCCAGCACCGGCCTAACCCCTCAGCAGGCTTCGGTCCCGTCCTCGGGGGCCCCAACACTGGCCTTGCCTCACGGCAGGCTCTGATGCCAGCCTCGCTGATCCCAGCACCGGCCTAACCCCTCAGCAAGTTCCGGACCCGACCTCGGAGGCCCTAGCACAAGCCTTGCCTCATGGCAGGCTCCAATGCCGGCCTCGCTGGCCCCAGCATCGGTCTAACCCCTCTGCAGGTTCCAATCCCGGCCACGGAGGCCTCAGTAGTGGCCTTGCCTCACAGCAAGCTCCAATGTCGGCCACTGGCCCCGGCGCCCGCCTAACCCCTCAGCAGGTTCCGATCACTGTCTCTGTGGTTATTATTTCAAAGGTTCCAGTTGTAATGTATCAGATCTCTGCCTCCCCCAAATATTGGCCACTGGCATTGCCACTGCCTCCACCGTTTCAAATCCTTCCCAGGCTCTTTTTCCACTCTGAATGTTGTTCAGTGTTCCTAAGCATGCATGATGGTAGCATTCGACATTTGGTGTAATTTCTCCAAAAAAATAAAGTTGGTAAGATCCGGTTTCTGCTTCTCCTGAATACAAGTCTCCACCACCATCGCGGAGAACTCTTTCAACACCGCATTTCTCCTTGGTCTCCGCTAAACTCTCTCCTTATATGTGATGTCTGAGATTCTTAACAATATAGAGAAATAGCAGTCCTCTTTCACGGCGAATTTTTCCATAAGTTCCAGTGCATTTAGATAAGTTTTGTCTGCATCTCCAGTGTCCTGGCATCCATAACGGCTTTCTTACCTCCTCTCCGATATTTTTCTTTATCTTTTTCTGTTCTGGGCCTGGTTTCTCCAGGGGTCTGGCGTGCTACTCGCAGTTCGGCCCGGGGCCCAGAGTCCTGCGACCCGGGCCCCATCTGGCGTGCCCCGCGCTACCCCTGCCAAGAACCCAGCATCTTACTGGGCCTGGTTTCTCCAGGGGTCTGGCGTGCTATGCGCAGTTCGGCCGGGACCCAGAGTCCCGGGATCCGGGCCCCAGCTGGCGTGCCCTGCGCTAGACCCCTGCCCAGAACCCAGCATCTTACTGGGCCTGGTTTCTCCAGGGGTCTGGCGTGCTACTCGCAGTTTGGCCTGGGGCCCAGAGTCCTGTGACCCGGGCCCCATCTGGCGTGCCCCGCCCGCGACCCCCGCCCAGAACCCAGCGTCTTACTGGGCCCGGTTTCTCCAGGGGTCTGGCGTGCTATGCGCAGTTCAGCCCAGGGCCCCAGTAATTTTATTTCTTAAAAATGTGGTTTATAGCTGGGCGTGGTGGCACACCCTTGTAATTCCCACAATTGGGAGGCTGAGACAGGAGGATCACACAGGTTTGAAGTCAGCCTCAGCTACTTAGTGAGGCTCTCGGCAACTTTGTGAGACCCTGTTTCCAAATAAAATATAAAATAGGGCTGGGAGTATAGCCCCAAAGTAAAAAGCCTCTGGGTTCCACCAAAAAAAAGGAGGTTTATTCATTTGTAAAAGGTGGATAATAGTATCTAATATTTTTGTGAGGACTAAGTAAGATGATTTTAAAATCATTAAAATGTTTCAGACATAGTGTCTAGCATTATTTATACATTGCTGCATTAAAATAATTTATTCAAAAGTATTTGTTCAAAAGTAAATTAAATTATTTAATGCAACAAAATATTAATAAAACACAATAGTACAGTTACTTTTAATTTCAGTTATAATCACAAAGAAAGTGATTACTTATTAAATATTACCTTATGACCACTAAAAACTGTAATTACCAGAACACCATTGGTTGGCAGTGAATTAACTATAATAGCCCCTGTATTGCATACAGTTACATATATGTAAAAATTACTTAAAGCTTTTGTGGGCTACACTAAAAAAGGATTAGTACATGGTACTGACTATTAAGGGATAAACTGGATTTAGCTTTGTCAATTCATTTTATTCACACCATTACATTTATTGAAACATACTCACTTTGTGGAATTATCTTCAAATTCTTATCCCTTAAATGTTGGCTTTTTCTCTCTTTTATGATTAATCCTTGGTTCTCTTCTTTTCTTACCTTCCATTCTTCAATGATCCTATTTACTCTAGAGCTTCAGTTACCCTCTATTTGCTAATAAATTGTTTATTTCTCCAGCACATATTTAATCTCATCAGATTTAGTGCTCTATTGTAACTCTCCACGTTGATTCCCACAGATTCCCACAGAAACTCAGCAAACTGAACTAACATGATATAGCCGTAAATGAATTCCTCCCTTATTGTATCTATAGCAGGAAAAGCTACTATCACCAAACAAGTTGTAAAAATAGGAAATCTGTGTATCATCTTCAATTTATCTGTCCATCTCAGTGCTCACATCACTCAAATGCCAATTCATCAAGTGTCTTCATCCCTACTGTCACAACCCTGTCTTAGTACATATCATCTGTTTCTTATAATATTTCAACATATTATAAAATGCTCTGTTTTTATTCATTTCTCTTTCCATTCCATTTTTTGCAACAGAGCCAAAGTGATCTTTCTGAACCATTTATATAGCATCAGGTTAGGTCCTAAAGTTTGTGTAGTTCAGGCAGAAGTATGAATGGAAATGTGTGACTTCTCCATCCTCGTGCTCCATCCATTGCTGCCAGGGACCTTCTGCTCTCACGTACAGATACTCTAACCTGTATATATTGTCATCACCCACAGTCACCTCTCCCAAACACCTGTTCAGTATCCTTTTATCAAACCTAAATTTAAACTCACAGGTCATATCTGCCTTTAAAGGGATAAATCCAGAGAGGAGGCCACACTGACCATGGAAACAGTTTTGAATCCTCTGGTCATGGAGTTCTGGGTGACTATAGACACAAAGTATGCTCTGGAAGGGTGAGTCTGGGTGCCGTGTGGGCTCATGCCCTTTGGATTCTTTGTCCTATAAGGAGAGGCAATACTAAAACCCATGAACAAGGGTTCATTTGTCTAAGTATGATAGTGCCAATATTATTAATCTACTTAAAATCCTTTGAACACTCCCTGTTTTCTTCAGTACCAAGCCCTGTCTTCTTAGTAGAGATTAGAAGGTCTTTTAGATGCTGACTCTATATATTTTCTCTGTTTAATTTCTTAGCATATTATATTTTATATTCTATAATCTAGTAGGCCAGAAGTTCTTTAAGCTTCCTGAATATGGAAAGTTTTCTTGCTACCTGGGATTTTTCATAAACCATCTTCTGTGCCTCCATCTCTTCTCTGTATTTTCATATTTCACATCTCAACTAGATGAGATTTCAAGAAAATTTTTCTTCACTTATTCATAATAGGCCTCTGTACATGTCTACCACCAAAGATTCATACATCCTAGGTATGATGCTATTAACATTTTATTTAAAGAAATTCTAAAGAATCATTCACACCCTGAATCTGATGAGCATTTCTTTTTTTGGTGGTGGTACTGGGGTTCCTGGAAACCCTTCTACCTCCAGGATCCACTCCCAGACCTATTTTATACTTTTTATTTGGAAACGGGGTCTCTTAAGCCAGAGTGGCTGGCTTCGAACCTGCACGATCCTCCTGTCTCTGCCTCCCAAGTGTGGGGATTACAAGTGTGTGCCACCATGCCCGGCTCTGATGAGCATTTTATGCAGAGACTATCACACAATCCATCAGGGCTTTGGAACATGATGCATGTATGTTTCGATAAACTCTAAGGTGATATTTTCTCTTGATTTTTGCCTCCTCCTTCTACTCTTTAGCTCTTCACTTGTCCTGTTGCAAGGTTTCAGCTTCTTTGCTGATTTCTACAAAGAACATTCATGCCAAATTTATAAAAGAATTTTCTTGAGGATAATTTTATTAAAGATTCCAGGGGTCATCAAGAGAAATCAACAATCATGTATTGTGACATTAATAGAACAGTCTTATACATATTTCCCCTTTGACATTTCACCTTGCCTTCCCTCTCAATAGGCGTCTTCACTTTCCTTGTCCTTTCCCACCTAAAGTCAAACCTCATTCTTTTTTTTTTGTCCTGAATTTCTTCTATAGAAACCTTAATAATGATCACCCTGCAATTTTGCAGATTTTCAGCTCTGCCATTTTCTATTCCTTAGGATCCTTATTAAAGTGTATTCTAAATAAAACCAACACTTTTCTAACCAGGGCGTTGTAGCACACACCTATAATAATCACAGTACTTAGGAGCCTGGAAGAGGAGGATTGCAGGTTTGAGGCCAGCATGGTAACTTAGTGAGAAACCCTGTTTCAAAATAAAAGTGTTGGGTGTATAACTCAGAGGTAGAAACTCCATTGAGTTCAACCCTAGTACCAGACACACACACACATACACACACACACACACACACACACACTCCAAAATTACCCCTTATAAAAAAGAAAAACCCATAAAACACAGTATTGTACAAAAATATTTTATGACATTTATAAAAATATCAACTACATTTATAAAATAGGATGTGTTGAAGGAGTGGGTCCTCAAATATTTCAGGAAGCTCAGGTAGAACAATTGTTGCAATGGTTATATCCAACCTGAGCAAATCATCAGAATTATGTATCCATCTCATTTAAAAGCAGCCTACACTTCAGATACAAAAGATGAGTTAACCTAAGAAGCTCATGACCCACGAAAATGTGTAAAAATTATCTGCACTAATGTGTAACTGATCATTAGCTTCATTCTCCAACAAAATAGATGTCTGTCTGCTAGCCACAGCATTGTGTCTGTGAAGTATGCCATTTCCAGAAATGAATCTTTGATTTATTATATGCCCCAAACTAATTGAAGAAAATGATAAGCCTCAGATTTGTGATTCATGTGTATTGGGTATGTGTTCAATGAAGGAGAAAGAAACCAGAGATTTTGTGGAACAAGAGCCATCTGTGTTTTATTTTGAAAGTGATTTTTAAAAAACTGTAGTACATCTGTACCAAAATTACAGCAGTTATAATCTTCTCTATGAGAATATTAAAATATTAAAACATTTGAAATCTGACTACTGGTTAATAATTACTTTCCACGTGATACAATACTGCAACTTGATTTCTTTAAAATATTTTTATTAATTCATTATGACAATATACAATAGTGGGATTTATAGTTACATAATTAGGTCACTTTCAATCAAAACTACAATGATATACTACTTCATATACATCAGAGTAACTAACTATAAAAATAAGTGCTTGTTGGTGAGAATATGGAGATATTGGGACCCTTGTGCAGTGCTGATAAGAGTATAAACATAGAAAGCTGCTATGAAATATAATATAGTGGTTCTTCAAAAAATTAAAAATAGGATTACCACATGGTTCAGCAATTTGACCTCTAGTTATGTACCTAAAACAATTGAAAGCAGGCTGGGCATGGATATTCAGGCCTGCAATCCCAATATTCAGGAGGCAGAGACAGGAGGACTGCAGATTTGAGTTCTGCTTTAGTAACTAGGTAAGAGCCTCAGCAACTGAGCAAGACCCTTCTTCAAAACAAAAAACAAAAACTAAAATAGGGTTGGAGGTGTGGCTTAGAAGTAGAATGCCTCTGGATTCAATCACCATTATAAAAACAAATGAACAACTACAAAAAATAACTGAGTCTGAATAATTGATCAGGGAAACTTGTACATTCATGATTATAGTAACATTATTCACAGTATCTAAAAATAGAGAGCAATTTTTATTCAGCATCTGTGACCTTGGTTACCATTTTATATCAAGCCCTTTTCCTGAGTGTTCAAATCTGTAGTCAAGTAGTTCAGCAAAGCTGTTCTTTAGAAGTTTTTCCAGTCAAAGTTCTTATAGCTATAATCTAAAATGTTGACCATGGAACCCGGAGGAAAGAAAATTTATTTTTTACAGTTTCAAGTTCAGTCCATGTGAGGCTGGGGATTGTGTATTTCAGCTCATAATGGCAGGGAGCAGAGAAATGGAGAAGACATGGGCTGTGCTCACCCTGTGGAGGCTGGAAGCAAAAGCAGTAACAGTGAGAGGAGGAAATTATATATATATATATATATTCCCCAAGGTACACCCCCAGGGACCCACCTTCAGCCACACCTTACTGGCTTGTGTTACCAGCCAGATAGATCAAATCAATCCATTTCAATTCTCATGAATCAATTATATCAGCTCCAAACATTAAAAATGAGCTCTTTAGGGGATATTTTATATCTAAGTATAATAGCTCTTTTAATAGATGATTTAAATGTATGTCCATATATAATGCATGTTGTTTACAGAATAAGTATTTGGTTATGGTAATGTGTTATGTTTTGAGACCCTTTTATTTATATTTCTTTCACATTCCATATTTCTTTTTTTTGTATTTGTGATACTAAGAATTGAGCCCAAGAGCATTCTACCTCTGAGCTACATCTCCAATACCACTTGATTTTTTACTTTGAAACAGTCTCAGTAAGTTTCTGAGGGCCTCACTGAGTTTCAAAGGCTGGCTGCAAACCTGCCATTCTCCTGTCTCCCAAATACTGGGATTACAGGTGTGTACCACCATACCTGGTGTTTTAGCCCCTTTTACAATTGTCCAAAACTCTAAGAAAAAGGTAATTCATGTTTCTTACTCTTGTGAGAAACACACGTGTGTTACTGGTGATTGAACCAAGGGACATTATACCTCCAAGCTAAACCAAAGCACTTTAATTTTATTTATTTTTGTTTTGTTTTGTTTTTAAAGAGGATCTTACTAGGTTGCTTATACTCTCATTAATTCCTGAAAATAATGTAAGACCTGCATTCCTTCTATCTCAGTCTTTCAAATACTGGCATTAGAGGTATGAGTCACAATGTCCAGCTAGGTTGCATAGTTTTCTAGGTAAAACATCCCAGATACCCCCAACATAAACATGAATTTATTTTATTTATTTTTTTAATTTTTAATTTTTTTATTTATTTAATTTTTAATTTTTTTATTTTTTTGGTGGTTCTTGGGTTCCTGGAAGCCCTTCTACCTCCGGGCTACACTCCCAGACCTATTTTATATTTTTGAAACAGGGTCTCTTACGCCAGCGTGGCTGGCTTCGAACCTGCGCGATCCTCCTGTCTCCGCCTCCCAAGCCCGGGGATTACAAGCGTGCGCCACCACGCCCGGCATAAACATGAATTTAGATGGTCACAAGGATATGTAGATATTGGGGTTGCTGTTTTTCTTTTCATATTTGAATCTCAAATTGCTCTAATCAATCTCTATCCTTAAATAATCCACACACCTCAAATTAGAGGAAAAAGATAAAACTACAAAAGATAAAATTTGAATTACATAAATTTATATAAATATTTTAATGTTGGAGGGATGTAGCTGTTCCTTTGAAACACCAGAAATTCATTGTGTGAATATATTTATATAGGCTCTCAACTTCTTTCTTAAATACTTTTCTGTGAATGTTCTATCATTTCTTGTGCCATGTAAACTATTCAGATTTCATTGAGATTTAATTTTGACTAAATGATTGTTTTCCACAAAAATATAAGAATTTGGGTGTTGTAACATATTTTTGCACAGGTAATTACGAAGAAAGAAGAAAACTGCGTTGGAATATAGATGCTGGCCAGCCCAATTGCTAGTTAAAAAATGAATAATCAACCATCCTTGAAGTTATTCAAATGCATGTCTTAGCAAATGTACAAGCTACTAAGCATAATGAATCTTTGGTATTCTTGGAAAAAAAAAGTTCTTTGAATGCTAAATGACTACTTTTTACATAAAGAAGCTTAGGGATATATTTTAATTAAAAGAACATTGGATTCATACTTCATAGGAGTTGAGATTCTTTGATGACAGAACATATACTTGTGTAGATTGAAGGTGGAATTCTTTGTTACATATAGCTCCAAATGAGAGAAGGTTCTCAAAGACACACAGGGAATTTAACAGGGAGCCAAGTTAGAACTCTAGGAGGCAGGTTATACATTGCAAGGAGATGGAGTGTAGCTAGATTTCCTGGGCTCATTGTGGATTGGTTTATTTGAATAATTTTGTGGGCTCTAAGGTAATAAAGCATATTACCAGGTATGTTTTAACTCCCCAGAACAAACAGAGGAGATACTTAATGTGGATTTAATCAGCTTCTAAAAAGGTAAAATTGACAGCCTTTAGCCAAAGCCAAAAATTTGGAATTAAGTAAAAAAGACAGTATGAAATGAACAATCAACTAAAGACTATGAAATGATTTACTATCAAATAAATTTAATACATTTATACTTACTATGCAGGAGTTTATTATTGGCTGAGATAATAGTCTGGCCAGGTACAGACAATTCTAGTATATGGGCAACTTTCTATGTAGAGATTCAGACTCAAACTTTGTCCATTTTATGACTCTCCTTTCACTGGGATTTTGGAATAATGTTCTGGTTTCTCTAGATCCTGTTGGCAAAGGACGGTGTGGAGTGAGTGTACTTGCTATTAACCAAAGCATCCACATGCTCACATTCCATTGCCTAAGTCGTCATTTGGACTACTGTTATAGAGAAGGGTTGAAAGGCTAGTAAATATAGTACCTGGTTTTGCAGCATGTTCATCAACATTTCTTTGCTGTGACAAAATACCCGAGAAAAATCAGTTGAGACATGCCAAGATTTATTTCAGCTGTTTCAGAGGTTTCAGTCTATTGTCGCTTGGCTTCATTGCTTCTGGGCCTGTGATGAGCTGATACATCATAGAGGAAAGCTGTGGAGTAGCAAAGCTACTCAACTTTGGTGTCCAGGAAGCAGAGAGAGAAAAGAAAGGGTCAGGGAAAACATAAAATCTCTAATGTCACACCCCACAGGGACATAATACCACCTCCTATAGTTTTCATCACCTCCCAAATGTTCATTCAGTTATAAATCTATCAGTTGATTAACTGATTGAAGTTAGAAAACCCATGGTCCAATCATTTCCCCAAAGCCTAGACTCTGAATACCTCTGTATGGGGGACCAAAGCTTCAACAGATGAGACTTTGTGGGGCTTTCCAGATCCAAACCATAACAAGCAGCCACAGCAATAGCTCTTGCTATGAAAAGGAAGTATAATTCTATATATAAATGGAATCTTGCAACCATTTTACAGAACAAAAAAAAATCCAGATGCAAATGAGTTTATATTTTTCTTTAGTTCCAACATTATGTTTCTGACATTTGTTAATATTCCTGCACAGATTTGTAGAAAATTCATTCTTATTGCTGTGTAGTATTCAATGAGGTTATTATATAGAAGTTTATTAATTTCTACTATGGATCAGTTTTGTAATAGTTACATTTGAAAGATATTATGACACTGGTACTGTATGTTATTCTTTTTGATAAGGCTTATGTACACATTTATGTTGAATTTATACCCAGAAGTGAAAATTTTGGCCTATAGGATATATTTATGGTTAATGTATATGCATAACAATTTTCTTGTCTTCTTTTACTATATATTATAAAGTGAATATCAGTAAATTGAGCCACTTATCCTATACTTTCATTGGCAAATTTTATTGAGCAAAACTTTGTGTAAACAAATAGGAAACAACAAAAAAATTAGAAGGGAAAGACTTGTTAATTCCACTAACATGTGACCTATTATTTTCTATTTTATTCAAGACCTTAGCAAACTTAATTATAATACTGACTTTATATTAAACTTTTAAACTTAACATTATTTTATGAATATTTGTACATCTAGGCTTTTCACAGTTATAAATTTTTATGACTATATCATGTTAACAGAAGTAGCCATTTCCTATTATAGACTATTTAAAGTATTTATTTTAGAAACATTCTATATTTTAAGAGTATAACATATATTTTCCCCCTAGTATTTTGGGTTTGCTAGGTGTTAGAAACAACAACAACAACAACAACAACAACAACAACAACATGTTTTCTGCCTCTGACCTTTAACAAACTTAGAGAAAAGTACAACTTTTCATGACAGTACATCGACATGCTTAACTTCATATTAACTTACAGCTACTCTTATTCAAGCTTGAGTGACATTGCATTTCTTTCCAGAAGGTTAAATTGATAAGATCTCAACAACAACATTCTTGGTTCAAAATTGGACATTTGGATCTGGTATGATTTCTTACTTCTTTGTCATGAAACTTGACATGCCTGATACAGAAGAGATTTTTATTTTAATCCTCCAGCTCTGCAGGCTCCACTGTGCATCTTAATGTCCATCTAACCTTCTCCTACTCCACACACTATAATTTTCACATGCATGGAGCTTATACCTCCTACAATGAATTTAATTAATGGCATCTGAGAAGACTAAAGCAAATAACTCTCATGGGGAGGGGGAATGTCATAAGCAAAAACATTTTCATAATTCTGGACCTATTGTTGAGACTGAAATTTTCTTCAAATCACTAGCTTTCATTTGATGCCTAGATAATGTGTATTAAAGAATGTATCACTTCAGACTCAAGCATTCTCACTGGATTCATAAAGTAAATTAGAAAGTGTGTTTTAAAAGGCAGATGTAATGTAGAATATAGATAGATATGCCAATGAGTAATCCCAGATAGAAGGTGTCAAAATAAAATAATTAAACATGAGGCATAAAATGATAAACTCAATGTTTATAGCCAATTACACTTTGAATGTGTTACCACTATATCTAAGAACCATTTGATTTACATTTCATTAATTAAATGGAAAAGTTAAAGGATAATTTGGATTGTCTAAATTAATTAGTCATTTTTATTACTTCATTTGAAAATTGTCAGGAAGGACATAACATGAAAAAATGACAAAAGTTTGGAAATCTTTAAAAATTTAAATTACTTTTTCTAGAAGTATGAATTTCTTCAGTAGATCACTAATGTTTTTGTTTATTTTGAATTAAGTATCTGTATATAGTTAAATGCTTTGAGCTAAATATTTTCACATGGATAATATATGCTATAGAAATAAAAGTATTGTTTTAGCTACATTTTTAAATAGGCCCTAGCAAATGAAACTTATATCTTATTTATAAGTACAGTATTCCTTAATCACTTAATGAAATTCTAGAATAAAGACTTCTAATAAGAAGCTTTGAGATTTAAATATTCCATTATTTCTATGCTTACATGTAAGGCTTTCAGAGTTTTAGTTTCTTCCACTAGAATTACCAGTTTGGTCTTACTGCAAAAACTTATGGAGCAGAGTAATTCATCAATATGATTTATCCTCTTAAATATTTTTCTATGTAAAAATATATGCATTGTCACCTACCAGGGGTAATTTTTTTCCTAAGAGTTTTGCTCAACAATTCCAATTGCAGCAATGCTCAGAGGTGGGCCCTTTGGTAGTGATTAGATCATAAACTTTCTGACCTCATGCAAGGATTAATCCATCTACAGATTCATAGCTTAGTGGGCTTTTGGAAGTAGTAGAAAATTTAGGAAGTAGGACATGGTTGGAGAAAGTAGGTCCTTGGTGGCAGGCCCTTGAAAGGTGTATTTTGTTCCTGGCCTCTTCCTCTATCCCACTTTCTTCTTTGCCACTATAAGGTAAACAGCTTTGTCCTACCATGTGTACCCTGCCATGACGTTCTGCTACCACAGGTCTAGAACCAATAAAGCAAAATGACTATGAACTGAAACCTCTGAAACCCTGAGTCAGAATAAGTATTTCCTACTTTAAGTAGATTTTCTCAGCTATTTTTTCATAGTGATAAAAAGCTAACACAGGTATAATACAGAGGTTATCACACCGAAGACATACTGGTAGTCTCTGTTAAAATAAAATATATTATTAGTGATTTATTCAAATTTTGTTTTAATATCTGAATAGGCAGTTTCTGACCAAGACAATCCTTTGTACTTGACCACATAAAATGATAATAAAAGACTGAATTGCAGAGATGTAAAAATGTCCTTGAAATGAAGAAAATGGCTCAGAATATGTTTCAAAAGTGAATATTGGTTTCTCATTACAGGAAATAATATAGTAAGTTTGTATTTATTAACCAGTCTTGAAGTAATTTTCAATTATACAGATAAAAATTTGTAATACCTACAAAGCCAAAACTTTAATTTTACTTAGAATATTTCCTATCATTTACTTACTTGTCTTCTTTAATTTTTTTCTGCTCCTAATTGAACTCATATGTTCAAATAAATACACACATGTAAATATATATATATATATATATTTACATGTGTGTATGTTTGGTTGTTTGTGTGTGTGGTTGTGTGTGTGTATGAAAAAATATATGTGAACAAAAGGGAAAAATAAGGAAACAGACTTTTGAATTCCTCAAGAACCTATGATGTTATACTAGTACAAGAAATATCAACCTTTATTGGTTAAGTAATGGAGAAATGAGAAAATCACTGCTTTTAGAAGTATTCCTATAGTAAACAGAATTACTCATTTTCAAATAAAATGTGCTAAATTATTGTAACAAATATGCTATATTTGCCAATATAATATGAAGATATCAGTTTGAGTTGATAAATATAGCATTTAAATATACTTTTGTTCAGGCCCTCTAACCATATATTGAGGTTTAGTGTGATAGGTACATACATGCACATAGCACCGGGAGCATTTTCCTCCAGATCCCATCCTTCTTCTTCCCCTATCCCTTCTCTTGCATATTATTAAGATTGGTATTGATAATTTCATATATGTTTATAGAATTATTTGGACTATTTCTCTAATCAGTTCTCTTCTCTCCACCTCTTTCTCCAAGACTCTCCCTACTATTGTACTGTTATCTCTTCTCATTTATCTGAAGTGTCTTTTGTTTCCTAATTTCTCTCCAGCTTGTACATATGAGAGAAAACATAGACCCTTCTATATCTAAGACTGACGACTGTCACTTAGCTTATTATTTTCTAGTTCTATGTATTTCCCTGCAGATGACGTATGTATTTTGTTCTTTATGACTGAGTGAAAGGGTTTGGATTTAGACTGTTCCTCTATTCCTCACAGAGACAAAGTTGCAATGTTGGAAGCAAGGCTTGGTTGCCACAGAGGGGCCCCTGGATTGTGGCCTTGAGGATCATATATCCTTCCTTCCTTCCTGATCCAGCTCTTTGATTCTATGGTGTGTGCATGAAGCTTTGTATGTTCTTTTTATCTGCTTCCCATTGCCATGCCTGAGGTCCACAAATACTGGCCTTACATTGACTGAAACCCAATCTCCCAAAACTGAGCAAATAAATCTCCTTTCCTCCAAGGGGTTAGTCATTTTGGGTATATCAGTGAGAATGTTAACAAAGACACTGAGTAAAATTCCATTGTGTTGTACATATCACATTTTCATAACCCATTTATCTGTTGACACTTACCTAGTCTCGTTTCATAATTTGGCTATTGTCAATTGTGCTGCTGTAACATAGATATACACATATCACTATAATATTCTGACTTTATTGTTTTGGGGACGATTCCTAGGAGTGAAGTAGCTGGGTCATATGGTGATTCCATTACTTGTGTTCTGAGAAATCTCCAAGTAGATCTTTATGGTGGCTATACTAATTTGCAATCTCACCAACACTGTATAATGGTTTCTATTTTCCTACTTCCATGACAGCATTTTCTATTTGTATTTTTTATTATTACCATTCTAACTGGTGTTAGATGGAATCCTAAGTTTCTCCCATTTGGTAGGATTTTTTGAGAGTCTTGATTGTTTCCTTTGCTGCACAGGTGCTTTAAAACTTAATGCCATCTGATTTGTTGATTCTCATTTTTTATTTCTTGAGCTTTGAGGATCTTATTGATTAAGTCTCTACTAATGCCTCTAAGTTGGATAGCTGGCATTATGCCCTCTTCTAGTAATTGCAAAGTCCCTGGTCTAATTTTCAGGTGTTTTATTCATCTTGAGTTGATTCTTGTGCAGGGCAAGAGAATGGGGTCTAAAATATTTATTTTCCATGAAATTGTTTGCAGGTTATCATTATAAGTAGTTATTTAGAGAACTTAAAATATTTTTAGCTTCTTTAAGTAAGAGAATAATGATTATCATGGAGCAAAGATGAAACAGTAGAGTAGAGGGAAGGGCATATGGTTGCAGGATCTTTCTTTGGTTGAAATTAGTATTAAACAATGAATTGTGGATCCAACATGAGTTACTCCTTGTTCCTGAGGCATAGTCCAGGGGACAAATATAGGACTCAAGACTTTTATATATGAAGGCGATGGAATTAGGAAAGCTGATCCTTTGAGATTTCTAGACAATATGAGGTACCTATATGAGGATTACCAATATGAGGATTATTTTGAACATTTGTGCATTTATTTTATTCAGTACATACTTAATAATCTATACTTGGTTCAAACAGTGAACTAAATATAGGAAATATAATGACAAATTTAAAAGTTCTCAAATATTATGAGTTTTACTTCAACTGAGATTAAAGTTTGATAAAAAATCAATGTTACTGTTTTAAATGTCAGTGTGATGTGTATTGTGAATATTTTATTGGGTGGCATATAATGAGATTTTCAGTTTGTAAAGACTAAAGGACAGGTGACATTCTAGGTAAAGTTTATTTCTAGAAATGGGCTTTTTAGCTTTAGTAGGAGTTTAGTATTTGTAAATGATTTTTTACAACAAGATTTTGGCCTTAGGGGTTGAAAAATGAAACCCATATATGTTGTAGATGATGGAATAGAAAAGATGAAGTGTCTACTAGACACCGAGCTAAAGGGCCTGAAGAAGTGTGATAAACCAAAGAGGGAGGAGAGGCATAGGCATATTCTCGTACATGAATGAGTTCCCTTGTGAACAAATGAGAACATATGGCATGATTTCAGAGACATGGAATTTCATAGAATATCCTCTGAGAAGGGCATCATTTATATTCACGTAAGGAATACTCTGCATTTATACAAATAAAATTACAAGAGATATCGAACAGAAGGAGAAATCTTAGGTGCTGATTGTGTGTATTCAAGGGTTCTGAAGTTGGAAGGGCATCCTGTGTGCTATGTGACATTTACTTAAAGAATGCCTGTAGGCTCACTGAGCAGCAGGGGCCCTGGCAGTGTAATAGCACAGGACTGAGGCTTGGCAGAGGCCTGTGAACATGTTACTTGGACAAAGATAAATCAGGAAATATAGGTCTTTTACGTGTTATATGATTTTTTTTGTGTGTGGTACTGGGGTTCCTGGAAGCCCTTCTACCTCCAGGCTATACTCCCAGACCTATTTTTGTTTTGTTTTGTTTTTGGAAACAGGGTCTCTTAAGCCAGCATGGCTGACTTTGAACCTGCGTGATCCTCCTGTATCTGCCTCCCAAGAGCGGGGATTACAAGCGTGTGCCACCACGCCTTGTGTGATTTAAATAAGCAAACTCTATATATGTATTTAAAGAAAAGAGAGTCCTGGGAATATTGAGTCCAATACAACATGAGTCAGGTGGCTTGACTTTGTGGATGATGGCATTCTTTATGGGTCCTTCTTATATAAATTTTACTGGGATATCAAAAGACAAGTGCCTGATGTTGCAATTTTTAATTTCTATGACTTTATGGGTTTATCTTGTAAGCTAGCTAGGAGGAATTCAAAAACTTTTTTTTATATTTTTATGGGTGCATTGTAATTATATATCATACTGATATTCAAAGTGAAATGTAAGTACATACATGCACACATTACTTGGTGTAACAACCTATATTCTAAAATAGAATGCTAAAGAATCCATTTTATTCTGTATCCCCCTCTTCAATTCATATATGGAAGTTCTACTTCCTAATGTGACTGTATTTGTAGATTAAACATTGAGAAGGTAATTAAAGTTAAAAGAGGTCATAAAGATCCCATAAGATTGTTGGACTCACAAGAAGAGGAAGGAAAATAGATTGAAGAAAGGGTCATATAAAAATGTAGAGAGAGGTGGCCATGCATGCCTGGGTAATGGTTCTGTTGTTAACTTCTTTGAGATCAACTTCTCTATATAAATGAGACTATGTAGTACTTGTCTTTTTGTGCCTGACTTAACACAATGTCCTCAGTTCCTTCCATGTTAATACAATGACAGAATTTCACTCTTTTAATGATTGAATAATATTTCTTTGTATGCATGTACATATTTTCTTTACCCACTACTAGAAACCTAGGTTGATTCTTGGATATTGTGAACAGTAAGCATGGGAGTGCAAGTATCTTTTTTAAACACGAGGTGTGATCTCAATTCCTTTGGATATATGTTAAATCGTGGGATACCAGGTTACAATGTAGTGTCCCTACTTTCTTGGAAATCTCCATATGATCTTTACTAATAGATGCACTAATTTAAATATGCACAAGTAGCTTATGAGAGTATTTTTTCTCTATATCCTCACCATTTGTTATAGAAACCAGATGAGATGGTATGTCATTGTGGTTTTGATTTACATTTTTCTGGTGATTTGTTATGTTGAGTGGTTTTTTCATTTGATTGTTGGCCATGTATACATTCTATTTTGAGAATTGCCTATCTGGATCATTTGTCCATTTTTTATCTGGAGTATGTAGTTTTATTTATTTTTGTTATTGAATTGTTTGCCTTCCTTACATATTCTGAAAATTAATCCTTTGTAGGATCAAGAGTTTGCAAATATTTGTCCTATCCTCTATATTTTGTCTCTTCCCTCAGTTTTCTTTGCTGTGCAGAAGCTTTTCATTTAATGTAATCCTATTTGTCAATTTTTTGCTTCTACTGCCTGTACTTCTGGGTTTATATCCCCAAAATCTTTGCCTACACCAATATTCACACTTGTCTGTGGTATCACTTAGAATTTCATTCAGCTGTGTGCAGTGGAACAGTCTAAAACAGTTGCCTAAAAGAAGTGAAATAAAGATGAATTTATTATGATGTGGTTTTTGCTACATTTGTGAGATTCATCCATGTTTTTGCATGGCAGCATGCCTTATACATTTTAACTATAGTCTGAATTGTTTTGTTCATTGACATATTTCCCTACTCATATCTAAACATACTATTTTAATTGCAATATATTTTTAATAGGTCTCAAGCATTGGTATGGCAAGTCTATTTTTTACTATACTTTGGTTAGCACATTGCAGTTGTATATTATAGTGAGGTTTGGTGTGATACAAAAATAATACACACAGTTCTTGGTATATTCCCTTCTATATCTCATCCCACTACCTACCTCTCTCCTTATATCTGTTAGTAGTATTGGTAGTAAGACATTCACATATTGCCATAGCATTATATGAACTGTTACTTTTCTCAATCTTCCTGTTTTTCTTCTCTCCTGGCCTCCCTCAGTCTCTTTCTTCTATTTCTTTACAAGTATGTTTTGGTTTTTATTTTATGGTTCTTTATACAAAACTAGATTAGATTGCACTAGTATTATCTAAAACTAGTATTAGATTGCACTTACTCAAGTTCCAAAGTATTCTTGTTTATAAACTTATTGTTTAATAGGTTCATTGGAAAAATCATTGTTTTACAGTTTTGTTCCTTGATCATATTTCTAGCTTCTTTCCCAATATTTATATTAAACATGTTAACATATTAAACATGTTAATATATTTATTATATGTTCCATTTCAGATAATTTCAATATTCTAAAACAACATATATTTTTTTTCCTTTGGATATTGACACATTTTTGTGGCTTTTGTTCTGCATTATAATTTATATCCCTCAAAATTTCTCTAGTGGTTCCTTAAGAACTCATTTAATCCTAAAAATAATTTGTGTTTTCTTCTGCCAGGTACTTTGGAGTGCTACCACTAGTCACTTTATATTAAGATTTCCTCTTGAGGATTTTTTAGGCATCCAAGTACTGTGATTTGGAAGGATAAAGTTAAGTGAGAATAAAATTAAGATTAGAAATGTGGGGAGAGAATATCTTTTCTCCTCTATTTAGAAATGAGGTGGGAAAAGGAGTGTCCCTTTGCTACTCTTCCTTTCTGCAAAGGTTTGTTTCAAGTTCACCCTTACATGAAATGTGCACTACTTTAGGCTTATGGCATCATGCCTTGGGTTCTAGGCAGACTCACTAACATGGTAGGTGTTAGGCTTCACCTTTGATGATTTTTACACACTAGACATAAAAAATCTAAAAGCTCAAAATGACCAAGATCTCCCATTGGCTATGCTTTGGGTCTCTTTGAATGTCTAATTCTCTTGCTAGTTGAGTAATAAATTTAAAATTGTGCTTTTAATATTTTATTTAGCATCTTAAATTATTTTCATGGGAAATTCATTGAAGACATATAATCTACCAAAGTTCTGGAAGTAATATTCATTTCAGTATTTTTTTTAAATAAGCTTATGCCAGGCTTGGTGGTACACACTTGTAATCCCCGCAATTGGGAGGTTGAGACAGGAGGATTGTGCAGGTTCGAAGCCAGTCTCAGCTGGCTTAAGAGACGCTGTTTCCAAATAAAATATAAAATAGGTAGGTCAGGGAGTGTAGCCCGGAGGTAGAAAGCCCCTGGGTTCCATCCCCAGTACCACACACACACACACACACACACACACACACACACACACACAAGCTTAACAAAAATGACAGCAAAGAGTCAGTTTTTTAATATTTATTGACTACATCTTATGTGTCATGTACTACACCAGACATCAGGACACAAAGCATGAAATAAGGTCTGGCCTCTTAGTGTTCATCATCTCTAGGCATTGAGGTTCTTGCAAACAGATTATGTAAAAACTATAAAACATAATCAGTTTTAATATAAAATGTTATCTGGGAATTTAGAGAGTAGACTGTTTTTAGGCAGTCTTGGACATCTGAGGAGAGCTCCATTGAAGGTGAGGGGCAATGAAATGATTGTTGATGACTCATCTGAAAAATTTTATGGCCAAAAGGTGGCTTACTGTAATATTTCAGGATGAAGACCAAGAGTATACTTCAGGATGGAGAACAGCTTGGAATTTCCTTGAAGAGTTACTCGTATACAGGATGGCAAAGAATATGGCAGGAATTCAGACCATGTTTTGGGCTGGTTGGTAATAATATTGGGAAAGTAGATTGTGAATGGACTACTAGTTTAGGTATTTGGAAGAAGGCTTATGGTAATGAAAATATTCAATACACTAGGGATTTAGTAAAGAAAGTCATAAATACAACCGAAGATGCTTATGATACATTTTTTATTTGAGTAAATTACAAGACAATAGCATGGCTTCCTCCTTGAATAGAGATTTGTTCATTTTACTTTGTCACATGTTAAAGCTAGTGATGCAGGAAATATACTTTCTTTCTAGTTAATCATGTTTTATACAAAATGGTTACACACACAATGTCTAAGCCCCATTTTTCTGCCAATATTTTTGACCAATCAGAAATTAGTGGGTACATCCACTTGTTTAAAACTCACTCAATAAACATAATTTTTTGAAACCAGACACTTTATAAGGATCAGAAACATAATTTTTCTTAGCACATAGGAAAAATGAGAAGAATTGCACATGATTGCACAATAAAAGAAGAGTATATGCATATCAAGCCTGAGAAGATGAAATGCCTGATTACGGTGTTGGCTGAATCACTGCCTGGCTGAAAAGGGAGGACATTGGTCACCACAGGTGAATTTGCTGAAACAGTGTGAGAACAAGCAATAGAGGGGAGTATAATAAGACATACCAAGGGAATAGAATACAGCACATTTGTAGCAGCTGCCAGGCTCCAGGGAATCTACTTGAGATGCTGAGCCAATTTACCCACTAGCATCTTTGCCAAGGGTGTGTTCGGATGTGAGAAGCCAGCCTGTACAACAAGAGAAGCATAAAATAGCACAGGAATCTGTGGGGACTGAGAGATCCCAACATCTTAAATAGGAAGCCAAATCCTGAGGTCATTTCTCAGTGGTAATTATTTGTACCTTCAATAAATAAACTTTTTTTATCATCTGCCAAGGACCCAGTACAGATTTATGTGTTGATATGAAAAAGTGGGAAAGAAGAATCCTTGTGTTTATGAGCTTGCTATCTAGAAAACATGATACATGCAGACATAATATGTTCATGATACTGTGAAAGAAGAAATTGGCTAAAATTTAAATAAAAAGCAAGTACTATCTAATTTAATAGGTTTAACATAATGAGCTATAATGGATGAGCAAGGCTTACTAAAAGAGGTTGTACTTGTCAAAAATTTAAATCAGTGAGGGCAGACGTTTATGCTCGAGGGAGACATTTTCCCTTTCTATATCATTAATTAGTCATGTTTTCATTAAAGTTGGAGTAATATTAATAGTTCTTACTATAGTGTTGCAGGACAATACTGCCTTTCAAAACAGATATTACTAGAACTGGAATCTGCTTACTATTGTTGATTTATACAGAAAAAATGAGCAAAGGGCTCTGGAATAGGCAGAGGGTAGAACATGTGAAAAACATTTGCCTTCAAATTTGCATAATAGAGATAGTGCCATGCCAGGATATACCCTAAGTGATGGAGGCAAGTAAATTGGATAGTTACCATGTGGACTAATAATAAAAATCCACAGATGCTCTGTTTAAGAAATTAGGTCTCAGTAATTGAGAACCAAAGAAAGAAAGGGCCAAGCAAAGTAATGGCGGCAATGTTAGAATTTTATGTAAGATTTAGAGGATACAAGGCTATATGGGATTTTGTCCTTAGTTTGGACCTCAGCACCTAAATATTTTCCAGTAACTTTGCACATTTCCAGCTTAGGTGCCAGTGTTCATCTCTCATTATAAAATGTAAAAGCTATCACAGTGTCCATTGCAGCTAGCATGAGCCCCTGTCCTAGCAAGGCGGCATGAGAAACACAGGTCCACAGTAGATTCAGACTGAGGATGTCTGGCAGCAGCAGTGACAAAAACATCAGAATCAGTCATAGTTATATCTTCTTCCCAGAGAAACCAGAGGCCAGGATGAGGGTTAGCATAACAACAGGGCAAGGAGTAGCGTTGTACCTAACAAGAGGCAATCATGTCATAAGTTTAGCAATATTGTGTTGCAGCTCCTGGGTCTTTAGGCTTTCTAGTTTGGGCTATATCTCTGATATTCTAAGCTACCCATCTCAAAAACTGGTATTCGTGTACATGGAGAAGACTTAGCTTCTATTGGTTACAGATCTTATCCAAGGATGGTCTAGTGAGGAGAGCATTAAAATAATTTAGTCATGTGAAATTGAGTTTCTGATCAACAGGTTGATCAATAGGGTGCTTTAAGCAGGGAGAATCTGCACTTTTAAAACTTTTTCTCCAATTAGGTTATCTCTGCTAGCTAATTAGTATCCAAAAAAGTTAGTCTAGTAATGTCAAACAGAGACAAGTGGCAAGAGTGTTATCTTCTCTAATTTAAAATAAATGGTCACCAGTTCCTTGAGAAAGACATTTCTAGATGATAAGATTAGCAAAGACTCTGATGTTGTGGGGTTGTGGGCGGCATTCATTTCTCCAGTATTATTCCTCTTTCCCATGACTTCGGAAGTTTGTGCCTTCTCTGGGTTCTTCCGTTGGGTCACTATGACTTCACTTAAGGTGTTCTGGATCTTGAGTCAGTAGTATCTCAGACCCCACTACTCCTTAACTGGGTTTTATCACAGAGTCTCCGACCCAGGGAGTCAATAGAGGCTGCTTTAAACTATGGGGGGTGCCAGGTTGCACGTTCTCCTATGGTGTGATATCTCTGCCACCACCACTCCCTCACTGGGTACACACTGTACCTCAGTGAGGTACAGTACTGGGATTTCTCCTCTGTGGCCCGCAATTTGACTCACTGTTCTTGAGTACGTAGATGTAGCTGTACTGGATTCGGCGAATTCACTGCTGCTGCTGCCGCCGGTGGCAATATGGCGCCGCGGCCACGCCCTCGGCCATGAGGCTGGCGTATTTTTTCTTCTCTGGTTTTGATTTCCACTCTGAATCCCTGCAGCGTGTGCTGAGCTCAGCCACTGGGAGCTTTAAATCCTCTCTGCGCTGAAAGATCCCGCCTGGCTGTTCCGCAGCGACTCACCTCGGCTTGCTGTAGCCGTCCGATGAGTTTGCCGCTGCCGCCGGCAGTATGGCGCTGCTGCCGCGTCCTCGGGTGCGTGTGTCTCCTCTGTGGCCCTGAGCTCTGTTCTCAGTCCGCATTCTCTCTGGAGCCTGGTGGTTTTTTTGTTTTTCTGGTGATGGTGTTTTCTGGCTATGAAAGGCGCTGGTTTTGTGGTAATGGAGATTGGTTGTTAGCAGGGCTTTAAGCCCTGCTTTTCTCAGTCGCCATCTTCCCGGAAGTACAACCCCACAACATCAGAACCTGATAAAACAGAAAATCAGAGATTTCTAGAAGATCAAATCAGGAAAATAACTGTAGAAATAATAGAGGTGCTTCGAAAAGAACTCAGAGAGAGCCAAAAAGAGATAAAGGATGCAATTAATGAAGTAAAGGCCTCAATTCAAAGCACAAACAACCGATTAGACCACATGGAGAACAGAATCTCGCTCTTAGAAGATGAGCAATCCAAAAATGAACGCATAGTTTCTAATCTAGAAAAA
This sequence comes from Muscardinus avellanarius, assembly GCF_963383645.1. NCBI lineage: Eukaryota > Metazoa > Chordata > Mammalia > Rodentia > Gliridae > Muscardinus > Muscardinus avellanarius. The sequence goes on from NC_137787.1 coordinate 157,230,400, forward strand.
AATATCCAACAGCAGGACTCTGATATTGAAGAAATATGGGCCCATCTTAAGAGAGCTAACCTAAGAATAATTGGAATAGAGGAGGGAAAAGAAAGTGAAACCAAAGGGATCAACAATCTCTTCAAGGAAGTAATAGCAGAAAATTTCCCAAACACAGAGCAAGAGGTCAATACACAGGTCCAGGAAATTTACAGAACTCCCTTTAGACAGGATCGGAGAAGAGGATCCCCACGCCACATAATTGTCAAAATGACCAATGTGGAAGCCAAGCAGAGAATCTTAAAGGCAACCAAAACAAAGGGCCAAGTGACATTCAGAGGCAAACCAATTAGAATCACTCCAGACTTCCCAAACCAAGTCATGAGAGCCAGAAGGGCTTGGAGTAACATATTCCAAACTCTGAAAGAAAACAACTTCCAGTCAAAAATTTCCTATCCAGCAAAACTTTCTATCAAATTAGATGGAGAAATAAGAAGCTTCCATGACAAACAGAAACTGAAGGAATTTATGTCTTCAAAACCAGCGCTAGAGAAAATACTCAAAGAGATGAACTACAAAGAAGAAATAGGTAACACTCACCAGAACCAGAGAAACAAGATTTTCCATCCAACAGACAACTAAGATTGGTTATCTGTGGAGATTCATTATTTATGTTAGTCTTTTACCTATCTCTAAATTGTATTGTTTGCCTTTATTGTTGTTAATTTTTAGGATTTCTAGTTGGGATATTAATATACCTTCAGATATAGCATTTGGAAATATTTTATCCAATTCTATTAGTAACTTTTAACTCTGTTTACATTGTCTTTGGATATACAATATTTTTTTTTTATTTTTTAGGGAGTTTGTATATTCTTCTGTTGCCTATGCCATTGAAATCATAACCAAGAAATTACTGCCAATTTCAATGTTGTGAGGTTTTATGACCCAGATTTTCTTCTAAAAGTTTATAGTCTTAAGATTTATATTTAGGTCTTTTATCTATTTTGAGTTAATACTTGTATGTGGGATTAGGTAAGGGTCCAATTTTATTCTTTTCCATGTAATTATTATTTTTCAACAATATTTAGTTAAAAGAATATTATTTCCACCACCAAATGTTCGTGGAAACCTTGTCAAAAATAACTTGACAATATAGGGAAGAATTTAGCTCTAGGCTTGTATTTAACTCCAATGGTTTATATATCTGCCTTTAGAACAGTATTACACTGTTTCAATTATTGTAGCTTTATATGGTTTGAAATCAGAAAATATATATCTGTTAGCTTTGTTCCTCTTCAAGATCGTTTTGGTTATCTAGAATTCATATTCCATATTAGGATAGATTTTTTTCTGAAAAATAAATATATAAATATATGATAGTTTCACCAAAAAAACAGAAAAAAATATGCTCTGGTAAGAAAGAAAGCAAAAAGAAATATTGAAATGTTATCTTTAAATCATCAAAAGCTTGGCATCAGACAAATGAAACTGTTATTTGAGATTATCATTTTTAATTTTGGATAAATTATTATAATACTAGATGTCAACCACTAAGCCAAGCATGGGAGGGAGGGATGGGGAGAGAATGGGGTGGGGATCAGGTGGGGGCTGACTGGGCGATGTGTGCATGTATGTCTACAAAAGTTTGTATCCCACTATGATGTATGAATACAGTGCACCAATAAAATAAAATTAAAAAAAAAAAAGCAAAGACTGAAAAATGTACATCTCAGATGGTCAGAAAGAATTTATAGTTATAAGCTTTCTAAAGTAAATTTGAGAGAGAGAGAGAGCCTATTTTAAGTTTAGTCATACTGAGGGGATATTAATGTCTATCTTGGTCACCCCTAAGCAGTTCCTTGGTTAAACCTAGAAAAAGAAAAAATAAACACCAGGAAATACTGAAGTTATATTTCTTTCCAGTAGATGGGTGAAATAAATTCCCAAAGTCAAATATAAATATAATTATACAAAATATAGAACACTTGATTTCTTGCACACCTGGTTTGGTTACTATGATTCATTAACATATATCAAATGATTAATCATGTTTTTCTCATTTATTACTCCTTAAATTTTTTTTTTTTTTTTTTTTTTTTTTTTTGCGGGTCTGGGTCTGGGGATGGAACCCAGGGGCATTCGACCTCTGAGCTACACCCCCTGCCCTATTTTTTATTCTTTATTTTGAAACCGGGTCTCACTGAGTTGCAGAGGGCCTCACTAAGTAGCTGAAGCTGTCCGTGAACTGCGATCCTCTGGTCCCAGCCTCCCGAATGTTGGGATTACAAGCATGCGCCTGGCCCCTTAAAGATTTTTTAATGACTTGATATTTATAGCCTTATAAGTCCTCCCATAATAAAAAAACATGACCAGAGTCACAAAATAATCATTACTAATCACAAATAACAACATTTTGCCACTATGTTAAAAATTATTTTATTAGTGCATTGCAATTATACATCAGAGTACCAGTCCAAGTAATAAAATATACATGCACATAGCTCTTTGTATTTTTCTCCATATTCCAACCTGCTTCACACTTGTTAAAACCAACAGGGCAAGTGCATCTTTTTCTTTTTCTGTAGATAAATGGGTAAACAAAACACAAGTGATTGTGAATTTAATAATCAATTTTTAAAATAATTATTTAATAAACATGTATAAGAAAGAATGCAAATCTGCACTTAAATAATTGAGATAAATAGTAAATTTTAAATTTGTGTGAGTATATTAGATGATAAATATTGAAGTATACAACTTATGCATATAAATGAAATTTTTGTTTAAGAGTATTGGAGCATAAATATCAAAAACATTCAAAAAATCACAAAATGACAATTAGTAAAACATACCAATGAAATTTAATGAAATTTTTTCATTTTAATTTCTCTATCATAAATAATTGATATTTGATTTCATTTATACAATAACTTTATTTACATAATTAATTAAATAATTTACATTTCATTGTACTTTTTATTAAAAGTTGAGGTGATTTAAATGATTAAATCAACACTTTGTTAAATGACCAATGAGAATAAAGTCAACCTTAAACTGAGTAGATATTTTGATAATTTCTAATGATGTTGAAAGTTTACTATTATTATACAAAATTTTCTTTACTCGGATTCTTTTTTGTCTCAGTCCTTTCATGTTTATTGGTTTTATTAACATGACTGCCATTCTATAAAATCAATAAAATAATATTCTAGATAAACCTAAACATATCTGAAGCAAGAAAATTGAGATATTTATGGAACATATGGAATTTTAGTTTTAGTAGGCTCATTTCTACTTTTACATTAAATTTGAATTTGGCCTTTAGTCTTGTCTTTTCTCTCCTTATTCTCCTATTGAATTATTGATGAGGGGTAAAAAAAAATCTTAATCTTTCTCTGTATGTCTGTGTTTTTTTTAGTGAATCTATGCTAAAAAAGAGGGTAATGATCATATTATTTTTATATCAGATGTCCTTGGTTAATAAACTGGATAATAGAGGATATTTTTATTTGAGTGTAGGTTTATGTATGCAGTAAATGGTTACTGAAACTATATGTAAATTGAATTTTTATGGCATCAATTCATGTGTTAAATATGTATGGCTGCATGTAAGTTGCTGTCCAATTGCTTAGAAATATTTTTCCCCAGTTCTGGTCATTTCTGTCAAGCAGTAAAATTACATATTTTGCTCTCTGATTTCTTCACCCTCTGCTTGAGGATTTATAGCAGTTCATTGAATGGAAAAAAAGCAAAGAAGATTGATGGTAAATGAATGATGTCCACTTATTCTAAGGGTTTATTTCTTTGTTTCTTCTTATTGTGAAAGAAGAGAACTAGTAAAAATAGTTTGTTCTGTTGAATTCACTTACTGTGTTTGAAATGGAGTATATATTTTGTAGAATAAATACAAAGATATGGGGAGGAATTAGCATTAATGAGTACATCATCTAATTACCTCATTTAATAATGCTAATCCTTTTGCAGGTAAGTGCTGCTGTAACTCACAATACAGATAAAGAAAGTAAGGTTTGAGAAATCTGCGCTATGGCCAACATAATAAAAAATACAGTTTGGCTTTCTAAATCCACAGATTTTACCTTTCAGTATGCAGCTCCCTATAATGATCATGGCTCACATTTATTAAGAACTCACAATATTCTAGACATTATTGAGTATTTTAAGTGTCAGTGTTTTCCAGCCAAAGACCCTCACGGCTATGGTTGGGCAATTTGAGATTATGACTCCTTATGATATGGAAAAGTTCACATTGTGGAAAACTGTGGTGCCTCAGTGAAAGATGATTAAGAGGAGTTAAAGTATTGGGACTTTTTTCCTGATTGGGTAATTTTTAGGGAGAATTTGAAGAAGCAGGGTTCTTCTCTGTTAGGAAGTGAGGGTCATCCCATGATTAGTTATGTTAATCTTACCCAGAAGGAGGGTAGGCTAGAATGGGGGAAAACCCATGATTGGTAGAAGTAGCAGTCTATTTTATTATGCAGGAGAGGAAATATTTGGGTAATTTTTGTAGTTTGCACAATATATGGCTTTTTAATCTGTGCTTAGACAGAATTATTGAGTGGTCCTATCATGGTCTTGAGCTGTCAAGGTTAGGTCACATGTGGCCTTTTCTTGTGCTCATATTCTACAGCATTGTTTATGTTCAACAAGAGAACACCGAGGTTTATTTAGTAGTAATAGACCAGATCCAGCTTTTAGGGCAGCATTGTTTTCTCTTTATATTTTGTTCATGCATCTCACATCATGATACATTTCATAGTGATAGTGATATAGATGCACATATCTGGTTCCCTTCCCACTTTTCTCACTTCCTTGTACATGATATTGAAATTAACATTGGCATTCTCACATATGTACGTATATTAATGAAAGTGACTCCTGCACTGATCTCTTCTCCCTCCTCCTTTGCCTAGATCACCTCCCTGGCTCCTGCCAAGAAGAGGTGAAATCAAGCCACTGGATATTAATCCATGTCATTCAGAATTCTAGCATTGCTGGTATTTTGCTGATCTGGAGTTTCTTTAGTAAATGTAGTCTTTAATGGGATTATGTAATTGCTTTTAAAACCCTGACAGGCTACATTAGCTAATGTAAAGCATGTGATGGTCAGAAATGCAATGATTATTAGTTCATAAAACAGGATTTGAATTCTGAAGCCTAGAATATAAAACTGAGACAGTGTACTCATCTCAGTCTAGTAAGGGTTCACTGTGGCTTCATTATATTAAAATATTGAGGAGACAACACCCTCAATATATATAAAATGATGTTAAATAAAAATCAACAAAATACAGCCAGTTTTATAAGTTAATGATGTCCTAGATAAATATCCATTGGTTTTGAGAAAGGTTTATGATACTAGTTAAAGTAAAATTTTAGGTTACTAAACAGAATACTAACATTTAATGTATATGAATAGAAAATATGTGGAAATAAACTTATGAAAGTGTTAACCATAGTTATCTCTAAGAGTTGTGCTTATGGGAGATTATAAATTTATTTTATATTTTGCTTATCTGAAGATTCTCATTTTCCATGTGAAATATATTGCTTTTGTAATGAGTAAAAACAAAAGCAAACAAATGTTTCTTTCCAAAGAGAATTATGATTGATTTCTATTTCCTTTTTATATATTTTTATTTAAAAACTTATCCTACTGTAAGCTATTATTAATATTAATAACTAAAATTAAGAAAACAATAATAAACTAACACCTAAAATTTATCAAGTTTTATCAAATATAAAGTTGTAAAAGTAATGTTTGAGAGAGACTGCCTATTTATTGCAAATTTATAGTATGCTTTTTCATTTCGTTTTACTTATATATTATGTTTTAGCATCTGACTTGGTCAGGATTCTGATTGTTTTTTATTTACAGCTATTTTTGAGAAGGAAAAAGACTTGTAAGATTTTATTTCTTTAATTTCTAGTTCAAAATGTATTATAATTGTCTTTTAGACTTTGATTGGAATCATAGTAAATATATTTTACTCTTATTACATAATATATGAGAACAATAAAAAAATCTTACTTTTTTAAGTACATAGTGCTCTTATTTTGGCACTTGCTTTATAAATGACTAATTTTTAATATTAGAAATACAATTCTTGAATTTTTCATGACCTCAGAGGAAATATTTAATTTTTTGTTGATTAGTAATTGACTAAGTCACTTAGCATATATTTTAAGTTCTTTGTACAATTATCTATCTTAAAACAAAATATATTTTAAAAAAAATGTTCTATATTAATATTTAAGATAAGTAATAGAAAATTTCATAAAATTTCTTCTTGGGAGATTATTAATATGTTCACACCAAACATAATTCTACTGTAGTCTCATCCTTATGTTCCCAGAACACATATGCCTTAAATACTTTCTTTTGGCTTTATTTCTGTATTTTCATTGGTGCATTATAGTCTCACATCATAATGTAGCACTCTCTTTTATTTTTTTATTTTGAAATGGAGTCTCACTAAGTTACCACACATTAGCTCCAAACCTGTAATCCTCCTGCCACATCCTCCAGAGGATGGGGATTACAGATGCATCCCATTATGACTGGTTTGAATTTTCAATTTTATTATTTAAAACATCATATAACCTAGGGATTGAGCTGAGGGACATGCCAGGCAAGCACTCTGCTATTGAACTACACATCAATCCATATATGTATTTTTATTTAGGATTTTTGTAGCTTTATACATAAATTTGTAGATATTTTTATATAGTGTATCTGTCAGCGTTTTTACTAGCTATAATTGACCATGCAATGAAGACGAAAGAAGACTTATTTTCTTACAGTTTTCGGTTTAGTCCAGGTGAGTCTAGAGACAAAAGATATCAGGGCATGATGGCAAAACATGGGTAAAGGAAGAGCACGTGGGCCTCCTCACATCATGGAAGCTGGAAGCAAGAGAGTGAACCAGAGGGGGGAGGAATCATCTATATAATCGTCAAGGCTACACCCCTAGAAACCACTTTCTTTCAGTCAAATTCTACTGGCCTACTGGTACTACTCAGGTAAATCCATTGATTGCAATGCATTTATTCTCTTCTGGGATTGCAACCCTCATGACTCAAATTAAATCAACTCCAAACACTCACTAATAAATGAGCTCTTTAGGGGAAATTTTATATCTAACTATAACATATAGTTTCATTATCTGATTATATCTGTTATTATTAAATGTTTTCAAGAAATGAGGATGTTTTTCATGTGTTGCCAATAACTAAAAGAATTTTGAGATTTTTATTTTTATCACAAGATAAAAAGCTAACTTGCCACAGTTTTAAGAGGTAATGGTGAAAGGTAAAGATGCTCTGAATCAGAGACAAAAGATGTGCTACTTATCACAGGGGTGATAGCCAGGGATACACTGTGCTGCTTTCCTGGGCTGTAGTTCCCACAGAGCAACAATATGACTGATGAGGAATACCCAACTCAGTCAGTTGTCTTACGGGAGAAGTAAATTGAGTGTTTAGGAGGCCAGATCTTATAAAGGAAGATTCTACCATACTGTACATGCCTATCTCTTCCAGTTGGAGGTATTATTTTATTACATTGGACAGTAGATAAATCTGCTCTATGATAAAAATCTCTGTCATCCAAAACTTCTTGCTTTACAAACATCCATGGAAAGGGAGTTCCAAGCAAGTTAGATGTTAAAGATATTGCTCAAATGATAAGGTGTATGGAATCTGAAAAAACTCTGGAGTATTGTTTCTAATGTCTATATTCTTGAGAACTTCAGATGAATCAGAAATTAACTATTCCCTGAATGCTTGATAGAAATTGAGTAGATTGGGCAAATCCAAGTTTTGGTTGAGAAAGTATTAAAATTAAATCTTTTAATATCCTCTGTTTATTATTATTTTGAGATTTAAGCAATAATACCAAAAGACACAGTCTCAAGTTCCATAATTCCAAAAGTGACATCCTGAACTATCAAAATCAAGTATCAGATGGATGTAGTGGCCCACACCTGTAATCTCAATACTTGGGAGGTTAAGCCAGGAGAATCGCAGATTTGTGGGCAGCCTCAGCAACGTATTGAGGCCCTGTGAAACTTAGTGATAACCTGTTTCAAAATAAAAATAAAATAGAGCACGGGGGCGGTGGGGGGGAGTGTGAAGGAGTGTAGCTCCGAGGTAGAATGCTCCTGGGTTCCATCCCAAATACCACACATACACACAAAAATCTCTAATATGTACAATAACTAAGATAAAATTCCATATCAAAATCCCCCAAATGTGGTTATAAACAAATAACAATTTTTATAAACAATTTTTGAAAATATACTTTTTTACATTTTTAAAACTAGATTTTATTTTAAAAGCATAAAATCCACAACAGAACACAAAACCCTCTACATGACAAAGAGGGCATAAAAACATATGCATTTTTTTCAAGCATAAACATTCAAGTATACTAGCACAGTTGCATAGGTATAGCAGTTATGAGCATATCAATCATATTCACAAAGAAATAGGTAAAAAAATGAAATATATAAATATACATTACTGTAGTCAGTAATTGTGTACACCCAGCCTTTCAACGATGCTGTCTGAAATACCATGGAAAAGCTAAGACTTTTGGTAAGATCAGTAAAAAAACGGAGATTGGTCTCTACTGCATATGTAATTGCTAAGAAAGCTAAAGCCTTAAAGAATATTTTCTTTCCCAAATGCAGATACATGAAGAAATCTCATTTTAGGGGACAGTCCTTACATATATGCACAATTCTTATACTAATTTAACACTGTAAATGTTTTGCAAAATCAGTTTTGCAAAAAAATGAAGAAATGCAAATCAGCTCTTTGAAAGCCTTACACATTTATACATCCAGAATTGAAAATGATGCGAAGCTAAAACATATAAATGGGAATTCTAAAACAATTTTGATAATTTTTTTTGAGTGTCTGGGGATGGAACCTGGGGGCATTCGACCTCTGAGCTACACTCCCTGCCCTAGTTTTTATTCTTTAATTTGAAACAGGGTCTCACTAAGTTGTGGAGGGCCTCACTAAGTAGCCGAGAATGTCTGCGAACCGTGATGATCCTCCAGTCTTAGCCTCCCGAATGTTGGGACTACAAGCCTGCACCACCACACCTGGCTTTGATAAATTTTTTTTTTTAACTGAGGGAAAAAATTAAATGAAAGACAAAGAAAAAACACCTTCTACTCAAAAACCAAAATACAAAATTCAACATTTCAAAATTTGTATTATGGGGACAAAACTATAAGCAATTGCATGGAGTTTGTCCATAAGAGCTTTCATGATCACTAATTGTATTTTTAGGTTTTCTATCATAATGAATAGATGCTTTTTAGGACATAATTTACTTTGAAGTATATATTCACATTGAATGTTTTTTTTAAGAGGCAATGTTTTTAGGGAAATTCTGTGAAAATGAACATTCCCTGCTAATACTTTCTATCTTTTATGTTGTTTTTGGTAGGCAAGTTCAGTTTTAATTTATTAGAAGGCCCTAGACTCTATTAGCTGGAATTAATACCAATGCAGACAAATGGTACATTTTTAAATGAAGTTCTCATTGTTGCTGTGTCAGATGGTCAACCCATTCCACCCAATAATTGGCTGTCCTTTCCTTTTATATAGCTCCTTCCCCCAGTTTTCAAAATTTGAAATTAGAGTTTTCAAAATTTTGTTTTTTGAAATTTTAAAATTTGGGATTTTGATCTAGGGTTGTGATCTTGAAATTCTTTTAGACTTAGGGATTTTAAACTTTGAGAATTTTAGACTTGGGAATAGTGGTTTGTAAATTTTAAGCTTTAAACATTCAGGATCATGGTGTATGAGATAGTATCCTTTCTGAATTACTATAAGCAACATTTTTTTTAAATCAAGGTTTCTGGGCTATGTATTTTCTCAGGAAAAAATGATAAGGATTTTTTTTTACATTTACTAGCAGAATTGTCCAATTTTTAAAATAATATTTACTAGTCTTCCTTCATAGTTTTGGCCGTATGCTTCCTGACTCTTGTTATCTTTCTTGTTTCTCTCTTTTTTCCCCCTAGGTTTCCAAATATGAGTGCTTCAATGGGAGAAGTGCTGCTAGACTGATCTACCCTGTTTCTTTTTCTTTTGTTTCTTCCATTTTAAATGGGTTAGGAAGTACATTTTTTCTTTTTAATTTCATTAGTGATTGCCTCTATTTTTCAAAAATATTTTAACAATATTTCTTAAGAATGAAACCGTACATTATTATTATTATTATTATTATTATTATTATTATTATTATTATGGTGGTACTGGGCTTCCTGGAAACCCTTCTAACTCCGGGCTACACTCCCAGACCTATTTTTTATAATTTTATTTGGAAACAGGATCTCCTAAGCCAGCGAAGCTGGCTTCGGACCTGTGTGATTTTCCTGTCTTCGCCTCACAAGCACGGGGATTACAAGCGTGCACCACCACACCTGGCAAATTTTTCAAGAGAAAGAGTATAACTTCCTTTTAATATTTCACTTTTTGTATACCTTTCTAAGTTTGTGAAATTAATCTGTATTTTTAGGAATATATAATATATATATATATATATATATGCACATATATATCATATGGAAATATGCCATATAGACACATTGGCAGTCCATGCTTTGACAGTTCTGATAGGCATGGATTTGTACCATAGTTTAAATCACATAAATTCCCAAATAATTTGGTTTAAATATGTTACTGCAGCACTCTGGTGTGCTAACTACAAGTAACTGCACAAAGTATAACTTCACTAACAACAATGTTTCAGTCCAGAAATAGCTACCTAGATAGCAGTTGTGTACCATGACCAGTGACTAGTTGCAAAGTCACTTCAAGATCATTCTCAAAGTTTATTGATGATAGGTAATTTCTCGTTTGTTATGCAGTTCATGTTCAGGAAACAAAGAATGCATTTGTTTTGTTCCCTATCCCAGTGATATATCTACATTGTATTTTGTAAAAATGGATGATTAAAAGGGGGATTGACTAACGAAGGAGAAGGGAAGGCAAATAAATAAAAGATGATATTCCTTTAAGTGAAGTTGGCATGAATAGCTTTTGAAAAGGGCAAAAGGAATGGTAACATGGGCAGGACCTGGGCTTGCATGAAGCTATTTATAAATAATATTGGAAAAGCCCCATGGATATAGAAAACAGGTAAAATTACTTGAACCTCTTTTATTAAAATTATGCTGGGAAGAGACAGTGCTAGGTTGAAATGCAGCATTTGCTTCTATTTTGATTTAGAAACTATACTTAAATAAAGGTCACAATTAGTTGGTCTTGCATGTAAGCTATAGTGATGAAGTTCTGTACTGAATTGAGAGAAAATGGGAATTAATTACAAGGAGTCTGAAGAAGAATATTTACTGCTGTAATTGCTAGTTTCATCATTTCAAATTTGGCATGACTTGGTGACTAGAGTTAAACTCTTGAAAGTGCCAGCCCAAATAAGAATTCTACTATAAAATTTGCCCCCAAATTCTACGGATTAGTTAACACAGGTAGCTATTTATGGCTGATTAGACATGTGTTTGTCTTTTTTTGAAAGCAATATCATGGGGAATTTATGCAACAAAAGACGTAGGATCAAAAGGATGCCTTAATGGAAAGCCTAGCGAGAGGAATTTAGGATGAACTCTGTGTGTGTGTGTGTGTGTGTGTGTGTGTGTGTGTGTGTGTATTATTGGGGGTAGAACCCAGGGGCATTTTACCTAAGAGGTATACCCCCGGCCCTATTTTTATTTTTTATTTTGAAACAAGGTTTCACTTATCCTCCTATTTCAGCTTCCAAAGTACTGGGATTACAAGCGTGCACCACCACACTTGGCTCTAGGGTGCACTTTTTGATGTGTATAAGGTTGTATATAAGGTGGTTGTAATGCAAAGGAGGGCTAATGTGGGTTTAATGAGTTTTTATAGTATAAGAAATAATGTAATCCTGTACTTCTCAAAGGAAGGCACTATTAGCACTGAGGACACACAAGATAGTGTCCTAGTGTCTGAGGCATTATTTAAGTCTAAAGGACAAATGTAGCAGTCCTTACCTCAATGGAGAGTCAATTGTACAAAGAAATCTTTGTTTTAGTGTGGGAGGGAAAGAAACATTTTTAATATTAATGTAATCATGTGACTATTGTGAGTCAGAGTAAAAAAAACTTTATAAAATTTTAAGATAAAACAAGACAAGTATATTGAAAATTCCTAGGTTTGACAGGTAATTTGGACTACATTCCTCGCTTCACTGGAGATATTTTTCCCTTTTCACTGCCACTAATGATTCTCTGTTAAAAAATATATGAGAACCACTTAGAGGAAAGCCAATGTCCTGGTTACCTGATTTCTTTCTCTTCCCATGTCTTCATTAACATTTGAAATTACATATCTCAGAGTTCATGATATCACAGCTGGTATTTCTTGTACTGCCAAGCTGTTTTATGTTAAAATACAGTCTGGAGCAAGAAGGGTTGAGAAGATTACTGTACTAAGCAAGAGGGAGCAGCATCTAAATTAAGAACTATCTCATCAATTTGCTAATCAAAGGAATTGGTGATTAGGGAGGCATGTGAAATTTTCCTCTTTTCATATACATGAATGTATATTTTGGCATATATATTCAGATATATCCACAAAGCTAATTGTGAAACAATTTGATATAGGTTAAGTGTTTACTACATACCTGGCATTCTGGGCACTCCATTTATTTATCTATTTTATTTTAGTATATGTACATATTTGTTTCCTTCCTCTTCCACATATTTTTATTTATTTAACTTACACTTATTTTAAACTGGGCCCAGTAGCACATGCTTCTAATCCTAGTATTTGGGAGGCTGAGACAAGAAGACCAAAGATTCAAGGACAGTCTTAGCAAGTAGTGAGACTCTAATCAACCTGGTGAGACCCTGTTTCAAATTTAAAATAAAAACAAATAGGGCTGAGATTGTGGCTTGGAGATAGAATAATCCTGAGTTCAATCCCCAGTACTAAAAAAAAACGCAAGAAAAATTAATTTACATGTATTTTCATCTACCATTAATTTCTTTAAATTGTTTTAATCTTTATAATATTCCATATCTCAGAATAGTTTTAAAACAAATTTTCTGCCTTTAAGGTTTTAGACTTTCAGCTTGTAATTATTTATTAATATCATTCTGTTTAGCATCATATATAAATCTTACTTCTCAACTCTGCCTTTGTCTTCTTAACCCAGATTATTAGAATTGAATTTCTTGGCCAAGTATATGAGTATTCAAACACTTTAAAAAAACCTTTGCCAATTTCAAAGGTATGTATACTAGAATTAATGGTCAATTCCAAACCCAGTTCCCCATGAGACAGATGGACCTTCCAATATAACTTCATCCTGTCACATCATGGAACTCTGGGTATGGGGTTGAAGGGAGCTGGAGAGGTGGGGCAACTGATCCAATACAAGTTGTCACCATTAGTTTCTCCTTCTAGTAACTAAAACTGACACATGAAAACCAAATGACTCGATTGGCAAATTTAAGCTAGACAATCATTATGGAACCAAAATTAGTTCATTTAGAAACACCATGGATGGCTATGCAATTAGATAAATGAACTATGTGTACAGAATTATAGCAGCACAATTCACAGTAGCCAAATTATGTAATCAGCCTAGGTGTCAATCAGGAGATAAATGGATTATAAAACTGTGTCATATATACACAATGGAATTTTACTCAGCCATAAAAAAAACCAAAATTATGTCAGCTGCAAGGAAATGGATAGAATTAGTTAATATGCTAAGTGATATTAGCCAGTTTCAGAAAGCAAATTCTATTCTTGATGGTTTCCCTTGATGAGAAGAAACGTTTTAGTTTGATGCCATCCCATTTATTAATTCTTGCTTTAATTTTCTGTACTTTGGAGGTCTTGTTAAGAAAGTTACTACCTGTTCCTATATGTTGGAATGTTGAGCCTATGCCCTCCTTTAATAACTTCACAGTCTCTGGTCTAATTTCTAAGTCTTTGATTCATCTAGAGTTGATTCCTGTGCATGATAAAAGGTAAAGATTTACTTCCATCTTTCTACAAATGGACAACTAGTTCTCCTAGAACCATTTGTTGAAAAGCCTGTCTTTTCTCCAGCATATGAGTTTGGCCCCTTTGTCAAAGATCAATTGACTATAAGTGTGTGGGTTTGTTTCTGTATCTTCTATTCTATTCTACTGGGCAGTCTGCCTTGTTGTTGTGTCAATACCATGCTGTTTTTACTACCATTGTTCAATAGTATAATTTGAAGTCTGGAATTGTGATGCCTCCTGCCTGGTTCTTATTGTTGAGGATTGCTTTGGCTATTCGGGGTCTTTTCTTTCTCCATATAAAATTCATGACTGATTTTTTTTAGGTCTATGAAGAACGTAGTTGGTATTTTAATAGGAACTGCATTGAATCTATAGATCACGTTTGGTAGAATGGCCATTTTGATGATATTTATTCTGCCTATGCATGAGCAAAGGAGATCTTTCCATATTCCAAGGTCTTCCTTAATTTCTTTCTTTAATGTTTTATAGTTAAATTTGTAGAGGTCTTTTACATCTCTGGTTAAGATTATTCCTAGGTATTTTATTGGGGTTGAAGTTATAGTGAATGGAATTGTTTTCTTTATTTCTTTCATTGTGGATTCTTTGTTGGCATAAAGAAAAGCAACTGATTTCTTTAGATTTATTTTGTATCCTGCAACTTTCCTAAATTGGTTAATCAGCTCCAGTAGTCTTTTGGTTGAGTTCTTTGGTTCTTGTAGATAAAGGATCATGTCATCTGCAAATAGGGATGGCTTTAATTCCTCTCTTCCTATTTGAATTCCTTTGATTTCCTTCTCTTATTTTATTGCTGTGGCAACAGTCTTGAGGACTATATTGAAAAGGAGTGGTGATAATGGGCATCCTTGTCTTGTTCCTGATTTTAGGGGAAATTCTTACAGTTTTTCCTCATTCAATATGGGAGATGATCTGATAGAGGGCTAATATCCAGAATATATAAAGAGCTCAAAAGACTCTACACTAGCAAAACAAATAACCCAATCAAGAAATGGGCCACTGAACTGAATAGGCACTTCACAAAAGAAGAGATACAAATGGCCAATAGATACATGAAAAGATGTTCAGCATCATTGGTCATTTTTCAGGGAGATGCAAATCAAAACTATGCTGAGATTATATCTAACCCCAATCAGTGTGGCAGGCATAAAGAAATCAAATAACAACAAATGCGGGTGAGGATGTGGGGAAAGAGGAACTCTTCTACACTGTTGGAGGAAGTGCAAATTAGTTCAGCTGCTATGGAGATCAGTGTGGAGATTTCTTAAAAAATTGGGAATAGATCCAGTATATGATCTGGTTATACCATGCCTTGTATATGTTCAAAGGGATTGAAATTGGAGAACTACAGTAACATATGCATACCCATGTTCATAGCAGGACAATTTGTAATAGCCGAAATATGGAACCTAGGTCTCCATCAACAGATAAATGGATTACAAAATTATGGGAAATACACACAATATAATTCTACTCAGCTCCAAGGAAGAACAAAATCATGGCATTTGCAAGAAGATGGAAGGACCTGGAGAACATTATGTTAAGTGAGATCAGCCAGACAAAGAAAGAGAAGGGACATATGTTTTCTCTAATATCACCAAACTAGGGAGTATTAGGAATACCAGAGGGACTCCAGATAATGGAGGGAAATCCTCAGCAAAGCTAGAAAGAAAATATAGAGGAAGAAGAAGGTTGAGGTTGATTAATGGAGGAGCAATATCCGAATATGTACAAAAGTGTGACTATATCATGGTTAACCTGGACACCGATTGTTGGAAGGGGGGAAGGAGAAGCATGGGAATGAGAGGGTACCAACCAGAGTCTGAATGTATGCCATTTTTAATATGTTCCACATAAAAATTTTAAAAAATTAAAAAAAAACAAATCCTGTGTGTTTTCTCTCATAGGTAGAAGCTAGAGAGAAATTGGATAACAAAAGGGGGCTTCAAATAAAGGAGTACAGCCAGGCATGGCAGTGCACACTTGTAATCCCCTCGCTTTGGAGGCTGAGACAGGAGGATTGCGTGGGTTTGAAGTCAGCCGTGCTGGCTTAAGAGATCCTGTTTCCAAAAATAAAAAAGTATAAAATAGGTCTGGGAGTGTAGCCTGGAGGTAGAAGGGCTTCCAGGAACCCCAGTACCACCCCCCCAAAAAAAATAAAGGAGTACAGATTCCAGTGAAGTGATGAAGGGGGCTTAGGTGAGGCAGGAGGAGGCAAAAAAGATGTGATGAAGGTAACATTTCAAATAATGCTATGTACACATATGAAATAATCAATATCAAGCTTTATAACATGTACGGGGAAGAAGAGAGAATGAAGTGGGATCCAGAGGAAACACCAAGTGTGTATGTTCCTATCACTCAATTTTTCATTTTTATGTGTAATTACAATATATATATATATGTGTAATTACAATATATATATATATATATATATATATATATATATATATATATGTTTTAGGCTACTAGGGGTGGAACCCAGGGGCATTCTACTTCCAAGCTATATCCCCAGCCATATTTTCTATTTTTTTATTTTGTAACAGGGTCTCACTAAGTTGTGATGGGTCTCCCTAAATAGCTGAGGCTGTCCTTGAACCTGGATCCTTCTATCTCAGCCTCCCAAATGCTGGAATTATAAATGTGTACCACCATGCTTGGCTGCAACAAAAATATATTAAAAGCTGATGTTTTAATTACACATCTGTAATTTCATTGCTTGGGAGACTGAGACAAAAGGATTATAGATTTGAAGCCAGCCTCAGCAATTTAGTAAAGCTCTCAACAACTTAGTAAGACCTGTTTCAAAAACTTTAAAAGGTAAATAAAATAGGGCTGGGGGTGTAGATCAGAGGTAGAATGCTCCTGTAACTAC
Organism: Muscardinus avellanarius; assembly: GCF_963383645.1. Lineage (NCBI taxonomy): Eukaryota > Metazoa > Chordata > Mammalia > Rodentia > Gliridae > Muscardinus > Muscardinus avellanarius. The sequence continues at coordinate 157,247,350 of NC_137787.1, forward strand.
TGCCACACATATAATATAAAAAGGATGCATGATATTAAAAAGATAAATAATAATTAAAAGAAATCATATTCAGTGGCATATTCCTATAATCCCAGTACTTGAGAGGCTGAGGCTGTAGTATTACAAGTTCCAGGCTAGTGCACAGTAAATTAGTGAGACCCACATAAACACACACAGAAGAGCAAAAGAGAATGTGAGGGTATGGGAGGATAAAGAAAGAATGGTTGATTAATGCTTTCTTCTATCTCTGACTAATGCTTTCTTATATTTCTGGATCCTGGATTTCTTTTAATATTGGGTTTTAGGACATTATTCTGCACCTTCTAATTTAGGTTATGAGTAATCTTTTTAACTATTGCCATCATAGATTCTTAAAAGAAAAAAGAAGAATGCAGAATGTTTTTTTTTGTCTCTGGACCTCTGAAACAGTATTATTTTACCTATATGAGCCAGTACAACTCAAATTCCAAGATTTGCTGTGATCACTATTCTAGAGTCTGAAGGATTTGTGTAGAGTACATTGCAGGAGGTGATGCTACTGAAATATTATGGGTGTGTATGTGTGTGTGTGTGTGTGTGTGTGTGTGTGTGTGAGAGAGAGAGAGAGAGAGAGAGAGAGAGAGAGAGAGAGAGAGAGAGAGAGAGAGAGAGAGGAGATATCACGGCCTCCTGTTTATAATAGAAAGATAAGTTAGCTAATATTTAGTAGATCTCATGGTAACAAATATAGAAATGTGTACTCTATTCATCCCTTCAGTTGAATAGTCTTTGGAAATAATAATGATGATGACAAAATATCCTTTGAGAAAATATGCTTACTTCCCTTCACATATTTTTGCTCATTGGTAAAAACAAGATATAAGGAAGCCTAGGTTCTGGCCTTTTTGTTATATGTCGGTATGCGTTTTAATAAACTGATGAACTTTCTTAAAGATTTTCTTTGATTAGTTAGCAGAATACTGATTGCTTATCTCACAAGTTCCTTAACCAGACTAATGGAAATACGAAGTCAAAAAATGTTCTACAAGTTAAAGCTCCATTTTCACCAATTTACAGTACTGTTATATGGAAGATACTATCTTTTTAAAATTTGACTAGTGACTAGATCTTCAGGTTAGCATGAGTTCACAGCAAATGCTGTGCTATTCAACCTTAAAATGGTTAGCAGAGTATTGATGAATGCTTATTGTTGGGCTTGGCAGTTAGTATCACACTAAAACCTACTGTTAATAACACATAACTACAAAAATGCATATTTGGCAATCAATAAGTTTTGATCAGTTGACATTATTATTTTATGCTGTCTAAACATGCTTAAAATTTTTATTTCATTTTTAGAAGATGAGAAGCTTTTTGAATGCTTCAATCAAGATCATACTTTGAGTTTGTATCCCACTATGATGTATGAATACAGTGCACCAAAAAAAAAATATATATATATATATACATATTAGGTCTGGGAGTGTAGCCTGGATGTAGAAGGGCTTCCAGGAATCCCAGTACCACCAAAAAAAAAAAAAGAAAGAAACTATTTATTTGAAATAAAAAATAAAGTTGATAAAGTAGCCAAAGCAATCAAGAAAAAAAATCATCTTTGACTTTTTAAAAGGGTAAAGAACATATTTCTAAGAATGATTTCATCATGTATTTTAGTCCTCACCAAATACATTCATGTCTGACTGACTGTTTTAGAATAATTATCATTTCAGTTTTATATATATATTTTTACATTGGATTAACTCTGTTTTGAAGAGTAACATTAGGTCAATATGACAAAACAAGTCCTTGAAGGTATATTAGTGTTACTCTGATTTTATAGTTTCTCTAAAATACAAATTAAAATTATGATCTTGCATAAATTACTGTATACTTTTAAATTATAAAAAGTTCCAAAAACAATTATGTAGAGGTGAAAAGGTTTAATTCTTCAAGGATTTTACTATTTATAAATGCTAATGAACATTTCTCTTAGCCAAATTATTAAAGACCTATATATCAGTATTAAATCATAATTCAAAATTTCAAACAATGTGGTGATAAATATAGAAGTAGCTTTCTACAGTGTAAATTTAATTTTTACAGTAAAATCATTTTAACTATTTCTCAGTGTGAAGACCCTCTTTCTTTACCTAGCCAGTTTCAAATGCCTTTTCATGGTCTCCAACTACATATTATCATTAAGTTGTGCTACTCTGATGTTTCATTTTAAAGTAACTTAAGAATGCTTTCCAGAAGCAAATTCATTTTGCACTAGAATATTTAGATTCCATTCTGTAACCTATTATGAGGCTAGTTTTACTATTTATAATTTATATAAAATTATAGTTATTTTTATTACCACTCAGGTCAACATTACGCATAATCCAATAGAAGGTCTTATTTTTCAGCTAAAGTCTTTAAATTAGTTGTATGACTACACCTTTTTTGTTAACTTAAATGGATGTAGAATAAAATAATGAACAGAAAATTAATTACTGACAATAATGAATATATTTTACTTTGAAAACTTCACAAATCTGTGCATCTTAGTGTCCCCTCACATAGCAAAATTTCTAGAAAATAAATAATAACAACTAAATATCCTGATACATCATTATAAAAGAAGTAATTTTTTCCTACATGACAGCAAAATTCTGAATTATTTTAATTTCAACTGATATATTAATTTTTATTAATAAAATTAATAAAAAATTAATCACTAACTGAATATTTTATATTATCTGGGAAATTATTTACTTGTGAAACAGTTGAAGGTCATTATGCATAATGCAAAGGGAATGCGATTAAAATTTTCTCAACAGGGCAACTAATTTATAGGGTCTATGATAAATTGATTCTGGCCAGTAATGACAAGGGTAGTTTTATTTCAAGAGGACTTTTTATTTTCTTTTTGACATGTGGTCTCACTCTATTGCCTGAGTTGTTCTTGAAATAGACTTAAGAGATCTTCCCATCTCAGCTTCCTAAATTCTGGGAATGCAGGTTGACATCATTACAACAGGATTCAGGAAGAATTTGATGGCCAAGAAATACATTAAAAAGCCTCAATGGTCCAGGCAAGAAATGTTGTAGCTTGAAATTGATAAAGAAAGTTGATAGTAGGGGTAGTGACTACTATGAAAGGCAGAGAATAAATAGTAAAATAAAAATTTTAAAAAGGATAATTTTAGCTAGTGTTGCATACCACAAAAAGCAGAGTTATATGATGATTTATGAAGAGTTTTTATATTGGAGCTGAGGTTAAAAGTAAAATGAAGGGTGAGTAGGCAAATATCCAATGATTCATAAAAAGAGAAGTTCTCGTATAGTCCTTTGGCAAGAATATCGAGGCTCATTTTCATGTACCTGAACACGAAACACTATAAAATGGGGCCAGACAGTCTGGGTCCAAATCACCATCCCCTTTTAGGTCTTGATTAAGGGTTTTGAAATTGATTTTATATGCAGTGTACAGGAAGCTTCTGGAAAGTTTGAGCACATTGGTGATAGGAGTTATTCAATTTTTAAAATGATTTTCTCTGCTATTGTGGGAAGCATAGATTGGAAACAGGCAAGACAGATGCCAAGGCTACCAAGTTCATTTGCAGTAGCATCAGTAATAATGATATATAAATGTTTACTATTGCAAAACACAACATTATCTCATTTAACCTAAAACACCCTGTATTTTTGATACTTTAAAAATACAGGTTCTAGATTAGAGATGAAGCTACTGAGGCACAGCAGAACTAAGTGATTTCTTTAAGGTGGCATATTTTGCACATGGTAGCGGCCAAGTTCAAATCCAATCAAGTCTCAAAGCAGAGCCTTTGCCACCACTCTATGCTCATAACTGGGAATTCATATTCATTAGGGTCGATTATCACCCAGCGAGAAATTCTGAAGTCCTCAAAACTGACCTTCTTATATGAAAACCAGTGTTGGTGGAAAATGCTGGTGATGGAAAATATTAACAGCATTTATAGCAATGAAAGATAGTGAGCAATCAGACTTTAATATTTCCAGGACAAGTTGTTCTCTTAAAGAAACCTCCTCCTCACATTAAAAAAAATTTATATATATATTTTATATATATAATTATATATATATATATATATATATATAATTTCTCACTTTTGTTTTCCTTGCAAACATTTATTTTAATCTATTTTTGATTCATAATGCTATTTTTGGATTCATAATGCTAGGTTATTTGGAAAATTTGTTAATATGGAAATTGTAGTGATCTCATCATAGAAGCCAAGAGTTCAATATAGTTCTCCACATATAAAGCTTAAAATACATCCTTATTCCAATGGCTTTTTAGCCAAGAATTTTGCTTTTTAAAGCATGTCCAAAAATAAAGCAGGTTTTGGACGAGGCTTACAAAGTATACTTTTTCTGGTAATATAAATGTCAAAAGAGAAAAAAGGGTAAGGAGTGACTAACACGAGTTCATAAAAGAAAATAATATGTAGTTTAGTCATCTCTGGTGAGGAAATACACCTCCATACAAATGAGAATGTCCTACAAATAGAGCAGAAGCTTTAAGATACATAGATAGAAGGTAACTAAATGGCTAGCAATCAGTCCATTCCTTTTGGCCATTCTAACCCAATTACTGTTGCTGTGTATACAGGTGATTTGGAAATTGTGAGGAGTAACAGCGGTGGAGACAATGTTTGGTCATAAGCCTCCAGCTCTACTTTTCCTACCTAGGAAATAAATGCTAAAAGATTAATTGCTCTAAAATGTAGTCTAAAGATATTTACTAAGCATTTTCTCTAAAAAATAAGCAAAGTAGAAAAAAATGTATATCCAAATTATAAAGACTGTAATATATCCTCAAATTGAAAAAGGACCATTTTTACTGTAGAGTAAAAGGAAGGCATTTAATATATAATTTCTTTGAATAAATATTCATTAAAATGGTAGTGATGCAACTTATTAAGACTTTCTTACATATGGATTTTTTTTTTTACAAAGCACAAAGCAGTATGTGCTTTCATATAATGGCTGGATCTATTTTATTGACCAAGTCCTAGAACTTTATATTGGCCTTCAACAAAATAACTTCTAACAATTCTTCATACCTTTTGACAGATAGTTCCCATTTCCTTTGCTGTGCCTGTACTCTAGAAGACACAAGACAATTATAAAATGTCGTCAAGATTGAAGAGCAAGATATATTCTTTTACTCAGTTTGAAAGGTCTACTACCCATATGACTTCGAAAATTTTTGTATTTTTTTCAAATTAGGAACTTAGAAAATCTTATATTGAACCATTCTAAAATAGTAACATTTAGTAATGGGCTAGTAAAGTTAAATGATAATTGAGAATGCAGCCTGATATTTTAAAATTACATTAAATACCAATATTTGAAATATTTTATATAGTATTTAAAGAAATCAAAATATAATAGGAATGAAACCTATGTGAAATTTTTCTTTAAAAGTCCATTTATAAATGCCCAATGATTAAAATAAAACTGACATTGCTCATTTTATTGTCCTGATGAGAGGAATATGAATCTGTGTTTTTAAAAAGCAAAGAAACTTTTTATATCAAAACTGCAAATGATTTGAATAAATAATTATTGTGAAATTAAATTTTCTTGAAATTTTAAATATTAAAGCAAAACAAAACAAAAATTACAATTTTAAATTTCTAGGTTCCTTTAGAAGTAGGAAACAGAAAAAAAAAGGACTTTAAATATTACTTTCTAAGAGTGAATCAAATGCTGTGAAGTAAAATGCAACCCAAAACATATAAAGCATACATTTTATCTTAAAGAATATTCTATATTTTTAAAGAAAAGGCCAAATGAGAAAATAAGTATTAAAGTGATATTATAGAAAATAGAATTTGAAGAGCTGAGATGTAGCTCAGTGGTGAAGCGCCTGCTTTGCATATGTGGCACTCTGGGTTTGATCCCCGGTTCCAAAAAGACAAACAACAACAAAAAAAGACCCCCTTTAAAGAAAGTAGAATTTGATTTTGAAAGTAGAATATGAATTTGATTTTGACTAAAGAAAGTAGAATTGATTATTTTTGGTAGTCCAATTTAAAGTAGAAACGATTCGAATTCTGATATACATTTGCAAATATCCTTTTTTTTTTTTTTTGCGGTCTGGGGATAGAAGCCAGGGGCATTTGACCTCTGAGATACATCCCCTGCCCTATTTTTTATTCTTTATTTTGAAACTGGGTCTCACTGAGTTGCAGAGGGCCTCACTAAGTAGCTGAGATGGTCTGCGAACTGCCATCCTCCAAGCTCAGCCTCCTGAATCCTGGGATTACAAGCATGTGCCACCACGCCCGGCCTCAAATATCCATTTTTTAAGGAATTGAGGCTCTCCCTAATATGTGGAAGCTAGGGAAAAATGGGTTATAGGAGAAACTCTAGACAAAAAAGTAGAAATCATAAATGAGCAAATAAGGTGACCTAACTAAGAGGGACAGGAGAGGGGAAGAGGGAAATCCCTTAATATATATGATGTATATTCACAAACATATCTAAGCTAAACATGAGAAGGAGGGAGGGGGAGGGAATGGGGAGGAAATTGGAGAAGGGCTAATTGGGTGATGTCTGCATGTGTGCCTCTTACCATCTTGTACTCCATTGAGATGTATGACTACAATGCACCAATAAAATTTTTTTATTTAAAAAAAAATCTTTTTAAATCTCTGTTGTTCCTTTCTCAAGAACTCTTTTCTGTCATCTAGGACTCACCTAAACATAGATAGGGTTTGTAAGCTATATCATATAATACAAAGAGAATTGTTTTTGAATGACTTGTTTTTTATGAAAATGTTTATTTTACTGTAAAGTTCAATCTAAAATGCCAGTGTAACTCAGCTTTTTTGGACATGTATTAATTTGCTGTTTCATATATCCAGTGTCTCTATGATGGAAAACTCTTTAAGATTGTGGCAGGAACACCAAGCTCTTTAGAATCCAACTGCTTGTTTAAACCTGGAGCCAGAGTACCAATTGCCAAATTAAGGAAGAGCAAATTTAAGTAGATATAGTGGCAGTGTTTTGATCAATTATGTAATCTTGGTGGTTCCAGACAAAACTGCTGTTATTTTTACCAGCAGTTAACTAGCTTTACTTGAAAAATATAGTCATAATTCGATATGTAGCTAAAATTGCTATTTTGATATACTCAGAAAACATGATCTCTAGATCATGAAGACCATTACTTCAAAACTCTGCTTTATTTGGTCCAAAGTGCACATGTTCAGGGATCATCTAAATCCTAGAATTCATCTTCATGGAAAGTAATTGCTATTTAGGTGATAAAATTTCCTCTGTCTCACAATGAGGAAACAAAGAAATGAGTTTTGAATGAATTTTGATAACAAAAAGAAAAATTTTGTTATTTGCCAATGAGTGTGTGTGTGTGTTTCTGTCTGTCTGTCCAACACCTTGATGTTTTTGAAGCCTTAGGGTTCAGAGTAAACTCCAGTTGCAGTAAGAGAGACAAAAAGCCATAGATTAAACAAGAGAAAGTCAATCAATGATTTGAACTAAAGGTCTTTACATGGTATTTAACATATACTAAATGCTACATATAGATATGAAGGACTAGTGCTGCCTTGTGATTCATAGAGTATCCTAAAAAAAAAAAAAAACAGTTTGCTTCTCAAAGCCTATCCTGTGCTAGATGCCTTACCATAAAGAGACATATTTCTTTTATGACTGACTAAATCCATTAATTATATATTGTATGTTCTAAAATTTCTTTTGCAAAGAAAAAAATGGCCAATATACTTTTACAAACTGTTCTACAATTTCAAAAAATCTACTATGTACAGTTAAGGTGGCATATTTTTACCCATCAACAGGTCAGAGATAAAAACAATACTATCTAAGGAGACTTTGGCACTGGAATGTTCATAAACTGATTAAAAATAATTATTAAGTAAACTTGAATTGTCAAGATGTTCTAGGTTGTCAAGGGTTCTTTTCTTCTTTTTAAATAATAATTTGCTTTTAAGAAATTGCTTATTTTTTTTTTCTGTGTCTCTTCTTCAATACCTTGCCCTTTGAGCTCTAGGCCCTGGATATCCTCGTACTCTTTGTACTCTTTCCTGTCTCTTCAATTCAGGAAGTGCTGAGCTCCAGCAGGTTCCATCTCTCTGGGTCACTAAGCTAGGATCGCCCCTGTGATGAATCATAAAGGCTCCTGCAAGTCAGAGTGAATAAATCTAGAGCTTCATTATTTTCTCATTAAAGCCTACTTTGAATATGATTTTTTAGAACAGGAAAGGTACTGTGATTTTGGAGATGTTTAGAAACAATCTCTCTTCTTTCATTCCTCATCATCGTTCCTCCATCCCTACCTACTCTAACATACAGCAGTTATATAAGAAGATATATGTATATAAGAAGATATATGTAGTAAAATGTAAATGTTTATAAAATTTAAAAGTCATATGGGTCCTAAAAATTTCAGAGTATATAAAATAATCTGAATTTAGAATTAAAGTATTCTCGACAGTTAATAAGCATAATAAGAAATATTAAAAACCATAATAACTAAATTATATTTAGGTAAAATTATATTTTAGAATGAATGCTGGGTGTGGTGGTACACGCTTGTAATCCACGCGCTTGGGAGGCGGAGACAGGAGAATTGCGCAGGTTCAAAGCCAGCTGCTCTGGCTTAAGAGACCCTGTTTCCAAATAAAAATATATTAAAAAAATAGGTCTGGGAGTGTAGCCCGGAGGTAGAAGGGTTTCCAGGAACCCCAGTACCACCCCCCTCAAAAAAGTATAAAACAATAAGAATGAAAGAAATCATGGCAAACACATATTAAATGGTAGATACCAGTTTCTCTTATATCTAAGTGGAATAAATCTTAAGCATAAAGGGGAGACAAAATAATTTAGGATTTTTTTTGAAAATCATAAGTCCACTGTGGACAAATAAGTAGATGAAGACATGTATGTGAATGATTGGAATGAACAATTACTCTAGGGTGAGCAGTTTCTTATGGGGATCTTTGTGGTGCTCAAAGAAGAAGTCATTTCAACATTTTTAAAGCTTTGGTTTTAATTCTTTTCCTAAATTCTAGAATCAAAATGTTATTGTTTCGTTAAATTAAGTAGGAAAAGAATCATAGCAGTAGCCACTGGGTACAAAGTGTGTGAATATAGTGTGTGGAGGTGTTGTGTATATGAATAACTATCATAATGCTCTGGATAACTTACGGATGACATGGTGCTCGTAGGTTCCACAGTGTTATGAGTTTGATAAATCTATGCACCTGTATGACCACAGGGAAGATGCAGCAATTTCCATCACTGAAATGATCCTGTATGCTTTTTGCAAACAACTTTCCTATCCCTGGGCCTAGTGAAAAGCTGACATTTCTATAACCATAAAAACATTTAGCCTGTTATGTGCAAGTTGTACTATCCAGTTTTATTCACAATAAAATTTGGTAATTATAATGAAATTTTAATTTACTAGGTTTCTGTCATAATGCTTTAATGTTTATTCCTCTTTTAATTCAATTTCAGCATTTTCCTCTTGGTATCTAACTTCAAAGAACATTTTCCTCAAACAATATTGAGTCAAATGGTCTTTCCAAGAAATTTTAAAAACTTACTTAATTTCTTGAGGCATTGATTATTGCCATGGCTAATACTGACATCAGTCTACATCTAATTTTTTCTCCCTTGTATGTGATTTATTTTTTGTATCTGGATGTCTGTCAAAATTCTTTATCATTTTAGTTCGAAATGATGCGGGTTAACCATGATTTATCTTGATGCTGTTGTTTTTTAGCCTTCTTCTGAAAGATTTATCTTTTCAGTTTTTCAAAATCATATATTTCTACATTTAACATCCACTTTTCTGTATTATATTTATGACTAATTTTATGCTTCATATGTTATCATTATCTGATGATCATAACTATCTTCATATTGAATCCTCTTTGTCTGTCCTAAATACTTTTTACCTTCTCTGTAGTTGTTTCTATTTTTGCTTCTTCTTTTTTTTTTTATTGTGGTGCTGGGGATGAAACCCAGGGGCATTCTACCTATGAGCTACACACCCAGCCCTATTGTTTATTCTTTATTTTGAAACAGAGTCTTACTGAATTGCGAATGGCCTCACTAAATAGCTGAGTCTGTCTTGGAACTAGGATCCTCCTGTCTCAGCCTCCCAAATGCTAGTATTACAAGCGTGCGCCACCACGCCTGGCTTTTGCTTCCATTTTAAACTTAGTGTTAACTTTTTTTTTTTATTCATCCACATTTATCAGTTGCTGTATTTTACTTAGGCAACATGTTTCAATGTATTTTCTACATTTGTTTCCTTCTGTTTGCAGTATTTTTTAATCTCATCTAATTTTTAAATTATTTTTGCTTTGAGTTCTTTGTACAATATGTTAATTTTTTATGATCCTCTCTATTGCTTGTGTAGTGCTGATTTTATTACTTAGATGCTATTTTCTTCCATAGTGAACTCTTTGTTTCTCTTCTACACATCTCATTTGCTTTCTTCCTTTGTTACCTCCTTCCTCCATATATGTTTATGTTTGTTAATTTGCCAGGCCATTATTTTCCAGGTAGTTCTCAGATACAGACATCTTTTCCAAATCTTTTACTTGTGCTGGTGTAATGTGAGTTTTCCCTTTGATATCCATCTTATGTGGCACTAATTTGTCTTAATTTTCCCAAGTTACTACTTTTCTCTGTTCATTTTCTGAGATTTTGGTTTGGGGGATAGTTGAAGGAGCTGAGATGAGGCTGTGATCATCTGAGGACTCTGATTTCTCCTTGAAATCTGATTATGTTTTTAGTAACATAACCCATACAGGCAGACCAAAGAACATTTCTAGTCAGGAAGGGGGCTTAGGCTTTAGTGCTCTAACTTTTACTTTCAGAATATTTTTCTAAATAGACCTGACATTTTTCTACCACATTTAGAAATTAGAACCTCTGGCATGTGTTTTACTTGGTGTTCGGTGCCATGAAATAGACATACATGGCTAAGTCTCTTTTTCCTCTTGAAACCAAAATACCTGTAAGAAGCATGGCTTTGCTTTGCTTTTTAATTCTTTTAAATTTTATAAAGATGAGCATTCACACAACATACTGTAGATTGTCAGCCTTAGTCATTAATGCCTGGGTAAATTACTCTAATTTTATAATTTAGAATAGGAAAACCCCCACATTTTCTAGGTATGCACTCTATCCTCCTGTCTGTGTGCTGCATCATCCTATCAGTAGTAAGATAATTTTTTTTTTTGCTGTACTGCAGATGGAACCCAAGGACATTCTACTTCTGAACTTCATCTCCAGCTCTATTTTTATTCTATTGTTTGAAACAGGGTCTCACTAAGTTGCAGAAGGCTTCACTAAGTAGCTGAGGCTGTTCCAAAATTGATCTCCCTGTTTTAGGCTCATAAATGCTGGGATTGCGAGCGTGTGCCACCACACTCAGCTTGATGATGATGATGATGAGGATGAGGATGAGAATGAGGATGAGGATGAGGATGATGATGTGTGTGCATGTGTGTGTTCATGTGCAGATTCTTAGATTAGTTCAGAGACTGATTATAGAGGGAAAGGGTATTGTTCATTGGTTGCTCTATAACTTCATTCCTTTCATAGGCATCAGTGTCCTGGAGAGTAGAAAGCCTGGACACTCCTTTTGTCTTTGCTGAACTTCTCAGCATGATGGTACAGGGATTCGCATCATAAAATCTTTACTCTTGGCCTCTTACAAATCTGACCATTTATCCTTCCAGTTCACAAAATTGGGGGATTAATGAAGACACCGTTTATTTGCCTTCTTTTCTAATTATCTTTAAGCCGGGATGGGAGGATGAAAGGAAGTGAGCACAACATAAACCAGACCCTCCATTTCCTTAGGAAATTTTATGTTTTTTTTTTGTGGTACTGGGGTTCCTGGAAGCCCTTCTACCTCTGGGCTACACTCCAAGACCTATTTTATACTTTTTTTTATTTTTGGAAACAGGGTCTCTTGCGCGATCCTCCTGTCTCCGCCTCCCAAGTGTGGGGATTATAAGTGTGAGCCACCATGTCCGGAGAAATTTTATGTTTGATAGTTGAAAACACAAGGTTGTGCCTCATTCCTCATTAAATGCAGCTAGTATATTTTTTAGCCAAATATCTATTATACTTTATGCATTTTGTTAATGAGTGAGCTCACAGGATTCTAAGAGTTTGCTATAGTCTTCCAAATGTTCCCAGATATTACAAAGAATACAAATTCAGAAATAAATGTTTATAAAGTTTTTTGGATCTTATTTGCTAAACCTTGTGAGCCTGCTCATGCTATGAGATTCAGTAAATGAATCGTGCCACAGAAACAAAAGAGATGGGCATTGCGTGTTCTAAATCTTCTGAAAGGAATCTGCTTTTCCTCCCCTAGAAACATACCTGTCCAGAAAGTATAGAGAATAATTTCAAAAGAACCTCTCCCTAAATATGCATTAATATCCTTAGATGTTGAAATAAGCTGATGATCAAAGATCATGTTAAATAATTGGCACATTGTAGCTAGAGAATAAATAGCACTCTAATTAGACTCTCCTGGAAGGCTTAATTGTACCAGACTCAACGAGGAATCCTATTACCCCAAAGGTAACTTACTAATGTTATTATGATTTATTTTTACTTATCAGCAGGGATTCTACTAACAACAGACCAACACTAAGCAAACAGGACTCAGGAAGGGAAGCATAACAAGTAGAGTGAAGGTCCTCCTTGTCTGACCTTACTGTTAGTTGCTATCTTATTGGGGGAGGGTGTCCTGATTTCATCATTAGTGTTGGTAATACAAATGTATTGGCCCCGCACTTTTCAAAGAGTTTTTCTTCCTATTAATCTTCCAAGGTAATTCAGAACAAGAAGCTTGTGAAGGCACTACAAGACTCTAAAATTTTCAGTATATAATACATAATATTTAGCAGATAACAAAGCAAAAATTTTACTGTGTATTTCCAGAATGCTGGGATTAAGAAAATGAAAATAATTTGAGTAATTTAATCATAGTGACCACTAAGCAGGCTAGTTAGCAATCAGAGCAACACAAAAACCTATAAGGGGAAAATTGCTTTTTGTCTTCACCCTTTGCTGTTGGAAATGGGAATGTGTCCTGGTGGGTGGATAAATGGCTGAATATTCATCTTGGCTCGCCTGGCATAGCTTCCTGGTATTCTTGGCTGAGACTGGTGCACTGGTGAGCTTGTTTTCTAGATTGGCAGCTGCCCATCCTGGAGGAGCACCCATGCATCTCTTTCCCTGCTTAAGGGAAAGTTTTACTTTTCCAAGTTCATCTCATCCATGTTAAGCAGTGAAAGCAAAGCCCACTGACTAATGCCTTGTGTTTCCATTTCATCATCAGGGTTCAGCCGGATTCCCTGGGCTTTTTCAGTATAGTTTATTATTCACATTCTTGGCCCGAGTTTCCCTGAGCAAAAATCTAGCCAAAGCTTAACAATACTTTGAACTACCTTCTTAGTATTGTTTATTTTAGAATATTGACTATGCCCATTGCTACACCTGAATGCCTCACACACAGTGGGAACTTAGAAGTGGTATTTTTAGTGAATAAGAGAAATTAGCATAGGCATTTTGTGGTCCTTTTTATATGACATAATAAGGATTAAAACAGAACATTTCTTGTATGGTATACTGACAACCAGTGTAAGTTCATGAGTAAGAAAGAATCAAGAACATCGGTGAAAAAGTCTCTGCTTCCAATCGTATCCCAGGAACTGAGGAAAAATAAATGTTGCTTAATTTCATAATATTTCCAAATGACATAGAACTGAAATGATTCTTCTTAATCATCATTTTTATTATCTGGTCTCATTTATTTTCTTTCCTGGATTACAGATTTGTTTTAAGGCAATAGATTGAAATAAATCAAGGTGAAGAAACTATTTAATAGCAACAGGCACCATTTAAAATTTCCTAAATTTCAACAGTATTACTAGAATAAAATTTATTTTGCCAAAATGAGAAAACTACTTGAGAGTAATTTCAAAATACAGACAACTAATGACAACACCAATTTTAATTTTTTCAATTAGAGGAGTAGTGGCTCTTTATCAGAAGCAGCCAATTAAGAAATAATCAAGCTTTGATTGTGTGTCCTAATCAAGAAGAGTATTAAAAGTGATATTAGGAAAGAAGGCAGCTAGTCAAAGTGAAAATAGTACTCCTGTGATTGTAAGAGAAGGATACAACTTTTACAAGCAATAGCCAAGAAAAAGTAGAGAAAAATGAATATTTGAAAATAATGTGAGCCAGATGTGGTAGTGCACACCTGTAACACCATTCCTTGATAGGCTGAGAAAGGAGAATGGCAGGTTTAGTGCCAGCCTCTGTAACTCAATGAGACCCTCAGCAACTTAGTGAGATCTTGTCTAAAAACAAAAACAGAAAACAATGAAAAGAGCTGAGGGATAGCTTGTAGGTAGAACGACCCACCGGGGTTTAATACAAATAATAATAATCATCATCATCATCATCATCATCCATCATCATCCAAATAATAATAATAATTGTAATGTGACTATTTTTATCATAAGTATTTTCTTCCTATAAAATATACAATACTTGAGAATACCTATACTTTCTCTGAAATAAAACATTAATTTCTTATTTGATACATCATGATAAAAAATATGCATACATGGAAACACATATGCATGCAAATGCATGTAATTAGTTGTAAAATATACATAGAGAGAATATTTGGCTCAGTAACAGAGTGTATCATGATACCAGAGTAAATCCTTTAGAAAAATCGCACATGGATTTCTAAGATGTTATGATTCCTTTGAACTCTGAGTGTTACTTGGTATACTTTCTTCTTCATTCATATACCCAACCTAGTTGGAAGTCCTTTCTTGATTTTTCTCTTTGAAGACATTGTGGCTCTTCTGATCATGAAGTAGACTTGTCCTAGAGTTAAAAACACATGTAATGCTGACATTTTCAGATCAAAATCTTTTATTTCCAAATGTACTGGGGGTCTAGGAAATAAGGATTCCTCATTTTCCAAAGTATTAAGTCAAAATAGTTTTTAATAAACACTAATTCATGCAAATGTTTTTTCCTTCAGAATTGGCTGATAAATTTATAGGTTTTATTTTAGTGAAGAATAAAGGTACTGTATTAATTTCTCATTGTTGTAACTAATTAACACAAATTTGAAAACTTTAACCAGCAGAAATTAATTTTCTTAAGGTTCTGTGTGTTGGAAGTTTAAAATAATTTTACTGGATTAGACCATGTCAGTATTCCTTTTGGAAGGTTTTGTCAGTTTATAGTGAGTAAATCTGGTAGAACTACATTGATCAGTTAATCAAATTTAACATTTTTAATAGTAAAGCATTATATTAATTTTCTAGTATGATTCAAGAAAAAGCACAACATCATTTTCTGTGGCATTCTGAGAAAATAAAAAGAGCAACTGTAAAATAATCATGAGAAAACACCCAAGACAGAAATATTAAAGGAAATCCTATAAAACAGATTGCAATTGCTTCCCAAATATGTTAAGTTCATGAAAGACAAAAAAACACAATAGACTATGGCAGATTGGAGGATATTAAGATATTCTAGCTAAATAAAATAGAGAATATCGGGTTGTAGACTGGACTAGGAAAAGGACAGTTGAGAAAAAACTAGTAAGATAAATATAATTTGTAGTTTAATAGTGCTTTGTCAACATTAAATATTTATTTGATTATTTATAATTACATTAAATCCTAACATTTGGACAAACTGAAAGAAGCTAGGAACTTGTACTATGTTTGAAAATTTTTTATAATTTGCAAATTATTTCAAAATATAAAGATTTTTTAAATACTGACTTAAATACTACCTAGATAGCAAGAGAGTTTACCTTAAGCTAAACCAGCTTCCCCAGATTTGTCTCCTTTTCCATGGTTATTAGAGAGATGTGGCCAGTGCTGTGATGCTTTTCATACCATGATACTGTATTTACTTCACTCCGTGACCTGGTGTAAGAACAATTTGTTGGGAGCTGTTTTGTTTCTCTGAGTACTTGCCCAACCATTAAATTAACTTTAACAGTGGCAAGATGATTATTGCCTTGTGCTCTAAACCAACAGGTCACCCAGAGATGTGGTTTCATGTTGAGTAAAACAGTAAAAGAATAATAAATTTTGGTATTAAACAAAATGTATGAATGTTAATATCAGCATTAAGTGGGCTACCAGGTCAAAATATACATTTATTCATTAGCCACCTTCCTGCTATTTCTCTTTGTTAAATCCTAGTATTCATATATCTATATTGGCTATTATTCCTCTAAAATATACATGTTTATGCATTGGGGTTACAGAATAATAAATTATTGTCGATCATTTGTCTGTTCTTGAAATTTTCAGTGAATAGCGTTAGTGAAGAAAATTTTGGGGGATAGACAGCTAGTTAAAGAGGTTATTTGATTTTTCCCTATTTTATATTCCTGATTTCAAGGATCAACTAGAAGATGTTTTACAACCATTTCATAAATAGAAGAAATAGTTAAGCTTTATCTAAAAAAATTACCAATTTTCGAATACATAGCTCTTTTTTGGTAGTAGAGCATTGTTGACTATGGATATTTTATTTATTTATTTATTTATTTATTTATTTATTTATTTTGCCACCTTAGAAACTGAACCCAGGACTTCACCACACTTTCTAGACAAGTTTTCTACCTCTCAGTTAGATCCTCGGCTCTCCAAATAAAGATATTTATAGGCAAAGATTTTGCATGAAAACTTTATTTGCTGATTGTCTTTTAATAGTAAGGTTAGCTGGCTTTTCAGCTCATAGTCGGACCAGGTTATGATTCAAGAGACTGTCAATTGCAACTTAAACATATTAAAACATATCTTTTAAACCATGTTTAAGCTGAGAATAAATAAAATAACTAGTTTTAAAATAATAATGTTTTTTCTCCCAGAAATCTTAGATTAGCGAAGTTTTTCAAGCCTTTTGTTACTTCCTATAAAAGATAGCTAGTAACATTTTTAGTTAATTTCTAGAGTTTTGTAAAAAGCGAACATAAATAGTCACTGGCAGGAAGGGGGGCGGTAATGTGTATCAACACTGAATAATGAGAAATAATCAGGCAATTCTGATTTAGTGCCTTGAAATTTAATGCCACTTGAGAAATATCCATTGTCTCTCCTAGCACTCCTAAAAACCTAAAAGTGAGATGGAAGTTTGATGGATTTGAGGTTTGTTTTTTTTTGAGGGTCTGGGGATGGAACCCAGGGGCATTCAACCTCCCAGCTATACCCTCTTTCTTATTTTTATTCTTTATTTGAGACAGGGTCTCACTAAGTTGTGGAGGGCCTCACTAAGTAGCTGTCATGAACTGCATACCTCCAGTCTCAGCCTCTCAAATGCTGGATTACAAGCGTATGTCACTACGCCTAGCTTTTAAGTTTTGGGTTTTTTAAACAGGTCCTGAAGAAGCAAGAGAGAGCTAGGATACCACACTTTGCACACAGCCGTAAGGGGGCTATTTAGTCAGTATGTCTGGGGGTCATCTTTCTTTTAATCTTCACACCATTTACCTTTCTTAGGGTTCTAATTCATTCAGCAGTGTCTTTAAGTGACATGAATCCCTCTTTGTCGATTGCAAACTCTTTTTAGAGAGGAAAAAAAATTTTATTAATACTTACAACTTATTTAAAGGATAGTACACTAGACTATGAATGCTGAGTAAATATGAATTAAGTTAAACAAAGGAATAGGACATTTAGCACTTTGCATTTTCTTAAAATCATTTAGAAAATCTGAAAAGACAGCTTATTTGTTTTTGCTAAATATCTGAAGAAGACCAAGCCCGAAAGAGGAAATGGATTGCGCAAAGTTCTGTGAGGATGACCTTGCCAGTTGTTACCCAGTGTAGCACCAGATGGGGAAGGGCTTGTCAATCAGGAACAAATTTCTTCTGTTAGGGGGCATTTATCAGTGTTTGAGACATTTTTTCATGTCCTGACTTGTGGGACAGAAATGCTGTTACTGGCCTATAATGGGTAGAGCTTAGATTGAGAGGCTCCAAAATATTCTAAAATGCACAGGACAAATAATTATCTGGCTCAAAATATTCGACAGTAACAGACTGAGAAATCCTAGTTTGAACACAAGCTTGGGCAGCATGATATACCAAAGAAGAATATCATTATATCTTCTGTCTTCTTCAAGTAATATAAAATAATTTTATTATGCATCTGGTTCTTTATTAAGCATTTTTTTCATATAATGGTATGAGATAAAGGGGAAACAAAAATCTTTACCTTTAGTGAAAGTGGGAGCAGGATCTGACATAGAATAGGTTTATTAGGTTTATTTCTTAGCTTTCTTATTCTGGAAATCTGAATTTTTCCCTTTCTACAAGTCTAATCCTATCAGGAAACTGGAAAGACTTGTTTTGTCTCCTGATACTTAAGAAAGATGAAGAGTTTCTGCCTTTTAAGAAGACAGATTTATTTCTATAACATTGTTTCATTCCCTAGTGTTTTTTGTTGTTGTTTTGTTGGTGAGTTTATTCTAATACTACAAGATAAAATGATTAAAGTTTGAAAAGTTAAAGTGACAACCAAAAACCAATTATAAACATAGAAATCAAGAATAGTATTCATTTCAGTAATATTAACAAATGTTAGGAATATCGGTTATTTTGTGTGACATATTATTTTGAATTAGTAGAGCATCCATTTTAACAGGAGCTAGGTAATGGAATTATTAATATCAGAGATTTGGCAACCAATGTAATATTAAATGTCATGGCACAATTTGGCTGAGGAAGCCTTTTGGAGTGGTGGGAATCCCGAGATAGTTTAGTAGTTATCATGCTTTTCCTTATACTTGCTCATTCTAGGATAATGCAGGACAGAGTCCAACTTTCTGAATGGTTTGTAAGTGCAAATCTTGAGCCCTTTCCCAGTCAAATAACTAGTCATAAAACCAAGTTCATTCCTGTACCACGAATAATGAGCATAGAGTCATAGTGTTTTAGTGTTTTCAGTAAAGGTAAAGATTTTTGTTATAATGACAACAAATTATAGTAGGATCATTTATATCATTAACAACTAATTTATACTAAAACAATTAAAATTCAAATTATTGGAGTGTCCCTGGTCATTTGGCACTGCTCTTACATAATAATCTAATGTGTTCACTAACATGTTGTAACCTTGTGCTCTAGGCCACAAACATTTCCAGAAAGAATTTTGTTTACCTTAGTTTTATCAACTATATGAGTAATCTGCCTATGAGTTAAAATTATATTCATTACTATATATCTACCCTTGTTGCAAGCCCAATGATTGGTTATTAATGTGAACAACTTATGCCCTTTTACTTATTAGCTCCTGAGTTATTAACATTTTATTTTTCTTGGCAAAGAAAGAGTAAAGCAAAATTTAAAACTTTTTGTAATCGGGCTCTCAAAGGCAACTGAATCTAGCTGTAATACATCCAGTAAGTGAACCAGGAGTTATTTCTCGTGTCAGTTTGTATGTAGCTAAGGCAGGGCCTTTTTCTTGGCTTCAGCTCAGTACTATGATAAAAAGAGCCTTTTAAAGTGGAAAAAGAAACGGAAAAGGTAATCTTTTTTTTTTCTATTTACTGAGAAATCTTAGCAAGTTACCTAGAGATAGATTATTAATCAGCTAGTCTTGTTGATGTGCAGGATTGGTTTATCGATATTCATCATGCCTGCTGATAAAAATAAAAGCGGGTGGAGGAGATTGAATACTACCAGTGCCGGTAGTCTTACAATCATTCTCTGTTTCTGCTTTTTGCTTGGAAATTTTAGTACAATACATGGCTGTTTCAGTAATTGTGGCACAAAAAACATCTGGGAAGGATGGTTTAACATTTTTTATCTCTGCACAGCCCCATAGCAAATACCATGTGCACCATCAACTCTCTAATAGCTCTTAGAGGTGGCCTCTAACTACTGTGGACACATTAGGGGGATGATATATTATTTATACTCTGATATGCAAAAAAGAAGAAAATTTGACCTGCTGGGAATCTTTCATAAAATATCCAGAGCTTCAGTCATTATTATTTCTTGAAGTTGTCAGGAGAGTGTGTTTAGCATGTGTCCATAAACATCATATTCTGTTAATGACTCTAAAAAATTCACACTGTATAATTTAATTTTCTATATTTTGTTATTTATAGTGTTTTTATTATGTGGAGAGAGACTGAGAACATACCTACTTTTTATTACCAGGAGGCATGCGTCTATTAAATTACTACTCTAAAGATTTCATAATCAGGGACAGGATTGGTTATATAATTTGCCAGACACAGTGGCAAAAGAGAATGAGGAGTCCTTTGTTTAAAAGTTACTAAGGATTTTAAGACGGCAACAACAAAGCACAAAACCAAGATCAGGATCCTCTGTAACTGGCCAGGTCACAGGCTTGCAAAGCACATCTCTAAAGCTGCCCTGCCTGTGGCATAAGACACAGATGACCAGTAATGGCTATTCCGGAAGTCATGAAAGCTATTCTACATAGGAAATCACTGCACATTTAAGTTTGTATCATATTATTACATTACAGTTCTTTTGATGATATTTCTCCTTGTGTATTCAATGATTCTTGAAAGGTCACTTTGTACCATTCTTTTGTAATTTTATGGAGGCATACCTGAAGTAAACTAAATTGTACATGTGTGAAACTTGGCAATTTTCAGTATATGAATCCACTCAAAAAACATTTTTTTATCACAGAACATTTTCTTGTGTTCTTTGTAGTACTCTATGCTTTCCTATGTCTACCCTGTCCCAGGTAACCAAGGAAAGGATGCCATCAACAATTGGTGTGAATTTTTTAGAAGCATGGGATATGTACATTTAACTCACTTTTTTCATTCAGCATATTAGTTTGAAGTTCATTTGTATTGTGTCATGTATCAGTGGTTCATTCTTTTGGGTTGCTGATGGACATTCCCTTGGATAAACTGTTTACCCATCCCACGTTGATTGATAACAAGGTGTTTGCATTGTTTAGTTGCTATGTGTAAAACTTTGTGAATGTCCATCTTTGTGTGGATTATGTTTCTTCTTGTATTGGGTAAATAATGAAGAGATGAATGGCTGGGTTATATAATGATTGAAGGTTAAGTTTTGAAGGAATTTTCTAATTGTTTTCCCAAAGTGATTATGTAACTTTACGTTTTCACCAGCAAAATGTAGGTTCTACTATTTCTGTAGGTTCTAATATTTTTATATATGTGAAAAAAATGAAATCAAATACCACTTGTACAGTCAGAGATAAGGCATTTAATATTTAATTATCTTCTAATACTATCTTGAATTGGTTAGGATAGAATATATCACAAAATTTTTGTATTATTTCCAAAATATTATCATGAAATTTTTCAGACATAAAATTGAAAAATTATATAGTGAACACCCATATATAGAGAGTATATAGATTTAATAGCTGTTACTGTAGTTTATTTGCTTTTCACATATCTGTACTTTTATCCCTCCCTTCATTCAATCATCACATAATTTTAAAAGATAAGGAGTACACACACACACACACACACACACACACACACACATACATGCACCCGTGCGCCCAAACATAGGAGAACAACACAAATCTTAAGTACATTTTTTCCCCCTTTGGTACTGAAGATTGAACCCAGAGGCATTCTACCTCCCAGCTGTACTCGCAGCTTGATTTTCTCATTTGGAAACAGGATTTCCCTAAGTTGTTAAGGGCTTCACTACGTTGCTGAGGTTAGCTTTGAAACTGTGTTCTTCCTGTCTCAGCCTCCGAAGTACTGGGATTACATGTGTGCATCACCACACCTGGCCATAAGTATGGATTATTTTCATTAAGTGTGTTTTCTTTTAAAGTTTTTCACTTATATCTAATATTACATAGATAGTAAATTTAAATCTAGAAAATCTTTCAAAATATTTTTATGATACAAATGAGGAAACTATGGCCAAATTTCAATGATTTGATCAAGGCAATAAGAATATTAAGAATTTAACCATATTTGAATGTATCTGGATCAATGCATTGTTTACAAATTCACACTTCCTCATACAGTTAATAAGGATTCATATTTTAAGTGAAGAAAATGCATTCTTACTACAGAATCTGGGAAGGTAACTCTGAAGGTCTTTAAGGTGATACAGTTCTTTTTAGAAATACGTTTAGTGACATGTTGCAGTTACACATCATAGATATTCACCATGATATAAACATACATGCACACTTCAGTTGGTGTATTTCCCTCTGCACTCCCCTGCACTGCAGGTATTACTGAAATTGGTAGTGATGCCTTCACACATGGATATAACATTATTTGCACTGTCTCATTCCTCAATCCTTGTTTTTTTCTTTCCACCTCTCTCCCTCAATCCATTCTACTATTCTGTTGATCTTTCTTCATTTATCTGAAGTTCCTTTTATTTCCTATTTTTGCTCTAGCTTCCTCCTATTAGAGAAAACATACAATCCTTCTTAACCATATTAAAACGTGCACTTTTAAAACTGTAAAGAACCTTAGTGTCTAGATTCTAGTTGAACCCTAGTGTCCATTTTAAATCTCTCTAAAGTGATTGTAAGTCAGTACTTTTAAATAATGTGCAATTCAATCGATACTTTCCTAGTTTCATTTATTTGGAGTGAAACATCAGGTGTTTAAAGGATTCATGTCTTTTGTTCCCCTTTTGTCTTCTTATCCCCATCTTTGGGACAGTTATCCTCATGCCAGCACCTCCATTAGGGGAATTTTCAAAAGAAAAAAGAGGAGCTGGAAACTTAGGGAAGTCCAATTTTATTTATTAATAAGGAGGAGGTTGAAGGTAATGGTTAAAATTGGATTTTTAAACTATCAGTGGATATAATTTATTCCATCATGCTGGTTCCCTATTTGACTTCTCTTTATTGCAGGTAATTGAGAATTAGTCACATTTGTTATTTTTAGCTCTCCCTGATTTTGTCTGGAAATGAAAATGAAACTATAAAAACAAGTTAAGGACAACTATCATAGATCTTTTAAATATACTTTAAAAGTTAGAATTCTGGTGTTAGGCAATGCTTATATATTTTGGAAAGGCATGCTTTAAAATAAAAATTAAGTGGGTTTTCTTGCAACTAATTCTTCAGTTTCATTTAGATAACGAAATTGAGCTGACTCACTATGAAAGAGCTACTAGCCATAAGTTGTAGATTGTGTTGCTAAGAAGACAGCAGGGCATACTGATGTCATTAATTTTACTACCAATGTTTTACTTTGAAGAAGTGACTTTTTAAAGTTCTGCAATGCTTGTGTTTTCTACTTATCCCTGAAATTTTACTCATTAACAAGAACTGTGTTTTCAGAAACAATGTTTTAAATGCATTTACAAAATGTGATGGTCAATGGACCTTTTAGGTTTAACCTGAGAGAAAAAAATACATTAAAAAGAGAAAGATTAATATTTTTAAGTATTCTGAAAATAAAAGCACAGAGCTTCTAAAGGTATTTCTTTGTAAGAATTTAAATTCATGTACAGGCTGCTAATTTGAAGGGCATCTGAAGTTTGAATTATAATGCATCAGTCATCCTTGAAAACACAGGCAATTAATATACACAAATACAAAATTCCCTGAACAATATTTTTGTACACAGTTCATTTATGTATGCTTATAGGAATTACTCATGCTAAACTGCAATTTATCAAATCCCTGGTAACAAAACAAATCACCCTGTCATATTATACTTAAAAGTGTCAGTGTTTAATTCAAACTTCTTTCTAGATACATATATGGCATTTTATTGTAAATACTTAGAGATGTCAGGAAGGATGTTCCATTGTAGAAATCACTGTGCAGTTAACATTGATCTAATAACAAATTATAATTTCTCTCTTACAATGATCTTCTAAAATCTTGAGAAATTTCACATATTTATCAGTTGTGATTTATTCATGTATCACCATAGAGATCAGATCCATCACTTTTATATAAATCTGCATATTGAAAGTAATGAGAAAGCCCTATGCCCCAATGACAAAATTTGTTTGCCTTATTCTTCAAATACAGGTATTTTTCAAACATTATTAATGAAGGCAACATTTCCAATGATATTATGTACAAATAATAAATTTTCCAATGCCAATTTCAAATCATGTTTGAGGAAGGAGAGTGAGGAAGGATCTGGGGAGAAGCTCATCAAGGGCTGTGTGCGTTTATGTCCCTATCTCTCTAGTGTATATTATGATATGAGACTGCAATGCACCATGAAAGTGTAATCGATTATATGGTTTATTTTTAATGAAAATTAATTTTGAATTTTTATTTAATAATTTTGTCTAAAAGCTGGTAAAAATGAAGACATTACATAGTGTTTTTAATGAGATTTTGATTTTAAGGTGTGTTCTCTCTTTGACATCCTTGGAGTAGTATTTGTAATGATTGTGGCTAGTCGTTGTATCTAAAGGTTGTATTTTTCTCATTCTGCTGCTATTACTAGAATGTGCCCTTGACTAGGCTTTCTTTCTGAAATGATACTTTTGTTGTTCAGAAATCAGAAATAACATGGGACCATTACATCATACAGAAAATTTCCACCAAAACATTTGAAAATAACTTGGATTCATTTATTAGAGCTTTATTTTCCAAAATCTTGTTGTACCCTAGTCAGCAGTAACAACCTTATGCTGAATGCCAGAGGACGGGCACTAAGCTCTTATTTAAAATCCATTCATGATGCATTTAAAATATTCAGCAGAGACTTCTTAAACATGCAGCTTTAGTTTATTGAAAATGGATTTTCTAAAACCAGGAGATTGTATATTAATATCAGGCATTTGTATAAAGACAGATTTTTGTTGACCTATTATAAAGAGTACTCATGATGTGATTATATGTTTACTATTTCACTTATATTTCTGTGTTTAATAATTGCTATAGCCCATTAGCTTAGTTTTATTTTATTTTCATTAGGTATTCTTTTTGAACTTGTGTTTGATTAATGTTTTTGATTGCATAAATTTTGTAATTAGTTTAGAAATCACCAGCATTTCTCTATCTTTTCAAAGAAATAAATTTATAAAAGAATCTACAAAATGAAATTATGAAACTAATGAAATTGAAAGTTTAAATGCACTAGTACTTGGCACTAGTATCTGCATGCTTTTGGTGTCATAGCTATCTTTATTGTGATGTTTTCTCATTCTAACTAGTGGGAACTTTGCCACCCAGGAAACATTTGATAATATATGGAGACTTTTTTATTCTTACATCTGTGAGAATACATCTAATGAGTAGGATCCAGATATATAACAAAAAGCCAATAATTCACAGAACATCCCTTTACTAAGAATATTTTATCTAAAATATGAACAGTGCTGAGATTAGAAACACTAGTTTAGACAAATTAAATTTTAAAAATTAGTTTACTTTTAAAGCCATCTATAAGAGGATACTTACTTGTATGTTTAAAATATCAAAAGGAATAACATGTTTTTAAAATCTCTTTTCCATAGAGGAAAGCATGAAAAGTAGGGAACATTAGAAATGAAATCATTAGTAATGGGAAAGGAGATTATGATGGCCTTTGTTGGTCACCCTGAAAAACTGAACTTTGCATAAAACAAAGCATTGTATGGTGTATAGCAGTAAAAAGCATATGCGTTTTTGTTCTAGGAGGATCTTTTGGCTGCTTTAGTAGGCAGAATTCTATGATATACTCCTATCTTCCCTTCTCCTGGTTAATCAAAGAAATATCAATGTAGGAACTGCTGTGAAGGAACTTTGTGAAAATAACTAAGACGATGGACTTTTGGATAGTAGGATTATTAACCAATCAAATCACCCAAGCCCTTGGTAGTAGAGAAATTTCTCCAGTTGGGGCTTGATAGATGAGAAATTGAGACTGTGAAAAAGAAGTTACCCACTACTCCAGGCTTTGAATTCAGAAGAAGAGGGTAAAAACCGAGGAATGTAGGAGACTTCTGGAAGTTGAGAATCACACCCAACTAAAAGCCAATAAAGAAACTAGAAATCTCAGATCTACACTGAGGTCTGAAAAACTTGGGTGAATTGGAAGCCTATTGTCCTCTAGAGCTTCCAGAGAAGGGCATGCAGCCCTGCTAAACCCTTGATTTTGACTTAAACAGAATCAGCTGAGCAACCCTGTGCTTGGACTTCTGACTTATAAAATTTGAAAGAATAACTTGCTGTTTTAAACCAGTAATTTTTTAATCATTTTGTTTCAACTACCAAAGTAAACCAGTACAGTTTCTATGTCAAGGATTATAAACTGTAGGAACGTCAAGGTAGAAACAAGGGATATAGCTGAAAGGTCTATTAATTAACCTGGACAAGAGATGTCAGTGACTTCATGATTGTCAAGGCAATCATGGTAAAAAGGAGTAGTGGTTGAATTTGGGTATATTTGGAAGATAGAGCGGTAGGATTTGTAAATCATTTTCTGGGAGGAGGAGAAAAACAGAGCATGAGGATCTGAGGATCCTGCCAAAGGTCTTGCCTAAGCAACTGGAAAGGTGGAGTTGTGTGTAGTTAACACTGAGTATAATTTGAAGGACATTTTAGGATATCACTTTTGTTAAGTATATATATATATATATATATATATATATATATATATATATATATATATAGTGTGTGTGTGTGTGTGTGTGTGTGTGTGTTACTAGGGACTGAACTCAGAGACATTCTACCTCTGAGCTATACTCCCAGCCTAATTTTACTTTTTATTTTGAAACAGGCTCTGCATAAGTTGATGGCAGCCTCACTAAGTTTCTGAGGCTGCTTTCAAAGCTTCAATCCTCCTCTCTCAGGCTCCCAAGTACTAGGCTTGCAAGCATACATCACCATACCTGCCTAAATTTATGATTTTTGTTAATCATTCTGTTGGAGATACTTAGTAGACAGTTGGAGTCTGAAATTCAGGGAGCAGATAAGTTTTGTTTGTTTGTGGTATCTAAGTGGTCTAAAAATCTATGAGATAACCAAAGAAGTAGGTTTAAGTACATAAAAGGAGAGCCATAAGGACTAATAATCAGGGTTATCAAAAATGTAGAGGTCATGGAGATAAAGAAGAACCTGAAGCCAACCCAGCACTCTGCTGAGAGTCAAAGACAATAAAATATAGCTTAGGAAATTAGTTTTGTGATAATTAATAAAACATTTATATTTTTACCTTTTATCTAATCTCTTCTAAGTAGATTTGAAACAGAAATAAAAGCAATGATACCTAGAGAGGCTTATTTATTATTAAATAAAAACTTAAAGCACAAATTTACTTTTATAATTTGAGTAAAGTTCATTTTTGTGATTTTTTTAATTTTTAGCCATTTGAATTGTCTACAGATGAACATTTGAAATAGATGATTGAAATAAATTAAATCATCTAATTAATTTATTTTCCTTCCAATCATCCAAGATGTTAAGTGTATTCTATCTCCATTAGTGTTAATTTTAACATGCTGCCGAATTAGAACAAAGCTATCACCTATTAGCAAAGGAATCCATAGAGTTCAAGATAAATGGTAGGATTTTTTTCCTTTAAAAATATGGTTTTAATATTCTTTGTTAGTACTTCTTGAATTGATGTACTAAGAAGGATTAAAATATAATGTCCTGAATACAATGTCAGTGTCAAGTTGAGGAGGTTCATGTGTTCAACATTTGTTCTTCCTGATCTTGGAAAAATTAAAGATAAAATCTTACACTTCACCAAAAAGAAATAGTTTTTCTTAGCATAGCATGGTTAGCTAACAGAAATAGGCACAGGAATCATGGTGATTCAACATGAAGCCATTTACAGTGCTTGTTCTATTGTCTCTTTCATCACACACCACAGTGTAAAACACAGGTACTCCATTCCCATATATTGTCCTAGTATTTGGCAATTTTCATTACACAGCATTTATTATGGGAATTGATATCTCTAAATTAGAGGTCTTGAGTTATTATGAAAAATTTACTGCTATATATTTCATTTTTTATCTACTCTAGTAAAAATTACATATCCCTTCCTCCTATTATAAAAAATACTTGAAGAGGCATTATATCCAGAGTTTCAGGAAGCATTATTAACTAACCCTTTCTATTGTCAGAGAGATCTTTTTGCATTGCTGCTGTGATGCAGAGAGGACTGGGTTTGAGGCTCCATGGAGATGAATGCTTAGGTATTTATTTCTAAAATAAGCATTCAAGTTAGACTTAAGATGAGCTTAAGATATTTTAAGCAGGCTGAGAGATGCTCAGTGAGGGTGATTTCTCTTATTATTAATTGATCTAACTCATCAGGGAAGCTAAGTGAGTTGTTGGAGATGATATTTTGCTTGGAGTAAGTAGGGGTGAGGAATTACTTACATCCATGTCATCTTCAAAATGATGTGGTTGAAAAGTACATCCAGTAAGCTCCTGCTTCTGGATCCAATATTTTACCTCCTTGCATCTATACCACTTAGCACCATGGTGTCGCTGCATGAAGTTTTGTATTTAATGAGTACAGCTCAAATGGACTGCAATAATCAGTCTGTAGGAACGCATTGTTACTTGTCTAGAATACCAAATCTGTGCAGAGCCTGGAAGACCCCCCCCCAACCACATTATTCCGTTGGTAGTAGAATAGTAACTCTCTCACAGTCCAGTTGTCAAAGATAGGGCTGCACTTTTCAATACTGGGGCAAAATGACACATGCGAATCCTTGAAGGCGTACATACAAGGCTATTTAGACATGCCCATGCCATTGGTCTTTCCCCTGCTAATCTTTTCCCCTTGGATATTCTCCAAATATCCTGTGAGTAATAAAGTATACATGAGTCAGTTTTCTATTGCTGGAACAAAATATCTGAGGGAAACAACTTAGAAGAAAAGATTGAAACCATCTCATGGTTTCAGAGGTCTCAGTTCATGTTTGGCTAGCTCCAAGGCAGACACACATCATGGGGGGAAGGGAAAGACAGAAGAGAGCTGAGAGAGAGAGAGAGAGAGAGAGAGAGAGAGAGAGAGAGAGAGAGAGAGAGAGAGAGAAGAAGAAGAAGAAGAAGAAGAAGAAGAAGAAGAAGAAGAAGGAGGAGGAGGAGGAGGAGGAGGAGGAGGAGGAGGAGGAGGAGGAGGGAGAGGAAGAGGAGGAGGAGGAGGGAGTAAGAATAAGATGAAAATGAAGGTGAAGGAGAAGAAGAAGAAGGAGGAAGATAAAGGGAAGGAGGAAGAGCAGGAGGAGGGGGATGAGATCAAGTGAGACAAAGAGAGAGGAAGGGGCCATGGCCAAATTGTGCCTTTCCAGGGCATGTTCCCAGTGACTTACTTTCCCCAACTGTATCCTATGGCCTATAGTTTCTACCACCTCCAATAATGCTATAAAATATAAACCCATTGCTTCTTGTGGTAGCACATAACCCTGTGATAGGAGAGGCTGAGGCAAGAGGATCACAGGTTGGAGACCTGACTCAGTAACTCAGAAAGATACTCAGCAACTTAGACTCTGCTTCAAAACGAATAATAAAAAGGGCTGGGGTGTATCTTGGAGATAGGACGCCACTATGTTCAATCCTTAGTACACCTCCCCCACAAATATGAATCCCTCAATCAATTAACACAATGATATAGTCAGAGACTCATGATCCAATTACTTACCCCAGTCCTCACCTCTGAACATTGCTGCATAAGATGTTGTAGGGGAAATATCATACCCAAACACTGACAGGGTATGAAGACTTCTTTTTCTTCACAAATCTGAGTTAGACTGGTTCTTCTCTGGCAGATCTAATGGCCATAGTCGTGTCCTTTGCAAAGCCTTCCTCCCTTTGCCAGCCCTAAGTTCAGTATCTGCTGAGATTTCATCACAGTTTGCTCACAACTTTGTGAATTTTTCAATTATCTGAGCAGTTTTGTATATTTTGCCATGTAGAGAATAAGCTTCTGGATGATGTGAAATATCTAGCTAATGGTGCCAAATAAATATTCCTTGAATGAATGCAGCTATTTGATAAGTAACATCTTTTGATTAGGATGGGATAATGTCTGAGTCAAAGACCCACTAGTTTTATTTCAAATGAAACCCCAAATCTGTTTGACATATCGGTTAATACATGTTGAATTTGAGTCTAGTAGATATATAGTGAGCTTTTAAAGCTTGAAATTATTTTAGCTAATAATTTCAAGAAAAGTGGAGAGAGAGAAGGAGAGGGAAGTGGGATGATTACAATGCACAATTAAAAAAAAAACTAGAAGTGTTGAGAAGAGAAATCTTGACTCTCACAGAAATTTTATTAAAAAATAATTTGGTAACAAGATTCTCCTTTTGTTTATTAAAAAGCCCAAGCAACACTTTATAAATCAAATGGGGCAAAAGCTTATTTAATGTGGTATGCTTGGAACTTAACCAAACTAATTTATAAGTGTCACTCATCCTTTTGTTAATCCATTTTACTGACAGGCTTTGAAAAGAATGCAGAGACATTTCATCACCAGGTCACCTGTGGACCATACTTTGCACTAATTGGAAAGATGGCTTGCCATGAGTGGGATACTAAAACATGAAGAGCCTTTCATTTCGAGATATTCTTATTTCTTTCTTCCTAGACATGCATTCCAAGAGATCATTATGGGTCCTTTGGTAATGCCGCTTTTCCACTCAGTACAGTTTTTAATAGCAATCAAAATATACACTGCAATTAAAGTAAACAGCTCTCCCACTTTTGCATGGTTTTTCCTTTTATCATTTCAGAGGAATGGAATGTAGAACACTCCTCTGATGAGACTGAAAATAGAGATTATTATATATAGAAAATCTTGATGCAGAAGTTATGGACAGCTTTATAATGACTGTTTACTCATTTGAAGTTAATGAAATTTTTTCTGCCTACAGACTGAATAATTTGAGTCTATGTACAAACGTTTAATAAACTTCATTAGTGAACGTGGAATGTATTTGACCAGTGACTCTACTAGTCCTGATTCATTTTTGCTGATTTATTTGGCTGAAAATGAAATGTTCCCAGAAAGAATGTCCCTAGGTAATAATGATTTTATAAAACACTTATTGCCTCAATCCAAATAACTATATATTTCTTGGGTTAATTTACAGAGAGAATGACATAAGTACTTAAGGCTGTCAGCATAGTTGGCTCAATTCATGGACTCATTCAAAAGTGTATGTGTGCCTCTACTATCTTGTACTCCACTAAGATGTATGAGTACAATAAAAATAATTTTGTGCCTACTATGTGCTACTGTTCTAAGTATGAAGGCTATAGAAGGCACAAAACCTTACTCTTTTGAAGTGTCTACATTATAGTCTCTAATGACAGAAAATAAAGTAACTAAATTTGTTGAATGTTAGACAGTTATAAATACTGTGGAGAAAAATAAAGAAGGGAATGTGGCTAAGGGCTATTGTTGGATATTTTTTTTTAATGGTCAGGGAGTATT
Source organism: Muscardinus avellanarius (assembly GCF_963383645.1). Classification (NCBI taxonomy): domain Eukaryota; kingdom Metazoa; phylum Chordata; class Mammalia; order Rodentia; family Gliridae; genus Muscardinus; species Muscardinus avellanarius. The sequence continues at coordinate 157,278,799 of NC_137787.1, forward strand.
CCATTGAGATAGTCCCATTTATTAAATGCCTTGCCATTGGCAATGACATGGGCCTGCTGACATGTAGGTAGAGAGCATGACAGTCAGAGTACAAATCTTTAGTCTGGGGTTTGTATGATGGCTTGGGTATGAATATGGAGGCTTCAGGATAAAGCAAAGTTAGCAAAGGTAGGGTAGAAGGAACTGAAATTGGAGAGAAAATGAGAATTCAATATTACTAAGCCTGTAGGTCAGTGTAATGACAGAAATTTACACAGGTTAAATGTGAAGCTATTGGACAGCTTTGAGTCAGAGGAGTAACATAACTTGCCCCTATAAGAACTGGGTTAAAAGGTAGCATATTGAAAATACACACAGATGATCCAGGACAAAAGCAGTAGGCTTATCTTTCATCTGCTTGTTCATTCATTCATTCACTCACACAACAAGTGCTTACTTAATAGTTCATAAATACATATATGCAATGTTTCTGTTTTACAAAAAGATATTTCCCTAAGTTTTAAAAAAAATGGCTTGAATTTCATGAGTCCCAGAAGAGATACCTTTCTTTCTCTGAGATAGTGAATTTCATGTTCAGATTAAGAATAATACATTTAGTTCTCATAAACCTGATTAGACTGATCTGGAGAAACCAACCAAATAAATGAAAAACAACAAAATCCCAGCCAACCACTTTTGATATGTTTATTCTTTTTTAAGAGGAAGAACACTGGAATTGCTACTCATCGGATACTTGGTTTTTATAAGTATACTAAGACTTAAATGACTTGGGGTTTTTTTGGCTTTTTAGAATATTGAAAATATGAACAACACTGCTCAACACATTATCCAAAGGAAAAAACTACTAGTTTGGGTTCAGAGGGCAACAAATAGGTTCCCTGGGAAGGTTATCAGAAATGATTCCAAGAATATTCAGATGACTTAGAAAGTTTGTCATTAATAAAAGTTATTTATATCCTTTCTGAAGTACAGAAAATATATTATCCATTACATAAACTCATTTTGGTTCATATCATCCATGTTTCATCTTTGTGGGTCTAGGGATGGAACCCAGAGGCATTTGACCTCCGAGCCACATCCCCTGCCCTATGTTTTTTATTCTTTATTTTGAAACAGGGTCTCACAGAGTTGAGAAGGGCCTCACTAAGTAGCAGAGGTTGTCTGGGAACCGCGATCCTCCAGTCTAAGCCTCCGAATGCTGGGATCACAAGTGGCTTATCTTTTTAAAAATTATTAATGTATTGCAATTACAGCGAAACTCAGTGTGACAAACATCCATGCGCACAGCTCTTTGTGAACTCCCCTTCACATTACCACCTCACTTTCTCTTTTTCTCTCTCTTCATGAGGCAGTGAGATTGGTAGTAATACCTTCATATACTATTTCATCTTTATATTATTATTATTTATAATAATAATAATAATAATAATAATTATTATTATTATTATTATTATTATTATTATTATTATTTTGGTGGTACTGGGGTTCCTGGAAGCCCTTCCACCTCCAGGCTACACTCCCCAACCTATTTTATATTTTATTTGGAAACAGGGTCTCTTAAGCCAGTGAGGCTGGCTTCCAACCTGCGCGATCCTCCCGTCTCCACCTCCCAAGCGCGGGGATTACAAGTGTAAGCCACCACGCTCAGCTTCATCTTTATTTTAAAGACTTTAGGGTTAATTGTACAGTTTTTACATGTTTTCAATATCTATTATTGAATAAAATTAATATTTAAAATCTTTGTATGTATTTTCACTTCAGTTAAAGATTCTAAATGAGACACATCACTTCAAGTCAAATATTCCCTTCTATGTTTCATACTTTTTATCAGTTCTTCAACTCAGTTTTACAAGAGATTTCTACCCTATGTTTAATTTGTAGCTTTTTGAAAACATAAAAGCATTACTAAAAGCACTACAGGGAACAATTTGCCAAAACCCCTATAGGCCTTATGAGTTTTGTTAATAGGTATTTTCCATAAATATATTTGATAATTATTAGTTCCAAAGTGATTCTGTATTTTCTAAGACACAAAGATGTTTATTTATGAAGTACTAGAATCATGTTAAAACTGGCATACCAAATATTAATGAAATAATTTCCTGGCATAATGATATGGAGGAGAGATTGCAACTTTGGTGGTGAAAATGAATTCATAGTTTCTTTTTAGGCAAATTTCTGTAGTAGCTATATTTCTGATAATTGTATTGCCCTAAAAAATATTATTGGAAATTGATTCCGTATGTGGAAGTTTTTCCTAACATAATTAAAACATTCATTATTAATAGTGCCTGAACTCATTCTTAGTTTTTTCAGCCTCTTCTCCAGTTCCTAGTTTTCACTTCAGTCTTTTATACCTCAGGGAAAGACACTTCCTTCCTGATACTGTTGAAATAAGAAATGTGAGAATCATCTGTGTGTCCTCTACTTACCTTCACTCTCCTCAAGCCATCAACCAGGTTTTATATCATAAATATGTCTACCTTTTTTCATTTTCAATACTAATAATTTCTTGTACCCTATCCTAACTACTAGACCACTAAAGTGTTACTAGTACAGTCTAAATGATTTTCCTTATTCCTCTCTTTGCCCCTTAAAATAAAACAACAATACACACAGACAAAGACAAAGACAAAAAATAAAACACACACACAACCCACAAAACAATTCTCTACATATCACTTTAGGGAAAGGAGTATTAACCCTATAACTCTTTTGTCCAGTTTAAAGTGACTTGGCACATTTCCATTTGAGAGTGTTTAACGCTTTATTTAGAGATGCTTTTTAGACTGTAATTATAGAACTTCCTGGGGTCCTCATCCCATGCATGATAATTTCTGAGTATGCTGCAGAGTTTCAATTTAAGGCTTAAGGAAAAGAAAATAAAAGTTGTAATTTGACAGAGCATAGAAGAGAGGGACACCAGAGACTACACAGATTTCTGTAATAAAACAAGTTCCATTTTAACTTTCTGAAGTAGATTCATTGTCTTCTGTAGCTTGAATTTTACATGACCTTTGCTCTTCCTTTTTCTGTTTTTGAGCATACAAGGATTTTATTAAAGGCAGTTAATTTCCTCAATATTGTGGTGATGCTGATGAAAGAAATCCAGTGGAGAAGAAAGATAGAAAGCCTGTGTAATCAGGCCCCATATGTTCATGGGAAAGGCTGGGACAGTGGCTTTGCTCAGCAGTGGGAGGAACTAAATGTTACTAAGTCATAAAGGGAGAACTTTCTTGCCAGAGTAAGGAGTTGGGATTTTATCTTGAAGGCTGCGGGGAGGCACTGAAGGATTTTGTTATGCCTACTGTTGATTTTCAGAGTCTGATGGGTTTGATTTTTCTTTAGAGTTTGAAAACAAAACTCTCCTAAGCCCTGCTTGAAAATACAAATCAAATCCAATAGCTTTAAAATAGTAGAGATGAAATACACCTTCAAACTTTTTCAAACTAAATGAGGATGAAGTTTGGTCAGAATAACACTTTCTCAAATTGCTTCTCCCTCACTTGTAAAGTAATCATGAAGTTTCAGGCTATAATGACCATGGAGTAAAAATATTTGGTAATCTTTCAATTCAAGGGATAGATAAAAGATATTCTCAGAAATAGATAAGTGCTATAAAAATTGAGGTTTCATATTCACTACAAAGTCATTGCAGTTTGAAGTCATGGGCTTCATCTATGAGTTATTTCATCACTCTAATAAAGATTATGGAATCATGAAAGAGTAGCAGATATTTGATACATTTCAACTGTAATTAAAATAATCCATTATATTTTCTAGCATCCTATTATAGATATCACTCATCAAAAGTAAAGACTCTCCTCTAAATCATGTTTTCAAATAAAATTTATTTCACTAAATTTAATTCATGCTGCATTTAGTTTGCCATTTAAGAAAAACTATCCCAGAAGAAAATCTTTAACAACTTTTTAGTGTTATTATGAACATGTTTTGTATTTTTTTAAGTAATTCTTACTGCCATAATTATGGTCAAGTAGGACAAAATAATATAAAAGGCGATTTCTTTTATCTTTTGTGTGGTATTGGAGATTGAACCCAGGGGCATTCTACTTCTAAGCTACATGTCAGCCCTATTTATTTTCTATTTGAAACAAGGTCTTAATAAGTTGCTGAGGCTGGCCTTGATCTTGTGGTACTCTTGCCTCAGTCTCCTAAATACTTGGATTACAGGCATGTAGTATCACACCTATTAAGAATGGTGATTTCTAGGAAGCATAGAAAGGTGACAGAATCAGCAAAATAGAGCTGCTATTGCTTTAATCTGGTCAATTAATGGGAAACATGTCCTTGGACTCTGAAAAAAAATCAAGAGTACAATACTTCTCCTGACAAAAGGCCATTAAACAATAAAGTACCCCAGATAATAATAAGGCCTCAATTCTTAAAGGGCAGGGATCTGTACATTATACTTACTACTGAAGTTACAAATAACAAGTATGAGAATTAAATATTCTGTAAGGTAATCTCTAGAACATTGGACATCATTCTGGTCAAAACCTCCATAATTCATAGTATGAGAATTTAGAGGAAAAAAATTCAGATTATAATTTATAATGTTACATAAAATGTGAATTTTAGTAGCTATTTTAAGTTTAAAATATGTTTTAATAATTAGACTTCTGAACTTCTAGGAGCCATCAAATATTACTAAACTTTGACTCTCTTTGAGGTTTTAGAGAATTATAGTTATCTTATAAAAAATTAAAATATTCTTTTTATCATTGGCCAGTAGTGACATTATAATTCTAAAAATATGTGTAATTTATAATATATGTATTATTATATACTTCTCAATTTTTATTGATTGCATGTAAAATAAATGCAAATAATTTTAGTTGTTTTTTAAGCTTCATCAACAATTTCTCTGAATATTTGTCAGGAATGTGACACAGAATATCTCAAGTACTTGATTTCATAGCACTATGGGATACCAAATAGTAAAGTTTTGAATTTATATGACCCAGTATTTAAAAATAAACAGCTTTTCTAGAAGGAGTCTGTGCTGGAGCTTTTTCTATTCTTGTAGAATAGAGGTAAATGACAAGCAAAAACCTATTAAAGTATTTCCAAATATGTAGTCCATGAAACACCAAGCAGTAGAAACTTAATTCTTCTTCTTTTTTTTTTTTCTTTGTGGTACTGTGGATGGAACCCAGGGGCCTTCTACCTCTGAGCTACACCTCCAGACCTATTTTATATCTTTTTGGAAACAGGGTCTCACTAAGTTGCTGAGAGCCTCATTGAGCTGCTTAGGCTGGCTTTGAATCTGTGGTCCTCCTATCTCAGCCTTCTAAGTACTGGGATTACAAGTATATGTCACCACACCTGGCTCAGAAACTTATTAATAATTAAAATCAGTTTACCAATTCTGCCCTATAATAACTCACTTGTGCTCTAAGTTTGGGGTTTAGATAATATTTCCACTTCTTAGTTTATAACATAATCTGTGTTCATTCATTATTTATTTGCAAACCATTCCATTTGATGAATAAAATCAGACAGTGGAACACAAAAGTGATTAAGGTATAGCTTCTACTTTCAAGAGAGAGAATATAAAGAACTGTAATTGTGATATTTATATCTTGAATCCCCATTCTATCAGAATGAAAAAAACATAATCTTGATCATTTTTATGATTTTCTTCCCTTTTATTGATATTTTGACTAAATCATAAAAGCACATATATATATCCTAGACTATGAATATGTTGGGACAAGGGAAAATCTGTTCCCTGAAGGTGTTCATGAGGATATGTGAGTTGTCAGTGTCCCCACATGGAGCCCAAGCATTCACTCTGCCACTACTTCTGTTGAATTAATTAGTTTCTGTGTATCTAATCCAGCTGGCCCAGCACAGACTCCTTCATTATCAGACTCCATATCTCTACTCTGATCCCCGTAACCAATCAGGAAATCATGATTCAATGATCCTCAATTTATTTCTAATTCTCCATCCTCATTATTTCTCTTCTTATTCATCATAGTGTTTTCTCTGGGATAAATTATTTCCAGAATTTTTGCCTCAAACATAACTAGTATAATCTCCCTAATAAGCATAAACTTTTAAATATATAATATGAGAAGCTAAAATATGTTTTCTACCTTGTCATGACCCTCTCCCCTAAGAGAAGAAACCAGCAAGTACTGTCTTCTTCCTAGAAATGAGTTGGAGTGGGAAGTGGACAGAAATATAGAGGTAGTTTAAAGATATTATTATACTACAATTTAAAATCTGCTAAGATACAATGCTGGATGACGTTCTAATACAATGCTAAAGAGATACAAAGAATGAAATATTTTCTGTATTTTTCTTGGAATTTGAAGGAACAGTTTGGGTTCCCATTGGAGAAATGAGAGATATTTTACTCACTGAAAATGTTGCATGCAACTCACAAAGCAAAACCATAAAACTTGTTTATTCTTTACCTTTTCTAGTAAGAGAAGACTGGATATAATGACAATAGTCTGAAATAATTTTAAAATACTGATCAAATTGGAAGAGAAGATTTAGGGGATTAAGAAATCATTTTATATGCATATTTCTTCTATTTGAAATGTACATTAGTTCAACTTAGTTCAGTTGCCTAGTTTTTTTACTAGATTATTAGTTTTTTTAGTGTCAAGCCTTTTAAGTAATTTGCATATTCTTAAGTATTAGTCCTTTATCAGAGAAATTGCTGTCAAATATGTTCTCCTTTTCTGTAGGCTCTTTCTTTAGATGCTTGATGAGAAGAAACTTGAATGCAATCTCACTTATAAATTCTTATTTTAGTTTCCTAAACTTTGAGGATCTTATTTTAGTTTCCTTAACTTTGAGTAAGTTTCTACCTGTGCTTATATGTTGAAGTGTTGGACCTATGCCCTCTTCTGGTAATTTCAGACTCTGATCTAATTTCCACATCTTTGATCCTTTTTGAGTTGACTGTTATACATGCATTAAAAAATGTTCAACATCATTAGCAATCAGGAAGATGCAAATTAAAATTAGATTGTATCTAATCTCAATTAGAAAATTAGAATGGCAACCATCAAGAAGTCAAACAACAATAAATTCTGGCAAGGTTGTGGGAAAATAGGAACTCTTCTGCACTGTTGGTGGGATTGCAAATTAGTGCAGCCACTTTGAAGATAAGTTGGGAGATTCCTTAGAAAACTGAAAATGGACCAACCATATGATCCAGCTATACCACTCATAAGTATCTTTCTAAAGAGACATAATTTAGAATATTATAGTAATAAATGCATATATATTTAGAGCAGCACAATTCACAATAACCAAATTATGTAACTAGGCGTATATCAACAGCTGAATGAATTACAAAATTATGGAATATATGCAGAATAAAATTTTATTTGGAAGTAATGAACAAAATGTCATTTGCAGGTAAAGGAATAAACCTGGAGAACATTATGTTAAATAAGATTAGCCAGTCACAGAAAGTAAAGGGTTATATGTTTTCTCTTACTTGCAGAAGCTAGTAGGAGAAATCTCAATATCTTGTATAGGGAAGGGGAAGAGTGAGGAGGGAGTCAGGGGCAAATCACCAAGTACTGTGTGTGTGTATGTCATTATCACTATGCAATACATTATGATGTGAGATTCTAAAGTACCAACAAAAGTATTACAAAAGAAAACATTTCTAACCCTGCCATCTTCATATTTTAAATGGAGTAGACATTACTATTAAAAGATGTCTGGCACTTTTATCTTTCAGTAGTCGGTGAAAGTTTAGTTTCTACATCAAATAATTCATATGATAGTTAATAGCCTTTTATGTGTTGTTATAGGTTGAATGTCTATGTTTCCCCCAAGTGCATATGATGAAACCTCAATGTAAATATGTTTGGAGATAGTATATGACTAGACAGTAAAGGTTAAGTGAAGTCACATAAATGGGGCACTCATCCAATAGGACTGTGGTCTTATAAGAAGAAGAGACACCAGAATACCTATCACTCCACCACATGAGAAGGCCTCCATCTGTGAACCAAAAGAGATCTGTCACCAGAAACTAACTATGCTGATGCATTGATCTTGGTCAGAAATAAATTTCTTTTTTAAGGAAAAAAAGTGCAGACCTAGAGAAGATAAAAATAGATTGCATTCTATCTCTATGAACATTCAGTTCTGGAAAGTTTAGTAAGATTAGAATCACATATTCTTCATACTGATTTTCCTTTTCTTCTTCTTTCTACCACACAGACATCAAAATTGTTTTATTTTTTATTTTTCAGTTATTAAAGGAGATAATAAATGTGTCTTTGGCAGTATTTAGAAGGTATTATTGTTTTTTCAGGTTATGCTTTTAGCTTAATGGTATACAGATGCATATGATAATATATTATTTTAGTGAAATAATACTGATATCAAAATTTTACATTCACTGATAGCTAAGAAAAGACCATATGCTGACTAATTGAAATTCATGCACCAGAATGATGGACAGCATTTGATTTATACTAGTCATCACATCACTGGAAGAATCTTCATCCAAAGCTACTTAGTGTATCTAAATTCTTTATTACTTAACCTGCATTGACATTCTATAACTTTTAATGGAGGCGATAAAACTTTAAGATATAACTTATCAGAAGAGACAAAATGGGCCACTTCTTACTAATAAAAAGAATCATCCAACAAGAAGATGTAATGCCAGTAAATAGTTATGTCCCAAATGTGGGTGCACACATTTTTATAAAACAACTCTTTGGGACATTACACTTCAAGTTAATCCAAAGACAGTGATATTAGGATACTTCAACACACTTCTCACACCACTACATGAATCCTCCAGAAAAAAAGATGTGTAAAGACTCTTCAGACCTAAAGAACACTATAAATAAAAGGGATCTAATAGACATATAAAGACTATTCCAACTAACAACAGTTAAATACACATTTTTCCTGACTACTCATGGAACCTTCTCCAAAAGAGACCACTTCCTGGATGGCTAATCAAGTACCAGAAATTCAAATATTTTAATACAATTCTCTGCAACTTTTCAGATCATAATGGAATACAAGTAGAAATCAACAAGACCAAAAGAAGTTATATAAATACATGGAGACTGAATGATACACTTTTGAATGAGGACTAGATCAGAAAATAAATAAAAACTGTCTTATAATTAAACAAAAGTAGACACAGAATATGACAGATTCTATAGGACATTTTGAAGGCAGTTTTAAGAAGAAAATTTATAACAATCAGTGTCCACATAAGAAAAACAGAAAGTCACCAAATAAACAACCTGAAAGACCTAGAAAAACAAGAACAGTCTAATCTCAAATCCAATAGAAATAATTTCATTAAGCAGAAGAACTTCTGTACATATAGCAAAGTAATATATCAAGAACCTCAACAGAGAGCTGACAGAATGGAAGAAAATTTTGTTTTTTCCATAGTACTCATTTTTTTTATTTTTCATGGGGCATGAATGAAGTGTTTGGTTGTTGTTTTTCTATAGCCATTATTACATGTCTTCATTCTTTCTCTACATCTACATTTCTGCCTGGCTTAGTTTCCTTCTGTTAACAACTTTGTATAGGTAAATTTAGACTAAGAGCACTCAGAAAGGGAAATCCTTGCAAATTAATTATACTCAATTTTACTCATATATACTTCTGGAAATCCACACAATATAGACACTTCATTGCACAAAAAGTTCCTTCTGTGCCTCAATTCTATAACAGTTGAGAACTGACTTGGGATCCCTTACACCAGAGAAATAGATAATAGAACAACAAGATAAAGTCATTTCATATCTAAACTACTAGTTTTTATTTAAAATCTAAAATATGTATCATCATAATTGTATTCTCCTATGTTAATGAAATTTATAATATATAAAGCTTGTATGCTCTTATTACATCTGTGTTCTCAGGTTAAACAGAAACAGCAACAGCAGCTTATCCAGTTTTACCTTCACAGCAATCTGAAGATGTGGGTATCTCCATCCACATGTAAGGAAAGAGATTGAGAGGTTTGGTGACTGGGTCAAGGTTGCAGACAGCTAAATTCACAGACTCAATTCTGCTATTAAGAATCTGGCAAATTTCCTTCTGATTCACTTTACAATGAACCTGACACTCTTTCTTGTGATTTTATATAAAATGAATGAACATGTTTGAAACATAAATTGAAAGCCAGATAAGAACTTTTACATTGTCAGAAGTGCTTTGACTCTTAGAATTTTCACCCAAACCTTTGTCACATTCTGGGCATTTTATCAGTGGTTGCCAAGAAAACCGCATGGCATAGAATACTGTATCTAATGACTGTATTTTCCTGTGTGACTTTCAAAGTCTGTGAGGGACTCTGCACTTCTGAGTAAGATGTGCCTTTGGCAGATAGGGGCAGTTAAAACCAAAAAAGGGTCTGGTGAATTGGAAGGGAGAAGGAAGACAATGTAAGTCACTTCAATTAACTGCATAATTATTCTTAACAAGAAATTCACTGTTTGCATTTAATTTTTTAATTAAACAAAATTTAGTGAAATGATCTCTAACTGGTTCTATTATTTTCTGACTAAGGGATCACTTTGAATATCTTCAAGTCATTTCTCCATCAATGTGCAAAGAAAGTGTGAATCTATTGCTCTTTGGATCACATGTTTTATTCATCTTTGCAATTAACTTTGTGATCACTAACCTCTCTTCCTGCTTCACTTATTAATGTAATGATCATCTAAAAACAACAAAGAGTGAAGATAATTTAATTAGAAAAGTAAATAGGTAAGCTGATATAACCAGGCTTTTCACTTCTGAAATGGTAACCCAAAATGTTCTTCTAGTAGTTTTATGTACCTAGAAATAGGATTATCCACTATAAAGTATAAGAATGACAGCATTTCAGACTTTGTAAATTAAATTGTATGATTCATGCATTTTTCTAAGAATTTGAATGACTTTCAAATGAGCCAGGCACTTTAGATTCTCTAATCCTTCTTAGAAAATAAATGGGAGAAATATGCTGATTCTTCTCTTTACATTAATACTTCCATATGAGCACAAGAGCCTTTTAAGAATATGCTCCAATCATTTTATTTCTTTAATTGGATTGCATTATTTCTTAGTTCCTTCAGAATCACAATTTGGTACAAAGTATCCAAAATGACCTTTCATTTTTTTCTTCTTAGCATTAAAGTTTCAAGGCATAGAGCAATTTACATTTTGGTAATAGGTTCACTGATGTAAAATAATTTATAGTTAAAAAGTGTTAAGGATGTGCTTATAGAATCTGTGAAGAGCGGCCAATGAAAATCTAGGTGTGCTACTTATCATTGAAATATAATATTGTTTAGGGTTGCTTATTTACATTTGTCAGTTTTCATTTTGCCCATACATATTTAGATTATTCAGAAATAAAAATGGAAATGTTCATAAACTCTTTCATTGGACATTAAGCCTTCATAGAAATATATCAAATAAAATGTCTGTGAAAGAGACAGAGAATAAACCTTCATATAAAGGATGAGTTTGTAAGGTAAAAATTATCATTGTGACCAATATGTCAAAGAGCAAGCCCTTGTTCAAAACAGGAAATTCAGGTCATTTTATCACCTACATGTGAGAGAAGATTATGCATGAGAGATCTTTAGTAAGAGGATTGCTTGGCTGCTTTCATCTCAACTAAATATGTCCTTTAATATGACAGGTTATATTGATGTCTGCTTTGAAAAAGCAAAAAAAAAATTGAAAATAGGGCATATGTCTACTTATGTCTTTGGATTTTAAGTAACTATACACAGCATTATAATTCTAAGGAAAAGACTTTTTAAAATAATGAATATTAATAAGAAAAAATGGAAAAGGTCAAAAGGAAGAGTATCATTTTACTTATATAAAAATGAAGTATCTCAGAAAATGCTTTGATATATATATAAAATTATATGCAAATGTAGAAATTATCATGATTAAAAGTAATTGGAATTTTTATAGATTTTCATATGAACAACTCTCTTGCCCTGTGTCTTTGCATAAGTGCTTATAGAAAAGTCATTTGAAGGTAATTTTTTAACCCTTTGGTTATTTACAAGTATTTGTACCTGCCTCACATTTGAGAGTTGTGAAGATAAAACTCAATGCTAGGGACATAATTGTGTGTTTCCCTTCAATTTTATATGTTGTAGTCTTAAACCCCAATATGATGGTATTTGAAGATAAGGCCTTGGTGTGTTACTTAGGTTTAGATGGGTTTAGATTTAGATGGAGCCCTGAGCATAGGATCAGTGCCTATAAGACAACCAAGACAAACCAGGGCTCTGTCTCTGACATCTGAACAAGCATAGGAAGCTGTTTAAAAGACAAGAGCACCCTCTCTATAACTTTGTTTTTACCACAACCTGACCTTTCTGCCACCCTGATTTTGTACTGATGTTCCCCAGAACTAGGAGAAAAATGTTTGTTGTTTTGCCACCCATTCTATGGAATTTTGTGACGGTAGCCCAATGTGACTATAACTCAGACAATTCAGCTAGCAGGGATAACGTAATTTTAATATGTTTAAAGCACTAAAATAAACTTGTTTTGTAAAATCCTGTATTACCACATGTTAATAATACTATTAAGGATTATTACACAGTAATTCACTATATATATATATATATATATATATGTGTGTGTGTGTGTGTGTGTGTGTGTGTGTGTGTGTGCATTAAAGTCTCACATCTTAATGTAGATCATGTTGACAATGGCATATATTTAGAGTATTAGGTGCCTCGCCCATTTCTCTCCTTCCCAATACCAAGTTTCCAGGTTAACAATGTTATATTCACATGTTTGCACATAGTCACAGTTAGCATTTTCATTCATGAACCTCAGCCTTCTTCCTCCCCTCCCCTTTCTCCCTGGCTCCACTGCAGATCTCCTCCATTATTTGGAGTCCCTTTGGTATCCCTAATTCTTTCTCCTTAGAGCATATTAGAGGAAACATATGTCCCTTCTCTATCTGTATTTGGCTATTCTCACTTACCATTCTCTAGGTCTTTTTATCTTCTTACAAATGACATCATTTTGTTATTCTTTATTCCTGAGTAGAATTTCATTGTTTGTATTTCCCATAATTTTGTAATCCATTCATCTGGATTGCACCTAAGTTGGTTCCATAGTTTGGCTACTGTAAATTGTGCTGCTTTGAATATGGGTATGCATATATTACTGTAGTCCTCTGATTTAATATTTTTAAAAATTAGAAGTACTATATATATTTACTTTAATTTTATACTTCTTTATATTCACTCAGTCATGTTTAAAATTAATTACAATGCATAGTGACAGAAAGATTTTCACCTATCATGATATGTGACTTAAATTATCATCTTTTTATTCTTTAATTAATGCATTGTAATTATACAACATACTGAGATGTGAAGCAATACATTCATACATGCACATGTCACTTGGTATTATTCCCTTTGCATGTCACTTTTTGTTCTAATAATAGTTATTATGTACATACTAAATTCCTTTTTCTGATCCATAATTTTACATACATGATCTCATTTTTTCATCATACCAGTGATGACTTTTTTGAAATCATTACTTGATGACAAACAATAAAGAGGTGAAAAAACTTTGAATTCCAGCTCCGGTTCTTGACAAAGTTTCTCCCAATATTACCTCCTAAACATTTTATTAGCACATCCATTATTCAATCTGTGGGTAAAAAATTCTTAAAATTTTTGAAAAACATAAAAAAGTCATGTGTTTGATTATTACATTTTGGTATTTTATAATTATTTAATGCATATAATTATACTAGAAAGGCCAAGAAAATATTCTAGAACAAGAAATTTGTTATAGCTGTAACATCAACAAGAAAAATTTTATCTAGTTTGTAATGGCTTTATATGGTGGATAGCAATAATCATAGAATAATTGGGAACACTTTTATTGTTTAGAAAAATTACATTAATGTCCACTTAATTTGATATTCTCACTGTAACCTGAAAATGTTTGTTCTTACTCTAAGGATTCATTCTTACTTTTATATGTTTCACTTTTTTTCACTTCTCCTTTCCCTTTTTATTCGTCTTGTTCTAATATATAGTTCCTGTTGACTTTTAAGCATGATAAACATGTTCTGTGCCATCTGAGAGCATGCATAAGTCAATGAATGAGTCAACATTGTCAACTACAGATAGCCAATCACTTATGATAGATTGACTTAATCATCTTGATGGAGCAAACACACATCCATTCAGTAACAGCCATTCTTCAAATTTTGATTATGAACTTTTCCCACCTAGGAGTAAGCACTCCTATGATTTTTTTTAATGATCCTGAGCAGTAGCCATGAGTTGGAGCTCTCAGTCAGCTACACAATTACAGGAGTCAACATCTGGTTTTGCACAGTGTATGATGCTGCTAAACTCTGATGTTTGGTAAGTTAGGTGTATCAAATACATTTTTGATAAAATATGTTCAATCATGGTGATCTTATGGGATATAACCACATCATAAGAAAAAGAGCACTTGCATTGTAAAATACTATAATCTATTCTCTGACTTCAGATACCCTGTTTTGTTTCTTTAATCCATTCCTTCATTCCTCTCATTGCAAAAAGCCATCTTTTATAAATCCATTCCTTGTTCCCTCCTGGAATAGTAACTGTTTCCTCATCCCAGAATACTTTTCCTCCTACAGTTATGCAGCTATATCTGGAACAAAGCACCAGTCTTTCTCCCTAGGGAAGCATTTGTAAACTCTAAAGGATTGGTTTGCTTCCTCGTTATTCTATGCTTTTATATTCAAATGTATACTTCCTTTACAGCACATAACTAAGCGTGTGGTTACTGTTTTGAAATCTTTCTTAATTGTAAATTTCATGAGATCAAGACTGTTAAGCTGATCTTTGCATGTCTCCAGCCTTTAGCCAAATGCAGTAAAAAATCTACGGAATGAATAAAGGACCCATTGATCGAGTGTAAGAGGAAACTGCTCTTATAAGTGAAATTGATAACTCTGAAAAAAATTGCAAACATTGCTACAAGATATAAAGAAACTGCAGAGAGAGGATGATACTCTGATCTTATATAAAGAGTGCTATGATAACAGAGAATCTAAAATAAAATATATGTTTCACTTTATATCCGATGAAAGATACAATGCATTTGAGGTGAGCTATGTGCTTGTTAAGTATACTTTTATTCAGCAACAAAAGTTAATTGCAGTTGGCCATCATTCATCTTTCATAGCACAGGACAAATTCCAACTTTTCAGTTGATTAATATTGAAATTGACTATTTGGGGATCTTGGAGAAGAACGAAATAGATGGCCATATTGATTTTCTTCATTTTTCTTCTAAGTCAATGATTTCTCTATCATGTTTGTGCTTTTTACGTCCCAGCTTTTGTTCTTGCACATCTGTGTGTCTTGACTGCCTAAAATTATCCATATTGTCATACAATTGAATTGGTGTATTTTTTGTAGTGTTTGTCCTGCTAAAATGGATTGGAATTATTTTTTCTAGTTTATTTTTTATTACATCAATCAATTGATGCTGTCATATAAGCTTAATCTGTGCATGATAATTATGTCTTTCTCAATTGTAGAACACACATTTCAGGACTAGGAAGACAATTAAAATAAGACCAACTTATTTTAATTGTACAGAGAATATACAACTTTAACATCATCTAGATACTCTACATTTTTGGTTCCTGATAATTGATTTCACTAACGTTAATTAGCTCCATTTAGCCTTTTTAAAAAAAATGTATTGGTGCATTGTAGTCATATATCTTAATGGGGTACAAGATGGTAGAGGCATATACCCACACATCACTTATTTAGCCCTTCCCCAATTCTCTCTCCCTTCTCTACTGCTCATGTTTGGCTTACTGATTGACTTTGATATATTTGTGAATATGCATCATGTACATAAGGTAAATGGATTACAAAACCATAAAGGTGAACAAAATTATGTCATTTATAGGGAAATAGATGAAACTGGAGAACATTATACTAAGTGAGATTAGTCAGTCAAGAAAAGTAAGAAATTGGACGCTCTCCCTAATATATAAAAGCTAGGGAGAAAATGGGTCATAGGAGGAACTCTGGATGAAGAAGGAGAAACTATAGATAAGGGCCAGACCACGACTAGCACGCCAGACCTCTGGAGAAACCGGGCCTAGTACCCTGGGTCTTGGGCAGGGTTCGCGTGGAGCATGCCAGCCGGGGCCCAGGTCGTGGGACTCTGGGCCCCGGGCCGGACTGCACGTAGCATGCCAGACCCCTGGAGAAGCCGGGCACAGTAAGACGCTGGGTCTCGGTAGGGGTTGGGCGGGGCACGCCAGCCTGGGCCTGGGTTGCGGGACTCTGGGCCCCAGGTGGAGTAGTGCGGAGCACGCTGGACCCATGAGTAAACCAACCTGGTCACAGTGCTACTGAATGCCTGATCCCACTACCTTCTCAAACCATATATACTGCCTTCTCTTATAAAAAAAAAAAAAAAGGAAAAGAAAAAGAAAAAGGAAAAATATCGGAGAGGGGTTAAGAAGGCCGTGGTGGATGCCAGGACACTGGAGATGCAGACAAAACTTATCCAAATGCACTGGAACTTATCAAAAAATTCCCAATGAAGGAACACTGCTGTTTCTCTATATTGTTAAGAATCTTGGGCATCACCTATAAGGAGAGAGTTTAGCAGAGACCAAGGAGAAAGGCGGTGTTGAAAGTGGTCTCCACAATGGCGGTGGAGACTTGTATTCAGGAGAAGCAGAAACCGGATCCTACCAACCTTAGTTTTTTGGAGAAATTATACCAAATGTTGAATGCTACCGCCACGCATGCTTAGGAACACTGGAAAACATTCAGAGTGGAAAAAGAGCTTGGGAAGGATTTGAAATGGTGGAGGCAGTGGCAATGGCAGGAGCCAGTACTCAGAGGAGGCAGAGATCCGATGCATTACACCTGGAACCTTTGAAATAATAACCCCAGAGGCAGAATGCTACCACCACACACCCTTGAGAAAGTGGGACAATTGGTTGGGCGAAGAGAGTGCTCGGATTGGAGCCTGCCGAGGGGTGAGGCTGGTGCTGGGGCCAGCGAGGCTGACATCGGAGTCTAACATGAGGCAAGGCTGGTGCTGGGGCCTCCAAGGCCGGGATCGGAGCCTGCTGAGGGTTGGGCCGGTGCCGGGACCAGCAGCTGGCATTGGAGCCTTCCATGAGGCAAGGCTGCTACTGAGGCCTCCGAGGCCGGATCAGAGCCTGCCAAGGGGTTAGTCCGATGATGGGGCCAACTAGGCCGGGATCGGAGCCTGCCATTAGGCAAGGCCAGTGCTGGGGCCTCTGAGGCTGGGATCGGAGCCTGCCAAGGGGTTAGGCTGATGCCAGGGCCAATGGCCGGCATTGGAGCCTGATAGGAGGCAAGGTCGCTACTGGGGCCTCCGAGGCTGGGATTGGAGGCTGCCGAGGGGTTAGGCCAGTGCTGGGGCTAGCAAGGCTGGGATCGGAGCCTGCCATGAGGCTAGGCTGGTACTGGGGCTTTGGACGCTGGGATCGGAGCCAGCTGAGGGGTTAGGCTGGTGTCGGGGCCAGCAAGACCAGAATCGGGGCCTCTCATGAGGCAAGGCCGCTGCTTGAGCCAGCGAGGTCTGGATCAGTCCACCAGGTAGCCAGGCCACTAGTGGGGCCATCAAGAGTGGGATCGGTACTTGCAATGCGGCATGCATGGAGAAATATCGCAGAAAATAAAAATCAGATGCTTCCCCTAAGCAGCAAAAACTAGGAGGAAAGGGGCAACAGGAAGAGGTCGAGCTATAGAAAGGGCCCTATAGTGAAGCAACTAAGGTGACCAATCAGAGGGTATGGAATAGGGGAGGATGGAGCCTCTTTAAAACGTAGGAGGTACACCGGGCGTGGTGGCACACGCTTGTAATCCCCGCGCTTGGGAGGCAGAGGCAGGAGGATCGCGCAGGTTTGAAGCCAGCCACGTGCACTGGCTTAGGAGACCCTGTTTCCAAATAAAAAATGTAAAAATAGGTCTGGGAGTGTAGTCCAGAGGTAGAAGGGCTTCCAGGAACCCCAGTACCACCAAAAAAAAAAAAAAAAAAAAAAGTAGGAGGTACATAAACAAATGTGTCAAAGTTAATCACCAAACAAGCATGGGATCGAGGGAGGGGGAGGGAATGGGATGGGGACTGAATGAGGGCTAATTGGATGATGTGTGCTTGTATATCCTCTAAAGTCTTGTACTCCAATGTGATATATGATTACAATGTACCAATTAAAAAATAAATAAATAAATAAATAAAAATTAAAAAAATAAAAAAATAAAGTAACCAATCACACGCGCGCGAGCACGCGCGCGCGCGCGCGCGCACACACACACACACACACACACACACAAGAGTTTAAAAAGAAAAAAAAAGAAACTATAGATAAGCAGGGTGATCTAACTGAGGGAGATGGAAAGGGGAGAGAGGGAATTCTATTTAGTCTTATATACTACTGAAATAAGATACATCTTTAAATAATAGAAGAAAAGTATCATTATTATAGTTAGTGGCTGTAAAGAGAAGTAAGATACTTTGTAAAATCTCAAACAAGTTTTTATCAGATAAAACTAAAGCTACATAATTTTTCAACAATTATATATACCACTTAGGCAGCCATAGATAAGAGGCTCAGCCTTAACAAAGTGTTTTTTATTAGAGTATTATATAAATAATCACAGTCTAAAAGTTTACTCAGAATTTTCTAGATGCTTAAGGGTAATTGCATTTTTTTTTCAATTGCAGCTATAGTTAATTTGCAATAAATGAAAGGGAGCTGATGATTTATTTGGATAGAGACTTGGCTGTGTTCAGTTACTATTTAGGTATTGAACCCAGGGACATTCTACCTCTGAGCTATACCCTCATTCCCTTTTTTCTTTTTTTCTTTTTTAGTTTGAAAAAATGGTCTTGGTAAAGACATTAGGCAAAAGATAAATTAACCTTAACAATAATTATTTTCTATGTGATATAAAATAAAAACATGTTTTAAATTTGAAAGATAAATACTTTTTATAATTATGTACTTCCCAAATATAAAGCTTCTTTCTTTCCTCATCTATATCTTTTTCTAGCATTTCTCCAAACCCTCAACACTCTTGACCCTTAAATATTCAATTCTGTCTGTATAATATTAAATACAAACAATCCCCAACTATCCATGTTCAAACCTTTTTTCTGGGTAATTAAAATAACCTGGAGAATTTACCAATGAAGTAGATGAAGTCATGATTACTATATTTACTAACTTACAAAACACTAAAACATCCCAAACACTTAATTTCATTATGCAAAATACTCTCACCCTTCCATATAAACTTATTACTTTAATTTTCAGCCTCCTCAAGCCTCTTGTTCTCAACAAAAGGTATTCCTGTTAATAAGAGGAGTAATAATAACAATAATAATAGAAAATAGTAACAATTGGAAAGGAACAACCTTATCTCTAGATATCAAATGAATAATCATCTCTATCTGAACACATTACATTATTCCCCCTCATTCTTTATTTACCTAAGACTATTTATTCCATGTAGTTTTGTAGTCTCCTTTTCTGCATCTGTAGCAACATTTGTTAAATAATAAATATAAAGACAAATTAATCGTGATGTCATACTCTGTAACTATATTTTCTGAACTGATATTTGCAATAATGTGTCAACATTTTTAAATTTTCAATTGACAACACCTAAATATCAATTAAATAGTTTCAAAATTTAGGATATTAGTTATCCCAGAGTTCCTGAAAAAAACCTGGTCGAGTATGTCACTTTTTATTGTTAAAATCCAACAGCACGTAGGCAGCTCACAAAGCAATACCAGAATCTAAAACATGCTGAGGAATTCCAGTAACTAATATATATTCACTAAATATCCATATTTTTTAAATAAAAGATACAAATATACTTAAATGAAAAAAAGCTGGGTGTGGCAGCACATACTTGTAATTCCAGTACTTGGAAGGCTGAGACAGGAGGATGTCAGGTATGAAGCCAGCCTCAGGAGCATTGTGAGGCTCTCAAAAACATAATAAGACCTGGTTTCCAAAAAAAATAGGTCTGGAGGTGTACCTCAGAGGTAAAAGGCCCCTGGGTTCTATCCCCATTATCTCTCACACACACACACACACACAAACACACACACACACACACACACACACACACACACACACACATACCACATACATACACACACTAAAGGACCTTTTAAATACAATGATTATGTAACTCACCTTTAACCAGAGATTGAATCCAGGGGCATTCTGCTTCTGAGCTACACTCCCAGCCCTATTTTTATTTTTTTGGTTTTGAATCAGAGACTCATTAGGTTTGGGGGGCCTCACTAAGTTACTGAGGCTGGCCACAAATCTATAATCCTGTCTTGGTCTCCTAAGTTAATGGGATTGCAAGTATGAGACACTATGTCTGGCTAAAATATACTGATTTCTCTTTAACATAATACAAAATACAGAGCAAATGTTCTTTATATAAATATGAATATTGGTCAATTTAGTAATTTATTTACTTAATTATTTACTTATTTATTCATTTGTAGTAATGCGACAAAGTATTAGTGAATATTCATGGTAGTATTAAAGCTTTCACTCCTTTACTATTGGAACTAAGGTCTTAAAATATTTTAAAGTGGTATTTTATAACCAGACAATTCTGTTCAATTTTCAGCTATGTAAACTATCACTGGAAATGTGTAATATTCTTCTGTTTTATTTTACTATCCCTTTAAATTAAGTATATACAAAACACAAAACAAAATTCCTTTATGCTTATTTATAATATAAAATAAGTTAAACTATTTCCTGATACTTTTGTGTTTATTTTGTAATTAGAACCCTGAGTATAAAAGAGCTTAAAATTTTCTTTGTTTAATTTTTTCAAATCAAGTATTCAAACTCTAACACTAAAAAGTGGATTGTTTATTTTGCTGAAAATATATCCAATTGTGATTTTGTGCTACATTTAATGGATAATCTATACTAGTTAATACAGCATTCATCTTTAAAGCCAAATTACAAATAAACTCACATAAATGTGCTTCTTAATTTAGAGGAAGGGGTGCTGCATTACCTCTTGGCTAGCATCCATTTTAGATATCTTTGTGGCACAGACTGTATCTAAACACTATTGACAACAATATCTTATATTAAACTTGTTCCTAGACTCGTTTATTCATGAATGATAATTGACTTGTCACTCTGAAGTAGACAGATCTTGTTTGAGAAGCTAGAAATCAATATGAAAATTAAAAATAGACAATTATAAAGAAAATAGCAACAGTCAATACTCGCATCACTCAGAATTTACCACTGTCAACTCTTCATATACTTGCTTTAGTCCTCTCTTTCTCCTTTTCTCTCTTCCTCCCTCTTTTTCTCCTTCGCTCTCTCTCCTTCCTCCTCCTTTTTCTTTCTTTCGTCACACCATTCTACCTTTCTTCCTTTGCATTCTTCTATTATTTCTCCTTCCTTTATCTTTTAAAGAAAAATATTCGGTTGTAGCATGTTTATTGTCTTTAACATTAATTTTTCTAGATTTATTAAATGTAATTGAAAAAATAAAATTACATTATTTATGCTGTACGGTGTGATATTTTGATATATCTTTTAAGATTGAAGTTATTACCAATGTCAGGCTAACTTACATTTTTATTGCCTCATATAGTTACCTTTTATGTGTGTGCTAGATCATATTTCAGGTAGAAAATAAACCCATAGAATGTCACTTAATGTCTTTAATTGGCTGAGATTAAGGACATTGCTTTAAATACTTAGCTAGTAGCAGTATTTCAACTGTTAACTACTGGGTTTTGAATTCAGCAGCATAAATCCAAAGCCTCTTTAATGAAATATTTCAGACTTTTTTTTTTTTTTTGGTGGTACTGGGGTTTCTGGAAGCCCTTCTACCTCTGGGCTACACTCCCAGATCTATTTTATATTTTTTTATTTGGAAACAGGGTCTCTTAAGCCAGTGAGCCTGGCTCTGAACCAGTGCGATCCTCCTGTCTCCGCCTCATAAGCTCAGGGATTCCAAGCGTGTACCACTACGCCCGGCATCAGACTTTTTATAATAACTTTTTTAGAAATTTTAAAATAATAAAAATTGAATCTTATTATAATTGGTAAAAATTTGTAGTAATAATTAGCAAAATAGCAATAGAGATAATACATTGATATAAAGAATCCATGCAGAATGTTTTACATCTAAAATTTAAGTTATATATTTATATTAATAAAGAATGATTTTTCAGAAAGGCATTTGAATCACTATTATCATAGTCAATTAAATTGTTTCTGTAAATATTTAAGGCCAAAATATAATTCTTAGAGAATAAAAGTGCTAGGGAATAATACAGAAATATATACACATCATTATATACTTTGAGATAACTGTACATGTTCTAACTTTTACCCTTTCCTAAAGAAAATTTAAACCAGAAAACAGATTTGTAGCAGCAACCTAAAAAAAATTTAGTTTAATTATCTATATAAGTATCAAATATGAATTTTATTTCATAGACAAAAGCCACAAGAGTAGAAGGTCTCTAAATTACTCATCTCCAAACTATAATTATACATATCAGTGACACATACAGAAAGATAAGCAAAAAGAAAAATTTGGAAATTATAACTTGACTTGTAATTTTAAGGAAAAATGTCCTGTGAAGAAGAGCAAGGATGATATGCATTAAGTGAATAAGTAGTTATGAAATATCTACTTTTATCAAGAATTATGAGAAATATATGTAGAACAAACAGAAAGAAAATATAAACAATACATTCCTTCAATAATGTAGACCATATAGTAGGAAAAGAACAAGGACACACAGCTGTCAAACAAAGTGGAAAAAGGAAGTAGATCACTGTGGGTATTTAATTTGGTAGCTATTGAAGTGAGAAAAGCAACAAATTCTTTGGGGAAGACAGGCATTTGAGGTTGTGTAAAATTATCACAGGGCAGCTGAGAGGAAGGTTGCCTTCTTGGTGAAGAAGTGACATGAATACATTCAGAAAAGGTGGAGACTCATAAAACACTGAAGAAACACAAGTTCAGAAATATAGTGGAACATGGTATACAATGAAAAGGTATAAATAAAAAATTAGGATAAATGATTTAGTGTGTTGTGTGTGTGTGTGTGTGTGTGTTGTGTGTGTGTGTTACTTAGGATTGAATCCAGGAGTACTCTATCATCTATCATTATCCCATACCCTAATCTCCTTTTTAAATTTTTTATATTCTGAAACACTGTTCTAGATGCTCTTTGAAATTACAGGTCATTTTCTCTCTTCAGAACATATGTATTGTTTATTGGTTGAGATAGAAACAGAAGCTGAATTTTTTTTTCTTTTAACAATTTTTTATTGAACATAAATAGTATACATTTAGACTATATTTGGTGCCCTCTCCCTCCCGCCCCCGTTTTCCCTTCTCCCTTCCCACCAATGGTTGTTCAGGTTAACCATGTCTTATTCATAATTTTACACATGTTCAGATGTAGACCCTCATTAATCAAGATCGGCCTTCCTCCTCTCCTATCTTTCCATTCAAACTTTGCTGGTATTTCCCCTCCATTATCTGGAGTCCCACTGGTATCCTTTGTATTTCCTAGTTTGGGCATATTAGAAGAAACATATGTACCTTCTCCTTCTGTGCTTGGCTGATCTCACTTAACATAATGTTTTCCAGGGCTTTCCATCCTCTTGCAAATGATATAATTTTTTTCTTCTTTATGGCTGAATAGAATTCCATTGTGTGTATTTCCCACAGTTTTGCTATCCATTCATCTGTTGATGGTGATCTGGGTTGGTTCCATATTTTGGCTATTACTAATTATGCAGCTATGAACATAGGTATGCATATGTTGCTGTATTTCTCTGAACTTTTAAAAATCGATTAAACAAATTTTAGGGTTGTGCCCTAAGATCTGTAAGATAGCAGAGAAGGGGCACCTAGCCTGACTAGAGGTAGAGTGCCAGAATTCAGATACAGTTCTCGTGGATACAGCCCCTGAACTTTAATAATAGAATAGACCTGAAAGTCAAACCATTGTTAAGCTATCAGAGGAGGGCACAGGTTCAACATTCCAACATATAGGTAGAAGTAGTAATTCCTCAATAAGATCTCCAAAGCTCAGAAAATTAAAACAAGAATTAACAAGTAGGATGGCATCAAGCTAAAAAGTTTCTTTTTATCAAAGAAAATCATCAAGAATCTAAAGAGAAGCCGGGCTTGGTGGCGCACAATTGTAGACACTATGCTTGGGAGGCTGAGACAGGAGGATCGCGCAGGTTCGAAGCTAGCCTCGGCTAATTAGTGAGGCTCTCAGCAATTTAGTGAGACCCTGTTTCCAAATAAAATATGTCTGGGAGTATAGCCTGGAAGTAGAAAGCCTCTGGGTTCCACCACCAGTACCCCCCCCACCACCACACACACACTAGAATCTAAAGAGAAAGCCTACAGAATGAGGGAAAATCTTTTCTGGCTATCCCTCTGATACAGGGTAATATCCAGAATACACAAAGAACTTAAATGACTTTATACTAGAAAAACAAATAGCCCAATCAAAAATGGGCAACTAAATTGAATAGACACTTCACAAAATATAAATATAAATGGCCAATAGATATATGAAAAGAATGTTCAATATCATTAGCAATCAGGGAGCTGCAAATCAAAACTACACTGAGATTCTATCTAATCTCAATCAGAATGACAATCATAAAGAAGTCAGATGACAATATGACAAGAATGTGAGGAAATAGAAAACTGTCTACACTATTAGTGGGATTGAAAACTAGTTCAGCTGAATGGATCCACCTTATAATCTGAATATACCATTTCTAGGTATTTTTCAAAAGGGGTTGAAACCAAAGAACTACATTAATATTTGCATACCCATATTCATAGCAGCACAATTCACAGTAGCCACACTATGGAATCAACCTAAGTGTCCATTAACAGATGAATTTATTACAAAATTATGTGAAATGAAAACAATGGATTTCTACTCAGAAATAAAGAACAACATTATGTCATTCATAAGATGTAAAGACCTTGAGACTATTATGTTAAGTGAGATTAGCCAAGCACAGAAATAGAAGGGACGTATGTGTTCTCTAATATGCCTGAACTAGGGAGTATTTGGGATACCAGAAGGACTCCAGATAATGGAAGAGGAACCTCAACAGAGCCAGGGAGGAAGAGTAGGGGAGAAGAAAGACTGAGGTTCATTAATGGAATACTAACATTGACTATGTGTATACATGTGAATATAGAGACCTGAATGGCGAAGGTGATGTAGTACCGTGTGTAAGTATGTCATGGTCAACATGATTTACATTATGATGTGATACTATAATTCACCAATAAAAGCAAAAAAAAAAAAAAAACTGGGAGTGGTGGTGCATGCTTGTAATCCTCGCAGTTGGGAGGCTGAGACAGGAGGATTGCACAGGTTCAAAGCCAGCCGCGTGCGCTGGCTTAGGAGACCGTTTCCAAATAAAATATAAAATAGGTCTGGGGGTGTAGCCCGGAGGTAGGAAGCCTCTGGGTTCCACCCCTGGCACCATAAAAAAAAAAAATATATATATATATATATATATATATATATATATATATATATGCAAAAAATAAATTTTTGAAAAGAAAATAAAACATTGAATAGAAATATTATCCAGGAAAATATGAAAGATGAGTGTCAAGAGTATAGAAGAATTTCTATTTTTGTATACACTTGCCAGCATTTTTTATTGTTTGACTTCCTAATTGCCATTCTAATTGAGGTTAGATGGAATCTTAGTACAGTTGTAATTTGCATCTCCCTGTTTGCTAATGATATTGAACATTTTTCATATATTTATTGGCAACTTATATTCGTGTATATGTGTGTGTGTGTGTGTGTGTGTGTGTGAGTGCACGCATGCACACACATGTAGTATCTATTTAATTTAGTGAATCTCCCATTTCTAGTTTGGGTTACTTTTTTACTATTAATTTTTTAAGTAATTTGTATATTCTAGATATTAGTTCTCTATCAGAAGAATAGCTGGTAAAGATCTCCCAATCTGTAGGCTCACTCTTTAGACTCTTGATGGTTTCCTTTGATAATGAAAATATTTTTACTTTAATGCAATGCCATTTTTCCTTTTTTAACTTCTTGTGACTTGGGGGAAGCGTTTCCCACGCCTATGTGTTGCCCTTCTCTAGTAATTTCAAAGTGTCCGCTCTAATTTCCAGGCCTTGGCTCCATCTTGTGCAGGGTGAGAAGAAAGGATTTAATTTCATTTTTATACAAATAATAATCAGTTTTCCCGACACGTTTTATTGAAAATACATGGCTAGCCAGGCGTGATGGCGCACGTTGCAATCCCTGAGCTTGGGAGGCGGAGACAGGAGGATCGCGCAGGTTCGAATCCAACTGTGCTGGCTTAAGAGACCCTGTTTCCAAAAATTAAAAAAAAGTATAAAATAGATCTGGGAGTGTATCCCGGAGGGAGAAGGGCTTCCAGGAACCCCAGTACCATCAAAAAAAAAGAAAGAAAATACATGACTATAATTTACAAATAGAAGCACACACAAAAATGAAAAGATTGTCTTTTCTCCAAGGGAAGATGTATAATTACAATGCACAAATAAAAAGTTTTACAATATCAATTTGCTTATGTGTGTGGGTTTGTTTCTGTATCTTTTATTCTGTTTCATTGATCTGCATGTCAGTTTATATGCCAATGTCTCTTAAACTATTAGTAGGATAGAAATTAGTATAGCCACTATGGAGATGAGAGTGGAGATTCCTCAGAAAACTTGAAATGGATCCACAATGTGACCCAGCTATAACATTCCTGGGTATCTTTTCAAAAGGGTTGAAATATATAATGTAATATATTCATATCCATGTTCATAGCAGCGCTATTGACAACAGCCAAATTATGAAACCAACCTAGGTGTCCATCAACAGATCAGTGGATTGCAAAATTATGAAATATACCCTCAATGGAATTCTACTCAGGAATAAAGAAGAATAAAATTATGTCATTTTCAGGAAAATGAATGGACCCAATGAAAATTATGTTTAGTGATATTACCCTATGACAGAAAGTGAAGGGTCATATATTTTCTCTCATGGGAAGAAGCTAGGGAGTAATCAGATAACAGGAGGGACTTCAGATAATTGAAGAGAAACTCCAATGGAGCAAGGAAAGAGGTCAAGGGGAATGTGGAGGGGAGGGAGAATTAATGAAAAAATACTTTTATTGATATTTATGTACATATGTATGAATGCCTCTGTATTTGCCAATGTCTTAATATCATGAACCAGGATGGGGGAAGTAAGGAAGGACCAGGGTATGGGGCTCACCAAGTGATGTGTGCGTTTATGTCATTATTACTATGAATTACATTATGATGTGAAACTATAATGCTCCGATAAATGTAAAAAACTAAAAAGACAAGGGTCAGAGATAACAAGAGTCACAATAAATTTCATGGTCAGTGAGGCACAAATAGCAGAAATAGCAGCAGTATATCATGAATTAGCAGGAAATTAATAGGACTAAGTATAGAGGGTTCTAAGGATAGAAAATAAGTAAAGCTCTAGATGTACACTTGTGTGATTAAGGAAGAATTTTGTACATTATCTTAACACAAACATTATCCTATAGACAATCTATAGTAATGTAAAAGATTTTAAGCAAATGTGATTCTAGCCAGTTCTGCCTAAAGGCTACCTGAAAAAAATGTGTTTGAGGAACAATTTGAGGAATATGGCTAGCCAGGTAGGAAGTCAGTGCTTGGTTCATAAATGCCTTAGCAAAGGCAATGGAGCAGAAAAGTGAGATTCAAAAACATTGGAGGCCAAAATTTTTAGCCAAATTTATTATTGAGAAAAATCTTATGTCATCAACCCATAACTGAGTAAACAATCCCTGAGATCTAGAAATTCACAGCTTGGTGGGAGAATACCAAGAATGAAACTATAATACGAAGTATTATAATATTAATATATTATAATATTCTTTGAATTCAGATATACGTGATTTAGAAAATTACAAAAAGAGTCAAGTGTGGTGGGGCATGCCTGTAATCTCAGTACTTGGGATGCTAAAACAGGAGTATCATGGGTTCAAGTAGAGCCTCAGCAACTTAGCTAGACTCAGTTTTAAAAAAAGAAAGTGCTGGGGGTAGAATGGTGGTGGAATGTTCTTGAGTTTAATCCCTAGTGCCAAACAACAACAAAAAGAAAAACACCAGAAGCACAGAAGCAGCCTGTGATCACATGAGCCCTAAAACCTCACGGAAAATTGTGAACAAATACACAGCATTGGTAGGTTTTAGAAAGACGATTCTAGAAGATACAGTTAAGGGGACATCAGTTTATGTAAAATAAAATATTGTCGTGGGCCAGAATGGCAGGGGTAAAGAAGGTAGATAGCAAGTAAAGATAGAAAGGAAAATAGGCTGAACTTGATGACTAACTTAATGTAGGATGTGAGAAGAAAGGAATAAAAATATCTGTAAGGTCTTTATTTGTGAAAGTGGGTGTATTATGATAGTTTTAACTAAGACAAAAATAGGAGAAATGGTAGCTGTAAATTGCTTTGGACATTTTGAGCTTGAAACCTCTTTTATAAATAAGAAATGATTCATATTTTCAACATGAAAATCCCAGTTTACAATTCCTTAAATAAATAAATGCATCATAAATCTTTTAGTTTTACAAAAACACTATCATGATTAAAATTCCTTCTATAGGCACTGTCATCATTGCCACATTTAATGTGTGCTTATAATCCTCTATAGATATTTTATTTAATATGTTCTCAGTTTTGATTTAAACAAGGATGAATTGAAATAGCTGTGGCCCCAAAGAATAGAAAAATAAAAGCAAATTAATCTTAATGTGTGATCATATCAAACTTTTGTTTAGAGGAGATAAAGACTTTTTCGCTTTTGTTGAACATTGTTGAGGAAATCCAAAAACATCAAGTGTCATTGAATTTATTCAACACATTTTACTACTTAGGATAAAATAATTTTAGTTATAAATCTACAAAGAAAGTCAATACATTATGAAACCTGGAGAATGGGAGAGAAATGTAAGCTTGAGAACAACAGAATACTTTTATCTACCACAATAAAGATTATTGGTGACTTATTAATCAGATATTATGGATCTTAATACCACATTTGAATAATTATATATGTTTTGTTATGGTGTTTTCCCCAAAATCCTTATTTAGCCTAAATTCCTGAGAAGCTACTTTGCTGCAACCATTAATAATTTTAAAAAATATTTTCAGTTTTAGATTATTAACAGAATAGTATAGTGATGGGCTTTGAGAAAGCTAGGAACTAAGATTGAGCATTTAAATCATCAAAATATAAACCGGGCATGGTGGTGCACGCTTATAATACCTGTCCTTGGAAGGCAGAGACAAGAGGATCGCGCAGGTTCGAAGCCAGCCTCGCTTGTTTAAGAGACCCTGTTTCCAAATAAAAATATAAAATAGGTCTGGGAGTGTAGCCCAAAGGCAGAAGGGTTTCCAGGAACCCCAGTACCACCAAAATAAATAAATAAATAAATAAATAAATAAATAAATAAATAAATTAATTAATTAAATAAATAGTCAAAATATATACTAATAGGTAAAGAATTATGAGAAATATTAGAAAAATATCCCAAATTTTCAAAAATTTGTTATTTTTCCCCTAGATTTGTGTTATAATTTAAGATCTATGAAGTTTTTGAGGCAATAACAAAAGTATAAAATACCAATCTGAGAGCAGCACTAATTTTAAAAAATGATGAGCAAATAAGGCGATCTGAAGGATGGAAGGGGGAAAGAGGGAAATTCTCTAATGCACATGATGTTCTTTAACAAACATATCAATTTTAATCACCAGGCCAAATATGAGAAGGAGGGAGGCGGAGGGAATGGAGTGGAAATTGGTTCAGGGCTAACTGGGTGGTATGTGCATGTATGTCTCTACCATCTTGTATCCAATTAAAGTATATGCCTACAGTGTACCCATAAAAATTAAAAAAAATGTTATTAGTTTAGTATTAATAATTTAGTCTAATATTTTGCACTGAAATAAATTTATGCTAGAAGTAGCCTGCTCACTCAGCTTAACATCCTTTAAGGGAATGTTAAGAGGAACATTTAGGGAAACTCTAGAGAAAAACTCCAGGAATGAGAGCCAAAGGTAACCCAAGTAAGGTGATCTTCCCAGGGCCTTGTTAAGAGAAGTAGTTGAATTCACAAATTTAGAGGCCAGGGCTTTAAGGACAAAGCTAAATAAATGAGTATGACAGATATTGTTCCAGGGCCTTTAACAGATGAAATTTTTTTTCTGGGGGAAAATGATCTCCAGAACTCGGGAAGCAAAATGAGACAAATATAAGATGTAAGTCTCCCATTGACTTACTAGTGCAGTGAAGGCACAGTTTGAATGAAAACCAATATAAGGCATTAAATTAACATCTTCTGATGAGTGAAATAAAAAGATGATGCCAGACGGGCATGGTAGTGCCTACTTGTAATCCCTGTGTTTGGGAGGCTAAGACAGGATGAGCACACTGGTTCGAAGCCAGACTCAGCTACTTAGGCTCTCAGCAACTTAGTGAGACCCTGTTTCCAAATAAAATATAAAATAGGACTGGGAGTTTAGTCCAGAGGTAGAAAGCCTCTGGGTTCTACCCCCAGTACCACCACCAAAAAAAAAAAAAAAAAAAAGATGATGTCAAACATATTCATTACCTGCTTTTTGTTCTCATTCTTATGACAGGTTTTTCAGTTCTTTCAAACCTCTTTGTGCAATTATAATTTCTTATAAAATTGAACTGAAGTTTTATCCATGCCAGTGAAATATGTCTGTGAATGTGTATTGTCAAGCCAGATTAAAATTTCTATGGCTATATAAAGTGTTTTAATGGACTTAATAAATATTAACAAGCCAGGTGTTGTGGTGCATGCTTATAATCTTAGTACATGGAAGACAGAAGGATCACAGGTTCGCAGACAGCCTCAGCTACTTAGTGAGGCCCACTGCAGCTCAGTGAGACACTGTTTTAAAATAAAGAATAGCCGGGCGTGGTAGCACATGCTTGTAATCCCCGTGCTTGGGAGGCTGAGACAGGAGTATCACGCAGGTTCGAAGCCAGCCTCTGCTGGCTTAAGAGACCCTGTTTCCAAATAAAAAATATAAAATAGGTCTGGGAGTGTAGCCTGGAGGTAGAAGGGCCCTGGGTTCCATCCCCAGTACCACCAAAATAAATACATAAATAACAAAATAATTAAAAATTGGGCTGTGGGGGTAGCTCAGAGATATAGAATGTCCCTGTGTTCAATCCCCAGTATTGCCAAAAAATCACTAACATGAATATTAACACAAGTATATTCTTTGTTTTCAAAATGGCTAGCACAAGATTGGCCACATTTATTTTTTCAACAATAAAAATCTTGTGTTATTAGGCTACATTGTTCAAAACAACCACCTTAGATTGTTTTAAACATATTTCTTTTATGCAGTTTTATAATTTATATTTTATTGTTGCATTATAGTCTCACATCATAATGTAGAACAGGTTGTCAATGGATACATGCACACAGTACTTGGTGCCCCTCCCCACCCTGCCTCTTCATTTTACTCTCTCACAATACTGAGTGTCCAGATTAACAATGTTTTATTCACATATATACAGACACATAATCCCAAGTAGCATTTCCATCAATGAACCTCAGCCTTCTTCCTTCCCTACCCATCCTCCCTGGCTTCACTGAAGTTTATCCTTCATTATCTGGAGTCCCTCTTGTATCCCAAATACTCCTGAGCTCAGGCATATTTGAGAAAACATGTGTCCCTTCTCTTTCCATGCTTATCTAATCTGAACTCCAGGTCTTTCCATCTTCTTACGACTGACATAATTTTGTTCTTTTTTATTGCTGAATAGAATTCCATTGTGTGTATTACCCGTAAATTCATAATCCATTCATCTGTTGATGGACACCTAGGTTGGTTCCATAGTTTGGGTATTGTGAATCATGCTGCTGTGTACATGAGTATGCATATATTACTGTAGTTTTCTGATTTCAACCCCTTTGTTAAGATACCCAGGAGTGGTATAGCCAGATTGTATGGTGGATCTATTCTCAGTTTTCTAAGGAATCTCCATACTGATCTCCATAGTACATGGAGATTATAATGGCTAAACTAGTTTGCACTCCCACCAACAGTATAGAAGAATTCTGATTTCCTCACATCCTCAAGTAGCACCAGCAAATTCAAAAGAATTAATATAATTCCATGCCTCTTTTCAGATCACAGTGGAAGGAAAGTAGAAATCAACAATAGAAAGACCAAAAGAAATTATATAAATACATGGAGAGTGAATGATTTACTCTTTAATAAGAAGGGGATAAGATCAGAAATAAGGTCAGGCATGGTGGCACATGCTTGTAATCCCAGCATTTGAGAGGCTGAAAAAGGAGGAACACAGTTTTTGGATAGCTTCAGCTACTTAGTGAGGCCCTCTGTAACTCAGTGAGACCCTATTTCAAAATAAAGAATTAAAAAATAGGGCTAGGGGTGTAGCTCAAAGGTAGAATGCTTCTGGGTTCCATCCCTAGTACCGCAAAAAAAAAAAAAAAAAAAATCAGAAATAAGGGGAGAAATTTAAAAAAAAATCCCTAGAATTAAATGAAAATAAAGACACAACATACCCAAATCTATGGGACACTTTGAAGGCAGTTTTAAGTGAAAAGTTTATAGTATTGAGTGCCCACGTAAGAACAGAAAGTAGAACTGAGCGTGGTGGCACAAGCTTGTAATCCCAGCATTTGGGAGGCTGAGACTGGAGGATCACGGTTTGAAGACAGCCTCAGCCACTTAGTGAGGCCCTTTGCAACTCAGTGAGACCTTGTTTCAAAATAAAGAATAAAAAAATAGAGCTAGGATTTTAGCTCCTGTAACTTGGAGGTAGAATGCCCCCCTGGGCTCAATCCCCAGTACCAAAAAAAACAACAAACAAACAAACAAACAAACCAGTCGTCAAATCAACAACCTAATGGCACATTTCAAGGTCCTAGAAAAACAGCAACAGTCTAATATCAAAGTTAGCAGAAGGCAGGGCATAATTAAAATCAGAGCAGAAATAACTGAAATAGGAAATAAAAAAGCAATACAAGTGATTAACATGAAGTTTATTAAATTAATTTATTAGAGCATTTTGTAGGCTTAGCAAATAAATATATATACTTCTGTATCACATATGAAGTTTTGGTTAAGTAATTTTATTATTCTCATTTAGGTAACTCCAGAAGCTTGTTGGCTCTCACCACTGAGCAGACAAGTGTAGACTTCATCAGGCTCAGCTTTCTCCTTTCTTATGTCTTCAGACAGCTCAATTGATTGAATAGTTATCAACATATTAATAAATAATCTAACCATTATTTGAGTACTTATTACTAGGTTTTAGGTAGTGTCCTAAGATCTATAGGTGTAAAAATAATGCTTACAATCATCTTCTGTTAAGTTTCTTACTAGTGGGTTAACTGCCATTTCAAGTGAAGCATTCTGATTTCACATCTTTGCTTACAAATGTATCCCTGACTTGCTTTACCAAGAATATAAACAGATAAATGAATGTTCAATAACAATTATTGCAAAATGTCTCTCTATATATGTCAGCCACATATGGAACACAGAGTGAAGATTAAAGTCCTTATATAAAGGATGTATCTTCTCCTTGCCTGGAGGTTCTCCTCTGAAAAGAATTAGTAGTTTGTGTTTTTGTCCCTACCTGCAAAATTTCTGAAAACTTGTTCAGTTGTTTAAATTGGTATCCTCCCCACAAGAGGCAGTATTGTAGGTATTTAAATAATGACTATACATCCCTATTTCTACAAATATAACTATTTAATCACTAGTTTGAGGAAGAAAGAAATGAGGGATCACCTAGGATTCTCAGTGACAGTGCATATCCCGCTCCACCTAACACTGTTCAGAATAGGGATGCTTGGTTAAATTTAAATTTTAGAAAAACAAAATGCTACTGTTTTAGTATAAATATACCCTGTACACTAGTTGAAACATAATTATGTTAAAATGTTTACTGCTTATCTGAAATTCAAATTTAATTGATTGTCCTATATTTTATCTGGCAATGCTGGTACCGGCAACATCTTAATTATGCAGATGCTTAGGGCATGTTCATGAGAATCATAAAGCAAACACAAAAGCTTGGATTGGTGTTGAGCTTGTTACCTTCCATCCAGCAGATCTGAACCCAATAATCATCCTACAAAGATTCAGTACTCACAGAATTATTATTCAAATTTCCCACAGAGTATCTCCTTAAAATAGGCATTTTAAGTACACAAGCTCTATTTTTTTAAATGATTCAAAGACTCCCTATTGTCTACAAAATACTCCTTAATTCAGCATATAAATCTAGTTATGCTTTGTACCTTGAATACATTTCTCAGTTTACTCCTCAGCCTTCCATTTCACAGGGATTCCAGCTCTATGAAGTTGTTTTATATTTATTGAACACAACAAATGAGTGGTACTTTGCATGTTTACTCTGATGGAAATATCTGTCTTGCCTTTATTATAAACTTTCCATCACTATGACATTGTGTGTTTGTTAACGTTGTGGTCTGTACTCATGTCCTTTAGATGTTTTCTCACACATCTTTCATATTCCTGCTTCTCCAACTACACTGTGAACCCCTCACAGACACACATTATATATATGTAGAGATAGATAGATAGATAGATAGATATAGATTATATCTTCATATCCTTTATGTTCCCTAAAACATGGAACATAAGTCTCCAAATGCTTTTCACTCAGTGAATATGTGAATGAATTAAAGATTAATGAAATTGCCATCTTTCAATAAAACATCTGAGTCTATCAGGAAGTAGAGAACATGTTGTCTATTTCTTAAATTTTACTATTGTCACAACATTTTGCTCATAACTTAAAAAGAAGATAGAAGATAAAGTGCTATTTACAACTACTTATCATATACATTTTTTAATGATGCAAAGTACCTTTTTTGGTGAAACAGAGAAGAATATATTTTCAGAATGACAAAAAGCAAACATGGGAGAAGTCAAAGAAAAATCATATGGATCGCGTTTTCTGTACTGTGTGACAGGGCTTTAACTGATGAAAATCCTTATAGCTTTGCAGATTTAATGAGCCTTTTTTTTAGCATACTTATAAATAAAGACCTTGGCCCAAGGCCTAAATTCACCAGGCTCCATCCTCCTTTTCTGGTCTGCAAGATCCTGAGTATACTTTCTTTCACCCTCAATTATGAAGTTAGTCAGCAGGTTTTTAATGGACAACACAGTTGTGAAGAAATTTTAAAACATGTTGAAATAACAAGAGAGATAGTGCCCTCATTAAATGGACTAAAGCATGAATTTCAGTTCTAATCAGGATTTTAAAATACCATGACAGAAATGTATAATAAAAAGTGATAGAAAGGACTGACTCTGGAAACTTTATATAATGCTTAATTTATAAGAGAGAGAGAGAGAGAGAGAGAGAGAGAGAGAGAGAGAGAGAGAGAGAGAGAGAGAGAATATACATATATGGATATATATTCATCCATATATGTTGTTGATTTGAAAACTTAGAAAATATTCTAGTACTTATTAAGAGAGCATGGTAATACACACCTATAATCCAGCCTCAGCAACCTAGGCCCTCCATAACTTAGTGAGAGCCTGTTTCAAAACAAAAAACAAAACAAAACAAAAATAAAAATAAAAATATGGCTAGAGGTATAGGTCAGAGGTAGAATGTCTCCAGAATACAATCCCCAGTATCATCACACACACACACACACACACACACACACACACACACACACACACACACACACTATTTAGAGCAGTTTTATTTCACAGAAAAACTGTGTAGCAGATACAGAGCTCTTATGTACTCCTTTTTCCCCTTTCATGTACATAGCCTTCCTCTCTGTCAACGTCTCACGCGGCATTGTGACAATTCATTGATTGTGGCAATTAATGAATCTGTACTGATATATATCATTATCACCCAAAGCCCATAGTTTACATTAGGGTTCACTCTTGGTGTTATACATTCAATGGGCTTTAATAAATGTATATATCATTATGGTTTCATAGCGGATAGTTTCATTGTCCTCAGAATCCTCGGGGCTCCACAATAGTCATTTCTCTATTTTTTCAAACTCTAGAAATTTTATTACAGAATAATATTTTATTGACAGGATACACTGTAGTATATTCATTCTGCTACTGCTATGGTTTAATTTTGAATGCTCCCCCAAGGCCCACATATGAAAGGCTTGGTTGTCAGGAAAGTGCTATTGCAAACTGGTGAACCTTTGAAAAGTGAAACCTTGTAAAAGGTCTTTGGGTCTTTGGAGGCATTCCCACCAAGGGGATTGTAGGACCCTGGTCACTTCGCTTTTGTTCCTTTTGCTTGTTGGCTTATTATGTAAATGGATTTGGTCTGCCATATACTATCTTCCACTATGATGTACTGCCTTTCTCTAGGCCCCAAAGCAATGAAGCCAACTGATCACAGACTAGAACTTCAGAAACTTTGAGCACAAACTGACTAACATATCAACTGAAGAATATCTATTGCTTGCTTTCAAGTCTAAGCAATTATGAATAGAACTTTTATAAAGATCAGTGTGCAATTTTTGTGTGAAAATAATTTTTCAACTCATTTAGATAGGTATCGGAAACCTATTGCTGGATCATATAGTAACTATATGTTTAGTTTTATAAAAT
The DNA here is from genome assembly GCF_963383645.1 of Muscardinus avellanarius. Taxonomy (NCBI): domain Eukaryota; kingdom Metazoa; phylum Chordata; class Mammalia; order Rodentia; family Gliridae; genus Muscardinus; species Muscardinus avellanarius. Next base: position 157,315,641 of record NC_137787.1, read on the forward strand.
ATTACCAAACACGCCGGGCATGGTGGCACGTTTTTAATCCCCGCGCTTGGGAGGCGGAGACAGGAGGATAGCGCAGGTTCGAAGTCAGCCACACTGGCTTAAGAGACCCTGTTTCCAAATAAAAAACATATATAAAAATAGGTCTGGGAGTGTAACCCGGAGGTAGAAAGGTTTCCAGGAACCCCAGTACCACCAAAAAAAAAAAAAATATTGCCAAACTCTTCCAAAAGTTACTGTACCATTTTGCATTTCCTCTAGTAATGGATGAGATATCTTATTATGCTATATTCTTGTCAGCATTTTTTGAGGGGTACTGGGGTTCCTGGAAGCTCTTTTACCTCCGGGCTACACTCCCAGACCTATTTTATATTTTTTTATTTGGAAACAGGGTCTCCCTCTGCCTCCCAAGCGTGGGGATTTGATTACAAGCGTGCGCCACCACGCCTAGCTTTGTCACTAATATTTTAATCTGCAGTTCCTTAATTACATATGTTCTTGAGCATCTTTTCCTGTTTGTTTAACATCTTATATTTTCTTTGATATGTGTCTGATCTGACTTTTCCCATATTTTAATTGTTTGGGGTTGTTATTTATATTCTTAATGCTGAGTTTTATGGGTTCTTTTGGGTTACAGTCTTTTAGTAAATATTTCTTTTTAAAAAATTTTATATTGGTGCATTGTAGTCATACATCTTAATGGGATAAAAGATTGTGGAGACATACATGCACACATCACCCTATTAGCCTTTACTGGATCCCCACCCATACCCTCCCCACCCCTCCTTACCATGCTTGGCTTAGTGATTGACTTTGATATGCTAATTTACTTACATCATGTGCTTTAAAGAGTTTCCCTCTTCTCTCCTCCCATACCCTCCCTTAACTGGCCTTATTTGCTCCTCTATAGGATCTTCTTCTTCATCTAGATTTCCTCCTTTTACCCATTTCTCTCTAGCTTTCACATATTAGGGAAAGCATCTGATTTCTTATTGTGACTGACTAATCTCACTTAGCATAATGTTCTTCAATTCCATCCATTTCCCTGGAAATTACGTAATTGTGTTTTTCTATATGGGTGAGTAAAATTCCACTGTGCACGTATCCCACAGTTTTGTATTCCATTCATCTGTTGATGGACATCTTGTCTGGTTCCATAGTTTGGCAATGGTGAATTGTGCAGCTAAGAACATAGATATACATGCATTAGTTTGGTAGTTTGGTTTCCTTTCTTTTGTGTAGAAACCCAAAAGTGGTATTGCTGGATCAAATGGTAAGTTCATTCTCATTCTTCTGAGGATCCTCCATATTGTTATTTTCTCTTAGTTTGTGGTTTATCTCTGCATTATTTTGACAGTATCCTTTTCAAAGCAAAATATTTTAAAGTTAATGAAGTCCAACTTATTCATATGCAAAAATACAAGTTAAATCTAGGTACAGACTTTATATTTTTTTTAAATTAACTCAAAATATAATGTAAAGTCTGTACCTAGGTGCAACTTATATTTTTTTTTCATATGTGCGCTCGGTTTTTCCCAGAACTACCTCCTGAAAAAAGCTGTTTTTTCTCTGTTATATTGCTTATGTTACTTTGTAAAAGGATTATATATATTAGTCCTATTTCTGGGCTTTTTTGTTTCATGTTTTTTAGTCTATTAGCTCACCAGTATCACATAGTCTTATTTATTGAGATTTATACTATGAACTTGGATATGTTGATTTTCTTGCTGTGTTCTACTTCTTCAATTCTGTCTGGCTGTTATGGTTGGATTTTTTTTCCTTTTCATATAAACTTTAAAATCTTCTTGTTGTTATCTCTAAAAATTTCTTGCTGGAAGTTTGATTGGGATTTTGTTAAATCTATGGATTGACTTGAGAAAAACTGACATTTTGATCATATTGAGTCTGCCTGTCTATGGACATGAAGTAGTTCTCCACTTAGTTCTTTGATTTATTTCATCAGAGTTGTATAGTTTTCTTCACATAGACCTTTTGCTTACTTTGCACGAAACTTCCATTTTGTTGGTTGCTAATGTAAACATTTTGTTTTACTTTCAAATTTAATTGTTCATTTATGTCATATAGGCAGTGTCATAATTTTTATGTAAAAAGTGAAAGACAATTTGCCTTTAATAATAATTTGCCTTTATTTTTTGTGTGGTGTTGGGGGTGGAACCCAGGGGCATTCTACCTCTGAGCCACACCTTCAGGCAAATTTTTTCTTTATTATTTATTTTATTAGCAGTGTAGACATTATTTTTATTTTGTTTTATTAGTCTTTTTATTTTATTTTTTTGAAACAGGGTCTCACTGAGTTGCAATGGGCCTTGCTAAATAGCTGAGGCTGTTGGCAAAGCACAATCCTCCAGTCTCCACCTCCTGAATGCTGGGATTACAAGCATGTGCCACCATGCCCGGCTAATTTTTTATCTTTATTTTGAAACAGGGTCTCGCTGAGTTGCAAAGGGCCTTACTAAGTAGCTGAGGATGTCCTCAAATTGCGATTCTCTTGTCTCAGCCTCTCAAATGCTAGGATTATAACTGTGCACTGCCATGCTTGGCTTGCCTTTAATGATAAATTAATTGATATGTCATTCTAGACAATTTTTAATACAGGCAAAAAGAAAGAAAAATATAAAGCTATATATTTACTTAGGCTCATGTACATACCAATACATGCATCCCAGCATAGATACTTTTTAGTTTTATAACTTGAAGACAAATCATAGCTAATATTTTATGTCATTTCTAATGGTATTTGATGTGTATATGCATATGTATAAGCATGTACCCAAGAGTGTTTTACTTATCCAATTGTGGTGTTATCTCCAGTCTTTTTTTTTTGTCTCATTTAAACTGCCCATCACATCTATAGTCTGGACTTCAGTCCTTGACACTCTCCTGTCCACATGCCATGTCTGTTAGTGGGCACTCTTCATTCCCTTCAGCACTTCTCTGTTGTACTTAACTATAAAAAACTCAATTTGATTAGCTGCAATATGATGACATTTTATGTTTCCTCCAATTACTAAATACTTTTGCTGAAAATCTCAAACAGGACTAAATATTTTTACTGCTGATTCAAATCGCAAAGTTCAATCACTAGGCAATTAAGTCTTATTGTTTTAGCTATGCTCATTCATGAATTTTCCTTTTTTTTTTTTTTTTTGGTGGTACTGGGGGTGGAAACCAGGGGCTTTCTACCTCTGGGCTATACTTCCAGACCTATTTTATTTTTTATTTGGAAACAAGGTCTCGCTAAACCACTGAGAGCCTCACTAAGTAGCTGAGTCTGGCTTCAAACCTGTGCGATCCTCCTGTCTCAGCCTACCAAGCCCAGGGATTATAAGCATGTGCCACCATGCCCAGCAGGAATTTCACTGTTTAAAAAATGCTTTTGCTTTCTTCTCAGACTTAATCCTCCCCACTTCCATATTAGTATATGTGAAAAACATTAGAAGAAATTAGAGATGAAATTCCTTGAATTCCCCATCAATATGTTTGCAGTTTGGGAGAAACCATTCTTCCTAAATATATTTGTGAATTATCTAGTCTATGTAGGCATTAGGGACTAAAGAGAAAAGATAAATGGTTCTATCTTGAAAACATTCACAGTCTTGTGAGGTAGACTGACAACAATTTACATAAAATGTAAGTTATACAGTCTGTAGAAGTTGATAATTGTTATAAAAAAGAAAACTTAGAGTAGGGAAAGGGGCAGATGACAGTTTTCAATATGATTGTCAGAAAGGGCCTCATTGAAAAGAAGACTTGAACAAAGTTTTTGGGAACTGAGAGAGTTTTCCCTGTAACTATCTTCAGAATGAGCACTATATTCTGAGGGAATAGCCTGAGTAAAAGTCCCAAGAAAGGAACTTACAAATATGCTTCTATAAGGAACAGAGATCCAGTGTAGCCCAAATAAAGTGACAGCAATGTGGAAGACAAGGAAGGCAGAAGGATGATGAATGTGTGGAGCCATTGCAGGGCTTTGAGCAATTTTTGTTTGTTTTTATATGTTTGCTTATCTGTGGCTTAAACTATTTTCATATTATTAGTTCACTCTACTTTGTTTTAATTTCTAGACAGTTCATATAGCTTTATGCTACTTATATTTGGTTTTCTTAATAGTTTCTTATTTTCTGGTTACATCCCAAGTTTGTAATTTATTCCTTTAATGCATATAGTTTACCTTAATTTTGTTTTTTATTGACAAATAAAATGTACATATCTTGGATGACACATATTTTCTACAATGTAGAGTTTATTTATTTTATGTTTTATACTAGATAATTTCAGTATTTGAAGACTATGGCAATATGTTCTTCTGTTCACTGTTTTTGTTTGTTTGTTTGTTTTGTTTTGTTTCTGATAAGGTAACCATCTGTTTCCACTGGTTTGGGAAATGGGGCTGGACGTTCTTTGTGTTTCTTGAAAATTTCCTTAGGTTGATTTTGAATTTCTGCAGAGAGAGAGAGGGGGGGGGGGGAGGGAGGGAGGGAGGGAGGGAGGGAGAGAGAGAGAGAGAGAGAGAGAGAGAGAGAGCGAGCGCTGTGTGTGTGTGTGTGTGTTAGCAATTCTCATCATCAAACTGAGAGAACACTAAATTGTCTGCTGGATTATGCAACTAATTTGTATAATTTTTGGTGATGAAATGAAGGAATTTTGTTCCATGTCTTCTATTTTTTACTAAGAACTACAAGGCAAATTTCATATGAGAAATAGTTGGTGATTTTGAATGCTCTGCCTAAGCAGCAAGGTAGAAATAGACTATTTTTCCTCTACATTTTTTTATGTGGAAAATCAAGTTCTTGAGAGATTATATGCCTTTTATTTCAGTGTTTTAGACATTACTTTGTTGTTGGGAATTTCTACATTGGTGATATCTTGGCTGTTACCTCTGATCCTTCTATCCCTTGATACCATTAATAAGAAGTCCAAAGTCTTCAAGATCTGGAGAAACTTCAAAGCAAAATCTGACTTTGTCTTTAGTTACTTTCCTTCTGCATTCTATTTGTTTGGAGGATCTCTAGGCTCCTTCCCTCCATGCCAGCTTGACTAGAAGATTAAAAGGCCTAAACAGCATTTTATTATTTCACTTATATATACTGTTAGGCTCACTCAATATGTCATCTTGCTGGAAATTAAAATGCCTCACAGTTTATCTTTATAGCATCTTAATCTGCATTGTCTGCTTTTTAATTTATTTAATGTTGGCTTTTCTCCCCACCCTATGTTATAAGGTTAGAAAAAATTTATGCACTATAATATATATATATATATATATATATATATATATATATATATGCACTATAATATATATAATGCACTATAATATATATATATATATATATATATATATTTTTTTTTTTTTTTTTTTTTTGCAGGTCTGGGGATGGTCTGGGGCATTCGACCTCCGAGCTATACCCCCTGCCCTATTTTTTATTCTTTATTTTGAAACCAGGTCTCACTGAGTTGCAGAGGACCTCACCAAGTATCTGAGGCTGTCCACAAACCGTGATCCTCTGGGTCTCAGCCTCCCAAATGCTGGGATTACAAGCGTGCGCCACCATGCCCGGCTTGCACTATACTATTCTGAAAACATAGCTTGGTGTTTAGTACTTAGTAAATATATAATATAGTTTATTGAATGGCTGAATTTATAATTCTATGAACTTATTTTTTCTACTAATAAAATATCATTCATTACATTTTTACTACTACATAAAAGATAATAGAATAGTTTAATCCTTTGCCATATTGTCAATTTAATTGTTCCTTTTTAATTTTTTTTTCTTTTTTTGCGGGTCTGGGGATGGAATCCAGAGACATTTGACCTCCTAGCTATACCCATTGTCCAATTTTTTATTCTTTATTTTGAAACAGGGTCTCACTGAGTTGTGAAGGGCCTCACTAAGTAGCTGAGGCTGTCCGCGAACCACGATCCTCCAGTCTCAGCTTCCCGAATGCTGGGTTACAAGTAAATAAATAGGCCATATACTGAACTGTTTTACTTTATTTAAATACCTTTATAACTATTTTACTTTAATTACTTCTAGAACAACATTATTGAAGTATAAGGATATACATAATATTAATATGTTTAATATATATAACTAGCTTAATTTGGACTTACATGTGCATCTATGATCTCCACCACAATGAAGTTAAAGCAGAAATCACATTTGGCATGCTGCTAACAAGTTCTATTATACAAACATTGCATGTGGTTGAACAAAGCATTCACTAATAAGCCAGGTTTTACTCCTTTGGCTGAATAGATTTCTTTGGAAAATATTTCAGTGCTCATGATCATCTCATAATGTAAAAGATGCAGTTATTTTTATAGCCTAGTACAACTTCATAAAGGAACCTGATGTATTGGGAAATATGTGAGTTCCGTAGTTAAGAAGAGCCAGGTTGAAATTCCATACTTAATAGATGTGTAATCTTGAAAAAAATTCTTAACATTATAAATCTTCACTTTCACCACTTTCAAAGTCATTATTATATCTATATTGCAAAGCTATTGGGACAATGTTAGATACTATGATAAATATATGGCATTTAGTTTTCATGCAGCAAATTAAAGCTATTTTTATTTATGAATTCCTATTTGGAAAAACCATCAACACACACACACACACACACACACACACACACACACACACATACACATGCATGCACATACATGTGGTGCGTGAGACCATTAAAGGTTCTGAGATGTAGAGGACTCAAAACCACTAAGCACATGTATGAGGAAATCATATGTCCTCTAGGCAGGACAGAGCGTCTTCTTAATACCTTGGCTCTCTTTCTTCACTCATTTAAATACTCTGCTGGTATAGGATCTTTCTTATCTCTAGGGTGGTGAAATTTTTCCTAAAAGGGATGTTGTTTACATCATTTAGATAAATGCCTTGGGGTTTCTTTAGCTAATCCATTCTTTTGCTTTTGTCCTTTCTCTTTACTGGCAATATTAGACAGTTTTATACTTGACGATGATTTATGCGTCTCAACTTTTCAGATTTCCTGCTGCTGGGAATTTTGCATCCCAAGGCACTTACATGTCTATTTCTCCAATTTTGGCAAATAGAACTAGACAAAAGGTGTATTCTTGCAAATGGAGACAAATTCAGACCAAAGAAATTTTTTTTCTTCTAGACACATTAAAGTGCTAGAGTTGTGTGTTCTCCAAAAAAATTATAGGAAAGTATTAGATGTAACTCAGTGGTAGAGCCCTTGCTTGGCATGCACAGGGTCCTGTGTTGGAACCCCAGTACTGATCCCATACAAATTGTAGAGAAAATGAAGCATCCTTCAGGAAGGTATTTAAAACTTTTCTATTGGTATAAGAATTTGTACTTCATTTATAATAGCCTGAGTATACCACTGTCTTCAAAATATTTCAAATAAAAACTAGGCTTGTTAGCATTAAACACAAAAAGTATGACTTATTTAGCTTAATACTTTCTCCTAATTTCTGAATAAATAAGCAATTTACTTTAATGAACTTAATAAATAATGCAGTTGACAGTTATTCATCAAAATTATTTTAATGTATCCCCTTCTTTCTCACCTGTTGTTTAATTTGCATTCATTGATGATCATTCTTCATTCTTGTAGGAAATCAGTGTCACAAACATGACAGTTTATTTGATTTTTAAAAATATTCCATTATGAAATACAATTATTTATTTATTTATGTATTTATTTATTTATTTATTTATTTGCAAATTGAATCCAGGCTCATTCTACATCTGAGATACACCCCTAGCCCTATTTTATATTTTTATTTTTGGAACAAGATCTCACTAAATTGCAGAGGTCCTCACTAAGTAGTTGAGGTTGGCCAGGAGCCTGTGATCCTCCTGTCTCAGCTTCCCAGGTACTGGGATTCCAAGCATGGACTATCATACCTGGATAATATTTACTTTTTAAAAGAAAAATACGACTTTGTAGAAATATAAAAGATTATGTTATTTTTAATTCATAGATATATTTTTATTTTAGTAAATTCTACATTAGCTTTTTCCCTATATTTATTGAAATAAATTTTCTCACCAACTTACTATCTCCAAGAAACTATTTTTTTACCTGGAATTCAGTGAGGTGAGGGTGAGGTGAGAAGCACCAGAAATGACACAAAAACAAGAGCCTTCTGAGACTTCACCATGTGCTGGCTAGGAAAGATCATATATTCATTTACATATCACAGATATATGTTGAGTTTTATCTAATCATTGTCAATTTCTTCCTGTAATTTTTCAATACCTATTGAAAAATTTATGATTGTTTCTCTTCCATCTTTTAATAAAATCCATTACTTCCATTGATTTTTCTTTTTCCTATTGTGAACTCACTTTCATTTTATAATACTTTATTAATTCATTACATTATCTTAATTATCCAGTACTAGTTTAAACTTTCTAGCAATGACTTTCAAATTTTTGCTTCAGTTTTCATGAGTGAGAATGGCCTGCCATTTATACACACACACACACACACACACACACACACACACACACACATTTTTTTTAGTATTAGGGATGGAACCCATGGGCATTCTATCTCCAAGCTATACTCTCAGCCTTATATTTTATTCATTTAGAAACAGGGTCTTATTGAGTGGCAAAGGGTCTCATTAAGTAGCTGAGGCTGTCCAAAAACCATGAGCTTCCCAAATGCTGGGATCACAAGTATGTACCACCATTCCTAGCTGCCATTTTCCATTTTCGTACTTTCTGTGATTTTATTAGTTATATAAAGTGAGGTGATATTTCTTGTTCTGTTCTTTTGAAGAATTTATGTAACCAGAAATTTGTCTTTTTAAATGGTTGGTGCAACTTATGTGTAAAAGTTTGATATATTATTTTGTGTGTGTGGTACTGGGAATTGAAACCAGGGGCACTCTACCTCTGAGCTATACCCCAGCCCTATTTTATTTATTGTTTGAAAGAGGGTCTTGTTACATTGCTGAGGGTCTTCCTAAGTTTTTGAGGCAAGCCTTGAATTTGAGATGCTCCTGTTTTGGGCTCTCAAGTACTGGGATTTCAGGTATGCCTACACACACTTTGTGGAGGAGAAATTAAGGGGAAGAAGACAAAATGAGTATTCTCCAACTGCTTCGTGTCAAAAAAGAATGAAAATGAAAAAAAAAATATGTTGTAGAGATATAAAAGTTGTTAAAATACAAATCTTCAGCTGTTGAGTGTGGAAGAGAAAGTGACTTCCATAGTCCAGGATGATTTTGACAATTGGGCAATATCTTTGTCAGTAGCAACAAATTCAAGAACCATCTCTGGTGGATGCATAATGAATCCTATGATGTGCATACTACTTATTGTGTATTCAGGTTATTGTAAAAATAATTCTTATAAGCAGATAGATAAATAGGTGTGGTGATGAGAGATGTTTCAGCTAACACATAGACATGGGAGCCAGGAGACTATGTAGAAAGAAAAAACTCTTATCATGGTTTAAGTACCTAGAATATAATGCTGGGAAACAGAAAAAAAAATAACTTGTGCATTCAAATAAAGAAGGAAAGAAATATGGGATAAGTTGCTCTTTTTGTCACACTCAGTGAAAAAAGGCTGATTTATTTTTATGTATTTTGCTTTGTTTTAAAGTAATACAGAGCAATATCATTTATATTTTGAAAAAAATACCTGAGAGAATGAAAATTTGATAACATGAGAATGAGGATATAATTTAGAAAGTAAGACTGAGAAGAGACTAAAATAGATTTATAGAAATATAATAAGAAACAAACTTAAACAGGAAGAAAAAAATCTTTATTTGCTCTGCTGAGAAAGACATGATGACTGAGGAAGGAATGGGAATTGAATATATTTAGTGTTCTCTCTGAGGTGGAATGTGAAGACATTTGCTGACATAGAACAAAATGTAGTGTGAAAGGGATACCAGAAAACTTTGGATTTTAACATTCTGCATAATTATGTGAATGTTTTTTAGCTACTCATCGTCTAAAGTGCAGGGCGGTACCATGTATCTTCAATTTTATTAGCAAATTCTGCTTTATATATAAGTAGCAAAAGTAATAAAAATGTATCCATGTTGTAAATCAACCTGGGTTGCTGGGGGTGAAAAACAAAAAAGGACAAATTATCTAAGTGTCAGAGGAGAACACAATGTGTAATTGTCAGTGATGATTCTCTCATGATTGTGATCTTTCTCATTTGAAAATTATAGTCATGAGAACAGGAAGAGCTTGGAGAACAAGGTATTCGGACTTATGCATTCAGCTTCATTTCAATGAATGACTAGTTGATAGGGGGCAGAAAGAAGTATATTGGCTAGGGGCTTCTCAAAATGGCAAAGGATAAATCGGAGCCCGCCGTGAGGCAAGGCTGTTTCTGGAACCTCCAAGGCCGGATTGGAGCCTGCTTAGGGGTGAGGCTGGTGTCTGGGCTAGTGAGGCCAGGATTGGAGCCTGCTGTGAGGCAAGGCCTTGGAGGCTGGGATTAGAGACTGCCGAGTGTTTAGGCCAGTGCCGGGGCCTGTTAGGCCAGGATCGGAGCCTGCCGTGAGGCAAGGCCAGTGCTGGGGCCTCCGAGGCTGGGATAGAGCCTGCTGATGGGTGAGGCTGGTGCTGGAGCCAGTGAGGCCATGATCAGGGCCTGCCATGAGGCAAGGCCGGTTCTGGAATCAGTGAGGCTGGGATCAGAGTCTGCTGGGTGGCCAAGCCAGTGCCTGGGCCTTCGAGAGTGGGATCAGAATTTGCGAGGTGGCATACATAGAGAAATATCACAGAAAATAAAAAACCAGATGCTTTCCCTAATATGCAAAAACTAGGAAGAAATAGGTAATAGGAGGAGATCTAGTTGAAGAAAGGGCCCTATAGAGGAGCAATTAAGGTGACCAATCAGAGGGGATGGGATGGGGGAGGATAGAATCTCTTTAAAACTCATGATGTGCATAAACAAATGTATCAAAGTTAATCACCTATCAAGCATGGGATCGAGGGAGGGAGAGGGAATGGGATGGGGATTGGATAAAAGCTAATTGGATGATGTGCGCTTGTATATCCTCACAAGTCTTGTATTCCATTGTGATGTATGACTATAATGCACCAATAAAAATACATACATATATATGGTCAAACTATATCTCTATATAAGGTGTTCATTACACTGTCTGAGTGATGGAACTAACTAGTATATGCTGATAGTCAACTGCTGTACTGGGTTATAGTTTTGAAGAGTAGATGCAACTAATTAATTTTTATTGAAGAAATTCTTAAAATTTAATTTTTGACTGATACAATATTTCTATTCATCACATAAGGTATAAGGAGATGTTTTGATTTGTTTATATTATTGGGTATTTACCAACTCAAGGTAATTAGAATGTCCTTAATCTTCTATTTATTTTATTATTTCATGATGAGAACATTTTCACTTGGCTGAATATAATGGAATTCTTTCAGAGATAGAAGATGGCAAGATAACTAGTGCTGAAACTGAATAATTTCCAGGTTTTTTAGAGTAGCTGCAAATTTTTAAATTTTGCACATTCAAAACTGAAGTGAACTAAATAATCATAGCTCAAGAAAGATAATATGAAATGAGACAGTTGACCACAATTCAACTATATAGGCCAGTAAAGATAAATAATTTTTAAAAAATCTTGTCTAGGAGGAATGTCATCTATACTTACCTTAACGTGCCTAAATAGCCAAAGATTTAATTAATAAAATGATCACTTTGATAATATGGAGAGGGAGAGGGAAAAGAGAGAGAGGACAGAGAGGGAGAAAGATATGATAGAAGAAAAAGAAAATTGAAAATGACAGAATTATTGAAGAAACCGATAAATTGTTAATTGATAAATTGTTTATTGAGCTAGGTGTGGTGGTGCTTGCTTGTAATCCCAGGATTTGGGATACTGAAACAGGAGGATCATGGTTCATAGACAGCCTCAGCTACTTAGTGAGGCCCTTTGCAACTCAGTGAGACCTGTTTCAAAATAAAGAATAAAAAATAGAGCTGGGGGTATAGCTCAGAGGTAGAATGCTTCTGGGTTCCATCCCCAGTACTGCAAAGTAAGAAAAGAAGAAGAAAATAGAAAAAAATCCCATTAAAATGGAGAAATACAGAGTAAGAATAAGACTTTCAGTTACAAGTCAATTTGGCCTACTTGAAGAAATGAGTGAACTTAGAATGGCTATATTTCTACTTCTAGAAAACTGTGATAAGTCATTTCACCATTTTGTTTTGGCACTCTATTATTTGAATGTTAGAGAAGATAATATTTGTTCTAGATTTTCTCCAAAAACAGATATTGAATGGTAGATTAATAGTGATTGATAAACTTTCTTTTAAGTCTGTGGGTCCCTGGGACTTCCCAAGAATACTTAGTCAAATCTAGCCACTAGTTTTATATGCATTTCTGCAGGACCTAAAATTTTTATTTTACTTGTGTAAGAACAGCAGTCTTATCAACATGAATAACATTTCTTTAAATAGTTCTGATTGTATGTAAAACAATTTGAAACCTGTGATCAGAATAAAAATATTTATCTTTCCATGGTAGTTCTAAATTTATATGCTTCATGAGACTACACTTGTATTAGTTAAGATTAGATTTCAGTGGCAATAAGTAATTCCATAAAGTAAATTCTGTCAGATGCTCATAGAAGCTTCACTTTCTTTTTGCATATAACTTAGGTTTTGGTTTTCATATTCTCTACACCTCTACCTTTGAATGTTGCTTCATATTTGTTTGACTGTTACAGCCATTGATAAGACAGCTGTGTCGTCTCTGCTTTCTTAAAATCTGTCTCCTGACTCTCTTTCTCTGACAAGATATTTCCCAATTTTATTTTATATATAGTTTAAATACACACAGCTATATATGCGTATAAGCTATATACACATATGTGTATCCATACACATACAAGAGTGGGTAAGTATATACAATACACTCTTGCAGACTATATATATGTATATAGAGTATGAGTATGTATATAAACAGACACACTTGCAGATTGTATAATTTTCTCAATCAGTAGTGCATACAATGTTTAAATATTCTTGGAGTTTACCACTACATTTGGTAGTAATTTAAAAAATCATGTCATGGAACATTTCTAACTCAAAAATTATTTCTCCAGTTTTACTGAAATAATATGTGTTCAGTAGAAGTTTACTTTTTACAATAAGCCTTCACCGGGCTCAGCAATTCTGTCTGCTTCTCTGCTCCTTCCAAGCTTCTCTGCATGGCCAAGCTGCTAGGTGGGTCATTTGTCACAGAACATAAAGGAAACAATTCACAGCTTTTGAAGTGGGAAATCCAAACCTACCAGCTTGTCAGTAATTCTTGCTATAATTCCATCTTTGCATAATCAGGGGGATTAGCTGCCAGCAGTCTGCTCATGTGCAAAAGTACAGCAGATCTTGGAGTAAGTTTTCCATGTACACCCATGAATTTTTATGAGGGGTATATGTTCTTATCAGCATAACACATTAAGGGAAAAAATATTCCCTTTTGAAAATTGAAAGCGTATTTTACTTAAGAAAGCACAGTGATAGCAAAAGACCATTTTGGAGAGTATGTTTTAGTGAAGGATTTGTTGACATTTGAAATCATGTTCTAGATTTTGAAAGACCTGGCACTAGTAGATCCCAGTACAGATTTACTAGTGATTCCATTTAGTTTCTCATTCACCAAAATTCCACAAGTACATGAAAGCTGAAGTTCACTGACTTTAACATTTGCTGCTTGACTTGATCTCATCTGCAGTAAACAAACTTCCTTTGCAAACTAATCTCAGTACATATAAAGCTAAATTATACATGCCTGTCATCTTTTAACTGAAATATAAAAAATAAGGAAAATCTTTGGATAACTCTGATATAAATGACAGTATGACATTGTAAAGTTGTTAGAAATAAAATGCAGCCAGGTGTGGTGGTGCACGCTTGTAATCCTTGCACTTGGGAGGCAGAGACCGGAGGATCATGCAGGTTCGAAGCCAGCCTCGCTGGCTTAGGAGAGCCTGTTTCCAAATAAAAAAATATAATATAGGTCTGGGAGTATAGCCCAGAGGTAGAAGGGTTTCCAGGAACCCCAGTACCACAAAAAAAGAAAGAAAGAAAGAAAGAAAGAAAGAGAAATAAAATACAACTTATGATTACGTTTTTAATCTTAGTGAAAAAAGTCATACCTATATTCTCAGCTAAAATTTATTTCAGAGAAATATCAATGAATGAAAAATAGATGCCACTCACAAAACTGATTAGAATTATTTAAAATAAAATAATTAGGCTTTAAATAGTATTTAAAATAATCTAATCCTGATATTATTGAGCATATAGTATAAACTCGATTTAAAAATTTTAGAATTGAAACATATATATGATATACATATATATGTATATATGAGATAGACTTATAATTTGACACATTTTTAAGTTATAATGATCAAATATGGATAATTAGTATTTCCATCTTCCTCAAACACTTATCTTTTTTTTCTGGAACCTTCAAACTCCATTTTTCTATATATATATATATATATATATATATATATAACTATATATATAGTTATATATATATATAGTTATATATATATATATGTTGAACTATAATATAACAAGATCAAAGCTAGATTATTCGCTTTAGGTAATTTTTTTTCTTTGAAAAAACAGCTATGTCTTGCAATCAGCACAGTAGAAAATGAGCTTCTGATCATTGACCAGCAAGTTATTCTTTGACCTGATATTATCATCATAAATTAAGAGTTATCCAACTCATAAAACCATAGAATTCAGTTATTATCACAGCAGCATTCTGTCATCAAATGATACGGTCTATGGAAACATATATTTGAGCATGTCCTAAAGGAATGATTTACAAGAATATTCCGTTCAACCACCTACATCTCAAATCCATCCTGTTTCATTGCTTCCTGCCTTTCAATCTGGTCCTACATTCTCACAGAAAATTCCCTATACTCATATAGTTAGTTGACTAAGAAAATAAATTTGGTCTTAATGACTCTCTGAGACAATGCCAGGACTACATGAAAATAGTGTGCATAAAAACATAGCCTCACCCCAGGGTATCCTGAAAGGACAGTGGGAAAGGAAAACTTTTTAGTAGGACGACAATGAACAATCCTGGAAGGGACAGTCCCTCTAAGGTCAGCAAAGTTTCAGATGTCAAAGCATCTGAAGACAGAGAATAAAATAAATGTATAGTACTGACAATATATGTGGCTGCCTAAATAACTGTCCTTACCAATGATAGAACAACCATATTTTTAAACTCAGAAATACTGGCATTTAAGAATTAGGCATAGTTTCTATTAAGTCTGTGATTTAAAAAAAATTTTGTATTGTCAACCTAAATTCAACTGTGGGAAAACAGACTAGAGACTAGTACCCTGGGTCTTTTCATTTTATTTTAAAAGAAAATTGTATTGGAGAATTTATCTTCAGTGTTATTCTCATATGTTTGGAGTTGGGTAATTGTAGATGTGAAATGAATGTCAGAAATGGCTTTGCAGTCATTGTGCTTTCAAATGCTTGTGGATTTCACTGTAATTTAAGGTCAGGTAAATAGAGAAAAAAAAACTCACAGTTTGAAATTGCCAGTCCATTTATCAAGGAGACATGGTCGGAGCCTAATTTTTCATTTGGAATGGGAGCTAGAGTAGGCCATTTAGAAGCTCTGCATTACAAAGATTCTAGTCTCATTTGGAATTTTCCTTCTCCTCCCTAGTCACAGGTATCTAAAGATTTCCTGATACTCAAAGGAAGAACTCTAATCAATTTATGTTAAAAAATTAATAAAGTATCAAGATAGAGGAGACTATGTCAAGCAAGGTTATTTAAGGTCGTACTCTTGAACCCAACACCAGGCATGGTGGCACACACCTGTAATCCCAGTACTTGGGAGACTGAGGAGAATCCAGGTCCATGGTTATCTTCAGCTACTTAGTGAGGCCTCCACAACTTAGTGAAACCCTGTTTTACAATAAACAATAAAAATAGGGCTAGGGATATATCTCAGAGGTAGAATGCCCTTGAGTTTAATCCCCAGTATGGCAAACAAACAAACAAACAAACAAACAACTAACCCTAACTGACCACTAACATAGAATTACAATTTGAATAGAAAAATATATTAGCTAGATTACTGAGAAACAAAACTGAGAAAATCCCGATGTTTTAGAAGTCATTCCTTTGTTAAAGTAATTCACTCATTTATTAAACAATATTCATTGACTGCCTAATGTGATCCAGGCACTTTTCTATATTCTGGAAATTTAATGCGGAGGGTGACAAGCAAGCTCCCTGTGAGGTTGGAATTTATAATCCCAAAACAGGAGAGAGGGGGGAGGAGAGGGAGAGGGAGAGGAGAGGAGAGGAGAGGAGAGGAGAGGAGAGGAGAGGAGAGAGAGAGAAGAGAGAGAGAGAAATAACAAGCAAAACACTTTTAGGTTAATGAGAAAGGCTATGAAGGATATAAACAGGTGGCAAATAGAAAGAAATTGAAGGAGGAGATAGGTTTAGATAGATTGGAGAGAGACTTTTCAGAGGAAGTAACTGCACAGCAACCTGAGGTAGAAGCCTGATGGCCTTGAGAGTCAGAACCCTGGAAGCCTAATTTACTGAAGACTTAGGCTGGAGCCTTGGTTAGAAAGAATATTTTAAGAGGTATATGACTCCACTGAATGTATTTAAAAAGAAATACACAGCCTAACCTTGTGACAAATTAAGAAACAGTGTTTTGCTCTACTGTTACTCAAGCAATCAATTATGACTGATTTTCTAAATAATTTTAAATATAAAGTATATTACCTTTTCTTGAAATAATTAGGCTTGCTGGAGATTCCCTGGAGCATTAACCACTCATGAGTGTGGGAACCTATGACCTAATTACCTTCCACCGGGCCTTATCTCAGCACTGCTGCCACCTGGGAATCAAGTCTTTAGCACAGGAACCCATGGAGAACAAACCATATCTAAACCATGGCACATGGAGAAGAAATTAATTACACCCATTTTCACCTCTCTATCACCAAAATGTCAGTGTCACAAAAGGAAGGAAAAGTGGATTGTGCAACAAAGTGTTTAGTACTTAGTTACAAGGGGAAAAAATTAAGCTATGCATGAAGTCAGAGTACGTGAAGTCAGAGTACGTGAATGGTATGCCTAATTATGTATAGGGCACTGTAGGGGCTGACCAATGTATACAGGGAAATGAAGTAAAGTCTAATAAAAAGTGTAGACTTTAAAATGATGGGAACTGAAAATGCTAGGGATGCTTTTGTGGATTATCTTTCTTGGGGCCATTTACCCAACGATAGCCCAACATGTGAAAATTTATACCTCAAAAAATCACATCATTTTCTTCTACAATTATTTTTCTGAAGATATTAGTATGGAGCTGTGTTTCTTTTTCTTCAGTAATATCTATGGAAGATTGCAATAAGATGATGAATTTTAAAGCCAAATAACATAGGTCTGAAGTCAAGTTTGCCAACCTTTAGTAGCCCTTAATGACCCTGGTTACCCTCTCAACATCCAAAGATATAGTTTGCAAACATAGTTTATAAACTGCTTACATGTAATCATAGACACTATATTATTGTTATTATAGATTATATTTCCTTTTCAGTTTTGATATATTGTGTAATATTTCTTACAATACCTGTTTCTGAGACACTTGGGTGTTTGGCAATATGACAAGTATCATATGTGATTTCGAGGATGCAACTACTTCAAAATATATCTCCCAATTTTTATTTTTTGGTTGCTCATAGATGTATTTTATTATATGCTTGGTTTTCTGATGATTCTTCAAAGGCCTGAAACACCTTTGGATAAGTTTGGTTTCTGGAAGCAGTGTCTCAGTAAACTTGCTACTACTTCTTCTGAATGTCTCAGTGCATTTTGATGCTAATGCTATTTGCTCATTATAGTTGTTTTTACATTTTTTCTAGTTATACTATTTTGCTTCCCTAACTTTATTTTTAATGAGAGTTAATTGTGTTGTTAATTACACATTAAGGCCTCGGGCTCTTGTGACATATTAGCTTCTAATGTTAATAATAGATAGCTTTCTGTTTCTTAACTACTGGAAAATTTTAAGAGAGCACATTTAAACAGCACACTGCTTATAAGCTTTTATTAATATTAAGAAGCTATCAATTTTTATAATATTTTGAATGTTTCCAGTATTGGGATTCACTAAAAGCAACCCCACAGCGCCAGCACAGCAGTGCACTCAGCTAATCAGAAGCGTCAAGAATATTTTGAAATTCATCCTTGCAGAATTTATTCTTGTTTTTCTGACTTTATGAATCATTCTCAAGGTCCTTACCAAGACTGATTTTCAGTGTTTCATGATCTGGGAATTGATAATATGAACACTCAGGATTATTTCCCTTTGCATTCTAAGGTGATTAAGAAAATATACTATTAAAATGTAAACATTACCATATATTAGCTTCTAGAAAAAAAACCCTTAAAGTGACTAAAATCTCTAACCATATAGACATTAGTGTTCTTTTCATATACCATAGATGTCTTTTACTGGGAATCAAAATACTTAGCAGATTAAGATACTTCTATCTATGAGTAAATGGATGAAGTAGCGATTTGGAGCTTCAATTTATTAACAGCAGATTATCTTTTGATATTAAAGTAATTCAGTCTTTAATTATGATAATAATTAATTTTTTAAAACTTTTTTATTAATTCACTTACTCAGCACATATTTATTATATTTTTTCCCAAAATACAAAGTAAAGTTTTAGGTACTAGAGACAAAATGATAAGCGAAATGCATGTGATCTTTACTTGGAATCTCTGTACTACTGGGGAGAATAGAGTGGTAGCAAAATACAGAAAATACAAGTTTCAATGAGTTTGGTAGCAGAGAAATTGAATTGGTTCTTTTACTTGAATAAGAGATGATTGAGATAATGGAGAAATGATTAGTTTAAGAGGGAAGGAAAGAGCCTCTCAGAAAGGAGAAATGGTTTATATAAAGGGCCTTATATGTGATCTCCTGTGAGGGATTGAAGACAATTTGTAGGGCAGGAGGCGTGAGTGAGTGTGTGGCAATCATGGCAGAGACAGGGTGTGACATAGTTGAAAGCCAGGCCTTGAGTCTCTGTTCAAACATTACATATCTATGTTATAAAGAATGACAGTCATGAAATAGCCAGACATAACCAGAATGACAATTTAAAGAAGCCACTATAGTTGTTTATGAACTACATTCATCTGGACTGTTAAATGCTAATTTTCTGTTTCATATATATCATTTCCTTTACTATTCATTTGTCATAAAATAAATGTTTTCATCATTAATTTTTTTGGTATTTAAGAGATTACACTGATTTTCCATTTGATTAACGCCTCCATTTTGAGAAGTACAAGGTCAATATTTTAGTCTTGAGTTGATGAAGCTTGACTCAGTCACAAAGAACCACATGTACTTTCCTAGGGACAAAACTGGCTCTACAGGATGTTGCTTTGACATTTGATTAGCTGCCATGTTTTTCCTTTGGCTGCTAACTGATATTTGAAACATTTTGCAGATTTGCTCTTTGTAATAACATCCTGTCCATCAGCTAGTTTCAATGCCGAGATTTGTATATGCAATTCCTACTGAAGTCACTGTCAGTTCTGGGAACCAATCCAAAGGCAGCTTTGGCTCAGATTCTGTGGTGGTCTGTAGAGGTAACTTCATTTATTATTTCCAATTTGATAAAAATAGACTATTCTTAGGCTTTATTGACTGAAAATATCAATATGCCTAAACTCTAATAAAAATGATATTGTTTAAATGAGCACCACATATAAGAAGTTAGATTACAGACCCCCATTCTTCTTTCCCCACAATATGACCCTCTAGACATATAAAGTGTTTCGTTTAAATATATATTATAAGATATTTCAGAAAAGGCATCAGTGATACCTTTAATTTTTGAAGTAGATTGAAGAATTCATTTTTTTTCCTTTTTGTGCATCTTATCATTAATCATACAGAGAAATACAGATTGACTTAAATGTCTTTTTATCTCATTTTATTTATTTATTTATTTTTTGTGTTCAATATATTTTAAGCCCTTAGTAGTGTTGACTGAATGGAAGGAGTTTGGGAATCAATAAAGGAAAACAGTTATAGTGATCCTTATAGAAGAAATAGTTTGTTTATATTAAAAAAAGCCATTTGAAGATATGCTTCAGCATTGAATAATAAACATAGAGAATTGACAAGTATTTAAATAAATAGTATATAGATAAATGGTAACATATAAGGAAAATTCAAAAATGTAAAAATCTATTTCTGTTTTAGCAGAGAACATTACAACTAAGATTTTCATCTTTTCCATATTTTCACTATGAAAAATCATTAGAAAATAAGAACTATTTAATAGAAAATAGTCAATAGCATTAATATATGGTTCCCTAATTTAATTTTCTGGTGATATGTGTCAGACTGAACTCACAAAAGTATTTTGCAGCAAGCTCTTTTAATAACTAAACCAAATGACCAACTCATAGATGAATACATAATTAAATCTGGTAATAGAAATGTAAATGGGTAAGTTTAAATTTCTCTGATCTTAATATGGGCAAGACTATGTGTCACAAGCTTTCAGTTATCTAGTGGCTTCATTTCTTGAACTTATGTCCCTTAGAATTTCACTTATTTAAGCTGTTTCACATCTAACATCTTTCTCCAGACCATGGGTGATGAGCCAGCTATCAGAGCACCAATCATGTTCTGTCCAGAGTACATTTGCTAGAAAGTGCACATGGTTTCAAGGTTTGTGTTCATTTACTGCAAGGCAAGGTTTAGCCAACTGGGATGGGAGGAAGCCTTCCTACTCCAGAACACTTCTTTATATTAAACTGAAACCTTTTGCACATGAAACTGGCATCAACGATGGAAAAGTGCAGACAATTCTGCTTTTTGGTTGAGCAGAATAAAAGAAGGGAGGAAAGGAGGAAGGAAGGAAGAAAAATAGTGTGGGAGAGAAAGAGAAAGAGAGAGATGTAAGAGAGGAGAGAAAAGAAAAATACACCACTTATACTTAAAAAACATTGAGGTATAGTTAGGCTGTTACTTGCGTTTAAATTCTATATGCAGGGACTATTGGGAAAAGAAATCCTCAAGCTGTAAAAAATGGTGCAAAACAGTACGCTCTGTAACAGGGGCTGAGATGATCTAATCCACTTCTCAGATTGTTTTGACAGTGAAAGGAAAGTCAGAAGTACATTCTGTACTGCCGTCTGATTCCTATGCATATGCTTACACATGTGCACATATAACTGAAATCAAGGTTTTAAAAGACAACACTTTTCCTTATCATATATTATATTGTCTAATCTTTCATTTTCTTTTATTTCATAGCAAAATACTGGCTATGCCCCATAAAACTGACATCATGTCCTAATAATGGGTTGTGTTGTACTGTTGAAATACAGTGATCTAACAGGAAGCATTTAGAAAAGATATTCTGCCCTGGTTAGCCTTTCTCCCCACATAATGACCATTTTGGAGAGGCACTGTCTTTGTTTTGCCTTAGGCGAAATAGCATGGTCACTTGTGTTTTATTTCTGTAGGGTACAAATCACTACAGTTATGCATGTAAGTTATAGCATTATTTAGGCCTAACTGTATACAGAGTTACTTGCATTTATTTTTGCTACCTTGTCAACAGAATCAATAGACACCTAACACCCCCCAAATTACTTCCATTTAAATATGGTGCATTATGTGGTGTATTATGTGAATAGAGGGTAGTTGGCACAGGTGTCAAATTTCAAGTACAGAAAGAGAATTATAAAATAGCAGCCAATCCAACTTACATCCTCTCATTTTGATAATTGCATTGTAATTATACAAGCCAATTTTTCTTGAAAAATATATATTGAAATATTCTGAGTTAAAGGTTTGTGATATCTACATATATCAAATTATTTTGAAAAAGTATGTATGAGGATGTGTGCACATAGAGAAAGAAACAATGCTGGGGGTAATGGTGCACACTTGAAATCCCAGCATTTGGGAGGCTGAGACAGGAGAATCACGTTTTGAGGACAGCTTCAGCTACTACTTATACCCTTTGCAACTCTGACACCCTGTTTCAAAATAAGTAATAAAAAATAGGGCTGGAGATGTAACTCGGACATAGAATGCCCTGGGTCCCATACCTTGTACTGCAAAATATTATATATATTTATAAAAAAAGTAACAAAATGCTAAATATAAAATAACTAGGTATTGTAGCACATGTCTTTAATCTCAGTACTCAGGCTAAATCAGGTAGATTACAGGTTCCAGACCAGCCTCAGGAATTTGGTAAGACTCTTAGCAACCTAGTAAGACCCTGTTTCAAAACAAAACAAAAAACAATAAAAGAAAGGAGTTGGAACTTGGAGGTAGAAAGTGCCTGAGTTTAATCCCCAGTACTACTACCACTATTACTACTACCATTACTGATCATTTTAATAATAATAATAATAATAATAATAATAATAATAATAATAAATGACAAAAGTCTTATACTTAATGAATCTAGTAGAATTTTATAGCATTATTGCAACTTTAATATATTTTAGAAATTATATAAAATTAAAAAGGTAAGGGCTAGTGATATAGCTCAGTGGTGGGATGCTTGTCCAGTACATGTGAGAAACTGTTTTTAATTTCTGGTAAATAAATAAATAAGTAAATAAATAAATAAATAAATAAATAAATAGTATACTTATAAATAACCTGCTGTTCATGTTATAAATCACAATATTAAAATAAATATTTTTTTCTGCGGGTCTGGAGATGGAACCCAGAGGCATTTGACCTCCGAGCTAAACCCCCTGCCCTATTTTGTATTCTTTATTTTGAAACAGGGTCTCACTAAGTTGCAGAGGGCCTCTCTGTGGTAGCTGAGGCTGTCCACGAACTGTGATCCTCTGGTCTCAGCCTCAGGAACGCTTGGATTACAAGTGTGCACCACCATATCTGGCTCCTAGAAAATGTTTTCAATAAGTGACTATAGCAAAGTTGTTTGTGGAAAATAGTTAAAAAGAATACAGAAGGATATTTCAACTTTATATGTTTAAGCTTAAACAGATACACATTTGAAAAAATGAAATTATAAAAAGTAGGGTTAATGAAACTAAACAAAAATAAGCATCAGAATCTAAAAGCCAAAACATGGTTTTTTGAATAGCCAATGAAAAGATAAACTTATGTCAAGATTCATCTAGTGAAAAAGAGAAAGTAGAAATAAACAAATCAGAAAAAAGTTATTAAATGTATTTAATGAATATATAATATAAGCATAATATACAATAATAAAATAAAATATATATAAAACATACACTAATATTTAGTACAAATATTAAATAAAAACAAATATTAAAATGAGGATTATGTGGGCTTATAGATTAGAATTACATTATGAAAAACCATAAGGAAAAATCTTTAAGAATTACATAAAATGATTAATTTCCTAGACATATACAACTTACTAACCTCAAATATAAACATGAAAGCAAATATAAAACAGAAGATTCTTACTAAAATCATTGAATAGGTACAAACATTGAGAGGAAGAAAATTCTAGGACAAAGGGTTTCTATGAAAAGTTTCAGAAAGACTTCTGGGAAGATGGTGACAGAGAAAAGTGGGGCTTATGAGCCTCGCTAACAACCAATGTCTAAAACCAGGGAAGAAATATGCCAGCCTCATGGCCGAGGGTGTGGCAGTGGTGCCATATTGCACCGGTGGCTGCAGAGGTGAATTCACTGAGTCTACTATAGCTCCATCAGTGCACTCAACAACCGTGAGTCAAATTGCGGCCCCTAGAGTAGAAATCACAGTACTGCACTCCCAGGCACTTGATCCAGTGGGGGAGTGGCAGTGGCAGAGATATCACACCATAGTCACAACTCCCCACAGGAGAACGCCCAACCTGGCACCCCTTATGGTCTAAAGCAGCCTCGATTGACTCCCTGGGTCTGAGACTCTGTGATACAACCCAGTAAAGGAGTAGTGGAGACTGAGATACCACAGACTCGAGATCCAGAGCACCTTAAGTGAAGTCATAGTGACCCAGAGAAGAACCCAGAGAAGGCACAAACTTCCGAAATCATGGGAAAGAGGAATAACAATGGAGCAATGAATGCCCACAACCCCACAACTTCAGAACCTGATAAAACAGAAATTCAGAGATTTCTAGAAGATCAAATCAGGAAAATAACTGTAGAAATAATAGAGGTGTTTCAAAAAGAATTCAGAGAGAGCCAGAAAGAGATAAAGGATGCAATTAATGAAGTAAAAGCCTCAATTCAAAGTACAAACAACCAATTAGACCACATGGAGAATAGAATCTCGCTCCTAGAAGATGATCACTCCAAAAATGAATGCATAGTTTCTAATTTAGAAAAAAAAATCCGACAGCAGGAATTTGACATTGAAGAAATATGGGCTTAGGTTAAGAGAGCTAACCTAAGAATAATTGGAATAGAGGAGGAAAAAGAAGGTGAAACCAAAGGGATCAACAATCTCTCCAAGAAAGTAATAGCAGAAAATTTTCCAAATATAGAGCAAGAGGTCGATACACAATTCCCGGAAATTTATAGAACTCCCTTTAGACAGGATCAGAGAAGAGGATCCCCACACCACATAATTGTCAAAATGACCAATGTGGAAGCCAAGCAGACAATCTTAAAGGCAACAAAAACAAAGGACCAAATGACTTTCAGAGGCAAAACAATTAGAATCACTCCAGACTTCCCAAACCAAGTCATGAGAGCCAGAAGGGCTTGGAGTAACATATTCCAAACTCTGAAAGAAAACAACTCCCAGCCAAAATTTTCCTACCCAGCAAAACTTTCTATCAAATTAGATTGGGAAATAAGAAACTTTCATGACAAACAGAAACTGAAGGAATTTATGTCTTCAAAACCAGTGCTAGAGAAAATACTTAAAGAGATTAACTACAAAGAATAAATAGGTAACACACACCAGAACCAGAGAAACAAGATTTTCCATTCAACAGACAACAAAGATTGGTTATCTGTGGAGATTCATTACTTATGTTAGTCTTTTACCTATTTCTAAATTGTATTGTTTGCTTTTATTGTTGCTAATTTTTAGGATTTCTAGTTGGAATATTAATATACCTTCAGATATAGCATTTGGAAATATTTTATCCCATTCTATCAGTAACTTTTATCTCTGTTTACATTGTCTTAGGATATACAATTTTCTTTTTACGTTTTAGGGAGTTTGTTTACCTTTCTGTTGCCTGTGCCATTGAAATCATATCCAAGAAATCAATGCCAATTTTAGTGTTGTGAGGGTTTATGACCCAGATTTTCTTCTAAAAGTTTATAGTCTTAAGATTTATATTTAGGTCTTTTATCTATTTTGAGTTAATATTTTTATATGTTGTTAGGTAAGGGTCCAATTTTTTCTTTTTTAAGTAATTATTATATCTCAATAATATTTAGTTACAAGATTATTATTTCCTTCACCAAATGTTCATGGAAACCTTGTCAAAAATAACTTGACAATATATGGAAGAATTTATTTCTAGGCTTTTATTTAACTCCAATGGTTTATATATCTGCTTTTATAACAGTACTACAATGTTTCAATTAGTGTAGCTTTATAAGGTTTGAAATCAGAAAATATACATCTTCTAGCTTTGTTCTTTTTCGAGATCGTTTTGGGTATCTAGAGTCCATATTCCATATTAGGATAGATTTTTTCTGAAAAATAAATAAATAAATATATGATAGTTTCACCTAAAAAAATAAAAACATATTCTCTGGTAATAAAGCAAAAAGAAATATTGAAATGTTATCTTTAAGTCATCAAAAGCTTGGTATCAGACAATTGAAACTGCTATGTGAGATTATCATTGTCAATTTTGGATAAATTGCTATAATACTAAATGTCAACCACTAAGCCAAGCATGGGAAGGAGGGATAGGGAGGGAACGGGATGGGGATTGGTGGGGGCTAACTGGGCGATGTGTGCATGTATGTCTACAAAAGCTTTGTTTTATCCCATTATGATGTATGAATACAGTGTACCAATAAAAAAATTTAAAAAGAAAAAAAAGAAAAGTTTTAGAAAGCATGAAATAAAAAAGAGTGTTCTGAATTTACCAAAACTTTCTGTAGAGGGTTAGAAAAAATTTAATCTATTCTAGCTGTCTGGCAAAAATTGTATTCCTAAGTCATATAGCCATACAGAAATGTAAAATTATAGACAAACATATTTATGAGCATAGAAAATAAAATATTAGAAGAATGAATTCAGCTGTATGCAAAAATATACAATACTGTGAATCAATTGGTTTATCCAAGAAATGTAAAAAAATCTTCCTTAATATGGTAAAGAGTATCTGCAATTTACCAATAGCTAATTGGTTTGATGTCTCTCCTTTTGAGATAAGTAACTAGAAAAAGTATCTGTTATCATCACTTCTATTTAACATTGTTCTGGAGATTTTAGTTGGACACTAAGCTAAAAAAATTGAAGATAAAATGTCATAATTCATGATGACATTATCTTTATAATAAATCCAAATAAAATAGTTGCTGGTAGTTATCCTAGGGATAAAAAGGATAAAAGAGGTTATGGCCCAAGACCTGACACTTTAATTGAAGAGTTACAAATTTCCCAAATAAAATAGAGTAAATCAGATTTTTGGACTGTGTGATAGGTGATGAATACAGGGCTAGATTCATCTTGGTGATTGGTTGTAGTGAAGAAATAAAGAGAAACAGGAAGAAATGAAGTGGCTCGTGCAGTGTGAGAGAAATGGAAAAGGAAATAGAGCTACAACAAAGATAGTTTGAGATGATAAGCACATTAAGTAGATCTTATTATATGTATATAGTTTATTAAAAATTTCAGAGCATGGCTATTGATGAGAACATTTAAAATGCTCTTTTACGTGTTTTTATATTTTCACACTGTTGTTAAAGGAATTTTTCAAAATCTCTCTGGGTATACCAAGGAAATAGAAACTGCAGAGAAGGTCATGTGATTGATGCGTATTTAGTGAAAGAGCATTAAGCATTAAGTTCAATTAGCAGAAGTTCCTCAAAATCTTCTTCAGTCCCATCAATATATATTTAAAAGGACGTGAATGGAAGGAAAGCTATGAGCTTCGCCAGAGAGAAGATTAATATAAAGCTGAAATATTCTTTAAAATATCTCAAAATAATACCCCCAGCGCCAAAGTTGGTA
Source organism: Muscardinus avellanarius (assembly GCF_963383645.1). Classification (NCBI taxonomy): domain Eukaryota; kingdom Metazoa; phylum Chordata; class Mammalia; order Rodentia; family Gliridae; genus Muscardinus; species Muscardinus avellanarius. Next base: position 157,342,905 of record NC_137787.1, read on the forward strand.
AAGAAGCTGAGGCAACTGAACGACTGCTGTGTATAGCACTGTGTCCTTGGGGTGATGTGCACTGTGGCTGATGCCATTATTTCTCGGGGAATGGATTTGGGATGTGAGCAAGTTTGTCTCAGTCTACAATAGTGAGTATAACAAGAGTGATATATGATTTTAGATATAAAGTGTGCTTCTGAAATGGTAAAAATGTACATGTGCATACAGCAGAGGAACTGTATTGCTCAAGATGCCTCATACCCTCTTTTTTTCTTTACTTTCAGTGGTATGATGTAATTATACTTCACAGTAGACTTACAGTGATACAAACATATGTGCACGCAGCATTTGGTGTACTTCCTCCATAGATCCCTCCACACATTTACCTTCTCTTTCCTCCTCCTCCTCCTCCTCCTCCTCCTCCTCCTCCTCCTCCTCCTCCTCCTCTTCCTCCTCCTCCTCTTCCTCCTCTTCCTCCTCCTCTTCCTCCTTCTTTTTCTTTTTCTTTTTCTTTTTTTTTGTGGTGCTGGGGGTAGAACCCAAGGGCTTTTTACTTCCAGGCTATACTCCCAGACCATTTTAATATTTTATTTGGAAACAGGGTTTCACTAAGTTGCTGAGAACCTCACTAAGTAGCTGAGGCTAGCTTGGAATCAGTGCGATCTTCCTGTTTCAGTTTCCCAAACAGGGGGATTACAAGCTTGCACCGCCATGCCTGGCATCTCTTCCTTCCTTTCTCCCCAAGCATGTTAGTGAGATAAGTAATTAAACCTTCTTGTAAAGCCGGGCCCGGGCGTGGTGGTGCAAGCTTGTAATCTCTGTACTTGGGAGGCGGAGACAGGAGGATTGCACAGGTTCGAAGCCAGCCACTCTGGCTTAAGAGACCCTGTTTCCAAATAAAATATAAAATAGGTCTGGAAGTGTAGCCCGGAGGTAGAAGGGCTTCCAGGAACTCCAGTACCACCAAAAAAAAAAAAAAAAAAAAAAAAAAATTTAAAAGAAGACCTTCTTGTATAGACATAACCCAATTTGAACTGTTTCCTTCCTCAATCCTGATTTTTTCCTTCTTGCCTCCCTCCTCCAGTCTCCTTTGACTATTGTGCTATTTTCTCTTCTCATTTCACTGAAGTCATTTTTGCTTCTGATTTTCTCTCTTGCTTCCAACATATAAGACAACACGTATATATGACACTTGACTTTCTGAGGCTGAATGATCTCAATAAGCATAATATTCTTGAGTTCAATCCATTTTTCTGTAAATGACATAATTTTGCTCTTTATGGCTGAGTAAACTTGGAGATTATATATATATATATATATATATATATATACCATATTTTCTTATTCATTCATCTTTTGATGTACCCCTAGATTATCTCAATAATTTGGCTCTTATGAATTTGGCTGTTATCAATATGGGTGTGCATATATCATACCTTTAATGTCCATAGAATAAAATATATACAGGCTTTGTAGTTCATGCTTATTTTACTTCCCTTTTATTTAAAATATGTAAAAGACCATTACATCAGAGATTCTTGCTGGATTTGATATTTGTATAATTTTAATTTGTTAATAAAATCTGAAATATAATTTTAGACTGTTAATATAATATTGGTAAACATCTGTTTTCAGCTGTCACTCATTCCCTAGGAGCTGTTTAGAACTTTGGATACACTCATTATCTGTTTTGGGAACTCTGTACAATTAAGACAGCCAATAAATAATAAATGAAAAATAATTACAATATCTTAAAATAATCAGTTAGAGAGCCTTACCAAATCATAATACTGGTATTTCACACAAAATGTATCAGCGGGACCTTTTTTTTTTTTTTTTTTTGGTGGTACTGGGGTTCCTGGAAACCCTTCTACCTCTGGGCTACACTCCCAGACCTATATATATATATATATATATATATATATATATATATATGTATATATATATATATATATATATTTTTTTTTGAAACAGGGTCTCTTAAGCCAGTGCGGCTAACTTGGAACCTGCACGATCCTCCTGTCTTCGCCTCCCGAGCAGGGGGATTACAAGCTTGCACCACCACGCCATCTTTTTAGTTACCTTTTTTAAAATAAACAAAGCTTTGTATCTAAACATGTTTTCCATACTTCAGTTGTTATTCATAAATAAATGAATATATCAATATTATTGAGAGAGCATAACATCTATGTTTATTAAGTAACATATAACATGTACTTAAACTGAAAATTGGAGTAGAAAGCTACAGGGTGAGAACTTAGGTCAGAACTGGGAGTTGTAAAAATCTTTTATGCAATTTTTTGTAAAAGCAGGCTGCTAGAATAAAAGGGGGTATAATTACTAACATATTACTTATGTTTTGATAATATGCTTTGGTGTTTAGAGCACATAAAACCATTGTGTGAAAGCACAGTTTCTATCATTCACAGCTCTTTTTGGATATGGTAAAAGGAAATAAAATTTATATTATATACATAATCAAAATTTTATATGTCTTTATAACATAGATTTTATTTTTTTTCCTGAGAATTGAAGGTTCCTGAATACACAGAGTAAATGCCAATGTTCTTGCTCAGGCCTACAATAGATGCCTTTAAAATAGAATATGTGAAGCCGAGCATGGTGGCACAAGCTTGTGCTTGGGAGGCTGAGACAGGAGGATCACACAGGCTCGAAGCCAGCCTCAGCTACTTAGTGAGGCTCTCAACAACTTAGTGAGACCCTGTTTCTGAATAAAATATAAATATAGTTCTGAGAGTATAGCCCGGAAGTAGAAATCCCCTGGGTTCCACCCCTAGTACCACCAAAAAAAAAAAAAAGTTAGAATATGTGAACCAAGTAGGTGAACATTTGTATACTTAAAACAACAAAACAGTACTAGAAAATTTTAAATAAAGCATAAGAAAATTAGAATATATTCTCTATTAATAGAATGGAAGATGTGGTATTATTCGACGTCAATACTACCTTAAGCAAACCTATACATTCCATGACATCTTTATCAAAATATCTTTAGAAACAACAACTCTATCCTAAAATTATATGAAATGTGATTAGCTAAAATAACTTTGAAATGGACCAGGTTAGAAGGTTCCAAATTTCTGATTTCAAAACTTATTATAAAGTGTGGAACTTGCATAAAATAAACATGTAGACAAATGATATTGAATAGAGAGCACAGATATAATGCCTCATGTACAAGTTAAAAGGAATTTGGATAAGAGTGCCTATGCCATATAATGGGAAAAGGAGAGCCTTTTCAACACACAATATGAATGAAGTTAGACCCTTACCATTCAGAATGTACAAAACTTAATTCAAAATGGGTCTAAAATAAGAATAAAAACTATAAAACTTTGAAGAAAACATAGGGAAAAAATTTCATGTCATTAGATTTGGCAATTATTTCATAGATAAAAAATAAAACTCATGTTACACATAAAAAAATTAGTAGATTGGACTATATGATTACTAAAATTTTGTGAATCAAAATATACTATAAACAGTGAAAACATAATACAGAAGAGAAAAATATTTGATAATTATATCTTTGATAATTAGTTAATATCCAGATTAGATAAAGAACTCATAATTCAACAACAAACCTTACAAATAACCCAATTAAAAAGGAAAGGGCTTGAGTAGCAATTTTTACAGAGAAGATATATAGTTAATAAGTAAATAAAAATATGTTTAACATAATTAAGCTTTAGGGCAATGAAATCAAATATACAAAGAGATAACCATTTAATAAATAATAGGATATAAATTATCAAAATATAACCCAGAAAATAACATGTATTGCCAAAAATATAAAAAAATGGAATACTTGTGCACTTCTGGTAGGAATGTGACATGGCATAGCTACTGTGTAAACAGTGTGGAGGCTCTTTAAAAAATAAAAATAATATTAGCCTATAGGGCAGTAAATCCATTTCAAGTAAGTACCCCAAAGAATTGAAAATAGGAATTTAAAGAGAAATTTGCTTGCACTAGTATTATTCACAAAAGTCAAAAGGTGGAAGCAAACCCCAACCGTCTATTGATAGATGAATGGATAAGCAAAATGTAGTATGTAATCATATGTTCAGTCAGCATTCCACTACTTGTTATAATTTGGATCTGAAAAATTTCCCCAAATCTTATGTGTTGAAGACCACCTGCTTAATGAAGTGTTATCCTGAGGTGGGCCTATTAGGAAGTAATTGGATCATCAGAGCTTTAACTTCATCAGTGGGTTAATCCATTTGATCAGTTAACAACTGAAATGGGCTGCTGTGAGGAGGTGGATAGTAGGCAGGTGGAGCATGGTTGGCGGAAGTAGGTCATTGAGTGGTGGGGTAAATTTGCCTTCAGAAACTGTATCTTGTCCCTGGCTCCTTTCTCTGTCTCTCCTTGCTTCCACAAATACATAGACCAATGGAGAAGAATAGAAGACCCAGAAACAAATCCACATATTTATAGTCAATTGATTTTTGGCAAAAGGACCAAAAACATACACTGGAAAAAAGATAGCCTGTTCAACAAATGGTGTTGGCAAAACTGATTAACCATATGCAGAAAAATGGAAATAAATTCTACTTTCTCACCCTGCACAAGTCAATTCAACCTGGATTGAAGACTTGGAAATTAGACCAGAGATCTTGAGGAGATCTTCTCCCATTCTAACAGAATGGGACATTTTTGCCACATACTCCTCTGATAGAGGACTAATATTTAGAAAATACAGAGAACTCAAGAAACTAAACACTAAAAAAACAAATAATCCAATAAAAAATGGGCAAGCAAACTAAATAGAGACTTCACAAAAGAAGAAATTCAAATGGCCAATAAATGTATGAAAAAATGCTAAACGTCACTGGCAATCAATGAGATATGCAACTCAAAACTACCCTGAAATTTCACCTAACTCAAACTAGAATGGCAATCATTCAAAACACAGACAACAACAAATGCTGGCGAGGATGTGGAGAAGTGGAAACTCTAAAACATTGTTGGTGGGATTGCAAATTATTGCAACCACTTTGGAAAATAGTATGGAGGATCCTCAAAAGAATAGGAACAAATTGACTATTTTATCTAGCAATACTACTTCTGGGTATCTACCTGAAAGAAAGAAAACCAAACTACCAAACTAATTCATGTGTATCCTATGTTCATAGCTGCACAATTCACCATTGCCAAACTATGGAACTAGACAAGATGTCCATCAACAGATGAATGGATTACAAAACTATGGAATATGTACACAAGGAATTTTACTAAGCCATAAAATAACACAATTACATAATTTATGGGGAAATGTATGGAACTGGAGGACATTATGCTAATTGAGATTAGTAAGTAACAAAAAATAAAAAATTGGATGCTTTCCCTAATATGTGAAAGCTAAGGAGAAATTGGTCATAGGAGAACCTTTAGATGAAAGAGGAGATCTTATAGAGGAGAAAATAAGACAACCTAACTGAGGGGATGGGAGGGGGGAAGAAGGAAACTCTCTAAAGCACATGATGTACTTAAACATATCAAAGTTAACCACTAAGCCAAGCATGGGAAGAAAGGATGGGGAGGTAATGGAGAAAGGACTGAGTAGGCATTAACTGGATGATGTGTGCATGTATGTCCACATAAGGTTTTTTACCCCATTATATATGAATACAATGCACTAATAAAAAATTTAAAAATAATTAAAGAAAGAAAATTAAAAAAGAACTAACCAGCTCTTCTTGGCAACACCTTTCCACCACAGTGTTCTGCCTCACCCTAGGCCCATAATAATGGAACCAGAAGACCATGAACTAAAACCTCTGCAACCATGAACCAAAATAAAAATCTTTCCTCTAAGTTGTCTGTGTTTGTAATTTTGGTCACATCTACAAAAAACTGACTCTAACACATTACTCCAACAAATACCTGAAATAGTTTATAAGAAGGAAAGGTTTAATTTTGCTTAATGTTTCAGAGGTTTCCATATATAGTCAATGGGCTCCATTGCTTTGGGTCGTGTGGTAAGGTAGTATATCATGGCAGAAGTGCAGAGTCGAGGAAATTAATCAGTTCATGGCAGCTAATAGGCAAAGAAAGAAGGGGTCAGGTCCCAAATATCTCCTTCAAAGACACTCCCCCAGTGACCTTACTTTCTACCAGTAAACTCCACCTCCTAAATGTCCACCACCTTCCAAAAGTAATGTTAGATGGAGACTCAAGAATTCAACCCATGGGCCTTTGAGGTGTTAAAGGGCAATAATATCTCATAGGAATAAATATTATATAGGGTAGTGATCACTCATCCTAAGTCCTTGTTTCCCAAGATAAAGATTTTAAATATAAAACACAAATAGACCAACATAAGGTATTTATTTAGGGAAGTGGGGCACAGCTTAAGAAAATGCCTTGATAAAATTCTTTTGGAAAAAAGAATCTGGGAGGGTCCATTTCTGAAAATGGAAAACAGTGGTGGGTTCTCCACCTGGTGGGATTTACTTTGGAAACCTTTCTCCTCATGTATATGTATGCGAGAGAGGAAACTATCTCATTTCATGCCATTGTTTAGTATGCCTGGGTTGTTTCTACTGTGTTGGAAACTTTACCCCAGCTATCTGGGCAGGGGCAGGGGTATCCTAAGATGACAGCTGTGGCTGGGTGGTGAATCTCCTTTTCTCCTGAGAGGTGGTATATTTTCTGTCCCATTCCTTTCCCTGCTCCACTTTTCTCTCATTGAACTACCTAACAGAGGGACATTCAAAAATCTAAACTATAGCAACATAAGTTGTTGAATTTTTCATCCTTAAATGAGAAAGAAATTCTAACACATGCGAGAACATGGGTAAACCTTGAAGACATTATGATAAGTAAAGTAAAGCAGTCAGAAAACAAATATTGTAGGATTCCACTTGCATCGTACCTAGAGTAGTCAGATTTGTAGAGACAGAAGATAAAAAGTAGTCAGATTTGCAGAAGGAAAGGGGGATTAGGGTTTAATGGATATGGATTATAATTTGAAGGATAACAGTTCTGAAGATGTGTGGTGGTGCTGGTTACACAGCATTGTGAATGTACTAATTGCCCTTAACTGTATCTAAAATTATTAATATATTAAATTTTGTTATGTTTACTTTATCAAAATAATGTTTTACAAATGGGATATGTGTATTCCTGGGATCACACAAAATATTTTTAAGTGGTACATTGAACAAAGGAGATTTAAGGAAATACAATCTTAGCTTTGCATTTTCTCTTTCCTAGGAATATTCTGCCTTACAGTATTGCTAAGGAGGTTAATTTACCTTCCTACCTCCATCACCCTTTGAACAGTACTAAATATTATTAAGTTGTATTCTTTCAAGGTATAAGAAATGCAAGGGCACCATAACCAAAATAAATAAAAAATATTGATGAAATGGAAGCTCCCTTGATCAAGGTAAAAAGTGATGACTTTTTATTTTCAAAATATTTTTTAAAAGGTTGAAAAAAGTATGACTTTATAAATGACATACTTATGCTTTTCTTGAGACATCCTAAAAGCATACATATTATGGACTAGGATGTGGTGGCAATGGTAATTTATTTAGAGATCTTACCACTTTAATTCCTTGATTATTATCAAATAAGGAGGGAAAACTCCTTAAAAGCAAATAATTTAGGACCGTTAGTAAGGGAAATTGAAGGTTGTGATGTCTAATTTCTTTCAGTCAATATGCTCACTGAAAAAGTTAGGATCTATCCATCAGTCTTAGAATATTCAAATCTTTGTGAATTTTACAGCTATGAACAGATACCCAGAAGTGATATTAATGGATCATATGCTAGACTTGTTCCCATTCTTCTGAGGATTATCCATACTATTTTCGAAAGTGGTGGCATTAATTTGCAATGCCACCAACAATGTATTAAAATTCCCATTTTTCCACATTCTTGCCAGCATTTGTTATGTTTGTGTTTTTAATGATTGCCATTCTAGTTGGAGTTAGTCACAAAAAATAAAAAATCAGATGCTCTCCCTAATATACAGAAGCTAGGGAATAAAAGGGTCATAGGTGAAAGTCTAGACAAATGAGAAAAAGCTTTGGATGAGCAAATAAGCCTAACTGGGGATGATGAAAGGGTGGAAGAGGAAAATCCATACACAAACATCAAAGTCAATCACTAAGTCAAACATGAGAAGGAGGGAGGGGAAGGAAATGAGGTGGGAACTGGGGAAGGGCTAAATGATGTGTGCATGGATGCCTCTACCATCTTGTACCCATTAATCTGTATGACTACAATGCACCAATACAAAATTTAAAAAAACCTTAAGCATGCCAAAAACCTCATTGTATATTTCTGTTTGCTTGCTGATTTTATTCTCAATCATGTATTTTGTGATGTACTTAGAACATAGCAAGAAAATTAGGGCAGTCACATTCTTGTTTCTCTGCAAATGATATTCTTTTCTGAATACCAGGGTGGGATGATTTTCCCCATTTTTTCTCTACCCACAGGTTCTCTGGTCCTTAGGCATTTCTATCCTGACTACCTTACAAAAAAAAATTTCTTGTCATCTCTTTCACTATTCTCTATCCCCTCATCCTACTTAATTTTTATATCATTGACAAAAGTAATTTTACACACACACACACACACACACACACACACACACACACACCAGCTCTCTCTTTCTAGTATATAAACTGCTTGGGAATTGTCTTTTTCTCTAGTACCTAGTATTTAGTACTCTCAAAAAACATATGTGTTTAATTAATAGATAAGGGCAAGAGAGGGGGAAAAATGTAATGTTTTTATTCAAATATAAATACCATATTTAAAATATATCTTATACCCTTGATAAAATGTTTTTTATTTCCTCAAAGTTCTAAGCTTCACTTTTGCTTTTGTTTAAGTATACAAAATTATGACAGCCAGGCGTGGTGGCACACACTTGTAATCCCAGCATTTGAGAGGCTGAGACCAGAGGATCGCGGTTCGCGGACAGCCTCAGCTACTTAGTGAGGCCTTCTGCAACTTAGTGATGCCCTGTTTCAAAATAAAGAATAAAAAATAGGGCAGGGGGTGTAGATCGGAGATCGAATGTCCCTGGGTTCCATCCCCAGACCTGCAAAAATTAAAAAAAGAAAGAAAGAGAGAGAGAGAGAGAGAAATTATGACTATGTTGTAGGATTTATATTACATTACACTATTTCACATCTGAGATTTCCAACTCAATTTTTCTATCTGGTTCCTTTTTTTTTTTTTTACCAGAAGTTCTATTCTCTTCCCCCAAAGAGACCTTGAATCATGGTTTGAGTTCATTACTCCTTCTGAAACTATTAGCCCTCCATCCATGGTCCCTTCTCCCTCTGTTTCTCCCTCACAGCTCATGTAGTCTGCACTTTTTCAACTACTACTGCATTATGTACTCTCTCTTTTTTTAATGATGTGTTTGCTGTTTCACATAAGTTGTTTTTCATTCTCTAAAGATTTTGAGAGTCAGAGCTGGGCAGAAACCTAGCCTCTCATTCTGTTCCTGTGGGACACATAACAGAATAAACTGAAGACGTTACATATTTTATTCCAGCATTCAAACAGATCTTACTACAACACATCCCATCACAATATTTAACATTTTCAGTTTTATCATCTTCCCTGAGTAATATATTTTTCAGTTTTATTCAACTCATTCCATTAATGTCCCCCTGTATCTTGTATAGTTTTCTTATGGTTTTAATTATTTTTTAATGATTTACCCGTGTGCTCTATAATTTTATACATTGTTTCTTCTACATTTTTCTGCTCTAATTGAAGATAGTTCATATGATATGCAATTTTGGCTTTCTTATATTGTTAATAATGCCTTAGGTATATAATAAAACAGTAAACAACTTTGATTACATTATTTACAAATCTTTATTTTGCAGTACTGGGAATTGAACTCAGGGACATTCCTTTTTTGAGCTATGTCCTTAGCCCTATTTTTTATTCTTTATTTTGAAAAAAGGTCTCACTAAGTCACAGAGGGCCTCTATAAATAACTAACACTGGGCACAAACCTATGATCCTCTTGTCTCAGCCTCCTAAGTACTGGAATTACAAATGTGCACGTTCATGCTTGGCCTGATAATTCTTTTAGTCGTAATGGACATTTATTAATTATTCATAGTGTGTAAGACTACATAGTCAGTCTTCCATAAACCAATATACCTTGACTATAAAGATAATGAAATTTTTAATTATTGAATAGAGACAAAAGATAACAAGTGCCATTAAAATTTTTGAGAAAAAATAATTGTTACAAAATTTTGATGGGAATGTAAATTAGAATAGCTTTTACAGACACAGTGTGAAGATTCCTCCAAAAGTTAAATGTACAAATATTATATGATTCAGCAATAATATTGCAGTTTTTGTATGTGGGTATGTGTATGTGTGTGTGTTGATCGTTAGGATAGATAAGAGTTTGACATCTAAACTGAAGGAAGCAATAACTTAAGCCTTTTCTAATAAGAAGGGGTGTCATCTCCAAGGCTCTAAATAAATTAATAAAAACACTCCTGATGCTTCTGAACTTGGCTCTGATGCTACTTCTCTCCAAGCAATATATATATATATATATATATATATATATATATATATATATATATACACAAAGTTATATAAATCCAAATAAATAGTTGAAGGCAGGAATTATGAAGAGTGGTAACAGACTAATCCATCACTCCAATTTGGAGAAATCCAATTTGGAGAAATCCAAAATTTTCTGCTATTATTACATTTGAAAAATTTGTCTTTTAAAGTTTTATTCCACCTAATTAAGCCAATAACCTTACTTCTACTTATGTTTCTTACACACAAAATGAGTAAAATCTCTCTATTTTATTGAATAGTATTATAAAAACTATAGATCGACAGTTTTATTTTGGCAGAAAAGAACTACTCTTACTTAAGTTTTATTACTTGCTACATCTATAATTGTTCAATTCAAGACATATTAACATTCTGCTCCATTATGCATGAATGAATCAGGAATTATTAAAATAATGGAAAGAACTTAGAAGATGAAAATTGACAAAACTATTCCCATTTACCAATATGTAATTTAGCTTGGACTCCATCTAAGTATATAGAATTGCTACTCATCCTTTCTTTAGAGGAGTTCATTTATCATTTCTTTTAAAGAAGTGGTTCTTAAAACCAAATGAATATTACAATAACATGGACAGACTTGTTTTAATTCATTAATAATGATGAACCACATGCAGAGATTCCACATTTTTAATTGGCCTACACTGGCACATAAAGTATCAAGATCTCCCAAGGTGACACTAATGTGGAATGGGGACCCATTCCTCTAAAGCTTCCTTCAGCTTTTTTTTCCAAATAATGAGTTGCTATGTCCTTTGGGGTATCAGATCTAGTCATAATTTTGATAACATTTCCATGCAGTATTTTAACATATCTATTTATGCATCAGTTCCCTTCATTTCGAGTTGGAATGTTTGAAAATTAGAAACCACATTAACTCCTTATTGGGGAGTCCAGCACTTGCTAAAATATCTGGGTTATTGTGAGACCTCATTGAATGAGGATCAAAGGATTTGATGTATTGATGTGCATCAGAGTTAATTTATAGAGATCAGTGAAAATATTAAGGCAGTAATATTATAGACAATACTTTGGGAGAAGATAATTTTAGGTAGAAAAATATTTGATTATATCATCTTGAAAATGTTTGATTTTTAACTTACTCTAATTTGTCACACAGAAATAAGGACATTGGCTGGAAGGCTTATTTCTTTATAAAAATTAGAAGGAGATTATATCACCAAATCAAATATTCTTCTTGCTTAAGAAAGAACTGATACACAGTTAGATGCCTGGATAGCTTTTCCTTCTCAATTAATTGCTTATTGGAAAATCAATCTCATTAAGGAATTAGTTTACAAACTTTAAACTCTTATTTATGCTAAAGATATATTCAATATAATTACAGATCACCAGCATTTGAACACAACTATGGAAGTAGTTTGTGAATATTTTAGATAATTTAGGAAATATACTCATCTTCCTGAGTGGAAAAAACTCTTCATTCCCTCTTGTGAAAGTATGACCAAAGTTTAGTGATCTTAGCGCAAGTGGAAGAGGATGCTGGTTGGTCAAAACAAGCTAGAAAAGAGGATAAGGATGTTTTAGGGTTTGGTTTTAGAATGTTTACCCCAAGACTCCTGTGTCGAAAGCATCGTCTCCTGTGCAGAATGTTAGAGGTGGAGGATAGTTGAAGGAGGTGGGTCACTGGGAGGTATGGCCTTAATGACCATATCAGTCCTTTCAGTTCATCCAGTAAATAAATCTTTTGCAAGATTCTGCTTCATATTTGTCTTTGCTATTCCCATTTATTGTCTTCACATGGTGTAGCACCTTAACTCTCTCACTCTCACTCTTGCTTCCTCTCTGCCATGACTTGAGCTCCTCTTCTCCACCCTCCTCTGCTGTCATGATATTTTCTGCCTTAAGGGTAGTTGTCCATGGACTGAACCTCTGAAACCATGGGTCAAATTAATCTTTCCTCTTTTAAGTTGTTCTTGTATTTTGGTCTCTGTGACAAGAAAGCTCTTCCCAGTAGTGACTGGAGAAGGGGTAACATCAGTACTTAAACTCCATTTTTTTTCATATGAAAATTTCTTTTGTCTGTCTCGGGTATCAACAATCTATTTCTTACTGTTCCATTAGATCTGCTTACATTTTAAGATGTTAGACTTTGCTATGTCCTAACATGTTAAGAAATAAGCGTATCAAAAGAAACCAATATTTGTATAAAGAGTTCTATTTTATAATTTCATATTTTATAAAGGAAAGTGGCAAAAAGGGAAGAATGAATATGTAACCTAATACACTACAAATTTAAGTCCAGTGTGTGAAAGCATCTATTTACTGCAAAGTAAAAGATAAAATGAAATGCAGTCTTCGGGTATTGATAATATTTAGGTCATCTTAAGGTAAGAGTGGCTCTGTAGTATTCAACATGAAACTTGAAAATAACCCCAGAAAAATATGTCTTAGAAAAGCAAATGCATTTGAAATGGACCCCAAAATATCTTCAGTACAACTGCATACATTTTTGAGATCTATGAACTAAAGGGTGATAGGATAGAAACTGAGTGCTGCATATGCATCACTTAAAAATATGTCTTAGAAAAGCAAATGCATTTGAAATGGACCCCAAAATATCTTCAGTACAACTGCATACATTTTTTAGATCTATGAACTAAAGGGTGATAGGATAGAAACTGAGTGCTGCATATGCATCACTTATTTCTGACACTGATATCAGTAGGCATTACCCCTTATACACAAAACAAAACATAATTGTACTTTTAAATTTTGAAGCAGAACAACCTGCATTTGAATCATCAAGCTGTTTGTTGATATGAAGAGTTGCGGACCCTACACATTGAATCAGCATCTCTAGCAGAGAGCTCTGAAGTCTGCATTTGAATAGCTCCCATGGGCAGTTGTTCTGTATTTTAAAGTAGTTAAGGGTGGTAGATGCAACTTTGGAAAAGAGACTAGATCTGAATTGTAATATCAACTTATCCAGTAAATAAATCTACCTTTTGCAAGGCAAATTCCATTTTATATTTGTCTTTGCTATTCCTATTTATTGTCTTCAAATAGTATTTAGTAATGTTTGTTGAGCTAAAGTTAATCAAATATTGGTTAAATTGCTTAATGTTTAGATTTCAATCTCTTTCATAACTTGGCCATTCTGGACTTCAAGATTCTAATGCATTTTCTGCTTCTCACACCCCAGGATTCCAGGGCCTTCTACAAACAAGGGGTACAACTTTTTCAGATAAAGCAGTAGCTACTTCCTTTTTTTCTGGCATAGCCACAGTTCCTAGAGAGCTGTGAGAATTTTGAGAACCATTACTTCCCCCTGATATGTTTTCTTAGGATTTTATAGAACAGAAGGCTTCTACTAGACTCACAGCTTGGAAATCTAAAGAGTAAGAGAAGCTGGTTTAAAGAGCTTCACATAGATGTTTTGGAGCTTACTTGTACATCCAAATTATAGTAAGGTAAAAAATGCCTGGGGATTGTGCCCATTCCTATCTTAGTGAATCACCCAGAATTGAAGAAAGCACAAAGATAAAATTCACTAAAACAATAATAAATCAACTTTAAGTTCCCAAGAAGCCAAGAGTCATAGAATTAAGTCACAGTCATAGCACACAGCAAAGAAAATTGACCAGGTTCTTTCCATATCTCTGACTTGGAAAGAGTCTGCCTAGGAAGTGTCTAGAAGAGAGGATTCATATCCTGCATCCACTGCAGGACCCAGACTAAAGCAGTCCATGGCCTCAAGATGGGAGAGTCATCCCTTCAACTATAGTTGGAAAATTTTGACTATTACACTGAATAAGATTTTTTAAGTTTTATTGGTACATCATAATCATACATCTTAATGGAGCACAAGATGGTAGAGGCATAAATGCACACAACACTCATTTAGCCCTTCCCCAATTCCCACCCCATTCCCTTCCCCTCCCTCTTTCTCAGTTTTTGGCTTAGTGATTGATATGTTTGTGAATGTACATTATGTACATCAAGGAATTTCCCTCTTCTGCCCTCCCATCACCCCCAGTTAGGCCTCCTTATTTCCTCATCTATATTTTTTCTTCCTTTGTCTAGAGTTTCTTCTATGACCCTTTGCCTCCCTAGCTTCTGAACATTAGGGAGAACATCTAATTTCTTACTTTTTTGACTAATTTCACTTAGCATAATATTTCCAGTTCCATCCATTTTATCTATAAATGACATAATTTTATTCTTCTTTATGAATGAGTAAAATTCCATTGTGTACATATACCATAGTTTTGTAATCCATTCATCTGCTGATGGACATCTTAGCTGGTTCCATAGTTTGGGAATTATGAATTGTACAGCTATGAACATAGATATGCATGCATTAGTTTAGAATTTTGGCTCCCATTACTTTATACTTTTTTTGGTGCATTATAGCTTCACATCATAATGCAGTTTATAGTGATGATGACATCCATGTACACAGAACTTAGTAGACTTTCCTGTGGCTTCCTCCCCACTCCTCCCCTTCCCAGTACAGAATATTGAGATTGGCATTGGTATTCTCATATAGTGTCAATGGAACTGATTTCTTCATTGATTCCCCCTCACTGCTTTCTCTAGACCACCTTCTTGAGGCTCCACTGGAGTTTCTCATTCATTATCTGAATTCCTTCAGGCATCCTCATTACTCTCTAGCTTCTGCATATGAGAAAAAACATATCACCCTTCACTTTCTGTGGCTTGTTAATCTCCCTTAACATAATGTTATTCAGGTCCATCCATTTTTCAGCAAATGACATAATTTTGTTCTTTTTTGATTCCATAATTTGGTTATTGTGAATTTGGTGCTATAAACATGCATATGAATATATCACTAAATATTCTAATTTCATAAAAATATAAATAGCCAATAAATACATGAAAACAATGTTGAACATCATTGCAAATCAGAACTACACTGAGATTCCATCTAACTCCAAACAGAATGGCAATCATCAAGAAATCAAACAGCAATAAATGATAGCAAGGGTGTGGGGAAATTGAAATTCTTCCATACTATTGTTGCAATTACAAAATTAGTTCAGCTGCTATGGAGACCAGCATAGAGATTACTCCATATATTGGGGATGATGTATTTTATGATTCAGTTATATCACTCCTGGGTATCTTTCTGAGCTTTTCTAATCTAACTTTGGCAGAGCAGAAATGAGCTGGCTGCAGCATGGCTGCAGTCCCAGTAGAGGGGGCTCTGTCCTATAAGGATTTATGTATACTTATAGGTATAGCAGATGGAAGTATCCATCCTTGTGAGAAGGGGCCATATAGAAAGAAAGATCTCCAAAGAGAACAGGGCAGTCTTTCACTGAGCTTAGAGATCAGTTCAGCCTGCTCTCAACTAAGCTACCCCAAAGAGGAAGAGAATAATCCTCCAGATTCAGCAAGTAGAAATACAGGATTCCCATTTACATATGGACTTCAGAAAAAGAATACATTTTTAGTATGCCTGTCAATATCTGAGATACACATACTAAAAACTAGTTGTTTATCTGGAATTCAAATTCCACTGAGTGCATTTAATCTGTGAGTATACTTCAGTGTGCACACAGTTTTTTTCTGCTACAACATTCTCCTTTTTTTTCCTCTCTCCTGTTTTCTTGAAATCATTCCTGTGATACCAAGATTCCTAAGGAATCCCAAATTGGAGTGACTTAAAGCCTATTATTTAGAACTTGACAGCTTTGGGTTTTGTCATCATTTTTCTACTATGGATACATTGGTTCACCTTTCTCAAGCTAACATTGCTCATCTGTATAACAGATTTGTATAATATCTGACTTTGAGGCTGTCGTTAAGCAAATAATAGAATCTATATAAAATATAGAGACTAGGAAATATGTACTAGAAGACATATCATTAATATTACTTGTCTGAGAAATGTGTTTTCCATTTATAAAAGCTAGAGAACACTTTATAAAAATTGAAATGTGTCAATTTTAAAATGAGTGTGAGAAAATGACATTTCATATATTAGGTAGAATAAACTGAAAATGTAGGTCATCAAAATTATGTAGGTTGATAGATAAAAGTTTCACTGTACTATGAAAATGTAATACAATAAAGAAAAAAAAGCAGATTTCACATATGCTTCCATGCTTGAATATTGAACATATTATGATATTTTGAGTTGTGTTCCCTTTTGGGGGGGATGGTACTGGGGATT
This sequence comes from Muscardinus avellanarius, assembly GCF_963383645.1. Classification (NCBI taxonomy): domain Eukaryota; kingdom Metazoa; phylum Chordata; class Mammalia; order Rodentia; family Gliridae; genus Muscardinus; species Muscardinus avellanarius. Next base: position 157,359,667 of record NC_137787.1, read on the forward strand.
GAACCCAGGGGCTTTCTCTTTGAGCTATACTCTCAGTATATTTTACTTTTTTATTTTGAAATAGAGTTTTTCTCTGTTATCCATGCTGGTGTAGAATATGCTATCTTCCTATCTCAGCCTCTCATTTTATCCTCTAAGTACTGGGATTATAATTGTGTGCCATCACACCAGGCAAGTGTTCCTTCTATGGTACCATGTAAAAAAGAAATACAAAAATACATGTTCTTTTATAGTTTTATAAGTATAACCAAATTTAAGTTTGTCCAAACACTAACACTAATACCACTTAACTAAAAAAGTTTTAGTAATTTCTTCTTTTGTTTTCTTCCACCTCGTGTTTAATAATTATTCCATATAGATTTTGATTAAAAACAACTACTTTAATTACACTTTTTTTGTGGGTGGTATGGGGGTGGAACCCAGGGGCTTTCTACCTCAGGGCTATACTCCCAGACCTATTTTATATTTTATTTGGAAACAGGGTCTCACTAAATTCCTGAGAGCTTCAATAAGTAGCTGGGGCTGGCTTCGAACCTTTGCGATCCTCCTGTCTCAGCCTCCTAAGTGCGGGGATTACAAGTGTGGGCCACCATGCCCTGCTTAATTAAACTTTTAAATGTGGGGCTACAAAGAACTTACAGTAAACTATTATTTAAATAAAAGGATTATTTTCATGATGCAGACCCTAGAATGTGTAGCACTGAGATTTTAGATGTGGTATGAAATTGTTAAAAATTAAATAAATGTTTTGATTTCTGTACCTGTAGTAACTGCCCACTGAAGATATGTAAGCAAGGGAGATTCCTGCTGCAGGTTATAAACTGCTCAAATGCTGTGACTGTCTTCTGAATTATGATGCTTTGATCCTTTGATGCTCATCTAGTATCCTATATATGATAATCCTCCATTTTTAAGCTTTGAGTGCATCATTGAAATAACATGTTGATGTTATATCATTAGAAATACAAATCTATGAGTTATCCACTCTTGCACAGTTTAGAGAAAATTTATTAGTATATGTCTCACTAAATTGATGAAATTCACAAATGCAGTTTACATAAATAACAGTTTCTGAGCAGTGAATTTTTTTTAGTCCAGTCTTCCAACTCCTTAAAGCGCATGATGTACTTATTTTTATCATCTGATTTAGAAGAAATGTCTTTTTCTTTCAAAGATTAAATAACTGAGCTGTAAAATTAGTTGTTGTTCACTATATATACATCAGATGAAAGTAGAATGGGAGGGGGAAAAGAAAGAAACGGTTCCTTGCAACATCAGTGAGCCAAGTTCCCAAGAAATGGGAAAAAAAAAACAAAAAATTAAAATGAGTGAAAGGAAGTGTCTTTTATGCAACTCATAATTAACCCTTGGAACCCTGCCACAATATTTTATGAAGGAAAATAACTTAGCAAGGCTCAACAATAAATTGGATACTATATCTGAATAAGAATGTCACACACAGTTCATCTGACTTTAGTGAAAATTATAGAGGTTATCAATGATTATGCTTATATTTTAAATGATCACAACTGAATGCTAGAGGAATAATTTTCCCAGAGATATAGCATCAGAAACTGAGCTAAATGATATAGAAGTTGAATAGATCATGGTCTCACTAAATTTTTTATTCTCACAAACTTTATTAACCTAAAGCAGTGTTATAAATCAGGTTAAGCAGATTAATAAGATGTATGTGATTAATTGTACATGTATATGATACTATATTATACATATATGTGCATATATGTATTCTTTCTAAATCTAAGCAATAGATTTTTTCTTCTTTCTTTAACTTTACTTTTTTCTCAGTTTTTTTAAAATTATAGTGCTGGTATTTTTACTGCAAAGAAATAGATTGAAATATATAGTTAATAGATTGAGGAAAATAGGCAATGAATGAATTAAAAGATTCTCTGAACAGCTTTTATTATTGAATTAAACATTTGTAATATTATCATCTCAGCCATTACATTAGGTTGAGGGCAATAGCCATTTTGCTTGGCTAGGTATGTTTATAATGGTGGACATGTGTGCACTATTTCTTCTCAGGAGATCAATTTATTTATCATAAAATAATGATTGTGTAAGAAATCCACAAAATAAAGATTAAATTCAACCAGAACTCTTTTTTTTGGGGGGGAATACAGGGGTGGGGGTGGAACCCAGTGGCTTTCTACCTCTAGGCTATACTCCCAGACCTATTTTATACTTTATTTGGAAACAGGATCTCACTAAGTTGCTTAGAGCCTCACTAAGTAGCTGAGGCTGGCTTTGAACCTGTGTGATCCTCCTGTCTCAGCCTCCCAATTGCAGGGATTACAAGTGTGTGCCACCATGCCCGGCTTCAATCAGAACTCTTTAAATGATTAAATTATATATATATATATTTTAAAGGTGGTTCTGAAGAAAATACAAGCATTTTACATTATTCAAAGACAAGGGATGACCTTTGTAGCATGACTTTTATCTTGCCGTTCCCCAGTCTAATCTATTGGTACTGGCTATTTTCAGCACTCTAATAGAAATTTAATATGTATCTTTCCATGTGATTTTATTTATACAATGAAAAAAAAACAGAAAGTGATGGTTCTTGGAAAAATGAAAAATAAAATAGCTAAGTTGTGCCTACATGAGAAGCTATTAGTGTGTAAAATTTGAATACTATGTCTCTGGTTTGAAATCACTTCCACCGATACTGTCCTGACCATTATTTAACTATTAGTAAAATATTATTATAATTTTAATTATCAAACTTATTTTTATTTATCTTTATTTTATATGATGATTGAATTATGTCTCTGAAATACTTTTTTGATGCTTTTATGGATACATTACAGTTTCTCATCATAATACAAATCATGTTGACAGTAACATACATACACACAGTACTTGGTGAGGCCCTTACTGCCTACCCATTTTCCCGCTTCTCAATACAGAGAACTGAGATTGCCATTGGTATATGCACTTATATATACATAGTCAATGGTAGTATTTCCAATAATGAACCTCATTCTTCCCCCTCCTGTTTCCTTGGACCACCTCCCAGGCTCCCCTGAAGTTTATCCTTCATTATCTGCAATTCTGCCTGTGTCCCAATTACTCCCTAACTTGTGCATGTTAGAGAAAACATATGACCCTTCTCTTTCTTAGCATAATGTTCTTCAGGTCCTTCCATTTTTTATGAATGACATAGTTTTGTTTTTTTAACTGCTGAGTAAAATTCCATTGTGTGTATTTTCCATAATTTTGTAATCCATTTATCTGCTGATGGACACCTAGCTTGGCTCTATTATTTTGCTCTTGTGAATTATGCTGCTGTGAACATAGGTCTGAATATATTACTGTAGTTCTCTGATTTAAGTCTCTTTGGAAAGATACCCAAGAGTGCAGCCAGATCATATGATGAGTCCATTCCTAGTTTTCTGAGGAATCTCCACATTGATATCCATAGTGGCTGAACTAGTTTGCAGTCCTACCAACAGTGTAGAAGAATTTCTATTTACCCACATCCTTGTCAACATTGTTTTTTGACCTCTTGATTATGGCTTTTCTGATTGGGACTAGAGCCAGACATATAGACCAATGAAAAAAGAAGATACAGAAACAAATCTACATACTTTTGGCTATTTATTTTTGAAAAAAGGTGTCAGACACATACATTGGAAAAAAGACAACCTCTTTAAAAAATATGGTGTTGAGGAAACTGGTTATCCATTTAGAGGTAAATGCAACTAAATCCATAACTTTCACCCTGCATAGGAATCAACTCAGGATAACTCAAAGACCTGGAAGTTAGACCAGAAACTGTGAAGCTACTAAAGGAGGCATATGTCCAATACTCCAATATATAGGCACAGGTAGAAACTATCTCAACATGATCCCAAAAGCTCAGGAAATTCATACAAGAATTAATAAGTGGGATATATTAATATAAGAATTAATGAGTGGGATAGTTTAATTAATTAAACTAACAAGTTTCTAAACATCAAAGGAAACCATCAAGACTAAAGAGGAAGCCTATGAAATAGGAAAAAAAATCTTTGCCAGCCATTACTCTGAAAGAGGACTAATATTTAGAATATACAAAGAACTTAAATGACTACGCTAGAAAAAAACAAATAACCTAATCAATAAATGGACAACTGAATTGAATAGGATTTTATATCAAACTGGCAATGAATAATAGCAACAGTATTTAAAAATAGTATTTGAAAGTATCAATTTTAACTATTTAAAACTATCTAAACTAAAAAGTAAATCAATACGTGGGATTGCATTAAACTGAAGAGCTTCTGTACAGCAAATGAAACTATCAAGAAGCTGAATCAGAGCCAACAGAATGGGAGATTTTAGCCAACTGCTCCTCCAATAGAGGAATATCTAGAATATATACAGAGAACTCAAGAAACTCAGCACTAAGAAAACAAATAACCCAATTAAAAATGGGCAAGTGAACTTAATAGACATTTCAAAAAAGAAGAAATTCAGTGGCCAATAAATGCATGAAAAATCCTCAAGATCATTAGCAATCAGAGAGATGCAAATCAAAACTACCCTGAGACTTCACCTAACACCAACTAGAATGACAATCATTCCAAGCACAAACAAGAAATGCTGGTGAGGATGTGGAGAACTGGGAACTCTAATACATTGTTGGTGGGAATACAAATTAGTGTAACTACTTTGGAAAACAGTAAGGTACCTAGAGTATCACTTGGAGTTCACTGCATATCTTGGGGTTCACATTTGTACATATTTGCTGAATTCAAATATTAATTTATATGTTCTCATGCAAAATACTTAACTTTACTAAGGCCTGTGATGTTTTTAACTAAAAAAAAACTGTAATAATAAAACCTACTACATTTCATATGGTGGTTATTATAGGATTGAATGAGATAATTATGTAAAGTACTGAGCACATTTCCTGTCCTTTCAAATCTTAGATCCCTCCCAAATTGAGGTACTAATTATTAAATGCTCAAATATATCACTTCTGTAATCCCACACCTAAAGTAACATGATAGCAATTACCTACTAGAATTTAATCCAGAGCTTTTAGTTCTTTTAATTTCTCTCTTTATTTTTATATTTTATGGTATAAAATATTTCAAAAATATAAATATAAAAAAGATATTATCATACCCCGTGTAATTGATGTTAATATTCAGTGACTGCCAACATGTCTCATTTTGAATAACTCAGAGTTTTACAATTATTTGAGTAAAATTGCTGAATCTTCCTTTCATACTCAGTTTCTACACATTTATGGTCTTTCCCATTTCCCCCTCTGCTTCCTAGAATGAAACACCATTCCAAAGTATGTGTGGATCTTTCCCATTCAAGATTTAAAATTTCTCACATGTGTATGCATTTAAAAAATAATTGGGACTTCCAGAAACATGGAAACTGAGGGAAGCAGCACATGCCAGTCCTGCTGATACCTAATCTGCATTGCCTTAAAAACAGCATTATATAAACGCCAGATAATGCCCTAACTAGAAAAATAACACAATAAGTACAAGGTGATCAGAGAGCAGAAGAAAAATCTGCTTACTTTGCGGCCACAGGTGCCAGAGCAGAATCATCTTGTCTCACTGCACACAACTCCAGAGACAAACAGAAAAACAACCAAGAACCTTAACTAAGCAGCTGCAGATCATCAAAATTGTAAGTCATCAGTTCTTCCTTCCCAAATTCCAGCTACAACTTCCAGAAGTGGCAGCTAATCTCATCACATCTTCCAGAGATTCAGACCAGCACTCAGCAACACCATAAGTGAAGCCACCCCACAGGAGAACACCCAGCACTGCACCCCCAGGGACTTGCACAGCTGCAAATAACTCCCTGGGTATGGGACTTAAGGTTCAGCAACTCCAGGATCTCAGAGGCATCCGCCACCTAAGGTGTAAGGGAGAGACTGAGACTCCACATCTATGGAAAGTATGGAGGGTGACCTGTACCTAACACTAGATCCAACCCTATTGATACCAGCCACCTGCATAGACTCGGAAAGACTCAGAGAATCAGACTTGAAACATGAAAGGTACCAGTAACACTCAGTGTATGCAGAGAGAGACTTCAGAGGCTTAGGCTGATGAATATTCATGTATTTGTAGAATTACATTAATTTGTTGTCAGTATTATTTTTTTTATTTTTTGAGTGAATTTACAACTTCACTTTCCTCCTCACTCAACCTTCACTGTTGAATACAATAAAACTTGCCTTTGTATATACGAGTTGATACCTAGAGACTGAGAGAAGTCTATTAAAAGCAACAGATACAAATTTCTGAAATCATGAGAAGGAGGAATAACAAAGAAGCAATGACCTCTCACAACACCACATTAACAGAACCTGAAAATGCAGATTTGAAGAGATTTCCAGAAGGTAAAATCAAGAATGTAACTATAGAAATAATATAGGACTTCCAAAAAGAATTAGTGAGAGTCTGAAAGAAATAAAGGATGCAATCATTAAATTGAAGGCATCAATTCAAACTATAAATAATTGACTAGACTACAATGAGAATAAAAGCTCACTTCTAGAAGATGGTCACTCCAAAAACAATTGTATAGTATATAACTTAGAAAAAAACCAATTCAACATGAATTGGACATTGAAGAAATATGGGCCCATTTTCAAAGAGCTAACCTAAGAATAATTGGCATAAAAGAAGGAATAGAAGGTGAAACTAAAGGGATCAACAATCTTTTCAAAGAAATAATATCAGAAAAATTTTCAAACATAGAACAAAAGGTTGACACACAGGTATAGGAAACTTATAGAACCCCCTTTAGACAAGATCAGAGAGAAGGTTCACCAGGTCATATAATAGTCAAACTGATGAATGTAGAAGACAGGGAGAAAATCTTAAAAGCAACAAAAACAAAAGAACAAGGGACATTCAGAGGCAAACCAATTAGGATCACTCTAGACTGCCAAAACCAAGTCATGAAAGCCAGAAGTGCCTTAAATAACATATTCAAAACTCTGAAAGAAAACAATTTCCAGCCAAAAATTTCTACCCAGCAAAACTATCTCTCAGAGTATATGGAGAAATAAAAATCTTTCATTGCAAACAGAAGCTGAATGACTTTTTGTCTTCCAAACTAGCACTAGAGAAAATACTCAGAGATTAATTGCAAAGAAAAATAAGTAACACATGCTAGAATCAGAGAAACAAGAATTTCCATCCAGAAATCCACTAAGCAAAAAATAACAAACACTACTTTAAAAGAAGTTAAATCTTAATATATTATGAATTAAAAATTATTTCTCAATAGTCACATTGACAATAAATGGCCTCAACTCCCCTATAAAAAAGTAGGTGGAAAAATGGATTAAAACCAGAATCCATCTATCAGCTGTCTGCAAGAAACACACCTTATGAGTAAAGATAGTAACCAACTAAAGGTAAAAGGGCTGGAGCATGATAATCCATGCCATCAAAACCTGAAGACAAGTAGGAGTAGTAACTATGATATCAGACAAACTTATTAGAAGAGACAAAGCAGGTCATTATTAACTGAATAAAGGAAAAATCCAGAAAAAGGAAATAACAATAGTCAACAATTATACCCCAAACATAGGTGCAGCTATTTTCATAAAACAAATTATTTGTGACATTAAGTCATACATAAATTTCAATATAATAATACTAGGAGACTTCAAGATCCTCTCACACCATTAGACCAATCTTCTAGACAAAAGATTAATAAAGATGCCTCAAACCTAAAAAATACCAACAACCAAATGAACCTATTCGACACATATAATATTCCACCCAACTACAGCAGAGTTCACATTTTTCTCAGCTACTCACAGAACCTTCTCCAAAATAGATCATATCCTGAGCTACAAAGTGAGCACTAGCAAATTCAAAAAAATGGGGCATACTTCCCTGTGTCTTTTAAGACTATAATGGAATGAAACTAGAAATCAAGTATAAGAAGAAATAGAGAAACCACATAAACATATAGAGCCTGAACACCACACTGCTGAATGAAGAATGGGTCATAGAAGAAGTAAGGGGTGAAATCAAGAAATTTCTAGAAATAAATAAAAATAGAGATACAATATATCAAAACTATGGGACACTTTGAAAGCAATATTAGGAGAAAAATTCATACCACTGAGTGCTCACACAAGAAACTAAAAGGTAAATTGATATGTGGGATGGCATTAAACTGAAGAGCTTCTGTAAAGGAAACTATCAAAAACCTTAATCTAGAGCCAACAGAATGGAATATTTTTGCCATCTACTCTTCCAATAGAGGACAAATATCTTGTATATATAGAGAACTCAAGAAAATCAACATTAAGCAAACAAATAACAATCAAAAATGGGCAAGTGAACTAAATGGACACTTCACGAAAAAAAGAAATTCAAATGGCAAATAAATGCATGATAAATGTTCAAAATCATTAGCAATTAGAGAGCTGTAAATTAATACTACACTGAGATTTCACCTAACTCTAACTTAGAATGACAACCATTCAAAACACACACACATGAAAAAAAAAATGCTGGCAAGAATGTGGAGAAGTGGGAACTCTAACACATTGTTGTTGGGACTGCAAATTAGTGTCACTACTTTGGAAAACTGTATGGAGGATTCTCAGAAGAATGGGAATGAACTTATCATATGATCCAGCAATACTACTTCAGGCTATCTACCCAAAAGAATGGAAATCAAACTACCAAAGTAATGCAGGTGCATTTATGTTCACAGCTGGAATATTCACCATTGCCAAACTATTAAACCAGCCAAGATGTCCATTAACAGATGAATAGATTACAAAACAATGGAATATGTTCACAATAGAATTTTACTCAGCCATCAAGAAGAACAAAATAACGTTATTTGCAGAATTACATTATTTGCATGCTTGTAATGCCCCATGCATGGGAGGTTGAGACAAGAGAATCACACAGGTTCGAAGCCAGCCTCAGCTACTTTAGTGAGACTCTCAGTAACTTAGTGAAACCCTGTTTCCAAATAAAATATAAAATAGGTCTGGGAGTATAGCCCAGAGATAGAAAGCTTCTGGGTTCCACCCCCAGTACAACCAAAATAAATAAATAAATAAATAAATAAATAAATAAATAAATAAATAAATAAAGTTTAAAAAAGATTTATGACTACAATGTACCAATAAAAATTTAAAATATAATTGTATTGTTTTGTGCTTTTTAAACTTTGTATAAATGGTAATCTATTATTGATATCATTTTGAAAGTTGCTATTGCCTTTTATATTGTGAGATTTGTGGCAAATTTTAAAAAATAGTGGTTTTCTTGTTCTATAACATAGACTATATAGTTATATTCAGTCCCCTACTCATAACAGATTGTCATATTTTGTCTCTTACAAAAGAAAAACAGCAGAATTTATTTTGTTCATATCTAATTTGGGGAAAATGAAAGAATTTCTCAGAAGCTATGTTCAGAAGCAGTGTGGCTGGATAATAGGAATATGCCTCTCTAATTTTATTAGTTTTCTACTGATATTATAATAAATTTATCTAATTTTTGTGATTAAAAACAACAAATATGTATTATCATAGATGTTATGTGTGATATAGGTCTTACTGAACTGATTCAGCATTCTGGCAAGGCTCAATTCCTTTCTGGGGCCTGTGGAGAAAATCTGTTTCCTGGCCTTTCCTTGGTTTCAGAAGCTGCCTGTTTTTCTTGAATATGATCCTTTTCCTTGTCTTCAGAGTTAGGAGTAATAGGTTGAGTTGTACTTACATCAGTACCACTGACTTGTTCTATAGTAACCTCTCCCTCAGACCACAATTGGGATAGGCAATTATTTTAAGAACTCCTAGTATGACATTGCATCCAGCCAGATTATCCAGAATCATTTGATTCTATTAAGAACATCTGTTTTGTATCCCTAATCCCACCCTCAATATTAATATTTTTGTTATGTAACTAGCATATTCACAGGTTCTGAGGCTTGGGACATGTTAATTTTGTGGGGTTGATTATTCTGCCTACCATGTTTATTCAGAGTTGCTCTCTAAAATGCCCAGACTAATATAATCCCACAACAAATAGTGAATGAAAATTTGCTTTTCTCTACATCTGGTCAACACTAAGTGTTGTTGGATATCTGCATTTTTTGTCAGCATCAAATTTTCTATTGCTGATTTAATTCTTAAGTTTAATGAAAATGAACTTACTTGTTCATTGTTTTGACTTTTCCTTTGAATAATCATTTTATATCTATTTTTTTGCTAGTTGCACTGCTTTTTTCATATGTGTTGTCATTTATATATTTTCTATATTAATTTTTGTAGGCTAAGTGAATTCTTATAGAATGTAGCCTTATTTTTTAATGTTTTGACCTGATTTTTAATGAAAATTAAAATTTTAACATAAAAGAATTAATCATTTATGGTTTCTGCATTTTTGTGTTTTATTTTAGAAATTATTTCTAACCTGAGACTGAAAGATTCTAAACTACAATTATTTTATACTTTGAACAATTTTTCTTACCACAGTTAAGTCTGATTTACTTGAAATTTTAAGTATGATACAGAGATTCAATTTTATTTTCCCTATGGATAATAATTGCTTCAGTTCATACAATTGATTTTCAGTACTTTCCTCTTTCTCAAAGCCTCCCATTGTAGTCACATGTCTTCTGATTTTATTCAAAACACAATTACCTGTCTATAATGCCATATCTGAAGTTTATACTATAACCTTGTGTTCCAAGCCTTTAATGGCCAGCAATATTCTGCATCTTGAGTGCTGAGTACATAGTATATTGACTAGTTTTACTATAATCATAAATGGCTATTTTGTTTCAGATACAAGAGATTTATTCCTTATGCTTATAGTGACTGCCCATCAGTTACTCCTCTGTTTATGTTCTATATGTCTTTTTTATTTTCTAGTCCATGTTAAAAGGAAGAAAAGCTCACATTTCAAGATTACCTTTTTCATGGTACAGAAAAATAGAAGAGTTGGCAGAATTATGCAATGTCTTTCAGAACTCTTATTCAATGAGAACTACTCATTTCCATTTGCCAAAATAAGTCACATGGATAAGCATTATTCTAATTATGCAGGGAAATGTACTCTTCCAATAGGAGATGCAGCTAGTTGCATCACAAAAGACTAAAAGATATATTATCTTCAGGATGGGAAAGGGAATATTTAGAAAAAATAAATTTATCAGAATAAGTACTCACTTTACCTTTTATATTTGTTAATTATATGCATTTGAGCACTTGCATATTTAACATATTTTACACTAAACATGATGAATTAATCTGTACCTGCCAAGTGAAGAATTTTCAATGATTGCAGTAACAAATATAAAATTTGAAATATGCCTTTAAGAGAGAAATGTGCAGATTACCTTCAGAACTTTCACCAGAGCTAAGAGCATACAATTTGAAAAATAAAATATAGCTAAGAATTTTCATTTTTGGATTAAAGGATCTCAGAGATGGCTAATCAATTAAGAAAAAAGTAAAGGATTTTTGTATCAAGGAGGACTTGATTGAGTTTGTTATTGAGCCTATTATGCAGCTTAGAGTTTAACACTAAAGTTGTAATTTATTTGATTCATCTTGAATTAATTTCAGAGTTTGGACCACAGTTCCCACTTCTTAGATCTCCCTGCACTGTCCCAAGCCAACTTTAAGAATTTTCTCTAAATTGACATCCTCTTGAGCCTTGCCTATGCTGTTCTAACTTCCTGGACTTTTCTTAATCTTTCATCATGCCAACAGGTGATAATCACTCTATCCTATGTACTTCTTTGGCCTTTATAGATTTTTTTTTATCACTAACAGTTTTCTGTGTTTCTATATTTTGACATTACCAATCAGTTATCCATGTAAGACTCTTGCATACAGTTATCATCTCATAAAGTATATTATTAGTGTTTTATTTGTGATTGTTCTTATGATTTTACTCTGATTGTATTACTATAATGTTCCCTACCATTCAAGGCCAAAGTTGTCAGTGGTGATATGTCATCCAGTTGAGGGTAACAAGGGGATACAAACAATTCTGGGAAAGTTCTCTGGCAAGAAATGATGGGTATGGAGTCATAATCTCTGTGTTAAATGATGATAGTTTGAGTGGCTATTTTAACCTTAGTCTTCTCCAGCAGGAAAGTAATCAAATCCCTTTTTTTTAACTTAGAGAAGATAGCAAAAAGTTAAGAGATTCCTATTTATATTTATGGCTGAGAAAATGATTTATTATTGCAATGCCCTTGTAATAATAATCAACTGAATACTAAATGATAAAATTTTGAGAATATAACTTTTTAAAGCTGTGATGAGCTTATATTTTTAATTAAAACATATAAATTTGAATAATATTTTCTTATGTTACTCCCTAAAATGTGGTCTCTGATTCTATTTTTGATATAATACAAATAAAAGAAAGATTTTAGAAGAGCTTTTGTGACCTTCAAAAGAACCAGATATCCTATTAAAATGCTAGAGATAACCAATGGTAACAATCAAAGGGCATTTATAAATTTTAGTGGAAAAGAATGTGGTATCAAGAGTGTAAATATATTGTATAATTAGTTTTATTGGTGCATTGTACATACATCTTAATGAGGTATAAGATGGTAGAGGAATACATGCACACATCACTCATTTAGCCCTTCCCCATTTTCCTCCCCATTCTTTTCCTGCTCCCTCATTCTCATGTTTGCCTTACTGATTGGCTTTGACATGTTTATGAATGTACAAATGCACATCATGCACATTAGGGAATTTCCTTTTTTCCTGCTCACATCCTACTCAATTAGGTCACCTTATTTCCTCATCTATGGTGTCTCCTTTATCTAGAGTTCCTCCTATTACCCTTTCTTTCTACCTTCTACATATTAAGAAGAGCATCCAATTTTTTTTTTTACTTTTTGTGACTGACTAATCTAGATTAGCGTAATGTTCTGCAGTTCCATCCATTTGTCTGCAAATGACATAATTTTGTTCTTTTATGGCTGAATAAAATTCCATTGTATATATATTCCATAGTTTTAAAATCTATTTATCTGTTGATGGGCATCTTGACTAGTCTCATAGTTTGGTAATGGTGAATATTGCTGCTATAAACATGGATATACATGCACTAGTTTAGTAGTTTGGTTTCCATTGTTTGGGGTAGATACCAAGGAGTGGTATTGCTGGAACATATATAGTAGGTTCATTTCTATTTTTTTGAGGATTCTCCATATGATTTTCCAAAGTGATTGCATAATTTTTAATCCAGATTATAGCATAAAACAAGATAGAAGGAAGCAGTACCATAATTTTTTCTGGAGTTACCTAATTATTGACTAATTTTTTCCCAGCATCCTCTTTAGAATGTTCAAGAAGATATTATTTGGTTCAATTTTACATTTGATTTTGAGAACTGCTTTTTACAAATGAGATGGATGAATAAATATCTGATTTAGGATATGAATGACTTAAGTTATTCTTTAGGCATTTATCTTAACTTAGACAAAATTAAATATATATTCTTGTAATGGTTGAGATGCTTGAAAATGAATAGTTAAACCTACCGAGAAAAAAGAAGTAGTAAAGGTAGTAAAGAGAATGACAACACAAGGAAGTAAGACTGAATGAATGTGTTTATTGTGTTATAGCTATTAACAGACAGAAAATTCTAAAACTCCTATCTTCTGTCTAATGTAAATTGTTCATAAAGTCCTAGAATTCATAAAAATTTTAGTGGACATTTCTTGATATTAACTTTCTCTCATCTCTTCTCCTCTTCTCTCCTGTCTTTCTCCCTTCTCTCCCTCCCTCCTCTGCCCTACTTTCCTTTACCTTCTGCTATCTGTATATCCTTTTCTCCTCATTGCAATAGAGAAGTTTATTGCTCACAATAATAGCATCAACCAGAATACTAGTATATTTGAGGATATTGTTGCTATATCATTACATATCATAGCAAAACTAAATGCTCATACAAGTACACAGAATTTCTTGGTGTGGTCTCTCCTAACCCCATCTTGCTTTCCTCACCTCTCTCCCTATACATGGTAGTTAAGTTGTTAGTGATATTGTCATTTATATATAAAATTATTTGTTCTGTTTTCTGAGTACTAGTATGTATGTATGTATTTGAGTGATGCTGGGATTGAACTGAGTGCCTTATGTATGCTAGGCAAGCACTCTATCACTGAGCTACACTCCCACCCTGACTACTATTATTTATACACCACTTTTATGAGTCACAGTTTCTATGGGGTTATATTAAGTGGGACAAATGACACATACACACTCAGTGAGATGTATGACAGAATATGTGCTTTGGAAATCTGAAGCTTCTGTGGGTAGTAAGGATATCTACCATCAGATCCAGAGGGAGGTACTATCTAGCTCTGTTAATGTAATTCACTATGAAGGCATCCTTGAAAAAATTGTCCAGAACATAGGGAAGTCATGCCTTTCACATGAGACCTATAGTAATTTGATAGATCCACAGAAAAGTTATTGTCTCTGACACTGGTAGACTATAAATCATTTCATGTTACAAGATTGTGTATATGTGCCTCAGAATAGTATACATAGGATAAAGCCAAAAGAAAGTGTAGCTGGCATATTTTATTATTTTATATTTAATATTACTATTCTTTGGTAGAAATCATAAGGAACATTAAATTTGGGTCCTATTTATTGATAATGTATCAGGATGAACAACTATTTGTAAGCTGCTCTGAACATAAAGTTTTATAACTCTCAGCAAAGATTATAACATAAACACTTTATAGTTGTTACTAACATTATTAAAACTAAAAATGGTGGCAACAGTGAAAGGACAAATTCAACTTCAGATTAAAAAATAATCAGTGGTTACATTGTTTTGTGATTCAGTAAGGTTTTTTGTTGTTGTTTTGTGTTGTTTTAAGTCACAATATTTATGAGTGTTAAAAGCTAGGCTTATAACAACCAAATATACTTGTTCAAAAATTAGTGTTTATTCCTCCATATTCACTAAACTTTCAATTTTAACATATACTCATTATTTAATTGCAAACACAAAATTATTTCTTAATTTGTTTTTGTTTTTTGTGGTGCCCAGGATTTAACACGAAGTCATTCTATTTCTGAGCTACAATCTCAGTCCTATTTTACTTTAAAGTTTGAAACAGGATTTTACTAAGTTGCAAAGAGCCTTGTTAAGTTGCTGAGACTGGTTATGAACCAGCAATACTCCTATTTTAGCCTCCCAAGTACAATTAAATTTATTTTTCTTAATTATATCACTTCTTTGAAATTAAAAGTTTTGTACAATTTTTGGGCTTTCTCCCTTTGTATTAATGATACTGCGAATGGCAATAATACTAGATATACAAGTCTGTAAAAATAAAAACCTTATCTTTAATTTGATGGGTATGGTCTGCCATTCTTCATGGTGTTTAAGTAACAGTTGTTTAGGTAACTGAGTACAATGAATCATCTATACTTGTTTGAGTCATCAGAATTGAAT
The DNA here is from genome assembly GCF_963383645.1 of Muscardinus avellanarius. Lineage (NCBI taxonomy): Eukaryota > Metazoa > Chordata > Mammalia > Rodentia > Gliridae > Muscardinus > Muscardinus avellanarius. The sequence continues at coordinate 157,375,158 of NC_137787.1, forward strand.
TGTTTGGAGCCATCCTCTTAGAACTGGCTTCACTCTGGTAATTGGTGGGCAATGAAATGCTTGTCTTACTTTACATAGCTTTTGGGGGAATCTTATAAGATTGTAAATAAAGTAAAATGACAGCATAATTGCAAGCCTAATTTAGACAAACATATTAAAACTATATTGTCCAGTAAATAAACTTTAGTGAGATGGGCATTAGAAATTTAAAATGGATGTCCTACGGACCAATTAAAAGAAGACAATCTAATGTCACTTTAGATACCTATTAGATTCCTATATTGGTCTTTTTGTTTGTGTGCATGTGGTCCTCAGGATTGAACCTAGAGGCATTTTACCTTTGAGCTACCCCCGGCCCAATTTTTTATTTCTTATTTGGAAACAGGGTCTTGCTAGGTTGCTGAGGGCCTTGCTAGGTTACCGAGGCCGGCTTTGAATCTACAATCCTCTTGTCTCAGCCTCCCAAGTACTGGGATTACAGGAGTGCACCAATATGTCCAGCTCTATATTAGTTTTATTGAGCTCATTAAAATTAAATCACAGTAGAAAATGGTGTTACCAAAGACCTCAAATATTAGAACAGGAAGAAAAATAGGATTTCAAATATGCAATTTTATTTATCCTTACTTTTTAAATTAATTAATTTACTTATTTTGCAGTACTAGAGATGGAACCCAGGGGCATTCTACCTCCGAGCTACACCCCTGGTCCTATTTTTAAGTTTTTTTTCACTTTTTGAAATAAGGTCTCAGTTGTGAAGGGCCTCACTAAGTAGCTGAGGATGTTTGTGAACAATGATCCTCTGGTCTCCACCTCCTGAGTGCTTTTGATAGTTGGAAAGACATTTTAGAGTATGAGACTCTTCAGAGATCATAATACCATGTCCATGGCTTTATGAATTTGGAAACTAAAGAACAGTTATTAAGTGATATTTCCTACATGAGTGGTGGTACCAATTAAGAGTCTTGGGTCAGTATCTAGTTAGAAGATGTGAGTCCAGACTGAAGCCTACTCACACAGAGGTAGGAGAGAGAGTGTGATGGACTCCAGGAGTCAACTTTCCTCAGGATCAGCATGTACATATCTTAAATTCACCTGTACTTTGGACTTCAGATGGTTTACCTGTCTAAACATACACTCTATTGGCTTATTTATGACTACTAATATTCCTTTAAACACAGTCCAATCAGATCTTAAAGATGTTCAAATGGTACTAGTAAGATTAAATCTGACAAGTTGAATATTAGAAATTTAGAATGCATGTCCATTGGGGAGCAGTAACTACCCCCCAAAGTTTATGTTGTCTTGATTTTTGGCTATAATATTTTAAACTGTTTATAATCTTATAACTAAGTTGGCTTTTAAAAGCTGAACAGATAAGTTCTTTTTAACTGTTGAATATGGGTATTTTTGCTGACATTCTTTTATTTACCTCAGCAGTTTTTCTTGTAGCAAGAAGATGAATTTAAAATCCTTTCTTTGACCTGAGGACTACTCAAAGCAAATGGCAATTGATCAATATTTTCATGTTGTTGATATAATGATGTTAATGTTTCTTCAGCTGAAAAGCCAATTATTTAGCCACTCTCTTTATCAAAAGGCAAGGCATTTATCTCTTCCTAGCTCAGCTGAAATAGTTCATTATCACTTTATATATCTAAACTGCTGAATCTTGTTTGACATTACTTTTACCTGCCAAGCCCCATGAATGTACACAGAAAAAAAATACTAACAGGTAAATTTGCATACATATTTTATGCCAATAATATAAGTGAAATCTAATCTTGTTAGTCAAGATTAATGAAAGTGGCAAGAGGAAAAATGAGGATTATAATATTTTACCTATATAAACTGTAAAGTACAGGTGCATGTGATAATGCTATTTTATATTTATTTTTGTCTTTGTTTGTATATTCTACCCACCTATGCTTTGAGAACATAGATCCCATCTTCTATTACTTCATGTCATGTTAAAATTCTGTCCCAACATGGTACTCTCCACATACCATGAAGAATTAATGAATTATGTAGATTTTATTTCAAAATTATATTACTCATCTATTTTTTTAAAAAAATATAGTTGGACAAACTGGATTGTATACTTTGTCAAGCCACTGAAAACAAGTTTGTGTAAATCTTTGCATTTGACTGCGGCATTTAGTAAGCATTTGATTTTAGATGCACTTAATGTTATTTTCAGCTGGATGCTGCAGTAGATACCAGTAATCCCAGTGTTTGGGAGGCTGAGTCAGGAGGATTACAGGTTGGAGGTCAGCCACAGCAACATAGTGAGACCCTGTTTTAAAGTAAATAAAATAGACTTAGGGTGTATCTCAGAGGTACAATATCCCTAGGATCGATCCTAGTACAAAAACCAAAAAAGATATTATTCCCTTCAGTCTTTTCTGTTCCACTCCACTTTACAAAATTATCAAATTTGGCAATCTTTTCATAGAGAAACAAGTATATTTAATTAGAATTGTGCATGTTTGGGGAATTAGAAAGAACCCCTAGTCACTTATGAGAAACCCAGGTTCTCCACTGACTCATAAATAAGCTTTAGGTCACAGAGCTACTTCAGAAAGCCAGAAGTGAGAGTCCTAAATTCAAATTAACAAAGCTTTTTGAGATGCCTCTTTATTATTTATCTGTCACTATTTTTTATGCCCATCAATAAGACCCCAGCTTGTTTTTCACACTCACTGTCATACCTCTACAACAAATTTTATTCTAAGATTAGCTTCACTTAGTTTCACCTTTGGACCTTATTTTCTATTTCCTGTTAATTGTCCATATCCATATGATCCTTTGAAGTTTACACCATCTACTGTTATTTAAGCTTAAGGATTGTGAGTGAAGAAACACATTTAAAATGTTCTGCTTGTCAATCCCCCAAGGTAAAGCAAATAGCTTTAGCACATTGTTTAGAAAGGGGAGGCAAGGGTCAATTTATTTGTATTTAGTTTAACCTCTTCAGGCTGTTGACATTGGAACTGGCTAATAGCAAACTGTTAAGAACTATTAAATTCTCATTAGTGATGCCCTTGGATTACAGCCATGTGGCACAGTGTGTCATTTTATAGTAAATATTAAAGAATATTTATGAAAAGAAGAGAAAGGCATGTCTGAATTATTTAGAAGAAGAAAATAGAAGAGTAGAACTTAATTGGTATCAAAACTGGGTCAGAGACTAATTATGATTTCAGTTCCATGTAACTTTACCTTTGCAATTCTTGACTCGGTAATTGTTTCTGGTGATGCCATGGCTAGGAGAATAAAGTGTTTTCAGAAATGTGAGGAGCTTAGAATCATTATTAAACTCAGGCTGTCTACTCCATTAATAATTCATTGTAATTTTATCTGTAGTTGTTTTCAGAATGGTTTGTCATGAGATAAGGTAATATTAATCCATCTGCTAGAAGACAATCTCTAAAAAAGAATAGAACTCATACATCAATTAATTCATTCACACTTAAGGAAAACTATATATGAAATGCATTGTGTTATGCCAATTATTAACAAATTAAATTTGTATGAACCCTTATATGTCAATGACACATTAAGTTACAGTAAAGCAAAGTCAATAATACAAATCAGCATGTCAGTGCATTGCAGATCTCTAAAATGTGTACATTAAAGTTGTGTCTAATGAAGTATCAAGAGAAAAGCTTTGGCTCAGGCTATAAAATAACTAATATGGACACAATCATTTCAAGATGTATATATATATATATATATATAACTATCAATTAATCATATCAATTTGTGCAAATTAAATTGTGATAATTATAAAACTAGCATGATTTATTTGTGAGCTTTACATACCTATATTTGTATACACGTAATAAATACAGAATTGAATTATATCATCAAAGGCTTATACAGCACTATTAACACACTATGTGGTTATTTGATTTGGGTGCAAGTCTTTTAAATTTTATTAGCATTGATTTACTAAGCATGCATCAAGAGTCCATTTATAAATAAATAAAATAGATTTATTTTTAAGTTGAACATTTGTTTTTTTATTTTCTTAAAATTGTTTATTATTTTTTCAGCATATATAACTGATTTATGAGGAAGGAATAATATATATCTTTGTTTTCTTATGATACTGGGGATTGAACGCAGAAGCATTCTACATTTCTGCTATACCTATAATCCAATTTTATTTTTTTAATTTTGAAACAAGGTCTTACTAAGTTGCCGAGGGCCTCACTAAATTGCTAAGCTTGGCCTCAAACCTGCAATCCTCCTGTCTCAGCTTCCTAAGTACAGGGATTACAGGTGTGCTTCACCACAAATGACTAATATATATCTCTGAAAAGCAAAAAATTATTATAATAAAAGGCACAATTTAAAACTAGTAGCAATGAAAATCTCCAGAAATCTAATTTGCACAAAAGTAGATTTTGTAGAAAGATTGAAATCCAATAAACCTAGTGTTTTATTTAGGCTTTTTATTAGACCTCTTTAAACTAAAAGATTGCTTTTAAGTTACTGTGTGGCCATATGTATATCAATGTGCCTGCCTATTTATATAGCTTTATGTTAGGTTGAGATACAATGTTCACCAATCATTTTTCATATATTCCCACATGTTAAAAGCCATAGAATCTCATACTTGAAGAGACAATGGTTATTTACTTTAACCTCTGTACAATTTCAAGTCTCATAAAGTTGATTTACAAAGATTTCTTTGGCTAAAATGGAGTACTTGGTTTTATTTATTTTGATTTATTTTGGTATTTTGGATCCTATATATTTTCCCTGGAACAAGGATATTGTGACTTAGAGTTTTCTTCTGTTGGTTCAATTTGTACTGGCAGCTTATAAGGGCAGCAGACGCCTAGTAGGAAGCCCTAGAGTCGGCTGCTTGGCAACAGAAAAATGAATAAATGAATAATTGGTAACTGGGACTCTGCTTATAACTAAAATAGTTAATAAGTAATTATAATAAAGATGCCATGACAACCTACTTCTGGTGAGTTGGCACCCACTTAATACTTAGCCATTTTGGTGTAAAAAATCCTCTGGAACACACAAAGATCATTATGGTGACCAACTCTCAAAAAAGAAGTAATGTTTTTCAGAGGATAATTGGGGATTTTTATCCAAAGTTGGAAGTGACAGCAGACAGATTTCATTGTATTGTTTACTGCGAAGTGAAAGGGATAAATTTTGTCTCTGTATTTTTGTAACATTCATTTTGATGAACAAAAACAACAGTATTTTATACATGGTTTAAAATATATACATATTAAATGTAAATAAAAAATATATTTAATATTTATATAATTCCCATTGCTTTAAGCATCTGTAATGTGCCTATTCAGACATTTTTTAGGAAGCAATACTAAAGATAATTGAAATTGTAAATTTTTATTGTTTATTATAAGATACCTAAACAGGAAGGTTTTGATTCTGTCCATTTTTCTTCCATGTCAAAATAGCAATATAGTTTTAAGTTTTTATTTGCCCATTTTCTCATTTGTTTTTCACTTATAAATTTTAGATATTTTCAAAGGCATGTATTTTCAGAGATTGAAAATAGTTAGCCAGAAAATATAAGATGATAAAACAAATTCCTTTAGTTAAATTTAACTAAAATAAAAAGATTATGGTAGATAATTGCCTGATGAATTTTGTCTAAATTTGGGAATATCCACATCCCATTCAATTTTTTACATGTTGGGAAATTATAAAATAAGAGCAGCTGTTAAAGTCTGCACAATGTATGAACACCAGAGAATTGACAGAGTGAGAAAAAGTAAAATATTTGCAGGAATCTTAATGTTAATTTCTATTTATACTAAGTTAAAAGTACTTGAAAGTTGACATTAGAATCATAAAATATTTGTTTTCTAAGCATAGATAAATCTTAGTTTTCAATGAATTATAATTTATACCCAAAGAAATCTATATTTTCTTTCTTTCCTTTTTTTTTTTTTTTTTTTTTTTTTTTTTTTTTTTTTTTTTTGGTGGTACTGGGGTTCCTGGAAGCCCTTCTACCTCTGGCCTACACTCCCATACCTATTTTTTTAATTTTTTAAAATTTGGAAACAGGGTCTCTTAAGCCAGTGCAGCTGGCTTTGAACCTGCGCGATCCTCCTGTCTCTGCCTTCCAAGTGCAGGGATTACAAGTGTGTGCCACCAGGCCCGGCAGAAATCTATATTTTCTGAGTTTTACTATACATTTCTCCATATTCTGGAAATATGCATAGGGTTAGTTAACTAAGAACTGAGTATTCATTCTCCATTTTTAACTTTCATCATGGTGACTATATGAAATTTTACTTTTCATCTGTGATCTTCCTGGGTTTATCTAGAAACCTCTAAGCTCCATTAAGGCTAGAAAAAAAATCAAGTTTTTCTCATATTGGTTATTGCCCAGCCACCTTTATTGACTTCAATAAGATAGTTTGAGTAAAATTAAAAAGAGAATGTAACAGAGATGGGAATATCACTAAATCTTTAAGGGCAATTGTTAGTATATCATGTCAAAAATGAACATAAATTTTGTAATAAAGTTAAAAGAATTGTGTGTGGATCTAATAGTTATGATATTATAAATGTTAAATATTTCATTATCAAATTGACTTGTTTTAAACCAGTGTAGAAATTGATTAGATATGTTTCAAACATCTATATTCTGCACCATCACTTCAAATATATTTTAATTGTGCTTAATTAATTTTATATGGTAACATTATTTCCTTTTATCTTGAATGTGCCTGAAAACAAGTAATATTAATAGGCAATAAGATAAATCTTTTCAAAAGTGGCAATCTATGATATTTCTTGTAAGTGAAAACATTAATAATTGCCTTAAATTTTTTATTTAAAAATTTATACTGTGTTTACCAATAATAGAATTTGAATAAACCCAGGATAAATTATAAATTATCTTAAATAAATTCATGAACAATTGCTAAAGCAAAAAATTTGGTTTGTAATGCAAGGAAAAAGTCTACTAAGTATATAAAGTTTTTGCTTTTGTTTCATTATTTCCCATTTAAATAGTAATCTTTTAAAATGTTTACTCAGATGGGAGAGGTAGTACACATCTTTAGTCTCAGCATTTGATAGGCTGAGACAGGTGGATCACAGATGGGAGGAGAGTCTCAGCAATTTAATGAAACCCTGTTTCAAAATAAAAATAAAAAGGGTTATGGGTGTATCTTGAGTTTATCCCCCATTACTAAAATAATGTTTTCTCATGAGAATATGCACACACACACACACACACACACACACACACACACACACACAAAAGGTTGAAGTTCTCTTATCCAAATTGTTTATGACTAGATATGTTTCAATATTTTGAAAGTTTGAAATATTTGCATATACATAATGAGGTATCTTAAAGATAGGGCCCAACTATAACAAAATTTTAATATATCTTTCATGTATACATTTTACTCATAGCTTGAAGATAATTGTGTACAATATTTTCTATGTATACTGTTTGTATTTGGGCAAATCACATTAGACCATTTTGGATTTTGAATTATAATTGGAATATATATATATATATATATATATATATATACCACATACGTATCTGTCATTTCAATGTACCTACAAGAGAAGTAAATTTGATCATGTTTTGGTGTTGGCTTATTGATTTTGACAATGAGAAGTATAAGTGTTCTAGTTTGTCCTGCCTGATCACACAAGAAGTCTATTAGTTTTTTATTTAAAACTTGACCCAAATACCTGAAAAATACAACTTAAAGTAAGGATTTATTGTTGGCTCAACATTTCAGAGCTTCAACTAATAGTAGTGGACATTATTGCTTTGAGCCTGAGGTAAGACCCAACATCATGGTGGAAGGGCTTGGCATAGAAAAACTGATCAACTCATGGCAGCGAAATAGAAAGAGATAGAAATAGAAAAAAAAAAAATCCCCAGAAACAGGGTACACCCTTCCTGAACACACTCTAATGACTTACTTCCTCCCAAGTAGATCCCACCTCTCTCTCTAGAACATATCAGAAGATGAGGATTTTTGTCTGAAATATCTATTTCTAGAAATAATTTGAAACAAATATCCATTCTATCTGATATAACATGTATTTTTTTATTGGTGCATTCTATTCATACATCATAGTGGGGTAATAAAAAAGACTTGTGTAGACATATATGCACACATCACCCAGTCAGCCCCCATTTAATCCCCACCTCCTTCCCTCCTAACCTTCCCTTCCACGCTTGGCTTAGTGATTGATATCAATACATTTGTCTAAATACATCATGTGCCTCAGGGAGCTTTTTTCCACCTCCCCTCCCCTCAGTCAGATTGCCTTATTTGCTCCTCTATAGGATGTCCTTTTCGCCTGTGGCTCCTCCTATGACCATTTCACTGTAGCTTTCACATATTAGTGAAAGCATCCAATTTCTTACTTTCTGTGACTGACTAATCTCGCTTAGCATAATGTCCTCCAGTTCCATCCATGTCCCTGAAAATGCTGTAATTGTATTTTTTTTATGGCTGAGTAAAACTCCATTGTGTACATATCCCACAGTTTTGTAATCCATTCATCTGTTGATGGACATCTTGGTTGGTTCCATAGTTTGGCAATGGTGAAGCTATGAACATGGATACTCATGGATTAGTTTGATAGTTTGGGTTGCTTTCTTTTGGATAGATACCGAGAAGTGGTATTGTTGGGTCAAATGGTAGATTTGTTCCCATTGTTCTGAAGATCCTCCATACTGTTTTCCAATGTGACTGCACTAGTTTGCAATCCCACCAACAATATTTTAGAGTTCCCACTCCTCCACATCCTTGCCAGCATTTGTTGTTGTTTGTGTTTTGAATGATTACCATTCCAGTTGGAGTTAGGTGGAATCTCAGAGTAGCTTTGATTTGCAGCTCTCTGATTGTCAATGATGTTGAACATTTTTTAATGCATCTATTGCCCATTTGAATTTCTTCTTTTGTGAAGTATTTATTAATTTCACTTGCCCATTTTTTAATTGGAGTATTTTTTTTTGGTGTTGATTTTCTTGAGCTCTCTGTATATTCTAGATATTAATCCTCTGTCTGAGGAATAGGTGGCAAAGATCTTTTCCCATTCTGTTGGCTCTTGTTTGAGGATCTTGGTGGTTTCCATTGCTGAACAGAAGCTCTTCAGTTTCATGCAGTTCCTCATATTTATTCACCTTTTAGTTTCTTGCGTCTTTGGGGTCTTGTTGAGAAAATTATTATCTGTGCCTCTGTTTTGCCGTGTTGGACCTATGCCCTCTTCAAAGAGCCTCAACATCTCTGGTCTAATATCCAAGTCTTTGATCCATCTTGAATTGACTCTTGTGCAGGTTGAGAAGGTGGGATTTATTTCCATTTTTCTGCATATAGATAACCAGTTTTGCCAACACCATTTGTTGAACAGACTGTCTTTCTTCCATTGTATGTTTTTGGTTCCTTTGTCAAATATCAGTTGGCTGTAAGTGTGTGGTTTCATTTTTGAATCTTCTAATCTGCTCCATTGGTCTATGTATTTGTTTTTGTGCCAGTACCATGCTGTTTTTATTACAGTGGCTTGGTAGTATAGTTTAATGTCAGGTATTGTGATTCCTCCTGCATGGTTTTTGTTGCTGAGAACTACTTTGGCTATTCTGGTTTTTTTGTTGTTCCAAATAAATTAAAGGACTTATTTTTATATGTCTGTGAGGAATAGTCTTGGTAATTTAACTGGTATTGCATTGAATCTGTAAATAACTTTTGGAAGTATAGCCATCTTGATGCTGTTTATTCTGCCTATCCATGAACATGAAAGATCTTTCCATCTTCTAAGAGCTTCTTTGATTTCTTTTTTCAGTGTTTTATAATTTTCTTTGTAGAGGTCTTTTACTTCCATGGTTAAGTTTATTCCTAAGTATTTTACTTTTTTTGTGGGACATCCTGAGTGGAAGTGTTTTCTGGATTTCTTTTATGGTGGATTTATGGTTGATGTACAGAAAAGCTTCTAATTTTTTAAGATTGATTTTGTATCCAGATACTTGACTGAATTTGTTGATCAGTTCTATAAGTCTTTTTGGTTGAGTTTGTTGGGTCTTCTAAATATAATATCATGTCGTCTGCAAATAGTGAGAGTTTGAGTTCTTCTTTTCCTATTTTAACTCCTCTGATTTCCTTTTCTTGCCTTATTGCTCTGGCTAGGGTCTTTAATACCATATTGAAGAGAAGTGGTGATAATGGGCATCCTTGTCTTACTCCTCTTTTTAGGGGGAATTCTTGAAGTTTTTCCCCATTTAATATGATGTTGCTGTGGGTTTATTGTAGATTGCCTTTATTATGTTGAGGTATGTTCCTTCTATTCTGATTCTCTGCAGTGCTTTTTCATGAATGGATGTTGTATTTTATCAAAGGGTTTTTCAACATCTATTGAAATGATCATGTTATTTTTATCTTTGGTTCTGTTTATATGATGAATTACATGGATTTATTTTCATATGTTAAACCAGCCTTGCATCCCTGGGTTGAAGCCTACCTGGTCATGGTAGGTTTGATATGGTTTTGGATGCATGTTGCTAGTATTTTGTTTAGCAGTTTTGCATTCAAGTTCATGAGAAATATAGCCCTATAGTTTTCTTTCCTTGAACTATCTTTATTTGGTTTTGGTATTAGTGTTATGTTGGCTTTGTAGAATGTATTTGGGAGAGTTCCATTTCTCTCTATTTCACAAAATAGATTGAGGAATATAGGGATTAGCTCTTCTATAAAGGTTTTATAAAATTCACTTGGGAAGCCATCTGGTCCTGGGCTTTTCTTTGATGGTAAGGTCTTTATTGCTGTTTCAATTTCTTTGATTGCTATGGGTTCGTTTGAGTTTTCTATGTCTTCTCAACTTAGTCTAGGAAGGTTGTATTTATCTAGGAAGTTGTCAATTTCCTGGTTTTTAATCCATTTTGCAACTCTATATCTTTTTATTGGGGAGTTGAGGCCATTTACATTCAGTGTGATTATTGAGAGATGATTTTTAATCAATAGAACTGAACAATGTTCAAAGTAGGACAAAGAGTATTTTGTGTGAATAATACTTTTTTCATGTAAATTAATTTAAATTACTTTAAATATCTAAAATATATATGTATGTGTCTATACATGTGTATAAGTGTGTGAGTGTACATAATTTTTAATGTGTTTCTGTTTACAGTTCTCTGCTTGACTAAGTTCAGCTAGGTGGTTCTCTCTTGAGATTCTTTATGCAATTATAGCTCCTGGAGTCATCTAGAGATTCCGCTGGAGCAGATGTCTAAGAGAGCTTATTTGGATGATGTTTGATGCTAGTTGTCATCTGAGAGCTCATCTGTGGCTGCCTACAGCACTCCACACATAATATTTCTCCATATATCTTTGGCTCTTTATAGAAAGTCAGCTGGTTCCAAAGGTGAGTGATTGACAAGAGAGTAAGAGGACACTGCTAGTCTCTTAAGGCCTAGGTATAGAAACTGTTAAGTCATCACATATACTGTTGGGTAAAGCAGATATAAAATCTTTTATCCTTCAGTTTAAAAGGATGTTAACTTCAAATCTTTATGGTGGAATGAATACAAAAATAAATCTGTGGCTAATAGTAGTTCTTAAGAGTATTTCTAAGTCATTTCAATAATATAAACTTCCTTTTGTTGAAGAAAAGAAAACCTTTTTCTCTTTGAAATTAGATTGTTTCCTTAATAAATTATTTTATCTTTGCAATTTAATTTGTATAAGTTGAATAAAAGTATCACAAGTTAAATATTTTTCTATAAGAGAGACTTAAGGAATACTTACCTGTGAATTATAAGTACCAGATTGTCAATCATCAAACTATGATCTAAATTAAATTGTTAAAAGATTTTTAAATGATTGAGTCAGTCATACTAGCACAAATATATTTCATTATGAATCTCTCATAGATATATGCAGATTAACAGAGTAACTAATAACTTTCAATTTGAATGCTTATTAATTTTAAATTGTTTTCATCTTACTAGCTAGAGACTATTTACCATTAATTTTAGCAGTAAAGGCAAGGATAATTTCAATTATTCTCTTAGTATTTGAAAATCATCACACTTAATATGCATGGATTAATAGACTATGAACAGTAATATCTTGGAGTGGGTCAAGAATAAAATTAAACAAAAGCCATTATCATCTTAGAATAAATAATTTATGAAAATCTGTACATTTTTCTTTCATTTTGATATTTGTTTATCTTTTTTCTTGCAATTCTCTTTGATCACTGTCATTTTAACCAATTAACTATCTACTGATATACTGTTTGAACACATCATTATAATTAAAATATTTGTATGATGAATATCAGAAGTCAAAATATTAGAAAGAAAAAATTATTTTAATAATATATTAACTTGTCTCAAAGACAAAAATGTATAGATGTAGCAATTTACATTTTAGATAATAGACCCATATAATTAAAGTGAATATAGCATATATTTGGAAGGGATTGATAAGTAAATATAATTTCCCAAATTTTCTTTTCTGTTGTCTTATTTATAAAAACAAATGTAAAACAAAATCTCAACGATTTCAGGAGCCTTCAAACAGTTGTTATTTTTGTTGTTGCTTTTTTTATGTAGCAAGTTACAAACATTTTTTTATCTGACTCCAAATTTTTGAGTGACATGATAATACCTCAGCTAACTTCAAGTTTTTTTTTTCTTTGGGGGGGAGTTTCCCTGAAAAGATAATTATTATGATGTGGGGATTAAATCTAGTGATATTTTCTATAAGAAAACATGGAAATTCCAAGCTGCTATGGCATTCCTATAGAACTCCTAGTTTTTCTATTTTATTATTTTTTCATTTATATCTCATTATGTATCTGGGGATTTCATTAGGATATTTATTCAAGAATGGAATTTGGGGGTTATAGAATGTTCACATGTTTAACTTGACTAAATTCTACTAGTAGTGGTACCTGAGTTTCTGAATGCCATAAAGTCCAATAGACACGACATTATCCCAGTTTTCTAATTTTTGTCAATTTGATAAATTTAAAATTATAGACATTTGTTACCTATATTTTAAATATTTTGCTTATTAATAAGCTTGAGAAGCTCTTATATGCTACATATTTATTTTATTTTTTTAATTTTTTAATGTCGCATTGTAGTCATACATCTTAATGGGATAAAAGACTTGTGTAGACATACATGCACACATCACCCAATTAACCCTTACCCAATCCCCACACCATTCCCTCCCCATCCTTCCTTCGCATGCTTGGCTTAGTGGTTGAATTCGATATGTTTGTTTAAATACATCATGTGCTTTAGAGAATTTCCTTCTTTCCCCATCCCATCCCCTCAGTTAGGTCTCCTTATTTGCTCCTCTATAGGATCTCCTTCTTCATCTACAGAGTTCCTCCTATTATCCATTTCTCCTTAGCTTTCCTTTGAAATATCAATAGTGAACCAAATTCAATTAATATTTTCTTAGTAATAAAATAGGTTTTATGCTTACTTTAGAATAAACCCTTGCTCTAAGAATATTTTCTAATTATTACAAAAACATAACCTCTTTTCTTAAAATGCCTTAAAAGATGAAAAATTCCAGAGGTCTCTTTGGAGCTAAATCTTCTGAAGCAAAGATTTTAATTACCAAAATAGGTGCACATTTCTTTGTTTGCACATTTCTTTGAGATATTATGCCATTACTCACACCAAATTTATTGTAAAAAATTGGAAAATTAAAAGCCGTGCATGGTGACACACACTTGCAGTCTCAGTACTTGGAAGTCTGAGACAGGAGGACTGCAAGTTCATGTCAGCCTCAGCTACTTATTGAGGCCCTCTGCAACTTACTGAGATCTTGTTTCAAATATAAATAATAAAAAATAGGACTAGGGGCATAGCTCTAAGGTAGAATACCCATGGGTTCGATTCCCAGTACTACAAAAATTTTTGAAAAATTAAATTTCAAAAATTATAGAGATTCGAGCCAGGCGTGGTGGCGCACGCTTGTAATCCCAAGCATTCGGAAGGCTGAGACCGGAGGATCGCGAACAGCCTCAGCTATTCAGTGAGGCCCTCTGCAACTCAGTGAGACCCTGTTTCAAAATAAAGAATAAAAATAGGATAGGGGTTGTAGCTTGGAGGTCGAATGCCCCTGGGTTCCACCCCCCAGACCCGCCAAATAAAAATATACAGAGATTCAAAAATTTTTCCCTACTTGCATTATAACAAATCAACCTACTACAATTTTATAGATGATGATAGAAGACACAGGCTCTTGTCTCAGAAGTGAGGGACAGTTATTACTCACAGCAATAACAAGAAACAGTGTCATTTTGCCACATTTTCCAAAGCTTCAATTCCTATAGGACAACACTAAGAGTACTAATGATGCATGTACACATAATAGTTGTATTAAACTTTGGGAACCAAAAGTATGCCTATTTTGTTGTGGAATGAAACTATACTGGGTAGAATTCTCCAGAGAAACAGAGCCAGTAGAATTTCTCTATATACGTTTATAAGCAGAAGTCTACTGTGGAAATTGGCTGACATGATTCTGGAGGCCAAGATGTCCATCTGGAGAAGAGAAAAACTGATGATGTTAGTCCAAGTTCACAGATCTGCTAACCCTGGGAATGCTTCTATAAGTATTAGAGTCCAAAGACTGAAGAGCCAGGATTTCTAATAATTGCAGAGTAAGTTGGATGTTCTAGCTAAAGGAAAGATAAGATTTACCCTTCCTCTGTCTTTTGTTGTATTTGGGATCTCAATAGGTTGGATCATGCCCACGCATATTGGTGAAGATAGATTTTTTTTTTTTACTTAGTTTATCAACTTGAATGTTTATTTCCTCCAGAAACACCATCACAGAAACACCCAGAAACGATATTTTACCAGCTATTTTGGAATGCCTTGACCCAGTCAAGTTGACATAAAATTAACCATCACAGAGACATTATCTTTATTACAGGAAATATCTTTACTTTGTTCCAGTGGGAAGGAGACATTATATTTATATTTCAAGGCTTTAAGCAAGCCTTCCCTCTCTTAAGAAGGAAGACAGTATTCATATTTTTTTCATGCTTATTACCAAACAAATTTCCTTAAAAAGATATTGCAGGTCAAAGAGCAATCAGTCATTCCATTACTTGAATAGCAATATATAAAACTCATGAAGAATTGTTTCCAGACAGTAAAACACACTATCTAGATAGGTTCCCTCAACAACAACAACAACAACAACAATAACAACAACAACAGAAGATAGAAGTAAATATTAAGACTATAACACAGTTTATATTCATTTATAATGCTTCAATTTATGTGAATTGTGTAGCAACATTTTAGCTTCTTAATGATGCAAGATATTCAAATAGTAAGGTTTAGATAAATATAATAATCCTTTGTATATATTTTATTTTTTTGGTGGTACTGGGGTGGAACTCAGAGGCCTTTTACCTCCGAGCTATACTCCCAGACCTATTTTATACTTTATTGGAAACAGGGTCTCACTAGGTTGCTGAGAGCCTCAGTAGCTGAGGCTGGCTTCGAACCTGTGTGATCCTCCTGTCTCAGCCTCCCAAGCGCAGGGATTACAAGCGTGCGCCACCACGCCTGGCATCCTTTGTACTTTTTGAATAAAATCTGAAACATGAACCTATTTGTTGTAAATTTATGTCAGATACTATTTTAACATCCAAAACATTACATTCTCTGAAATGCATTATTATTTCTTTGGGGAGGCATAATATTCACATATAAAGCAAACTAGAGAACAACTTGTGATGGTATATATTGAAATACTAGATTATGGGTATAGAATTGATAACCTATTGATTCAACTCATAAACCATTTTAACAGATTGACTCATTTTGTGTTCATGCCTCAGTTATATTACCATATTTTACTGATTTTTACATTTTAAAATTTTATCATTTCTGAAATAATCATAAATCTTATACTTGATGGTATCTTATAAAATAACTTTCTTTTCTTTTTTTTTTTTGTGGTACTGGGATTTCTGGAAGCCCATCTACCTCTGGGCTACTCTCCCAGACCTATTTTATACTTTTTAATCTGGAAACAGGGTCTCTTAAGCCAGCGAGGCTGGCTTCGAATTTGTGCGATCCTCCTGTCTCCACCTCCCAAGCGCGGGGATTGCACCACCACGCCCTGAAAATAACTTTATTTTCTGAGAGTACATATTCACCTGTAATATGATATTGCATTACTCATCATTTGGAATGTATTATTTCCATTTGGAGAAGATAATGAAACTCAAATATATGTAGTTTTTCCCCAGTACAATGCAACCAACAAATGTTATTTGAACTTAGGTCCTTTTATTCTAACACTCTGCAATCTAGTAACAAATTATTTCTGCCTGATAGTTTAACATACTATTATTCCATTAGTGATATATTAAGAATTTCAAAAAAATAGCAGTGGGTCAGAGTAGCTTAATACCAAAAAGAACACTTGTATCAGTCCCAGTGAGAATTTCTTCAGAGTTAAATACAATAGGTCAAATAAAGTTAATATATACAATACAGCTAATAGAAAAAGTAAAACAAAATACATTTATGTTTGTCTTTCTTTTCAGTATATGGTTATTCTCCGTAATACTCATACCATTAGGCCTTTGTCATAATATCTTAAATGTTTTTCTAGTGTGTTGTCTTTTAATTTTATGTTCTGTATTTGGCTATAAAGGGGAAAATATATTTTTCTAGCTTACAAATGAAAATGTGTACATAATATTTTTTCTATTTATTTTACTTACTTTCATATCTGTGGTTCATTTTCATAATTGGTCTTGCGTTTAATTTTTATTACTCATTTGTTAGTTTGCTTGTTCATTTTAATTAGTCAGGCTTTTTTGTTTCTTTCACAGTTGTTGGATGGTTTGTGAATCTGGATGACCTAGGGGTAGACCACAGGGTAGTTGAGTACCTGTAGTGGAGAGATTACTTGTATTCAGCCAAGACAGTTATTCACATGTTCCAAAGAAAACAAATGCATGTAAGAATATTTTGCATAACCTACAAAGTGGTGTCTCCTTTACTTGAACTCATAGATACCCCAAATAAAAGTTTGGCCTTAGCAGTAGAAGCAGATGTAGGAATAATTTGAAGGAAGTTGTTAACTGACATTAATATGTGGGAATTAGGGCACGATGGTAGCCTAGATTGCAGATAAAACTTGGAGTTTTATCTGTGTGCAGCTATATGCTATATATTCTAAATGTATACTACTTAAAAATGTACTTTTTATTTTATTTGAGATACTGTACCTGCAAGCCAACTTATGGTCTACCACAGTAGGATGCTGTGGAGAAGTTAATTATAGGTTTTTGCTTAGGAGAAAGTCTATGAGTATAAACAAGTCAAAGATACATGGACTATTTTGGGGCTTCCTGGGGAATGATGACTCACCAACAGTACAAGGCACACATTTTGCCTTTCTGGTCTCCCAGGTATCTTCTACTTTACGCTCTTTTTCTATTAGGCAGGAAGCAAAAGAATTTGTCTTTATTTTGGTTCCCTGAGAAGAGATATTTTTATTTTTATTTTCCCTGCTATTTAATTTCACTTTGACTTTTTAATGTCAGAATCACAGATCCTATTTTATGTCATCTTCTAATTACTAGTCTCAAAAGTAAACACATATGACTTTTATTACAATCACTTTCCTTGCAAAAATTATTAGAGGGCTATGGTTCATTCATATTATCAAAATTTTATGTGTCACATAATGGTTTTCTTTAGTTAATGAGTTATTACATAGTTTCAAAACACGGTAGAGTTTTTTAATTGCATTTTTAAAATTAAGTTTTCACCTAATTATACTTATAACAAATACTCTGCAGTGTTTCTGTTTGTTAAATGTTATTGTCAAGAGTACTTGGGAAGCTGAGGTAGGAGGGCCACTGGTTAGAAGCCAGCATGCTGCATTTTAATGCGACTCTATTTCAAAATTAAAAGTAAAATGCCTGGCGTGGTGGCGCATGCTTGTAATCCCCGCGCTTGGGAGGCAGAGACAGGAGGATCACACAAGTCTGAAGCCAGCTTCTCTGGCTTAAGAGACCCTGTTTCCAAATGAAATATAAAATAGGTAAAATAGGTCTGAGAGTGTAGCCTGGAGGTAGAAGGGTTCCATCCCCAGTACAACCAAAAATAAATAAATAAATAAATAAATAAATAAATAAATAAATAAATAAATAAAGTAAAAAAGGCAGGGAAAGTTTCTCAATGATGGAAGCCCCTGGGTTTAATCTGCAGTAAAGTATGCATGCACACACAGACACACACATATACACACACACACACACACGCGCGCACGCGCGCGCACACATACACACACACTCACACACACACACACACACACTGCATTGCCAAGTATGGTAAATTATTATAAATATTAATTAGTATGTAAAGAAGTACATATCCTATAAATATTTATTAAAAACAAAATGGGTAATATTCTGTGTTTATTAGATAAATTAGCTAATTTATAAAATAAAAATCAATAAACACAACCATGTGTGATAGTGCATGCTTGTAATTCCAGTACTTGTATGACTGAGACAGGAAGATTTCAGGTTCTAGACCAGCCTCAGCAATTTATCAAGTCCTTCTTTCAACACAAAAAATAAATTGGACTAGGAGGGTACCTCAGAGATAGAATACCTATGGGATCATTTCCTAGAAACACACAAAAAATATCATCAGATACTTCAAATCAGGACTTTACACATTTTATTTTAATATACTTTTATCGGTGCATTGTAATTATTATAATGAAGTTCAGAGTGATAGAAACACATGCAAATATCACTTGGTATGTTTCCCTCTGGATCCCAACTAACTCACTCTCTCTCTCTCTCTCTCTCTCTCTCTCTCTCTCTCTCTCTCTCTTTCTCTCTCTCTGTCCATGTTACTGAGATTGATATTGATAATTTTGTATATGTACCTAGTATTATTTGAACTATTTTTCCTCAAGTCTCCTTTCCCCCTAACCTCCCTCTCCCAACCACCTCCAACGTAACATAAGAATCTCTCCTCCTTTGTGTGAAGTCCTTGTGCTTTCCAATTACTCTCTACCTTCCACATATGAGAGAGAACATATAAACCCTTTAATTTCATCTGTTGGAAATTTCATTTGAAATACTAATTATGGAAATATTTTGCTACCTGGCATACTATTCTCTAAGAATGATTTGTATTTTATCCAGTCAGTCATGGGCAAGAACCAGCCAGAATCCCATCAATTAATAGAAGATATTGAGCCTCTTTGCAGCTGAGCTTAAAGTTTAGTGTCAATCTATTATTTCTTTTTTTTGTGTGTGTGGTATTGGGAATGAAACCCAGGAGCATTCTACCTCCGAGCGATACACCCAACCTTATGTTTTTTATTATTTTATTTTGAATTTTCTTTTTTCTTTTTATTATTTGTTTTTATTACTTATTTTGAAAAAGGGTCTCACTAAGTTGCAAAGGGCCTCACTAAATAGCTGAGGTTGGCCATGAACCTTCGATCCTCCTGTCTCAGTCTCCCCTGTACTGGGATTTCAAGCATGCACCAGCATGCCTGGCTTATTATTTCTTGTTCATATTTATACCTAAACTGGAATGGTTTGGTATTTAAACTTAAAGAAAGTTCATTAAGAACCTTTTAAAAATATTTATATTTCTATTGATGCATTATGATTATACATCATAGTGAAGTTCAAAGTAATATAGTCATGCGTGCACATAACTCTTGGTGTGACCTTAAGGATACCATCCTTCTACTCTCAACATGCATATTTTTGAGATTTGAACTGCTTACTTCATCAAATCTCCTTTTAATGAGCTTTTCATTCTAGCTCTCCACCCTTAAGCATGTACCTATTAAGTTATCTCACTCTCTCAACATTTAAGCCTCTGCTCTCATTCTCTTCAGTTTGCAGGGATAAGGCAGCTCTCATTTCACAGATTACCTCCCCTAAATGCTGTTCTTTTCTTTATAAATTCTTACCATTCTTCACATAATTTTCAGTTTTTTAATGTATTTAAAGTTTTTAAAGATCTATTCATCCCGATGAGTGTTTTGATTGGTGCATGGTAATTATTTATCATAGAAAGTTCAGCATGATGAATTCGTACATATGCAAAGCATTAGTTGTGTGTTTCCCTCAAGTTCCCACCCTGCTCACCCCTTTCCCCATTGGTCCAATTTAAGTAATCTGACACTATTGAAAAATAAAACCATTGATATCATGGAAATTTATTTTAACCACATAATGACAAAACATTTAAATGCCCGTCTTCCTTTTAAAAAGGGGCTTCAGTCTTTATATAATCACTGTTAAGTAGCTGGCATGGGAAAAATAATCATCTTCATTTTACGCATGATATAATTATGACATAGGATCTGAGAGATTAAAACAACATCTGTTTACTGTGTGGCTCACTAACATGGACAGCAGCAGATAGAATTTTAGTATTTAACTTTATATATTTTATTGATGTTCAGGACATGTCAATGTTATAAAGTTTAATGATGGTTATTTACCTATTTATTTTTAGATTTCTGGGATTTATTACTGTGTCGCCAAGTAAAATGTTATAATTAAGGTTAAAAACCTGACAATTTATCACAAAATTGTTTCTTTCCTTACTAATTGAGTACTTCATATTCTGCATTTTAATGTGTCTACCTTGGCAATGTTTTTCTTTGTTTTTATACATTTTAGCTACAGTTTAGCTACGTGGAGCAACAGAGCAAACATCTAATACTTTTACATAGTACAATTAAAGATAATCGGTGACCTTAGTCATTGTCTTTTTATAAACACTCTTTAATAAATACCTGTTTTATATAGCATATTTATTTATTTATTTATTTATTTTATTTTTCATGGTGCATTGTAGTTATACATCTTAATGGGGTACAATATGGTAGAGGCATATATGCACACATCACTCATTTAGCCCTTCCCCAATTACCTCCCATTCCCTCCCCCTCCCTCCTTCTCATGTTTGGCTAAGTGATTGACTTTTTGACATGTTTGTGAATGTACATCATGTACATTATGGAATTTCCCTCTTCCCTGCTCCCTGTATATAGTATTTATTTATTTATTTATTTATTTATTTATTTATTTATTTATTTATGGTTCTGGGGATGGAACCCAGGGGTATTCTACCTCAGAGCGAAACTCCCAGCCCTATTTTTTTTTTTTAATTTGAAACAGGGTCTCACTGAGTTGCAAAGGTCCTAATTTGCTGAGGCTGTCCAAAACCTGTGATCCTCCTGTATCAGCCTCCCAAATGCTGGGATTACAAGTGTGTGCCACCACGCCTAGCTATATATCATTTTTAAATGGAAATAATATGGGAAAAGGCATGCTATTAAGTTTCTAAGAAGATCTAATTTTATATTTAAGAATCAACTCCTATTTTTAAATACACTTTTAGTCCAGTGGAGAATATAAGTATTTAATATAAATTGATCAGAATGAACTGTAAGGAAGATGATTTGAGCAAAAATGGCAATTTGTTGATTATGAAGTGATTATGGATTTTTGTTGGCTCAAAAGTTGGGAATACCAACTTAAATCATTATTTCTCTCTCCTCCATTTCAGTACCATGCTATATAATACTGGATATAATTAAAGTGTAAAGAATTTTTCTTTTTATTCTATTTACCAAATGGTTGATCTTTCTACACATGAATCGTGTTTCTTATATCATATTCTATAACGAACAGTTGGATTTTGGTTACCTAAGATACAGTGCTTTCCATGTGGAAGATAAAAATATGGTATCATATTTATCTCTGGTAATATATTTCACCTGGAAGTATGTGACAGGGAATGATATTTTAATATGGTTGAGTTTAAGATTTATTTGAAAGAGTAAGAAAAAGGCATTTCACACTTTCATAACCTCTCTGAGTGTTATCCATCTATCCTTACCCTTTATAGTTTGCACTCCTGTAGCCCTGGAATCGGGTGCTTCTCATATTCACACGGTATTTATCAGGATTAAATCAGGAAATAAATACATTTTTATAATGACTTAGTGACCAAATCTAATATCAGCAAACTCATAACTTCAGTGTATTATTATAGTAAACTTAACTCATTCACCAGATTTCATAAGATTGAAACTCATAATAATGAAGTCCATATAGAGTTATTGCACATGATTCTAATTATCGGGAGGAAAGTAGATACAAAAATGATGCATGTTTTATTTCCCATTGTGGGTGTTCCATTTTCTTGGACATCACATGTTACAGATGCAACTGGTAGCATCATTCACATGCATTTACCCAGTCATATTAAACGTGAGAAAATTCTCCAATTCAATAGTCTAGAAAAGACATCTCCTATAGGAGACATAAGAAGTCATTTTGTCATTTGTTTCTCTTACTCTCTGATCTGTCCTCCCTTTTCTTAAAGGGAATCTGACAAGGTTGTCAAACTGATATTACAAAAATTATAAAGAGTCATGCCACTAGAGGGAAATATATAACCTACTATTTATGTAGTGTGAATGAAGCAAGGGATATTGCTACTTTTTGATCCAATTCCATAAAAGAAGGTAATCGCTAGTTCCCTGTGTTGTGCCGTTATAGAAATGTCAGTACAGTTTTAAGATTTTATTTAGCCCATGGGTTTTAAACTTAAATTGGATTCAGCAAGAATAGAAAAGGTTTAAAGAAAAGACAGGAAAGCATCATTTAGTGTGGTAATCAAGCAGAATTCTTCTAAAACTGAGCAGTATGAAAAACATGTCATTTTCAATTTAGTGACTAACCAATAATTCACAAAAGGAACTTACTAAAATTAGATATTTTACTAATTTTATGGAGTTTTTCCTGAAAATCTGATAGATGGTGGCTTTTAAAGTTTATGCTGGAGAGCCTGGTGTGGTGGCGCACGCTTGTAATCCCAGCCCTTGGGAGGTGGAGACAGGAGGATCACACGGTTCAAAGCCAGCTGCACTGGCTTAAGAGACCCTGTTTCCAAAAATAAAATAGGTCTAGGAGTGTAGCCTGGAGGTAGAAGGGCTTCCAGGAACCCCAGTACCACCAAAAAAAAGAGTTCATGCTGCAGTTTATATCCTCAACTCAGTATATGTTTGTGACTTGTGCAAGAGAGGCAGCAATTAGGTTCATCTACATTGCTCTGGGCACCCAAACATTATTTCTAACTTGTCCTCTCTTCATTAATGATAGTAATAATATCTAACACAGATTTTATAGGTAAGAACATTGCCAAGAAGAGTAATGAAATAACAGTGTTATTCACGGTATATGTATTTTAATTAAAATCTAACATCACCATTGAATCTATTTATGTAACATGTTGAGAATATATATGAGTTTAATGCCTTATAATAATATATAATTTATTTTAGTGTAGTTTCTTAATCAGGGTCCAAGGCCTTTATATGAACCTCAGAAACCATAATCACAAATTTTTTACTTCATGGTTTTTCAATTTCTTGAAAAAAAATCTGTGTCCTTCAAAAGATGGCCGACATTCTGTAGGGAGTATAAAAACATATTGTAGAACCACTTTTTCCATTTTCATATTAAACACTTCATGCTGTTATTAGAACATGTAAATGTGTATTATTGAAGCACAGAAAACTGAAAGGAAGTCAGGCGTGGTATCACACACCTGTAATCATAGTACTTGGGAGGCTGAGACATGAGGATAAGAGGTTTGAATCCAGCCTCAGCAACTTAACGAGGCTGTCAGCAATTTAATGAGACCCTATTTTCATATAAAATGTAAAATAGGATTGAGTGTGTAGCTCAGCTCTAGAATGCCCCTTGGTTTAGTCCCCAGCACACACACAGTACTTACCTTGAAAGGAAAGGTTATAGGTAAATAAAATCAACTGATGTTCTA
This sequence comes from Muscardinus avellanarius, assembly GCF_963383645.1. Lineage (NCBI taxonomy): Eukaryota > Metazoa > Chordata > Mammalia > Rodentia > Gliridae > Muscardinus > Muscardinus avellanarius. Next base: position 157,399,045 of record NC_137787.1, read on the forward strand.
CCATGTCCCAAGCAATCTGTCATGCCCGTTATCTCATTTTTTGTAGAACAAGATCTATATTTGAGTGGAAATAAGTGTGATGACTACTGGGATAAAAATAGTTTATAATGTCAGCATTAAGTATACTTTAATGAGAACCCCTGGAGCTGTCAGAAGCTAAGATTCATTGATCCTCAAACGTTGCTGCCTATTATAATCTTCTGGTGAGATTTAAAATTACTCCAGAGCATAGGCCCCATCCCAAACCAATTGAATAAAAAGCTATGGAAGAAAGATCCTGAGCATTGGTATTTTAAAAAGTCTGTTCAGCTGACGGTATTGTGCAAAGTATTGAGAATCACTGCAATACCATTTACCTGAACAGCACCTAATTATATTATTCAAGTTGTAACTGCTACTTTCAAGTACAATTTTACTTAATTCATTCTGAAAAACTCACGATTCATTCATTCATTATTCATTAAATATACATTTATAGAATGCCTGCTGACAGGTGAACACTTTGTAAAATGTTGACAATCAGTGATAAATGTTTGGGTTTTATCCTAAAAGACCTTATAGACACAAGATTAAAGTGACTGTTCTACTTTGTCATGAATTACCATTCATAGACAAGCAATTGCTTTTTGGTTCTTTGTGGTTTAGATATATTCAGGTTTTTTTTTTCAAGTAGTCTGAAGACTTTTATTCATGATTGCCCTTGTTAATTTAATTCAACTCTCAAATATTTAGCAGACTTTTATTTACTTGCTACGCAGATAACCGAATTTAAATAGAATAAAATCTTTCACATTGCTAAGTCTGTTCTCTCATAATATATAACCCTAAAATCTTATTTGAGCACTCAGGAGAATTTAGCAATCCTAATGTATTTCTCTGGCAAACTAATTTTACACATTATCTTATGGATTAGAAGTTATAAATGAGTTAAGCCATGTAGAAAAATCAATATACAAAAATAAATTGTATTCCTATACACTAATAAGAAATAATATAAAAATAAAATTAATACAATTATTTAAATAGCATGAAAAAGAATGAAGTATTCCAATTTGAATTTACAAGAAATTTTAAAACTTATACTCTGAAAACTATAAAAGTTATTGGAATTAAAAAAATTTAAAATAAAAAAATCTTATGTTCATGGATACAAACTTTTAATATTGTTAAGGTGGCAATATTCCCAAAAGTTGAACTACATATTGAGTATTATCCTGTACATTCTTAAATGGATTCTTTGCAGAAACTGACAAACTGAATGGAATAGAATTAAGAGTCCAGAAATACATTTATGGCACACTGGTTTTGCCAATGGTGCCAAGACCAATCAATAACGAAGAATATATTCTTTTCAGTAAATGTTATTGGGACATTTGTATATCCACAGATAAAATAATGAAGTGGAACCTCTTCTTCACAGTATATATGGAAATGTACTCAAAATGAACTAAAGATCAAATTTTAAGAGATGAAATTATACAACCCATATAAAAATATAGAAACAAATTATTGTGACCTTGGATTATGCAAAGCCTTTTAAAATATGACACAAAATCACAAATTACATAAAATGTTTAGTGTTTTTCCAAGTAAATAACTTTTGTTTTTTTGAAGGAAAACATCAAAAAGTAAAAAGATGACCAAAAGAATAAGATAAAATATTTATATACTATCAATCTGATAAAGGATTTATATTGGGAATATATAAATAACTCCTACAACTCCACAATGAAAAGAAACTTCTTATTCCATGCCTCCAATAACTATTTTCTTTTTACATGATCTTTCCTACCTCAGCAAATGGAAATTCCATTTTGTTGGTTTTGGTCTCAAACCATGAAATTCTTTTTTCTTTGTTTCTTTATGTTATGAAATCTTAGTGACCACTTAGTATTTCCTCTTCTGCTTTCCTTCTAGTCTAAACCACCATCATCCATTCCTTGATGATTGCAATAGTTGCAGGTCACAGCCTCATTCTGAATCTCTATATAACAAGCAGGGAAAGGAATCTTTTAGTGTTAGCATTTAGTATGGCTTTATTTGATACAAGCATTGTTTGAGAGTTTTCCCCTGTATTTTCCATTTTCCCAGATCTGCTTATTCAATTGTTCCCTACACCAAAAAGTTCTGTCTCTTTACACTTATGTTGTTTACCATTCCTGCTTTTTTTAAATTTAATTTAATTTATTTTTTTATTAATTTATTTTTTAAATTGGTGCATTGTAGTCATATATCAATCACATTGGAGTACAAGACTTGAGAGGATATACAAGCACACATCATCCAATTAGCCCTCCTCCAGCCCCCATCCCATTCCCTCCCCCTCCCTCCATCCCAGCTTCTTTGGTGATTTACTTTGATACATTTGTTTATGTACCTCCTGCGTTTTAAAGAGGCTCCGTCCTTCAGTATTACATACCCTCTGATTGGTCACATTAGTTGCTTCACTATAGGGCCCTTTCTATAGCTCAACCTCTTCCTGTTGCCCTTTTTCTCCTAGTTATTGCTGATTAAGAGAAGCGTCTACGGCCATACTACCCTGAACGCGCCCGATCTCGTCTGATCTCGGAAGCTAAGCAGGGTCGGGCCTGGTTAGTACTTGGATGGGAGACCATTCCTGCTTTTTAAAATTTCTTTTTTTATGTCTATCATTGAATTAGGGTCTTTGAAAAACCAGCAATAAATACTTTTTTATCTTAAATCTGTTTATACCAAATTATCTTGTTAACGTATTTCAGTTAAGCATTCAAGTTTACTTATTCTTGTTATGAAAATATATTTATTACACCAACCCAGTGGTTAATATGGCAGCATCTTTTCACAAACTCACTCATTCATTTGTTATTGAAACACATTTAGCATTAATTCTCAGAAAACTGCTTAATAAACTTATTTCTGGTTTTTATACTACTCCAGTAGATATTACATAAATTTTTATCTTTGTTGCTGGATCCTACTTTTCTTCTAGGCATTGATATGTTTACTGGTAGAACAAAGGTTTCTGGTTTTAAACTTTCATTTTCTATTTATATTTTTTGGATAAGTTTTATTAGCCCATTAAAATCTGCCTTGAGGTCTAGACATGATCATGTACTTATCTTACAACAGTTCTGCTGTTTGTCTAAAAAACTATCTAATTTCAATATACAGTAGTCTCTTCTTATCTGCAAGTGATAAATTTTTATAAAAGATTCCTTTAAATATTTTTATTGGTGCACTGTAGTCATACATCTAATGGAGTACAAGATGGTAGAAGCATGCATGCACACATCACTAAATTAGCCCTTACCCAATTGCAGGTGATACATTTTAAGAGCCCTCAGGGAGTGCTGAAACTGGATAATCCTGCATCATGTATATTATATAATTGTTATACATATTAATATATACATGTATTAATATATAATTTTATATATCCATTAACTTATGTTAAAGTTTAATTTATAAATTATGCATGTTTAGAAAATAACAATAATTAATAATGAAATAAAACATTTATAATTATATAATATAGTGAAAGTTCACAGTTTAAATAAAATAAGGGTTACTTGAAAACAAGCACTTTGATAATGGACAGTTGAACTGATAACTGAAAGGTTACTTACTGAGTGACTTAACAGACCAATAGAATATACAGCATGTGTACACTAGCAAAAAAGATACTTCCTTACCAATCCTAAGAATGGCATGCAATTTAAAACTTATGAATTGTTGCGGGGTGTGGTGCCGCAAGCTTGTTAATTCCCACACTTGGGAGGCTGAGACAGGAGGATAGCAGAGCTTCAAAAACAGCCTTAGCTACTTAGTGAGGCTCTCAACAACTTAGTGAGATCCTGTTTCCAAATAAAATATAAAAAAATAGGTCTGGGAGTATAGCCCAGAGGTAGAATGCCCCTGGGTTCCACCCTCAGTACCACCAAAGAAAACAACACTTATGAATTGTTTACTTCTGTAATCTTGCAATTAATATTTTCAAATTGTAGCTGGCTGTAGATGACTGAAAGCAATGAAAGTGACACTGTGGATAAAATGGGACTACTGTGTTTAAACATATGTCTTGATTCAACTTCTCAAGCATCCTACAGGTTCTTCTTTCCCAGTAGAGTTTGTTGCATATTATCTGCTTAGATCCCTCCTCCCACTTCTTTCATGTTCATAATAAAAACAGTCTTCCCATGGTACTCACGGATCTATTCATCCAGCTACTGCATACCTTTTAAGATCTCACCCATTGTATTTCTCTTTTACCTCATTTCCATTATTACTTTAGACACCAATTTCAGTTGCTATAGAGTCCTACGTCTTTAAGGGACATCTCAATTTTCACTCTTTGCTGATAGAACCTTCAATCTTCCCCTTGTTGCCTCTTTAACTAATTTTTAGAATAATAGTTACTTACTCAATATCTCTCTTCTCAGTCGATTTCTTTTTCAATCTTTTTCAGTTTCTTAATATCATACTTCATTATATTCTATCTCATACCTCATATCAATACCATGATAACCTTGTTTATGTATTTGTTTTTTTAATATGCTTTTATTTGTGTATTGTAATCACACATTGTAAATGAAGATCAGAGAGTTAGGAATATGCATGTACACATCACTTTATGAGTTATCAATTGGATCTCAGCTAGTCATGGTGGCTCACACCTATAATCCCCATACTTGGGATGCTGAGATGAGAGTGTCACAACCAGACTTAGCAACATAGAATGGTCCTGTATAACTTAGTAAGACTCTGTTTCAGAATAAAAAATAGAATGGAATTTTGGAGTATACCTCACAGGTAGAATTCCCCTGGATTCAATCTTTAGGAATACACACACACACACACAAAAGATTGACATTGGTAATTTTGTATATGTACATAGCATCAATTGAAAGATTTTCTTCAACAAGTTTGCTTCACATGCCCTACTTTCCTCCCTTCAACCACTTTCATCATTTCTTTTTTTTTTTTACTTTTTTTTTATTGGTGCGCTGTATTCATACATCATAGTGGGATACAAACTTTTGTAGACATACATGCACACATCACCCAGTCAGCCCCCACCCGATCCCCACCCCATTCTCTCCCCATCCCTCCTTCCCATGCTTGGCTTAGTGGTTGACATCTAGTATTATAGCAATTTAACCAAAATTAAAAATGATAATCTCACATAACAGTTTTATTTGTCTGATACCAAGCTTTTGATGACTTAAAGATAACATTTCAATATTTCTTTTTGCTTTCTTTCTTACCAGAGAATATTTTTATTTCTAATTTTTTTAGGCAAAACTATCATATATTTATATATTTATTTTTCAGAAAAAAAAATCTATCCTAATATGGAATAATGGATTCTAGATACCCAAAACGATCTTGAAAAAGAACAAAGCTAGAAGATATATATTTTCTGATTTCAAACCATATAAAGCTACAATAATTGAAACAGTGTAGTACTGTTCTAAAGGCAGATATATAAACCATTGGAGTTAAATACAAGCCTAGAGCTAAATTCTTCCCTATATTGTCAAGTTATTTTTGACAAGGTTTCCACGAACATTTGGTGGTGGAAATAATAATCTTTTAACTAAATATTGTTGAAAAATAATAATTACATGGAAAATAATAAAATTGGACCCTTACCTAATCCCATATACAAGTATTAATTCAAAATAGATAAAAGACCTAAATATAAATCTTAAAACTATAAACTTTTAGAAGAAAATCTGGGTCATAAAACCTCACAACATTGAAATTGGCAGTGATTTCTTGGATATGATTTCAATGGCACAGGCAACAGAAGAGTATACAAACTCCCTAAAAAATAAAAAATATTGTATATCCAAAGACAATGTAAACAGAGTTAACAGTTACTAATAGAATGGGATAAAATATTTCCAAATGCTATATCTGAAGGTATATTAATATTCCAACTAGAAATCCTAAAAATTAACAACAATAAAGGCAAACAATACAATTCAGAGATAGGTAAAAGACTAACATAAATAATGAATCTCCACAGATAACCAATCTTAGTTGTCTGTTGAATGGAAAAATCTTGTTTCTCTGGTTCTGGTGTGTGTTACCTATTTCTTCTTTGTAGTTAATCTCATTGAGTATTTTCTCTAGCGCTGGTTTTGAAGACATAAATTCTTTCAGTTTCTGTTTGTCATGGAAGCTTCTTATTTTTCCATCTAATTTGATAGAAAGTTTTGCTGGGTAGAAAATTTTTTGCTGGAAGTTGTTTTCTTTCAGAGTTTGGAATATGTTACTCCATGCCCTTCTGGCTCTCATGACTTGGTTTGGGAAGTCTGGAGTGATTCTAATTGGTTTGCCTCTGAATGTCACTTGGCCCTTTGTTTTTGTTGCCTTTAAGATTGTCTGCTTGGCTTCCACATTGGTCATTTTGACAATTATGTGGCGTGGGGATCCTCTTCTCTGATCCTGTCTAAAGGGAGTTGTATAAGTTTCCTGGATCTGTGTATCAACCTCTTGCTCTATGTTTGGAAAATTTTCTATTACTTCCTTGAGGAGATTGTTGATCCCTTTGGTTTCACTTTCTTTTCCCTCCTCTATTCCAATTATTCTTAGGTTAGCTCTCTTAAAATGGGCCCATATTTCTTCAATGTCAGATTCCTGCTGTTGGATATTTTTGCTAGATTAGAAACTATGCGTTCATTTTTGGAATGATCATCTTCTAAGAGTGAGATTCTGTTCTCCATGTGGTCTAATCAGTTGTTTGTGCTTTCAATTGAGGCCTTTACTTCATTAATTGCATCCTTTATCTCTTTTTGGCTCTCTCTGAGTTCTTTTCGAAGCACCTCTATTATTTCTACAGTTATTTTCCTGATTTGATCTAGAAATCTCTGATTTTCTGTTTTATCGGGTTCTGATGTTGTGGGGTTTTGGGCATTCATTGCTCCAGTATTATTCCTCTTTCCCATGATTTCAGAATTGTGCCTTCTCTGGGTTCTTCCCTTGGGTCTCTATGACTTCACTTAAGGTGCTCTGGATCTCGAGTCTGTAGTATCTCAGACCCCACTACTCCTTTACTGGGTTGTATCATAGAGTCTCTGACTCAGGGAGTCGATAGAGGCTGCTTTAAACTATGGGGGGTGCCAGGTTGCACGTTTTCCTATGGTGTGATATCTCTGTCACCACCACTCCCCCACTGGGTCAAGTCCCAGGGAGTACAGTACTGGGATTTCTCCTATGTGGCCCGCAATTTGACTCACTGTTCTTGAGTTCGCAGATGTAGCTTTACTGGACTCGGTGAATTCCCTGCTGCTGCTGCCGGTGGCAATATGGCACTGCTGCTACGCCCTCGGCCGTGAGGCTGGCTTATTTCTTCTTGGTTTTGAGTTCCACTCTGAGTACCTGCAGTGTGTGCTGAGCTCAGCCACTGGGAGTTTTAGATGCTCCCTGCGCTGAAAAATCCCGCCTGGCTCTTCCGCAGCGGCTCACCTCTGCTTGATGTAGCCGTCTGGTGAACTCACTGCTGCCGCCGGCAGTATGGCGCTGCTGCCGCCGGCAGTATGGCGCTGCTGCCGCGTCCTCGGGTGTGAGGCTGGTGTATCTCTTCTGTGGCTCTGAGCTCTGATCTCAGTCTGCTTTCTCTCTGGAGCCTGGTGATTTTTTTGTTTCTCTGGTGATGGTGTTTTCTGGCTATGAAAGGCGCTGATTTTGTGGTAATGGAGATTGGTTGTTAGCGGGGCTCTTAAGACCCGCTTTTCTCAGTTGCCATCTTCCTGGAAGTCCACTTTCATCATTTCATCTGGATTTCTCCTTTATTTGTAGTCTCTCTTGTATCCCAATTTCACCTTAGCTTAACATAGAAGATAAAACATATGATCCTTTGCTTTCTGTGGCCGACTAATCTCACTTAACATAATATTCTTTAGTTCTATCCATTCTCCTTCAAATGACAAATTTTGTATTTTATGGCTGAGTAAAAAATATATTGTGTGTACATACCACACTTTTGTAACCCATTCATCCATTGATCGCACCTAAATTTGTTTCATAATTTGGCTATTGTGAATTGTAGTGCTATAAACATGAATATATGCATGTATCACTGTAATAATCTGACTTGATTTCCTTTGGAAAGATACCTGGAGTCATATGGCTGGATCCATTTCATGATTCCTGAGGAACCTCAACACTTATCTTCATAGTTGATGCATTAATTTGCAATCCCAGCAACAGTGTAGAAGGATTTTTATTTCCCCACATCCTTGCCAGTATTTGTTTTTACTCTCAAAGATTGTCATTGTAATTGAAGTTAGATGGAATCTCAGTATAGTTTTGATTGGCATCTCCCTGATTGCTAATGATGTTGAACATTTTTTTCATATATTATTGATCATTTGAAGTCCTTCTTTTGTGAAGTATTTGTTCAGCTTAATTTTTTATTTTCTGATTGGCTTTTCTTCATGTTAAATCTTAAGCTTTTGTATATACTAGATATGCATTCTCTATCCTATTCAAACAACATATGGTTGAATGAAAGAATTAATTGTAGTCTCATATAGAGAAGATAAACTTTATCATGTCTAGATGTCATTGAATCACCTGTACAGCTAGCTAACTATTAAGCCAGTTGCTTAATCTATGTTTTGGTTTTCAATTTAACACAGAGTACAAATTAAATACTAGTATCTTATAGTTAATTAATAGTGATCAAGTAGTTTGGAGTAAATCTGGAAGTTTGGTATCAATAAAGTCAAGATTATTTTTTTCAAAATGGAAGACATGTCAACCAAGTGTGAGGTTGTACTAATATGACAAGTTGGATATGAAATATAAAAGATTTCCTGGAAAACAGAAAGTAAAAAGAGAAGTACAATTGAGTATTTATTTATTTATTTATTTATTTATTTATTTATTTATTTATGGTACTGGGACGGATCCCAGAGGCAGTCTACCTTTGAGCTACACCCCAGCCCTATTTTTTATTCTTTATTTTGAAACAGGGTCTCACTGAGTTGCAAAGGGCCTCACTAAGTAGCTGAAGCTGTCTGCAAATCACAATCCTCCTGTCTCAGCCTCCTGAGTTCTGAGACTACAAGCATGTGCCACTCTATGCCAGGCTAAAAGCTTTTATTTTTTAAAGAATACTGTGATGTTAGATGTGCGGGTTAAGTTTGTACTCTCTTCAACTAATCTGGTCCATTTGGAGATGAAGAGACTGCTGTCCAATTTCTTCACTGGTATAAATCTTGGCTTCTGATTTCAGAGACAAAAAGTAAGGAATGTCTATATATATACTATATACTATGTCTTCTTATTAATCTTTATAACCAAGATTGGCTTTTCAGTGACAGATTCACATTTGTTAAAAAAAAAAAAAACCTTAAATCCATCTTTGTCTTCAATTTATTGGCTTAGGATCACATTTTTGTAATAGAGTGTGCTTTATATTGTGTATTTTGCTCATTTTTATATATGTATACATGCTTTAGTAAAAAGACTATACAGGTGATTATATTAAATAACTATATTAATGCATAAGTATATGATAAAGACTTTTTAAAGGTGGCTTGTGTTCTTGTTTACTGATGTTCTTCCTCTTTAGGCAAAATCATAACACAATTACTTATGGACCATATCATCTTTCTTCTTTCCAAAATAAAATTTGATTTTCTGTGTTTGTTGGGGGTTGCAAATATCCATTTCACAAAGTTTTATGTGGTCTTTGCAAAGGATTTACTAAATTAATTGTTAAATAAAATATGATACATTATATAATAATGGTTAAGAAACAAATGAGTACCACCTGGAGTACTAGAACAGGGGAATAAGAATATTGGATAGGGCTTCAGGAGTGATCCCTTTGGGCTTTAATCTTATAATGTTCTTTATCTAGAGACTATATTGCTCTACATAAGAATTCTGATTTATGTAGAAATGATGTAAATCAAAGGAAATTATATGGAGATATTTATCTTAGTCATGCTGAATAAACTATCTCATGTCGTTTTAGAGGATAGATACATATAATATTGTTACATATTTAACAACATAATTGACTGGGGTATTTTAAGAAAGATATGTGATCTTAGTCTTCTGGGTTAATCATCCCTCATTAATATTTTATTCTCTTATTTAATATTCTATAATATTTTATAAAATATTAAAATAGGTGAGACCAATTCAAGACCAAATCGTAAACAAATGTAAGTCATTTGCTACCTAGGAAACACAAAACAAGAAAATAATTCACCTTACAAAGTGAGGTCTTTATAAGCTTTCTCCTTATTAAATCTTTAGCCAATATTTGATAATTAATATTCCCAAATCCATTTAAAAAATAATGCACATAAAATACTTGTTTTGTCAGCAAGGATGTGCTTTCATTTTATAAGAAATTTTTTAAAAGTCTGACATATGTTGCTTTTTGTTTTTATTCCCAGGAAACTTGAATAAGCCCAGAACTTAATTGTATTTACCAAGTACCAGATGCCCAGTATCAGCAAGTTTTGTTACTTAAATGCCTTTTATTAATTTCAATTTCCATTGTTCTAGTTCATATTTACTTAATTTGTATGCCGCTTAGTAGTCTAGAAAAAGTGGCTAGGCATAAATTTTATATACATACAAAAATATATTCTTCACAGAATAATAAAAAAAACTATTCATTAAAGAGAGAAAAACAAAATTAATGGATTAAAGACTTTTTAATATTATCCTCAATGAATGGAAAAATAAGACTTCAGAAATGCAATATTGAGCAATATTTCTGAGGTTGACTCAAACTTTTTTTTTAGCAGTTATAAGGACGAGGAAATAAGCTTCGAATCTATTAAGTCATAGTAGAGTAAAAAGAAATAAAACTGAAAATAAATTACAGATATTATTACAAAAAGTATAGTTCATAGAGTAAAATGTGAAGAATTGATTTTTTCAGAGTTAATGAACAAATTATCCTTTTTTTGAAGATTTAAAGAAGTTTATTAGAAAGATAAAAATACAGAAAATAGAAATGCCAAAATGGCATGGGGGGGTGACTCGAAATAAATACACCCAAACAAATTATTCTTTTAAAAAACTAGGTTATAGCCAGATTGGTACTATATGCCTATAATCCCAATACTTGAGAAACTGAGACAGGATGGTTGCAGGTTTGAGGCCAGCTTTAGTAACTTAGTGAAACTCAGTTTTAAAATGAAAAATAAAAATAGCAAAATACATCAATAAAATATAATAATATAGGCTATTATAGGGGTCTTTACTATATTTCACTCCATGACTTTCTATAAGATCATAAAATGTAAATACTGGGAAGAAATATTTTAAATATGTCTCATCTGTGGCTGTTATTAAGGACCAGCTAACATAAAAAATTAAAATTTTTTAGAAAATAAATTCCTAAATTGTAAGGATACTATAAAATAGCCTGAATATTTTACTGTGGAAGTACAACATATTAGAGAGGATTCTTAAAGAAAATGAATAATTTATTATCTTGAAGAAGCCACTTATTCTTTGAAAATGTTTGGTTTTCCATTTGTAAGAAAACATGTTTACTTTTCATATTAAAATCATAACATTTGGTAATTGTATTTGTTGCTTAAATCATCAGCCTCCTACCTCTCTTCCTTTGTCCAGTAGTAAGTTCTTTTAAAAAACCCTAAAGTAAGTGACCAGTTACTTTACCTTGAGGAATTATGATGAATGATATTAAAATAATTAGAAGCCAGATTTCTAAAGTGATATTAACTATTAAACATCATTATAATAATGGTTTAATAAAATGTCTCCAAGTCTAGTTGATATAAAATTGGAACAATGATTTATTTTTGATTAATAAAAAGGCAAGGAGGAGCAGTATTTTAAGTCTAGATCTCCTGTCATTTTTTGAATGTATGGCAATTATAAAATTATTACAGTACCAGTTGTAGTAATATTTTTAGAAGAAATATTAGTGCCCATGAAAAAAACAGAATCTCCAATGATCAGAGTGTGTACACTATATCCTGGTTAGGAAACAGGTAAGGAAATGCACAATTACCTTAGAATGATCTAAATTGAATTGCAGACAGTGTTGCAAGTCCTGGTCAGACTCTACTGGTGGTGAGAACTAACTTAAGAGTCTGCCAAGAGACCTACCTCTGAGGCCCATTTGTGTCAGGGAGGTGTCAGGACTCTCCATAAATAATCATCAGTCTTCTCCCTGTTGCTGGTCAGATGGATGCCAGGCCTCTTAATTGGTCACCTGTTGCAACCCGTATATCTTCTTCTATATGAGGAAAGTGTGTGTATGTGAATCTTCTATGTAACTGTTTTTCTTAAAAATCCAGACTAGAGGCCTACTGAGAAATACTCTCCTAGTGAATCACATCAATCTTTCACAGAATGTTGCCTACCTGTAACATAGCTGTAATTCTGAATAAGCATAGATTTCCTTCAGAAAACATGAACAGCAGAAAGTATATCTCTACAAAAGCATGCTGCTGTGAAAACGTACATGGTAACCAGTTCTCTGGAGACTCAGAGGCAATGCCTTCTTTCAAAATAAATTTACACTAATAACTGTAAACGCTGTGAATTCTGTTCTCCCTGGGAATGAAGAAAGCATTGTGCTTGTAAATAGAATATCTTCGGAGCATCACTAGAACAGTTTGCACAGTTTCATTTTATTTTATATCAAATCATATTGAAGAACACTTATTTTTGTCAGGGGTGTGTGTGTGTGTGTGTGTGTGTGTGTATGTGCACTCTTGCACATGTGTAACTGTGTATTGTTTATGCTTAATAACATGCCTAAGAAGTAACACTATATTTATTCCATTTTAAAGATTAGAAAATGGACGGATATCCATAGTTTTAAATGTGTTTATTATGGTGGTCATGAGTATGCCCCAGATATTTTATTGCTATAGATAATGTAATTAAATAAGGTATTGCGGTGCTATTCTTTGAAATCCATCACCATGTTTGTACCAGGCGGCCCCTAACACATGCTACTTTGGGGCAGTGACTTATTGGCAGGTGCTATGCAGTCACAGAGACAGTATTGCTGTAAGGGTTCCTTTGAGCCAGTGACTTCCCAGCAGAAAACTGACTGTATTATGAACGACAGGTCAAGATGATTCCTCACAATCTCTTCTAAATTCAATTCTAACTGTTCTAAAATATATGGAGAAAATATATGGCATGTTTATTTTGTGATTTTAGAATGTCCCTGATAGATAGTGTTAAAACATCTTAAATATAATGATAACACAAAACTTGAAGAAATTATTTTTTTTGTGTGATTTCACTTCTGAAGATAAACAAAATCGTAATTAATATGCCTGGAAATAATTTTGTACTATATTACAGAAAAATTAGAAATGTAAATCAATAAATTTCTTAAAAATATGGTATCAAAATTTGCTAATATTTAAAATTCTCCATAATAAATGTTAAATTTGAAATTTGAAGTTGTTTTAATGTGATTAAAAATTATCTTATACTTTAGTAGAATAATTTAGTATATTTTTCTTGTGTTTGTAAATATGACCAGTTATTTTTCAAAGATTTTTTATGAAAGACTGTAAAACTAATAAGTTTACATATATGGATTTAAAATTCAAGGTTTGTCCACTGGGCATGGTGGCACACGCTTGTAATCCCCATGTTTGGGAGGCGGAGACAGGAGGATCGCGCAGCTTCGAAGCCAGCCACACTGGCTTAAGAGACCCTGTTTCCAAATTAAAAAAAAAAAAAAAAAATATATATATATATATATATATAATAGCTCTGGGAGTGTAGCCTGGAGGTAGAAGGGCTTCCAGGAACCCCAGTACCACAAAAAAAATCAAGATTTGTGAAATTACTATAAAATAAATGAAAATAAATTTTAGTTTTTAGTGTAAACATATTGACACTACTTCTCCTGTCTAATTAATGAAAAACATCTACATAATTTTTAGACCAAATATACCCTTGAGTTATAAAATATTTCTAAGTTTCACAAGACTATGGTCTCAAGTACCTAACATTATTTAGTGATTTTCTACAAATTTAAGTTCTTTTATTTCTTTTTTCCGGTCAGAGGAAAAATGCAAATCTGGATTTATGATTATGATACATAGCAATTTAATTGATAATCCAAAGTACATTATGTTTTTAAATTAAAAAATTAAATATTAAAAAACACATTATGTTTTTAAACCACAAATAGTGTTTTGAAATGAAACATTCACATGCTTCTATATTTTATCATTATGCGATTCAAAGTTACTTTTTCTACTCTTTATACTTTTCTACTCTTTCACTTAAGATATGGCATGGTCCTTGGTCTTCTTCAGCTTCTCAAGCTTGGCAACCCCTTTGGGTTTCTTACCCTCCATTTGGGTAATCCAACTGATACTCTCATTGCCTTATCTCTGCTGATCCTCTCTCCTTGACCATTTAAACTCCCCTGGCTGATGGTAACACCTGGGGCCATGGGGTCAGCCACAATTACTCCACTTTAAAAGAATAAAACAACTTTCTCTCCCTTTTTAATTAAAATAAATGAATAGACTTTACATATTTTATGTAAACAATGGAATTTTACTCAGACACAAATAAGAACAAAATTATGTCATTTATGAGGACTTAGATAGAACTGGAGAACATGCTAAGTGAGATTAGTCAGTCACAAATAGTGAAAACCAGGTGTTCTTCCTAATAATATGCAGAAGATAGGAGGAGGAAGGGTCGTAGGAGTAACTCTAGACAAAGAAGGAGAAACCGTAGATAAGCAAATAGGGAGACCTAACTAAGGTGGATGGGAGAAAGGAAGAGGGAAACTTCCTAATGTACCTGATGTATGTTCACAAACAAATCAAAGTCAATCACTAAGCCAAACATGAGAAAGAGGGATGGGGAGCTAGTTGGGGGGACTGGGGAAGACCTAAATTAGTGATGTGTGCATGTACCCCATTAAGATGTATGACTACAGTGTACCAATTAATAAAATAAAAATGTTTCTTCTTAAAATATTTTAATCTACAAAATCCTATAATTCTTTTTTCACAGCTTTCTTTCATAAGCATATATGTGTGTCTCCTAAGTTTCAGTATTTCACCCACTTGGAACATCTTCGTTTTATTATCTTCATCTTCTTTCCCTGTTTTCTTTTCATCCCCCTGTATACCAAAATATTGCTCTTATCAGGTGTTCAGATGTCTTCTTTCTCTTATTTAACCAATGTTTAAGATTAGTGACCAAAAATTATGCAGATTCATGGTCAAAATTGATGCCACTTCCATATTTGGCTTCTGCCATTTTTATTTTATAGCAGTAATTTTAAACATCTCCCCTTATCCAAAAATTTATGAATTCTCCCAACTTCTCTCAATTTTCAAGAGATGATTTCATCTTCCTACTTACAAAGAAAATAGGTAATTATTCTCCTTAACTTCCTTCAACCAAATATATAATTTCTGTATTACTACTTTGTATTTTTATACTTTTATTGGCACACTGTAATTATATATCGTAGTGAAGTTTACAGTGATACAAACATACAGGCACACATCACTTGGTGTGTTTTTCCCTAGATTCCACCCTGATCTTCCCAACTCCCTGTACATATTAGTGAAATAGGTACTGATATCTTAATAGATGGACAAAGCATTATTTGAGCTGTTTAGCTCATCAGTTCTCCTCTTCAACTCTTTTACCCCACCTCTTTCCACTCTTCTACTTTCTCTCTCCTCATTTATCTGACGTACCCTTTGTTTTCTATTTTAGCTATAGCTTTTGCCATTGAATAAAAGCATCTAACCCTTGACATTCCGAGACTGGCTGATCTTATTTAACATAATATTCTCTATTTCATCTGTTTTCCTGCCAATGACATAATTTTGTTATTCTTTATCATTGAATAAAATTTCATTGTATGTATATACCACATTTGCTTTTCTATTCATCTGCTGACAGACACTTAGGCTGGTTCCCTAACTTGGCTTTTTTGAATTGAGCTGCTATAAACATGATAATGAATTTATCACTATAGTATTATGACTTTAATTCTTTTGTAAAGACACCAAAGAGATGTTTGGCTGGGTGATATGGTGGTTCCATTCCCAGTATTTTGAGGACTCTCCACACTGATCTCCATAGTCCTCAGAAGACTAGGAATGGAGCCACCATATTAACTGGAAACTCCAGTAACAAGGTAGAAGTGTTCCTATTTTTGCACATCTTTATAAGCATTTATTATTGTCTGTATTCTTTACTATTGCCACTCTTACTGGGGTTAGATGGAATGCCAATGTTGATTTGCATTTCCCTGATTTCTAAGGATATTGAAGATTATTTTCATGTATGTATTAGCTATTTGTATTTTTTCTTTTGAGAGGTGTCTATTCTTTGGCTACCTCCTCTTTAGGAAGCACCTTAAGTACTGTCTGTAGCTACTATCTCTCCTCTTGTTTTCCTGAATTATCTTAAACTAGAGCAATTTGTTCCTCTCTGTTTTCCCTCTTCAAATCTCCCTCCTTGTGATTATATTCTCTTTAAAAATATTTTAAAAAATGAAAAGCAAGAGGAAAAAATTCTTTTCGAACTATTCACCCCCCCTTTAATTTTGCTCTATATCTTTCCTCTATCTCAAAGTAAATTTTTTCCATGCCCTATTCACTCTTGACTCCAAATTCTATTGCATTTTGCTATACTCCCATCACTTCACTGAAACTCCTCTTGTCCAAAGCACGGTGGCCTCTTTGCTACTCTATTAATCTAACATCTAGAATATACAAATGATTGTCACCTTATTTTCTTTTAGTATTATCTCAGTACTGTCTATATATATATATATATATATATATATATATATATATATAGTACTGTCTATATTTTCTGAACAAGAAAACTGATTTTTTTGAAACTCAATTTGGTCAAAATCATAAAATTATTGCTCCACGTGGCAAACATTGATCTTGAATGGAAGGCTTTTGAGTCAGACTTTTAGATTATATACCACAATTACATTCTTATATTCATTATTATGTGAACATATATGCTTTATTTGTACTTAATTCTATATTTCCATGGTCTACACTGAGAGCAGAGGATTAAGCATCTAAAGTTATTAATAATTTAAGATGACCCAGAAATTTATAGGGAAGAAGGAAATCTAATGAGAGAAGTTTACCTTGTGAACGTCCAAGTAAAAGTAAGAAGCATAAATAAGTTAGACAGACTATTTCTCCTAAGTAATAACAATAGACTCAAACAAATCTGTAAAGTGAAATACTTGAAGAGAAAAATCTTACCTATGTTTAGGGACTAGCTTGATGGGCTTCAAAGACCAAATGCTAAATGATAAATCTCAAATGTATTTCTAATCTGATTTTGAAAATGAATTTTATAATTTTCTTTTCCTATATAACTATTTGTTCATTGAAAAAGTTATCTTTGTATGATTAAAATTATACAGGGAATAATTATAACATAATGATTTTTGGTTAATAGCTGCATTATATGCACCTGTAAAATGCATTGGAGGCAGAAAAAAATTCTCAAGGATTGGATTTCCAGAAGAGATGATACTCATACCAGCACTTGATAGGTTGTAGATAAGTCAAGTAAATAAGGGAGGAAGAGGTATCCAATGTGAGGAATTAATGCATGAAAAACACATAAACATGGACATTATGACGTGTTTGGAGGATTGCACCAAATATCAATGAAGTGTTAGAACATTTAAATATATAACTAATAGGAAAACAATTTGAAATAGTTTGAAGGAATAAAAAGAAAAGAGTTGATTTCTTGTTCTAATAATTGAAAGTGAATAGAATGGCAGGTTTTAATCCCAGATAGATATGATGACTTAAAAGATGTCACCAGTTTCTGTTTCGGCTCCTCTCCTCTCTTCTCCTCTCCTCTCCTCTCCTCTCCTCTCCTCTCCTCTCCTCTCCTCTCCTCTCCTCTCCTCTCTCTCTCTTATTCCTCTCCATTTACTCTTTGTCTTCAATATTTGCCTGCTACAGAGGCTGACTTTTTTTTTCCAGTACTGGGGATTGAACCCAGGATTGAACTATTTCCCCAACCCAATTTTTTTTGTTCTTTATTTTCAAACAGGTTCTCACTTAGTGGCAGAGTGCCTTACTAAGTAGCTGAGGCTGACTACAAACCTAGATCCTCTTGTCTCAGCCTTCCAAATATTGAGATTACAAGCATGTGCCACCATGCCCAGCTCAGAGGCTGACTTTTAATACAAAGAAAGGAGGATAGCCACTAATGGCATGGGACTAAAATCATTTCAACATTATTGAATCACAAAGCGTGTATATATTTTATGACTTATTTTTCAATGGAATACAACATTTCTGATAATATGCCCATATTGCCCTGGCTCATTTTATTTTCTCTTTCTACTCATTTAAGTTATGTACATACCAGGTTACGCAACTGTGTTCCAGATGAATCAGGGGGCTTTGTCAGGAGTGTAATTAATATGTGAGAAGAATAAGATAAATCTGGTTATTACAGAAATGATATACAGAAGTAGGAAATGACTATGGAGTTTCTGTTGATTTGTACTTTTATTGGAGGAGGGTGGACGGTTAGTGAGGATTGAATTCACAGCATCATACCTCCAAACTATACCCCCAGTCCTTTTAGTTTTCATTTTTATTTATTTATTTATTTATTTATTTATTTATTTATTTATTTATTTATTGTTTTGAAACAGAGTCCTGCTAGGTTGTTGAGAATCTCGCTATGTTGCTGATGCTGTCCTCGAATCTGTGATCCTCCTGTTTCAGCATCCCATGAACTGGATTAGAGGTTTACACCACCATACCCAGTCTGGATATATTTCTAAAAAGGCAAAGAAGGTTTCCTGTCTTCTATGTTTATGTGATAACTTATTTTATCCAACCAAATTCCAATATAAATTTACAAGATTTCATTTTCTTTTTCCATTACTATCAAACTCTGCATTATACGAAAAAATTTGAGGCTTATTTTTTTGGTGACATAATTTTTATTTTTTTTGGTTATAGATTTAAATGTAAAAGTAAAAAAGAAAAGAAAAGAATAAGTCCCATTTTAAACTGTCAACATATTGGCCAATAGCCCTCCAGAAAACTTTTCCCAATTTGTACTTACATCGGCAACTTGTTTCAATTTTCCAGCAGCAAGGGCTTTCTGGAATTATGTATCTATATAATTGCCAAAATGATAATAAAATTATATTGGAAGGGAAATTCTGTTTATGTTCACAAAGCAGGATGTATCTGCAGTTGTTTTCTCTGTCCATTCTTGTTGGTAACTAAATAGTAGTGGGGATGGGTAAGCATATTTATTAACTTTTGGTTTCATTTATAATCATAAGGCATATCAGCATGTCGACCTGAAGGAGTAGGACAGGTGTGAGAGAGAATTGACAAATCCCACAGTTTTATAAAACACAATAGGTTATCAGTGCAGATAAGAAAAGAAAGGAGCCAGAATGAAGATGGCATATACTGCTGGCAGCAGGTCTTCGATGAATAGCCAGAAAAACAAATGAGAGAACCATTTGGATGTAATTAGAGAGCAGGAGGCAGGGAAAAGAAAGAAAAAGTCTGTAAAATAAAGAACAGATGATGCCTCTGTCGTCCAAACTCCCCAAACCTTTCAGTTTGCCTTTGCTGCTTGTTGTGCTGTGACAGTCTACATGGACACTCACTGAAATGTACTCAGCCTTGAGATTATTAATAATTTTGAAATTGAAACCAGCTGCACACAAAAAATATTGTAACCCAAATGCTTAAATTGATTCTCTTGGCTTCATGCATCCCCTATTAAGACATTTATGCCCATTCAATGGCAGTTGTGTTTGCAGTGTCCTTAACTAAACTCTGAACCACAAAGAATAATTCAAATTGTACCTTTTTCACATATCTTCATAGGTTCTATATACTAGGTGATTCATGAGAATTTTTAATAATTCATAAATCAATTTTCATATTCTGGTGATTTCCTTTTCACCTCCATTCAAAGAAATTAAAACCTGAAATAATATCCACTACCTTTACTATTTGTTTATTTAACAACTTTTCAGAGCTAGAGGCCAAGATGCAAAAATTTCACCCAGGAATTTTCCCTGTTATTAATAGCTTTAATATACCATGAAATAGGATGGGACAGGCAAAAGGAAAGTGATGAAGGGCCTGATATTTGAATGATTGTGTACCCTAGACAAGTCGTTTGACTTGGAGTGAGGCTAGTCCTCAGTATCACCCCAGTCTCCTCCTTCATGTACCTTTGGTAAATATGGCTCATAAATATTTATGAAGTTTTCTCCAAATTTTAATACCAGTAGAGTTGTTATATCTAGGGTATAAACACGTATTTTTTTTTACCTTGTTAGATATGTCCAGTCTTTTCTATATGCCTTTCTATAGTTTTTTGTTTCTATTTCTCTTCATATATTCTATATTCTTATTAGACATTTCTCATGCTAGCAGTCAAAACAGTTTACAGTCCTGGAAGTAAAAGTCTCCTAAATACTTACATCCTCTGCCCCAGTAGCCATATATCAGTCTTCTGTTGGCTGTTCTCCCACTCCTGACTTCTGCAGCATGTCTTACTCTATTCCAATATCCAGGACTTGCTAAACCATGGGGCAGGTCAGACCTACCCTCACTGCAGACCCTCCTCAGAGGCAACACTTTCAGACTCAGCCATCACCCTCTGTGACATTGGCTCTAACTCTTGTCAAGGTAAAATAGTTTTCTTCTAAAGTGCATGGTTACTTTATGTGTGATGCCTGCCATTCATGAATTCATTCATTGCTTCTGCAAATATTTCTGAGTATGCATTCATTCTGAAAATATATCTTTTATATACCACATGTTATTCTACATTTTGAGATTACAGCTATAAAAAGGAAGATGAGGAGGAGAAAGTTAAAGAGGAGAACCAAAAAGGAGGAAGATTCAAAGGCGAGGAAGATGAGGGTAATAGTTATGGTGGCTTATATCTCAGTAACTGTTCTATAATAAAATACTCAGAAGATAGAAGCAACCATGCTAGTTTCCATTCTGCTCACATTGTTTATTTGATGATGGTGATAGCAATATTCTGGGGATGATGGCAAAGAAAAAAATCATGTTCATGCTAATTGTTGAATTTAGTAATTAGTGGTATCTTATTACCTAGGAGGTTGGAAATGCATACCGTCTCAGCTATACGCCAGAGTACCAACTGGAGATGGCAAATCCCGGCATAGTAAGCCTCTGGCATGATGATTTAAAATTTTTTCTGTACAGTTGAGTCACCTTCAGTGCTTTTTTTTTTAAATTCTAATTTTCAGCCAGGTGTGGTGATCCAAGCCTGTAATCTCAGTACTTGGGAGGCTGTGACAGGAAGATTACAGGTTCAGAGCCAGCAACAGCAATTTAGGGAGGTTCTCAGAAACTTTCTGAGACCTAGCTACAAAATAATTCCCATTTTATACACCATACCAATTAAATTGGAAAATCTGGGAGGGGGGGTTCTGGTACCAGGTGTTGTTTTTATTTTGTTTTGAAAATCTTAGCATGTTTCAACAGGCAAACTTGAGAGCCATTGCTTCAGAAACTTCTCCCTCATACTTTAATGTATGTTCCAAATGCCTGGGATCTTATTCCATGCAGATTCTGGCTTAATAGACCTGGGCCAGGCTCTAGATTCTTCATGTCTAACAATCATCCAGGCTCTGTTGCTGCTGCATACCACACACACAGGGTGCTGTTCAACACTATCCCCTTGTGAGGACTGTAGGAGTTCTGATCTTTTCTGAGCACTAGTTCTTTTAAACCTCATTCAGCATGGTAAACATGTAAGTGCTCCAGGCTGAGAGAAGCCTTAAAAACACTCCAAAGAGATTCTCCAGCATTACAGGGGATTCTGACAGTTTTGAAAACAATCCCTGCTATGGTCTGAATGTTTTTCTTGCAAAATTCCTGTCATGGTGGCACATGCCCGTAATCCTACTATTTGGGAGGCTGAAATAGGAAGATCACAGATTCAAATCCAGCCTCAGCAATTTAGTGAGGTTCCTCAGGAACTTAGTGAGATCCTATTCAAAAATAAAATAAAGGCTGGGGGAGGTGGCGCACGCTTGTAATCCCCACGCTTGGGAGGCTGAGACAGGAGGATTACGCAGGTTCGAAGCCAGCCTCAGCTACTTGGTGAGGCTCTCAGCAACTTAGACCCTGTTTCCAAGTAAAATACAAAATAGGTCTGGGAGTATAGCCCGGAGGTAGAAAGCTTCTGGGTTCCACCCCCAGTACCACTAAATAAATAAATAAATAAATAAAATAAAATAAAAAATAGGGTTTGGGGTATAGTTCAGAGGTAGAATGCCTCTGTGTTCAGCCTCTAGTACCAAAACTAAAAGTAAATAATAAATAAATAAACAAATAAGAATTTTTAAACTCCAAAGTCATGGGTTAGAAGTGGGTCCTTCTGGGAGGAGCTTAGTTTCTTTTGCGTGGTGATTAGGCTCTCAAGGAGGGAGCATCCTCATAAGTGAGCTTAGTGTTCTTTCTGATGTCTGAGGGCACTGCTAGAAAGTGCCATTTGTTTGAAAGTAGGCTTACACTAGACACCAGGCACTCAATCTGCTGGCACCTTGATTTTAGGCTTTCCAGCTTCTGGAACTGTGAGCAACAAATTTCTGGGTTTTTTTTTTTTTTTTTTTGCTGTTATTGTTTTATTTTGTTTTGCTAAAAATTGAACCCAGGGGCATTCTACCTCCTAGCTATATCCCCATCCCTTTTTATTTTTATCTGTTGAAACAGGGTCTCTCTAGGTTGATGAGGGTTTCTCTAAGTTCCTGAGACTGGCCTCAAACCTGCTATCTACCCTTGTCAGCCTCCCAAAGACTAGGATTATAGGCATGTGCCACTGTACCCAGCTTTTGTTGTTTTTAAGCTAAGTAATGGTATTTTGTTAGAGCAGCTCAAATAGACTAAGTACAATCCCCATTCCAATCCAAGCCAGACTTCTGGGACTTACATCTAGGAATCCTGTCCTCTTTAAAGTCCTTTAGGGAGCACTGTCATCACATACATGGCTTATGCTGAATCAACACTAAACCTCTTGGAAGAGAGAAAAAAGTCAGACGTTTTATCTTTTTTGGAACTCTACCCTGAAGCTTCTTTAGGTCCTAAATATATTTTACAATAATTGAATAACCTGAATGCAGGTTATTCCTCTACCTAGTAGGTAACTCAATGAATGATAAAAAAAAAACTCTGTGTGTATGTATGTATGTGTGCCCAAATACATGTGTGAAAGTATAGAGACCTTTAGAAATAAAATATCTTGCTCCAAAGCAATCATCTCAATTTCTTTGTGTGTGTGTATGTGTGTTGTGGGGGAGGGGTGTTGTCCTGGAGATTGAACACAGCGACATTCTACTTCTGAGCTATACCTTCAGCTCTTTTTCATTTTTTGTCTTGAAACAGAGTCTTGCTAGCTTGCTATAAGTCTTACTATGTTTTCCCTAAAACTAAGTCTTCCCTAAAACCTAAGATACTCTCCTGTCTCAGCCTCCCAAATATTGAAGTTACAGGCATGTACTACCACAACCCACTAATTATCAAAAATTCTTTCTGAAACTTATTCTAAACTATGACTTAACACTTCCCCTCTCTACCCATAACCAATTTTTTACTAACTCTGTAAAAATTTTATTTTTAAAATGTAATTTTCTATTTAGATTTTAAACTTGTTTAAACCAGCATCCTTGATTTTTTCTTAGATTAGAATTTAGATAAAAAGACTTTACAGTCACCGAAAATGACATGTAAAATGAAAAAGTAATGTACATGTCTAAGAAAGAGACCTTTTCTTGAAAGTGAAGGAAAATACGACTTTTCTTATTAGCCTTTTAGTTGGAAGAGCTCTGATATGAGTCCAAAATTTGTGAGTGTACTTGCAAGATTTTATGTTACTAATACATAACCCATTCTCCAATGGGGTCCTATGTGTTGTGTATTGGAGGCACCAATAGTAAATGTCTGGTATAAATCAGTTCATATTAAATCAATGATTTTAATGAACTTGATTTTCGACTCAGAGTTTTTTGTGTAAAGTAAAGGAGCTTTTGAATTGGAAGTAGAGTTGGTAGAAAATTGGAATAAGAATGTATTTTTAGAAAATGGTGCTTTTTTTCAGAGAATTTGCAATTATAAGTCACTTCAAATGACACATCGATTAAGGAGACTAAACTATTAGAAAGGCTATTTTGTCTGCAATAACATAAAAAGATAGTTTCACATGTATTTTTTTATCCAAGCAGACCTTTATATGCACAATCACAATACATCCACACAAGTTATCTCAATAACAAGTATCAGTCATTTCATTCATTTTTTCCCAAATTGGGTCTGAGATGAATTTGGTAATTCAATTTTATTCATTCCAGTTCTAGTCAGCTGAGAAAGTCTTTTAAATGGAAATAAAAATGCATCTGTATTTTTCTGTTTATTTCTGTGATTTTGTTAGTAATAATAAAAAGAGCATAAGTTGAACAGGAGTATGATAGAGTCTGGAATAGAGCAAGCTCACAATATGTGATTTTACCTTCTATTTCTATTGTTCATTCTAACATTTATTTACTTAGTAACTGTTTAGATATGTATGTAACACCCCTGTTTTGTAAAGAAAAATTCAAACAACTACAGTAAAAGTTACTCATATAAAACAATGTTTCATTATATGCATCAACTAATCTTGGCCTTAAAAAATATTTAAATGCATTTTCCAAATCACATATTAAGCAGCGTAATACTGCCTATGTTAAGTGCCAATCCTAAGTTTGGAGACACAGGCCCTCTGCCTGGTGTTTGGCAATGAAGAAGTCAAGATGTCAGCGATCTGCTTATTTTTTTGTTTTGTTTTGTTTTGTTTATCCTGAAAGATATATGGATGAATGCACTTCCAGGATCATTTAGATTGTTGGTAAGTTCAGTTCTGTGTACTTATAGGAGTGAGGTCCCCGTTTCCTTGCTGACTCAGCTAAAAGACTTTCTTAGCTCTTTAAGGCTGAATAATCTCCCCATGAAGTTCTTATGCCAATTACATTTGCAAGGTAAATGTAATTTCCCTATTGCCATGAAGCATGACATAGTCTGTGCTCCACAGACTAAATGATGGACATGTTTGAAGGAGTATTCTGCCTAGCAGTTAGATGGATTAATGGATTCTGAGATAATTAAGCTCATTTTGTGAAAGACCAACAGATGATACCTGAGTACTAACAAGGAAGCTGAAAGAGGAAAAACATATTAATGTATAAGAATTCCTCTGGCTCCATGGGACAGATGCTATATAAATTTTAAGAGATTTTGCCTTTCTTTTCCATTATGTGCATTTATTACTAAGATCTTTTAGAAAGCCTCATCAGTTGAGCTAATGTCATGACACGAGTGTGTCCTCAGTCAAACATGATGTATAATAAATAAAATTCACTTCCTTCATTGAATTGTGTTAGATCTCTTATTTGAAAGATTCTTATAGGCCAGCATCTATTGAGTTTCTTGTTACAGAAATCTGTGTATTCATATACTAAGTGAATTTATAAATGAGTATGTTCTATAAAGATTTTTGTAGCCAAATAATCTTTTGTAGTGCAAGTTTAAGAAATCATATGCAAGATAGTTGGCTTTTCTAAATTTGAATAGTGAGATCATTCATTGCAAATATTTTAGGGATACACTAAATTCAGGTTACTGAAATTCTTCTTCTTGCAGTGAATTTTAACTGATACAAGAAAATCTGTAAATCCAGTGGAACATTTTACTGTTGAAAATGATTGAAAGAATCATCAACAGAAATCTGTCTCAACATAAAGCAATACTCTTTTTTTTTTTTAGCACCAGGTTTATGGTTAGAACTGCCCACATTCATTTGAGTTTTAAAATAGCTGAAAATGTAGCTGAAAAAAATGAGAAGAAAACTAGTGCCCCAATCTAATGAAGCAATAGTATGAAGGAGGAATGTGGGCGGGTGATTCTTTTGAAAGGGGAAAATATCCTGAGACTATTTTAAAATAATCATGCTTATTTTTAGAATTAGAAAAAAAAAAACAGTTCTTTTTCTTGCTTATTTTACTCTGCCTTTAAATAGAACGTTTTTTCTCCCTATGAATCATGTAGTTACCTTCTCTGAAATATTTTTTATAATGAATGTATGACAGTAGTTTTATACATTAACATTAAAAAGTCCTCTCATCATACATTCTGCCAGATAAAATAATATTGAAAAATATTATTACATATTATTTGAAAGTTTTACACAGCAACTCTCAAAGTTCACTTTATACTCTATTAAATCAAAACTTTACATTACCATAAAACCACATTTGAGAAAACAAAATCAATTTGAAGTAATATAAAATATATTTGTAAAATAAAAACTAGTCCTAATTTTCAAATACAGTGGCAGGATTATTAGTAGAAAGGTAAACTTAATGAACATAACTATATTTTAATTATAATAAAATATAAAATTATGATATATTTGAGGAGAGTAGCTGGTTTACATTATAAATAGATAGATGATAGATAGATAAATAGATAGATAGATGATAGATAAATGGATGATAGATAGATGATAGATAGATACTTCATGGAATATTGGACATGGGAGATATAGGGAATCCCATTTTTGTGTGTGTGTGTGTGCGTGTGCGTGTGCGTGTGCGTGTTTGTGTGTGTGTGTGTGTGTGTGTGTGTGTGTGTGTGTGCGCGTGCCACTAGGGATGAACCCAGGGGCATTCTACCTCTGAGCTACACCCCCAGCCCTTTTTTTTATTTTTTATTTTGAAATAGGGTCTCACTGAGTTGCAAAGGGCCTCCTCTGAGGCTGTCCACCAACCAAGATCCTCCTGTCTCAGCCTCCCAAATGCTGGGATTACAGCGTGTGTCACCAGGCCCAGCAGGGGATCCCAATTTTCCAAATTAGTACAAGAAATACATGTTTTAAAAATCTTTACATTTTAAGCCAGTCACAGCACCACATGCTTGTAATCTCAGTACTTGGGAGGCCAAGGCAGGAGAATTGAACAGGTTCTAGCCAGCCTCAGCTGCTTAATGAGGTGGTCAGCAACTTAGACCCTGTTTCCAAATAAAATATAAAATAGGTCTGGGAGTGTATCTGGAGGTAGAAAGTCTCTAATGTCCATCCACAGTATAAAAAATAATCTTTAAATTTACATATTGTATTCACAAACATATACTCAATCCCTATATTCTAATTCATATATAATTTTAATATTTTTCTTTACTTACTTCCAATCTGTCCTACATAGTTTTAGATAGTGATTTTATCTGTCATAATTCTGCTTGTCCCTCTTGTATAGAGCTATGGTCGGAGAGTGGATAACAGGAAGGGTGTAATACACTGAGTATATGAAAAAATTTTCTTATTCTTCCAAACTTGCACAAAAAAATTCTTTAGAGGAAGGAGAAAACTTACCCCTGTGCTCTGTACAATGATTTATTTGTAATAGACATACCCTAAAGTTAATACAATTATAAATTAATGGTTAATATATATATAATACTTATCCTTGTTGACACTTCAGGGCACTATAATACTAAACTATAAGAAATAATACAATGATCCCAAATTCCTTTGGTATTAAAAACTTTTGTGACCTAGAAATTCCTAATATTAAGTCATCCTGAGTTTACCTTTACCTACCTTAGCATTCCTAAGCCTAATCATATTTATTTATGCTAAACCTAAACTATTTTAATAGTTTTTATTTCCTGTATTATGGTTTATAATTACCTAATGACAAATGTGTTTTCCTTTTTCTACTTTCTTTACTTTTATTCCTTTGACTCACCTTTCTCTATTCTAAATTGCAAATCAATCATGTCCCTTGTATCCACATTCAATCTTGATTTTTCTAAATAATACATATATTATTGAAAATATACATATAATTTTTCATGAAAATACTTATAGTATGTAGTAATAATATATTTATGTAACATAAAATATATATTATATATACATATATACAATTTTTGAAAATTGATATTTATTCCATTATTGCAAGTAAATTTTATTTTTTATAAATAAATAAAACTTCTAAAATCCTATTATTTATTTTTAAAAGTTTTTCTAACTTATTTTTTTATCAGTGCATTGTAGTCGTACATCTTCGTGGGGTACAAGATGGTGGAGGCACATAAGCACACATCACTCATTTAGCCCTTCCCCAGTTTCCACCCCATTTTCTCCCCTCCTTCCTCATGTTTGGCTTAGTGATTGACTTTGATATGATTGGGAATGTACATCACATACATTAAAGGATTTCCTTTTTTCTCTCCCATCATCACTCTCAGATCGCCTTATTTGCTCATCTATGGTTTCTC
The DNA here is from genome assembly GCF_963383645.1 of Muscardinus avellanarius. Taxonomy (NCBI): domain Eukaryota; kingdom Metazoa; phylum Chordata; class Mammalia; order Rodentia; family Gliridae; genus Muscardinus; species Muscardinus avellanarius. The sequence goes on from NC_137787.1 coordinate 157,427,388, forward strand.
CCTCTTTCTCTAGAGTTCCTCCTATGACCCATTTTCTCCTTTGCCTTGAAGCTCCTTGAAGAGGGCATTGGTCAACACTTCAAAACTTTTAACCATAATGTTTGTCAATTATTTAATTTTAATTTTCTTTATTTTTTAATTTATGGGGTACAAATTTCTTCAATATAAACATGTCCTTTTTATTCTCTATGCACATAAAAATAATTCTTAATAAATTTTAATAATCCATTTTGATTGACCTTATGTTTACATGAAGTTTTGTTTCATAGAATTTATTTTAGCACATATATTTTCTTTGTAGGCATGATTTTAGCTAACTTTCAATAAAAGTAAAAATAAGTGAATGTGCTTTAGGAGAAAAATTTTCAGGGAAAGTAAATTTACTAATAGAGTTTTAAATATTTCTTAAATTCCCGATTGCTTTCTTCTCACTTTAATACCCTCTGTTGTAACTATTTTCTTGGCATTATGCATCTGAGTTTTTTCAATCTTAAAATGAAAGGCATTAGACTAAGTTATCTCTAAAGATTCATGGTTATAAAATTTGAATTATAGTCTGTCCCTCATGAAACTTCCAAAAGAAAAGGGGCATATAACCTAATTAGATTGTGTTCAGCATATAGACCTTTAATCTAAAAATCCACTCATTCCAATGGACTTTTCTTATTTAATAAGGATATTGGATGAATACCTTTGGTGGATGAGTGACTAAATACAGCATTAGGACCACCTCACAGCACACCTTTAAATTCCAATAACAAAAAAATCTAATATTTCTGTAGTACATCATTTAGCAAACATTTTTTTTGATACTTCATTTAATTTCTTAAAGTATACTGTGATATAGAGCAAGTTCATGATTTCCAAATGAATCTTAAGAGGAGAAATTGGAAGGGAGGACAAGGGGCTGAGTTTTTGAAGCTGAAACTTTTTGCAATATTCTTTTTATATCTGGTATTTTGCCCAAGTTTGAAGATTTTTCAGTGAATATTAAATCCTTTATTTTAAACAAGAAAACTGGAGCATAATATGTAATAAACAATTTATTTTACCTAATAGTGTTGTTGAACCTCAAAGCTTCTTTACTTCTTGGCTGAATAAGGCCATGTTTCTTAGATCTTGTTCAGAATAACCTGTGCCAGCCATATCATTTCTTCCTAGTCTTAATACCCTTAAAATTGTATTTATACCAAGTGTTATCTATTTATATTATCTTGTCTTTTTCATAATTTTCAACAAAACCCTTTGGTATGGAATGTGCCTTATTTTAGTGTAGCTACAAGCAAAATATTGCAAATGTCTGGGATAAAATATTGAGAAGAGGTCAGCCCCATAATGGAATAGTCACCACATGGGCAGACAGTAATGTTTGTTAAATTGAAAAGAATTGACAGCCATAAAGATAAAATAAACTGAGTAAATTAGTAACTCTATAATTCCATCTGTGTCATAAAACCTAACATTAGAGAAGGGCATTATTGCTCCAATTGTTTTATTGCTGCTTTGATGTCTAGTGAATGAGTTCCCTATCCCTTTCAAATTTGTAAAAACAGGCTCAAAACTAAAATAAGAAAACTATCTACTATCCAGTCATCATATGTGTGTGATTTCCTATAGTATAACAAGAATCTTTATCAGTTACAATTTATTTGCCTACTATGTTATAGGCTGTATTATATCTTTTTTATTCTCTCATTTAAGGCCCTATCTTTCACTCAAAATTTCACTGAATCTTCTAAGTATTTATAATCTTCCTCAACACAAAATGCACACATGGGCAAAGTGATCTTTTAAAAATACAAATTCCATGGACAAACTTTTAAAATCTTTTAACCTCATCTCTCCAAGCTTGTTTTTAACGTTTTTTTTCCCCCTTCAACCAAAGAGAACCACAATATTGTTGCTGTTTAAGCACGATATGCTCATTCTTATATCTGTGCCTTGAACACTATCCCTTTCTTTTCATATGCCCATCCCACAGAATAGAGAATTCTCATAAACAATGTTTTGAAATTTTGTGTTTTCTTATTGGCCTTTCACAACATAATGCAAATTCATTAAGGGACTCTGTCTTGTTCTCAGTTAAATTCCTGCTAACTGTGGATATTAAGATATATATGAAATAATGTTTTAAACAACCAAAGCATTTTAATTTCTTGACATTAATGGGTTATCTTAAAGTCCATTCACTTGTTTTATACCTTTGAAGGAAGGGATTCCCAATTTTGGAGTTTTTCTTTTTTTGTTTTTTGTTTTGTTTTGTTTTGTTTTATGGTACTGGGAATGGAACCCAGGGGCATTGTATCTCCAAGCTACACTACTAATACTATTTTTTAGTCCTTTTTATTTTTGAAACAGGGTCTCACTGAGTTAGTTGCAAAGGGCCTTGTTAAGTAGCTGAGTATGTCTGCGAACCCTGATCATCTGGTCTCAGCCTACCAACTTCTGGGACTATAAGTGTGAGCCACCATGCCCAGCTGGAGTTTTTCAAAGGAAAAAAAAAAATAAATGCTATTATTTTGAGAACAATTATGTATAAGTCACTCTCAGAAATGATTATAGACTATATGCATGTATTAGCTAGAAAATGTGGATGATCTTTCTTATCATAAATAGAAATAACTAGGAAACATTATAGTAGAATTTTTTTTCCCTCAGGAATTAGGAATGGTTTAAATGAATTAGTTTTGTCTTCTTTGAGTCTACTTGCATATGTCAGTTTTTTTTTCTTTCAATAAATACTTATTAACTGCTTATTTGTAAAGGCAGAGATTGTACAAGACACTTTGTAGCAATAGAAAATTTTGTTTTGTTTGAAGTAAGCCAATCTATCTTAGAGGGAAGAAAAATTCTTGCATATTTATGGTTCTCGGCTCTAGTAACTTAAGGTTGCCCAATGGAGCTGAAGGACACCACACGGTGACTTGTGCACCTTCATGATACTGCTCACTGTCTGCCAACCATCAGGACCCTAGTTACTTCTTACCACTGGAACCTGTGTTTTCAGGGGAGAATTGCATAATTTCTCCTTTTATAGTTATCAACTTAGAAATTTTCTGGGAGCCCAAATTAGAATCTTTGTGTAAGAGAGATCTGACTTCAATCACATCAACTTCATATACCATACTTAACACTGATTCTAGGCATGATTTCATAATGTATTATTTCATAGTACAATTATGACTGATATTTCATAAAAATCTACACAGAACATCCATAACATTAAGGAGCTGAATTTTTGTGATATGCTAATTAGGCTAATACTACAAAATTGTTTTAAAAGAAGTGATTTTTTAAATTATTTTCTATATTTACTGATAAAAGCATACCTGCCAGAATCTTGTTTTTTGTTATTTTTTAAAATAAGGCCAGAAAATATAGTCAAGTAATGTAAAATAATGTAAATTGTTTTCTGTAGACAAAGATCAGAGCAAAGATCTTCTCTTTTTTAAGTTGGGCAGGGAGAACTCACTGGTTCTCAAACTGTTAAATGGATATTAGGGTTTTTAATGAATGGAACATTTATTTTTGTGCCAGCTCAACTAACAACATTGACATGATTAGCATACATTTTGGCAACTATGCTAGCACAAGGTAAAAAAGGGGCTTTTATCTCAGAGTTTAGTTTTCTTGAGCTTTCTCTGTTATTAATGTTTTTAATGTGAATGAGATGTTATTGTAAAGGAAATCCTACCACAAGAAGTGATTCAGAAATACATCTTTTTATTAAGATTACAGACATTTTTCATGCTGGAGATGAAGTCCATACTCCAAAACACATGAACCTTCTTCAAATTTCAAAATGAATAGAATTATTTTTTAAAAAATTTATGCTGATGGTGAAAGTCATGACATTTAGGGAGGGCTTTTAAATTCACTGTGCTACTTGCATCTCATGTAGTTTCTCCCTTTAAATAAGAAAAAAATAAAAAGTAAAATATGACTGGAAAGGAATGGGTTTCTCCATTGCTGTACATCAAATATTAATGAAAAGTTCAGGGGCTAAATGATCTTAGTCTCTTAGTTAATTTGCCTCATATGAAAGGAATTCACAGTAAAAAAATTATATATATATATTTGTAACAAACATTGTTGCCTCATATGTTTGTTATTTTATTTAGTTAAATTCTCAAATTGAAAAGAAGGAAAATGAATTTATATAAATCCAAAAGGACTTGGGTGTTTGCATCCAATTCTTATTTTGTGCAATACAGTTTTACCTTAAAAATGACTAAAAGCTATTGAAACAGAGCTAACAAAGGGAAAATAGGAGTTTGCCACTGATATTAAAACTTATCATAAGTTAATTTGCACTTGTACATGCCTGGGTGCAAATTCTCATATGAACTCACATTAAACATATAAGCATCCTCTCTACTAAGTATGTCTAGAACTAAACCCATATTTAATAACTTATCCAATGTTGAATTAAGTAATGAATTAGTTTAATATAAACTTCAGCATAGCAGAATATTACAGCTTACCCACATTTAATCCTAAAAACAGATGCCCAAAACAGGCACTTCAGTGGAAGGACAAGCCCATGTTCAAATATAAAATGGTAAAAATGAGAAAGAAATTATGAAAATATATACCTTTAATTTGCAGACATATAAACACTTTTGGTACAGTCCAGACACACATGATGCCAAAAAGTAAAATGATCCAGTTTAAGCTAATACATTCCTTGTTTTAACAGATTTTGCTATAGTGCTCATGTGAAATAAAACTTCAGCTCACAAAATGAAGTAAAAGTGATAAATCAGTGATGAACCAGTTTTCTTCTTTGCAAAAATTTTAGTAAGAGCAAAATTTTCAAAGGAATCTGCTGTTGGGCTTACAAATATCTTGGACCTAATCCAAAGCCAAAGAAAGGAAGCCAGAAATGGTAGCCAACAAATCCCAACAACAACAAAAAGGAAGTATAACTTTCATATAAAATACGCAACTAAAAACAACTGATAGTGTACAGTGGCTTCTAGAATAATTCAATTTGAATGTGCTTTTTCACTTCTCATATGATGGATCAGTTTATGCATATAAAAATTGAATATATAACCCAAGTACAAAGTACTACTGACAAATTGTAAAAGCACTAAAATGTCATGAACACCTAAGAAGCAAAACTAAGGATTGAGACATTTGTTTGCTTCTAGCTGTTTTCTTGAGCATAATTTCTAGTTACATTTTCTATAAGGAAGAATACATATATTTTCCCCTGCAATCATATCAAGTACAGTGGTAAAGCAAACAGGAAACAATTTGACTACACAGAAAGTCAGATACTTTTCAGCAGGTCAAATCTGTAGCACATGGCAATGTTTTAATCCTTGCTAAAAAGGAATTGCACTTCTTTTTAATGCCTTCTTTTCCAAACTACGCATGATATACCTATGAGGTAATAGACATTCTGTTTACAGGTACATTTATTTTCTTTCTTATTATATATTTAAGTAGGGCAAAATTCAATTTACTTTCATTTCATATTTACTTAATGTTAAAAACATATATTTAAAATATACTCTCTCATTAATTTCATGTACAACAGTTTTTCTGTACAATACCTCAAACAGTTCCCTGCAAAGGAGCAGCTGATGCCCTCTTGTGGTGAAAGGACTTTTAGACCAAAAAAAAAAAAAAAAAAAGTACCATTTGCCTTACCTTACTCCCAGGTTTTATCAATCATCTGCTTGGTGTATGAAAGCTGCAAATCATGTCCAAGCTTTTTTATAAATAACAATTCTAGAGCTGTTAGTATTAATGTTCATTTAAAAATTCTGTACACATTTTATAACCTCTGAATTTGAATTTAAAAACCTGAAAACAGCTATTTACAATATAGTATAAGTTATAAATTAGCCGTCCTTCACTGGAACTGCCATCAACACACTCTTGTCTGGGTGAAGATTATCCAAAGTCAGGTAAAGCATCTCTCTGTGCCATTCCACAATAAGATATCAAATGTTAGAAATATCCATTGGCTTCATCTCTCTCATATGCAAGTCAATTTTCCCTTTTAGTGGAATTTGTACTTCCAAGTTTTCATCTTCCCTGTGGTGCTTTCTCCCTTTCCTTAAACAGATGTAGATGCCCATCCCTGTTACTACTGTGATGGAGCTTAAGCTGATGACAGACAGAGCTACTAACGTGGGCATGCAGGACACTGATTCTACCTTCCTCTGAGTTGGTTCTATGGAGATCTGTGGTTCCTTTTCCTCTATATTAATCTCTGGTTCTTTTCTTAAAAGACTCTCAATGTAACTCTCATTACTGACAGTGTCATTGACAAATAGGTTCACCATGACGGTGGAATGGAGAGGCTCGGGGTAACCGTGATCACTCACTTTGACCAGCAAGCGATGCAGTCCATAATCTGTCTGCAACAATGCCTCTTCCAAAGTAATGTTGCCAGTTTTAGGATCAATTCTAAAGGACTCCGGCCTAGGGCCTCTTCTCCCTATGATGCTATAAGCTATAACAGCATTCATGCCTGTGTCTTTGTCAACAGCATAGACTTCTGTCACTGGAGAGCCAGGGAGAGTAGAAGGCAGAACCAACAGATACGACATATTAGACTGAGGAAATAAAACAAGAGGAGGGTTGTCATTGATGTCCAGAAGGAGAATTGTGATTTTTGTGGTAGAGGAGAGGGCAGGCTCTCCCCCATCAACAGCTTCAACCCACAAAGTATAGGAGCTTTGCTGCTCTCTGTCCAAAGAGACTTTAGCTCTCAACATGCCCTTCCCTGTATCTATGACAAAGATGTCACTCTGGTTTACTACAGAGAGCGCAACCCATCCGTTTCGCCCAGCATCAGCATCTGTCACACTAATTACTCCAATTTCACCATATCCTGGGAAGTTTTCTGGCACAAAAAAGCTGAAGTCCTTGTTGATAAACCGAGGGCTGTTGTCATTTTTATCCAACACTGTAAGAGCCACCGTGGCTACTGATTCTCTGGGCGGCTTCCCACAATCAACAGCTCTGACTGTGTACCTGTACTTTTCTTTCTCTTCTCGGTCCAGCTGAGTAGAAACTGTCAGGATTCCTGTGACACTGTCTAAGGAAAAATATGACGGGGCATCAGGTCCCAGGAAATATAAAACTTGGCCTCTCTCTCCACTGTCGGCATCTGTAGCATAAAGTTTAGTCAAAAAGGCATTGGGTGCATTGTTTTCTTCAATGGTTAGTTCTATCAAGGGCTGAAGGAAAACAGGGGCATTGTCATTGTCATCTAAGAGTTGCACCTTAATGATTCTTTTGACATGAAATCCCTCAGAGTTCCAGGCCACCACCGCTATTTCGTAGAACTGCTGTAGCTCATAGTCCATGGGCTTTGTGGTCTCTAGCAAATATTCATTATTGTATGGTTTGTAGGGTGATAACCTAAATGGCCCTTCCCCATCCAGGTAGCAGTTAACCTTGTATTTACCTTCTGGATCTCTTATGGTAAAAAATGCAATTGGAGTGTTAACAGGTTCCAGTTCTTTTAAATAAACAACACCATCTATCTCATTTGCTATATAACGTGGGACAATTTCAGGTGGTCTGAAAGTGACTTTGATGATGGACACCATAGCAGTGATCACAGCAGGGATGCAGCCCGGCCCATTAGCAAGGATGGTAAGCTTGTGCATTTGTAGGGCACTTCCTCCAATCTTACTAAAAAGTGTAATGACTCCTGTTGTTTCATCCAAGTGGAATAAGTCCTTGGATTCTTGTGGAACTTTCTGGCTGTACGTGTATGTGATCAGAGCGTTGGTCCCCAAGTCTCTGTCCACAGCCTGGACGGTTGCAATTGGGGTGCCAACTGTAGCATTCCCATATACAGTGACATTGATTTGTGAGTCAATGAAGAGGGGGCAATTGTCATTAATGTCACTTATGCCGATGGTGAGGGTGGCGCTTCCCAACAGCGGTGGAGACCCACCGTCCTCAGCTATTATGATGCTCACATACTGGTCCTGGGTTTCCCTGTCCAGTGCACCCATGACAATTAGGTAGGGGGTGCGCTCCCCATTCTCATTCTCCTCCACGTCCAGGGTGAACATGCCATGGTAGTCCAATAAGCGGTAGGTCTGCACCCCATTGGTGCCTACATCTGGGTCCACGGCAGGATGTTCAATGGCCAGCCGGGTGTTTACAGGTGCATTTTCAGGGACCCAAACTGTGATCTGGGAAACTGGGAACTGTGGAGCATTGTCATTGATGTCCCGGATGGCAATTTTCACCTTCACAAACCTAAAGTATTCCTGAGGCAGAACCAGCACATCCAGAAGTAAAAGGCATGAGTCGGAGGAAGGAGAGGAGATGGAAATGCTGCTGCCCCAGGCAGCCCCTCCACCCCCATCAAGACACAGGGCCTCTCTGTCGATCTCCTGTGTAGAAGTGTGCAACTCCCCAGAGCGGTTGTCTAGGGTCACATACTGGCCACTCAGTCCCCCGGAGGCCAGGCTGAAAGAGAGCGGAGGATTCCAGTCCACAGCAGTGCGCTCCTGCTGCGTGGACTTCAGGTTCTGCCTCCCCGCAGCCCGGGGCACCAGCCGCAGGTCCTCAGCCAGGCTACCAATGAGCACGCCAGCAGGCAGTCCCTCGTTCAGGCTGTACAGAAGCTCTGTGGCCCGGCTGTAACTCGCCAGGCAGTTGAAGGGTCCCACGAAAAGGAAAATCAGGAACACATGCTGGAGTGGAGGGAAGGGAGCAGGTTCAGTACACACACAGAGAAACACAGTGCTGAGAGTTAGAAGGCGGCGCGCCTGGGGTTGGTGCTGCCCCGTCCCTAAGTCCAGGAGAAAAAACCTCTAGGCAGAATGGGCCAAGAGGAAACTTGCTGAAAACGAGAGGTCTGTGGTTCAACACTATCTCCAAAACTTATTATTTTTTTTTTCTGCTCATTTTCTGTTAGCCCCCCACCCCATCCTCATTATCCGGCTAACCTTAAAAATCCCAAGCCAGAAAGCATCCCTGGAAAGAAAACATGCCGGAATGAAAGGGACTCCAGGCAGGGCCTGCGCAACGTGACAGCGAAACCCCCTTTGGTTATGGGGAGGGAGGGGTTGGTATTGGAGAATCCCGAGAGGTGGGGGATTCCTTTCTCATTGAAGTGATTCAGGAATCCTAGTCCTAGAGCAGGAAATGTGTTACATCCCTTTCTAGGAGGACACTAAAAACAATAGCAATAGCAATAAAATAATAATAATATGGAAAACGCGACAAGGCACCCGCACCCCACGTACTCTCCTCTCCCCCTGCAATGCTTTCTATGGAGAAAGTGATTTTTATTTTAGCATGCACAGAAAATCCAATTAAAACGAGATCTTCATCTCCTACCAAGCCCTCCTCCCACCTTCTTTAGGGGGAAGCGAAGTAAACGCGGAAAATGATTATGCAAAAACAATTTGTCAATTGCAGTGGACAGTCATACAGAAGCCCTCGGCGGCGGCAGGAAATGCTCTCCAAGCCCTAGTATCTGAAGCGGTGTGAGCGCACCATCGGCCCCTCCGCCTCATCTGTCACCTTTCTGCTTCAGAAACTTCCTCTCCGGACCCAAGGACTCTGCTATTTTTTGCTCAAATGCAGACACATTATCCCAAACTCTCCCCCCAAACCCTATTCTTCCCCTGAAGTTTGGATAAAGGCGAAAGATTTGAAAAACCCGCAAGGAGTAGGAATTGTTTCAGAGTACTGCAACTTATCCCGGGCGGCGGGGCTCCCGAAAGCTTACCGGCAGGTTCCTGGGGCTGGTGCTGCTCCTGGGACGGTGTGGATGCCCCATATCCAGGCGCGGGTGCCAGGTCGCAGGGCACCAGCTCACTGCCAGGGCCGGCGAGCTGCGCGCATTCCCTCGGCCGCGCATTCCCAGCGAGGCTGCAGTCAGTGCGCTCCAGAAGGGAGGAGGGCAGCCGAAGACACTCCCCCTCCGTTCATGCAAATGACTGGGGAACTTCAGCCAATAGTCTCCGGTTTGTGGATTAAGGATGGGGAGCAAGGGGGGCGAAAGCTAGGGGCGCAAGGGCACGCAGATGGGTTTCCAGCCCCTGGCACCTTTAGGTCCAGGGCACGCCAGGTTAGTCCAAAGGGGAGGCAGGCTTGCCTCTGAAGACTGCGGCGAGGAGCTGCGGGGTCCGGCACCTGAGCGCCTGCCCACCGGCCTCCCTCCAGGCTGTGCCAGTCAGATCCCAAGTCCACAGGTTGCTAGCAAGAGGGAGAATTAAAACAAATAAATACGCCAGCGTTTGCATCCGAGTACAAGAGAGAGACTGAGAGGAAGTCAGCGCCACGAAGCAATCACCGGAACAGTCCCCCTGAAGCCTAAAGCCTACATTGCCACCAATTCCTCCCAGAAACTGGATCCGGTAGTGTTTGCCCTGCGAAAGAAAATAGACTTTTCTCAGGGGAATCTCAACTTCTTCGTAACGCTCTTGAGCCACAAAAACAAATATACGAATTCAGTGAAATGTTGCCACAAGCTTCAATTTTGATTCTTCGCTCTTGGTGGCAGAGCCTCTTGTGCGTTTCCTAGTTGTAGGCGCAAGTGTCTCTGGGTGTCTGCCTTGGGATTATTAGAAGCGGCCCCAGCTTCTGCCAGAAAGACCAGGAGAAAGGCTGTGTGCCTTATGCATGCGGGGTCGGGGGAGGGTAATACACAGGTGATTTTTAAAAAACATCTTTCTCTAAGCATTTAAAAGAGGGAGGAAACTCACTGAAGCCTAAAAATAAATTACTTTTCAAATTATTACTCCCCCCCCCCCCCCGGTCCTAGTCCCCTGCGTCATTTCAGGTGCCTACAGGGAAAAGTGGCCTTAGGAAGAAAACCTGGAGGAGTGTGCTACAAAATGCTTAGATATTCCTTGTGGCTCTGATCCTGAACAGCCTGACTTGGAATCACCTAAACTCTGGGCTGGTTTCCTCATTTATATAAAACAGGGCTGGTGGGAGGCTCCAACGCATTAAGTCTGTGAAATATTTTCTGATTTGCAGGGCATGTATAAGTAATGGAAGAAACCATTGAGCTTTTCCTTGAGTGGATATTTCTCTTCATCACTAGGTTTCTAGGTATTCCCTTCACTGTCTTAAATATAAGACCCTGCCTATGGAGTGACCATCAACTGATCCTACAGATAAAGGGCTTCCTCTTGGGTCAGAGAAATCTGAGTTCTCTGTGCTTTCCAAAGGAGCTAGTTTAATTTTCCTCTACTCTCTGCTACGTAGAATATAAATTGTTTGGCTGAGCTAATTGTTTTGCTTTTGACCCTTCCTATTTCCCTTTTATTCCCATTAATCCCAGTGACAGAGTCTTAAATATTGACAACATACTACATCAAAGCACCTGGTGTGTAACAGCTTGTGATTGAGCAAATGGCTCTAGACATGGGGTTGACGAACAAAACAATATTCCAAATCTGACATATAATATAAACCTGGATCATAAAATAAGCGCCTTCAAGTTCTTTATAGTCAACTTGAAGTCCTGAGAAAGTGGTAAACCAACGTAGACATACGGACACAAGTGTCTGGGTTTAAGGCCATGTATATAGCTAGGAAAAAACCCACAGCTAGGGCAGTATGATTTGCCTCTCCTTGCTTCTGAGGCCAGTTCTGCCTACGGTGAAGTTGCTTTTTTAAGTATTTACCAATCTTTAGCAAATATTTATGTTGAGGTTTGTACCGGAAATGTGTCAGATTAAAAAAACCAGTACCAAGCTTTTTCTGAAGTGTGTTTAATTTATGACTTCATGTAATAACCTTAGCTTCTAGAAGTAAGGGACACACAGCCAGAGTTAGGCAAACCTGTCAATGGTTGGAATACCTACAGTTTGAAGTGATTCTACATCCATGCAGATAGCAGATGCATTAGGCTGGAGATTCCCACTTGTGTCTTCTCCAGCTGCCCCCAAATATTTTATATAAATATAGGAAGCCCTTTTGGAGTTTTTATTTTTTCCATAATGAAAGTACAAGGACCTATTGTTTATGAAGCATATTGGAGTAACATCTTCTCTTTGTATTTATTTTTTTCAATTGTATTTAATTTTCTCTGGAACATTAGGCACCATTTTTCTTTGTAGTGAATGCTTTAGGTACAGATGTCCTTGTTCGTCCAGCCAAGTGTTGTGGGACACACTTCTAATTACAGTGCTTTGGGAGGCTGAGATAGGAGGATTGCAGGTTCAAAGCCAGCCTCAGCTACTTATGAGTCCCTCTGCAACCTAGTGAAATCCTGTTTCAAAATAAAATTTAAAAAATAGGGCTGAGGGTGTAGTCCAGAGATAGAATGCCCCTGGATTCAATCCCCAGTACCTAAATAAATAAATAAATAAAGTGTCCCTTCAAAGCGAGGCAAGTTGGCAAATACATGCAATCCCAGTACTTGAGAGACTGAGACAGGAGGATCATAGGTTTGAGGATAGTTTCAGCGAGACTTTCAATAATCTAGCAGACCCTATTTCAAAATAAAAAATAATATAAGGATGGGATGTTACTCAGAGATAGAATACATCTGTGTCTAATCCAAAGTACTACCAAAAAAAAAAAAAAAAGTGTCCCTGTCATCCCACCATGGCAGAATCTTGGTCTTCCTGCCATATCCTCCAGATGCTCCCTATATAAAGGGTCATTACTGTTCTTTCTCTTAGTTAAATAGAAAATAAATTAAATCTACTCAATCATAGCTTTCCCAGTATTTCTAAAAAGCATGAATATGTGAACTCCAGGGAGGGCTATTTATGTAAGCTGAAATACAAGAATTGAAGGCATCCTTGTACTAATGTTTGGAATGATAATAGTAACCACCTCTGTTTTAAGTCACTATGCTTGTTGTCATGTCCCTGAATGGGAATTTGTCATCAAGACTGGGAGATCTTGGCACAGTGCTGGGTAATACTTTACATGTCATATGTCAGACTTTTAACTAAACTACTTGTTATCATTCCTCTTTGAAGATCTAAGCAGAGGTTTCATGCAGCTTTATCCTTTTAATTAGGCTTACAAAAAAAGTTGGGGGAAGAAAAAACAAACAGATAAGCTTCTTTGTTCCTATGCTCCATCTTCCTGGGCATTGTGAAAGCATTCCCAAACTCCTGCTCCCTATTATGCCAGCCCTGTGACCTGCCATCTGGTGTCACATATTTCTTTCTAAAGATTATGTAGAAGGCTTCTATGGTACTAGTCCCTTGAAAATAATACTTAGGAACTTCTCAGATGTCTCAATTGCTCTGGGCCTGCTTCCCAGGTGTTTTATAAGAAATGATCTAGAAGAATAGTGAGATTATATGCCTCCCAAGCCTATTTTTTCTATAGACCAGGATACAACCTGACAGGATTCAGGGACATTGCTGGTACTCTGAAGTGGGCAAGAGGATTTGCATTCTGTTCTCTGGGTTGTTACTAAGTTACTGCGTGATGATGTGATGTTAGGAGATTCATCAGAACTCTCTTTCAATTTCCTATAAGGACCCTTCCAGGTACTACATTTACAAATAAGCATGAAGTGGCTTATCTCACATCTGTTATTACAGACATTGCATGGTGATACTCAAATTAACTCAGATTAATTTGATTATTACTTATTGCATATCACTAAAGAGTAATAATATATTTTGTTTATTGCAGGCCTTATCTTGTGATTTTATTTCATAATAAAGATGGAAGTGCACTTATATTTGTCCATTGAAGTATCATATTCAAACTGTACATTTAATAAATATTCTCTAAAATGTTCAAATTTTTGAAATACTATGCTTTACAAACAGCTTTAATTTTTATTTTAAAATTTCTTAACCCACCCTTTAAAATATTACTGTTATTATTATCTGGTTCTGGTGATTGAACCCAGGGGTATTCTTCCAAGCTACACTACCAGCCCTTATTATGTTTGATTTGGTCACAGTGTCTCACTAGATTGCTAAGTTTTTTGCTGAGTTACTGAGACTGGTCTTGAACTTATGATCCTCATGACTCAGTTTCCCAAGTACTGGGAGAACAGGTGTGTGCTGCCGTGCCTGGCTGAAAGTATCGTGATAATAATAGGGTATCCACAAAGTTTTATATCATTAATATACATGGAGATATTTAAAACTGAGCCATAATCCAATCATATTTTGTTTAAGATAGAAAATAAATGCAAATTCAGAATGTTACTTCATTCTAAAGCTATTTCATTTATTTGTCCTATTAAAATATTAAATCAAAAGTCCCTTTTGTCAATTTATAGGTATGTGTATATATAATAGCTGTGTTTTCAATGTGCATATATATGAACTGTGTAAAATAGACCACATATAAATATAATATATAATAATGGAATGTATACTGTGTAATTGAATAATATATGCATTATTTTTCTGATTCAGGAAAGGTTAGAGAATGATCACATTTTAAAAAAAGCTACAATATTTGAAAAACAATGAAATGAATATTTATTGAGTATTAATTATATTCTGTATAGGCTTCTCATGGTTTACATGTTATTTACTTAATCCTTATAACATTTTTATAGTGTAGTTATTATTTTGCCAATTTTACAACCACACATGAAACACTTATCCATTGTCTATAGTGATCAGCCCCTCATATGTGACCTGAAAAGTGCATGAGTTCTGCTACATCCTTCTCACCTGAATTTCTGGATCTATACATGTGAATATAACATTGTTAACCTGGACACTAAGTATTGGGAGGGAGGGAAATGGGGAGGGGGGAGAGCATCAAGTACTGTGTGAAATATGCCATTGTCCATATGACCTACATTATGATGTTAGATTATAATGCACCAATAAAAATATATAAAAATTATAGAGGCACAGATTTCTTACATGATGCTTTGTGTATGTGTGTATGTGGTACTGGGGATGGAACCCAGGCTTCCTACATTTGAGCTACATCCCCAACCTTATTTTTAATTTTTTTTTTATTATGAAATAGGGTCTCTCTAAATTACAAAAAGCCTCACTATGTAGCTGAGGCTGTTCTCTTGTCTCAACCTCCCACATTCTGGGATTGCAAGTGTAATTATGCCACCACACTGGGCTGTTTTTTTTTTTTTTCAATAGTATGTTGTTTTGAAGTAACAACTTCTTTAGTACATTACTACTTCCTAAAATGTGTTTATGCACATAAATAAATCTTACCACTTACCTGTGTTTGGCTAGCTTATACTTGAAAGTTTGTGAACTTAAAATATATGATGTGGGCATGTATGTGTATATACATGGAAGTATTGCAAACTTCTCAGTTATTTTAAGGACCATGTAGCTAGTCATTATTTTACATATTATTTAACAGTAATAGAAACAACGTATGAATAGCTCCTTCAAAAATTTAAAACACTCTCTTATTTTTTTGTGTGTGGATCTGTGGATGAAAGCCAGGGGCATTATACCTCTGAGCTACACCCCCTGCCCTATTTTTTATTCTTTATTTTGAAACTGGGTCTCACTGAGTTGCAAGGGCCCTCACTAAGTAGCTGAGGCTGTCCACGAACCACGATCCTCCAGTCTCAGCCTCCTGAATGCTAGAATTACAAGCATGGGCCACCATGCCCGGCTTAAAACACTCTTATTTCTTAACATAGTATTAGATTTTGGTCTCAGGATTGCCTGATAGGAAAAGATAATTTATGAAATTAGCATTTTTTTCACCATCTACTGCTTAGATCAAAAGCCTCTTAAGCATTACTAGAAAGAATAATTCCTTGCTTTTATAAAATTTTATTAAATTTTAAGTTTACAAAAATATTTAAATCTTTTAGATAAATTATTATTATTATTATTATTATTATTATTATTATTATTGGTTTGGGAATGGAACCTAGGGACATTCGACCTCTGAGCTATACCTCCTGCCCTATTTTTTTATTCTTTTTTAAAAATTTTTGAAACAGGGTTTCACTAAGTTGCGGAGGGCCTCACTAAGTAGCTGAGGCTGTCTGTGAACTGTGATCCTCCGGTCTCAGCCTCCCAAATGCTGGGATTACAAGCGTGTGCCACCACGCCCGGCTGACAAATTATTTTTAAGATATCAGGCAAACTTTAAAAAACTGTACTTCATTTTCCCTATATAACTTAGAAATGCATTGCACTACCAATAGGAAATCAGCATATTGGTACATTGCTAAAAAATCTAGACAGTTATTTTAGTAAATATACATTTATACTACTTTTATGAAGAGGATGCTAATAAGCTAAATTACTGCCATACAAACTTGCATTCTAAAATAAGTACTGCTATACTGTGTGATTCATAAATACAAACTTTTTAAGAATTAATCTATTTTAATTAGCTTTTTATGTTTTAGAAAATTTTGTGTTAATCATTTTCTCATTTTTTTTTTCTGTCCTTACATATACAGAACACAATTAGAATCATTTTAATAGGGATAAAACTAGCTGGGCCAAAGTCACTAGAAAATCCCAGGTTTAATTTTAGCTAACATTTTCAACTTTCCCTCCTTATTCTCAAAATAAATTTTAAAAGTCATTTTCAACTCATTTGAATTTCACATTCTTTTTTCTCACTTCTGGTAGAGGTGATAATGAGCAGTGAAATCATCAAAAGAAAAGGTGGTGGGATTGAGGAGGAGAAGAAATGAAGGGCATGAAAAATCCACAAAGTGGATCAGCAGTCACTGAATAATGAATGGTTAGCTAAATGCAGTATACTGATGATGTATATGCCTTCCTCCCTGGAGCCAGTCCCCAGGAGACTTGAAAGAAGGGAGAAATACTGGCTGTGCATAGAATAAAGAAATCGCAAACCCTATAAATTAGCATAGAAATTAGGTCAGGGCCAAAACAAATCCATTGAAGGAGAGAAAGAATTTTGAATTTTCTTTTAGGGCAGTGATCCTGTCTTTCTTCAAATGTCTATTCATTCTCACAAACTGAAGTGTTGCATATGGAAAAATTAAATTAAAATTTATGCTCCGATAATGTTTTTACATAGCTCTTTGCCTGGCTTTATAAAATCTTTTTATTTTATATTGTGAATCTAAAGTGAGATTATTAAAACCTGCATGACTGTTCAGATTTCAGTGTCTGTGGTATATAAAAGCACTGAATGTGTATTGCAGGGTCAGTGAAAGGTTTTATCAGTGTTGTAAGTAGCTAAAATTTCATGGTGATATAGCTGTGATAACTAGCTGCTTCTTTCTGGATGTCTTTTTAGAAAGAGATTAGAGGTTGCAGACCTCAATTTCATTTACTGCTAACAGCTACCAATTATTGAGCATCTAACTTTTTGCCAGGTGCACAGTGGGCATTACCTCTAATCTTCCCCAGGTCACTGCAAGTTAATGGTGACACCATTTTACAGATGAGGAATTGGAGGCTCTCAGAGGTTGAATAGGTGGCTTGGGTCACACAGCAAGGAAGTGGCTAAGTTAAGATTGAAAAAGGAAAAAAATTAGGTCATTTATTATAATGTTATTCAGTCATTTTGTATTAAGTGAACATACAAATATATTCATTGATGTAAGCATATATGTTGAATATTGAATAGATGCTATAACAAACAACACATAGAATCTGATAGTAACAGAGCCATACATAAAAGACCAAACTTGTTGGAAAGCTGAATAATTATGTATTTTAATTAAAATGTACATATAACATATTCATTACAAAATAGGCATTGTCTTTTACTTAAATTACTTGAACTGTCAAGAAAAGGATGTGGGCTTTGCATTTTCTTTAGCTATTTAGAATTATATGGCAGTTAAACATTTACTTGGTGAAAATGATGTGGTTTCTGGAAATGAAACTAAATATCCCAAAGGTCCTCAATTCTTAATTATAGATGGTATTTAAATCTAGTCAAATTGATTTCAATTTTATTTAGAATATAATAAAAATAATGTTTTTGTGTATTTCTCCATGTTATGAATAAGTTATTTGTAATTAGATTTAAATAATATTTAAATGAAGTCTTAATGTGCATGCCTGTAATCCCAGTACTTGGGAGGCTGAGGATTATCACAGGTTCTAGGACAGACTCAACAATGTAGTGAAATTCTCAGCAATCTAGCAAGACACTGTTTCAAAACAAAATAAAACAAAACAAAAAAAAAGTAGAAAGTCCCTGGGTTCAATTCCTGCCCCCCAAACAAACAAACAAACAAACAAATAACCCAACAAACAAAAAAAGAATTGAGTGCTGATAAAGAAATTTTATTAATAACTTTATTTAACTATTCGTGTTTTCTTACTATTCAAATTAAGTCAAATAATTATAGATAAGATCAATATTGCTATTGCTAGACTAGTGTTTTTCACTACCCAGTATTTAGACCTTGTAGAATTCAAAGCTATGTAGAAGAAAGAAATTGAGAAACTTATGTGGGAAGCAATATTTTCATGAAATGAAAATGATTAAAAATCCTTTGAATGTTCCGAAACCATAGGATATTTTGCATACAGGAGCAATTTCTCTTATTCTAGGTGTGAATATAAAGGATCTATTTTCTTCAAAGAAAAAAATCATTAAACTACAATTACTGCCATTTCCATATTCTAGTACCTTTTGATAAAAACCTGAATCTATTAGAGTCCTGCCAGAGCTTGTGAAACTATTCAGTAATGAACGTAAAAGGTATTTTACACGCAGTGTACACCAGTCATAAAGCTATGAAACCTCAGGTATCCTTGCTAGCTGTGACCAAGAATATTTTAGCTATCCTGAGGGATTTTGGAATCAAGATTGATTCCAGGTGCTCTCTCCACATAACTGTACGATTTTTCAAAGAAGCTCTTTGGAGCTAGCCATGGATCTTTCAAATTTGCATCACTGACAAAGGCTCTGTTAGGTGATACACAACAGCTTATAGGTGATTTCCTTAATACCACAGTTAAAGTTGGGCACAATGGTGCACACCTGTAATCCCAAGAGATGGGAGGCTAACACTGGACGATCACAAGTTCAGGACAGCCTCAGGAGAGTAACAAGACTCTTAGCAACCTAGAGTGACCCTGTTTCAAAACAGAAAATTAAAAGGTTGTAGTTGTAGCTCAGAGTAAAATCCCCCAGTTTCAATACCCAGTACTACAAAATCCAAACAAACATACTCAAAACAGCAGCAGCCTTTTTTTTTTTTTTTTAACTAAAAAGGACAGGTTTTTACTTACCACTGATCATTTGTCATAAAATATTAGAATCATTTATTCAGTTTTCTTTTTCTCCACTAGGTTTTGGCAAGCAAATGCCATATTCCTTAGAAGTTAACAGACACTGATGAATAGTAGAAACAATACAGAAGGCATCAGGCTTATTCCTGATGCTATTGCTTTCCCTATGAGTCCAGGACACATTTATAGTTCACTTTCTCTGACTTTTATGATATTGAAGACATTGTTCTTAATTATGCTTTGTACCTTATACCTCTTTTCCTATATTGTCTTTTTTGGCTTCTACTTTTTTTTTTTTTTAACCTTTCCTTTCTTTTCTTTTGTCCCTGCGTATTACTGGGGGTTGATCACAGACATGTTCTGACACTGAGCTACATTCCCAGACCTGTTTTTTTTTTTTTTTTTTTTTTTTTTGTTCTGTTCTGTTCTGTTTGGAGACAGGGTCTTTCTACTTTGCTCAGGATGACTTTAAACTTGCAGTTCCCTGCCTCGGCCTCCCCAGTAGCTGTGATTACAAGGCTAGGCCACCTCAATGGAAACCCTTTTTACTTTTTAATTATAGATTCATCCAAAGATCTCTTCTATTTTCTTCTATAATCAGTCACTGGGGAGCCCTCTTATTATAATTTTTAATCATCTATTTTATATTTAGGTCTTTCAAATCTATTTGCAAAGCCCTCAAATTCTTCACATCCCTCAGTATTTCTGACATTAGGAGACATCATTGAGAGTTGGAAACGCTTTTCTCTCCAAGTGACTCTTAAAAGTTCTCCCCTAAGGGTATTTATTCCCCCTATACAAAATGGCATGTTCTAGGAACATGGAGTTTCTACAGATTGCATATGGAAATGTTTCTTTTATACACACAAACACACACACAAATCCATGTTTTTAAGCTACTGAAAGGTAGTTCATTAGTGTATTTATTTCTATATACAAACTATTACAAAACTAATAACTATTAGCACCATCTGTTGGAAGAAGGCAGGATTGAGGCTCCTAGCTTTGTTCTCACCATATCTCAATATAGAGGACTGACTGTTCTTGGAGCATAGCAGGTGGAAAAATTTGAAGAAAGCCCATAGTGGAACAGGGATGCCTCAGATAGTGACATGAGAGTGGAAAAATAATAATAACAATATAAATAACTATAATAATAATAATAGCAACAACAGCTGCCAGGTTTTGAGTGTTCACTAGATTAATATATATATATATATATATATATATATATATATATATTCATATGAGTATTATATATAAGTTGTCAAAATAGTCTTACCGAATATGAATAATTATTTCCAATTTAAAATGTGTAGATTATTACTTAAATTATTACTTATGCAAAATCATACAGTCATGATTTAAATGCTCTCAAGCATTAACTTAATTCTGGTACTATTATCCTGAATACACTATGCTGTACAGTTCTCCAGGATGAAAAATTTAATTTAGAGAAGATAGAAGGATAGAGTATTTTTGTTTTGTTTTGTTTTGTTTTGAAGATTTAAAGAAGTTTATTAGAAAGATACAAATACAGAAAATAGAAATACAGCCCCATGCCAGAGTGGCATGGAGGTGACTCGAATGAATACACCAAAGGGCTCACACCTGGACTCAACCTTTTTATACCATGAACTCCATCTTGTTCACATACTCCTGACATAGTGAACATCTTTGTAAGGTACCTCCCCCAGCCAGGTGTTGTAAGGTGTCTCCTTTCATGAAGGGCAAGGTCAAACCCTGCTCCATCCTCCCTAGAATATCATGTAGATCTCTCTTTAGATAGAGAAAGGCCTAGTTCTCCTCTCCTATTGACTTGTTAATTACTATTAGCTAGGTTAATTTACATTGGAATAGTTGCCTGCTTTTAGGCAAAAACCAAGTCCTTGCACAGATTTGCCCCTCCCCCAATATTTGAAATATATTAATAATCATAGCTTTCTCAAATCTTCCTAGGCCATTCCCAATACTGGTACACTGGCATTCTTAATTCTTTACCCGGTAGAAGGGGAGGCCATCCTCAGACAAAGTCTACTACTGCAGGCTGCGAATTCAGCTTAATAGAGTCTTGAAAAGGGAAAGACAGGCAAAAGCCATGAAATAATTCTTTTTTTTATGGACTTTTTTTTCATGCACTGTATTCATACATCATAGTGGTATAAAGAAAATATTTTTGTAGACATACATGCACACATTTCCCAGTTAGCCCCTACCCGATCCCCACCCCGTTCCCTCCCCATCCCTCCTTCCCATGCATGGCTTAGTGGTTGACATCTAGTTTTATAGCAATTTATCCAATATTAACGATGATAATCTCACATAACAGTTTCATTTGGATACCAAGCTTTTGATGACTTAAGGATAACATTTCAATATTTCTTTTTGCTTTCTTTCTTACCAGGGAATTTTTTTTAGGTGAAACTATCATACATTTATTTATTTATTGTTCAGAAAAAATCTGTCCTGATATGGAATATGGACTCTAGATACCCAAAACAATCTTGAAGAAGAACAAAGCTAGAAGATGTATATTTTCTGATTTCAAACCATATAAAGCTACAATAATTGAAACAGTGTAGTACTGTTCTAAAGGCAGATATATAAATCATTGGAGTTAAATCAAAGCCTAGAGATAAATTCTTCCATATATTGTCAAGTTATTTTTGACAAGGTTTCCACGAACATTTGGTGGAGGAAATACTAAACTTTTAACTAAATATTGTTGAAAAATAATAATTACATGAAAAAAATAAAATTGGACCCTTACCTAACACCATATACAAATATTAACTCAAAATAGATAAAAGACCTAAATATAAATCTTAATACTATAAACTTTTAGAAGAAAATCTGGGTCATAGAACCTCACAACACTGAAATTGGCAGTGATTTCTTGGATATGATTTCAATGGCACAGGCAACAAAAGGGTAAACAAACTCCCTAAAAAATAAAAAAAATATATTGTATATCCAAAGAATTGTAAACAGAGTTAAGAGTTACTGATAGAATGGGATAAAATATTTCCAAATGCTGTATCTGAAGGTATATTAATATTCCAACTAGAAATCCTAAAAATTAGCAACAATAAAAGCAAACAATACAATTTAGAGATAGGTAGAAGACTAACATAAATAATGAATCTCCACAGATAACCAATCTTAGTTGTCTGTTGGATGGAAAATCTTGTTTCTCTGGTTCTGGTGTGTGTTACCTATTTCTTCTTTGTAGTTAATCTCTTTGAGTATTTTCTCTAGCACTGGTTTTGAAGACATAAATTCCTTCAGTTTCTGTTTGTTATGGAAGCTTCTTATTTCCCCATCTAATTAGATAGAAAGTTTTGCTGGGTAGGAAATATTTGGCTGGAAGTTGTTTTCTTTCAGAGTTTGGAATATGTTACTCCAAGCCCTCTGGCTGTCATGACTTGGTTTGGGAAATCTGGTGTGATTCTAATTGTTTTGTCTCTGAATGTCACTTGGCCCTTTGTTTTTGCTGCCTTTAAGATTCTCTGCTTGGCTTCCACATTGGTCATTTTGACAATTATGTGGCATGAGGATCCTCTTCTTTGATCCTGTCTAAAGGGAGTTCTATAAGTTTCCTGGACCTGTGTACTGATCTCTTGCTCTATGTTTGGAAAATTTTCTGCTATTACTTTCTTGAAGAGATTGTTGATCCCTTTGGTTTCACCTTCTTTTTCCTCCTCTATTCCAATTATTCTTAGGTTAGCTCTCTTAAATGGGCTCATATTTCTTCATTGTCAGATTCCTGCTGTCGGATATTTTTTCTAAATTAGAAACTATGCGTTCATTTTTGGAGTGATCATCTTCTAGGAGCGAGATTCTATTCTCCATGTAGTCTAATTGGTTGTTTGTACTTTGAATTGAGGCCTTTACTTCATTAATTGCATCCTTTATCTCTTTTTGGCTCTCTCTGAATTATTTTTGAAACACCTCTATTATTTCTACAGTTGTTTTCCTGATTTGATCTTCTAGAAATCTCTGAATTTCTGTTTTATCAGGTTCTGAAGTTGTGGGGTTGTGGGCATTCATTGCTCCATTGTTATTCCTCTTTCCCATAATTTAGGAAGTTTGTGCCTTCTCTGGGTTCTTCCCTTGGGTCACTACGACTTCACTTAAGGTGCTCTGGATTTCGAGTCTGTGGTATCTCGGTCCCCACTACTCCTTTACTGGGTTGTATCGCAAAGTCTCAGACCCAGGGAGTAAATCGAGGCTGCTTTAGACCATGGAAGGTGCCAGGTTGGGCGTTCTCCTATGGTGTGATATCTCTGCCACTGCCACTCCCCTAGTGGGTCAAGTCCCTGGGATACAGTACTGGGATTTCTCCTCTAGAGGCCACAGTTTGACTCACTGTTGTTGAGTGTGCCAATGGAGCTGTAGTGGACTCGGTGAATTCGCTGTTGCTGCTGCTGGTGGCAATATGGCACTGCTATCACACCCTCATATGTGAAGCTGGTGTATTTCTTCTCTGGTTTTGAGCTCTGCTCTGATTCCCTGCAGGGTGTGTTGAGCCCAGCCTCTGGGAGTTTTAGATGCTCCCTGCACCGAGAAATCTGCCGAATTCCTCCCTGTTGATCTGCAGCGGCTCACCTCGGCTCGCTGTCCGCCGCTCCTCTCTGAAGCCTGGTGGGCTGTTGAGTGCGTTGTTCTGGTGCCGTCCGGTGAGCTCGCTGCTGCCGGCAGCAGTAAGGCACTGATGCCGCGTCCTCGGGCATGAGGCTGGCTTATCTCCTCTCTGGTTCTAAGCTCCGTTATGAGTTCCCCTCCTCTCTGGAGCCTGGTGCTGCAAGGGAAAATGGCGCCCGCCGCTTTGTGATGCGGTTCCGGCTGCAGCACTGCCATCTGGTTTCTTTCTGGTGTCTCGTTTTTCCAGCCCTCTTTTTCTCTGTCCCTTGTAATTAAATTTTTTGTTTCTCTGCTGATGGTGTTTTCTGGCTATGAAAGGTACTGATTTTGTGGTAATAGAGATTGGTTGTTAGTGGGGCTCGTAAGCCCCGCTTTTCTCCATCGACATCTTCCTAGAAGTCCGTAGAGTATTTTTGAATCTCATTTTTGTGTGTGTGTGGATCTGGGGATGGAAATCAGGGGCATTCAACCTCCAAGCTACACCTCCTGTCATGTTTTTTATTCTTTATTTTGAAACAGGATCTCACTACATTGCGGAGGGCCTCACTAGGTAGCTGAGGCTGTCCACGAACTGCTGTCCTCCAGTCTCAGCCTCCCTAATGTTGGGATTACAAGCGTGCGCCACCGCACCCAGCTTAAATCTCATTTTTTAACTATGATTTTTCTAGGACAATTTATTTTTAGCTTATTTTCCCAGGGCATTGTGCTCTTTCCTTCTTAAGCTACTGTGGTTAAGATAATGAAATATGTGGTCAACTTAAACTAACCATACTTACAAGATTGGTACAGAAAATCAATGTGCAATGAAAATATAACTCTTATAAAGACATGCATATTTGTGTGACATGGTTACTACATTTCCCCACGACCTGAAGACAGGTAGAAATGGGAAGCAGAAGAACCAGAGGGACCAAACTGTAAAATGAATAGAATGTTTCTTCACAGCAGACTGAGCCTTGAAGGATCCAGCCAATAGAAATGAAATACATCCTGCCATTTGGCATTGTCTCCTTCTGCGCTGCTCTGTGCTTCCATGAACACTTCCTCTGGGGAGTTCTTTTTGTGTCTCAAAGGCTAGCCAGTGTCTGCCACTGAACACATAATTTATTTAATAGCACAGGGTATTTCTCAGGACATGGGAAGCCAAAAGCCTGGGAACCAACCCCATCCACTGAAGAGCACTTTCATGCTTCTGTTCCCATAGTGTATTAAATCAGGGGCAGGACATTTTTTCTTATTTCTAAGGTAGGAGAGGGTTTCACCGTAGACTCTGGGTGTGGAGTTATTGTTGAAAATATGCTTGGTGACTCAAAAGACCAGGTTTCAAGTCCTCATTCTGCAAGTGACTGGTAGTGCTTTTTTGAACTGTGAAGACTTATTTTTTTTTCTTTTCATAAAAGCTATAGAAAATTTCAGCACTTACCATTTGCTGGACACTAGTTTAAGAACATTTAATATAACACATTTAATAACATTTAATATAACATTTAATATAACATTTAATAATAACACACACATACACACACAACCATCATATAAGTCCAGTGGTATTATCATCATTGTTTTAATGTGAGAACTAAAGAGGCTATGTAGCTTGCCCAGTTACACAGCCAATTGTGTAGGAGCTGAGATAGGAAAGGAGGATCCCTGATTTCAGAGCACTCACCCACCCATTCCCCTCTACTTTATCCTGAACAATAGGGTTCTAATACATATTCTTGGCTTAGTGTTACATATTTAAAGAAGGAAATGTATTTAAAATATTCACTACAGTTCTTGACACAGAGAAAGTTCATTAAATATTCTTTATAATACTATTAATTCCTTTCTCCCCTTTCCTTCTCTTTGCCATAACTTTCATTCAAATTAGAGTGTGGTTCTTTTTATTTTCAGTACACCATATAATTATTGCTTTTTCTGTACCTTTGCCAGCACATTTTTCTTCAAGTTAAAATTCCTATGTTGTTTACTTTAATCCACTTTTGTGGTGCCTTCATCCACATCAATTTTTATTCCTAGGAGTCTGCATTTAACTTGGAGATTGTCAACTTATTTCATTTATGTTTCCTTGTAAGATTTTTAATGTCTTTTACATGTTCTATATAATTTCTGGGTAGCATAGAACTTTCTTACATGGATTTATCAGTGAATATTACTTATTTCAAGTTTTATGTAAACAGTTTTCAGTAAGGATTCCTTTACTTACATTTTTGGGAATATGGTAATTATTTAAGAAAATTAGTAAATATTCAACATGTGTTTAAAATGAAACAAAATTTTTCATGTTTCCTGATATGTTTTTATAAATATATATCTAGATTTTTAGTAGTTTGTAATATCACTAGCAGTGTGTAAATGTACTCATGTATAGTGTGCAATGTACAGTGACATTACCATTATTAATGTATTTAAAATTTATTTTTTGTATAATAAGCCCAGAGGGCATAAATCATTGTTTTTTTTTGAGCTACTACTTATTTTTAATTAGTTGTTGCTGTTGTATTTAAGGTTGAATCCAAGGTCATTTTACCTCTTATTTACACCTCTAAATCTATTTTATTATATTTTATTGTTTTACTTTGAAATGAGGTCTTGCTAAATTACCTTACACTGGCTTTGAATATAAAATCCTCTTGTCACAGCCTCCTAAGTACTGAAATTACAACCATAAGCCACTGTGTCCAGCTGAGATATTATTTTGAAAATAAAAATTGTCTTTCATATTTTTCTTTTTGGGAGAATTAATAGTTTTCTTTACTACTTTATTATATAACATGGGTACAGTTTTTTCGCGGGTCTGGGGGTGCAACCTAGGGACATTCAACCTCTGAGCTATACCCCTGTCCTATTTTTTATTCTTTATTTTGAAACTGGGTCTCACTGAGTTGCAGAGGGCCTAACTACGTAGCTGAGGCTATCTGCAAACCGTGATCCTCCGGTCTCAGCCTCCCGGATGCTGGGATTATGAGTATGAGCCACCACTCCAGGCTTACTGTTTTCTTTTCAAAAGTTTCTTAAGTTTCTTAAATATGTGCTCTATCTTGAATTGTATCTCCTCAACTAAATTATAAGTTCTGTATGGATATGGTAAATATAGACCAGGCAGATAATCATTGTTCCATTAATTGTTGTTAAGTGTCTGGAAAAATAACCTCTTGGAATTTTTATTATTTTAATTAATATTCTTAAAATGCCTTAAATCTCTGCCTGCTTAGTATCTGCCAAAACACTATTTTAATGAGTATAATAATATATATTAATGTATAGATATTTAGATATTTACTGTATTCTATATTATATAGCTCATCTATATATATATATATATATATATATATATATATATACACATACACACACACACACACACACACACACACATAACTTAAAATACCATTTCACCAAAGTCAATATATAATAAAGTTAACTTTGTTCATGAAAGAAATCCACATTAAGTGTATTGGAAACATATTCTCATTTTAATACCTACTAGATGGACCTCCTAGCATCCAAAGAAAATTGGCCCATGAGATCTGCTACACCATTTTTTCATTCCTCAGTCAAATTCTTCAAGTTCAGTAAATGACAATAAAATAAAGTTCTTTGTTCTCCCATGAAGAATATTTCTTCTTGAGAAACTGTTCTTTTCATACTTGGTTCTAGTTTAAAATGTAAGAGCAAGCAATGGAGAATGCAGAACAGCTATGGCATGCCTTGACCCAGTTTTACACATGCCTCCTACACTTGCTTATTGGCTATAATTTTCACATATCTCTCTTTCTCTTTCTGTAAGAATTATAGTCCTCCTTGCTGAGTGTGGTGAATGAAGGTGATTTAAGATACTCAAGAGACTGAGACAGGAGGATTGCAAATTTAATGCTAAGACAGGTAACTTAACAAGGCCATGTCTTAACCAAGTACTGTGTGGATATATATCATTGTCAACATGATCCACATCATGATGTGAGCCTATAGTGGACCAATAAAATTAAATTAAAAAAATAAAAAATAAAGGTCGGGCGTTGTAGCTTATTGGTAGGATTTTGTCCAGCCTGCTCAAGGTTCTAGATTTAATACGCATCACTACAAAAAAAAAAAAAAAAGAAAGAAAGAATAAAGAAGGAAGGAAGAAAAGAAAGAAAGAAAAAGAAAGAGCAGGTGAGCAAAGAAATCCAGTCCTTTCTTGTGCTCAGGAAAAAGAGAGTAATTAAATTTAATCACATAATAATTTCAACAGAAAGTTTAAGAAGCTTGCTGAATTCAAAATACTGGTAATGTGGAACTGTAATTTATTTTATTTTATTGGTACACTATAGTTTCACATCATAATGTGGATCATATTGACAATAACATACATTCACACAGTACTTGATACCTCCCCCACACATCCCCTCCTCCCCTCCCAACAGTGAGTATCCAGTTTGACAATGCTACATTCACATCTATACACATATTCAAATGTAGCTCCTCCATTAATCAACCTCAGCCTTCTTCCTCTCCTACCCTTCCTTTATAGCTTTGCTGAGATTACCCCTCCATTATCTGGAGTCCCTCTGGAATCCCTAATACTCCCTAGTTTGGGCGTATTACAGAAAACATAAGTTCCTTCTCTTTCTGTACTTGGCTGATCTCACCTAACATAATGTTCTCCAGATGTTTCCATCTTCATGCAAATGACATGATTTTCTTATTTATTGCCGAGTAAAATTCTGTTGTGCCTCAGCTACTTAGTGAGGCCCTTTGCAACTCACTGAGACCCTGTTTCAAAATAAAAAATGAAAAATAGGGCTGAGGGTGTATGTCAAAGATAGGATGCCCCTGGGTTCCATTCCCAGTACCTAAAAAAACCCCCAAAACACTTTATTGTTATTTAATACATCTATACATGAGTTCAGGCATTGAGCATGCTATCAGCAAGTACATATGCTATTTATGTACATATTATATAACTATGTTATATACATAATATATTCATATATGTAGATATAACATATTTATTGTATATAACTTGAATATATAATGTATAGCATATATACCTATGCATATAATAAATAAAAATATGCTATTTAGCTGGGCATGGTGGCGCACTCTTATAATCTCCACACTTGGGAGGTGTAGACAGGAGGATCATGCAGATCGAAGCCAGCCTCGCTGGCTTAAGAGACCCTGTTTCTAAATAAAAATATAAAATGGGTTTGAGAGTGTAGCCCAGCGGCAGAAGGGTTTCCAGGAACCCCAGTACCACAAAAAAATGCTATTTCATATATAATAATATACACTACATATATACACATATATATGATATTTATAGCAAAAAGAAGTAAAGCTGTTCCATTATCTACCATTGTATGCTGGATTTTATGAAAAAAAAGTCTTAATTGTTCATTCTCTTCATAATTTTTAAATGTCATACTATATCTGCTACTTTAAAAGGTTACTAGCTGAGAAAGAGGGCAAGGTACTCAGAATAGTCCATATGCATTACAAGATGATAGAAATTCTGTTTCCCCAGCCTGCCAAGCAAACAATATTTTAGTAACTCTAAGCATAAAAATACTCTTTGTATAATGTCTTACATAAGCACTAGATAGATTTTAGATTTTTTTCTATTTTAATTTACATATACTTTTCAAAAACTACGCAGGAGTTTGATTTTCCTAGTGCCTATTTAGTACAAACCACAGATTTTTTTTTTTTTTTTTTTTTTTGGTGGTACTGGGGTTTCTGGAAGCCCATTTACTTCCAGGCTACACTCCCTACTTTTTTTTTTTTTTTTTAAACAGAGTCTCTTAAGCCAGCTCGTCTGGCTTCGAACCTGCGCGATCCTCCTGTCTCCGCCAGATTGTTTTTCAGAATGGCTTCTTGTTATTATCGGCTCAATAGAAAATAATATGAAGAACATAAGTATTGAAGGAGATGCTGAATTTCTTGTGGGAATGGATAGTAGTGCTCTCTGGTGTGTTAAACTCACTCCAAGGACAGCTTGCTGAATAAAGAAGATATTTTATTTCCCCCAAATTTCAGGTACATATATAGAGTTAGAAATTTCTATATACGTGCTAGAAAAAGTAAATGCAGCAATGAAATACAGAATTTATAACCTTGAGGATTTTGTGTTTTGTGCCTAGAGATTGGTGTCTTTCTTTTAATTTAGACTAAAATCAACAAATCCCAGTTAGCAAAATATTGAAAACATGGCCTGTATATGTAATGTAGTATTTTATATGTTTAATGAAACCCTTTAGTAAACCAATGTAGAAGTAATTTAGCTAAACTCAGATTTGGTTGACCTGTGTAATTGGCAAAGTTAGAATTACCTATTAAATCTTGTACACTTACAGAAGTAGGATGCTTTAGCATATGTCTCATGTTTTAAACATCTCAGATTTTATACAGAGAAACTAGACCTAGAGAAATTAAAGTTATATCATTACATAGTGACTAAAAAGGAGGTAGAATGTGTTGACTTTATCTATTGCTATCTTATTAAGTTATACATTTATCTTTAGGCTTTTACTGAATTATTACAATAATAAATTTTGAATTATGGCTATTATGATCTTTTATAACTAAATATGAGCAACAGAACTGAAATAATGCAAAAAAAACTTGCACACAGGTATTTATAAATTTGGTATTATAGAAAATGTATATGTGACTGTAAGGGGCTTAATTTGTTTTCTCATTTTCTTATTCCATGAGTTATAAAACCATTTTAGTTATCTCAAAAAAGAAATACACCTTGTAGAGTCTATGAGAGTATATAATTCATGAATAATTACATACAATAATTGTATTGTAAAAATATATTTACTTAAAACTTTTATTCTTTTGTACTAAAATAATTTTAAGAGTTAGTTTTAAATTTGATATTTGTTCTATAGTATTTGCTATTACTATATTCCTTTAGAAAAATTATTAGTAAAATATTGTTCCCAAGCAATATGATACAGTAGGAGTCTACTTTTAGCAGTCACTCAATATATCACAGTAGCTAAAAGTATATTGATTTTTACCTCTATGTACTCATAGATTTCTAATGTTTCTTAAATATTTTTAATTTATATGTTTACCAAACCTTATTTATAATTTTGAGTGCTCCTGCAGCTCTTTAAAAGAATTCCCAATGCAGTGACCCATGACTATAATCCCAGGATTTTGGAGACTGAGACAAGAAATTCATCACAAAAAAGCAACCTATTCAATAAATGAGCAAATAAACTGTACAGGAAATTCTGAAAAAAAAAAAAGGAGAACAAGTAGCCAAATATTATATGAAAAATGTTCAACCTCTCTCCCCATCATGCAAATTCAAATCAAAACTACATTGAGATTTTTGTCTCATTTCAATTAAAATAATACCCATCAAAATATAAATAACAATTACTACTGGCAATCATGTTTGGATGAAGGAACTTTTATGCACTGTTGTTAGGAATGCATATTAGCACAGCTACTATAAAATTTAGTAAGGAGTTTCCATAGAAAACTAGGAAAGGAACCACCATACAATCTATCTATACCACACTTTATATTTATCCAAATGAACAAAAGTCATCATGCCATAGATATACATGCATACCTATGTTTAAAGCAGTGTAATTCACAACAGGTAAGCTATGGAACCAGTCTATATGTCCACAAGCAGATGAATAGATAAGCACATGTGGTATATATATATACAATGTCATTTTATTCAGCCAGAAAGAAGAATGATCTTAGGTAAATTTCATGAAGTTGGAGAGAACTGTAGAGCGTAATATTAAGTGATATCAACTAGATTCAGAAAGTTAAAGGCCTTGTGTTTTCTCTCATATATGAAAGCTAGAGTGAAAAAAGGGAATAAAGGAGGGAGGTGTCTCATAAAAATAGAAGAAAGTCCAATAAAGTAGAAGTTGTGGAGGAAGAGGGAGGAGAGGGAGGACTCTCAGATGTGCTTGGGAATGAAACTGTTCAAAATACATTATGTACATGTAGGAATATGACACAATAAAATTCACTCTTGTGTATAATCGTTATATTGCCAATAATTTGCCAACAGTTTAGCATTGGTTAAGGATATTTACATATGTAAAAATAGTTGTACTTTTATTTTTTTAAATAAATTAATTATGAACATACAATTCAGCATATCAGACTAGCCTTCTTATTTATCTGCGAGGAAGACAAGAGTTTATTAAGTTAGGTAGTTGCATTGCTTCTTATGAATTTATTTTCATTTGTCAAATACTACATAATATATGTATTGACAAGTAATTATAGCAAATATATTTTATATGTAATATATGTGCATATTTAGTATTTTTATATATACTTTGCAGATATTTGATCTTAAAACAATATCATAAGAAGTCCTGTGTAAGTTTACTTTTTCACAAAGCAAAATAGATTATAGCTGAAATTTACTTATTATTCAATAACTTGGTATTACAGAAAACCACAATCAGGTTATCTAAAAAAGGGAATGATATTCAGACTTCTTTTCTAGAGGTAGAAAGATAACAAAATGATATAATGATTATAGTACCATGTTATATGAGAAAGATTTGCAAAGTGTTTGTGGAAACAAAAGAAACCCATTAAGTCCAGCATAAAAAGTATCTATCACTCAAAAATTAATACTATTACAAACCAGACATAATGGTATGTAGTTGTAATTTCAGAACTTGGGTGGCTGACACAGAACTATGTTGCTGAGACCTCAGCAACTTAGTGAGACACTGTTTTGCTATTTATTTATTTATTTATTTACTTATTTATTTTGGTGGTACTGGGGTTCCTGGAAGCCCTTCTACCTCTGGGCTACACTCCCAGACATATATATATATATTTTTTTGTTTTGTTTTGTTTTTTGTTTTTATTTGGAAACAGGGTCTCAAGCCAGAGAGCCTGGCTTCGAACCTGCACGATCTTCCTGTCTCTACCTCCCAAGAGCAGGGATTATAAGCGTGCACCACCACGCCCTGTCTGAGACCCTGTTTAAAAAAAAGAAAAGCAAAAAACTAAGTCTATTACAAAAGAATCCACCCAAAGTGGTGGAGAAGGCAGCATAATTAAAGATGTCCACGACTGACAAAGCAAAGCAGTTTTGAGAAGATAAATCACCCATGATTATATTTGAGGCCATAAAGTAAACTTGTTGGCTGGGTTAGTAGCAGAGAATAAAACTGAGATGATAGTCTTGTGTCTTTTATTGTAACACATTTGGATGGTAATGGTAAAGAGTCGAGAAAATTTTAGGGTCATTGCAATTTATATCTTGTTTATCCTTAGATGATTGCATATGTATATTTTTAATAGAAGGAAGGAAACAATCTGTAGAGTTTACTGAGTTTCACAATCCTTATTTGAAAAAGAATTGTAAGAGTATTTAGAACCACAGATCGATATCTTGAGAGACGTGACATTTAGATATCTAGTTATATGTGTACATAAAACCACCTTAAGTACAGGTGAAATGGTCAATTTGGAAAAATCATCTATGGATTATGGCAAGAATAAGAGAAAGATTCAAAGCCCCAAATCTGGATTACATTATCAAGAAGAGTCAGTCATAAAGGCTGAGGAAAAGCAATCAGAAAATGGGACCTCAAAACCAGGAGACAGCAGCCAAGAGAAATAAGCATTAAATTGAGAATAAAGAATATGTGTGACTAAGAGTTCTTAAATGTTACATATGGTATTGGGATTTTTACATTCATTATCTCATGCTATATTCCCAACAGTCTTTTAAAATAATGTTTCTATTTTTCCAAATGAGTGGAATATACTAGATAATAAATTTGACTAATGCCACAGATAACCTAACATTAGAAATGCAGTTCAATTCTGATATGTCTGACTGTATTTCATGCTATAAATAAAGAACAGAACAAGAATTGATAATGTCCAAAACAAAAAAGTAATATAATGAAAATTAGAGACCAAAATTGAAAAAGGAGTCATTACACTTAGTAATTAATAAGAGAGAACTTGTTTATTAGAAAGAATCCATTAATGAAAAATAATTTATGAAATATAACCTGAAGGTAAGACAGTCACAGAGATATAGACAAAGATGATTAATATCCATTATATGATATGGAGAGACAAACTTCGAACATATGGTTAGACAAACTTCGAACAATAATGGAAAAGTTACTTACTATTTTAAAATCAGAAATTATTTTAACATCAATGTCTTCCTCTAAGAAATGTAAATAATTCTCAGTTTAAATTGGATGGATAGCCGGGCGTGGTGGCACACGCTTGTAATCCCCGCGCTTGGGTGGCAGAGACAGGAGGATCGCGCAGGTTTGAAGCCAGCCGCGCGCGCTGGCTTAAGAGACCCTGTTTCCAAATAAAAAAAAAAAAAGTAAAAATAGGTCTTGGAGTGTAGCTTCCAGGAACCCCAGTACCACCACCACCAAAAAAAAAAAAAAAAAAAATTATATATATATATGTCTGGGAGTGTAGCCCGGAGGTAAAAGGGCTTCCAGGAACCCCAGTACCACAAAAAAAAAAAAAAAAAAAAAAAGGATGGATAGCCGGGCATGGTGGCACACACTTGGGAGGCTGAGATCTGAGGATTGAGGTACACAGACAGCCTCAGCTGCTTAGTGAGACCCTTTGCAACTCAGTGAGACCCTATTTCAAAAATAAAAAAATTACAGCCAGGCGTGGTGGCACACTCTGTAATCCCAGCATTCAGGAGGCTGAGACCTGAGGATCATGGTTGGTTGACAGCTTCAGCTACTTAGTGAGACCCTCTGCAGCTTAGTGAGATCTTGTTTCAAAATAAAGAATAAAAAATAGGGCAGGGGTTAGTGTAGCTCGGAGGTCGAACGTCTCTGGGTTCCATACCCATATCTGGAAAAAAAATTAAAAAAAGACAAAAATAGTGCTGGGGGTGTCTCTCAGAGGTACAATGCCCCGGGGTTCCATCCCTAGTACTGCAAAATAAATAAATAAATATATAAATAAATAAATAAATAAATAAGAATAAGTTAAGCCCTATACATAAAATCTTCTGTCACAATGAGAAGTGTCTAATAGAAGTTCAAGTCAGAATAATATTTGCTATCTCTTAATCTGTGACTTTGATGAGTTCAACTTTTGAAGAGTGAAGCAAATAGAAGCCAGATTGTGGTGTGCTGGAGAATAAATGAGAAATACCACAGTAGTGGAGATAATGAATATAGATTATTTTTTCTAAATGTTTGACAGTGAAAAAGATTGCATTAGGAATGTAGTTGAATAGTAGGATAGGAATTAGGGTAGGGAAATGTTTATAGAATATATATGGAGAGAAATTGAAGATGGAAAAGTTGATGTGGAGCAAATGCCTTCAACGAGGTCTGATATGATAAAATTGAAATCTCTGAAAATGATTGAATTTATGTGATTTCCCTAATAATTTGTTTCCTTCTTTTTTTCCAACCCCCTTGAAAGATAGGTATTGGGAAATCTTGAGGTAGAAGTGATATCAGCCAAACTTTTAGGATATCTGACAGAGGGGTCACTCCATCCATCACTTTCAGAGTATGGCTAAGAGCTAGTCACTGCCCTGAGGCTTCATTTTTACATTTGTGTAATGAAATAGTTGAACTACAGAATTCCTAAAAGCCCTTTCTTGTTTTGACTTCAGTTTTGATAGTGTCTAAAGCAGATTCTGTTCAAATTTTGTACTTAATATCAATCCCTAAATATTAGGAAATTTAAATCCAGAACAAAACAATGGGAAAAAAAACTACTTATTTTGAGGTTTTGTAAATGGTAAGTGAGGAAAATTCTCAGTCCTTTGCCTTAGTGAGTCTGGATGTTTCTGAGCTAATGATATCTATTGATATTAGAGATTTTTCCTTCTTTCCGTTCTCCAGCTTATTCTCCCTTACTTCCTGGCTTCCCATCTTTTTTCCCCCTCCAAATCCTAGTACTATAAGCTATTTTCTTTCACTCTTCTTGCACTATTCATTACCTAAAGGAAACCTTGACTCAGACACAAATGGCACAGAAATATTTTGAAATAGAAAGTAATGAAGATCTGCAATGTGAACAATATTGGATAAGATACATTTAGTAAATGCAAAATACTAAAAATATCCAAGAGGGAAAGCATCTACTTTTGTGTTTTGATGATTTACAAACAGAAGCTTTCTTTTAGCAGGAAGCAGAAAAGTGAATGTGCAAATTATATCACTATTTCACATTTTCAATTTAAATATTTAGCCTTTTAAAATCAACTGTAAACCCCAAAATATTTTGCTTAGAAATCTACTAGAGTAACGACTAATGTGTGCAAAAATATTCATGCAAACTGGTTAAAGGGTAAACTGGAAATATATTTAGGTTTCAGTTATAAGAGAATATATTGTCTGGTGCAATTTTCAGCGACAATTGATTAATTTATCAAATCTTTCCTGCATCTTCTCCTTTCAAAGTTACAAGATCAATACTAAATATTAAAACTTAAAAATGATGTACTGAAACCAAAACATGTACTAAATATGATCAGGCAGAAGAAAAAACTAAATGAAGAGCATAAACTTCTTAAACTTGACTAAGGTAG
This sequence comes from Muscardinus avellanarius, assembly GCF_963383645.1. Taxonomy (NCBI): domain Eukaryota; kingdom Metazoa; phylum Chordata; class Mammalia; order Rodentia; family Gliridae; genus Muscardinus; species Muscardinus avellanarius. The sequence continues at coordinate 157,463,694 of NC_137787.1, forward strand.
TCTTAATAAATGGAGTCAGTGTCTTTGATGATGTCTCTTTTCCTATAGAAAGCCTGTCTAAAATTCCATGTGTGCCTTCAAATTTTAAGTAAACAGAGTTTATTTATTTATTTTTATTTTTTTGGTGGTGCTGGGGTTCCTGGAAACTCTTCTACCTCTGGGCTACACTCCAAGACCCATTTTTTTTAAATATATTTTTATTTGGAAACAGGGTCTCTTAAGCCAGCGAGGCTGGTTTTGAACCAGCGCGATCCTCCTGTCTCCGCCTCCCAAGTGCGGGGATTACAGGTGTGTGCCACCACACTTGGCCTAGAGTTTATTATTTTTAAAATGAAATAAGTAAAATCATTCTTATTATACTTTTAAATAACTAGCTGAGTCACTTTATGAGTGAAACATTTTATACATTTTTGTATATAGATATTAAATATAAATTTGATAATTTTTTGGTGCTGAGGATTGGACTAAGATGCATTCTACCACCAATTTTATTTTTAAATTTTGAAACAGGGACTTACTAAGTTGCTGAGGTTCTTGTTGAGTTGCAGATGCTGGCCTTGAACTTATGATCCTCTTTTCTCAGCTTTCCAAATATTGGGATTATAGGCATGAACCACTACTTCTGGATATAATATATTTTTATTTTTAAATATGCCCAATGTTTTAAACAATGGAATAAGAATACTACAAAAATATCAACATGTGTATATCTTCTCAAGTTATTCTAAAAATTTGAAATTCCACATCTTACATGATTTTACAGATTCAATCCTGCTTTAATTTTATAGTTATTGCTTGCTATATAAGCACACAGCTCATATTCCCTTAATTCAACTTCATATACAACTTTCCACACCACACTCATACATACATACACACATACATACACACCAAATATATCTACATGCAAATACATCACGTTTCTGTCAATAGATGATTTTTGTTCAATGGATGAATTTGAAAAATAAATAACATATATAATTTTAACAAAATCATTTTATTACATTTCTAAAAATCATCATAAATTGTAATCCAAATAACTTCAGAGAAAATTTAACTTGAGGGAGAGTTTAATAAAGGATCATTTTGAGAAGAAAAATGTTGAAATCAAAATATATGTAGATATCCTATCCCATTAGCTTTGTCTACTTATTTCTTAGTACCTTATATGATTGGGGAAAACTAAAATCCACAAACCAGTGCTAAAATGATACAGCTGAACTATGCAATACCTTAAGGCTTTCATACTGTTTTTTTTTTTATCATATTGATGCAGGGATGGCATCCCTCTTCTGGCCAGCTTAGTTTTCCCATAGCTTGCAACTACTGGGAATTCAAGAATATTTTAAAGTGTGAAAATAAGTTTCTCTTAAATCTGTGTTATGACTCAAGAACTGAAGTTGATTTTTTTCTCTTTCTAGACTATATATGCTCTCATCAAAGATTCTTCCATCTGCAGTGAGGACCAACACCTGAAAGGCCAAGCTCTTGACAGAGGCTTCTCAGAACACAGAAGCAGGAGTCTCTCCTTTTACTGTTTCATCCAGTCAAATACTTAAGCCAGTGGACTGCAGACTGGACCTGGATTGTGATAGCAACAACAGAAGAGGTAAATATATCAGAGAATTTTCTTTTTCTTCATTGACAAGCTTCTTCACAATGTTCTTGCAATTTAGTATGGTAGCAATATAACAGTTTACTATAAATTCCTTAAAGTTGATAGGGTATGTAAAGAGTTTATGTAGACACTAGTGTATTTTGCATGTTGGAGTGTTCTGTACTATCTCCTAATTTCTTCTAACTAAAAAATACATAGTAAATGAGATTGTATTCCATTATAACTTCTATCTTTGTTTTCTTTTTGTGAAGTGAACAGGTAATATTACTTAATACATATAAAGTGCTGGTCATTGCATCTAGGACAATATAATTTATTACAAAAATATATCTTAGTTTGAATGATTCCTTTCAGTTTAAATATGATTCAGATAAATTATTAATATTTGGTAGATTCAGTATGGCAAATATCATTCAATCAATTCACATTTCTTTAGTAATATTCACAGGCTTTAGATACTGTCTTGAACACTTAGCATAATAAGATCAATTTATTTAAGCTTTATAAATTCAGATAATTTCACTTTGGATGTATATAAATTTTCATATATGCTGCTTTTATTTCACGTCTTTAACATTTAACCAGTCTAAATTTATATGAAAGAAGTAAGAACAACTTAAATTTCTACTTCCACTTATTATTTAGCACTTACGATTAGTACTTATTATTATGGCAATGTATAATCTATCATATGATATTAAAAATAACACTAACATGCATAAATGTGCTTTGTCCACATAAAACTTTCAGTTAAGCTGACATGCACTTATGACATATGCTATTCTACATAATAGGAGGCCCAGAAATAAGATGGATTCTAGATATGGCATGATTAAAACTATTGTTCTATTCTTTCTTAATTTTCTTATGTATACCCTATTCCTCATATTAGCACTTTTGTCCAGATGCTGATGGATCTATCTGATGGTTATGTTAAGGTAAAACATGCATTAGACAAAGTTAAGCACGTGTAAGATTCTACTTTACACTATCACAATAGGAAAGTGACGCTAGAGCTGAGGCTACACTTTAATCTGGCAAAAAAAAAAATGTAGAATGTTTAAGAACTGAGTTTAGGTATTTTAGCAACTATCTGTCTTTGTTAATTGGTTTTGCCCAAAGGAAAACATCATCTCTTGAATTTCCATAAAAAGGTGGTTTTACAATTTGGAAAGTTGTAAAATGAAGTCAAGATCCTACCCTCATTATGTATATTGGGAACTAGGGATACTTATATACTTCCAGATGATGCTAGCATTTCCAAAGACAGCTCAAAAAAATACTTGAGGAAGACAGTACTAGCTTGTGAAACTGGCAAGAATCTGTTAAAGGGAATAACATCTCAAAAAGAAAGCAGAATGATTTGTAAATTTACTAAAGTATGTGTTTTAAGAAAAGGATGATCAGTGCCTAGAATCAGATAGGAGAATTCCTGAAGTTTACTCAAGCTAAGGAGAACATGAAAACTAGCTTAGTAAATTAGAATGTGGTTTTCAGAAGCAATTAAGGTGGTTTGCTTCTTTCTATAAGTCTAGGAGAAAAATGATGGAAAACCTATCTTCCAACTATAGATTATATAATTCTTTCATTTAGTTTTTACTCAGTAGCTGAAAATTATATAAGAGGACAACTTCCTGTGAGGATCAACTTCTGCCTATGTTTCTGGGTGAATCAGGATACAGTCAGTTTATTTTCCTGGAGTTCCAGTCATTATGTTAGTCAGAAAATTATGCAGTGTTGTCTCTGCCCCTGGGACTTTCTTTCAGTAATTTGAGACATAATGAATGAAGGGTTATCTATTGAACTACTTTCTTTATGCTATATAATCACTGAATAAATAGAAGCAAAATATATAGATTCTATATTGGTAGAAGTGGTGAAATGATAATAAAATATTCATTCAAAAGCAGGGAGAAACAAGAGAAGACTAAAAAAAAAAAACATAAACAAGATAAAACTCAGTAGAAATATAATCATTGTTAATGTTAATATATAGGATGCTACAATTAAAATAACTTGTTACTAATTAGAAATATGATATATAATAATATACATATTTAATGTAGCAACTACAATCTGATAGACACATAATAATAACCAAAATAAAGCAGTTTAAGTACATCGACAACATTAAAGTACTCTTAATTGTAAAAATATTCTTTAAAATGCAAGGAGGTAATTCAAAATGATAAAAATATTCAATTTTCAAGGAAAGTAAACTGTTTTAATTTTTATGTATCAATAATATTCTTAAATTTCATTAAGAAAATGAAATAATTAAATCTATGAGAATAATAGTTGATATTAGTTCCTATGTATTAATTATCAAACCAAGATAACTAAAAGATAATGCTATAGGATATCTGGGAAACTCTTTAACAATTTTGATTTAATAGCATCTATTGAATATTTTACCTAACAACTTTAGAATATTCATCATTCAAAACATATGCAACACAAGTACAGAATAACTAAGTAGCTAGTGTGTGCATCGAGTCTCAATAAACTTCAAACATTTCCAATTATATAAAGTATATTCTTTATCATAGTACATTAGTTTATTATCAACAATATTATTAAAAGTTCTCATGTGTGAGGAAACTAAGAAATATAAATCTAAGTGACTAATCTAAAAGTTAGCAACTAAAATATAAAATATTCTGAGTTGGGTTGCTGGTGGTTAGAGAAAATTAAAAAAATATATTCATATAAAGGAAACAATGAAAGCCAAGAATGAACAGACGGACTTTCAACTCATAAATTTATTACCAGCAAAACTATGAAGTAAGTGGCATAAAACACATAAAATACAGAGAAGGCATAAAATGTTTCATAATATTTACCTCCCATACACTTTTGATACGAAGGTACTAAAGAATATACTTCACAAAAAGTAGTAAAACAGCAAGTTAAAAAGCTGAGATTCAAGAAGTGATATAATTGACTTGAACAGACAGGCAACAAGGAGTCCAAAGAACAATCGCTGTCATTGGGGCTTTCAAGATCCCACTTTTAATTTTTAAATTTCTTATTATCCTTATGCCATAATTCTTTTTATCAAAGTTCTACCCTGGCTCAAAATTTGGGTGCACTCACAAATTCAACCTGATAGGTAGGCAATTATATCTTCAGATATGATGACTGCATTTTGACAGGAGAGCCAGAGATTAACTACCACTGGGCTAGCAATCTCCCAGAATCCACTCCTAGACTGCAGTAACAATTGTCAGGAAGTCATTGTGGTTGTTAGTGAAGTGTAGGTTGGAGAAGTAACATCCTCAGTTTTGCCAGTAATCGATGTGCTTCAGGCAGGTCCAGGGAGAAAAAAATCCCTAGTAACAGTCCAAATAGTTTTGCATTTTTGTATAATACTTTGCATTTAGTTTGTATAGAATGGCATATTATGATTTTGTTTTTTTAATGAGTTCCTTCATCTTTGAATATCAGTGAACCATGTATGCACAAAAAGAATATCCTATTTCAATTCAGGAAAGCAATAGTAAAAAAAAAAAAAAAAAAGCCTGCATGATACAGGGGTTTGAGATGGAAATTACTGCACATCTTTGCAAGCTGTTGAATAAAGTAGTAATTTGAGCACAACTATTTTTGCATAAAGTCAGCAAATAATGTATTCAACTTTACACACTATTTTTATCACATTTGTGGCAAATATAGCAAAAGGGAAAATAAGAATGTGCTATGCCATATTAAAGTCTATTTTATCTGGGAAGTAGAGATGTGGGTTGTTTTCTTCTTTAATTATTATTATTTTTTTTTATTTTTGATAGTAACCATAGACTAATTTCATGTTAAAAAAATTTGAGTGTTCATCTGGGTCAAAGTATTGTGGGGGAATATGAAATGCTTTCTTATCTTTAAAAATGCCATTTAAATAAAGGAGGCAGAGAGAAAAATAAGCGACATGAAATTGCCAAATATGAGAAATATATTCCGTCTATATAAATTTCATTTGTAAAATCTCACTAAAGGATCTAAAGAATGAATGGAGTGAATGTAACTCAGGAAAACTTTCTGAGACTCTCAAAAACAGCTTTATTTTACCAGAAGTAAATGCACTGCTAATTTATGCTATTTATCTTTTTCCCTAAATGCCTAAAACATAATCACTTTCATTCCTAGGAAGTACCTTTTAACTCTAGTCGCTAAAAGCAGAATTCAGTGCTAATTGTGTAATCATGTAATCCAATCAGGAAACATCTACCTTCTTGTTAACTTTTTCAATCAGCTTACTTTTGCACAACAATCTGGTAAGCCATCATCTCTCCTTTGGGGGGTCAGCCCTGTCCCAGATAGTAAAACTTGATTCTGATAAATGCATGCAGTACACTGTGCAGCAGATGTCTACAAATTATCCATTTTGCATAACTGAAACTTCATAGCTGTGGAACATGATCTCTCCATTTTCTCAGCCCTCAGCCCCTCCAACCACCATTCTACTCTTAGCTTCTATGACTTTGAGTATTTTTGATGTCTCATGTAAGGGGTACCATGCAAAATTTGTCCTTCTGTGACAGTCTAATTTTACTAGGCATATTGTTCTTCAGATTAATCCATATTATCACATATGACAAGACATTCATCTTTTTAAAGGATGAATAATATTCTATTAGTAATATGCCATTTGCAATATATTTTCTTTATGCATTTGTGCATCAATGGACATCAATATTCTTTCTACATCTTGGCTGTTGTGAACGATGTTACATTGAACAAGGGCATGCAGATATCTCGAAATACTGGTTCATATCATGTAGTAGTTATCTTGTGTAATTTTTTGAAAAGCCCCCATATAGGTTTATTATTTTACATTCCCATTAATAATATTTGAGAGTTACAATACAGTTTAGTCAATGCCTATTTTTTTGTGTGTGTGTGTGTGCGTGTGTGTGTGTGCGTGTGTGTTGCTTGAACCCACAGGCATTCCAGGTATGATATTATATTTCTTTTCAGTGTTGACTTCAATTTCCCTAATGATTAGTGATATTTATTATTATTTCGTATACCTGTTTTTCATTCATCTTCTTTGGAGACATATCTATTAAAGTCCTTTATCCACTTTTTTAAAAAATTGGGTTAGTTGTGTTTATACTCCTTCTCCCTCTTCTTTGCTCTTGATTATATTACATATTTTACCTTTTAACCCCTTATCAAATATAATGATTTGCAAATATTTCCTCCCATTCTGAAATAACTTTTTATTTTGTTGATTATCTTCTTTGCAGTGCAGAAGACATCTAGTTTGATGTAATCTTATATGCCTATCTTTGCTTGGGATGCCTGTGCTTTTGGTGTTAGGTACAAGAGATTATTGACAAGACAGATGTCATAAAGTTTCCCCTGTTTTCCATTATGAACTTTATAATTTCCAGTCTTACATTTAAACCTCTAATTCATATTGATATTATTTTGTGTATAAAATAAGATAAAGGTCAAATTTCCTTCTTTGCATGTGGATGTCAATTTTTCCCAACACTATTTGTTGCAGACACCATCTTTCTTCACTGTGTAGTCTCAGACCCTTGTCTAAGATCTGTTGAAAATATATGAATGGATTCATTTATAGCATCTTTCTTTTGTTCTACCGAGCTGTCTGTATGCCAGTATTATGCTGTTTAATTATTAAAAGAGCTTTATAATGTATTTTAATTCCTAATTGCTCTGTTTTGGATCTAGTACTCTGGCAAATAGAAGTGGCAAGCATGGATATCCTGCTTTATCCCTGATCTTAGAGGAGAAGCTTTAAGTTAGTTTACTGTTGAATATCAGTGATTTGCCACCATTTCAGATATGCTCTTTATTATTTTGAGATACTTTCCTTTAGTTCCTACTTTGAGGAGAGTTTTTATCATAAAAAGTTGTTGCATTTGCTCTCATACTTTATCTACCTCTGTTGAGATGATTATGTGATGCTTATACATGTTTTTGTTAATGTGGTATATTTCATTTAGTGATTTAGGTAGTTTCCACCATGTTTTCATCCCAGGGATAAATCACATTTGGTAATAGTGTATGATCCTTTTAATCTATTGTTGAATTCGGTTTGCTGGTGTTTTGTTGAAGATTTTGGCATCTGTATTCATCAAGGATATCAGCCTGCAGTTCTTTTAGTGCCTTTGGTTTTGGTATTAGAGTAATGCTGGCCTTAAAAAAAGGTTTGAAATTGTCCCCTCCATTACAATTGTTTTTAAGAATTTGAGAAAGTTTGGCATTAATTCTTTTTGAAGTGTTTGGTAGAATTAAACCATAAAACATTATTATAATCTATTTTAGATAACAACTTCAATTCCATGCAAAAAACCTCCACTCTCCTGGTATATTTAATGTTTTTAATTGTGTCATTTATGCTTTTAACATTATGTATCAACATATTTTGATCATCTTAATTATTTTACTTTATATATTCTTCATTTAACATGTAACTAAAACAAAATGTGATAGACATACTATAATTAAGGAATTACAGTATTCTGTATTTATGTATGCATTTACTTTTACCAGTGAGTTCATATGCTATCATATTTCTCTTTAGCATCCTTTTGATACTACTTGAAGAATTTCCTTTAGCCATTCTTGTAAGGCAAGTCTACTAGTAAGAAACTTCCTCAGTTTTTGTTTGGGAAAGGCCTGGGAAAGTCTTTTTCTCCTTCATTTCTGAAGTATATTTTCTTTTATGTACAGTATATTTGGTTAGCAGTATTTTAAGCTCAAAAAGGGGTCTAGGGCTTATGATTCTGCCATTTAACTGATATTTCTTATGCAATACATTATTAAAAAAGTTACTATAACCCAAAATGTATAGTTTTGACAACTAGGAAAAACAATTAGTATTGTGAAGTTTCTCTGCATGATGAGGAATCATAGTTGGAATTGAAGATAGTTATTCAACTGAGAAGTTGGAAGTGGTAGCTGCTCTCAGATATTTTGCCACATAGAAGAAATTGTAAATAGATTGTGTGCCACTTTGGAGAAGAAATAGAAACTTTTTACAATATGCACCAGGACCCTAATTGTGCTTAGTCTCTTTTAACTGTGTAGTTTCTGTTTATATGTTTTTCTTTCTGTACAATTTTTTTCAGATACTTTCTTTCCTTCCCTCCCTTCCTTCCTTCCTTCCTTCCTTCCTTCCTTCCTTCCTTCCTTCCTTCCTTCCTTCCTTCCTTCTTTTTGATACCAGTGATGAAATCCAGGAGCATTCTAGTTCTTAACTACACCCCCCCCAGTCCTATATTTTAATTCTTTATTTGGAAACAGGAACCCTGATCCTCCTATCTCAGCCTCCAAAGTACTGGGATTGTAAGCATGTGCCACCACGCCTGGCCCCACCTTTTATTTTTTGAATGCCACTGAATACCATTTTCCTCATGCTAACTTCTGAAATCATTTTTTCTTCTTCTCTCCTCTCCTCTGAGGATCCCCACTTTCTATTCTTCCACTTTATACTTCCTTTTTTCTCAGCTCATGCTCATACATTTTTTTAGGCATGTTCTTTGTGAGCTCAGGAAACATCAAATTTCCCATCTAAACAGTATCAGCAACGTCTGCTTTTTTCATTCACTATAGTTTATTTATCAAACATTTTTGTGTTATTACTTGGTTTATATCTCTATTATTTAAAATTGTAATTTATTTATCTCTTATATATCAGAAATTAAATAAGTAATTATAGCAAGAATACATGAATATAAAGAAACAGTATAATAGAAAAATATTAATAAAGACTGCAGCTGTCCAGATGCAAATCAGCTTGCCTATAAATTACTAAGCTTGTGATCACTTGACATTTTTAGCCAAAAGATGAATAACCATCTGTCAGTGATAAGAATGTTCCAGAAGGGTTTATAGGGATATTGGAGAGGAAAGTTGATGGCCCCTAAGGTCCTTTCTGACCTTTATATTCTGTGACTTTATAACTTTTTTATATAAATTGCTTATAAGTTAGAACTGTCCTTATAAACATTCTCAATATTTCTGCAATGCAACAGGTTGAGATACATTGATTATTTCATATTAAATTCATGATCAATGACATGGGCAAAGTATTTCTGGAGTGACAGAACGAGGGTGAAGCCCTCCTGCACTAAGCACATCGTAACTCTGGATTAGATAACATTAAAGCCTTCATAGAAAACAAAGCCTGAAGCTCTTTCATATAAATGCTTATAGTGAATGTAATGAAATTTTATCTTTAAGTAAATACGAACTGGTTGTAGTGACACATACCTATAATCCCAGTGTATGGGAGACTGAGCTAGGAGGATCATAGTTTACAAACCAGCACATAGTAATTTAGTGAGACCCTGTCTCAAAATGACATGTCGAAAGGTCTGAGGATATAGATTACAGGTAGAACACTCCTGGGTTCAATTCCAAGTAAAACACACACACACACACACACACACACACACACACAAACTGCCATGTTTAAAAACAATAAAAGGTAAAAATTATTATGCATAGAAGAAATAGTACAATTAAAAGATAATCATAAGCCAGGTGTGGTGGCGCACGCTTGTAATCCCCGCGCTTGGGAGGCTGAGACAGGAGGATCGCACAGGTTCAAAGCCAGCCTCAGCTACTGAGTGAGGCTTTCAGCAACTTAGTGAGACCCTGTTTCCAAATAAAATATAAAATAGGTCTGGGAGTGTAGCCCGGATGTAGAAAGCCTCTGGGTTCTATCCCCAGTGCCACACACATACACACACACACACACACACACACACACAAACACATACACACAATATATATATATATATATATATATATATATATATATATATATAATCATAGATTATATGGTGGATCTATTCCCAGTTTTCTAAGGAATCTAAGGAATCTCCATTCCGATCTCCATAGTGGCTGAGCTACTTTGCACTCCCACCAACAGTGTAAAGAGTTCCACTTTCCCCATATCCTCTCCAGCATTTGTTGTTATTTGATTTCTTTATGTTTGCCACTCTGATTGGGGTTAGATGGAATCTATCATAGATTTGATTTGCATCTCTCTGATGGCAAATGATGTTGAACATCTTTTCATGTACCTATTGGCTATTTGTCTCCCTTCTTTTGTGAAGTGTCTATTCAATTCAGTTGCCCATTTTTTGGTTGGGTTCTTTGTTTTGCTAGTGTAGAGTCATTTTAGTTCCTTGTATATTCAGGATATTAGTCTCCTATCTTAGTGGTGGTTGGTAAAGACTTTCTCCCATTCTGTAAGCTTTCTCTTTAGGTTCTTGATGGTTTTCTTTGATGAGAAGAAACGTTTTAGTTTGATGCCATCCCACTTGTTATTTATTGCTTTAATTTCCTGTGCTTTGGAGGTCTTGTTGAGAAAGTTACTGGCTGTGCCTATATGTTGGAATGTTGAGCCTATGCCTTTGATCCATCTAGATCCACCATATGATCTGGCTATATCACTCCGGGTATTTGTCCAAAAGAGTTGAAATCAGAGAACTAAAATAACATATGCATACCCATGTTCAGAGAAGCACAATTTGCAATAGCCAAAATATCAAACCAACCTAGGTTTCCATCAATAGATGAATGGATTGCAAAATTATGTGAAATACACACAATGGAATTCTACTCAGCTATAAAGAAGAACAGAATCGTGTCATTCACAAGAAGATGGAAAGACCTGGAGAACATTATGTTAAGTGAGATCAGCCAAGCACAGAAAGAGAAGGGACTTATGTTTTTTCTAATATGTCCCAAATAGGTAGTATTAGGGATGCCAGAGGGACTCCAGACAATGGAGGAGGAACTTCATCAAAGCTAAAATGGAAGGATAGGAGAGGAAGAAGGCTGAGGTTGATTAATGAAGGAGCTACATCTGAATTTATGTAAATATATAAATATTGCATGGTTAACCTGGACACTCATTGTTGGGGGGGGGGGAAGTGGGAGGGAAGGGTGCCAAGCATAGTCTGAATGTATGCCATTTTCAATATGTTTCACATAAAAGTAAAAAATATATTAAAAATAATCATTATCTATAGACTGTTTAAAAACACAAAATAATAGATTCTGTCAAACAACAACAATTGCTGGAGAAGATGTGGGGAAAGAGGAACTCTTTTACACTGTTGGTCGGAGTGCAAAGTAGTTCAGCCACTATGGAGATCAGTATGGAGATTCCTTAGAAAACTGGGAATAGATCCACCATTTGATCCGGCTATACCACTCCTGGGTATCTTTCCAAAGGGGTTAAAATCAGAGAACTACATTAACATATGCATACCCATATTCATAGCAGTACAGTTTGTAATGGTCAAAATATGGAACCAACCTAGATCTCTATTAACAGATGAATGGATTGCAAAATTATGGGAAATACACACAATGAAATTCTATTCAGCTTTTAAAAAATGAAATAATAGCATTTGCAAGAAGATGGAAGGAGCTGGAAAACATTATGTTAAGTGAGATTAGTCAAGCACAGAAAGAGAAGGGACATATGTTTTCTCTAATATGTCCCAGCTAGGGAGTAGTTGTAATACCAGAGGGACTCAAGATGATGGAGGGGAAATCTCAGCAAAGCTTGAATGGAAGGATAGGAGAGAAAGAAAGCTGAGGTTGTTCAATGGAGGAGCTATATACGAATATGTGTAATAGCATAAATACAACATGATTAACCTGGACACTCTCTATGGGGGGAGGGAAGTGGAGGGGGGAGGGCATGAAGCACAATGTAAATGTACACCACTCTCAATATGTTCCACTTATAAAAAATAAAAATTAAAAAATATATATAAAAAGTTCTGGGGTACCACATAAAAAGGGGGGCAGGCTTCAGTGGTCCTCACTGCCCAAAGTAAGTACAAAGTATAGGCTATTCTATATGTGGCTCCAGTGTTTACCCTTTAATATTATATTCTTTGTGTATCTAATACCTCAAGTACAGAGGATTATACTCCCCACTATGCACTCTGTACTGAGCTCCAGTTGCCTGAATAGTATGATCTGTGTTAACACTCCACCTTTGACTTGAATGGCTCAGATCAAATGTTTCTTTCTCTTTCTTAGGTGAATGGATCACCTTCTACTCTGAGACACTACCCAGATTATTGTAATCACAATCACAATCTGTGTCATTTAAAGTGAGTTCATTATCTGTTAATATTATCAGTCTGTGAGAACTTGGAGAGCTTGTTTGCAATTTTATTTACCTTTATAACTACATACATTTTCCAAGGACAGAAGAAATTTTACAAATTTTTTTTGGGGGGTATGGGGATGAAAACCAGGGGCATTCCACCTCCGAGCTGCACCCCTTGCCATATTTTTTGTTCTTTATTTTGAAGCCAGGTCTCACTGAATTGCAGAGGGCCTCACTAAGTAGCTGAGGCTGTCCGCGAACCGCGATCCTCTGGTCTCAGCCTCCTGAATGCTGTTTTGTTTTTGAATAAAGATGAATGTTATATATTTGCTGTTCTCTATCTAGAGAACACTTGTATATATGAAACAAATTATATATATATATATATATATATATATATATATATATATATATGATACATTTGAAAGATATATATGTGTTTCTTTTAATGGTAGCTTTGATAAATATGATCATACATTAGTGGAAATAAAATAATTGATAAAGACCTTACAGTAATGTATATCATGAAAAGCAAAACAAAAGCTACATATTGAACTCAGTTTTTTCTTTTAAGGAATGCCTGACAAATTTTGTAACTTAGGGCTATTTAATCTATGAGAACAATAAGAATTTTTTTTTAAATTTTTTGTGGTCCTACGCCGGGCGTGGTGGCGCACGCTTGTAATCCCCGCGCTTGGGAGGCAGAAACAGGAGGATCGCGCAGGTTCGAAGCTAGCCCCGCGCGCTGGCTTAGGAGACCCTGTTTCCAAATAAAAATGCAAAAATAGGTCTGGGAGTGTAGCCCGGAGGTAGAAGGGCTTCCAGGAACCCCAGTACCACCAAAAAAAAAAAAAAAAAAAAAAAAAAATTTTGTGGTCCTGGGTAGGAGCACAGGGGTTTTCTACCTCCAGGCTACACTCCCAGACCTATTTTTTAATATTTTATTTGGAAACAGGGTCTCACTAAGTTGCTGAGAGCCTCACTAAGTAGCTGAGGCTGGCTTCGAACCTGTGCGATCCTCCTGTTTCAGCCTCCCACGCACAGAATTAGCCACCATGCCCGGCTAACAATAAGAAATTAAATGTGATATTTTTTCTTTTATGTGTTCCAATATACTTATTGGCTAAATATTTGCTATATTTGTGACATTTCTACATGAAAGATTGGAATAAACTACAACATTGATTAATTATGCTAACATCTTAATTTTAAAAATTATAGTAGCTTCTTATTCTTATATAAATACATATATTTTAATTGAAATTCAGAGTTTGTTCTATGGTAAAAATAAATAGAGATAACCTGTGCTTAAAATAATATCTTAAGTTGAAAAATTATTTCTAATTGAATATACACTTACAGAAATTTAAAATGTTTTATAAATTTGAGATTGATATTTTATAAACCCATATTAATATATGTGAATAAATTAAGAAAGCTACTAGACACACATGTGATATACAAGTATACATAACATTTGTTTTTAAATTGTTAAATGAGTAAGAGAAAACACCAATAATGAATAAATATTCACATTTTTAAAAGAACATACAGAAATTTATAGTTTGAGAAATAATTTGTCATTTATCTTCCAGAAAATGTATTGCTCTTATTTTCATAGTTTGTAACAGCCACATTTAAAAAATATATGTTATTAATTAGCAATAAAATATTCATGACAAATATGACAAATAGTTGATAACTTTTTCAGTATTGTGAAATATTTTAATAAAGGAATGTTTTATGTCTAGAAAATTATTTTAGCTACAAATGATAGAATGGTATATGGTCATAATTTAAAACATTAATTTTGAAGAAATGTCAATGTGTCATGTCATTTGCACATAACTAGCAAATTCTTATACTAATATTATATATAAGATTATATATATACATATATAATTTAATCTTAAAATAGGGTAATTCTTCAGGGGCTATTGGCAGGAATAGACCCTATATAAACAAGATATTTATTTATTTTTAAATTTTGATTGGTGTATTGTATTCATACATCTTAATGTGATGCAATATGGTGGAGACATATCTGCACACATCATTCAATTAGCTTTTTCCAGTTCCCACCTCATTCCCTCCCCTTCCCTCCTTCTCATTAGTGGCTTAACTAATCAACATTGATATGTTTGTTAAAGTACATCATTTGCATTAGAGAATTTTCCTTCTTCCGCCCTCCCATCCCCTCAGTTAGGTCACCTTATTTGTTCATCTATAGAAATCTCCATGAGCCGGGTGTGGTGTCACACACTTGTAATCCCCGCGCTTGGGAGGCTGAGACAGGAGGATCATGCAGGTTCAAGGCCAGCCTCAGCTAGCTTAAGAGACCCTGTTTCCAAATAAAATATAAAAAGTATATAGAAATCTCCTTTGTCTAGACTTTCTCCTATGACCCATTTTCTCCCTAACTTCTGCGTATTAGAGAAAGCATATGATTTCTTATTATTTTTGTGACTGACTAATCTCACTTAACATAATGTCCTTCAGTTCCATCTATTTCCCTGTAAATGATGTAATTGTGTTTTTTATGGCGGAGTAAAATTCCATTGTGTACATAACTCATAGCTTTGTAATCCATTCATCTGTTGATCGACATCTGAATGGTTCCATAGTTTGGCAACGGTGAATTGTGTAGCTATGCACATAGATATCCATGCATTCGTTTGTTAGTTTGGTTTCCATTCTTTTCCTTAGATACCCAGAAGGAGTATTACTGGATCATTTGGTAAGTTTGTTTCTGTCCTTCTGAGGATGCTCTATACTGTTTTCCAAAGTGATTGCTTCAATAGTTTGCAATCTCACCAACAATGTAGTAGAGTTTCTACTTCTCTCCATCCTCGCCAGCATTTTTTGTTGTTTGTGGTTTGAATAATTGCCATTCTAGTAGGAGTTAGGTGAAATCTCAGGGTAGTTTTCATTTGTATCTCTCTGATTGCTAATGATGTTGAGCATTTTTTCATGCATTTATTGACCGTTTGAATTTCTTTTTTGTGAAGTGTCTATTTAGTTCACTTGCCTATTACTTGATTGGGTTATTTGTTTTCTTAGTGCTGACTTTCTTGAGTTCTCTGTATATTGTAGATATGAATCCTCTATCTGTTGGCTTTCAGTTGAGGTTCTTGATAGCTTCCTTTGCTGTACAGAAGCGCTTCAGTTTCACGCATTTCCACATATTGATTATTCTTTTAGTTTGTTGTGCCTTTGGGGTCTTGTTGAGAAAGTTTTTATTTGTGCCTATGTGTTGCAGTGTTGGACCTATGTCCTCTTCTAGGAGCTTTAAGGTCTTTGGTCTAATTTCCAAGTCTTTAATCAATCTTGAGTTGACTCTTGTGCAGGGTAATAAAGTGGGGTTTAAGAAAATGAAGTGATTATATCTTTGGGGGGTTTGAAGCCAACATAACTAAAGGTACAAGTTTTGAAGAATTATGCATATTTCTATAAACAATAGGTAAAGTTATCAAATGTGGTTTCAGGGAGGAAATTCTTTCTTACAGTTGATAATATTATTTTCCATAATGTTAATAAATATGTAAGATCTTAGTTTATCATAAATAATTTGCTATATAAAAGTAATTTCAGATAATATATGCCTTTTTGTTTAAATTAATTTGTAACAAAATTAGTATAATTTCTAAAAGTAGAGATTTAAAAAAATTTTATTGGTACATTGTAGTCATACATCTTAATGGGGTACAAGATAGTAGAGGCATACATGCACATATCATATTTTTAATTTTAGTTCCCTGTAGTTCATGCTGTATTCTTTATTTTCTGTTGTTGTTGTTCTACTGGGAATAGAACCCAAGGGCCTACTACCTCCAGACTATACCTCAACACCTATTTTATATTTTTTATTTGGAAACAGAATCTCACTAAGTTGCTGAGAGACTCACTGAGCTGCTGAGGTTTGCTTCAAACTTCCCAGGTACTGGGATTACAAGCATGTGCCATCACACTGTATTCTGTATTTTATTATTGTTAGTTAATTTATCTTTTGTAGCCTCCTCATGGTTTCCGAATTATTCATATACACAATGTAGTAGTACAAAATTAATGGTGGGGTGGTAAATAGAGGTAAAATCATGCAGGATTATAAACTTTAAGTTAATGCTGAAAGAATGTGGGTCGTATTTAGAGCAGAGAGAATAGGGCTATGCTGTAAGATAAGAAGAAGATGTAAAACAAAGTACAAGATATGCTGAGGCAGAATATACATAGAAAGTTTAGTAAACATACTACATTATTGTATTTATGTAGAGAAATTTGAAAGCAAAAGTTAAAGATTATTCTTGGTTTTGAGTTTTGTAAGCTAGATTGAATACAGTGCCTTTTTGTAGAAAATTAAAGGAATAAGAAAAAGGCAACGGGATCCTGAATACTTGAACATGGTGAGTGTGAGATATCTGGATAGTCAGTAAACATGTCAGTATTCAAGTAAAGGGAAAAGTCTGTATAGAGGTACACAACAAAAACATATAAGTGACATTTGAAATGGTAGTAATAGATCAGAATGCAGGGTAAAGAAGCCAGGGAGAGAGAGAGAGAGGGGAGAGGAGAGAGGGAGAAGAGAAAGGAAAGAGGAGGAGAGAGGGAAAACGAAAAAGAAGAGGAGGAGGAAGAGGTGGAGGAGGAGTCACATAGTCATAAATACCTGGTTTGAAATCCAATGCAAAACACTAAAATAGGGATTTTTATTTCTAATTTTTCTTTGTTTTTCCCCCAGGCACACATTCCCTCCAGGGATACTTTAAAGTCAATATAATTTAGTGCTTTATCAGCACTGAGCAACTCATCTCTTATCGTTCACTTATGAGCACACACTTCTTTTGTCCTTTAAAGTATCAGTGAAGGACATAAGGGTTTTAATATACTTTACTTTAGAAGAGTAAAATCTTTACTAAAGTTGTGTGTTAGTATATGTGACCCTTCCCAGACAGCAGAATGCTTTCTTCTAGTTAATTATAAATCAAGGACTGTCTTTCATTGGCTATTTTCCTACAAGATGAATAAGGAGACATTATTCACCTTATTGCTCTCAGCAACAACCATAAAATTGTACTAGTAGAATATGGCTTTTCTTTTTGGTAACATAATCTGTTTTGCTAAGTGCCAAGAAAGAGTCAGCTTCACTACTTCCAAAATTGCAACAAAGTCATTCATTGATTACTATTATAATAGACGGTTGCCACCTTATTCTCATGCATTGTTTTTACTCAAAATATCTACTTCTCTTTTATAGTCCCTACTACCTCACTGAACACATTCCCTCACACCCCTTGGCTGGTTCCTCTTCTTGTTCCCAAATGATCATTTTTCTACTCTGACTTTCTGTATTCTCTTCATATGTGATATTCAATTCATGCTAGACTTTATTTTTTTTTAACATGCTAGACTTTAACTTCTGTGTGATGATGCCTTCCAAAGGGATAGACTAAGCCTCCAACACCTCCCTCCACACACAACTCCAGTCAGTTCCTACTCCTATATATAAATACTTTTCTAATAATGCTACTTGAATATCTAGGAGACATCTCAAATCAAACATATGCAACACCTAACTCTTCGAATCTTCTGTCCTGGACCATTTTTCCAGAATCAATCATATGACCACTGTGTACCCTGTAGCTCAAGCCACCATACTGACAGCATCCTTGGATTGCCTCTTAGTTTCTTTTAACCCATATGGAACTTATGTCTCTTTAGGACTTCTTCACCTTTCAGACCACACACTCAGTATGACTAACGATTATGACCTTTAAAGCTACAACCCTAATCCATGTCTCCTTCATCTCTTGGAAGGAATTTGTGACAACCTTCCAATACCCTAGTTAACATAACCCAGTTTGTTTTTCCTTCAGGGTCTTTGTATTTGCTATTCTAACTTTATGGAACTTTTATTTCTCATATCTTTGCATGGCTCTTGCTCTTATTTAATTCAAGCTTCCACTTAAATAATTACTCATTGTAAATTATCCTTCATCTAAGTCATATTCTTTCTGCTTTTTCTATTTTTCATGACAATATGTTATACATTTATAACTGAGTATGTAAATGCCATGACAGCACAGACCTTTTCCATTTCTTTTCTTTTTCTTTTTCTTTTTCTTTTTCTTTTCCTTCTCTCTCTCTCTCTCTCTCTCTCTCTCTCTCTCTCTCTCTCTCTCTCTCTCTCTCTCTCTCTTTGTGGTGGTACTGGGGTTCCTGAAAGCCCTTCTACCTCTGGGTTACACTCCCAGGCCTATTTTATATTTTTATTTGGAAACAGGGTCTCTTAAGCCAGCGCGGCTGGCTTCAAACCTTCGTGATCCTCCTGTCTCTACCTCCAAAGTGCAGGGATTACAAGCGTGTGCCACCATGCCTGGCTTCTTTTCCATTTCTGTCTCCTAAGAACTTGAATCACTATCTGACTATAAAAACTTCAAATTATTTGTTGAATGAATAAAAAAATAAATAAGTTATTTAGAAAATATTGAAGTGCAGACCTCTTATGTTTGACACAATTTTGTTTTTAATCTTAATGATACCATTGGAAATATTATACACACAATATTTAAAAACAGAGGAAGGCAAAACCTAACAGCATTCTCTGATTAGTTTCACTAAAGATCTTACACATTTTTCTGTGAAAAGCCTGCTTCTACTAACTGAGCATTCATGTTTTATCTCCTGTTCCTATGTTTGTTTTAAGAATCTTTAAAAAGTGCAACCAGACTGTCATCTCCCAAAGCGTTTTATTTTCTCGTGCTGAATGTAGGACTTTTATATTTAGAAGCACAAACTCTCTCCTAATTATATGCAACCTACTGTTCTAAATTTTGCATACCACTTTGCAGTTTAGTGCTATGCGATTTACTTGGTACCAATTTTGGTGTCAGAAATTTGACATTTAGATTGCTTTTGAAAAGTAATGGTAAAGCGGAATTTGTACTGAATGAAACTTAGCATCTGCTTTCTTGGCTTCCTTTTAATTGTTATTTCATTTATGTATAATAATCTACCTACAAAGTCATGATGATAGGTAGGATATTCATTATAACTTATGAATTCAGAGAAAACGTCTTCAATCCTCAGTCAGATAATTTTCCTGAGCTGTTCTTTTTTTTCCAAAAAACAAAGGACTAGAATGTAATTTTCATGGTGGATTAAATAAAAACCTTTATACTATTATTTTTTTTATTTTGTAGATTGAATCCAAGGGTGCTTTGTCAATATGCTTCCTCACAGCCCTTTTTATTTTTTATTTTGACACAGAGTCATAGTAAGTTCCTCAAGTTGGCCTCAAATTGTGATCCTCCTGCCTCGGACTTTCAAGTAGCTGTGATTACAGGCATGTGCCACTGTGCGAGCTCAGACTTGTTCTTTTTTTTCTCTTTTTGTGGTACTGGGGATGGAACTCTTATACCTCTGGGCTACACTCCCAGACCTATTTTATATTTTATTTGGAGACATGGTCTCTTAAACCAGCGAGGCTGGCTTCGAACCAGCTTGATCCTCCTGTCTCTGCCTCCCAAGTGCAGGGATCACAAGCGTGCACCACCATGCCCGGCTCAAACTTCTTTTTAAAAAAATGCAATATCTAGAGAGGACCTGGTAGAAATGTTACTACATTCTAGAATTCTGATATTAGCTAGATTATCATTATTTTGAATTTTAAGCAACACAAAAAAACCACCAAATGTAGAATAGCGCTGCTTGTATATTGTGGTCATTTGTTAGCATTTTTTTCTACCCCATTATACATTTTTCTACCTGTGTTTCTATCTCTGTGTGTCTCTCTGTCTCCCTCAGGTGTGTCTGTCTTTCTGTGTGTCTCTCTACGTATGTGTGTATATGTATGTTAAATAGTTTAATTTCAAACTCCATAATAGGCTATAGTTAAGATAAATAAATTCAAATCCTTTCTGTTTTGCTTAAAACTTTTTCTATTTACTAATTCACAAAATTGAGTTTGCTGTATTATTTTAAATGTACTATAAATTACTGCTGCAAGGTGTGGCAATCATTTCTAATAAGACAAACATAATAGTAATATTCCAAATTTCCCTTAGGGAGTTGTCAAATTTTAGTCATACTACAAGGCAGCTTGAAAAAGGGCAAACTCATTACAGGATTTCCTTGTGAATATTTTTTAACTTGTAAAATAAGAGTGAACTTATTTTATTTACAGTTTTGCCTTGAGCTATATTTTTTCCCCTCATAAAATGAGACCAGCTGGTACATTCACTCCTGTTATAAACCTACCTTTTAAGATTCTCACACTTTTGCTGTTGATATTTGACATTATTCTTACATATCACAGATACATAATGAGAATTTTCCTTGACATTTGAAAATTAAAGATGAAAAGGGCTCATATACTTGTACATTTTAGAAAATAGGTTAGTGCAATTTCTCTTGCAAAATGTCTTTGAATCTTATTAGTATTAATATTATTTTCCATTAATCTTTTTGGTCTCTAAACTACAACTTTTTATTTTCTGTTCACAATTGAGAGTTAGCTTTGCAGTTTACTGTCAATTTACATTCAATTTAAATGTGCTTTCTATATACACATGTATATTTTTCAATTGCAGTAAAATGATTAGGGATCTTTTCCAGAAAAGTTAATTCTTTAGCAGTGCTGTTACTTATGTTCTTTTAATAATCTACAAATATCTCCAAATTTTGTGTGTAATATTTCTTGAAGAAAATAGATTGTAGGTTAAATTATTTACAAGTTTTATCACAAAAGTTTATTGGCATCATTTGTCTGATAATAATTGGTAATTATCCCCTAAATGTTCAATTAAAAGAGCAAAATTTAGCTATTGAAATTCCACTAATTTTATTCTATGTAAAATTTTTAAAAAATTTTAAATTCTTTTTGGTGAATTGTAGTCATATATCTTAATGGAGAACAAGATGGTAGAGGCATACAGGCACACATCACGCAATTAACCTTTACCAAATTTCCGAGCCATTCCCTCACTCTCCCTCCTTATGTTTGGCTTAGTGATTGATTTTAAAATGTTTGTTAATGTACATCATGAACGTTAGAGAATTTCCCTTTACCCCCTCCCATCCCTCTCTTAGGTCACCTTATTTGCTCATCTATACTATCTCCTTTGTCTAGAGTTCCTCTTATGGTCCATTTTCTTCCTAGCATTTGCATATTAGGGAGAGCATTTGATCTCTCATTTTGTGACTGACTAATCTCAGAATAATGTTCTCCTTTTCCATCCATTTTCCTGTAAATGGCGTAGTTGTGTTTTTCTTTATGGCTGAGTATAATTCTATTGTGTACATATCCCATAGTTTTGCAATCCATTCATCTGCTGATGGCCATCTTGGCTGATACTATAGTTTGGCAATGGTGAATTGTACAGCTATGAACATAGAAACATATGCATTAGTTTAGTAGTTTGGTTTCCATTCTTTTGAGTAGATACCCAGAAGTAGTATTGTGGGATCATATAGTAAGTTCATTGCCATTCTTTTGGGGATCCTCCATACTGTTTTTTAACGTGGTTGCATCAAAATTGCCATACTTCCAAAGTGATCTACAGATTTAACGCAATACCCATTAAGTTACCAAGGCCATTCCTTATAGACATAGAAAAATCAGTCTTTTAAATTCATTTTGAATAAGGAATCCCCCAGAATGGCCAAATTAGTTCTCAGTAACAAAAAAAAAATTCAGAAGGAATCACAATACCTGACTTTAAACTATACTACAAAGTCATAGTAATAAAAAAAGCATGGTACTGGCACAAAAACAGATACATAGACCAATGGAGCAGAATAGAAAACTCAGAAACAAATTTGCACACTTATAGCCAATTCATTTTTGACAAAGGCACTAAAAATATACATAGAAAAAAAAGCCTCTTCAACAAATGGTATTGGCAAAACTTGTTAATCATATGCAGAAAAATATGTAAAATTTAAATGTAGGTAAAGTCTGTGAAAGATATGTATCATTCCTCTATAACACATTTTCCATATTCTTTAAAAATGAGGCTCATTTGTAATAGAAACTAATTTTTGGTTTTATACATGAGGTAAAAAGTAAGTATAATAATGTTCTTCATACTTTGAATTTTCTATTACAGTTTTTTTTTATCAAAAGAATACCAAGAAGCTGGGCATGGTGGTGCACACTTGTAATCCAAGCATTTGTGGGGCTGAGACCGGAGGATCGTGTTTTCTGGACAGCCTCAGCTACTTAGTAAGGGCCTCCTACAACTTAGTGAGACCCTGTTTCAAAATAAAGAATAAAAAACAGGGCAGAGGTTGAAGATTGGAGATCAAATGTCCTTGGGTTCCATCCCCAGACTTGCAAAAAAAAAAAAAAAAAGCATATCAAGAAAACATTCAGTAAATATAAGAGTAAATAAATTCCTTATTGGAAAAATTCTTGGTATTTATTGTATATTTCTTATTACTTAAAATAAGCAATAAGTGTTATTTATTTTTAATTTAATTTTTTGTACTGAAGATGGAAACCAAGTCCCTTCTACCTTTGGGCTATACCTTCAGATCTATTATATGTTTGTATTTGAAAACAGGGTCTCACTAAGTTGTTTAAAGCCTCACTAATGAGTTTCAGCCTCCCAAGTACTGGTATTACAAGCATGCACCATCATGCATGGCTGTTTAATTTATTTTATGTAATGATAAATCACATATCAATAGTATTTTCTTTTTTTTTTTGCCATTCCCACTGTTCTTTTTCTTTTGTAGAATATTCTTCTGTGTCTCAATTCTGTTTGAGCAATTTTTATTTCATATCAAACTGTTGTTCATTATTATTAGTCTAGACTAGGGAGTAGAAAAAAAGGGATGACTGTCCAATCATCATTCAATAAAAATCCTATTGTCTATTAAAGCCATTTTATTTATTTATTTATTTATTTATTTATTTATTTATTTATTTGGTGGTACTGGGGTTCCTGGAAGCCCTTCTACTTCCGGGCTACACTCCCAGACCTATTTTATATTTTTATTTGGAAACAGGGTCTCTTAAGCCAGTGGCGATCCTCCTGTCTCCGCCTCCCAACCGCGGGGATTACAAGCTTGCGCCTCCACGCCCGGCTTTATCAAAGCCATTTTAATCAAGTAACTTTTTTGTAAATATTTGTTAAAAATGGAAACTTTATGGATGAAATCTATATTTCTTACATTAGCTAAGTACATTTTAACTTTCTTGTTTTTCTAAGATCCAGAAATCCACTTGAAATAGTAAACATTCAACATATTATTTATATAGCATGTGGTCAAATGGTTTATAGTGCTTCCGAAAATATTTTTAATAATTTTATCAGCATTCTGATTGATTTTCTTCATCTTCTAATTTTGCCGTTTTAATTTTTTATTGGTGCATTATAGTCATACATCTTAATAGAATACAAGATGGTAGAGGCGTACATGCACACATTACTCATTTAGCCCTTACCTAATTCTGATCTCATTCCTTCCCCACTTCCTCTGTATGTTTGCTTATCAAAACCAAGTTTAGATAGTGCCATTGAGAATATGGATTAAAAAAATCCATCCCAGATATTGGAACTAGGAATTACATTGGTGACCAAAATTTATTAAAGAATGTCACTCCTGGAAAGCCCAATTAGAGGTTAATGAAAGAAGTTCTCTGTCTATGGCAGTGGGTCACTATGTCACCTACCCAGCAGAATTCCAAAATTGCTGAGTGTGCATCTCAAGCCTTCCTTTTCGCAGGTAGAAATTTGTATTTTAGTTCTATTTCCAGTATACCAAAAAGCAGTTGGTGTAAAACTTATCATTAAGTTCTAAATTCTGCAAACTTGTTAAGTTACTATGAATCTGATGGATAATAATGCACATGCCCTAGAGAGTTTAACGATTAAGCTGGATCATGTTGTTGAATAAAACTCTGAATTTCTTCCTCCTGGGGAAGGATAGAAATGACATGTGCATGAGAAAAAAAGCAAAGGAATATCTGGTGACTACAAGAGAAGACTGGCCAGGAATAGCTATCAACAATACTAAGGTCCTCTTCCTTTTTGGATATGCAGCTAGACCACATTTTTCCATCATTTTTTTCCTTCCAGGTAGAGCATATAACTAGCTCTTATTTTTCTCAGTGAGTATCTTGAAGAAACAGAAGATAATAGTGATATTAAAGAACCCAAGTTACTGAAACCACACAGGAATGAGCACCATAAAAACATCCCAGACTGCAGAATATACAAGAAGTTAACTGTATTAAGCCACTGAGGCTTGATGCATTTGCTTGCTTGTTTGTTTTACTGATTATCTAAAATTTCAAGAAAAATTGAAATAAGATATCATTAAACCTGGTAGAATGAGTCCATAAATAAAAAACAAAGAAATGGCAGAAAACATAAGTTTGTACCAACAAACTACACTTAATTTTACTTTGGAAAGATCTGTGAAATTCAGTCTATCTGGTTTACTATTAAAGAACTGAAGAAAAGCAGAGAATAATACAGATATATGATATTAGGAAAAAAGGGAAAATAGAATAAACATTAGAAAATTTTAAAATGTGATCAAGTTGTTAGTTTGATCTATTGTAAACCTAGGCAAAATGAAAAATTCTTTAGAGTTGAGAGAGTAGAACTTTAAAAAAAAAAAAAAGACCTGTTGCATCTAAGGATATTGAATTACTCATAAAATGTATCAACCAAAACACAAAACAGCAGTTTTAGATGGCTTTAAAGTGATACTTTATACCTTGAAAAATAGAGAATTTAAATATTTTAAAATATATTTTGCTCTAAATGACAATTGAAAATATGCAAACTTCCCCAAAGCATTTTATGATATTCTAATGCTTTGAAAATAAAGTCAAATAATTCATAAAGAGAAAAAAAATACAATCACAGGATCTTGAATTATAAAGTATTAGAATAAAAACAAATACTTAGAAATCATCATATCTTAACTTAGAATTTATTTAAAACAAAAAATATTACTATATCAAGCTAAATTAAAGAAACCTTATAACGTTGGTTTTATGTATATAATACAAACAAAAATTTGGTTGAGGCAAAGCAATTCAATTTCACCACTGAGAAGAATCAACATATGGGAATGATGAGGAGCTTCAAATGTATATGCTGCGTTTTATTATTTAGAACTCTGTCGTAATATATGACAACATTTTAGCATTTGTTAAATCTGATGTTTTATAACTGCCCATTCTATCATTTTCACCCCCACATCTTAAAATTTCATCATTATAAATCAAGAAAATTTATTCACATAGGAACTTAACTCACCTAGGATTATTTTGAAAATAAACATGGGTTACTCAAATATTTTTGAACAATCAAAAATATTCATGAACTAGAAAAATAAAATAATGAGATTCTTGTATAGTCTAAACTATTATTTAACTTTAAGTCAACAAAGAGTAATACATATATGTTTGTCCAAAGAACACATCCTTAATGTGTGGATTAGAAGCCCAATTTTGCAATCAGCCAGTTCATTTATATACAATATGATCAAATTGTCTTCCTTTATATGACAGATGACCCAATTGTTCTTCAGAATCTTAATTCTATGAAAAAGTCTCAAATCTTAATTCTATGAAAAAGAATTCTGAGTGTTTCTCAGTAAACCAAGAGGCCATTTTTATTCGATTTGTAGAAGATATCATAGTATAAGTTTCACAGTTTTGGCACATATATTGGAAGGTACAACCATAAAGAGAAGTATTCTTTCTGCTTATAAATGGAACAGAAGTGACTTGTGATGACAAAACAACGCTTTGATATGCAGAGAACACTAGCCCTTTTGCCTTAAAGGATGAGGTGTATAAGATGAAATGGCAGTGAATGGGAGAAAACAGTAGTAACAAGTAGAAAGATCTCAACTGTCAGCATTAGCAAGTCTTGGAAGATTTTAGAAGCAGGCAACAAAAGGGCAGGCCAAAAAGAAGAGAAAAGAAGAGCAAATTTGATATTAAATTTTCATTTTTGATAAATCAGATCTCACAAAATAAATAAGAACATAGAAAAGTAGGTGGAGGAAAGGTGACTAACGTCTTTATTTCACTGGAGTCCATAGATCACATTTCATTCTTGATGTTGGCACTTGGACATTAAAGTGTATGTGTATTAAGAAAGGAGTATCATGTTCAAAAAGCCAGAAAAGTATTGATCATCAAAGGGTATAAGCAGGTTGTTGGGATTCAAATTTTAAAGTAAATATTTTTTAAATGAAAAAGAAATTTAAAGCAAAATAAAACAGGAAGTAAAATAGAGAAAACAAAGCAACTTTAAAAAGATGAATACATTTGGACCAATGTAAGGATTACTGCACTTATTAAAATAGATTATTATAGGAAGACAGAAGGAAATTTCACTAGTAGTGTAGCAGATAACCCACCTCAGGTAAACTTTGAACCTAACTTTTCCCATGTCTTCCCCAAATAAAAGAAAAAAAGCACCCCTCCCACATCCACCCAACATATTTGGAGGCCTGGGAGAACAAACCAAAACTGGTTTGACTTGTAGATTGGCTTCACACAAGGTGAGATCCACACTATGTGGCTCTTCTGCTTCCTAATAAGTGTATTGTGAGTGTGTGAGTGTGAGTGTGTATATGTGTGTGTGTGTGTGTGTCTTATAGCTATCTGCAATCTATATAGTTTTTACCAAAATCACAGTAAATATTAGAAAGTAAGGCTATATAAGCATAGTCTGAATATATGCCATTTTCAATATGTTCCACATAAAAATAAAAAATAAATAAAAATAAATAAATAAAAATAAAGTAAGCCTATATAGGTTATGTTCTCTTGTGATAGCTGTGAAATAAATTTAGAAAATTTTATTGAAAGAGAAACAACAAATTAGGAACAAAAATACCCAGAAATGGTATTGCTGGATCATATGGTAGGTTCATTCACCTTCTTCTGAGGATTCTCCACACTGTTTTCCAAAGTGATTTCATTAGTTTGCAATCCCAACAAAATATTAGAGTTCCTGATTCTCCATATCCTCACCAGTATTTGTTGTGGTATGAGTTTTTAATGATTAACTTTCTAATTGGGGTTAGGTGAAATCTCAGAGTAGTTTAAATTTATTTGCATCTCTCTGATTGCTAATGATGTTGAACAATTTTCATGCATTTATCTTCTTTTGTGAAATGTCTACTTAGCTCACTTGCCCATTTTTTGATTGGGTTGTTTGTTTTCTTAGTGGTGAGATTTTTTTAGTTCTCTGGTATATTCTAGATATTAGTTCTTTATCAGAGGAATAGTTGGCAAAACTTTTGTCAGCTCTCTGCTGAGGTTCTTTGTTTTGTTTTGTTTTTTTTTGCAGTACTGGAGATGGAACCCAGGGGCATTCTACCTCCGAGCTACAACCCTAGCTCTACTTTTCTTTTAGTCTTTATTTTGAAACAGGGTGTCACTGAGTTGCAAAAGGCCTCCTTAATTAGCTGAGGCTGTCCATGAACTGCAGTCCTCCTTTCTCAGTTTTCTGAATGCTGGGATTACAAGCGTGCTTCACCATGCCCAGCTCTCTGTTGAGGTTTATGATAGTTTCCTTTGCTGCACAGAAGCTCTTCAGTTTAATGCAATATCACATATTGATTGTCCTTTTAATTTATTGTGCCTTTGGGGTCTTGTTGAGAATATTGAAACCTGTGCTTTGTGTTGTAGTGTTAGACCTATGTCCACTTCAAGGACCTCAAGGTCTCTGATCTAATTTACAGGTCTTTGATCCACCTTGAATTGACTCTTGTGCAGGGTGAGAAAGTGAGATTTCCATTTATCTGCATATGGATAACCAGTTTTGCCAACACCATTTGTTGAAGAGGCTATCCTTTTTTCAGTGAATGTTATTGGCCTCTTTGTCAAAATTCAATTTGTTGTAAATGTGTGGATTTGTTTCTCAGCCTTCTGTTCTCCATTGGTCTATGTGTCTATTTTTGTGCCAATATCATGCTGTTTTTATTACTAAGGCTTTATAGTATAGTTTGAAGTCAAGTATTATGAAGCCTCTGTATGGTTCTTATCACTGAGAACTCCTTTGGCTATTTTGGATTTTTGTTTTTCCAATAAATTTAAGAGCTAATTTTTCTATTTCTATGAAGAATGTACTTGGTAATTTAATAGGTACTACATTGAAGATCACTTTTGGAAGAGTGGCCACTTTGATATTTATTTTGCCTATCCAAAAGCATGAGTGATTCTTCCATCCTCTAAGATCTTCAATTTTGTTTTTCACTGTTTCATAATTTTTCTTGAAGAGGTCTTTTACTTCCTTTCTTAGGTTGATTCCTAAGTATTTTATTGTTTTGGGAATATCTTGAGAGAAAATATTTTTTGAATTTCTTTTTTAGTGGATTTACGATTGGTATATAGGAAAACTTCTAATTTTTTAAGATTGATTTTGTATTCAGGCACTTTGCTACATTTGTTGATCAGTTCTGTAAGCCTTTTGGTTGACTTTGTTATGTCTTCTAAGTATAATGTCATGTCATCTGCAAATAGAGGTAGTTTCAGTTCTTTTTCTATATGTATTCCTTTGATTTCCTTCTCTTGCCTCATTGTTCTAGCTAGAGTCTCAGGTATTATATTGAAAAGGAGTGGTGATAATGGACATCCTCGTCTTGTTCCTATTTTTAAGGGAAACTCTCATAGTTTTCCCCCATTTGGTATGATGTTGGCTGTGGGGATATTGTATATCAACATTATGATACTGAGGTATACTGCTTCTATTCTCATTCTCTTCAGTGTTTTTAGCATGAATGGGTGTTGGATTTTGTCAATAGCTTTTTTAGTGTCTATTGAAATGATGTGATTTCTCTTTTTACTTTTGTTTATGTGGTGTATTACATACATTGTTTTTGGTATGTGGAACTAAGGCTTGTGTCCCTGGAATGGACCCAAGTTGGTCATATATAATTCTCTTGATTTGATTTTGAATAAGCATTTCTAGTATTTTTTTTAGAAGTTTTGCATCTAAGTTCATCAACGATATTGGCAATGTCAAGCAACTATGGATTTTGGGTAATAGTGAGGTGTTAATGTAGTTTCATCAATTGTGCTACTTTGGTCAGAAATATTGATAATAGGGAAGACAAGATGTGTATGGGGGTGAGGCACATCTGTATTTCCTGCTTAATTTTTCTTTAAGAGCTAAACTCTAAAAATATCTATTTAAAATAAGTATTTTAATTATGTAAAATATTTGACCTATGTTTGGCATAGGTAATCAGGTCTAACTAAGCTCATAAAATATATCTTAGTAGCAGATAGAGAAAATATCATTGTTTGAAAGAATATCACACACATATGCACTCATATTTTGTTTAAAAGGCTGACCTATTTATGAATCTATTTAAATTGTGGTAGTATTTCAAACATCTTATTTAATTGTGCCCTGTGAAACAAATTATGATTTTTCAATTTTGTACTAATACACAAAGCTTAATGAAGACCATCTGTCCCTCAAAGCAGTTTACAGCTTTATGTCAGTCAACCAAGACTATACTTCTATTGGTTTAATTTTTATCAGAACTAAGAAATTAATAATCATTTTATTATTGCTTTGATGTTTTTATATACTTATATTTTATTATTAAAGATGTATTATATATGAAAAAGAAGACATGTCAGTCAGGAAGGAGATAATATATAAAATTTCCAGATAAAATCTTGAATCATAAATTTTATTTTAGTGACAATATAATACCAACTGTTATATTACTCACAAATGGTTTCTTTTATTTTTAAATGTATAATGCCATAAGCAACTCTTATGAGTTGAAATAATTTTTATAGTTTTGGAATTTGTTTTCTCACAACACAAATATATTTTTCTATAGCAAATATTTCAAAGACTGAAAGAAATTTAGTTTTCTTTATACCTATATGAGGAAGTTGTAGTGAATTAATAGGCATATTTTTCTTTCCTGTCCTAGAATGATTATATTTTATCAATCAAAATTATATTGAGCCTATAAGATAAACTTAATGTGTTATAGAAAGAAGAGGAGGGAAATTTAATTTTTCTGCATTTCACAATTTTAAATAAATTTTAAAGTAAATTTCATGTTTTTTTGATATATTGGCTGTTATTATTTTCAGAAGCACATACTAAGGATCTATTGATTTCTAGGTCTTTTCTATACATTTGATATAATATCCAAAAGGCACATGAGCCTGTGACTTCTATTATTTTTTTCAGCTTCAAATATAGTCTTGTATATTTATCTTTACTCAAGTCCAGATATCACCTAAACTATATGAATTTGAATATTTAGGTTTGAATAGGGGTATGAAGAATAGTCTAGAATATATTCTTTATATTTTTGTCTTGAATAATTAAATTAAAAATTTTAAAGCACCATGTTTTATTGATTATATTTAATCTCTTCTACCATCTTAGCCTCTAATAGATCTCTCTCATTAAATACTTTAGACCTTCTAGATCTCAGTGGTCTATGGGAGCGTTTTGCCTTTTTGTTCTAAACCAAGCTTGCCCTATGCTAGTTAGAACTCTGACTAACCTCTGATTGCACCCACACTTAAACTAGGCTTAACTAACATCATGCCCCAGAACTTTATATTGGTGCTGGTGTTTGAGACATCATCTGTGCACAACCTGAAAGTTCATTCTATTAGGTGAACTGTTGATCAATAGGATCACTAGATAATTCTCTCTAAAGGACTCATGGAGGTGCTTAGAGTGGATCCTCCAGAAAAATGCACAGCCATGCTTGGGAGCAAGCACCCAGATCTTCCTGTCTCAGCATCCCAAATACTGGGATTACAAGTAGGCACCACCATGCCCAGCTTACTTCTGGCTTTTTACTTTCTTAACCAGTTTAGCTGAACAATGAATCCTATATTTAATCAAGCTTGTGGCTTCTTTTGTATCAAAATATTTTAAGCTTTTAAAATATTTACCTTTTCTATCCAAAGTAATAAAATATTTAACCTCATACCTAGGAGAGCCAGTCTAAAGTCACATCCATTTATTCTACAAGCCTATGAGGTCAACTCTTAGTTCTTTAATAATGATACATTGGTATTTTGCATGATATGAATGAAATGGTAAATGCAATAGCCTCCAAATAACCAATATGATAGATAAATGAGAAATATAGTTAATATGTAATTCAAGATATACAGAAGATATGTTATAAATTGTGCAATGCAAGATGAAACTACAGTTATATTTTTTGTAATGGTCATAATTTCAGAGTTAGTGTATATGGTTTCCTTCATCTACCATCCACATTAATTTGCCTTTAATATTCAGTCACTTTCTCAGCCAATAGTTTTATTTTACAAATAGGGTGAGCTCAAACTTTCTTCTTACATTATTGTTGTGCTATCAGAGTTCAAAGAAATCTTTTGAATTTTAATTATTTTTACTGAGCAATTCCACATGGCTAACAAATTGATGTTTTGTGATTTTTTTTAATTATTAGAAATCTTCCAAAAAACAAAGAAGAAATTTGAAATATTCTTTAATTTTATGATCAAAAGTTGTTTCTGCATCACTCATTAGTTTTCACTCATTCTAAAAGTGACTAAAATAGAAAGAAGTTGATGAAGAATGGAATTACCCACTAGGCTCATAAAATAGTACATATATTAAAGGTTTTAATTTTTTGCTGGGCGTGGTGGCGCACGCTCATAATCTCCGCACTTGGGAGGCTGAGACAGGAGGATCGCACGGGTTCGAAGCTAGCCTCAGCTACATAGTGAGGCTCTCAGCAACTTAGTGAGACCCTGTGTCCAAATAAAATATAAAAAAGGTCTGGGAGTATAGCCCGGAGGTAGAAAGCCTCTGGATTCCACCCCCAGTACCACCAAAAGAAAAAAAAAATGTTTTAAATTTTTTATTAAACTTAGAAATTCAGATCTTGAAAATCTTAATATTTGCTGAACTTTGAAAACACAGATTTTATATTTTCTGATAAAGCGATGGAGAGTAAAAATATTTTATTTTAAGGTAATTATTATATATATATATATATATATATATATATATATATATATTTTTTTTTTTAATTTCTTTTTAGAACCTGCGCGATCCTCCTGTTTCCACCTCCCAAGTGGGGATTACAAGCGTGCGCCACCACGCCCGGTTTATATTTTGTAATATTTTTTTGTTTTTTGTTTTTTGTTTTGGTGGTACTGGGGTTCCTGGAAGCCCTTCTACCTCTGGGCTACACTCCCAGACCTATATTATATATATATTTTTTGGAAACAGGGTCTCTTAAGCCAGAGCGGCTGCCTTCGAACCTGCGCGATCCTCCTGTCTCTGCCTCCCAAACGCAGATTACAAGCGTGCGCCACTATGCCCGGCTATTTTTTAATTTTTGATAACTAGGTATAGAATATGTTGAGTATCTGTAGGTTTATCATTAGATGAAATAATAAATAAAAATAATATCTTTAGCCGGGCGTGGTGGTGCACTCTTGTAATCCCTTTATATAATTTTTAAAAGTCCACTCTCATTATATAATTGAATCAATAGATTATATTGTTATTCTGATGTCAGAATGCAAGAATTCCATAACGTCCTTATATAAGTTTCTTTTGCCAGCAACACTTAGCTTATAATGATTTCAGAAACAATAAATGTAAATCATACGGAGTATTATGCTTATACAATTAGGATTAACCAACATTTTCTTGGGATAAGTAGTATAATTACCTTTGTTCATTCAGATATTTCTACACATGGTTGTAATGAAGAGCTAATGATGTTTATTGTGGAAGTTGAGAGCAGCTGAATGGTTTAAATTAGATAATGCCCAGCTGCTACTTACTTCAGAAATTGGTTGGTACTCAGAAAGTGCTATTCTTAAGGCCAAAGAGAGATGTATGACATGGTTAGATACTCAGGAATCACAGTTGCAAGAGAAGATGGATTTTTTGAGTTAAAAATTTTTACTATTAGGATAATATCCAGCTTATATTAGGACTTACAACCCCCATTCCTGACCCCCAAACTCAGAACCATGTTATTTGTATGCTAATCATAATTTCATGGGTATAATAGGTGTTTGTAAATTGAATATCCAGACTTAAGTATATTTATTGACTTTATATATATGTAAACATACATATAGTTATATTACATAATCTAGTTATATCAAATATTATGTAATAAAGTTATTTTATATCAAATTATATGTATATAAATTATATATAGTTATGTAAACTTTTATATATGGATATATATGCATAAAAATGTCAACACTCTTAAAAATACATGATTGTTCTAGCTTCTATTAGTGTTGTTACTAATGATTACATTTCTATATTTCTATCACTGGTGATTATATTTCTAAGAGTGTTTGTTATTTCTTAGCACTGCTGATTACAGAGATGTAGGAAATTTGAAGTTTTTTTCTACTATGATTAGTTCTCCTTTGGTGGTTTTTTTAATTGTCATAACATTAACTATTTTAAAAATGAATTAATTGCTATTGATAAGGAAATAATCAATGATTCAGTGTATCCATTTATAATGCAGATCACTAAGTTGTTGGTGATAAAATATTTTGGTTGGCCACACTAATTTATTAAAACAGCATGTTATATATTCTGATAAGCTGTAGTGACTTTGGTTTTCTTATGTAATAGAACAAACAAGTGTTCAAAGTGTAGCAGAGAATGGTATGTAATTTATTTCTGAAAAGTTTCTTTGTTATCTAGATTTGGTTTTAATAAAAATTTTAAATGTGGGAGATTTCAAAGAATTCTTCTTAACTTTACAAATTGTGTTCTGTTTTCCAGAACCACAATTATTTGGTTAAAATGACTTCAATTTGAGTATGCATCAGGCCCCAAAACTGAAAATCCAAGACTTTGTCATTTAAAAATGAAGACTTCACACAATGCTTTTCTTTGTTCAGTGAGAATGTCTATATGCTGCCCAATAATGGGGCCAATTCTTCTCTATTTTGAAAGACATGAAAATTCAACTTTCTGTGATAATCAGCTTGAAGAATTTTCTATATTTAGTGTCTTATTTAGCGTCTTGGTTTTTCTTCAAATAAATCACATATCTCAAATATCTCTTCAAACAGAGGCATGACCAGTCTGTACAGGGATGTCAATTCATGTTGAAAAATTAATTAAGCATTGACCAGTTCTAGGATAGTTGAGTTAGAGAAATTCCCAGCTTTTTATAGTAAAACTATTTTTACTTATATTAGACTCCGTGAGTTGTTTCTTCAACATAGTATAGCATCTGGGTTTTGGTTAATTTTCCTTTTAATATACATGCATTAAAACATAAAAGTTGCCGGGCATGGTGGCGCACGCTTGTAATCCCCGCACTTGGAAGGCAGAGACAGGAGGATCGTGCAGGTTCGAAGCCAGCCACGCTGACTTGAGACCCTGTTTCCAAATAAAACGTATAAAATAGGTTTGGGAGTGTATCCCCGAGGTAGAAGGGCTTCCAAGAACCCCAGTACCACCAAAATAAATAAATAGATAGATAAATAAATAAATAAATAAAATAAAACATAAAAGTTCCAATAAATTATTCTGAAAGACTGCAGTTCAAAACTTCAAAATATAAACTAGGTCTTTCCTTCCAGACTTGTTTTACAGAATAGTGTCTCCTAATTAAATAAATCGAAAGCCATAATTCAGGGTACATTAAGACAGGAGAATCTCAGTTCAAGCCCAGCCTCAGCTACTTCCTGAGGCCCTCTGGGAACTTAGTAAGGCCCTGTTTCAAAATAAAGAAAAAAAAAAAATAGGGCTGGAAGTATAGCTCAGAGGCAGAATGTCTCTGGTTCCACCCCTAGTACTGAAAAAAAAAAAAAAAAAAGATCAGCCTATAAATGTGTCCCAACTTTGACTCTTCAAGGGATAATAAAAATAGTCTTTAATTTTAAGGTATATAATGTTATATGATGAGATCCAAAAATTTTCATAATGTGGTAGAAACTTATCTATCTTAGGCAATCTTTTGCAAGATGTCCTTTTCTATTCAAACTTGTACTTTGCATATGCTAAACATGGTGACACAGGTATTCATACCCTGTGTAACTATTTATATACTCTTCTTTTTGCCAGTCCAGAAGGCATCTCACTTCTGCTACAAGGCATTCTTGACCATATAGGTCTTTTTATCTTGGGCATATACTCCTTTATTTTTCAGTATGTTCATGAAACCCTAATAAATTATATAGCTTCTTTGCTCTTCCATTTCTCTGCCTTCAAGTACCTCAAAAATATTCCACATCATATAAAAATGATCTTTTGCTATAAAAGTATACATGTTATTAATCACAGTATATGGAGATATTTAATGTAAAGATTGCCTGAAACTCTTGCTTTCATGAGGAAATGATTTTGTTTTGCTTTTTTACACACACACACACATATATATATATATATATATATACACACATATATGACATCTCTCTCTCTCTATATATATATATATAGATATCCACATATATCTATATATCTAGAGATACATATCTATATATCTGCATATGTATCTATCTGTATATATGTATATATGTTTATCCGCATATATATATCTGTATGCATATATATGTATATATATATATATATCGAGAGAGAGAGAGAGAGAGAGAGAGAGAGAATTGGTACACATACATCTTAATGGAGTACAAGATGGTAGAGGCATACATGCACACATCACCTTTTATCCCTCTCCAATTCCCAGCCCTTCCCTTCCCTCTCTCTCCTTCTCATGTTTGGTTTACTGATTGACTTTGATATGTTTATGATTTTGATATGTACATTATGAAATTTCTTTCTTCCCCTCTCATAATCCTCAGGTTGCCTTATTTGCTCATCTATAGTTTCTCCTTTTTTCTAGAAGTCCCCTATGACCCTTTTTCTTCCCAGCTCCTGCATATTAGGAAGAGCATGTGATTTCTTCTTATGACTTACCAATCTCAATTAGCATAATGTTCTCCTGTTTGATCAATTTCCTAATGGTGTAATTGTGTTTTTCTTTATGGCTGAGTAAAATTCCATTGTGTACATATCCCATAGTTTTGTAATCCATTCATCTGTTGATGGACATCGGCTGGTTCCATAGTTTAGCAATTGTAAATTTTGCAGCTATGAACATAGATACATATGCATTAGTTTTGTAGTTTGGTTTTTATTAATTTGGGTAGATACCCAGAAGTGGTGTTTCTGGATCATATGGTAGGTTCATTCCCATTCTTTTGAGGATCCTCCATACTGTTTTCCAAAGTGGTTGCACTAATTTGCAATCTGACCAACAATGTACTAGAGTTCCCACTTCTCCACATCCTTGGAAGCATTTCTCCTTGTGTTTTTAATGATGGTCATTCTAGTTGGAGTTAGGTGAAATCTCAGGGTAGTTTTGATTTGCATCTCTGATTACTAATGATGGTGAACATTTTTTCATACATCTATTGGGCATTTAAATTTCTTCTTTTGTGAAATGTCTTTTTAGTTAACTTTCCCATTTTTTATTGGGTTATTTGTTTTCTTAGTGCTGAGTTTCTTGACTTCTCTGTATATTCTAGATATTAGTCCTCTATCAGAGGAATAGTTAGCAAAAATATTTTTCCCATTCTGTCAGCTCTCTGTTGGGGTTTCTGATAGTTTCCTTTGCTGCATAGAAGTTCCTCAATTTCAAGCAATCCCATATATTGATCTTCCTTTTAATTTCTTCTGCCTTTGGAGTCATGTTGAGAAAGTTTTGACCTGTGCCTATGTATTGAAGTGTTAGACCTATGCCCTCTTCAAGAAGCTGCAAGGTCTCTGGTCTGATTTCTTATCCATCTTGAACTGACTCTTGTGCAAGGTGAGAAAGTAGATTTTATTTTCACTTTTCTGCATATAGTTGAGCAGTTTTGTCAACACTATTTGTTGAACAGGCTAACTTTTTTTCCAGCTTTTTTGGTTTCTTTGTCAGAAATTAATTGGCCTTAAATGTTGGGATTTGTTTCTGAGTCTTTTATTTTGCTCAATTAGTCTTGATAGTATACTTAGAAGTCCCAAAAAACTAAAAAAAAAAAAAGGCTTATAGAACTGATTAACAAATTCAGCAGTATCTGAAACAAAATCAGTCTTAAAAAATTAGAAGCTTTTCTGGGTGCCAACCTTAAACCCAATTTTTATTTATTTCCACATAGTCATTAATGCTGCATAACTTGTATAAAAAACTTTTATTTATTCCAAAGTAATCTGGGATTATTTAAATATTATTTTCAGGTTTAAAAGTCAGATAAATGGCTGGGTGTGGTGGTGCATGCTTGTAATCCCAGCAATTGGAAAGTTGAGCTGAGGACAGCCTCAGCTGCTTAGTAAGGCCCTCTGAAACTTAGTGAGAGCCTGTTTCAAAGCAAAGAATAAAAAAATAGGGCAAGGGGTGTAGCTCAGAGGTTGAATGCCCCTGGGTTCCATCCCCAGACCCAAAAACACACACAAAAAACTCAGATAAAGTGTGTACATGGTGGTACACACTTGTAATCCCAGCGCTTGGGAGGCTAAGACATGAGGATTGCACAGGTTCGAAGCCAGCCTCAGCTACTTAATGAGGCTCTTAGTAATTAGTGAGATCCTGTTTCCAAATAAAATATAAAATAGGTCTGGGAGTATAGACCGGAGGTAGAAAGCCCCTGGATTCTACCCCTAGTACCACCAAAATAAAAGTCAGATAAATGACAACATACTAAATTTTTTTTCTATTGATAACAATTGTATTTGTGTGTGTATATAAAGTTGTCATAGAATTAATTTTGCCTTATAATTAATTTTGCATATTTTCTTGTAAATAATCAATATTAAAATATATACATTATTCAAAATTATATCAATGATTTTGTAACTTAATTATTTTGTCATTTTAATGTAATGTTTAGTTGTCTTATACCTAAAATGGAAGGAGTAATTTGTCAAACACTTTAAATTTTTTTCTATAATTAATTTGCTCATATTTATCACATTTGTTATATAATTGACTTGTAAAATTATGAAAAAAAAATTCAGAAGCTTTCCTGAAAAAAAAAATTCAGAAGCTTTCCTGTATGCCAACCATAAATCCACTGTGAAAGAAATCCAGAAAACACTTCCACTCAGGATATCCCACAAAAAATACAATACTTAGAAATAAATCTAACCTAGAAAGTAACAACCTTGACAAAGAAAATTATGAAACATTAAGGCCGGGCATGGTGGTGCACGCTTGTAATCCCCGCACTTGGGAGGCAGAGACAGGAGGATCGCACAGGTTCAAAGCCAGCCGTCCTGTCCTGTTTCCAAATAAAAATATAAAAAATAGGTGTCTGGGAGTGTAGCCCGGAGGTAGAAGGGTTTCCAGGAACCCCAGTACCACCAAAAAAAAAAAAAAAAAAGAAGGAAAGAAAGAAAGAAAGAATGAATGTTAAAAAAAGGAATCTAAGACCTTAGGAGATGAAAAGATCATCCATGTTTTTGGATTAGCAGAGTGGCAATTCTTCTAATAGTGATCTATAGAGTCAATGCAATACCCATTAAAATACCAAGGTCATTTCTAACAGACATAAAAAAAATCAGTCGTGAAATTCACTTGGAACAACAAAAAACCCAGAATAGCCAAAGTAGTTCTCAGCAGCAAGAACCATCCCAGAGGCATCACAATACCTGACTTCAAACTATAATACAAAGTTATAGTAATAAAAATAGCATGGTACTGGCATATTATTTATTTTTAAATTTTATTTTATTGAACAAATAATTATATCTATGGGATAAAATATATTAATTTTATTATTAATTATTATTATTTTAATTATATATATTTATGGCATATACTTGTCACAGTATATCACATTTGATACACATATACAATGCATAGTGATCAGAGGAAAGCAGTTAGCATTTTTATTTCCTTAAACTGTTTTTAAGTGTAATGTTTTCCTTTCTTTAAGATTACTTTTCTTTTAAGCTTAATCTCACTTTTTTATATTTTCATAAAATATATGGGATTATTGTAAACTATTGTTATACCACTCTTCTGTGGAATTCTAGAATTTATTACTTCTTTCTGGTTTTGGTCCTTGTTTTTCAACCTCTATCTCCCCTTATCACCATCTTCCTTAGTCTCTAGAAATTGCTACTCTATATTCAGATTGATCTTTTTAAAACCTCTACATATGAAGAACAATGTGTGATACTTGGTTTTCTGTGTTTGATTTACTTTACTTAACATATTTCCTCCAGTTACATCCATTGTGCTTTAGGTGACAAGATTTTCTTCTTCTTTGTGGCTGAATAATATTCCATTATGCATATATACCACACTTTTTTCTCCATTCACCCAATGATCAGAAAAACATGTTGATTCCACATATTATCTGTAGGATGAGTATATATCTACCTGGGAATGGAGAGACGGATTAAATGGAAGGTACATTTTTAGTTTTTTGAGGAACCTCCATATTGTTCTTTGTAATAGTTCCACTAGTTTCCATTTTTACCATCAGTGTGGAAAATTTTCATTTTTCCCATGATACACAGTATCAACTGTCCCATAACATGTATTTCTTTATTACCCTGCCTTCCACCAGAATGTAAACTCTCCAGGAGAGAATCCTTTGTTCGTTGTATTTATTACTTATTCTCTCACATCTATGATACTGCAGGAAAACACTCCATAAGCCTTTGGAGCTTTATTGAGTGAAAAGCCACAAATTGTACTAATGTATTAGATTAAGAAAAATTGGTTTTTATAAAGATCAACAAAAATAGGTCACAAAGCACTTAATTTTCTGGCTTCTGTTATTATTTATTTCAAGGGTGATAAGTATTTAAGTGATTATAGACACATGGGCATATTTAGAACCTATTTTCCCTTTTTATAATCTAGGTTCTATAATTATTTCAAATATCTTTTAGCAGTTTCTCAAAAATTACTATTTTCACTCTGTGCTTCACTAACTATTCAATAAATTATATGATAAGAGATAAATAATTTATCTAAATATTAAATTGTGCTATTCACATTTCATCATTTACTAAAAGCTATTTTTTAAAAAAGATTCTTTTGAGGGGACAGGTCTACTGTTAAAATTTTCTTTCAATATCTTGAGTTTCTGATTCTTTGTGAATTTATGCAGCACTCTCCAGGGAAATCTGACAATTTATATTAATGTAATTGTCAATATAAATATCCTGGAGTAATGGCATTTTATTGGCATGACTGAAAGTTCTTTCAGTAATTTAATTTGTATTGCTTTTAGCATAAGAACATTCATAAACAAGAAGTTCAAAAACATTAAAAACACCATTTCAATTGAACTTTATAATTGACTTTCTTGTTTTAAAAATAGAATCTAGTAACTTTAAGTTAATCAGCCTACAAGAAACTTTACACAGTAATGTTCAGTTTTCTTCTCTGGGATCATCTGGATTAATGTAATGTCTTAAATGAGAAAAATGATTTGTTACTCATGCAACCATGAAGATTTTTTATAATGATCTATAGTGTGATCGTTCCTCTTATATTTTATTGTGGAGATCACACAATGAGAAATCAAACATTTCTTACTTGCTACGGTCGAACATGCCTGTAATACCAGTACTTAGGAGGCTGAAATAGGAGGACCATGGGTTTGAGGCCAACCTCAGGAACTTGATAAGAATTTTTTTTTTCAAAATAAAAATAACAATCATTAAGAAGTCAAAAAACAATAAATGCTGGAAAGGATGTGAAGAAACAGGAATTCTATACTGCTGGTAGAAGAATAATTTGCTGGTAGAATTAGTATAGCCACTATGGTGATCCATGTGGAGATTCCTCAGAAAATGACTGTGCCACTCCTCAGCATCTTTCCAAAGAGACTGAAATCAGAATATCATAGTAATATATTCATATCTATGTTTCTAATAGCTCAAGTCACAATAAGAAAATTATGGAACCAACATAGGTTTCCATTAACAGATGAATGGATTATAAAATTCTGGGATATACACACAATGAAATTCTACTCAGCAATAAAGAAGAACAAAATTATGTAATTTTCTGGAAAACAGATGAACCCGGAGAACAATACCTTAACAGATTAGCTAGTCACAGAAAGTGAAGGGCCATCTGTGTTTCCTCATATGTGGAAGTTAGGGAGTAATTAGGATATAAGTGGGAGTTCAGATAATAGAGGAGAAACTCCACTGGAGCCAGGGAGGGGGTCTCGGGGACGGTGGG
This sequence comes from Muscardinus avellanarius, assembly GCF_963383645.1. Lineage (NCBI taxonomy): Eukaryota > Metazoa > Chordata > Mammalia > Rodentia > Gliridae > Muscardinus > Muscardinus avellanarius. The sequence continues at coordinate 157,505,615 of NC_137787.1, forward strand.
GGGAGGGAGAATCAGTGAAGGAAACACTGTGATTGACTGTATATATGTGAGAATACCAGTGTCAACCAACATCCTGTATGGGGAAATGGGGAGTGGGAAGGGAACCAGAAAGCCAAGTGTTGTGTGCATTATGTCACTATCCTTATGAAGTATATTATGATGTGAAGCTATAATACATCAATAAAAGTATAAAAAATGGGCAACTAATCTGAATAAAAAATAAAATAAGGCTGGGGGTATAGTTCAGATGTACAATACCCCTGCATTTAATTCCTAGTAGCACACACATGCATGTGCACACACACACACACACACACATACACAATTATACAAACACATACACACACACACGAATTACTGATTTTCTTAATTCATTTAATAAAAAAATACTCTCATATTCTATGTGCACGACCACACCCATTTGAGAGTTTGGATGCCCTTGGTGACAAAACTGTACTGTAATCATATTATGATTATTAGTACTGCACAATTATTTAAAGTTAAAACTGTCAAGCTGAAGTTTCTTTTAACACTCCTTTTCCAAATGAGGAAGTGCAGTCTTGATATGTACATAAATATTGTGATGAAAATATGCATCTATTCTGAGATATGTAGTCAATACTTCATTTTTATTTTGACTCAGTAGAAAAAACCTCAGGTAAGCACATCTTCCTGCCTTAACAACCACACTTCAGCTGCATTTGTGATGCAGATTTAAACTCAAAAGCCAACTCCTTAGATCAGGTTTCAGGAGACAGTAGCACAGGATGAGGAAAGATAGTGTTGTGGTAGAATTCCAGGAGCTTAATGCCAGCGCCAGAGCTTGTTTCTGTTTTCAGTGTTGACATACAAAGGGTTCAAGCATTTTCGAGGCATTATAACGTAGCTGAAATGCATGTGAAATGTGAGAGAAACTACACAGTGTTATTTGTAAGTAATTGTATATCTGCATACCTTTGAGGGAGAATGATAGAATTTATGAGAAAAAATAAATAAAAAAGAACATATGAGAGATAAGATTCAATGACAGAGAAAAGATATTTAAATTATTTTGATAACATTTAGGAAGTAAGATAACTAGGAAGTAAGAAAAATATTTTAGGAATTATAGATGTTACACAATTCTTAGGAAGATGAGATAAGAATTGGGGCTCACGGCAGTACACAACTTTCTGTCCCACCTTGTTAGAATGTAAGCTGTCTTAGGGAATAATTTTGTTTGTTCTGACTTCCTACAGGAAAGTTTGGCATAGTATGCAGCCAGCAAATATTTTTGAAGAAATTTAGTATATGAATTTAAATAGTAAGTTGGACTTTTCTCATAAACACATTGAAATTACTTGCTTGATGATAGACACTCAATGGTTTAACAAGAGGTTATCTTGAGTTAATGAAGTGTTTTTAAAATGGATTCACAAATTCCATTCTAGTAGATTTCAGATATCTAGAAATGAGAGGAAAAGGACTATTTCTTAAATTTTTGGTTTTCATATTGTGTTTCTTTGTTAGTATTTCCATAAAAAAGGACCATTGGCTGGGTGGCTTAAAAACACATACATTTATTTTATCACAGTTCTATAAGCTAGAAGCCCAAGACAAGTTGTCAGCAGATTTGAGTTCTTCTGAGGCTGTCTCTGGGTTTGGCAGATGGCTTCCATCTCTTTATGTCCTCCAATGACCTTTCTCATGTGGACATGTTGTGTGTGTCCACATGTCTTCTTTTTTATAATGGCATCATTTAGACTGATTAGAGAATTCCTATATGGCTCACCTTAACCTTAATTCCCCCTTTAAAAGTCCTATTTCCAAATAAGTCAGATTCTTAGGTACTAGAGGTTAGGACTTTAACATATGAATTTTGGGCCATAAGAAACACTATTGGTGAACAATTATCCTATGCCCGTCACTGGGTCTTAGAGATATAAAAAGAAAATGCACACTCTGGATTCATATAAAATCCTAAGAAAATCAAGAAAGAATAACAGGTTGCATCCAAATAAACATTTTCAATATATATATAAATGATATATTCTAAAGACAAAGCTATGCACGGTGTATAAGTGCATCATGAATCCTAGTGACATAAAGCATAATGCTGTAAGAAAAGGATGATTTATCTGAACCTGAGAGATGAAGAGAGACACAAGTCATCAAGAGAAAAACATTTAGTCAGCAGAAATGAACCCACTAGTATTTTCTTGTTTAAGAGATTCTAGTACTTCTGAGAAAATGGAAGTTGGGAAGATGTCTTTGGAGGAGGCAGGGCCCGGTGAGCTATGGAGCTGAGCTTTCATACCACTGGAAATGGGAGTCATGGGATGGTTCCACACTAGAAGTTACATGAACAATTTTTTTTAGAAAGTTCACCTTACAGAAGCAAAACTTGGATGGGGTCTCTCAGAACAGGAAGACAGTTTGAATGTGGTTGCTATGAGAGATGGCAGTAACATAAGTACATTAGAAACAGTGAAGGCTTAAAGAATTTGTGGCATATACATCAATGAAATTTTACTCAACCATGAAGAACAAAATTATACCATTTGCAGGAAATGGATGAAAGTATAAAATATTATGCTAATTGAGATCAACCTGTCTCAGAAAGTTCAGGGTCATGTACTTCCTCCCATAGGTATAAGCTTGAATGAAAATAGGTTACAAAAGGTATTTCAGTCAAATGAAGAGAGAAACTAGTAGAATAGAGGAAGGAGTTTGGAGGAGGGAATGAAGACTGGATGAGATGAGGCTTGAGGAAGGGAACAGTCCAAATAATGTTATATCCATATATGGAGTCATCACTGCATAACACGTATGGGGAGAGAGGAAGATGGAATTGGTGGGATATGGAACAAAGCATACCAAGTGATAGAACATGTATTACTATACCACTTTCATTCTCACTATGATGCATAATTACAGTGCACCAATGAATATATATAAAAATGGTAAAGTCTTAACCTAACCCAAGAGCAATTGGTATGAAAAGCATAAAAGTGAGAAAAAATAACCCATAGTGGCTGATATTTATAAGGTATTATCCATGTGGTGTGCTGTGCATGATGGGTGTTTTGTATTTGCTGACCATTTAAATTTTTACCATCACCCCATATTAAATGTTTTATTAATGTCATTCCCATTTTATAGGTAAGGGACATAGGGCCTAGAGAGATTAAGTGATTAAGATCATAGCAAACACATAGTAAGTAAGTGGCTGAGAAAAATGTAAACCCAGAATGTTAGGCTCTCTAATCCATGATTTTACTCACGATAATAGTCCTTATTCATGGCAGATATGGTCCAAGACCTCGGCAGATGTCTGAAACTCTGTATAGTACCAAACCTGACATGTACTGTGGTGTTTTTCCCTACAGGCCTATGATAAAGTTTAACTTTATCACAATAAGAGAATATTGTCAATCATTTATTATAGATATTTATAACCCTGGCATATGATTTTTTTAAAGTGGAAAATGTTCACAACTTTCATCTAGTCACGTAAATAAAACATTTTATGTCTTTGCTCTGACATATCCTAATTGCCAAGATAATAACTGGCATGATTATTAAGTAAAGTGAGGATTACTTGTATGCAAACACTGTAATAGTCTGATAACTGAGATGGCTAGAAAATAACTAACAGGCAGGTAGCACATACTGCATAGATGTGCTGGACAGAGGGATGATTCCCATCCCCAGCCGAATGGAGCACCCTTCTCAGAACAGCAGGCAATTTAGAACTTATCAGTTATTTACTTCTGGATTTTTCCATTTAATATTGTCAGACCACAGTTGACCACAGGTAAGTGATACCACAGAAACTGAAACCATGGATAAAGGGAAGGCTAATGTTCATGATAATGCTTCTGGAGAGATTAAATTATGTTAACAAAGCACAATCAACATTATTTGCTGACTGAAAAGATAAATGGTTTAGGTGAAAGAAATTTGAGATGATTCTCAAGTTTCTGACTGGGGTTGGAGTTTGGAGAGTAAAAGATAAATTTAACTTGAAATGGGTTGACTATAAAATACTTGTGAAGAACCACCATGAAGCTCCTCATATCAATATACAACTGGCTGAGGAATCTGAGCTAGGGGTCTGGAAGTTACTGTCCAGAAACAAACAGCCGAATCCACCGTGGAATGTGCGACCCAGCCCGGATAGTTTATAACTTAGAACCACAAGAGGTGAGTGAGGAGCTCTAAAGCAGCCTCATCAAAATGGTAGGATATTCTGGGCTGTAAATACCTGGAAACCTCAAATTAAATTGTCTTAAACAGAAAGTGAATTGCTTCAATAGCAATAACATGACAACAGTGGAGGTGTTCTAGATTGTGTCAACTGTTTAATGCTGACATCCATTCTTTTACTTTTCTTTCTCTCTCCCCCATCTCTCTCTCTTTCTCTGTGTTCCATTGTCTTTATTTTTAGCTTTGCCCTAAGGGTGGCTCCACTATGGTTGCACAAATGCAGAGTCAGATCCAGGTATTATATTAAAGTAAAAAAAAAAATCAGAAATAGTGTAATATTCATATTTATGACCTCTTTTCTTATAATGAGTTTGAGTTTTCCAGAAGCATCCTGGTGTATCTGAACAGAATGAAAACACACAGCCCCCTTAAACAAAATCGAAGTTCACTTATCAGGGACACAGAGTGCTTCGAAGTGCCTATTGGATAAACACCAACTGTTTGGTTCTCCCTAAAAAGCAGATTAAAAAGAAGGAGGGAAATAAGCAAGGATTAGAGTAAAAGTACAAAGAACATGATAGAATACAGGGGCTGAAGGAAAAGTGAGGCTATTAGATAAAGCCTGAAAAATAGGATCAATTTAATTTACACTAAGATGACATGCTTTTCATCTTTTCTTTTTTCTTCTCCTTTCTTTATTCTCTCTTCTCTTCCCCTCTCTCTTGATTATTTTCTTTCTCCTGCCTTGAAGTGTTATAGTTAGGTAAAGTAAGAAGTGAAATCCTAGGGTACAGAAGAATTGAGAGATAAGGAAGCAAACAAGGGAAATTAATGAATTTCTTTATAATTTTCTGATTCTCCAAAGTAGTGCATGTAACTCTAAAATCTCTAAGATTAGAAAATGGATTTTGTACAAAGTTATTTTCCCAAAATTATACAAAAAATTCAGAGTTGATATATAGCCAAGTGCTGTGGCACAAACCTATAATTCCAGTATTTGGGAGACTAAGTCAGAAAAATTGCAGGCTCAAGACCAGCCTCAGCAACTTAGTGAGATCTTGTTTCAAATGCACCTAGATTCAATCCTCAGTACAAAAAAAATTGATATAAATTCCTTAGTTGTGTTGTTTTGCTTATATTTACTTATATACAAATATAACCATAACATTCATTATTCCTTAGCAGTTGCTTTTTTCCTTAATAATACATATTACATCATACATTTTTATTTTATTTATATCATTTTATTTTTGGGAACTGGAAATTAAGCTCAGAGGCTTTCTACCTCCAAGCTATAGCCTAATCCCACTATTGCTGTTATTTTTGAAACAAGATCTCACTACATTATTGTGGCTGACCCTAAACTTGTGACCTTCCTGTCTCAGTCTTCCAAATACTGGAATTTTAGGTGTGTGCCATCATGGCCAGGTTGAATGCAATTTTAAATTAGTACAGATAAATTTCCATTGTTCCTTTAATTGATGAATAATTTGTCATCATTTGATACATAGCAACTCTGATATTGCTTTTATATATAATCAAGTACCTACTGATATATCTATCTATCTATATCTATATCTATCTATCTATCTATCTATATATATATATATATATATAATTTTCATTTTTTTTTTCTTTTTAGTACTGGGGATGGAACCCAGGGCCATTACACCTTTGAGCTAGACCCCCAGTCCTATAGTTTCAGTCATTTTATTTTATTTTATTTTATTTTATATTTTGTGGGGCTTCTTGGGATGAAACCCAGGGGCATTGGACCTCCAAGCTACACCCCCCAGTCCTATTTTTTAGTTCTTTTTATTTTTTGAAACAGGGTCTCACTGAGTTGTCTAGGGCCTCTCTAAGTAGCTGAGGCTGCCCTTGATCCTTCAATCTCTGCCTCCCAAATTCTGGGATTACAACTGTATGGCACCACACCCAGCTTTATTCTTTTAAATTTTTTATGGTGTTTGTATGTATACATCTTAATGAGATTCAATATGGTGGAGGCATACATGCACACATCACCCAGTTAACCCTTACCCAGTTTCCACTCCATTCCCATCCCCTTCCCTCTTTCTCCTGTTTGACTTAGTGATTGACTTTGATGTGTTTGTGAATGTACATCATTTACATTAAGGAATTTCCCTCTTCCCCCTCTCATCCCCCTCAGTTAGGTCACTTTTAGTATCCCCTTTCTCCTCTAGAGTTCCTCCTATGACCCATTTTCTCCCTAGCTTTTGCATATTAGAAAGAGCATCCAATTTCTTATTTTTTGTGACTGACTAATCTCACTATACTCAATAACATAATCTTGCATTTATCAATTCAATTTTCCTGAGAATTAAATTCCATATGTAGAATTATTCAGAAATAAATCATTTTATCATTTTCAAAATATTAACAGAATTTCTCACTGAATATATTTAAATTTAAACAAGATTGGATTTTTTTTTTGTGTGTGTGTGTGTGTGGTACTGGGGTTCCTAGAAGCCCTTCTACTTCTGGGTTACACTCCCAGACCTATTTTTATTTATTTTTTTTAGAAACAGGGTCTCTTATGCCAGCACAGCTGGCATTGAACCTGCGCGATCCTCCTGTCTCTGCCTCCCAAGCACAGGGATTACAAGCGTGCGCCAACACACCCGGGAATATTGGATATTTTTATATATTAAGAAGAAATGACTTCTTTTTTATGAAACAGTCCCTACCCTAATATCAGTGGAAAAGATAAATGTCTTTTTTTTCTCATCTCTAACATGCTACTTAATTGTCATAACACATTCTTTACTCAGCCTTAGAACAAAAGTAAGCAGAAAACAAAAATGTTTAACTTCCATAAGACAGAGTTGGGCACAGTTGTTCATATATATAATACCAGTATTTGGGAGGCTCGGGCATGAAGTTTGCAAATTTGAAGAAAACCTCTGCAACTATTTATATACTAAATTGATTATATAAAGATCTTTAAAAGAATCAAATATGTAGCTTTGTGTTTGTAGCATGTTATATTTTGTATTTTCTTGAGCTCTAAATCAGCAGATTCATTAGAAAATTAATGTTGTAAAATTAGCTGAAATATTCAAGTTTTGCAAGGAGCATCAATGATCTTGTGATCATATCTTCAAAGTGAAAATATATTAAGGTCACCAATTAAACACAAAGATTCTCTTTTACAAAAACCTCACATATGGATATTAGTCATTTACACTGTGAAGTATTATGTGTCGCTTGTGGTAAGAATATTCCATTTAATGCTGACATTCTTCCTTCATTTATCTGACTGCAGGCTTGACTTCCTGGTGAAGCTAAAGAAGGATTTAATAAAATCAATGCAATTGATAATTGTAATCCATGAAAATTATATTTGTTTTCTATTATTAGTGCAGGTTGATCAAAGTCTACTGTTTTTAGATTTGGATGAGATCAGTATGGGCCACAAAAAGGCTTCACAGTGAAGCTTTTTGCTTTATGCAAATAAGTATACATGCTATAATTAAAAGGGGGAGCTTCTATCATTCCACAAATATTTAATTGTCACAGTAAAGTAAAAGTCAGCCTTGTTCAATTCCCTAAAATAAACCTTGAGTCATCAAGTCAAAGTGTCAGTTGAGACAGCAAATTGCTCCAGCTACATGGTTCATTTCCACCAAAGTAACAAATATAAGTGAACAAACCTACTGGATAGGTATCCAGAAAACTTTTATAGATTATTTAAGCATCTTTTATATTTTCCATATTTTTGTATATTGCTTCTAATTCAAGAAACATGAGTAGAATGCTAAAACAGAAGTGCGATGTTCTTTTTATATGACTCAGATTCATCTTTAAATATCCTTTTCAAACTAGAAGGTTTTGTGATCTTCCCTGTATATTCCATATTGTATACATCACCCTTTACTTTTGTCCAGGATATCATGCATCATAGCTGAAATTTGTTATCTGGGCTTCTCTAATATCATGGTTCTCTTTTCTAGTTTAAAGAGCAGTCTAACAAACTGGATCATGTGTTCACCTAAAAACCATTCACTGGGATAAGTTTGTATAGGTGACAAGCTTGTCTCTATAGGCAGAATCAGTGACACTCTGTATTCAAAAAGTTTACCATACAGAGAAATATTCAGATGCTGTTGTTGAAAACAGAGAGATGGAAATTCTATCAAAACAAGCAATGTCTACCACATACCTAAGCAATGCTGTAATACTTATTTTCTAGGCTTTTTATTTTTTGAAATTATGAAAAACAAAATATCATTAGTACATTTAAGTGCATAAAGGATAAATTTAGCTTATTAAGTTTGAAAGTTTGGATATGTATACATATATACATATATATGTACATGTATGTGGGTGTTTCTTTTGTTAATTTATAAACTTATTGACTGAGTAATACATTATATCAAAAAATTATCCAAAAATCAAGTTGATATTTCTTAACTGAATATTTTGTCCCTTTGAATGAAGATGATAAAACAAGATATAATTTGGAAGACAACATCAGACATTCCACTGTAATTGTGTAATTGACAATCTTAAAGGTTTTGATAATATTTAATTGAGAATGATGGTTTGAAGATAATAGTAATTTACTATCTTTCCTAAAACACTATTAAATGTATTACTAAAGTTTTGTTTCAATTCTTAAATTAGCATAAAATGCTTTATAAAGAATTGTCTCATTATACTTTCTCTTTTTTGGTGGTACTAGGGATGGAAACCATCTACCTCTGGGTTACACTCCCAGACCTATTTTATATTTTTATTTGTAAACACGGTCTCTTAAGCCAACGAGGGGCTTCGAACTTACACGATCCTCCTGTCTCCATCTCGCAATCACGGGGATTACAAGGTTGATCCACCATGACCTGCTCATGTTACTCTTTTTAATTTTTATAATTATTTTGTGTAAATGTAGATTTTAAAAATTTATTTCTAAAACTATAAATATAGGTGCAGAGATAAACTATATGAATTTTTCTCTGACAAAATTAGTGAAAACTTTTCTCAAAAAATTTTGGAATACAAAGTTTTTAAAACTAATTTAAAGTACAAAATACTAAAATAAATAAGCACTGGAAGACTGTACCATACACTTTACTCATGAGACTACTTCAAAATATATTTTGAAATCTCCCCAAATTTGTCTCAACTTTGAATTGATGTTATTAAAAAGATATTTCCACTCTTGCTACTTAGTAAATAACAGGATTTTAAAACAAAATTAGAGCTAAGTGTGGTGGCACATGCTTGTAATTCCAGCATTGGGAGGCTGAGACAGGAGGATCGCACAGGTTCGAAGTCAGCCTCAGCTACTTAGTGAGGCTCTCAGCAACTTAGTGAGACCCTGTTTCCAAATAAAGTATAAAATTGTTCTGGGAGTATAGCCCAGAGGTAGAAAAGCCCCTGGATTTCACCTCCAGTACCACACAAAGAAAATGCAAAATTGACATTTTTCCCAAACTACGAGTTAATTTCGAAAATAGATCACATTTTACAAAGAATAATTATGATTTTATTTTTGGAGGAATTAAATTATGTGTCTGATTCTTTAAATCAGAAAAGACACTATAGGATCAAGAAGAATTTATTTATGGTGGTCTCAGCCTCTCCCTATATCCCTGTGGTATGGCTTTACTTAAGATTGAGAAAGGTCTCAGGAAGCTGTCATGAGAAACTATACTAGTCATCGTAGAGTTGGCTTAAACAGGAAAGCTATACTGATCATTGTTGAGTTGGTTTTAGGTGCTCTCAGAAGAAAAAGCCCTTATTTCTTCCTGTATGACTGAAGGCAGACTAACAAATTCAATCTTTAAAATAAATTAAGAGGCAAATGATTTATGAATTTAGATTAACAGTGTGTGTGTGTGTGTGTGTGTGTGTGTGTGTGTGTGTGTGTATTTGTAACTGTCAATGGAACCCAGGAGCACCCTACCTCCAAGCTATATTTCCAGCCCTATATATATTTTTTTCTTTCCTTCCTCCCTTCCTTCTTTTCTTCCTTCCTTCCTCTCCTTCCTTCCTTCCTTCCTTCCTTCCTTCCTTCCTTCCTTCCATCTTTCCTTCCTTCTGAAATGGGGGTGTTTCTTCTGAGCCCCCCAATATGAAACAGGGGGTTTCTTGAGAAGAAACCTAGTGTTACATCAAAGATGAAACGGAGTTTCTTGAGAAGAAACTCGGTGTTTCCTTACCGGGTTCTTGTCTATGGTGAGTGAAGAATGACAACCACAGACTGAAGAAAGGGGAGTAAATGGTTTATTGGAAGCAGCAGGGAATAAGAAAAGATGGCTGAACACCCCAAAGGGGCTGTCATAACTCTGGTGTCCAGTAGCTGTCTTCAGGTCACTACCCGAGTGTAGCCCGAGCCAAGTGCCATCACTTACAAACTACTTTCTCCCAGGGTCCACATGATCTGCCAGAAAAGAGGTGCAGGTCACCCCTAGGGTCCTTGGTCATCCTTGATGTCCAGCAGAGGCCTTCAGGTCACTACCCGAGAGCAGTCTGGGCCAAATGCCTCTATTGTACTCCACCTTCTCTCAAGGCTAACAGGATCTGCGAGAAAGAGAAAAGCTCCTCAAAAGGGGAGAGGGTCCCCGAGTGGGGAAAAAACCCAAATTGGTGGCTGCGCTAGGGGTTTTGCCAGATGTTTGCATGTCCTTTTTTTGGTTGTGGTGAGTTTGGGATTTGGGGAATTCTGGGAAGCAGCTCTCAGAATTTGCATAGGGTATTTGCAAGTCCTTTGAAGAGTCTCCTTTCAGAAGTGTCAGATTTGCTCCAGTAATGGCTCCTGGGTTGTTGATTAGTAACCAGATGGTTTTGTAAAGCTTTGGTCCTCCTTATTTCTGAACTTTGGCCCCTCACCCCTCAGGAAATTAGTTTTTTTCTACTGAGGCCTCTTCCCTATATGCCTATTTTCTTTCCCTTTCTTTCTTTCTTTCTTTCTTTCTTTCTTTCTTTCTTTCTTTCTTTCTTTCTTCCTTTCTTAACAGGGTTTGAGTTACAAAGGCCTAGCTAAGTAGTTGAGGCTGTCCATGAACCACGATCCTCTGGTCTCCACCTCTCTAATGTCGGGATTACAAGCGTGTACCACCATGCCTGGCTTCTCTCTCTCTCTCTCTCTCTCTCTCTCTATATATATATATATATATATATATATATATATATAGAGAGAGAGAGAGAGAGAGAGAGATATTATTTATAAACAGATTCTCACTAAGTTTCTGAGAGCCTCACTAAGTAGCTGAGGCTGGCAGCAAACTTGCAATCTTCCTTTCTTAGCCTCCCAAGTACTGGGATGCAAGCCTGTGCCACCAGGCCTGGCTTTAACAATTATTTTGAGCATAAAAAATGGTTTTGTATTTACTCAATTGTCAGACAAGTGCAACTGTTACTCTGGATTATTTTATGTGTATTTTTATTTTCCATAATTTACTTTTGCTCAAATGATAATATAAATAGCAAATAATGAATGGCAAAAAAGAAATCAGGGTAACTTTGGAAGTAAATTGAGACATTTATGAATGTTTTCTTTTTTCTTCAATAATTTGTTAAAAAAACACACACAGAGATAAACTGTTTCCAATGAATTCTGGGCAAAGTAGCCCCCACCAGCTTTGAGATAGGGCTTCAGGCTTCCTCAAGCAAAGAGGCCTGGGATTAACTACTATGAATGGATCCTTGAAGATGGGTAGTATTAAGAATATGAAAGGCACTGAGGTAGAAGAAGAAAGCCAGAGAGCTGCCCCAAGGGCATACTCCAAAGGCCTCCCCAGAATAGCATCCTTCCCACCACCCTCCTACATCCCACAAAGATATATATTGGAATATAGAAATAACAGATGGAATTAAAAGCAGCACTTCTTTTTCTGAATCCTTAGCAAAGCAATTTGAGAAAAATATGTTATTACTACGAAGATCCAGTATTAACAATTTGCTTTATTTAAAAGAAAATAAACTCTCAACATTAAAACATTCTCCAGTTGTAATGACATTTTATTTGGGATTTTTTTTTTTTTTTGATACTGGGGATGGAACCCAAGGGCATTCTAAATCCAAGCTACACCCCCAGCACTATTTTTTATTCTTTATTTTGAAACAGGGTTTTACTAAGTTGAAGAGGGCAGACTAAGTAGCTGAGGCTGGCCTCGAACTGCTATCCTTCTGTCTCAGCCTCCCAAGTACTGGGATTACAAGTGTGCACCACCACACCTAGCTCTATTTGTGATATTAATTAACAAGTTTACATAGACTATTAAGCTGTTGTCAGTGTAGTTCTATGGTATCTGTACCACAGAACATAAAAATTCCCTCTCTCCATTGTCCTTTGTGATTTCTCAGTGACCTTAAAAGCTGAATGACATCCTATAAGTAGTATATGCGGGGATTTTGAAAGGTGACTGGTAAAGGAGAAGATGTGCTCTTCTCCCCAACCATCTACTGCTTGGAACTGCATATAATACTAGGAGTTTAGCAGTTCTCTTGGACCACAAAAGAAAGGGTCAAGCCTCAATGATAAGGCAGACAGCTGAGAGTATCCTCCACCCTAATCATTTCAAGACTGCCTAAGAATGCATAGACTATCAAACTTACCAACTTTTTTTTTTTTTTTTGCAGTATTGGGGATTGAACCCAGGGACATTCTACATCCAAGCTACACTCCCAGATCTAATATATTTTTTTTTATTTTTGAAACAGGGTCTCACTAAATTGCAGAGAGCTTCACTAAGTATCTGAGGCTGGCATCAAAGCACCATCCTCCTGTTTCATTCTTCTAAGTACTGAGATTACATTCATGCACCACCACACCTGGCTACTTCCCAACATTTTTAATGGAAAGACTAAATATGCTTCCTTCTTTTTTAAGCCACTTGTTTGGAGTTTCTTTTATATACAAAAGAACTAAGTCTTAATTAGTAAACTTATCTAGAAACAGAGAACTACAATTTTTAAAGCATTTCTATGTAAAGGTCATGGGTGATTTTGAGTTAATGAAATGGTAATAATATATTTATTATCTTTACAACTGTATGTGAATGTCTAAAGCTTGAGAGTGTTGTAAAAACGTTGTTTTAATTTTGTTTCATTTTAAGTAACAATTATTTCCATTGCAAACTCATTTACACTATAAATTATCCCTGTAAATAACAATGTAACCTTAATAGACATAAACTTCAAGAAATGGGGCAAGCCAACTGTCAACAAATCTGAATACAAATTGGATTAGTAAGAACCATTATCATTACGATTTGCTAAAATAATGATCTTCCTGCCCTTTTTAAAAACAGTATACTATGAGATATAGGGCAAACAATTGTATTTCTGTCACTGAATGGAAAGTTGAGAAGAATTCAAGTTCTTGATGTTACTGAAATACCTCCTGTTTGGGGGATGCTCTACAGTAATAGGCCAGTAGATAACTCAGTCAGCATCCTTATTGCTATACTGCAAAACAATTGACTACACAACTTAGATGAAGGAAGATTTATTTGCCCATAGTTTTTAGAGATTTTAGAGGTTTGATCCTTAGGCGGTTGGGTTTGCAGAGCTCAGAAATGATTGTGGGAAATGGAGAAAAGAAGAGCATGGGATCTGCTATCACATAATAGAGGAAGAAAGCAAGAGAACAAGCAAGCAAAAGGAGAAAGACAAAAGCACAGTCCTCAAAGCCACACCCTTAAAACCCACTTTCTCCGGCCACACCCCACCTGCCTATGTTACCACCCAGTGAATCCATTACAAGAGATTTGTTTATTGATGAGAAGATGACTCTCATGATTTAATTATGTCAACTTTGAACATTAATATATGAGCTCTTCAGGGGACATTTTATATCCAACCATAATTGTAGAATATGTAATTTCATGAGTATAAACATTGCTTACCTGAATATAACTCGTAAGTTACAGGGTCTAATTTTATTTAGTAACCTGTTACTGTGATTCTTTTGATAAATTAGATATATGTCACTCACAGTATTATATTATTTATGAAAAGATTGAATATTTGAAATAGAAAGTTATGCTGTGTGGACAGAAGAGGAATAGAGTGTTTGAGAATTATATTTCAGTAATATGGAAACTTAATGACAATCTTCTTTAGTATTTTTCTTAATATTGGGAACTTTTAAGCTATCGAAACCTATTTTTCTTTAACCTCAACTATCTTAGTTTCTTCATTGAAAAAGGCAAGCAAGCTTTTACTCATTTATTATTTTTAGAAATAGCAATATCATTTAGAAATGTAGTTGAGTCTAGCAAATATCTAAATATTAAAATCACACAAAGTAAGTTAGAGAAGCATTTCTAATTTCAAATGATTATATGCACAAGCTGGATTTATGTGAGTGCAGTTATATACCAAAGCTTATCTAAAAAGTTAACTGTGAAAGGTAATTTTGCATCTTTTATGTGATGCTATATACAGACAGCAAGTATGAAAGAAAATTGTGTAAGTCAAGAAGGTAAAATCAACATTATAGCACAGTGCTTAATTTATTATTATTGTAATAACTCATGCAGAAATAATATGTAATTGAAGAAAGGAGCTATTAGTTTTCAAGCTTGTATCAAAAAAGAAAATGAAAAAAGGAAAGTCAGAAAATAATTCCTATCTGTTTAATGTCTAGCAAACTTCTCCAGATATATGAAATTTTACTTATATGAAAAGTACTAATTATTTGAAGTCATTTTTCCACTGTTAGTTTTATTTATAGTTTTTCTAATAAATATAAACTAGTGGGTACATTTATTTATGGAAGCAAATAAAAACTAATAGGTTATTTTACATGCAATTATGACAGCAAGAATAGAAAAATTATAACTAAACAAATGGTTGAGATGGTCAATTTTCAATTTTTCTCTTTATAATACAAATAAATATGTATATAAATTACCATGGAACCTACAGATTTATTTTTCTAAATTTTAAATCTTAATACTTGATTTAAAAGTGATAGATTAGGACCCTGTGGTCTGGGCCTCTGACTCCTACCCTGGGCAGGTGGGCAGGGGCTGGCTGGACACCCTTTGGCGACACCCCTTCCACCCGGAAGAACTCTGTGGTCCAGGCCTCTGGCCCTGACCCTGGGCAGGTGGGCAGGCTCTGGCGGGGCACCCCTAGGCGACCCACTTTCCACCCGGAAGGACTCTGTGGTCCGGACCTCTGGCCCCGACCCTGGGCAGGTGGGCAGGTGCTGGCGGGACACCCCTAGGCGACCCCCTTTCCACCTGGAAGGACCCTGTGGTCCGGGCCTCTGGCCCCAACCTTGGGCGGGTGGGCAGGCACTGGCGGGGCACCCTTCGGCGACCCCCTCTCCACCCAGAAGGACCCTGTGGTCCGGGCCTCTGGCCCCGACCCTGGGCAGGTGGACAGGCACTGATGGGCCACCCCTAGGCAACCCCCTCCCCACCCAGAAGAACCCTGTGGTCCGGGCCTCTGGCCCCAACCCTGGGCAGGTGGGCAGGCACTGATGGGACACCCCTAGGCGACCCCCTTTCCACCTGAAAGGACCCTGTAAAAAAGGAAAAGAAAAAGAAAAAAGGAAAATATCGGAGAGGGGTCAAGGAGGCCATGGCGGATGCCAGGATACTGGAGATGCAGACAAAACTTATCCAAATGAACTGGAATTATTGGAAAAATTTCCCGCTAAGGAGGACTGCTGCTTCTCTACATTGTTAAGAATCTTGGACATCACCTGTAAGGAGAGAGACTTTAGCGGAGACTAAGGACAAAGGCGGTGCTGAAAGCGGTCTTTGCATTGGTGGTGGAGACTTGCATCCAAGAGAAGCAGAAATCGGAGCCTACCAACCTTATTTTTTTTTTTTTTTTTTTTGGAGAAATTACACCAAAGTTCGAATGCTACCGTCTCACATGCTTAGGAACACTGGACAACATTCAGAGTGGAAAAAGAGCTTGGGAAAGATTTGAAATGGTGGAGACAGTGGCAATGGCAGTGGCCAGTACTCAGGGGAGGCAGAGATCTGATGCATTACACCTGGAACCTTTGAAATAATGACACCAGAGGCAGAATGCTACCACCATGCACCCTCAAGAACATGGGACAAATGATTGGGCGATGAGGGTGCCCGGATTAGAGCCTGCTGAGGGATGAGGCCTGAAACGGACTTAGCAAAACTGGGATTGGAGCCTGTCGTGAGGCAAGGCTGGTGCTGGAACCTGCGAGCCTGGGATAAGAGCCTGCCAAGTGGTTAGGCCAGTGCTGGGGCCAGTGAAGCTGGGACCGGATCATGTTGTGAAGCAAGGCCGGTGCTGGGGCCAGTGAGGCTGGGATCAGAGCCTGCTGAGGGGTTAGCCCGGTGCTGGGGCCAGCAGCCGGCATCAGAGCCTTCTGTGAGGCAAGGCCGGTATTGAGGCCTCCGAGGCCGGGATCGGAGCCTGCTGAGGGGTTAGGCCGGTGCTGGGGCCAGCGGCCAGCATTGGAGCCTTCCGTGAGGCAAGGCCGATATTGAGGCCTTCGAGGCCAGGATCAGAGCCTGCCGAGGGGTTAGGCCAGATGCTTCCCCTAATCAGCAATAACTAGGAGGAAAGGGGCAACAGGAAGTGGTCGAGCTATAGAAAGGGCCCTATAGTGAATCACTTATTTATTTAATTATTAAATAAATAAATAAATAAAAGTGATAGATTACCTTATATTAGTTTCTTTTATTAAAAGAGTCTGTAATTTTTTTTATTAATAAAACATTAGTCCTATGATAAGCATATGATTCTTATAAACTTCCACACAATGATATTATTAAAAACTAATGACTATTTTTGAGGGTTTGTTTGTAGTATTTACCTTTTATTGATAAATCTAATTTGTATCTAGACTTTATTAATCAATAATGTTTTCTTTTCATAAATGTTAACCTATATATTATTATTTTTGTGTGGTGCTGGGGATTGATCCCAAAGGCATTCTACCTTTGAGCTATACCCCCAACCTGAATTTTTATTCTTTTTTTTGTGTGTGTGGTGCACTGGGGTTCCTGGAAGCCCTTTTACCTCGGGGCTACACTCCCAGACCTATTTTTTTATATTTTTTATTTGGAAACAGGGTCTCTTAAGCCAGTGCATCTGGCTTTGAACCTACATGATCCTCCTGTCTCCGCCTCCCAAGCATGGGGATTACAAACTTGCGCCACCACGCCCGGCTTTTATTCTTTATTTGAAACAGGGCCTTACTTAGTTGTAGTGGGCCTCACTACATAGCTGAAGCTGGCCACAAACCTGTGTGTTCCTGTCTCAGCCTCCCAAATACTGGGATTATAAGCATGCACCACCATGCCTGGCTTAACTCATATTATTTAAAAACGTATTACATATAAGTTGTTGTTTCTTAAAAATGCTCTTGGTTTCTGTATACATATCTACCTGCAATACTTTAGGAGAAAAATGCAGCTTAAAAGTAAATAAGAAAATACAAAATATTGGTTTATTAATGACATAGAGAAGAACACTTTAAACTTCATGTTGACATCAGTAGAGTCATGCTATACATATTTTGTTTGGGGGTGGTGAATGTTATGTGATACTTGAGATTGAACCCAGGGATCTTTTACTTACGAGCTACACTCTCAAACCTATTTATTTATTTATTCATT
This sequence comes from Muscardinus avellanarius, assembly GCF_963383645.1. Lineage (NCBI taxonomy): Eukaryota > Metazoa > Chordata > Mammalia > Rodentia > Gliridae > Muscardinus > Muscardinus avellanarius. The sequence goes on from NC_137787.1 coordinate 157,523,398, forward strand.
TATTTATTTATTTATTTATTTATTTATTTATTTATATTTTTCAAAACAAGTTCTTGCTAAGTTGTTGAGAGAGACTCATTAAATTGCTGAGGCTGATCTAAAATCTGCAATCCACCTGTCTCATCCTCCCAAGTACTAGGATCATAGGTGCATGCCACCACACCTGTCTATGTTTTAAAATTTAAACACTTGTCTTGACATGTAAGCATAGGAAATTATATAATTTTAATGGGAAGATATTCATGGCAGTAGGCAGAAGCTCAAGTTGGGAGTTTACAGGACAAAGGAAGGCAGGCTTCAGATTTCTACAGAGTAATGGACGCCAAAGGATTTACATGTATGGCAGATGCCTGAGGTTAACCAACCACAGAAAACTAGACATTGTGGTGGAGCTATATTATATGTGAAATGAGACTGAATAGAGTAATTACTGATAACTTTGAAGAGATACCCTACTGTAAGGGTACAAAACTATAGAAGTGTAAAGAGAAAGTTGCACTTTCCATATCTTGTCTAAGGCCCAATGAAAAGATCTGCTCCATACCCACATTTACTCTGAGGCAAGAGGCCTGAACCACCATTGTAAGGATTTCTGGATGGGAATTTCAGGCTCTACATTCAGTTTCCAGGAGATTAGTAGGAAAGAAAGAATAACAGAGAAAGAAAAAATACATAAAGAACTCTTGTCATGGTTTGTCAAATAATATAAAGAAAATTATCACTAGAAAATGTTTTTTAGTTAAAAGAAATTGAATGTTTCCAATAAAACTTACGTATCTATATAATGATGCTATATTTAATATGTATTATATATGTTGCACTCTCAATGTATAATGAAAATATTACCTTAAAATTATAAATACATATTTATGCATCAAGAACATGTAGACATGAAAGTTAACACACTGGTCCACATGTGTGCATTTTTCATAGTAGTTTACTTATAAAACTTGATGATTTAATAGGTGATATTTTTGAGACTGGACATAGTAAATAAAATAGTGACTTAGAAGTTAGTATTAGCTGGGCATGGTGGCACACACTTGTCATCCCAGCCTTCTAGAGGCTGAGGCCGGAGGATCGCGGTTCATGGACAGTTTCAGCTACTTAGTGAGGCCCTCTGCAACTTAGTGAGACCCTGTTTCAAAATAAAGAATAAAATAAATTAGGGCAGGAGGTTTTTCTTGGAGGTTGAATGCCCCTGGGTTCTATCCCCAAACCCTCAAATAAAAAAAAAAAAAGAAGTTAGTACTAACATTTTTATTTAAGCAGCAGCACAGAGATAACACATGAAGACTGTCAAATAATAAAAGCAATAAGTATATAATCATTGAGAGCTTTTTGATATTAGAAAAATGCAGTATTTATAGTGCACTAAGTGCCAACAGCATTAAAAAGGTCTACTCCTAAAAACATCTAAATTAAACAGAGGAAAAATAAAAACAAAACAAACTTACCAATAAGTCTAGGCAGAATGAGGGCTTTTGCTCACATCAAATCCCTGCAGCCTTGTGCATAAAGAGATCTATATCTGTATCAGTCAAAATATAACAGTTTTAAAAATAAAACTGAGTGCAACCCTCCCTCCTCCAGCCAAAGGAGACAGAAAGAGGGGTACTAGTACTTGAACTATTTGAAGGAGATTTTTAGATTCATAAATAGCTAAAAACTAGAAATTTAGTACTTTTCTTTAATACTTATTCAGAAGTAGGAGATAAAGTTTAGGATTACAAGACAGAGGAAGTAGGAAAAGAGAGTTCTCTTGCTTGAAAGCAGGATGTCAAATTGCACATTCAGTAAAATGTTTAGTGAAATCCTTTGACCCTGAGAGACACAGGGAAGGTCAGTGGAGGCCCTTGTCTTCCAAAATACTAAGTTAGATTGCATACAGCCTCAGCTACTTAGTGAGGCCCTTTGCAACTCCTTGAGAACCTGTTTCAAAAATAAAAGACTGAAAAATAGGACTGGGGGTTTAGCTCGGTGGTACAATGACCCTGGGTTCCATCCCCAGTACCGCAAAAGAAAGAAGAAAAAAAAAAAAACTTTTACAATCCATGTAATGTGAAAATCTTTAATTGATTGTGAGATTATTTATAGGTGCCAGTACAAAAGAATTATTGAGGGATAACCCCACAAGCACATTACACAAGGCTGTCACAAAGTTTTTAAATTCTGTAGATATTGTGCAAAACATTTCTTTCCTAATACAACACATTACAGATACTTTCTACAAAGTAAATATGAGCAAATTATATTCTAACATAATATATCATAATATATTTTACTTGTCTTTGGACATTAAATTTATTTAATTGTTATTGTTATTAAATATGCTGCGTAAACACCCTCAAAATTAAGTCTCATCAAATAATTGTGACAACGTACTAATATATTCCCAGGATGATGAATAATAATTTGTGAATAATTAAATAGATACTAAGAAGAAAATGGGATGTAACATTTGAACTTATTATAAAAATTTGATTATGGTAATGTTATCTCAAGCTGAATAAATAAGGAAAAAACAGCAATTGAAAATTGTGTATTTGGATATTAACTGGCATAGAAGACAACATACTCAATGCTAAGAAAATTGGAACTATCAATACAATTTAGGAATACGGAACTATATATTGAGAGGGAATCTAAAATAATGGAATGAATCTGTCTCTGAAAAACAAGGCTCAGAAGAGAAAATGGTTAAAATTAAAAATACTATTTCTTTCTTTTTTTGTGTGTGTGGGTCGGGGGATGGAACCCAGAGGCATTCTACCTCTGAGCTACACCCTCTGCCCTATTTTTTTATTTTTTATTTTAAAACCAGGTCTCACTGAGTTGCAGAGTGCCTCACTAAGTAGCTGAAGCTGTCCACAAACTGCAATCCTCAGGTCTCAGCCTCCCGAATGCTGGGATTACAAGCGTGAGCCAACTCGCCCAGCAAAAATACTACTTCTTTTATAAGACAGTCAATATTTTTAATTTTCAATATTTTATTTGATTAAAATTAAATAAAAAGTGGACTAGTGTGTCATTTATTCTAGAGTTTTTGCATATATTCTAGAATTAGTTGCTCTCTTACAGCACACAGGAAAAAAATTAAAATGAGGCCTGATCTTCATAGACCACACAGACTAGTGTCAATATATCAATCTTTAATTGTCTGTTAGACTATTGAATAAGACTTTCAAGATAAATTCAACTTTTAAAGCATAGGCTTACTGAAAAATATGATTATAAGAAATATAATTGTCGTATTATGTTCTACACAATAGTTCTGCATAGGCATATTAACACCTATTCTCTTTCCCCTCTCTCTCACTATGCCTGTCTTTTCCTCACACACACACATAGACGCCCCACCCATATCAGCCATAAATCTACTGGTTTGGTAATTAATATATTATGGTATAGTACAATGCCAAAAGAACTCTATCATACAAAAGTGTTATTGTTCTTAAACAATCAACATAAAATAGGAGAAAACAGATTATTTCTGGTGATTTAAAACCATTCATTTAAGATATTTAAGTGCTTTTTGTTTTAAAATACAGCAAAACATTATTCATAGAAGCCATAGCTAAAAATATTGAGAAATATTAAAAACTGACTGTTTTGTCATGACCACCTGCCCCACAGTGTTCCAGTGTATTAGACACCATGTTTCCATTTGCCTTGGTCCTCAGTACCCCCCCCCCATTTCGGTAGTTTTAATAGTCCAGCAACTACAGGACAGAGTGCTCTATAATTTTATTATTATTCACCATAGATACCTAAAGAAATATATCTTAAAATGTTTATTTTTTAAATTTACATTTTGAGATTTTATACTTATATCATTGGTCCATCTCCATCTCCAGCAAGAAAACAACCACAGCAATCTTTGTAACTGCAAAATATCTGGAGAAAAATATTGGTTTCATTTTCACAATTCAGTTGAATTTTTACTTAAAAGATATAAGACTCGAAGTCTATGATTTATTCAAGTATATAAACACTATGATTAAGTTGCATTCTACATTTAGAGCTGTAAATTAGCCCCAGGAATTACCCCAAGGAAATTTTTTAAAGTCTGTCAGTATTAAGAGATATGGAAACATCTTTCCCAGGAGAAGTATGTTACTATTCACACTGTGAAATATTTTTACCATTTTCACAATATCCCTAGGGAAGCTTTAGAAATATGTATTTGAAACATAGCTCTTCTTGAATGAAAAATTTAAAGTAATCTGTGTGAATATAAAATTTCTAGCACCCTTGTTTTATAAGTATATATCCCAATTGAGAAGACCTTAATAATTACTTATAACTTATTTTGCATTTAAAGAAAATAAAAACTCTGTGTTCTCAATCTAGGCTCACATCATGTTTTTCATGTGATACTGCAGAGTCCAAATTGTTACTTCTCTTTAGGTTAGTAATACTAAAGATATAGTATGCCAGAAAATATTAGTCTTTGTTAGATAAATTACTCCTCTCTTAATTTGTGATTATTAATTCATTATAACTCTATGTTGAACTTTAAACCTGAGGCTGGTTACTAAATATTTTCATAATAATAGAAGTTAAACCAATTTAACATTGCTAAACAAGTAAGTGATTTAATAAACTATGGTATAATATTAGAGTGGAGTGTATTACATTAGTCACTTTTTTTTTAGAAGACCTATTCATGATATAACAGTTTTTTTTAAAGTACAGTATTATCTTAATTTAACAGTATATTTTTATACATAAATATAGAGACTGAAATATGTGCATATACGAAATCATTAATAATATTTTCTTTTTGTTTTAATGGAGAAATGATTGATTTGAATAAAGGGAGGATTAAGAATTTATTCCGCCGGGCGTGGTGGCGTACACTTGTAATCCCCGCGCTTCGGAGGCAGAGACAAGAGGATCGTGCAGGTTCGAAGCCAGCCGCGCTGACTTAAGAGACCCTGTTTCCACATTAAAAAAAAAAATACAAAATTGGTTTGGGAGTGTAGCCCGTGGGAGTGTAGCCAGAGGTAGAAGGGCTTCCAGGAACCCCAGTACCACCAAAAAAAAAAAAAAAAAAAAAATTCATCCTAAATACTCTACAATGAACATGAATTATTTTTATTTGGTAACCTGTTAAAATGTATTCATATACATGAAAAAATGTTGCTGCCGTGATTTCCTTCTCAAAGAAAGGAAATGAATATTATAAAGCAATTGAGCGAGCCTGGCATGGTGGCACCTGCCTATAATCTAGTACTTTAGAGGCTGAAACAGGATTTTAGGTTTGAGGCCACCCTCAGTAACTTACTGAGGCCCTATTTCAAAATAAGAAAAAAAAAAAAAGAAGAAGAAGAAGAAGAAGAAGAAGAAGAAGGAGGAGGAGGAGGAGGAGGAGGAGGAGGAGGAGGAGGAGGAGAGCTGTAAAGTTCATAGTTAAACCACCAGTAGATTCAATTCCCTAGAACCAAAAATGAAAACAAAACAATTGATACCTCACTTGTATCAGGTACTATATTAGCCTCTAAGAGTAAACCTGAAAAAAAAAAATCCTTCTATCATGGTCAATGCTAAAAGAAAATTGATTGTAGATGCTATCAGAACACTAATGAAGAGGACTTAGTTAAACAAGAACTCAGAAAAATATATCTTTTTTGAAGTATTTGGATGAAACTCAGGAGCATCCTACCTCCAAGCTAAACCCCCAGCCCTATCTTTTATTTTTTATTTTGAAACAGGGTCTCACTGAGCTACAAAGGGCCTTACTAAGTAGCTGAGACTGTCTGAGAAAGGCGATTCTCCTGTCTCAGCCTCCAAAATGCTGGGATTACAAGTATGTGCCACCACGCCCAGCTCAGAAAAAAATTTTTTGATGAAACCACATGTAAATTAAAAGATAAAGGTTCAATCATAGCTCATAGGGATGTAATATATTAGTAAATCATTCCAAGTTAAAAGCAAAGGATGGGAAAAGGAAAGGAACAACACAAAGGAGATCAGGTATAGAAATGTGGGAAGTTTCTTACTAAAAATCAAAAATGAAGAGGCAATGATCGATGGGAAATAAGATGAGAGGGCTATCTAAAATTAAGGTATCTCTGACACGTACGTTTTATGAAAAAGGTGAATAAGTCTCTATTGACTACCCGCTCTTACCTGATCTCCATCTCAATTAATTCCAATTCCAGCCATTTAGTGCTCCAACAAGAATGCCTACATGCATTGTGCCTTAAATCTTTTTATCTTGTATTGGTGCATTGAAATCTCACATCATAGCACAGTTCACAGGAATACATGCACACAGATCTTGGTGAACTTTTCCCTGGCTCCCTCCCCACTCTTCCTCTTCCCCATAAAGGATATTGATGTTGCCATTGTTATTCTCACATGATATCAATAGAAGTTATTCCTTCATTAATCTTCTCTCTCTCTCTCTCTTACCCTGTTCCTCTAGGACACCCCCTAGTTCCAATGGAGTTTCTTCCCTATTTTCTGAAGTCCCACTGATATTCTGATTATTCCCTAGCTTCAAATTTGAAAGAAAATATATGACCCTTTACTTTGTGTGGCTAATCTCACTCTGTTGTTGTTGTTGTTGTTGTTGTTGTTGTTGTTGTTGTTTTGCTTGGTGGCATTGGGGTTCCTGGAAAACCTTCTACCTCCAGGCTACACTCCCAGACACCTATTCTTTGTATTTTTTTTTTTTTTTTTTTGAAAACAGGCTCTCTTAAGCCAGCGAGGCTGGCATCGAACCTGAGTGATCCTCCTGTCTCCGCTTCCCAAGTGCGGGAATTACAAGTGCGTGCTACCACGGCTGGCAAATCTCACTCTTAATGATATTGTCCAGGTCCATCCATTTTCTTGAAAATGACATTATTTTGGAGTACAAGATGGTAGAGGCATACATGCACACATCATTCAATCAGCCCTTCCCTAATTTCTACCCCATTCCTTTCTCCTCCTTCCTTCTCATGTTTGGCTTAGTGATTTACTTTGATATGTTTATGAATGTACATCATGCACATTAGAGAATTTCCCTCTTTTCTCCTTTCATCCCCCTCAAGGTCACCTTATTTGCTTGGATTCAATTGTAGTTAGAGCGATGATTTTGTAATCCATTCATCTGTTAAGAAACACCTAGGTTAGTGCCATAACTTGGCTATTGTGAATTGTGCTGCTATAAATAGGGATATGCATATATTACTATAATCTTATTTCAGTACCTTTCAAAAGATACCCAGGAGTGGTATAGCTGAATCACATGATATATCAATTCCAAATTTTCTGAGGAATCTCCAAACTGATCTTCACATCAGCTGCACTAATTTGCAATCCTACAAACAGTGTAGAATTCTATTTTGCCTATTTTTTTTCTTTTTCTCTTTCCCAATTCCCACTTGGTATCCTTGGATTCCTCATCACTAACATCTAGGACTTCATTACTTCTTGCCCAGTTACTACAAATATTAGTCTCTTCACTTCTACTTTACATTTTATTTTGAGAGTACCGGGGATTGAATTCAGGGTCATTCTACTTCTGAGCTACATCCCTAGTTCAATTTTTTATTCTTTATTTTAAAAATAAGAGGGTCTCACTAAGTTGTGGAGGACCTAAATAGCTGGGGCTGGACATGAATGAACCTTTGATCCTCTTTCCTCAGCCTCTCAAGTACTGGGACTGCAAGCGTGGGCTACCATGCCTGGAACACTTCTTCTTTATTTTCCATATTGATATCACATTAGGTTTATAGTTCCCATGACTAGTTCTTACTTCCTTTATATTCTCTTTCAGTTAGTATCATCATCATCATCATTATCATCATCATTTTTACCATTTTTTTACCTTCATAATATACTGTCTGTACTTTTATTTATAGGGTTTTACTATTGTTCTTGGTATCATCTTCATCTTTTTGTACCATATCAACAATGTAACATGCATCTATCACAGTTTTTCTGGATCATCTGTTTCAGTCATGTTCATAATCCTATCCACATACATTGTCTTTCTGAAAAGAGGCTTTCTCTATTTCTTGTTTTATAGAAAATTTTCATAAAATATTTTTTGCTATTTAACATTCATCAGAAGAGAAAATATGTATTTCTTGTTCATTTTGCTTCCTACATTTGTGAAAGCATCTCTTACACAGTAGGTGTTAAATAATTGTTTGCTACGTGGATAACCTATACAATTGTATTTTTCTCTCATAACTCTTTAATGAAGAGAAATATTCCCAGCCCCAGTTGACTTTATAATGAAGAAGTACATATGGCTTGATCTTCAAACCACTTTCTCTGAGGGCAATTAATTTAGAACCACAAGTAGAGAAAAAGAATTGTGAAGTTTCTAATGAATTCCCCATGTTCACAATGTACCTTCACGCTGAACTCAATTTTCTCTTTTAAAACATATGAAACCTGATTTTCTAACAATCTGATAAGATAGAACATAAGAAAAATAAACATCCTATGTGCTCTATGTCTCCTGAAAATGTAGGCTTGGTTTTTTTATTCAATTGTTTTTGTATTTCTCAGTCTTCTTGTTTGTTTGTTTGGTACTAAAGGTTGAACTCAGGGTCATTGTGTATCTGAGCTCTACTCTTAGCTCATTTTTATTTTTTTTTATTTTAAAATAGAATATTGCTAAGTTGCTGAGCATCTCCCTAAATTGCTGGGGCTGGCCTCAAACCTATTATCCTCTTGTCTCAGTCTTCCACATGCTGAGATGACAAGTGTGTACTATTGTGTTCAGCTGGACATTGATTATTTTTCACTTTTGGGAAATGAGCTGAGAGATGTTTTACTTCTCACCTATACCCCAGCTCTTTTTATTTCTTTCTTTCTAATTTTGAAACAGAATCTCACTAAGTTACTACACAGAGGTCTTGAATCTGTAATTCTTCTGTCTCACCCCCCTAAATGCTAGGATTATGGGTATGTGTCACCATATCTGGCTACTTCTTTTGTGATTCTTACATTTAGGATATAGAAATAGAAATACTGCTGGAAGCAAGTATGGGAACAGAATAAAAGTAATATCATTTGTCTCAAAGTAAATAAACAAATGTGTATAAAAAAGAAATAAATACCCAATGTATTGATTGCATTAAGAATAGTTTATAAGCCGGGCATGGTGGTGCACGCTTGTAATCCCAGCATTCGGGAGGCTGAGACCTGGAGGATCGTGGTTTGCGGACAGTCTCAGCAACTTAGTGAGGCCCTCTGCAACTAGTGAGACCTGATTTCAAAATAAAGAATAAAATAATAGGGCAGAGGGTGTAGCTCAGAGGTAGAATGCCCTTGGGTTCCATCCCTAGACATAAACAAAAGAGAATAGTTTATAGCTAGAAAGAAGAATGCAGTTGGAGAAGGGATCAGTGATTGATCTAAATGGCTTCAGTAAAAGGTATTTTTTCTTCATATCACACTTTAAACATGAGTTTTAATTTCAGTTCTTCCAGATTAAAGTTTAGTATAATATTCTTATATTGAGACAGAATATTAATTCTCTTATTCATCCACTTATTCACTGAACACATATTTATGCCGTATATAAAGCCAACATATTAAAATAAATAAGATATAGTATTAGAATGATGAAAAGACACATTATCTGCCTTCTAGGAAATTATGGGGACATGCACAGGAAATGGATAAACCAAAGATGGAAAATACAAGTACTTATCTAGGTTGAGAGGCTACAGATAACTGAAGGGAACCCTTTCAAAGCCATGAGAATAGATGGAGGCTCTATTATGAATTGGATTGTACTTGCGTCTTCATTAAAGCTTCTGCTCTTTCCATATATTATCTATGCATGTATTAAATTGTTCTATAAGAAGTACAAGATGTTGATATGACAACTTTCTGTGTTTTAAGTAATGCCATAAATCAGAAGTCTTGATTACTATGTGAAAATTTCTTAATTTAATAATTCACCAGTAAATTTGATTTTAAAATGAATGTCTGGATAATTAACATTGATTGTGGCCTAAAAATGTCATGGGGATATTTATCAAATGGTTATGCTTAAAATACACACACACACACACACCCCACACCCCACACACACACAAGCATTGAATACCATTTGAAGTCAAAGGATGCTTTTGCATACAGAAACAATGCAGTACCAAGTATGTTTAATAAAAGTAAGTGGTCACAAAATACCTCCTGAGAAGTTGAATATTATTCTGAAACTCAAGAACATCTTAAAGCAGGGTGTGGTGGCACACGCTTGTAATCCCCGTGCTTGGGAGGTGGAGACAGGAGAATCGCGCAAGTTCAAAGCCAGCCATGCTGGTTTAAGAGACCTTGTTTCCAAATAAAAAATATATCTGGGAGTGTAGCCCGGAGGTAGAAGGGCTTCCAGGAACCCCAGTACCCCCCCAAAAAAAAAGAATATCTTAATTTTAAGCTTCTGAACTCTTAAAAGACCATTTATTCTTGAGTAAGTAAGTGAAATGATATAGAATTAAAAGAGATGTAACATTTCCCTTTGAAGTACTCAAAATGTGGCTTCAGGGAGTTCCTCTGACTGTACGATATATACATTATTCTGCTGTATTCAAGTGATGTATTTTCCTTTCTTTCTTCATTTTCTAAGCCAATCAGAAACTGTGAAGAGAGTGGGGTATTGCACCTGGGTAGGAAAAAAGATATATGACTTTTGGAACATTCCACATGATTTTGAAAGAGTATCCTTGTGCATGCTGAAGAAAATGCAACATTTTTATGCTGAGTAAAAAATAGCAATGTATCTTACAAAAATGCTCTCTGCTTATAAATGAGTGTGTGAGCTTTTTTTTTTTTTACATTTCTAAAGCTGTGATAGAGTTACACTGAAATTGCCAAAAACCTGCTTAGATAAGTCCTTTTGTAAGTATTAATAGCATATATCACAGCGAGAGGCAGGATCAAATGAAAATTTAGAGACAAAGAAAAAATGTCACTGATACTTAAAAAAAAAATCCCGGAAAGAGATGTGTATGAGCCCATTATACTAAAGGTTACTTATATTCTGCCTGACTCTCCATCTATTCTAAGTTTCCATTACTTCAGCTATTTATGAGACATCTTACAGATAGTAAAGAAAATCCCTCCTTATTTTAAATGCCAGTATCTTTATTAGCATATTTTCCCTCAGTTTCTCAGTGCAGTCTTTATGGAGACATTTACCTAATTTAATTTTAGATACTTTATGTTTTCGGTCAGCTTTTATGTATTACTAGCTTCCTAATTTTAGATGATGGCTCCTAATTAAGTATTCTTTTAAAGTTTTATGTGTATTTTGTTTTAGTCAGTTTTGCAATCTTTTTGATAACATTCAATGCTTTAACTGTGTCACAAAAAAACACAAGATGGCTTTATTTGTAAGGTCTTTCAGTGATGTCTACTCAGAAATATTTACATATCACAGTGACATGATTCAAGTGACAAATTACATTTTTCATCAATACTTTCTAAGTAAAAGCACAGCGGTAAAGTCATTATATTACTGTCAAGAGAGTTTAATATTTTTAACAACTTTTCAAAAAATCTTTTGAAGATAAAAGGAGCTTTACAATATAATTTGAATATCATTAACCTTCTTGAAAGCAGTTGAAGTTGTCTCCCAATTATATACTTGTTTAACACATAATAAAGAAATATGAAAGATAGTGTTTCTTGCAGCCCATAGAAATAGGGGCTGGATCCACCCTGGGTGGTGTGTGAAGGTATGTTTATATCATTCTAAACCTCTATATGGTGTAGGGTTACAGTGCACCAATAAGAGAATATGTGAAAATAGAAAGGAAAGAACACTAATTCACCTTAGCAATAAAGGAGGTTTGGATGACAATTAGTCCTTTATAATAAGACATCACAAAATTCTATTTCATCTCCTTTTGTCTAAGTTTAGTTTATATTTAGTATTTTTTAGAGCCAGCCTCCTTTGGTTGGAAATTTCATATTATAGCTTATTTAAAATGTAAAACATGATTTTATACATGTATTAAGTATTAAACTTTATATTAATCTCATTTTTTGTTTTCCTTGTTCTTTGGGAAACAGTAAAAAACTAAAATCAAGTTTAGTTTATATTTAGTATTCTTTAGAGCCAGCCTCCTTTGGTTGGAAATTTCATATTATAACTTATTTAAAATGTAAAACATGATTTTACACATGTATTAAGTATTAAACTTTATATTAATCTTACTTTTTGTTTTCATTGTTGTTTGGGAAACAGTAAAAGTCTAAAATCAATATAAATATAAAGTTGACATTCAAAGGCTTGTTTCCTGTGATGGAAAAATTTATTTGCATTGCTACAGATAAACCTTTGCATTACTAGTAGTTTCCATGAATTAATTTGTAATGCAACAGAGTTGTAAAATAGCTAAATGAATCAAAGTCATTTAAAGATACACAAGCCATGTAATTAGAAAATTACCAAAAAATTTACCCAACAATCCTTAGCAGCTTCTTAATGGATATAATCCTATTTTTTGTTCATTTGAATTTTTGACTTCTTTCCCTGACAGAAAGTATAAATGAATATCTCATTCCATCATGTAAAGCAAATCCCCAAGCTTACATTAAATAAATATAAAAATTTTATGTAACATACTGAAGATAATAAACATATGAATCTTAAAATTGATGGCCTTTATACTCATTTGTGTTTTCATTTTTAAACTTTTATCAGTGCATTATAGTCTCACATCGTAGTGTATTTGATAGTGATAGAGACATACATACCCACAGTATATTGGTTAAATTTTCTCCTGACTCCCTCCTCACTCCTCCCCTTTGCAATATAAGATATTGAGATTGGCATTGGTTCTCACATAATATACATAATGTCAGAGAAAGTGTTTCCTTCATTAAGTCTCCCTTTCACCTCCTCCCTTCCTAAGATAACCTCCCTTCCTTGACTGGAGTTTCTTCTCTATTATCTAAAAGTCCCTCTCATATCCTGATTATTCTCTACCTTCTATATGTGAGAGAAAATATATGACCTTTCACTTTCTGTGACTGGCTAATCTCACTTAAAATACTGTTCTCCAGGTCTATCTATTTTCCTGCAAATGACATAATTTTATTTTCTTTATTGATGAATAAGATTCCATTGTGTGGATATCCCATAATTTTGTAATCCATTTATCCTTCAATGGACATCTACGGTGGTTCCATAATTTGTATATTATGAACTGTGTTGCTATAAACATGGATATGTCTGTATTACTATAACATTCTGATTACCGTCCCTTTGGTAAGCTACCTAAAAATGGTACAACTAGATCCTATGGGAGATTCATTCCAAGTTTTTTGAGGCATCTTCACACTGATCTTTAGACCTGCTGCACTAATTTTCAGTCCCATCAACAATGGAGAAAAATTCCAATTTCCCCACATTCTCATCAGCCATTATTTTTGTTTGAATTCTTGACGATTACCATTTTAAGTGGGGTTAGATGAAAATTCAGTGTTCCAGTTAACATTCCAATAGTCATAATCTAAAGACCTGACCTTAGAGAAAAGAAGATGTATTTTCCTATAGTTTGGATTCAGTCCATGTGAGGTAGAGGACCAAGGATCTCGCAGCATAGTGGTGGGAGGTGGAGAGTGGAAGAGCATGTGGACTATGCTCCTCACAACATGGAAGTCATAAGCAACAGAGAAAGAGAGACCGAGAGAGCGAGAGAGAGCCAGCTATTGATTTTCTTTTTTTTTTTTTTTTTTGGCGGTACAGGGAATGGAACCCAGGGGCATTGTACCTTCAAGCTACACCCTCAGCCATATTTTTTAGTCTTTTTAATTTTTTAAGGAAGGTCTCACTGAGTTGTGTAGGGCCTCACTAAGTAACTGAGGCTATCTGAGAATCATGATCCTCTTGTCTACACCTCTAAAATGTTGGGATTGCAAGCGTGTACCACCACCCCAGCTATTGTTTTTTTTTAATATTAAATTTTTCTAAAAATTACCTTTTATTTTTAGAAGGTTGGGTTAAGTATTAAGATTTATATTTTGCCATTTCAGTTTATTCTAAAGGGTATTAAGAAATTAGAAAGAATTTTAAAAACTTTGTATTTTTGTAATGTAGTATTTCTATTCCTCCTGCTAGAAGGAACACAGCAGGAGAAAAGAAATAAAGCAAAAAAAGAAAAGATCCTGAGAAGTGAGAGAGGAAAGAGCATTGATTATACTAGAAAGTCATTTTTCTTTTGAAACATTTGATATAAAAATCTGGTAGGTTTTACTTAAAATTAATGGAATTAGTGGAATAATATATGCAAATTAAAAAGAATGTAATAAGTATAACAACATATGTAAAATAATGAATGCCATAGGTTATGATTTTAAAATGGAGAAAAGAAGTCAAAGTTTGATATAACAAAACATCAGGTAAATCTATAACTATATTAGTCTACTGTTTGATATATATATGTATTTTTCAGTCAATGTAAGAGTGATTAATTACAGTAATATTACAAGGACAAGAGTGAATTTGAGAACATTAACTATTCATTCAGGTTGAAGATGAAAATCAATTCAAAAAGACAAACTATTTTAACAATAAAACCTGAACTTTTGAGTAAAATATTTCTTCATGTGAATTAAATTATCTCAAGCCTAAGATTTTTATCTAACTTTTGAATGGTAATTGATACAATTTACTTGATATAAAACCTAGATCTTATTTTTACTTTACTAGGATTACACAGAAAATTAGTGTCTTACACTATAATGGGATTTTTGCAAGAGTATTATTCAAGCTCCTGTAACTTGTAATTAACTATATAAAATGAGTCCCATACATTGTAAAAGTATGCAGATAAAAGAAACATGGTTAATTTCATTTGATTTAAATTGAAGGTATTTTAATACACTATCTGTACACTTCAAAAGTAGTTCATGCCTTTTCTATGAGTAATACATTAAAACTGACACAAACTATGTCTTCATTTATTTAGAAAACTTTAAAGGGATTAAAAAGAATGCCCTCAAAGCATATTGAAAAAATTTTAGTACATATAACACTTTCAATTTACTGAGCATCAAAGAAAATTTGGTGTTGCCAAATAGTATTCAGGGAATGTATATTCAATAACTTCCCCCAAATGGATACTTTTTGGAAAGTTAAGATTTAACAATTCATTGGACCATTATTTTTATATATTTATGTAACCATTATTATATCTAGTGTTGACCCCAGAATAATGATCAAAAAGTTCAAAACTAAGCAAACTGGAGAACTAAAAACAGTTTCAACTATTCAAACAGCTACTACACGCATCACTTTTGTTCATATGAGGAAAAATATGCGCTGTTGGTTAAAATTTAAAATGCTAGTATTCCTTTCTAATCCTAAAAAAATTATGTCATATATTTACAGCATAGGGAATGATTTTTAAATTATTATCAATGAACTTCATTTTTTAGAAATTTTTATCTTTCCAAAGAATTTTACTAGATGGTATAAAATATCTCATATGCCCCCAGAACCCAGCTGCCCTGTCAGTATCTCGTGTGTGAGTGTGTGTGTGTGTGTGTGTGTGTGTGTGTGTGTGTGTGGTATTCTATAAAAAGTTCTATTTTCAGTTATTTCTTTCCTTTTACTATATTTAATTTTATTGGCACATTGTAATCTCACATCATGATGTAGGTCAGATTGGTAGGGCAATACATGCACACAGCACTTGGTGAGCTCCCCTGAGCCCTTGGCTCCCTGTGCACTCCCTCTCGTTCCCTATGCATGATATTGAGATTAGTGTTGGCCGTTTTACACATATACATAATGGCATTTTTTTCTAGAACTTCATCCAAGATAAAAATTAAATGTGTCATGTTTCTTTAGACATTTTTGACCATAATTATTACTATAAATTTATGTTTTTCATGACTTTGAGAGTTTTGAAGAACACTGGTAAGATATTTTGTAGAATTCCCTCTACTAGAGTTTTTTTGTATGCTTTTCTCGTAATTATACAGGCCATATGAATTTGGAAAAGAAGTAATATCGTGGGAGTGAAGTGTCATTTTATCTATTATTGATAACACTAGTGAGGTTTTTCTTCTGTTAAGTTATACCCCTTCCTTTTCATTTTGTATTCTTTGGAAAGAGGTCACTGTAAACATCCCATACTTAAAGCGTGGAGAGTTCTGGTGTCCCTATCTTAATGTAGACCATCTTCAGAATACCGTTGGAGAGAAATGGCTGAGTCTAGATTGGGGCAGGAAATACACAAGATGTGCCAGGAGCATCTTTTATTTGTATATTGTCAGAAAGTAAGGAAGTGAATTTTAAATGAATTTACTTTATTAGATATTTATTTCATACTTTGATTTAAAATATTTGTTGCTTTGATGAAATCTATCTAGCTTTTGTGAGCACTCAGTTGACTCCTTTGTCTCTTTGATATCATTCATCAATGTAGGACTTGAGTTTGTATTATTTTTATTCTTTGAATACTTCCTTACTTTCTGGCAGCACCAAAATGTAAGATGCTCTTGGATCATCCTGTATATTATCTGTCCCAATTTTAGATTTTCTCTCAAAGATACCAGTTTCTTTCATTGGGGAATAATGTTAGAAACAAAGTTCTTGATGCAAGATATGTTTGGTGCCTTTAGGTGTAGTTTCTTTTAAAACCCCACAAAAGACAAAACAAATAAATATATGTGTGTATACCCAGCCATGTATACATACATACAAACATATACATACATATATATATATATATATATATATATATATATATACATTTCTACATGTACCCATGTCTATCTATAGTAAGTTAAACATGAATTTATATTTATCTCCCAATAAACATTATAGAATATACAGCTATTATTGATAAAAAATCCCCTAATATATATTTTTTGTTATTTATGTATTATCTATAACATATTTACATTTTTAATATTGAGTGCATTTCTTCATAGATTTAAAATGAGCCCGGCGTGGTGGCGCACGCTTGTAATCCCCGCGCTTGGGAGGCAGAAACAGGAGGATCACGCAGGTTCGAAGCCAGCCGCGCGCTGGTTTAGGAGACCCTGTTTCCAAAATGAAAATGTAAAAAATAGGTCTGGGAGTGTAGCCCGGAGGTAGAAGGGCTTCCAGGAACCCCAGTACCACCAAAATAAATAAATAAATAAATAAATAAATAAATAAATAAATAAATAAATAAATAAAATAAAACGAAACATGATGATTTTCTTTCTTTTTGTCCTGAGGTGCCATGGTTCTAATTCTTGGCCTCACACATGCTAGGTGAGGATTCTAGCAACCGAGCTTCATGCCCAGCTCATGGTGACATGTTTTGGAAGTGTGACATACAAGTACTCTCTCATCAATGGAGGTATCTTTAAAACTGAAACATTAGAAACGATTCTTTGTTGCTCTAATTTGAACCAAATAAAGCCAGAAAGTATAAGATATGTAAACACAAATGCATACATAGACACACACTGTGAAGGATTGCTTAGGTTTTATTTATTTATTTATTTTTGCGGTACTGGGGATGGAACCCAGACGCATTCTTCCTCTGAGATACAACCCCAGCCTTTTTTTTTTTTTTTTTTTTTCCTTTATTTTGAAACCGGGTCTCACTGAGTTGCAAGGGGCCTCACTAAGTAGCTGAGGCTGTCCGCGAACCGTGATCCTCCGGTCTCAGCCTCCCAAATGCTGGGATTACAAGTATGTACCACCACAACCAGCTGCTTAGGTTTTAAATACTATACTAGAAATTAAATTTTTCTGTTCAATATAATTTTATTAGGAATATGTGGAAGAAGCTAATAAATCAACATAAATTTTATTCTAGAATCTCCTAATAAGATGGAATGCCTTGTATTTTGATGTTGCTGTAAAAATAAATAATAACTTAATCCTTACAAATTTTTGCTATGATAATTTTTCTGTAATGTGGAAAAGTATTATACGATATTCTTGATACATAACAGTTCTTACTAGTGAACACATAGAATTGTTATTTTGTGCTTCTTTTTCACTGTCTGGAACACTCATCCCCTTCTCCCCTTTCTTTTCTCTCTGACCAACATCAGTCAAGTGGATAAACTCAAATATTCTTTTTTTTTTTTTGCGGTACTGGGGAGTAAAATAAGGGGCTTAACACCTCCAAACTACACCCCCAGACCAATCTCTTATTCTTTATTTTGAAACAAGGTCTCACTGAGTTGCAAAGGGCCTTAAAAGTAGCTAAGGCTGGCCCTGAACCTGCAATCCTCCTATCTCAGCCTCTCAAGTACTGGGATTACAAATGTGTGCCTACATGCCTGACTTCAGATATTTTTAAAAGACAGAGAACTACTTTAAACTAACAATGGAAAATGATCTTTACAGGATGACTCCTGGTTAAGGAAAAGATATCTTCATATGCTACATATAGAGATGGTTACTGTACTTGTCTAAGACAGCATTCTTTTGCCTTCCTAGACTTGTTTTAGATGTACTTTTCATGTCATCTTCTGATTAGGATAGTTATCATGATTTATACCCATGAAAAAATAAAGTTAAATAAAAAGATTTTATTTTGGCACTTGAAATCACCTTAAAAGTTAATTGTTTTGGAAAAGCTATCTCTGGAAATTATTATGAAATTCATTTTAGGCTTATTATTATTAATATCTTAATGCTATTCAAGATAAGCTGAGTTGTGTTGCAGTAGTATACAAACCCTCATCCTCAGTGAATATAAGAATATTGTTTTATTTCTCACTAGTGCTATAGCCTATGGAATTTTCAGATGAGCTCAGTTCATCGCTGTTGTTCTGGGATCTAGAGCATTGGAGACTTCACCCTGATACCTGCTCTGTAAGCACTACAGCAGAGATATCTTCCCAAAACAAATGTAAAACCTATATGAATCCCAGCACCAGTGACTACTGAAAACCATGACAATATAAGTAACATTTTGGAAGAAAAAAAAATTTTGGAAACCAATGATGAGGCCTCCATTCTCTCCTAATTTAATGAAGATAAATATTGACTTCTCAGAAATTTGACTCCCTTTCCAAAAAAAGGAAAATAAAGTTTATTTTTTGAAATTACAAAATCCACATCTTTTCAACTTGAAATCTTCTACATTTCTCTACATCCTATGTTGCATTTGCCTAGTGTGAGTAATCACTCCAACCAAACTTGCTTTTGTCAAAGGACACTGATGAATTTAGTTTGTGTTGCTTATAAGACAATGAATGAATGTTAAAATCTCTCTCAAAAGGCAAAATATTGCAGTGCTGTTTTCAGGGATCAGAAGACTTGAATTCAGGCCTTGACCTGTTCTTACTTGCAATGTAACTTTGGACAAATTCTTAAATCTTTGGATACTTCAGTAACAAATTTGGTATAATGAATAATAAGATATTTTGCAAGTTAAAAACATAAAATTCTTGGAATAACTCTTAGTATGTCCTTAATTAATATTAGCCTTTTGGCCTATTAAAGATTTTAATTAAAGTGAATTTAACAAATCACACTTCTATTTTTATCTGATACATACTTTTATTAGACTGGACATCAAAGTTACTATATTCTAAGTTTTCTGATATGTTTGCTTCAATATTTATGTCAGGATATATAACACTTTTTCCTAAATTAACTTACATCATGCAAAAGAGGTCAATCTTACAGTTGTTTAATGCACTAGAGAAGATAATGGCATAAATTTTAAAGTTTGAGCATTTTGCTATTTTAAAGGGTTATGCATCTTCAATAATCAGATATATGTCACCACTGAGTTGAGAGAATATAAATAAATTGGCAGAAAATTGCATATTTTATTGTTAAGTATGTTATAAGGAGTACTTTTCATATAAGGCGAACATACCTTATTTTACTATAATACAAATTTTTCATGTATTGTAAATTAATCCAACTACTATAAATATTATGTTCATTATTTTTAAATTTAAAAAGTCACATTTTGTGACTTTAACATTTATATTTTATAAATTTCAATATTATTCATCAATAATTCCACTTAATATATATTTCAAATTTTCAAAAATGTGGACATCAAAAACAAATTCAAGTATTCTTGCATACTTACATAGTGCATAAATAGCACTTTAGTAGATAACTGGAGTGTAAATTCTGTACTTGATGTTATTTATATATAAATGAATATGTATCTTCTTACATCATATCCAGCACAAAAGAGGGCTTTTAAACTTTTACTTGTGATCATTTGTTTTGTGAGCTACAAATAGCTAGTCTAAGTTTTCTGCGTTAAAACAGATTGAACACTATTAATGGTTATTTAATTTAAAAATTAAAATAAAAAGTCTATTCATTAAAATATAGATTTAAATGAAATGAATCGGAACACTGCTAAGCATAGTCTATATATGGATACATTTAAAATTTAAAATTTAAGTAATTATATTCAAAAATAGAAGAAGGCAGACTTGTTGAGTGATTTCTTTTTAATGAAGACATGCTATTGTCTGGTAGGCAATTTTAACACTAATGGAATAGGGTCATTTATATAGCAAATGACAACATGTTATATACTTTTGCAAAAATCCATACCGTGAGACTAACAAATTTGTGTTCATAGTTGATATGTAGTAATAAGTATGTTTAATAAAAACCATCTTCATCTTTATACATATTGATTTTAAATTACATACTCCATTTTATTCATTACTTAAGTTTATAATTATTTGGATATAGAATTTTGTTCATGATTTGAAAGAACACTGGATTAAATTAATAAATGCTATCTATATAACTTTAGAAAACAAATTTACAATATGTATACTAAAGAATAATAATATGCTTTAAAAGTACCAATAAAATAATTGTTTTGATAAATGTAGAATTGTATATTATTTATAATTTTTACTTTTATTCTAGTCAATTATACTTTGAGGATAATGGATTTAAAAGTATTGGAAGGGAAAAAAACAAGGGAAGAATGAAAAATGTAAAAAATGAAAAAAAAAGGAAGTCAAAGCATAGTTTCTAAAAAGTTTTATGGTCAAAAGAAAGGAAAATTATTTCCTTACAGAAATAGTGCAAATTTGTGTAGCTTAACAACTCTTTCTTCATTTTTCAAGAAAATCTGGGTAAAGGTAAAAGCTCTGTTTCATACCCTATTCAATTAATAACTATAGTATGGACTGGGAGTGCACTTCAGTGGAAGAGCACTTGTCTAGCATGCATAAGGGACTATATTTGGTTTCCAGCACCAAAATAAATAAATAAATATGAAATTACCATATTTTATTTAACATTTGTGCACATACATGTGTAAAGCAATATACTTTTTTATTCTATTATGGAATATGATAGACTTTTTGGTAATTCAATCACAATGTTCACTTTTTAAAGTTTTATATTAATATTTCTTTTAGAGAGACACTGCTGTATTCTATTTTTGGTGTTTTATAAATTCTTTCCTGAAGGTTCAGAAAGCACATGTTATGATTTATATTCTCTGAAGGATATCTAGGCTTTAAGATAATTTACTTGAAATTTAAATGTAGACTTGCATTTATGAAAAAATATAAAAGCAAGAAATTCAATTTTATCCTATTCCTGTAAAGAATTGTGAGAGAAAGTAATTATACTTCAAAGAGTAGTTATAAAAAATATTTATACATAGATATGCCAATTTAAGCCGGGCATGGTGGCGCACGCTTGTAATCCCAGCATTAGGGAGGCTGAGACGGGAGGATCGCGGTTCGTGGACAGTCTCAGCTACTTAGTGAGGCCCTCTGCAACTTAGTGATGCCCTGTTTCAAAATAAAGAATAAACAATAGGGCAGGAGGTGTAGCTCAGAGGTTGAATGCCCTCGGGTTCTATCCCCAGACCCACAAGAAAAATAAAAATAGATATGCCAATTTGATTTGGGCATTTCATTTGTTACTTTCATTTTTTTTTTTTTTTTTTTTTGGTGGTACTGGGGTTCCTGGAATCCCTTCTGCCTCTGGGCTACACTCCCAGACCTATTTTATATTTTATTTGGAAACGGGGTCTCTTAAACAGCTGAGGCTGGCTTTGAACACACGTGATCCTCCTGTCTCAGCTTCCCAAGTGCGGGGATTACAAGCATGAACCACCACACCTGGCTAAGCACAGATTATTTTTAAACAAAACTTCAATCTAGTTGTATGCCTCTTTAAAATAAGTTGATTCTTTCCCACTGTCACTAGGTGTTAATCAAAATAGCTATGTAAGAATATAAGTATTCTATAATCTGGCTTTAGAGTTTTGATTTCAGTTTCTCTTTGCATCAAAATTCCAGTCATTGGGCCACATTCTTCAACTGAACTGCCCTTAATTCCTCCATTCACCTATATTCTGCTCTGTTTTTAAATATTTATGACTAATAGGGTTGAATATGTTAATATAATACAACAGTCACAAAATCACTTGTCTTCCAATTAAGCCAGGTCATGTACCTGATCTAAGACGATGGAGTGGTATTGGCCTTAACACACATTTAATTACAGGGCCCTTCTCTTGCCACATAAGTTACTAGAATTCAGTGATAAGACCAATCAGACCTAAATAATACAAATATAATAATTTGGCTAAAGAAAGATCTTTTGCATGTTGGATTTCTCTTTCAGAAGCAATATAAAGGCTGGGCATGATGGCACATGCTTGTAGTCCCAGAATTCTGGAGCCTGAGACCAGAGGATCATGGTTTGTGGACAGCCTCAGCTACTTACAAAGGCCCTCCACAAGTTAGTGAGACTGTTTCAAAATAAAGAGTAAAATATATGGCAGGGGTTGTGGCTTGGAGGTCGAATGTCCCTGGGTTCCATCCCCAGACCCACAAAAAAAAAAAAAAAAAAGAAAGAAACAATATCAAGTTTTGTTGGTCAAGATTTACTTGATACAGCCTTGATATTGAACACTGGCTTATATGACATGCCCTTACTTGTCTTCAGATTGCAATGATGTTCATGAGGTGCTTGTCAACAGACTTGTTTATCCTAAGAATGGGAAAAGGAACAGAGTTTGGAAAGTAATATTATTTTGTTTGGATCTTAAGTGTTCTACAAAGGCTCATGTATTTAAAATATTATTCCTCAGAATAATGCTACAGAGAAGTTGAAGAAGCTTTAAAGGGTAGAGCCTAGAGCCTAGTTGGGGTAGAGGGTGTCTTCCATTCATTTGGAGCATGCCCTTGAAGGGATTGTGAGACCCTGGTCACTTTTTCTCTCTCTCTCATTTATTTGAAAGTTTTACATTGATATATAATCTGTGTTTTGATTCTACTATATGTTACATATATTAAGGGGCACATGTATAATTTTTAACACTGTAGTTTTAAATAATTTACTTATATTAAAGATTGACATATTGACTTTAATATTTCTTGAGACACTGGAATTTTTCTGATCTCTGTTTCTATCTATATCAGACAATACTAGGACAATTCTGCTCCCAAGTTAAGAAATACACAAGCCATAATAATGTTAGCTGCTTATTATAGCAAATATTTGTTCCTAAAAAGTATCTGAACCTACTTAAGTGGCTTGCTCAATATTAAAATGTATGTCAGGCTCAGTCATCTCTAAAATACAAAGAAACAGAAGTAATACAGCTTAAGTATATTAATATTTAATCATATATGTACAAATATTTTAGAGTTCTATTTCTGACTCCTTGTTTTGAGAGATAAGGAAAATGAGCAGATTTCATATATCTTGGTAAAAAATTATTATATGATGAAAAATTATAAATAATTATTTTCAGATAGTGATATCTGTACATAAAGAATACTTACATTTCTGTAACTTTTTTTCTCTTTAACATACATATTTAATAACCGGTAATAACTGGGCCTGGTGGTGCTAGCTTGTTAT
Organism: Muscardinus avellanarius; assembly: GCF_963383645.1. Taxonomy (NCBI): domain Eukaryota; kingdom Metazoa; phylum Chordata; class Mammalia; order Rodentia; family Gliridae; genus Muscardinus; species Muscardinus avellanarius. The sequence continues at coordinate 157,547,210 of NC_137787.1, forward strand.
CTCAGCATTTGGGAGGCTAAGACTGGAGGATCGCAGTTTGCGGACAGCCTCAGCTACTTAGTGAGGCCCTTTGCTACTTCGTGAGACTCTGTTTCAAAATAAAGAATAAAAATTGGGCTGGGGATGTAGCTTGAAGGTAGAATGCCCCTGGGTTCCATCCCCAGTACTGCAATATATATATATATATATATATATATATATATATATATATATATATATATATATATATATATATTGTGTGTATATATATATATATATATAGCCAATGTTAATTAGAATCTTTCCTTCTGTTAAATAGTTTAAGGCTTAAATAAACAAATAGAAAGCCAGTCTCCACTTGGGCAAAGCAACTAGGTGAATGAAGCTTTGTTTCGGTACACAGTGGCATGATTGTCCAGAATCTCTCTTAAAGCACCAAGCCTGCACAGGGGATTGGGCTGCTTTTGCGATCACTTTTCTAGTTCAGATATTATCTTGATATTTACTCCACTCCTTGCTTAATTCTTAAAAACAAAAGCAGTTGTAAATGAAAGATACATCACCAGTACCTTGTGGTCAAACTGAGATTTATCATCGATTCTATTGAGCTGTTTTCATTGAAGGAAAAAAATCAGATGATAATCAGCCACTCAAGCTTAAGCAACTTCTGTTTCATTGTCTGTATCCACAAAGTGAGTTCCTCTTCATTTTTCCAAGCAAAGTGTTAAAATAACTCAATTTGATTATACAATGGGGATGATAGAGAAGACTCCCAATTTTTCTTCTTTCTCAGATACGTCTTGCTTATTCTAAGATCATTTAAAGATGTTCTCATGTATTTCCTGGCAAGTTATGAAAACTGAGTAATTGTTTCTACTAGTATTTTCATGGCTCATTGCTGTGACCCAAAATACCCAACAACCAAGTCTTAGCGGAAGGAAGATTAATTTGCTCACGGTTCTGGAGGTTTCAGTCCAGTAGGTTGGGTCACATCTGCAGAGAGTGGAGGAACATATGTAATCCCTAAGGCCACACCGCAGTGACCACTCCTCTAGCCACACCTAATCAGCCTATGTTATCACCCAATAAATCCACTAAACCATCCTTGATTTACTTATTTCACCTCTGAACATTATTGATTCCCAATACATGAGCATTTCCAGAGACAGTCTATATCCAAACTATAAAATCATCCATCCATGCCACATAGCTATTATTACACTCATTATTTTATTCATTTGTCATGTTTTTCTAGTTTATTCAACTAAATTTTTTTAGGTACTGTCACTATGTTTCCACTGTCCTAGGTTTCATTGTGTCAGAGTATTAAAAATATGTTTATTTTTAATTTTTTATTAGTGCATTGTAGTCATACATCTTAAAGGGGTAAAAGATGGTGGAGACATATGTGCACATATCACTCAATTATCCCTTTGGAAGTATGGCATTTCTTTTTTTTTGGTGGTACTGGGGTTCCTGGAAGCCCTTCTACCTCCGGGCTACACTCCCAGACCTATTTTTTACATTTTCATTTTTGGAAACAGGGTCTCCTAAGCCAGCGCGCGCGGCTGGCTTCGAACCTGCGCGATCCTCCTGTCTCTGCCTCCCAAGCGCGGGGATTACAAGCGTGCGCCACCACGCCCGGCGAAGTATGGCATTTCTAAGGTTTTCCAATGGCATTCTTAAAAGAATTAATCCCAATAAAATAATTTTGCATGTACAGTTACAAATTTCCTTCTACGTGAAGAATAAATATATTGGCTCTTAAGGTAATAAAACTTTTACAATACCAAAACAAAATCCTCTCAATTACCCTCTGGCTTAATGTAGAATTAGATTTCATCTCCACTCCACATTTAATCTAGGGTCATTTTATGTGACAATAAGCTAAGAGAAAAACTAGCTATCTACTACATAATACTATTTGTGTTTTTCTGTGTATATTGCTTTCAAATCATTATGAATCATGAAAAAAGCCCCAAGGTTCACATGGTACAATATTTTATTATCTCTAGATTGCTTTCTGAAATAAGGATCAAAAATGGGAAAACGACAAAATCTAATATGCCGCACCCAAAAGGTTCTCATTGTGAAATTTAAACTTGATTTTGTTACACAAAGATAAAAAGTCTGTATATAATAGCTAAAAAGCAATGAGAATATTAGAAATTCAGTGGAATAAAATTGGCTCCTTACTATTAATTATTAAACTTCTAGAAAGTTCTACATTAAAAATTATTGAAGTGTATTGTTTAGAGAATTATATTCATAGTTGGGTGGTTTACTTTTATTTAGAAGCTATATATATATATATATATATATATATATATATATTCTAAGATTTATAATTATTTTGTGGTACTAAGGATGGAACCCAGTGGCATTCGACCTCTGAGATCTCAGTAGTAGCAGAGATCTCAGGGTCTCAGCAAGTAGCAGAGAGCCTCATTAAGTAGCTGAGGCTGTCCAAAAACCTATAATCCTCCTGTCTCAGCCTCCCAAGTACTGAGATTACAAGCATGCACCACCACATTTGGCTCTAGAAAAATATTAAAATAAGTAGCATTAAAATAAAATTTAAACCTGTAGAATTAAGTTTGCAGAAATTTCCTGGAATCTCTTAGCACATGAAATATATAAATGACATGTTAATTCATATCATATGCTGATGTATTGAAGTGTGCTCCCTATGTTTTATTCTACTAGTTCCACAACTGCATCTCTTACTCTTAGATCTTTGATCTATTTTGAGTTGATTTCTTAGAGTAAGAGACAGGGTCACATTTTATTTTCCTGTATATGAATACCAAATTTTCTCAGAACCACTTATTCTTTTTTTTTTAATGTGTGCTTTTGCTACCTTTGTAGACAATCAATTGGCTGTAGATGCATAGATTTATTTCTGGGAAATCTATTTTATTCCACTGGTCTATGTGTTGGGTTTTATGCCAACACAATGTTATCTTGGCTACAATAGCTCTGCAATAGGCCTTGGAAAAAGGATTATATCAAACCCAGAAACTTCTGTACAAGAAAGGAAACAACTTGGAGAAGAGACAACATTAAGAATGGGGGAATGTACTGATGATATTTTTCTGACAAAGTCTTAATGTCTACAAAGTATAAGAAACTGAAATAGTTCAATAACAAAACAACAAATAATACAATTAAAATGCACAAATAATCTGGATAGCTATTCCTTTAGAAAAAGAAATACAAATGAACAAGTCCATGAAAAAAATACTCACCATTATTAGTCATCAAGAAAAGGCAAATCAAAACTGTAATACTCTAATGAAGTGTTATGTTACTCTAGTCAGAACAACTATTATTAAAAAAAGTAAAAGCAACCAATTCTGACAAGAATATATAGAAAAGGGAACTGTTGTTGGTAGAAATATAAATGAAGACAGCCTTTATGGAAAACAGTATGAAGTTTCCTCCAGAAAATAATAATCTAAAAATAGATCTACCATTTATATGATCGAACTTTTGCTCTTCTAGGCATATAACCAAAGGAAATAAAATCAGCATATCAAGGAAATAACTTCCCCCAAATGTTTATTGCAAAAATTTTCAAAATAGCCAAGATATGGAATCAACCTAGATGTCCATCTATGAAAAAATGGATGAAGAGCCAGGCTTAGTGGCATCCACTTGTAGTTTTTATACTTCAGAGCCTGGCATATTAAAAATATATGTATTTCTAATATAGTTTATATGCACCTAATACATATAAATTACAGTTAAAATGTATATATAACTTATATAATAACAAAATATTATTCACCTTTGAAATTAATGAAATCTTGTTCTTTGCAGCAATGCGAATGTAACTACAAGGCATTAAGCTAAGTGAAATAAGCCAGACACATACACACAAATACCACATGTTCCCATTCATATTTAAAAACGAAAGTTGACCTGAGAGTACTGATTACCAGAGACTAAGAAATGTGGCTACAGGAGATTGAATAATTGATACAAAAACATAGTTAAATAGGAAAACTACATTCTAGTGTTCTACAGCACATTGGAATGACTATAGTTATCATTTTCTATTACATATTTTATAAAGAACAATAGAAAGGAAGCTTCAAACATAAACAAATACAAACAGAATGCAAAAAATTCAAAAGAAAATTATTTGGAAACACGAATGATAATGTGGGACTTTAGGGATAGTTAGAATCTAAATGTTAGCAGAAAAATGAGGTTTGTCTGAGAGTTGCAGATGGTTCTGTTTTACAAGCCTCTTATATATTCATAAAGTAATTAGCTTTTGGTATTAAATATTTCTTTCTGTCATGGAATTCTTGAAAAGGAAATGGAATGCAGAATTAAACTTTAGAGCAGGGTCTGGGAGTATATGTCAGTGGTAGAGCTCCTCCCTATCACACCTTCCCTAGCACACCTTTATGCCCCGAGTTCAATTCTCAGCATGACAAAACAAACAAAAAAACTACCAATAAAGTAAAAAAAAAAAAAAACTCACAACATTTCACCTTTTAGTAAAGGATAATCATCAAAAAGAATAAAAATTCTGATTGGGGATGTATCTCGGTGATAGAATGCCCAAGTTCAGTCTCCAGAATGGCAATAAAAAAAGTAGTTGTACTGTAATGACTTAATTTTAGCTGGTTTAGCACAGTGCCACTCGATATCCGATAATATCAGAGTACAAAACAATGCTCACAGATTCATTCTTAGCTGGGGGCCTGATGAATTTAGAATATATTGAACAAATTCACAGCCTATTGTATTAGGTCATTGATAGTAGCTCCCGAGGCTCCCAGAAACACTTCTTAAATCCTATGTTCTGAATTTGTTCACAGAGAAATATTTTATTTATTTAAATTTCTGCCTGTTCTTCAAGTCCTAGTATAATTCTCAAGTAGAAATAGTTTTATTAATAATATTTTAATCAAATAATCATTTACTGAGCATTTATAATACCCTATTATCCAACATCCCAAGCTCAGTCTCAATGATTCACTGCTGTTTATTACCTAGAAGTGGAGGAAACCAACCAGGATGGCGACTCAGATCCTCAAGTGAACATCTTCCCACAAGCACATCATGTACCTTAACAAATGCTAACAAAGTCAGGTGAGAGATTCAAGTGAAGTGACACATGGAAATTTAGGAATATCAGGATGAATGTGAAGTGGCATAGAGATGTTACTTTTTTTAGATTTAATTTTTTTATTGGCTCATTGTATTTATACATCATAATGGGGTAAAAAACTTGTGTAGACATAAATGCACGCATCATTCAGCCAGCCCCAACCCCATGCCCACCTCACTCCCTCCCCATCCCTCCTTCCAATGCTTGGTTTTGTGGTTGACTTCGATATGAATAAGTACATCATGTGCTTTAAAGTGTTTCCCTCTCTCCACCTCCCAACAACACAGTTAGGTTGCCTTATTTGCTCCTCTATAGGATCTCCTTTTTCATCTGGAGTTTCTCCTATGACCCCATTTACCCTAGCTTTCACGTATTAGCATCCAATTCCATACTTTTTGTGACTGACTAATCTCACTTAGTATAATGTCCTCAAGATCCATCTATTTCCCTGAAAATACCACAACTGTATTTTTTTATGGCTGAGTAAAATTCCATTGTGTACATATCCCACAGTTTTGCAATCCATTCATCTGTTGATGAACATCTTGGCTGGTTCCACAGTTTGGCTATGCTGAATTGTGCAGCTATGAACATAGATACACATGCATTAGTTTGGTAGTTTGGTTTCCATTCTTTTGGGTAGATACCCAGAAGTGGTATTGCTCGATCAAATGGTAGATTTGTTCCCATTCTTCTGAGGATTCTCCATACTGTTTTCCAATGTGGTTGCACTAATCTGCAATCCTACCAACAAGGTTTTAGAGTTTCCACTTCTCCACATCCTCGCCAACATTTGTTATTGTTTGTGTTTTGAATGATTGCCATTCTAGTTGGAGTTAGGTGAACTCTCAGGATAGTTTTGATTTGCATCTCTCTGAATGTCAATGATGTTGAGCATTTTTTCATGCATTTATTAGCCATTTGAGTTTCTTCTTTTGTGACATGTCTATGTAGTTCACTTGCCCATTTTTTGATTGGATGATTTGTTTTTTTTAGTGTTGAATTTCTTGAGTTCACTATATATTCTAGATATTAGGCCTCTAATTGGAGGGGAAGATGGCAAAAATCTTCTCCCATTCTGTTGGCTCTCGATTGAGGTTCTTGACAGCTTCCTTTGCTGAACAGAAGCTCTTCAATTTCATGCAATCCCATGCATTGATTTGTCTTTTGGTTTGTTGTGCCTTTGGGATCTTGTTGAGAAAGTTTTTATCTGTGCCTATGTGTTGCAGTGTTGGACCTATGCCCTCTTCAAGGAGATGTTTCTAATGCTGCTTTTCTCTTATGTTTAGGGCATTTGCTGCTATGATAGCCATTTTTATATTTTACTTAAATGATAAAATATTAGGAAAGAACAGATACAGATGTGTAATCTGGGTGATAAAATTGTTTAATATCTATATGAGCTTTCTTCTTTTGCCATACCAAATTATCACAATTTGGTGGGCTAAAAATGCATGTAGTGTAATGAATCAGAAATATAGCATCAGTCTCAGCCACATGACCCAGCCAACATGATGGCCCTCAGCAGCTTCCACCTGCTCTCCGGCCAAGGGTCTTGAGATTTTGAAGATGGAGGCCATCAAAAAGGACATGCATTCCTCGGAGAAGCCCTGGACACCAGATTTTGTTTTAATATCTGAGTGGGATGACTTAAGGAGACATTTCCAGCCATGACTTTCTATCTAGAATACAGGAAAGAGAGTGGATATTGGTGGAATTAGAAGCAAGATGACAAGGAGTTGCCTACCACGCAAGAAAAGTGATTTTTGGAAGAACATCCCAGAAGAGATTAGAGAAAAGACCACTTCAGCCACGCATGCTGGGGAACTCTTAACAACATACCTTCTAAGAAAAATATCTGGACATGGTGGAAAGAGCCCAGCAGTGCTGGGCTGGAAGCCTAGCCATGAGTCCTGGGTAGCTCAGCATCCCTGGCTGCCATGCTCCTCTATGCTGTGCTGGGGGCCATGACGTGCTTTGAACAGCAGATCCTGCTCTATGCAGTAAGGCTGTGGGCCTCTGCTCTTGGAGGGGAGATAAAATTCATTGGTGCTGAGTGCTCGATATCATAACCTCTTCAAAACACTCATAATGTCTTCTCTTATTAAAAAATATTGGAGAGGGGCTAAGATGGCGGCGGCAGCAGCCAGGATTCAGGAGATGCAAACAAATCCTATCCAATCCACCTTGAGCTTTTGGAAAAAAATCTCTGAAGGGGGACTTCTCCTGCTGCACATGCTTAAGAATTCTGGACATCATACCATTTAAGGAAGGAGCTCAGCAGAGAACTAGGAGGAAGGTGGTGGCGGCAGGGCCAGAAAAGGCCAGTATTTGAGAGAGGCAGAGATCTGATCCAATCTACCTTGATCTTTGGTAGAAATTGCCCCACAGGAAGGCACACATGCTTAGGAATTCTTGGACAACTTGCTGTGTGGGAAAAGTGTTTGGGAGAGAACTGAGATGGTGGTAGCAGTGGCGGTGGCAGTGGTGTGACAAGGACGGTACTGGGGCCTCTGAGGCCGGGATCAGAGCATGCCATGTGGCAAGTCTGGTGCTGGGGGCAGCATGGCCGGGATTGGAGCCTGACATGCAGTGAGGCTGTTGCTGGAGCCAACAAGGCCAGGATAGGAAACTGCCTTAAGTCAAGGCTGGTGCTGGGGCCTCTGAGACCAGGATCAGAGTCTGCCAGGTAGCCAGGCCAGTGCCAGGGCTTTCAAGAGTGGGATTGGAACCTGCAATGCGGCATACATAGAGAAATATCACAGAAAAAAAAAAATCAGATGCTTTCCCTAAAATGAAGAAATGGGTAATAGGAGGAAATCTAGTTGAAAAAAGGGCCCTTTGAGGAGCAATTAAGGTGACCTATCAGAGGGGATGGGATAGGGGAACATGTAACCTTTTTAAAGCATATGATGTACTTAAACAAATATATCAAAGTTAATCACTAAATCAAGCATGGGATCTAGGGAGGGGGAGGGAATGGGATGGGGATTGGATAAAGGCTAATTGGATGATGTGTGCTTGTAAATCCTTACATGCCTTGTATTCCATTGAGATGTTTAACTGCAATGCACCAATAAAAATATATTAAATTAAAAAAAAGAAATATAGCATCAGTCTCTCTGGGCTGTTAATTAAAGGATTAGAAAAGCTGAGGTATATTACCTTTTCTCTGATACAGCTAAAGATGTTCTTCACTTCTAAATACTTGTGTGATAAATTTGAATTTACCTTATTAACCCAGGTAATCTTTCTTATCAAGGTCCTTAACCTTAATCATATCTGAAAAAAATGTTGCTTTTGCAGGAACTGAAACATATTCACAGCTTCAAGGTATTGAGATGCACAAATCTTTTGGACCATAATTAGAATACCACTAGGTATTCTAAATCAGTAGTTCCCCCAAACTTGTTAATTTTAAAAGTAATATTTCTTGAATGTGGCACTAAGAACAGCCATTTTGTGTCTGCCTGGGAGCCAGCCTGGCACTCTCAGCCCGGCATTGGGCTTGTTAGCAGCTGGTCTGCTCCTGCTAGGTCAACATGTTCTCCTGTTTAACAAAATCAATTTCATACAACACTAATAACAGACAAGGCAATTCTGGAAGTTTGATGAATCAAGAAAAAATAGACGCTTACAATTATATTTGAACAAAGACAAAACAACAATGGTCAAATTGTAAAATAGACAAATCATTTATTGTACTATACAAAAGCCAATACTGAGTTGCATTATTTAGTCATAAAACCTAATAAATAATCTATAAACCTTGGTTATTTTCCTTTAGAAGAGACAAGTAGTCTTATGCTGAATAAATTTAAAATTTTTCTACTTATTTCCTTATCTATTATATCTTTATGTTAAAAGTAAAAAATAAAAAAATTCCAACCAGGCATGGTGGTGCACACTTGTAATCCCAGCATTCAAGAGGCTAAGACAGGAGGATTGGAGTTCAAGACCAGCCTCAGCTACTTAGGTTCTTTGCAAATAAGTGATACCCTATTTCAAAATAAACAATAATAAAAAATAGGGCTGAGGATGTAGAATGTAGCTTGGAGGTAGAATGCTACTGGGTTCTATCCCCAGTATCACACACACAAAAAAATTTTTAAATCTACTGAATGACCGGGCATGGTGGCGCACGCTTGTAATCCCCGCACTTGGGAGGCAGAGACAGGAGGACCGCAGGTTCAAAGCCAGCCACAAGCACTGGCTTAGGAGACCCTGTTTCTAAATAAAAATGTAAAAATAGGTCTGGGAATGTAGCCCGGAGGTACAAGGGCTTCCAGGAACCCCAGTACCACCAAAAAAAAAAAAAAATCTACTGAATGGTCTCTCTGATTATTTGGAGCTAAAACAAACCTGGCCAAAAAAAAAAAAAAAAAAAAAAAAGCCAGATTTTTCCAACCAATCCACAGTATAGTTATTGTATGTGTATCAAATCACTGAAACAGTTCTTTAATCAATAGGAGACATGGCCAGGTCAAAGTCTAGAGACTCTTACAACTCAGTAGTAGCATAGCAACTTGAAGTAATTGCTGGGCTCAATCCAGGCTTAATATACATAATACTTGGTTACATTGGCAGTGAAGATTAAAGGCCTATATATTTAGGTTAAGAATGTATATACAAGTGCATTGTAGTCTCACATTATAATGTAGTTCCCAGTGATAGGTACATACATGCACAATGCACACAGCACTTGGTGAGCTCCCTCTCCACTCCCTCCCCTTCCACACACATGATATTGATGTTTCAACATATGTAAATTTGTCAGTGGACATTTTTCTATATGTGTACACATTGCAGATACTGATGCTGTTGGAATTCCCCTTTCTTCATATGTATGTACAAGCACATGGATATTTGTACACACACATATGTAATATCAGTTCATAGTTCTTTTTATTTTTTGATAATATGGAGAAATTTTCCATTTTACTTACCAAAACAATTTAGTCTTCTGATGTAACTCAAACCACAAATGACATCTAAAGCCTAAAAGTTTTCAAATTTGGATCATTTAGTTTGCTAAGCTAATTGAATAAAATAGAGATTGCTTTGCATTTTCTTGGAATAAGATAGTTTTCCTTACTAAATATAGACATTTAATCCATGTATTTAGGACCTATACATATGTGCATATGTATGTTTGTGTATCCATGTATAAATATATACACATATGTGTATATTTATACAATATACAGAACATTCAATTTACAGTTTCTTTATGTGTTTCCATGAGCATTCATGGGGTTCTTATTCTATCAATCTTAAAATATATTGACTAATATTTGTGAAATTCTAAGACAATTTAATAGTAGTTATTTATCAGTATTATTATTGTTTTTCTTATGTAGTATTTTCTTTTTATAGAGTAATGTACTATTACTTTATAATGTACTATTACTATATTAGTACATTACTATAGAGTAATATACTAATTATTGGGAGGATATTCATTTCAATTTTGTGTCAATAATATAGTCTAAGAATGAGCTACCAATATAGTTTCTGTGTTCATCTGGTTCTGCTTACAGGTTCCTATTTAATGATAAAACAATAAATATGTGAGTCTAATACATGCTGTTAGCCATAGCAATGATCAATTAAAAAATAATCAGGATAAATTAAGCCAACATACAGTGATAAATAAAAGTAGTGCTAGAGACAAAGTATTAGATTATGGCTCAATTTATAGTTTTAAACCCACTGAAGGTTATATTATACTCCTGCTCTCCTTATGATTCAGTTATAGGAAGCTGGCGATATATTCTCTTTTATGCTTAAGCTATGTTGAGCTGTTTTTCCAACACAAATTAATTTGAGCGAACTGATTGAAATTTGTCATCTGTTAACTTTGTGAAAATTTAAAATAAAATATTAAGGAGGATATACTATTTGGAAATTACTCTTGGAGGCATAACAACACATAATTTTTAAATGCAAGCTCATCAGCCGTATCTGTGTGTGTTTTCATGCACTTGTGCACACATTTATTTTGCATTGCGCATAACAAGCAGACACACACACACACACACACACACACAACAAATGTATGGCTAAAATATAGACTTGACAAGCAGGATATATGGATTTAAAGGTGTGTCACCTAATAAAGAAAGACACTTAAGCCTGATCATCATACTGGAGGGTAGGGACAAATCAATGACTAGAATATTTCAACCCTCATATATTTTTGATACTATCCAATAATGTGTCTCAAAAACTGACTTAGATAGGTGAACTTCTTATCTTTAATTTCTATGTCCTGAAAGTGTTTAGTTTTGATGAACAGATGTCTCTTTTGAATTGCCACAATAAAGGGTTACAGTACACAAATAATTACAGATTTGAGCTAGTTCAGTCTAAGAGCAACTTAAATGAAGAAAATGTTTGGACTCCTTGAGGAAGGCTTCTACTATATAGTCAAATACTTTCTGAATCTCTCATAAGCCTTCTAAAAGAATATTTAAACATTTATCAGCTGACTGTACACTGTAAAAAGAAACAATCAGAATTTGGGGGGCATTGCTGGATATATGCTGTGAATTGATAATTCCTGGGAACTCGAAACAATGATTTTGACCAAAGTCATTTTAGAGGGTTAGAAAGGTTATGTTATGAATGAAATTTTGGTTTGAGTAATTCTCACAGTTGATACAGTAGGCCATGAATTTTCTGTGTAATTATATATTCAACCCAAAATTCCTGATAGGATTAAATCTATATAGTCACTCACAGAATGATTACATGGATTCCATGATCTGTGAAGCAAGAAAGATAGTGTTAGAAAGAAACTAAATGGAACATGAAAACTGTCTCTCAACTACAAAACTGTTCAAAGAAAATATATCTCACATACCACATTACTGTACGGACAGCAGAAGTTAGTGCCACCCTTAAAAACTTGAAGGATTTGGGAATAACAATCACTGCTATATCCCTTTTCAACTTTGTCCTCTACAAAAGATATCTGTAGGAATTAGTAGTGCATTCTTGTAAACTTAATTGACTTTTTTTCTAATTATAATAGCTATTTTAGATGCTATTTCATTGCTGGGACATATCAACAAGATCACTGGTATTTAGTGTGTGGCTATTATTCTGGTGAAAAATATTCTCTACATTTATTACATAATAGCCATCAGAAGCCATTTTCTTCCAGGTACCAGACCAGCAATAACACTGTCTCCTTAGTTCTCCTTCATGGCTATGTCAGTGCTGTAATCTTGACTGCTTTTCTATTCTCCAGAATGTCATTCTGCTCTAGTATGTTGATATTTATAACATATTATACTGGGGATTGAATCAAGGGATATTCTACTCCCAAGATACACCCTCAACCATTTGACATATGTTTGTAATTTACTTTGAAAGAGAGTCTCACTAAGTTATTGAGGTTACAAAGTTGCTGAGGCTGTCCTCAAATCTATAATCCTCCCAATTTAGCCTCCAAAGTACTGGGATTAGAGCTGTGTGCCACTAAACTCAGCCATTATAACATATTTCTTTGATATGGGGAACATATACTACCAAACTATCTTAAATTCTTTAGAAGATTCATGTATGCCAGAGGGTGGGAAACAAATCCCAAAATAGTTTAGATGTCAGTTACATATATTAGACTTCTTATATTAAGTGATATCAGCCAATCACAGAAAGAGAAGGGACTTATGTTTTCTCTAATACGCTCAAACTAAGGAGTATTAGGGATACAAGAGGGACTCCAGACAATGGAGGAGAAACATCACCAAAGCTAGAGTGGAAGGATAGAAGAGGAAGAAGGCTGAGGTTGATTAATAAAGGAGCTACATCCGAATTTGTGTAAAAATATAAATATAGCAAGGTTAACCTGTACACTCATTGTTGGGATGGGGGAAGGTACCAAGCATAGTCTGAATGTATGCCATTTTCAATATGTTCCACATAAAAATAAAAAAATAAATAAAGATAAATAAACCTCTTAGAATCCATGAAAATGGCCATACACTCCTTCCATGTGAGGAGACAAATGTTGGCATCTGGAACATTCTTAGCACTAGAAAACAAATAATGCTTAATTTTTATGCATATTGAAGGCAATGTATACTTTATTTTGGATGATCTATTTTTCAAGTAACTCCAAAAACTTGGTAGGTTTGGATAGGACTTTGCATAATAATAATCCCTGCAACATAATCTTCTGTTGCCTGTGCCATTGAAATCATATCCAAGAAATCACTGCCAATTTCAATGTTGTGAGGTTTTATGACCCAGATTTTCTCCTAAAAGTTTATAGTGTTAAGATTTATATTTAGGTCTTTTATCTATTTTGAATTAATATTTGTATATGGGATTAGGTAAGGGTCCAATTTTATTCTTTTCCATGTAATTATTATTTTTCAACAATATTTAGTTAAAAGATTATTATTTCCACCACCAAATGTTCGTGGAAACCTTGTCAAAAATAACTTGACAATATAGGGAAGAATTTAGCTCTTTTTAACTCCAATGGTTTATATATCTGCCTTTAGAATAGTACTACACTGTTTCAATTATTGTAGCTTTATATGGTTTAAAATCAGAAAATATATATCTTCTAGCTTTGTTCTTTTTCAAGATCGTTTTGGGTATCTAGAGTCCATGTTTCATATTAGGATAGATTTTTTTCTGAAAAATAAATATATAAATACATGATAGTTTCACCTAAAAAAATAGAAAAAAATATTCTCTGGTAAGAAAGAAAGTAAAAAGAAATATTGAAATGTTATCTTTAAGTCATCAAAAGCTTGGTATCAGACAAATGAAACTGTTATGTGAGATTATCATTTTTAATTTTGGATAAATTGCTATAATACTAGATGTCAACCACTAAGCCAAGCATGGGAGGGAGGGATGGGGAGAGAATGGGGTGGGGATCGGGTGGGGGCTGACTGGGCGATGTGTGCATGTATGTCTACAAAAGTTTGTATCCCACTATGATGTATGAATACAGTGCACCAATAAAAAAATAAATAAATAAAAGAAAGAAAACTGTCACTTTCCTATGGCTCAGAAGACACATTTTTTTTTCTTGGTGTGGGTTTGATAGAATAAAGATACTGGCCCCCTTCATGTTTGGCTTAGTGATTGACCTCAATATGTTTGTGAATGTATATGATGTGCATTAGGGAGTTTTAATAAGGTGGGAATTGGGTAAGGGCTAAAGTGATGAGTGTATATATGCCCCTTCTATCTTGTACTCCATTGAGATGTATGACTGTAATGCACCAATAAAAAAGAATATAGACACTGCCTGCAGCCTTAGGTTTCTCTTAGAAATGTGTATTCAAGTGATGCCTTAATTATTATCCTCCTTTTGAGAAACAGCTTCAACTCTATACAGCCCCAGGAAAGACAGAAAACTTGACCATGTAGTGTAAAATTATCATATGAACTTAATTTTCCATTATGAATTAGGTAGTTTTTGGGCTGTGCACATACCGATATTTCTTTTCTAACAAATAGAAGTTCTAGATATACAAAATTAGGCTTGATAGGTTGCAAAACTAAGTGGCCCAGATACCCAAAGCCTATCTTTCTATTGTATTGTTTTCTCCTGTCCACCTATATATCTGACCTCAGTGTAGTTCAATCGATCATTGATGCTACTTATCCATAGTTCTCATATTTCTACATGTTTCCAGAGCAAAGGCACTGACTAACTTTATTTCATTCCATTATTTGAAGGATGTTTTCACAGTGAGCAGTATTGAGAAATAAAAATAATATTTTATTCTAGAACAGATGGTGGGATGGATTGCAGTACAGAATGATAATGCTTTTCCCCTGAACAAAGAGCATACAGGCCGACTGGTCATTGTGAAAGATTTAGATTTCTTAAGCTTGGGGTTTTTCTTTAATATAATAGAACCTGTAGCATATGCAGGCATCATCTAACTTCCTTTAAATAATTCTATAGTAGTGAGTTTAGGGAACTAGCACAAATTATGATACTATAGTTCTACATTTTTCGTGAGAAATAAGTCTTTCACTGATCCAAGATTCTCAATTCTCTCCAACATCTATCAAAAGGTGGCAGGTAGCTTTTTAGTTTGTTCATGAAGTAAAACTTCAGATTCTTCATAGTTATTTAGATTTTGAAAATAATTCATTTTTTTTAGAAAGGGGCTTTTTGTTCCTGGATTTAATGTCATTGAGATCTAAAAAGAAATTTTCTAATAAGGTATTATTTTCTAATTTTTATGTAATTATTTTTTCATTTGTTCTAGTAGATTAAGTTGACAGTTAACATGTAAACCCTAATTATTTCATTGTGAAGTGAATAAGAATAAATAGGTCCAAAGATTGATGGCATTTAACTTAACAAAATAGAAGTTCTTGTGACATTTTCTTCACGCCATGTATTTAAACTATTGAAAACATCTGTAATTTTGAAATCCTCCCTAATAATACATAAATTATATGATGCATTAATCATTCTTATAAAGAGTTAAAGTTTTATAGCTAGTGGGCAATTTTAATATTAAATTCAAATTGTTAAACAATTATTGTGGTCATCTCTACCAATAATTATTAAATGTTAAATATTTTAAATTCATACTGTGTGAGAATGAATGTTTTTTAATCACATAATTACTGAAATTTCTCAGGTTGCAATGTCATATATATTAGTGGCAAATTTTTTTTCATTTTATCCAAACTTTGAACTACATTGCAGTTGGGAATCACAACTATCTTCCAACTAATGGGATTTAGACAATGAAATAAAATTCCTGACTCTAATGCTACTTTGCTTGAAACCTTATTTTTTGAGATGATGGCTAAGTGCACCAACTCACTGGGTGCTATTTTTACTTCTGTGATTCCATGGTAACAAATTATCTTCACCTTACCTAGCTTCTCACATAAAATCCCCTAAAGTAAGGTTGATCTGTAGGTAATAACACAACCCAAGTAAAATGATTTATTTTGAGATTGAATTAAAATTGACTAACATGCACTTTTCCCAAGACCTAAGTAGAAAAAATATAAGAGAAAAGATTTAAAAATAAATTAGAGTTTTCATGCGTGAAGAAACCTAAATCAGGACTTTTAATCTTTCACTGGTAATAAACAACTATTTGTTGCTTATAGGAAAAGTAAATATGCTTGTGTTTAATCAATATATCTGAATGATGTAGGTATATTATTTTTATGAGAGCCTTAATAAAAGAAACAAGCAAGTATAACTTAATTTTGAACATGTCAAAATTTAGCATTCATGTCAAATATTTGTATTTAAAATTAAAGCATAATAAAATATTTTATATGCGGACCTAACATGGAAATTCTTCACGTTGAGTTCAAAATTAGAATTTTATGACAATAAAAGCCAAATCTCTCTGAAATTTTTAATGTTTATTAGTTAATTGTAATCATATACTTTGATGAAGTTCAAGGTGATACAGGTATATATGAACAGCACTAATTGAGCGCTTGCTTGGTTCCCATCCCATTCCTGCTCCCTCCCCACCTTCCTATCTCAAAACAGTGATTAACTTTGATAAGTTTGCCTAGTACATCATGACCATTGAGATGTTTTTCCTTCAAATCTTCCAACACATTCTCATCTTCTTCGGTTAGGTCTCCTCCTTCACTCCACTAAAGTTTCTCCTCCTTTGTCTTGAGTCCTTCCTGTGAACCAATTTCTCTCTAGCTTCTACATATGAAGAAAAACATCTGACCTTTCACTTTTTGTGGCTGACTAATCTCACTTAGCATAATCTTCAGTTCTTTCCATTCTCAACAAATGACATAATTTTGTTCTTTATGACTGAATAGAATTCTTTTGTGTAAATATCCCATTCATCTGTTGATAGACATCTCCACTAGTTCCATAATTTGGAAATTATGAATCATGCAGCTATAAACATAGGTGTGTACACATTACTATGGTAGTTTGGTTTCAGTTCTTTTGGGCAGATACACAGGAGTGGTAGAGCTGGATCTTATGGAAGATTCATTGCCATTCTTCTGAGAAAACTCCACAATATTTTTCAAAGTGGTTGCACTAATTTGTAGTCTCACCAACAATGTATCAGAGTTTCTACTTCTCCACATTCTCCCCAGCATTTATTATTGTGTTTTTAATGATTGCCATTCTAGATGAGGTTAAGCAAAATTTCAGAAAAGTTTTGATTTGCATCTCTCTGATTGCTAATGATGTTGAATATTTTTTCATATATTTATTAACTATTTTGGTTTTTCTGGGTCTTTTGTTGTTCCATATAAATATAAGAAATGATGTTTCTATATCTGTGAAGAATAACCATAGTATTTAAATAAAGATTGCATTTAATCTGTAGATTACTTTTGGAAGGCTGGTCACTATGGTGATATTTATTCTGTATATCCAAGAGCAGAGGAGATCCTTTCACCTTCTAAAATCTTCAATTTCTCTTTTTAAGAGTCTCATAATTTTTATTGTCAAAGTCTTATAACTCCTTGGTTAGATTTATTCCTAAGTATTTTATTGTGTTTGAGGTTATTGTGAATGATAATGTTTTCTCTTTTAGTGGATTAACAGTTGGCATATAGAAGAACTTCTGAATTCTTTTAGATTTATTTTAGTTTTATATGAAAAGAAACAAAACTGCACTTTATTTATACTTCATTCCTTTTTGCTTTAATGGTTTGTAATTTTAAAGAGTTATATTAGCAATTTACCACTTTTTAAATTTTTTATACTTTTTTGGCACATTATAGTCACATGTCATAATGTAATTCATAGTGATGGTGACATACAGGTACATAGCACTTGCTGAGCTTTCCTTGGCTCTCTCCCCCTTATTTCCTACCACCTCCACATATAGGATTGAGACTAGCATTGGTATTCTCATATATGTACGTAATGTCAATAGAAATAATTTCTTCATTAATTCCCTCTCTTCCCCCTCCCAACCTTCTCTAGACCACCTCCCTGGTTCCACTAAAGTTTAATTTTCATGTTATAAATTTAAGATAACCATAATGTTTAAGTTTGTATTAGTTCATTTAAAATTTTGTATGTTGTTTCATTATATGTTTATATATAATTTACTAAATAATTTATCTTTCTTGGGCTATTTATTTCACTATTTGTCAAATTGCCAGGAAGATTCAGGTGTCTATCGGCTTGAGCAAAAATCATATTATTACTTTGAATTTCAAGATGTAGATATCAAGGTCAACTAATTTAAACACTGCACATATCTTTTCAAAGGTTGCATTATACATTTTCAGAGTTGAGAGTACAGACGTCTTACAACTTTAACAGAGCAAATACCTCCATAGCAAGGTGTTTGTTCAATGTACTGCTTCACCTGGTTGAATGCTATCCAGTGTGATGAAGCACAAAATAAATTAGACTGTCACACTCCATGAGGTTTTCCCCTCTGTGTTCATGCTCATGTATTTCTAACTGTGTTCATCATTTTACATTGTGAATAATATTTAAATGGAAGAATGCTAATATTATAGAAAAAATAATTTTGGGAAAATTAGCTATAATATTGTTGTAACCACAACAAAGCTGCAATTTATACAACTCTTCTAACTGTACTCAAGCCTAACCAGTAATAATGTATGAGGAGGTACAATTTGAAATTTTCTCTAGTAGGCATTATAACTATCAGGGATTGAGATATGTAGTGGTATTCTGAAATAATCAAACATACAAAATGGATTATAATATAATCTTTAAAATTCAACTGTCAGGTATAGACTGTAAGTGAAAAAATGGTACTTGGTCATTTTAAAGATTTATATATTACAATACATTTACAAAAAAGCGTATTTTTCATTTTATTTTGAAATAATTTTGTGTTTACATAAGAACTGCATATGTAGTACAAAGAGATTTTATATATTCTTTACCTTATGTTAACTTCCATAAACATAGTGTATTTTCAACAATTTTAGAGTTCACTATTTTTTCCAATAATATTCTTTTTCTGATATAATATAAAATGTATGGTACCATATTGCATTTGCATTTGGTTGTCATATATAAATCTCCTCCAATCTGTGATCTTTCAGTTTTCTTTGTCCTTCATGACTTTGACACTTTGAAAAAGCGTTAGACAGATATTCTCAGCAGGTTTTTCTAATGTTTTGTTATGATGAGATTGAGGTTATGTGTTTGGGCAGAAACACCACAGCAATATAATGGTCTGGTCATTGGATCCTTTCTGAAGGTATATGATATAAAAATGACTTAGTATTAATGGTGCATAGCCCTGGTCACTTGGTTAGGGGAAAAAATATCCTAAAGTATAACTTTATTTCCATGAAAACTTTATATTTTATAATTTAGACATATAATTCAATTATATAAATAGAATTTTGACTAAAATCAGTATGAAATTTTAGATATAGTTCTCTACTGTTAATTTATTGTTAAATTATAAGCAGTGAAAAATTCAAAGACATCTATTAAAGGCTGACACACTTAGGTAACTAATTATGATATATTTTTTTTACTTATATCTTTATAAATTTGAAATGTCACCATAGTTTATTGAATAAAATATATTCTTAGGAAGACAATCAATTATTTTACAGAAGTACTAAAGTAATCACTAATTGTAGTCTATAAAATTGGCAGATTCCTAGAGCATGAGGTACAGGCCATTCTGGTGATAATACTCTAACTACATATGTCTCCTTGAGTTGTATCATATTGAGCTGAACATTTACAAGTGAACTATCTTTATGGTTCCAAAATGAATTCCTATTATTGAATATATATGGTGTTTTTTAAATTAATTAAATATAAGATATACCTAAGCTTTGCAATGAAAAAGATAAGAATACAAGCAAGCTGTAAAAAATAATTTAAAATTAGTGTTTATAAAATAACTATAAATTAGAAAACTACTTATTTTAAAATGACATAATTTTTATATTAATAAAACATCTTTAAGGTAGATTTAAAGAAATTAAAGTGGGGAATCATAACTGCAGTAAACAATAATTTTTACTTTCCTGAATGTGTGTTCCAGCCCTGCTTGGTCCTTAATTGGATGAACTTAATACGATATTCTAGTCTTTATTAAATTTTAGTTATTTTTACACAATCAATGCAAAAGGCTGAGAAATTATGTATCATTTAGTAAAATCAAATATTATAAATAATTCACATTTCTCAAGCAAAGTATTGTTATTTTTATTCTCCATATTAACAACATAGCTATGTAAATCTGTGTGTCTCTTTAGATTTTGCTTTTGTTATCTTTATTTTTGGGCTTGGATCTTGGTATGTTACTCAGGATAGCCTTCAGCTCACAATCAGGCATGTAACATTGCCTGATTTTGAAAAAGTTTTATACTTCAATAATAGTCATTATTTAGCAGGAATGGCATTATGGTTTGGATATGAAGTGATCCCAAAAGAATCATGGTCCCCAATGTATCAAAGTTCAAAGGTGGAGCTCTTGTGAAGTAATTGGTACATGAGTCCTTTAACCTCATCCATTCATAGCTCAATGGATTAATCCATTCATAGCTCAATGGAAAATATAAAGATAATGGAACTGTGGACAGGTGTGGAATGCTTGAATAAAGTAGGTCCTTTGGAACTATATCACACACACACACACACACACACACACACACACACACACACCTCTCTTTCTTACTCTATCTCTCCATCTCTCCATCTCTCCTCCTCCTCCTCCTCCTCCTCCTCCTCCTCCTCCTCCTCCTCCTCCTCCTCCTCCTCCTCCTCCTTCTTCTTCTTCTTCTTCTTCTTCTTCTTCTTCTTCTTCTTCTTCTTCTTCTCCTTCTTCTTCTCCTTCTCCTTCTATTTTCTTTTGTCCTCTCTCTGTCTCTCTCCTTCTCATCTGTCATGACCTGAGCACCTATCCCCTACTATGCTTTTCAGCCATGATCTGCCCTACCTCATGCCCCCCAAAATGAAACCAGCTAACCATGAACTCTATCCTCTGAAACCATGAGTCAAAATAAACTTTGTTTTTCAAGAATTTTGTGTCAGACATTTTGGTCACAGTAACAAAAAGCTAACTAACACAGATGGAAATATTGTTACATTAAATCAGTAATTTTTATCATCAGAAATTTTTCAGAATATATAACAACAATTGTTATTGTACCTCTCACTTTTACTTCATTATTATTCTGAACAAAAAAATATAGGCTAAATCCTTAAGTCACAGTATGTATTGGCTTTTTTTCTAAATCTAATCTGTACTTAAATACATTTCTTATAGCACTCCTGCTATACTTGCTGAAGCATGACCAGCATCTCTTGAAATCAATGATAGTTCTTAGCCACAAATGAGTCTCTGAAAAATGCCAAGTACATTTTAAATAAAGTTACTAGTCAGTCACAAATTTAACATCTATTTTCTCCTTCATGTTATCTTTGGGAAAATAAAAACACATTTGCAATATTATAAATATGGTGAGCATTAAAGCGAGCAAGTGTGAAATTGTGTGTAGTATTCAGATACAGAAATGATAAAAATTTTCAGGAAAAAAGAAAATGTTATCATAGAGAATAAAATATAAATTATAGATTTATAACATAAAAATTTCTGTTTCTACAAGTAAAATGTTTAATAATTTCCATAGACCCACCCAAGAATCACAATAGAAAGAATAAGCATATAAGAAAAGAATAGCACATCTAACTATATGAATGATTGTCATATAACTTTGTATTACTGTAATATATACTGTGTTAGTCAGATTTCTGTCACTGTAATAAACACCTGGGATACTCAATTTATCAAGAGAAAAATTTGAGATTATGATTTTGGAGACTGTGGTCTCTGATTGTATGGTATTATTGGGTTTGGACCACATAAAAGCCTTACATAATGGAGGGCAGCTTGTGGCAGAGCAAATCAATCACCTCATGGTCTGGATGAGAAAGGGCAAAGGAAGGGGCTGGGTCTCAGTATCCTGTTTGAAGGCATGCCTCTACTGACTGGAAGATCTCCCATTAGACCCCACCACTCAGTGAAGTCAAGTTGTAAACAAAGCCTTTACACCTTTGGGGGACATTTAAGATAAAAACCGTGGCACATATGGTACACAATATACATGATGACTTATTCATTGCTATCCAGTAAAATAATAAAAGAGGTACATACTCAGTTTATATAATAAAATTCTAGAATGCTTTGGAGTGAGATTTTACTACATTAAATTCAGATCTAATTTGAAAGAGGAGGGTATAGTGAATTTTCAGAAGACACTATATGGCAATCAAATAAAAGTTGAAGATGGTAATTCTGACAATTCTGAAACCCCATCTGTTTTGTTAATCGAGTTAACTCTTACTTGAGATATTAGGAAAGAGTTAACTAAGAAGTCACTTATTATCAATGACATGTAAAACTTGTAGATAACTGTTTTTTAATTTCATATATTTTAATACCTCAATATTCCACTTAGCTATGACCATGGTGATTTTATAGATCTCTGTGAAGTGGGATGAATCACACTGAATATACTAATTATCATTGCTGTTGTTATTTCTTTCTTTTTTTTTTTTTGCGGTTCTGGGGATGGAACCCAGGGGCATTCAACCTCCGAGCTACACCCCCTGCCCTATTTTTTATTCTTTATTTTGAAACAGGGTCTCACTGATTTGCAGAGGGCCTCTAAATAGCTGAGGCTGTCCACGAACCGTGATCCTCCAGTCTCAGCCTCCCGAATGCTGGGATTACAAGCGTGCACCACCATGCCCGGCTGATGTTGTTATTTCTAAATCTGTATCATAAGTTGTGTTAAAGCTTGGCTAAAAACTCTTAGAATTTTGTTCTGTGCAATGAAGTAGATAATTGAGGCAAATGACTGATTAGTGCCATCTCAAAGAACATGTTTTTATTATCTTTTTTGAGGTGTTTGATTAAGCACATGAAGTTGAATTTAAATTATTTTCTTATATATGTTCCAGAAAAAAACTTTATATTTATTTGTAGTTCATTTGTAAGTTTCTTAAGCATATTTAGTCACTGAATCTAAATAAATTTTAATATTTTATGCAATTATATAAAATGGCACCACAATATTAATATTTTAATTTAAAAATAAGTTATTATAATGCAATCTTTTATTTCTTAAAGCTCCCAAATAGTATTTTTAGTTTGTTCTTACACTATAACTTGAAATAAGGCATCTTAAAATAAATATGACTTTTTTTTTTTTGGTGGTAGTGGGGATGGAACCCTTCTACCTCCGGGCTACACTCCCAGACCTATTTTATATTTTTTTATTTGGAAACAGGCTTTAAACCTCCTGTCTCGCCTCCCAAGCATGGGAATTACAAGCGTGTGCCACCATGGCCTGGCTTAAATATGACTTTTTAATAGACAGTGACACAGAGTATTTGTCTTGTGCTTTCATTGTGTAATGTGTAGCTATCTTAAAGATCAAAGAAGAATGTGTGTTATCTTTGTTTTATATCTTTGTGTGGCTGGGGATCACATTTGCATTCATATTTTGATACAGCTTGATCAACATAGAATGGAAAAAAAAACATTAGAAAAGAAAGCAAATAGCTATTAATAATGAGGTCTTTTGCTTTGACCTAAATTAGATATTCAGTCTTATTCTCAATTTTCTTCTGATTATTCAACCATATATTATGATTCAAATTGAAGAACTAAAGAAATAAACACTCAGTAGAAGAAATATTCACAAAGAAGCTAAAGGAGCAATGCATCATGGAATACAAAACTTTTCAGTTTATTGTAGCAGAATAATATAACTTCCATCATACATATACATACATATATATGTATGTTATTTGATTATTTAGTGGTGTCAAATGTCTATTTATCCCTCTGTTAGCTCTTTTATTCTTTACTATCTTCTATCTTTATTTTAAAAACTTGCCCCAGTTTCTTAATATGTGAATAACATTTCTCTGGAAAAATAAAAGAAAAATTTATAATTCAACAATAAAAAATCAAAATGTCTAACCACTCCAAATATTGTTATTCACTATCATTGGGTTATTTATACAGTGTAGGAATGAAATTATGAAGCATTTGGGGAAGTGCTAAGCCAAGGAACAAAAGATGGATTATATATATATATTTTTTTTACTTTAACAAAATTTATTCAGAGACTCTTTTAGTAATGGGACTTTCAAGTTGTTACCATTTTTTTCTGCTTTTATTTGTGTATTATAGTCTCACATCATTATGTATATCATGTTGGCAGTGACATACATGCACAGGCTCATGGAGTCCCCTCATTTTTCTCCCACCCAATATAGTACCCAGATTTTCATTGGTGTATATTCACATGTATACACATAGTTTATGGTAGTATTTCTATTAATGAACCCAAGTCTGGCTGCCCTGAGGTTTCTCCTTATCCTCTGGCATCTCTCTTGTATCCCAATAACTCTCTATCCTGCACATATTAAAGCAAACATATGACCTTTTACTCTCTGTGATTGGCTAATCTCACTTAACATAATGTTCTCCAGAACCTTCCATTTTCTGTGAAGGATGTAATTTTATTTTTCTTTATTGCTGAGTAGAATTCCATTGTGTGAATTTCTCACTCAATTTTATAATCTATTCATTTGTTGATGGACACCTAGGCGTGACCTTGCAATATTCTGAGAATATTTTATATGCTTCTCTGTCTGAAACATTTTGCACCTAAATATGATGCCAAATTCTACCTGACTTGCATGTTTCGTTCACATTGTGAACATTTCCTCTCAGTAAAGCCTTTCACCATCATTCTATCTAAATAATATCCCCTTCCTCCTCTACTTCATTTTTTTCCATTAGCTCTCATCATTTTTAACACTGTTTTGTCTACTTTTGTGTTTGTTTCTACCTCCTAATGAAATGCAAATTGTTTGAGGACCAGAATAGAACTTTATTTTATTTCTTCTGTACTTTTAGGTTTTAAACAGTACCTAGCCTTTGAATTGTTGTAAATAAGTGCTAATAGGAGGAAGGAAATACATGAATCCAGTTTTTTTTTATTCTCAATTTTTCTTTTCTTCTTTTCTTTTTTTTATTGGTGCGTCTCAATTATACAGAATGGTTGATTTTATTGTGTCATACATAAAATACAATTTGATTAATTTTACTCTCCTGTATACCCCATTTCCTTTTCTCTCTCCCCATGCTCTTTTTCTACAAAGGGGGTCACATGTAGGGCCTTTTCTCACAGAGACCATGAGGGTTGTTCTCACCACAGTGGCTCTGGATTCCTGTTGGGTATGTTATAAACTGAGAAGCCAGTCTATAGGTACCCTGTACTGAGCACACCCCAGACTCTAGTTATTTTACTCACATCAGTCCTCCTATCCTATTACTAACCAGCCATGTTGACCCTCAATACTATTAACTTTAAGTCTAAATACATTATTAATCTGTTTAAACTCTTTATATCTTTTTCTTTTACCATTACTCTACTCCATAATACTAAAATCTATAGAATTAAATTAGGCTAGAACTTTCACCTTAACTTAAAGATAACAAGTTAGTCATCCTTTAAGTCATGGATACTGGCATTAGACATGAGATTTCTGGGTCAAGGATAAAGGACTTTAGTGTACATGGCAGAGCAGGCTGCATCTGCTTCCAGTGTTTATTAGTTCTACCCCCCAAAAAAACCAAGGTGAAATGTGCATATATATTGGGTTATTGCTGCAGATGAGGCAGACTGATTTTGGAGAATCAGATCATTTAAAGGGGTTTATTTAAAACTATCAAACATTTTCTTGGAAGGAAATAGTTTCTTTTATATTTTAGTCAAGAAAAATTCTATTGTTTCCCCTGAATAAGACACCCTCTTTATGTATGATGGTTGGTTGCTCTATAAATATTCTTGAAAAGATAGTTCAGGAAATAAAAGCCCACAACGCTATTTCTCAGAATACATATAGAAATATAAGAACAATCAAGAATTGTCTGACACCAATAATGGGAGTTCAATAAAGATTTTCCATTTAACTAAAACCCAATCTAATCAAGACTTTGTGTGTTCGGTTAGAGTTGATGACAAATGTTTAGATAAGTATGGAGAAGTTTTGCCAAACTGAAGTGATTTTGTGGTTTATTTCTGGCATCTTGAAGTTCCAAGGGTAATACCCCACAGGCAAACAAGGAGATAATAGTGATCAGTGTAAGAAAGTATACATAATGGAAATTATTCTGTCTGGGTTTTCTTTCTCATGATCCTCTTTTCCCCTGATACTACATTATTCCATAATGCATTTATTTGCCCATAATAATTTTTTCGCATGACAATTTTTTCATTATAAGAGATAATATCCTAAAAATAAAAGTCTTGGTATTGGGTTTCTCATTTGTTATTTCACTCAATTTTAATACCACTAAACTTATTTTGCATTCATTTCTACTGCACATTATCTGCCTAGAAGATGCTAATGAGATTTGGCTTCACAACCACTTGGATTCTGCTTAATTCTTTCCATTGCCAAGAAAGCTTTTCTTTGAAACCCTGGAAGTATAGATTTTGTATAGTACATAGGCCTATAAATAAATAAGAATATTATAGAATCTAAACACCGTCTCACTATGTATATACTATTATAATGTCACTCAGCCAAAAGATATAACTCAGTAAAATATGGAATTTTTCATTCCAACCATTACAGTTGATGATATGTGCTCCTTTTTCAATTAGTCAATGATCATTGCTTGTAGGCCTTCTTTGAGACAGAACCTCTGCCATACACAGAGATTCAACCCTAAATATGTAATCGTTCTTTTTTTAGCCCAACTTACAATCAGAGATAAATTTTGACTACTAATTCCAGTAGGTTTGTAGGTTTTATATTTTAATTATAAGCATAGAGATACATGACAAGGACAAAGGCAAGAGTAGCAACAGGTAGGAACATGCTTCCTGGGGGAAATGTCCCCTCACCTCTCAGAAAAGTGATAGCCCCTGTAAATACTGGGTAATGAAAGAAACTCAGAAGGCAGAGTGGGGGTGAGGCAGAATGGTTTGGGAGAAAAAAAGTAGTATAAGCAAAGGATGTATTGAGACTAAAGTGTCACTTAAGATTATGGCTTCTGATTGATGGGCTTCATAAGTTCTCCAACCTCACTCTAGGTTTCCTTGTTGGTAGTAAGAGGCTACTGATAAAGGTCATCTCTAAAATTCAGTTACAGCAGTGTCACTTTCATCCAGACTAGAAATTGCGTGTGTGTGTGTGTGTGTGTGTGTGTGTGTGTGTGTGTGTGTGTGTACTCTGGAATGGCTATGCTTTCTTTTGTCTCCTAGTGTTTCTGGCTAACCCTCAATAAGACTGATTTCCTAAAATTTCTAAATTTCTTCTTCTTTATAAGACATAATCAATAGAATGGGTCTCTGTCTAGAAAAGCAGTATGGTTTTACCTCATGGACACATTTTATAAATACTACTTAATTTTTTCTTTGAGATAATATACATGGGATTGATACATTGTCAAAAATAAAATTTTAAGTGTGAGTGAGCTGAGACTGTCAGAAATAAACTGTTTCATCAATATTTGTCCAAAACCTTTATTTTACAGTGAATGTTTAATAAAAAAAAATATATTTGAAACTGGGAGTGGTGGCTCACGCTTGTAATCCCACCATTTGGGAGGTTGAGACAGGAAGATCATGGTGTGAGGACACCCCCAGCTACTTAGTGAGGCCCTTTTAACTCAGTGAGACTCTGTTTCAAAATAAAGAATAAAAATAGGGCTAGGGTGTAACTTGGAGGTACAATGTCCTTGATTCCACACTCAGTACCACAAAAAAAGAAGAAAAATGGATTTGCTTTCTACCTATGAATGTGCACACACAGTATTTCTGAGTAATTATCTAAATGCTGGTATCTCTAGAGCATTGAAATTTCTCTGAATGGCTGGAAATAAAAATTCTTTACTCAGTCTTTAACATTAGAATTTTTTCCACAAAGTTTTGGCATTGTATTACAAATTCTATGTAGTAATACTCAGTAAAAATATACTAAACATACAGAGAATCTATTGGCCTGGTGATATTATCAAGAACTATATAACAGGTTTATATTTTTTGTAGTACATATTTTGTCCTATTCATATATTTCCTTTCTTATGTAGTCTTACTTTATAATTTTTTTGTCCAAATAAGACAGATAAATCTAAACAAAGGTACTAGGTTTCCAAGAATCTACCATGATAGAATTGAGGTAGTTTTAATCTATTAAATGTTTCTTGATCTGTTAGTAATTAGAAATTTGTAATGTAGTTTCCTCAATCAAAACTATGTTATTAGAAATCAAATTTTCAGAAAATGTTGATAGTAGCATCACCATGCAAAGTCATTTTCTTCACAGATGCACAAGTTTTAGCATTTCATGTTATGTGGAGATTATCATAACTCCATAACATTACCATTGATGTATATTTATGTTTGATTATAATGAAACAGGAAAGGTAGCTGAGCATAAAAATTGATGTTGGTATTAAAAGGATTAAATTTCTAGTCCCTCTACCAAATCAGCTACAGTAGGATGAATGTTGCCATGGATTCCCCAAATCCAAAATAAGAAACTGGCATTTTATCATCATTAAGATGATGAAAGACAAAAAGAAGCATTTGGGGAAGAAGCAATTTTATTTACTTTTAGCCCTTTTCCTGCCTCCTCTTTGCATATGCTCTGATGAAGCCAAGTGTAAAAAGTACTAAATTAAGGTTTGGAGCAAAAACAGGAGAAACAAAGTATGATCTTTTTCCTTTCCTTGATGAATGCACACAGAATTTGTCAGGAATTTTACAGAATGGCAGCTTGATGATGAATGAATAATAATCAGTATTCTATACCCAGTAACTTAAAATCAATGTAGGCATGATATAGAATATTACTAAGACTATAAAATCATTACTAGAACTCAAAGGTGCCAATTTAGATAAAATCAAAATTTCAACATAGAATGCATGAATTACTAAGTATTTTTTCTAAGCTAAATGCAAATTAATTCAGAAAACATGTATTTTTAAAAGCTTATTTATCAAGAAGGATTCGAAGATGGTGGCGGCCACAGTCCCAGTGGCAACCATGGCTGCAGCAACAATAGCTGGCAGTGGCCAAATAGGACAGGTATTTCTCTGAGAAACCCTGGACATCAGATTTTGGTTTAATATCTGATTGGGACAATATATGGAGACATTTATAGTCATGACTTCCTAACTAAAATATAAGAAAGAAGAGACAGACCAAGATGGTGGAGACAGAGGCGGCAGCAGTGGCCAGTAGTTGGGAGAGGTAAATAAAACCAATCCAACCCATGTTGAACCATTGGAGAAATCTTCCCCCAAAAAAGACTGCTCCTGCCCCACATGCTCAGGAATTCTGGACAACATACTATGTAAGAGAAATGCTCGGCAGAAGGGCCAAGATGGCGCCAGCATCAATGTCCAATATCAGGGAGAGGAAGGTAGATTCATTCTAATCTGTACCAGTATTGGGAATGGCCTAGGAAGATTTGAGAAAGCTATGATTATTAATATATTCCAAAAATTAGGTGAGGGGCAAATCTGTTAAAGGACTTGGTTTCTGCCTAGAAGCAGGCAATTATTCCAATGTAAATTAACCTAGCTAAAGCTAATTAGCAAGTCTATAGGAGAGGGGAACTAGGACTTCCTCATCTTCATTCTAAAGACAGGTTTATATAATAATTGGATAATCTAGCTAGGAATGGAGGAGGGGTCAACCTTCCTGAAAGGAGACACCTTGCCACATCTTGCTGGGGGAGGAACATTACAGGGACGTTTACTACATCAGAATTACATAAACAAGATGGAGGTCATGGGTATAGAAAGTCCGGTCCACATGTTGTATCCTTGGTGGGGCATTCACTTGAACCCACCCCCCAATGCCATTCAATGGCATGGGGCTGTAACTGTCTTCTGTATTTCTATCTTTTTAATAAACTTTTTAAAATATTCAGCAAGAGTCTGGGCTAATGTGTATTTACCCTTAGCTCAGAACAAGAGACCACTGTTTTTCTGTTTTTTGGGTTTTGTTGTGGTTTGAGGGAAATTGTGTCCAGGAGCCTAACAGGGGTCCCCAGGGACATTTTCCCCAAAATTATATCATCTCACACCGTAACATATTCCACCGTGAACTTTTGAGGAAATCTCCCTGAAAGTAAACTGCACCTGCCCCACATGCTCAAGAACTCTGGACAACATATTATGCAAGAAAAATGTTCGGGGCACATCAGATGGAACCCCATATAGTTGGATTGGCCACCACCATGGGTCCCGGGAGCCAAAAGCGCTCCTGGCCGCCTCACTCCTCTGCACAGCACTGGGGCTGGGTGGGCTCGGAGCAGCAGAACCTGCTCTCAGTGGTGCAGCTGTGGGCCTCTGCTCTTGACAGGGAGATAAAACACAATACTACTAAGTACTTGGGCCGACAACTCATGCAAAAGACATGTACTGTTTGCTTTTATTAAAAAATATTGAAGAGGGAGGAAGATGGAGGCAGCAGCTGCAGTTGCAGCTGCTGCAGCGACTATAGACAGAACGGTGATGGTTAACAGCGGCTGAGTAGGATATGCATCCCCTGGAGAAAACCTGGACAACATATTTTGATAGCTGATTGAAACAACACACAGAAACATGTCCAGTCATGACTTCCCATCTGAAATATAGGAGAGAAAGTGAACAATGGTGGAATTAGAAGCAAGATGGCAGCACGGCACCCGCCACTGCAAGAAAAGTGATTTTTGGAGGAATATCCCAGAAGAGATCAGAAAGCAGACTGCTCCTGCCACACTTTCACAGAAATACTTAACAACAATATACTCTAGGAGAGACCAAAAAGGTTGTAGTGACAGCCAGTATTCAGGAGAACCAGACACATCCAACCAAATCCACCTTGAATTTTTGAAAATATCTCCCCAAAAGTTGACTGCTCTTGCCACAAATATGCAGGAATTCTAGACAACACACTATGTAAGAAAAATGTCCAGAGTAAATCAGAGGGAGTCCCGCCCATATTGCTGAGCCTATTCGCTATACCAGGTGTATTGGGAGACCTCAGCTCATGGCCACTGCACTCCTCTGTGCTGTGCTGGGGGTCAGGGTGTTCTTGGAGCAACAGATTTTACTCTCCATGGTGATAAAATCCATTACTGCTAGGGAATTGGGCTCTCAGCCTCTGCAAATGACACATGCTGTTTCTCCTACTAAATTGTATGTGGAGGGAAAATGGGAACCTCTGTAAGTGTCATGCCCACTGTGACAGGAACCAGAGCCTGCCCCTGGGAAAGGCCAGGTCTGGAGCCAGTGAGGCTGGGCCTGGAGCCTGTTGTGTGGCAGGCCTGGAACTGGGGCCTGCTTCACAGCAAAGGGCCAGCAGATTTCTTCAACTGTGTGGCCAGGAAGCAATAGAAGCTGCCACTGCCTCACCTAATCTCTTAGCAGATTTCCACATCCAAATATCCTCTATTTAAAAATAAATTGGTTGTGAGTGGATCATCCTGTCAAAATTACTCACCTTCTGGCTTTCAGGTGTTCAGTAAGTGGGAATAAGTGTGAAGAAATAAAAACTCTAATACATTGTTGGTGGTATTGCAAGTTGGTGCTACCACTTTGGAGAACAGTATCCTTCAAAGTATCCTCAGAAGAAGGAAAATGAACTTACCATATGATCCAGCAATACCATTTCTGGATATCTACCAAAATGAATGAAAACCAAAATGCCAAACTAGTGCATGAACAACCATGCTTATAGCTACACAGTTCATCATTGCCAAACTGTGGAACCATCCAAGATGTCCTTCAACGAATGAGTGGATTCCAAAACTATGGGATATGTGCACAATGGAATTTTGCCCAGCCATAAGGGAGAACAAAATTATGGCATTTACAGTGAAATGTCACAAAAAGTAATAAATCAGATGCTTTTCTTAATGTGCAAAATATTAGGGAGAAATGGGTAACAGAAAGAACTCTAGATGAAGAAGGGACCCTATAAAGGAGCAATTAAGGTGACATATCTGAGGAGATAAGAGGGAGGTTAAGGGAAACTCTTTAAAGCACATGATGTACTTAAACATATCAAAGTCAATCAGGAAGCCAAGCATGGGTAGGAGGGAAGGGGAGGGAAGGGGTTAGAGATTGGGAAAGGGCTGATTGGTTGATGTGTGCATGTATATCTCCACAAGATTTTTATTCCATGGAGATGTATGACTACAATGCACCAGTAAAAATTAATTTAAAAAAATAAAGGAGTATAGAGGAAAAAGGCAGATAATCCTATCCAAAATTAGAAGAGTAAAAACCAATAGAATAAATGCTATAAAAACTCTAGATATCATTTTATGAAGAAAAATTGCATTAACCTTTATCTTCTGTGTAGCTTTGCTTATACTTTGACTATAATTTACCATTTATAAAGGAATTTATTTTTTTGAAAAAAAGCTTATTTATTAAAATAAAATCAGGAAGAATAATTATGGATTTCTTATATTTATATCAGACTTAATAGTTTTTATTATAACTTGAAATAAGTAATTACATTTGATTCTCAATAAATATGACATTGGTAGAACAATGATAGTGCCTAAATTTGGAGATGAGATACTAAAGCTATGAGCAGATTAGCCGAGGGCACAGAGCTACCAAGTGAAATGGCCATTAGTCAAATTAATGAACATTTATTAAGTATTTACTATATGGCATGTCTTGTTAAAATGATGAGGAGAGAGCAGTGACTCAAATAGACACATATTCTTGTGCCTTCCTAGAATGTAAATTCTAATAATAAAAGATAGAAACCTAATAATGAAATATGATGTAATGTATGGCCACTATAACAAATTATGACTGTCTGGGCAGCTGGAGCAAAAAAATATATTTATTTCTTATAGTTTTGTGGGTTCAAGATCAATTAGGTTCCTGCTGAGGCCCCCTTCCTGGCTTACAGGAGCTTAGGAAATGTTGCCTATTCTTTGTTTATGTGTTTGTTTGTGGTGCTGTAGATGGAACCCAAGGGTTTTCTACCTTCAACCTTTACCCCATCCCTTATTATGAAACAAAATGTCCCTAAGTTACTGAGAGTCTCAATATATTGCTGAGGCTCATCTCAAACCTGCAGTCCTGTCTTAGCCTGTAAAGTATTGGAATAACAGGTATACTCCACCACACCTAGATTAACTCTTTTTTTTTTTGTTTGTTTGATTTTTGGGTTTAGTTTTTTGGTGGTACTGGGGTTCCAGGAAGCCCTTCGAACTCCAGGCTACACTCCTAGACCTATTTTATACTTTTTTAAATTTGGAAACAGGGTCTCTTAAGCCAGCGAGGCTGGCTTCAAACCTGCGCGATCCTCCTGTCTCCACCTCCCAAGCGCAGGGATTACAAGTGTGCGACACCACGCCTGGCTAACCCTGTTTTAAAATAGAACATATCAGAGATATTTTGCCAGCCAATACTGAAGGATGTAAGAGAAGAAGCATGGTCATCTGCAAACAAGTATTGCAGTGAGATAAAATAAAAATAAAAATGCCTAGAGTTAGGAATCTAGCTGTAAGTATAAAGACTGCAGGGATGCCCAAAGTAGCCAGGACATGGCAGAATTGGGGGCCTGGTTGGCTGGAAGAGAAGATAGTGAGGCCACTGCAGAGGATCAGGCAAGCTGTTGAAGGAGCTTTGGGTTTGTGTATTTGTCTTCATGCTCTGACTCTAAGACCAGAATATATTTTTTAAATTAAGAAGCTCCCCAATCAACCTCCATTTATTCCTCTTTTAAATCAGATGTCCAGATAAAATTATTTTACTTCCTTTCAAGAATGACAAATGCTCCAACTGGCTATACCTCAATAAGTAATTATTCCAATCCTGCTTTTCCTTTCCTGACCTTTCAAGGTGAGAAAAAGAATATTCTTAACTTGATTTATCAAGTTAAGAAAAAGTTAAAGTTTGATCATATTCTTAACTTTAGGCCTTGTACTTATAGATAAATATTTATTATCTTGAAATTATCCTTCCTAATTTGTATGGAACTACAAATATTAAAATGTTAAATAAATCTTTAATATGAATGGATCCAGTTCTACTTTTCTTTATGGTGAAAATAAATCAGAATATTATTTCTTAAAGAGATATTGACATGGAGACTAATATAAGCCTTATTGAAAGCAAGCCCTTAATTTTTGGTTTATCATAAAAATAATTTGCACAGGATTAAGTATCTATCATCAAGAAGGGGAAGTAGTGTGACATGAATGTTTTCCTATTACCCATTTCTTTCTAGTTTTTGCATATTGGAGAAAGCATCTGATTTTTTTTTTCTGTGATATTTCTCTGTAAATGCTGAATTGCAGGCTCCGATCTCACTCTTGAAGGCCTTGGCACCAGCCTCACTGCATGGCAGGCTCTGATCCTGGCCTCACTGGTCCTGGCACCAGCCTTGCCACCCAGCAGGCTCCAACTGCAGCCTGTCAGTCCCTGCCACTGGCCTCGCCACAGGGCAGGCTCCCATCCCAGCCTCACTGGAGCTGGCACTGGCCTCTCCTCATGACAGGCTTTGAACCTGGCCTCGCTGGCCCCAGCACTTACTTCGCCACACAGCAGGCTCCAATCCTGGCTTCGCTGACCCAGCACCAGCCTCACTGCTCAGCAGGCTCCAATCCCAGCCTCAAAAGCCCCAAAATCAGCCTAGCTTCACAGCAGGCTTCTGATCCTGGAATCGAAGGCCTCAGCACTGGCCTTTCCACATGGCAGGCTATTACCTCAGCCTCACTGGCCCTGGCCCTGGCCTCACCACATGGCAGGCTGCAATCCAGGCCTCACTGGCCCCAGCACCATCCTCACCACATGGCAGGCTCTGATCCCAGCCTTGCTGACCCTGGCACCAGCCTTGTCTGCTGGTATCCTGGCCTCGGAGTCCACAGTACTGGCCTCACTGTGCTGCAGGCTCTGGTCTCTGTCACTGTGAGCAGGTCGTCTACAGATATTTCCTTTTTTCTTCCATTTTTTTAAATATGAGAAAGTAATACATGTCTTTTGCAAAAGCTGGGAGCCTGAGTACCTGGTGGAAATGAATTTTGTCTCACCTCCTAATGCAGAGGTTGACAGCTTCACTACAGAGAGAAGGCTCTGCTACTTCTCATGCATCCTGGCCTCCTGCAGTGTGCAGAGGAGCACAGTGGCCATGAGGGCTGATGTCTCCCAGAACATGCAGCATGGCAGCCCAACCCAGCTCTGCGGGGCTCCCTCTGATGCTTCCCAAACACTTTTACCACTTAGAATATTGTCCAAAATTCCTGAGCATGTGGCACAGGAGCAGTCTACTTTTGGGGAGATTTCCTCCAAAGTTCAAGGTGAATTGGACTGGATCTGTATGTCTCTCTAAACACTGGTCACCACTGCGACCATCGCCACCACTGTCACCGCCATCTTGGTTCTCTCCTGAACAACTTTCACACACAGCATGTTTTCTAGAATTCCTGAGCATGTGCGGCAGTAGCAGTCTACCTTTGGGGAGATTTCTTCAAAAGTTTAAGGTGGATTGGATTGGATCTCTGTCTCTCCCAAATACTGGCCACTGTTGCCCCTGCCACTGCCATCTGCGTTCTCTTCTGAGCACCTTTTTCACACAGCATGTTGTCCCAAATTTTCAAGCATGTGCAGTGGTACCATTCTACCTTTGGGGTGATTTCTACAAAAGGTCCATGTAGGATGGGCATGGTGGTGCACACTTGTAATCCCCGCGCTTGTGCGGCAGAGACAGGAGGATTGCACAGGTTCGAAGCCAGCCACGCGTGCTGGCTTAGCAGACCCTGTTTCCAAATAAAAATGTTAAAATAGGTCTGGGAGTGTAGCCTGGAGGTAGAAGGGCTTCCAGGAACCCCAGTACCACCAAAAAAAAAAAAAAAGATCCAGGTGAACTGGATCAGATCTCTTTCTCTCCCAAATACTGGCTGGCACTGCTGCTGCTGCCACTATCATCTCAGTTTTGTTTCAAATACTTTTCCCATACAGGATGTTGTCCAGAATTCCTGAGCATGCCTGGCAGTAGCAGCCTACCTTTGGGGAGATTTTTTCAAAAGTTCAAGGTGGATTAGATCAGATCTCTGCCTCTCCCAACTACTGGCTGCCACTGCTGTCTCAGTTCTCTCCCAAACAACTTTTCCACACAGCATATTGTCCAGAGTTCCTGAGCATGTGCAGCAGCAACTGTCTACCTTTGGGGAGATTTCTTCAAAAGATCAAGGTGGATTGGATCAAATCTCTGCCTCTCCCAATTAATGGCTGTCACCACTGCCACCACCACTGCTACCACCATCTCAGTTCTCTCCTACACACTTTCCCCACACAGAATGTTGTCTGGAATTCCTGAGCATGTGTGACAGTAGCAGCTTACCTTTGGGGAGATTTTTTCAAAAGTTCAAGGTGGATTGGATCGGATCTCTGCCTCTCCCAAATACTGGCCACCATCGTTGCCCCTGCTGCTATAGCTGTCCTCCTGGTTCTCCCTCGAGCACCTTCATTACATGGTATGATGTCCAGAATTCCTAAACATGTGCAGCAGGAGCAATCTCCCTTTACAGAAAGTTTTTTTTTCCAAAAGTTCAAGATGGATCAGATAGGATTTGTCTGGATTTCTTGAATACTGGCTGCCACCACCACCATCTTGGACCCTCTCCAATATTTTTAATAAAAGAAGACAGTATGGGTGTTTTGAAGAGGTTATGAGATCAAGTACTCAGCAGCAATGAGTGTCACTGTGTAGAGCAGGATCTGCTGTTCCCAGCACATCACAGAACCCAGCGCAGCATAGAGAAGCATGGTGGCCAGGCACACTGAGTTCCCTGAGATGAGTGGCTGGGATTCCTGCCCAGCATGCATGGCTAAAGCAGTCTTTTCTCTAGTCTCTTCTGGGATGTTCTTTCAAAATATCACTTTTCTTGCGTGATGGGCGCCTTGTCATCTTGCTTCTAATTCTGCAATCATCCATTCTCTTTCCTGTATTCTAGGTAGGGTAGGAAGTCACAGCTGGAAATGCCTCCTTAAGAAACCAAAATCTGGTGTCCTGGGCTTCTCCAAGGAATGTATGTCTTATTTGGTGGCCGCCATCTTGCCCCTCTTGGGGATGAAACCCAGGGGAATGTGACTTCTGAGCTACACCCTCTGCCCTATTTTTTATTCTTTATTTTTGAAACAGGGTCTCAATAAGTTGTGGGGGGCCTCAATAAGTAGCTGAGACTGTCCACAAACCACCATCTTTTGGTCTCAGCCTCCCGAATGCTGGGATTACAAGTGTGCACCACCACTTCCGGCTCTCTTCCCTTCTTTTGCCCATCTTCCTTTTATCTTGTCAATGTTGCAACAAAAAAACACTGAAGAGGTGATAACTCCTCACTAATAAACTTTCCAATATCCAGAAAATAGCCTTATGTTCATTATATATTACTCACACTGTGGTAGTCCATTATAGTAGCACAAAATTAAGACAGGGAATATTGATGATGATGATGATGATTGGTGAATAATTTTTTTATGTTGTATATATGTGTGTATCAAAACCTTTGTGTATGGGTTTACACACTTACTAACTGCTCTTTTCAAAATTGAAACCACAGGTTACATATGCCTATAATCCCTATACTTTGGATGCTGACAGGAAGGTCAAAGAATTGAGGCCAACCCCAGAATTTATTGAACACCTCAGCAACTTCACATGATCCTGTGTCAAAATAAAGAAATAAAAATGGCTAGGGTTGTAGCTCAGAGGTAAAACAGCCCTGGTATTATACAAACACACACACATACACACACACACACACACACACACACACACACACAAACACACATACACACACACACAATAAGTAAAATAAATAATAATGTAACCTATAATAACACTTTCTTAGTGATCATGTAATAATTTACTATTAACTCTAAATTTTACTACTCTTCCCTTGAAATAGAAATAAATACAAATATTATAAACTAGGATGTTGGGGGGCAAGATGGCGGTGGCCGCAGTCACAGTGGTGATTGCGGCTGCCGAAAAGAACATACTTTCCTCAGAGAGTCCCTGGACACCAGATTTTGGTTTAATATCTTATTGGGACAACTTAAGGAGACATTTTCAGCTGTGACTTCCTATCTAGAATACAGGAGAGAGAGAGTGGATAATGGTGGAATTTGAAGCAAGATGACAAACAAGGAGGTGCCCACCATGCAAGAAAAGTGATTTTTGAAAGAACTTCTCAGAAGAGATTAAAGACCGCTTAAGCCATGTATGCTAGGAAACTCTCAACAACATACCTTGTAAGAAGAATGATCCCAAGGCCAGGATCAGAGCCTGCCATGAGGCAAGGCTGGTGCTGAGGCCTCTGAGGACTAGATCTGAGCCTGCTGAGGGATTTGGCTGGGGCCTGGGACAATGAGACCAGGACAGCTTGTCAAGGGGTGAGGCTGGTGCTGGGCCTCCGAGGCCAGTAGCTAAGCTTGCCATGAGGCAAGGCCGGTGCTGGGGCCCCCAAGGCCAGGAGCAAAGCCTACCATGAGGTAAGGTCTGTTCTGGGGCCTCCGAGGCTGGGATCAGAGCCTGCCAAGGGGTGAGGCTGGTGCCAGGGCCAGCAAGGCCAGAATGGCGCCTGCCATGAGGGAAGGCCAATACTGGGGACTCTAAGGCCCAGATTGGAGCCTGGCAAGGGGTTTGGCCAGTGCCTGGACAAGTGAGGTTGGGATTGGAGTCTGCCATGTAGTGAGGCTGTTGCTGGAGCTAGTGAGGCCACGATAGGAGCTTGCCTTAAGGCAAGGCCGGTGCCGTGGCCTCTGAGGCCAGGATCGGAGCCTGCCATGAGGCAAGGCCAGTGCTGGAGCCAGGCAGAACAGGATCAGAGCCTGCAGAGCATTGATGCCAGTGCCAGGGCCAGTGAGGCCTGGATTGGAGCCTGCTATGAGGCAAGGCTGATACTGGGGCCTCCAAGGCTGGAATTGGAGCTTGCCTTGCAGCGAGGCCAGTGCTGGGGTCAGCAAGGCTGGAAACAGAGCCTGCCATTCATTGAGGCCATTGCTGGAGCTAACAAGGCCAGGATAGAAGCTTGCCTTAAGGCGAGGCAGGTGCTGGGGCCTCTGAGTCTGGGATCGGAGCATGCCATGAGGCAAGGCCAGTGCTGGGGCCAGCGAGGCCAGGATCAGAGTCTGCCAGGTGGAGAGGCCTGTCCTGAGGCCTTCAAGAGTTGGGTCGAGCCTGCAATGTGGCATCCACAGAGAAATATCACAGAAAATAAGAAATCAGATGCTATCACTAATATGCAAAAACTAGGAAGAAATGGGTAATAGGAGGAAATCTAGTTGAAGAAATGGCCCTGTGGAGGAGCAATTAAGGCAACCTATCTGAGGGGATAAGATGGGGGAAGATGGAATCTCTTTAAAGTGCATGATGTACGTAAACAAATATATGAAAGTTAATCACTAAATCAAGCAGGGGATTAAGGGAGGAGCAGGGAATGGGATGGGGATTTGATAAAGGCTAATTGGATAATGTGTGTTTGTATATCGTCACAAGTCTTTTATGCCATTGAGATGTTTGACTACAATACACCAATAAAAATATATTAAAAAATAAACTAGGATGTTGCATTTATCATAAAAAATTTCAAAGACATGATCAGGTTCAAGTTTTGTTAAATAAAATAAAATTGTGTGTAATTGGCATACTGCTATTCACACTACCCTGTGTTATTTTTCTAGTAGATAAATAAACCTACACAAAATTTAAACCTTTGAACTTATATAATTGTTGTTTTTCTAGGAAAAAAAGTAAAATCAAAACAAGTGCCTTTCAAATGCAGTTGTAAAATGAATTTTTAGAATTTGAACAGTATTCTTTTTTAATATATATTCTATCAGAAATTATTTATTTAATAGTATAAGAATAATGTTATTCTGACTTTGCTAGTCATTAGAATATTTCTTAGTAGAAAAGATATACTATAATCAAGCTTTTCTCATATCAGAAGAGCTTTTTATTCTTTTTTTCCCCAGAAAAGACATATGCATGCTTTTTCTCTACCTATTGATTTTAATTCTCTCCAAGAAGGTATGAAAGAAGTCAGGCTTATTCTGTTTCACCTCTTTTAGCTACCATGCTGGCTTCCTTTATATCCAGAGCAATTTATGTGACTGAGACTTACTAAAATTAGATGAATAAATAAGCATCATTACAAGACTAAGATTCTTAATAAAACCTTAAAATGAAAATTTGAGTATAATATTCAGCAGAAAGCATCCACAGGAAATACTACCAACCATAACATCTAATTAAGTAAAAACTATGAAAGAACAAAATTACATGCTACTATTTCTCTTATTTCTGAAAGCCAAGTGATTGTTGTCATGAATAGTAGAATCTTACTGTCAGCTCTGCATATGTCAAGGCTTTATTTTTGATTGCCTATGGTTCAGTTATTCCTCCATAAGATGGAAACTTATTTCACTTAGAAAGTTTTCATTTAAAAGTTTATCTCTTATGATGATGCATCTTCTTCTAATCAGTAGAATTTTTTTTTCTATTTTTGTTGAGTATTTTTATCATGATTTAAAAAGTCTGTTTTATAATAAGCCTGCAGTCTAACCAGCATGGAAGAAAAAAGAGGTCACAGCAGAACATTCCCCTGCCACTTCAAACCACTTCTTTATGTTTTTATTTTTAATTTTTCTCATTTATTTGAGGAGATGGCCAGATAAAAACTAGGTGTTTAATCTCACTGGAATTGAATGAGCAGTAAATATTTGGACATAATCAAACAATTGCTTTACTAGTCTAATTCAAAAACATTTTACTAAATAGTCTTTTCTGATATGTGGCATATATTGAATTTTCAGTGTTCCCCAATTCTCAAAATGATTAGATAAAGAATATAAATTGATCCACATTAATTTTTCAATGTATTTCTTTAATAGAAATCATGTGCATTTTATTTCCTGAAAATTACTATGAAGTTATTTAGATAATTTTGTTATTTGAAGTATTTACTGGTTTGTATTTTTAAATAAAAAATATCTTTTCTTATTTCAATCTAATAGACATTATTTATTATTTTTTATTTTGAGTTTTTACCTTAGATGTTTTTAAACTCTTCTACAATTCACCTTTAGTGCATGTTATAAA
Source organism: Muscardinus avellanarius (assembly GCF_963383645.1). NCBI lineage: Eukaryota > Metazoa > Chordata > Mammalia > Rodentia > Gliridae > Muscardinus > Muscardinus avellanarius. The sequence continues at coordinate 157,588,444 of NC_137787.1, forward strand.
CTATGTATTTGACTTTATTTTCTTCATATAGTGCGTAACTTTTCCAAATAATTCTACTGATTTGTGGTTTAACCTTTCTCATAATGCTTCAGTTATCATTTCTTTGGTTCAACAAATAATAAACAGTGGTAAAGGTGCTAAGAATACAAAAAGTGTCAAATTTCTGCCCTAATCTAGGCAATTACTTTATTGAAATTTAGAAAATAATGAAATTTTATAAACTTAGATAATAAGAAGTAAAATTACAAAATGGAGGCTAGATACTAGGCTCAATGGCATATACTTGTAATTCCAGTACTTGAAAAGCTAAGACAAGAGTATCACATATTTTAGGTCAGTCTCAGAAATTTAGAAGGACCCAGTTTTAAAATAAAACATGCTGTACCCACTGCAGCACCAGTATTGAGTACAGAGACCACATCATAGGTAAATGAAAGGATACTATAAAAAGAGAGGGTGGAAATACATGCAGACTTTGGGTGCATGTTCCACACAAAATTCTGAGAAAAACACTAGGGTTAGAAGCTGCAGACCAACTCAGCCTTCTATGGGGAGAGTGGGGACTCTCCATGTGTGCTTTGTGATGGACCCTGTGCCTGAGACTCAGTGCTCTGTACTAGTGCAGACAGAGTAAAGACACCTGATTCAGGGTCTCACTAAGTTGTCCTAGCATTGGGGATGCAGACTGACTTTTTGTTATTACTATATCTACATATTTTATATAGGTTACTAGATGTTCCTTTACTTTTAGTATCTTTATTTTTATTATACCAACCCTATCTTACTTAAATTCTTATCTTACTTGATTTTATGTTCTACTTCACCCTATTTTTTTTTTTTTTTTTTTTGGTGGTACTGGTGTTCCTGGAAGCCCTTCAACCTCTGGGCTACACTCCCAGACCTATTTTATATTTATATTTTTATTTGGAAACAGGGTCTCCTAAGCCAGTGCACGTGGCTGGCTTTGAACCTGTGCGATTCTCCTGTCTCCGCCTCCCAAGGGTGGGGATTACAAGCATGCGCCACCACACCCAGCAACTTCACCCTATTTTTGCATATCTTACTCTTTCTCTTTCCTCCTCACTCACCCTTCACCACTGATTATATTACACTTTGCCCTTGTTAGGATGACTTTTCTACATCCTTACTACTGAGGCTGGAACAACCTCAGATAGGTGAACAAAAAGGAAGGATTCTCACACACTAAGTACAGACCAATCCCAGCCAAGAGACAGAGCCACCCAGCTCTCCACACATAGAAGTTTTTAAAAAGACACAGGGCACAAGCTGTACTGGCCCACATCTCAGAGACTATTCTGTTTTAATGAGATGAAAATCATAATCCTGCAACCCAGTCCTGCTAGAGAATGCCAGAAAGATAATTCAGAAGTTTATTAGTAGAAATAATCCAGAATTTCACAAGAGTTCAAAGAGTGTCTGAAAGAATGATCATATAAATAAACTAAAATCCTGAACAGGAATAATAAAAAATATCTGAAATGAAGAATGTTATAAATAAAATGAAAACATCAATAGAAACCATCAATGGTAGATTAGAACACATGGAAAACAGTAACTTATGCTTAGAAAATGACCACTCCAAAAATGAAGATGACACTCAAAAATGAAAATGAATGCATATTTAATTTAGCTAAATCAATTTGACAGCATGAGATAAAAATTCAAGAGATTTGGCATAACTTCAAAAGGACAAACTAAATAGTAATAGATATAGAAGCAGGTCTAGGAGCTTAAATCATAGGGATAAAAAATATCTTCAGAGAAATAGTATTAAAATTTTTTCCAAACATAGAAACTGAGGTCAATACACAAGTACTAGAAACATAGAATTCCTATTAGACAAGATCAGAGAAAAGCCTCTCCATGACACATAATAATCAAATTGAGTAATATAGAGGACAAGGAGAGAATAATAAATGCAATTAAAGTAAAAGACCAAATGATGGTCAGAGGGCAAAACAATAAGACTCACTCCAGACTTCACAAACCAAATCATGAAAGCCAAGAGAGTCAAGAGTGACATATTTCAAATCCAGAAATAAAACAACTTCCACCAAGACTAGTCTACCCAGCAAAGATAGCTTTCAAATCTAAGAAAGAAACAAAAATTTTCCATCACAAACAAAAGGTGAAAGAATTTTTGTATTCCAAACCAACTCTAGAAAAACAATTCAAAAATAAATTACAAAAAAAATATATATATATATGAGAGCCAGAGAAAGAATGAATTTTACAAAATGAACAACTAAGCAAAGAAGCACAAACACTACCTCAAACAGAAACTGCAACTCAAAATGTTAGACTTAATATTATTAATAATATTATCTCAATAATTATGCTGAATAACAATGGCCTCAACTCTCTAATCAAAAGACATAAAACCTAAAGGAGTTGAACTCTGGAGAACTACAGTAATATATGCATATCTATATTCATAGCAGCATAATGTAATTTACATTATGATATGAGACTATAAGGCACCAATAAAAGCACATAAAACATAAAGTGGCAAAATGCATTAAAATTATAATACAACTGTAATATCTGCAAGAACTAAACCTTACAGGTAAAGATATTCACAAGGTAAAGGTGAAAACCTAGAATAAGTTAGTCCATGCTAATGAAATTTGAAGATAAGTAGGAGTAGCTACTGTCATATCAGATAAAATAGACTTCAAGCCTAAACTTATTAGAAAAGACAAAGCAGATGTTTTTTTTGTTTGTTTTGTTTTGTTTTACTGGTAAAAGGAGCAATCCAATAAAAGGATATAATGATAGTCAACATCAGTGCTCTAAACATAGGTGCAATCACTTTTATAAAACAAACTCTTCAGCCGGGCATGGTGGCACTCACTTGTAATCTCAACAATTGGGAGGCTGAGACAGGAGGATCACAGTTCAAAGACAGCCTCAGCTACTTAGTGAGACCATTTGTGACTCAGTGAGAACCTGTTCCAAAATTAAAAAAAGGGTTGAGGGTGTAGCTTGGAGGTAGAATGCCCCTGGGTTCCATCCCCATTACTGCAAACAAACAAACAAACAACAACAATAAGAAAATAACAAAACAACAAAAAAACAGACTCTTTCATGACATCATTAAGTCTTACATAAATCCCAATATTATTATAATAATATTGGGAGACTTCAATATTTCTCTCATAACACTAGACTTATCTTCTAGACAAAGGATCAGCAAAGATACTTCATACATAAGGAATTCCATAATACAATAGAACCTTCTCCAAGCCTGGAATATGTAGACCATATTCTGGGCTAGAAAGTGATCACTAGCAAATTCAAAAAAATGTGACACAATTGCCTGCACTTTTTTCAGATCACAATGGAATATAATTAGAAGTCAGCAATCAGAAGATCCAATGAAATTTCATAAATTCATGGAGAATAAATACCACATTCCTGAGTGAGAAATGGGTCACATAAAAAATAAGGATATAAATTAAAAAATCCTTGAAGTAAATGAAAATAGAGACACAAAATAAAGAAAACATCTCTGGTATACTTTAAAGGCATTATTAAAATAAAAAATTTATAGCACTGAGTGCTCACATTCATTAAGAAGAACAAAAATTCACCAAATAAACAATATAATGACACATCTGAAAGTACATGGGAAGGATAGTCTCTTCAACAAATTATACTGAAAAACTGATTATCCACATACGGAAAAATGGAAATGAATCACACTTTCTCATCCAGAGAAGAGTCAATTCAAGATGGAAAAAAGACCTAAAAATTAGACCAGAGACTTTACAGTTGTCTGAAGAGAGCACAGTACTAACACTCTGTCATATAGGCTCAGGTAAAAACTTTCTCAATAAGACCCCAAATGCATAAAAATTTTAAATGAGATTTAGTGTATAAATTGCATTAAACCAAAGAGCTTCTGTACAGCAAAAGAAATTATCAAGAACCTCAAAAAAGAGCCAACAAAATGAGAGAAGATATTTGCAAGCTACTTTTTTTTTTTTTTTTTTTTTGGTGGTGCTGGGGTTCCTGGAAGCCCTTCTACCTCCGGGCTACACGCCCAGACATATTTTATATTTTTATTTAGAAACAAGGTCTCCTAAAACAGCGCACAGCTAGCTTCGAACCTGCGCGATCCTTCTGTCTCCACCTCCCAAGCACGGGGATTACAAGCATGCGCCACCACACCAAGCCGGCAAGCTACTTTTTTGATAGAGAACTAATACCTAATATCTATAATATTACAAAGGACTAAAAGAACTCACTGCCAAGAGAAAACCAAATAATCCAATCAAATGGTCAAGTGCACTAAATAGATAATTTACAAAAGAAGAAATACAGATGGCCAATATATTAAATTATGTTCAACATCATTAGCAAGCAATCAAAGAGATGCAAATCAAAAGTACCCTGAGATTTTACCTAAACAAAATTAGAATGGCAATCATGAAAAACACAAAAAATAATAAATGCTGGCAAGGATGTGAAGAGGTAGAAACTCTGATATACTGTTGATAAGATTGCAAATTAGTGCAACCACTTTGGAAAACAATTTGAAGTGTCCTCAGAAGAATGAGAATGGACATATCTAATGACCCAGCTATAACCTAGCTATACCCCTCCTCAGTGTCTGCCCAAAATAATTGAAACCAGAATATCATAGTTAATATGCATATCATTGTGCATCTGTGTTAATAGCTGCACAATTCAAAATTGCCAAACTATATATAGAACCATCAAAAATGTCCATCAACAGATGAATGTATTACAAAATTATGGGAAATATACACAATGACAGTCTTCTCATCCATTAAAAAGAACAAGATTATGTTATTTTCAGGGGAATGGATGGAACTGGAGAATATTATGCTAAGTGAGATTAGTCAGTCACAAAAAGTAAAAGACCATAAATGAGAGAAATTGGAATATACAAAGAATGCCAGACAAAGTCTCATATACATTTACTCAAGTTAATTCATTGCTATAAAGTTCATTCATTGCTACCTGAAATAATTTCTGTATTTTCTAGTCACTTGCTGATAGGCCAATGTTAGTTTGGTTTTTAGATATAATTTTATATCTGGCCACTTTTAGGATCACTTTCAGTTCTGGTGATTTCTCAACTGAAATGTAATTTTCTATGTAAGTGGGCAAGCACATTATTGTGTTGGTAGACACCTTGGGTAACAAGTAGAATAGCATACATGAGAACAGATATGGTATTTTTATTTGTTATAACATTTTATTGATCTTGTTTATGAAGCAACTTTGGTTTCATTGATATTCTCTATTGATTGTTCACCTATTTAGTTGATTTTTTTATTATATTTTTAATACTTCCTTTTACTTAGTTTGGGCAAAACTTTCTCCTTTCTTGATTTTTATGGTGGAAGCTTAGATTACTAATTTTATACTTTTTCTTGTTTTCTAAGATAACTAAAGATTTAAGTATCCATTAAAAAACTTTTATTATATCTCGCTAGTTTTAAAAGACTGGGTTTTACTTACTTAATAAAAGTTTTATGATTTCTACACCTATATCCCCTTTGACTAATACATAATTTATACTTGCATTTTATATTTATAAATATATATGTATTTTACATATATTTACATTGATTTTAGGGTAGTTCTATTGTAATTAGAAAATGTAGTATTTATAATTTAATATTATTTAAATAAATTGTAAGTTTTATGGCCCATGATATTGTATTCATTGGCAATTAAAAAAATAGCCTGTGTTTACACTTGGTATATCCATAGATATAGTCACTGAGTTTAGCTGTCACATTTTGGTACCTGTTTTTTTTTTTTTACCTAATTTCTTCTTTTATTTTTGTCTTTTTTTCTTGACATGTTTTGAATTTTTATTAGTATTCTATTTTGTTGTTTATTTCCTATATTTCTTTTTTATTATTCTTAGTGGTTTCTCTAGGGCAGTGTTGTCTACCAGAACATTTAGTAATGATGAAAATGTTTGATGATTCTGTGTCAAATTTAACTGGCACTTGGCACATGTGACTTTTACGCACATGTGTAATGAAAAAAGCAAAATTATATTGCTAGAAATTGTTTCATGCTAATTATTTGGATTTTTTTTTACTCAAACACTATAACTTCTGAGGTAGATCTGTTGCTGAATTGTAGTGAGGTCAACAGTAGCCTGTGTCACCTTCATTGTCTTAGTATCTACACAGAGATTGAAAACATTAGAATAGTATCTTTAGTGCTAGCTTCCATTCTTTGATATTCATAAAAATTATTATTAAATATAGAAGTAGAGTAAGCTCAGTGGTAGAGTGTTTGCCTAGTATACACAAGGACCTGGTTTCCATCCCAATCACTATACACACACGCACACACACACACACACACACACACACACATCATACAAAATAGTATTGTATTTTATTTAGATTTATTATAACAAATATCACTAGTACACAAGTACTTCATTCCATTTGCTTTTGCTCCTGATAACACAGTGTTGTTCAGATTCAGTAATAAATCTTTGGGCAGTACTCCGCCACAGAGGCAATTATTGGGCCTTTGACAATATGAACACATTATATAAAAATGTTAGATTTGGGGGAGGATTCCAAAATCTTTTTTACATTTTATAAAAATTACTCAGAAAATTACCCGAGAGTCTGAGGAATGTGACTTCTAAATATGTTATCTTGGAATTTGAGTTAGGTTGTATGGTTTATTTTTTGAGGACATTTCTGAATATTTCCATTTGTTTACTCTGAAATTAAGCCAGTTTGCCAGTGCTAAAGGGAAAGTTTTGAGAGTAGCTTCACAATTCCTCACTAGAGCCACACAGAGACACTCAGAGTAGCTATAACTGCAATCAAATATTCCACATTCCTTTTCTTACAGTTTCCAAGTCATTGATGGAGTTGCTTCTCTACCCTGGCAACTGTTGCCATGGAGACTATCAGCATCATCCCTGATGGGACCTCCCCCTACAAAGCACCATTCCTCCAGGGCTTCTCCTTCACAGAGGTTTGCTTATGAAGGAGGGGAACCTGCCAAGTAATCAATATAAACTACTTTAGGGAACTATGAAAAGAATAAAACTAAATAATTTTAGTACATAAGATCTAGATTTACAGGTTCTTCTTATTTTGCATGGGATATTTATTATGATTTTATTTGCTTTTGTTTTCAAATCATATATTTCAGCTCCAGATAAGACTGAGAAAAACTGAATCTTATGATATCAGGGTAAGCATTGCTTTATGTTTTATTCCAAATGTGAATTAAACATGAATAACTATAAATGTTCACACACACATGCACACACATATTTTATACACACGTATTTACATGTACATATATGTATACATTTTTACTTCAAACAATGATAAACATACATTCATATTGATCAGATATCTAATAACTCCACATGATATTTCAAAAGGTAAAAATGATATTAATTTCTATAATTCAGCATTATAAGAAGAAAAATATCAAATAAATATTTTCTTTGGTAAGTAAATTACTAAAGATAGGACTTATAAAACATAGAAATATTTAAAAATGGAAAATTATAACTGAGATTATGGAGAATAAAAATTAAATTTATAATGTCAATTTTACCACTAAGTTATATTTTCCCCTGTATATCATGGTAAGGATATTGCTTTCCAAAGTCAAAACAGATGGTACCTTCAGTACCATGATTCTTGCTTAATTTCACAGTATCTATTAAAAGGTCTGGGATAGGTGATGACATAGGGTCTTTAAATTTTGCCATATGCAATAGAAATAGACCACCACATTGTGTTCAGATAAATGTCTGTCTCTCTTAAAGGTGAATTAATGAATATATGGTTCACACTCTTACTAAAGCAAAACAAAACAAATCTAAGGATAAAGATGCAAGCAAAAATTTTCAAATAGAATATAAAAATAGCAGTGATAAGAGGGCCATATGTGTTGAACCATGCAATTGCTTTTGCGTATAGCTTGTAATGGTTTGTTGCCAAAATATTGTTGTTGAGTACCTCTTCAAGAGATATGAAGAAGAAAATAATTTGCTTCTTTACATCCAATAATTTGCTAGAGCAGTGTTTCTTAAATTATCACTGGCTTAAGAGAAAAAAGTAGGTGAAAAATTATAAAAATACTACTTGTTCTCCCTGCTATCACAAAATAATTTTTTGTAAAATACAATGAAAGAGTATTAGAAAAGGGAAATTAAGCAAAAAACAAAATACAAATCCTATCTTTATTATTAGAGTCCACAGACATTTAATTACTCTGACATATTGTTGTTAAATTTTTACAAACTTACTCTCAATTACTGCACTATTCTCATTTACTGCATTATCCTCATTTGGACTATTAACCAACAGATAAGGCATAAAAACTGTTCCCCATTTTTTTCATTTTGCGTAGTCCTGTCCTAAAGAGATTATGAGTTAGCTTATCTATCAAATAATCAAAATATTGCCTGTCCCTCCTTATTAAAAATTCCAAGAGGATTAAATAGAAAGAGTATAGAATATTAATTTTAATATAAGTGCAAGTACTCATCTTTTTATCTCTTTAGTGACTAGCACGTTACATATATAAAATGAGAAAAATAGTCTTTAAAATCTGAACTAAAAATGTTCAGTGTGTATTTGTGCATTATGTTTGTCTGTGTAAAGAATTTTCAGTGATTTTTTTCCTTCAAACTGTCAGATGTCACACTGAATTGCTGCCATCAACATGTGACACTGAGCCAGCTAGCAGTGACAATCCAAGATGTTAACCATAAAGTCAACGTGACTAGCATAGAAATGTTGACTTCACAGTATACTCTTTAAGAAGAAAGAGCAGAATATTCCCTAAATGGCTTTGTTATGTTATCCAAACACAGTGAATGGGAGGCAGAGAAATATAATTTTTAAGATGTTATTTTTTGAAGGAAGCAAACCAATTTATTTTAACATAAGAAAATAAATTCTTAATGAAACAATAATACAGAAAAATTGTTGAACTCATCTATTATCCTGGCAAAGTGTAATAGTGGTATAATTTTTGATTTTCAGAGATCTGAAAATAGAAAAGCAAATAATTATTTAAAAATGAAAGCCGGGGGTGGTGGCGCACGCTTGTAATCCCCACGCTTGGGAGGCAAAGATAGGAGGATTGCGCAAGTTCGAGGCCAGCCGTGCTGGCTTAAGAGACCCTGTTTCCAAAAATAAAAAAGTATAAAATAGGTCTGGGAGTGTAGCCCGGAGGTAGAAGGGCTTCCAGGAACCCCAGTACCACCAAAAATACATAAATAATTAAATTAATTAATTAAAATGATTATAATCAGTTTTATATTTAAATAAATAATATAGAGATACAAAAGACTTTCTTCGTAATCAAGTTTGTATAGTTTAAATAATGTATGGTTGCATTAATTCAAAATTATAGATCATAGCACAAATCTTTGAATGTAAATCTTGAGATAATTTTAAATTGAATAAACAAAATTTTAAAAGTGTTTCTTGTAAAATACTTATGCAGAGATAATGAATTTAAAATTATTTTAATTTAGTTGAACATGTGATGCTTATCATCAGGAACAAATGTGAAATAAATAAGTGCATACATATTAATGAAGTAAATGTGTTCAGGAAGAAAATTTGACTGATTTTACTAACAGAATAAATGGCAGTCACATTACAGAAAATAGCTAATAAAATATGAAATATTGTGTACATAAAAACATGAAGAAAAAGTAATCTGCTAGTAATCAGAGTAAGAGCAAGTGTGAGAGAAAAAACAATGAAATCAATATCACACATTTGATAAAATAATGAAATATATTTGCTATAGAATAAATATCACCCCAACATACACTGAACCTTTTTTTCCATTTCTTTTGGTAATAGGAATTGCACTTAGGAGCATTTAACCTCTATGCTACTCCCCACCCCACTCTTTTTTTTTTTAAACAGGATCTCACTAGTTTACTGAGAGTGTGGGTAAATTGCTGGTCCTGTTTTACAATCTGTGATCCTTCTGTCTCAACCTCCCAAGTACTGGGATTACTAGCACAAGACACTTTGGTGACTGAGTAATTTTTTTATTTCTTTGAATCTGGTACCTCAGACATGCTGTACCACTGGAACCTAGTATCTCAGACATGCTGTACCATTCCAAGCCCTACGTGAAACTCTTAATCTTCTAATATAATAGTATTAATGAGAGACCTTTGGAAGATAATTAGATCATGAAAGTGAATGTCTCATAAATAAGATTTCTCTGCCCTTGTGAAAGAGAGTCCAGGAAACCCCTTGGAGGTATCTCTTAGTGATATATTGTTCCTGGTTTCACTCCCCATTAAGGAAAAAAGGGGAAAAATTACATCTCAATAGTCCTTTCGGATACTGAAGATTTATTTAGTCTTTTCTTTAAAAATTATCAACAAGGATCCCTATGTCTTTATCTCTCAAAATAAGAGGCTTTCCATCTCAATATAAAGACACTTAAAGATTCTTTAACTGAAAATTTTATGGGCCCAACCTAAGTATTTTTAAAGTAAATAGCGAATCCATTGTTTTTCAAAAATTATTTATTTATTTATTTTTACTATAAATCTTCATGCAATAAATATATAAGCATTCTTATTTTGCTTCTCTTGTGCTTTATTTAATATTTATTTATTTATTTATTTATTTATTGGTACATTAAAGTCCCACATCATAATGTAGATCATGTTGACAATGGCATACATTTACACAGTACTTGGTATCCCTCCCTTCTTCTCATTTTCCTTCCTCCTAATACCAAGTGTCCAGATTGATAATGTTATATTTACATGTATACACATAGTCACAGGTAGCATTTCCATTCATGAACTTTAGTCTTCCTTCTCCACTATCCTTTCTCTATGGTTCCACTAAGGATCTCCTTCATTATCTGAAGTTCTTCTGGTATCTGCAATATTCCTTAGCTTGAGAATATTAGGGGAAACATATGTCCCTTCTCTTTCTGTGGTTGTCTAATCTCTGTGCTTGGCTAATCCTGGAGAACATAATGTTCTCCAGGTCTTTTCATCTTCTTACAAATATGAAATCTTTAAGGAAGGTAGGTAGAGGGTTTCTGAGACTATTGAGTCTTTTGTCTTTAGAGGAAAAAATAAAATACATCTAAATATAGAGTTTATTTTGTTTGTTTTTTGGCTATTGGATTTTTTATTTGTTTTGTTTTTTATGCTCTATACAACTATCGAGCAAAAGGACATTTTTTCCTTATCAAAGTTAACCATCTAGATTTCTGTTGACCCATGTGTTCAAAGTTTAGTATATTTTTATCAGTTATACTGATAGCACCAATTTGATTTTGCCAATGAAAATGACAAAATTCCAAACATCATTTGGTTATTGACAAGGAATGATTTTCCTTTGTTTATATGGCAGTGTTCCTTACTGTAATCTCAATTATGTCATTGTTTGTACAAGCAGACTTATTTTTTCTATAATATAAAATTCAGCTGGGCATGGTGGTGCACACTTGTAATCCCAGCATTTAGGAGGCTGAGACTTGAGGATCGCAGTTTGGGGACAGCCTCAGCTACCTAGTGAGGCCTTCTGCAACTTAGTGAGACCTTGTTTCAAATTAAAGAATAAAAACTAGAGTAGGGGGTGTAGCTCAGAGATCAAATGCCCCTGGGTTCCATCCCCAGACCCACAAAAAAAAAATGCATCTCTCATTTTTTATAGGGAGGATAGCTTCCAGTCTGGGAGAGAAATCCTCATTTAACAGAAATACAAAGAATTAGAGACATTAAATGTAAGATCATTAAGCATTTATTACAAACATCATTAAATATTCTCTTTGGCTGTTGGAGTTTTAATCATGTCACACTTAATTTTTCATTTGATAAAATCTGATGAAATTCACGTTGTAAGAAAGTGATTTAGATGCATTTTGAGTTATTAAAAATTACAATATATATCAATAATTACAACTAATTAGTATACTTCCCACTTTATCAAGGTTGGCATATCATTTACTCTGTTTCCAAAGTAGAAACTAAACTTCAGGAATTTATCATAAAGAGGTCACAAAATTAGTGTATTGGTTTACTATTGCTTTTAAAACAAATTTCACAACTTTGTAGCTTTGGAAAGCAAACATTTATTATCTCATGGTTCTGTAGGTAAGAAGTGAGTGTACAGGGTCTTAAAAGTCTTATGTCAAAGTATCATTATGGCTGTGTTCCTTTCTGTAAGCTTTGGGACTCAAACTGCTTGTCAGATGATTTAGATGTTAACCCAATTCAGTTGTGTGAAGTTGCAGGCCTGAAACCCATTTTCTTAATTATTGTCAGCTAAAAACCCTTCTCAGAATCCGAAGGCATTTATCATCACTTGCCCCACCAATTTAAAACTAGCAGTGAGGAATATCGTCCTCTGAAGCTCTCTGACTTCTCCATTCCTCACATCTTTGTGACTCCAGGTAAGAAAGTTCTCTGCATTGAGAACTACTGTGATTATATTGAAGCGGCATAAGTGATGGATAATACAGGATCATCTGTCTGCTTTAAAGTCTGTAAACTTAATTACATTTTCAAAGATTTTAGGGATCAGAGCATAGACATTTTTTTGGATTCATTTTGTCTACCAATCTAGTTTGTAATCTATTTGGAATTTTATCCTGCTTTCTGATGAAAAAGCATTGTCTTTACTGTATTTTCTAAAGCTTCAGGAGACATTATTATGCTCATTGTTATGAAGAAACTATTTCTTTGCTTAAATTTTGGGGACTCAGCAGAGTGGCAATTTTGCAAAATGGCTTTAGGGCTAACTACATTCAACTACCTATTTTATTCTTCTAGGCTCATTGTAGTGACTCAGCAAATTAGCTGCATATTGAGAAAATACAAGAAGCAAATTTGGTAAATGTATGTAGGAAAAGAAAAATGAAATCAGAAACATACCCAATTTCACCATTTATTACAACATTTGATTTAGAATAAAACGATGTTTTATTTAAATGACATCTTTTATACTCTGGATGGATAGAATTTATGATTGATATAATGTACCTAGCTGGTTCCAAGTTCACTGCTAGGTTTCATTGTTTTTACAGTCATACTTAAAGAAAGTGATGTAAGGTTGAGTTTCATGTTCCATCTTTCCAGAATTAACATAATAAAGAGGTAAACCAAATGTGTAAATTAGCTTCAGTTATTTTATGGTGCTCAACTACATTCTGCCACCTGTAGGTAGATGAGGGACAGATATTTCTATTTAAATTATAAATCAGAGGTATATATTTCACTTGCCATTTTGGCTTCTTTCATTCTGAGACATGGTCATAGAAGAGAGAGTCTATTATTTCATCAAAAGGAATGTTGGACTTAGGAAAACAAGATTAGATATTTTCATCTTATATTTAAAGAAAAAATAATGTGGTATTATATAATTAAATATAATACATACTTTATAGTTTATTTTTAATTAATACTATCTCAAGATATAGGCTTAACTTTGTAAAATATTACTAAGCTCTAAATATGACAATGCTCAGCCGGGTGTGGTGGCACACACTTGTAATCCCCGCGCTTGGGAGGCGGAGACAGGAGGATCGCGCAGGTTCGAAGCCAGCCACACTGGCTTAAGAGACCCTGTTTACAAATAAAAATATAAAAACAGGTCTGGGAGTGTAGCTTGGAGGTAGAAGGGCTTCCAGGAACCCCAGTACCACCAATAAATAAATAAATAAATAAAATAAAATAAAATAAATATGGCAATGCTCAAGTGATAATAATGAAAATCATAATTTGAACATTATTGTATATTTGTGTGAAAAAACAATAGCCATTTAATCATCAAATCTTCCAGATAGAGCAGGCAATTTTGTACATTGCTAAGCAAAATGAATAAGAAATTAAGGCACATATATTTTATATTTTAGCATTTTTTAATGGCATATTTGGAGTTTGGACTATAGCTCAGTCTCTCAAAACTATAAAAATGTTTTACAGAGACACATTGTGCTTTATAGTACTTACTTTTTTATACAAAAACTTTCAAATTTGTAAAAACTTTTAAGGACTATTTCTGATACTAAACAGTTCTCAATTAATAAGCAATCATTTAATATGCAATAATCATAGTGCCTAAATAAAACTGGCAAAATTATTTCATATGTTAGTCATTGGAGTCATATATTTTTACCTATTTGTAAAAATAATTTGGTGTGTGTGCATGTGTGAGTGTTTGTGTTTTAAACTGAAATAAAATATTTTATTAAAATGGCCTTTCAAGACCATTTTGTTTTCCTAGTAATATAATTATATTTTCATATATGAAAAGTTAAATATTTGTCTATATGATTTCTATGATATATTTTTGAAATGGCTCAAATCTCTGTAATACTATCACATCACCATATAGAATATTTTAATATACCAGTAATTCTATTAAAATACCTTCATTCAGCAGCATGAAACCTTAATCGAATATTTTTAAGATTGATCAACATGACAATATCTTCGTACTCTATTTACACTTTAGCCTTTGAATATCACAAAATTTCAATGAGACTAACTCATAATGGTTCAGTTTTATGGATCTGAATTCTTACAACAAAAAATTTCTAGTAAGGCCAATATGGTAGAAAATATGTATGATACAATTTCATTTCTCTCCAAATTTTACTCTACTATATTTTTCCAAGTCATGGTAAACTTTATTTTTCTAGAATTTTGATTATTTTTTCTTATTTAGATGACCTTCAAAGGTAACTATTATTTATTGGAGAAAAAAGAAAAATCAAACAACTATGTGTTATCTAATTTTTTTTTAAAAAAAGACTTAACATACATTTTGGTAAAATCTGTGGAATCTGAGAATATTACTTGATGTAATAATATTGATGATTATGTTCAGGATATGGAGAAGGAGAGTTTATCCTGAATTATCTGTATGGGCCTAAGGCAAATGGCAAATGCTTTATAAAAGAGAGGCAGAGGAAGAATCATGAAAGAAACAGAGATGTGTGAAGACTGAGGCAGAGACAGTAGTTAGGTAGTTAAAAAGACAAGTGATATTTGGAGCCACCAGAAGCTGGAAGAGGCAAGAAAGAATTCTCCAAAGCCTTTAGAAGAAAAATGGTCTCAATGATGTATTGATTTCTCAGGGGCTTTCAGACTCCAAAGCCAGGAGAGAATTAGCATCTGCTGTTTAAAACCACCAAATTTCAGATAGCTGCTAGGGAAGCCCTAAAAAGAGAATATAGGGATAATGTGTCTATAGATATTATGTGTCTTTATAGACACATAAATAACATCTAATAAACTTTAAGACACATTCTCGACAAAATAGTTTTGTGTAATACTAGAAAAAAAGTTAATTTTCTTCTGATTAAAGGCCTACCAGTGTCTGTGGGCAAGCAATATATTTAATAGTAAAATATTGAAAACTTTTCCATCAGTAGTTTAAGTTTGAATTATCTGTTATAACAATTGTACACAATGTAATTTTACTCAGCTATAAAGAAAAACACAATCATATCATTTACAGGGAAATGGATGGAACTGGAGGATATAACAATTGTATTCAACATTATATTGTATTAGCCAGCACAAAGACAAAAAAAAAATTACATGAGATTTTGAAAGAAACGATTGTTTGCTGTTTACATGATTATATATGGAAAGTTCAAGATAGTTTACAGATATCTTGCTAGATTAGATATGTTAATATAGCAAAGTAAAATATAAAATAATAAATTATAATTTAGCAGCAACTAGGAGGATGTGAAATTAAAAAAATAAAGCTTATAAAATCATTAAAAAATTTTAACAGTATCTAATCACATTGACTGATATATGAAAATTATGGTTTAATAATTCTACTTAGGTATAGATGCAAAAGAAACATGTATAAATATTTGACCAATATGTGCTAACTTTTATAGAAACTAAATTTTTAATAGTTAATAACTAGATATAAACCAAATTTCCATATATGTTAGAAATATTGCAGTTAACTTATGAAATGGAATATCTGAAAGTAATCATAAAGGATTACTTTTTTGCTTCTTAAAATACTATGTAGTTTTTTTTTTTTTTTTTTTTTTTTTTTTTTTTTTTTCAAAATGGCGACTGAGGGACACAGCACCTCTCAGTAGCTGAAGTAAATAAAGTTTAAATACTGAGAAAGCAGTGTCTAAATCAACAAAACAAATACATACCAGGAACCAAAACACATCCTGTACCTCGGCGGAACCCTGAACTTGAACAAGAAGAACAAAGATCGGACACGGGACCTGCTGCAGATACAATCTGACCGCGGACCAGAACGCTGAGCCGCGGGCTGCTTTGGCAGCTGTCCAAGGAGCTGCCTGCCCGATATTTCCACGGCAAGATAATCCGGGAATAAAAACGGACTTAGGACCGCATCCTAAGCAGCGAGCAGCACCCTCCAGAACTCTGTCTGCCCACCAGCGACCGGATCACATCGGCACAGAGACTCACACGGATTCCTGCACCAAGACAGGTACCTGAGGGCGCCCTAGTAACTGGGGTCCTAGCGTGTGCGGAGTCGCAGTCTCAAACCCCCACCACGGGCTCAAGCCTCAGAGCACTCTCCTCGCGCATCCTGCCTGTCCCCTACTAGTAATCAGCGCCTGTACACTGCCCTCCTAAATTGGAGCCTGCTTCTGTGGCTAACCCCTGCCACCTTGCCAGAGCCTACCCTCCAGGCTGCAAAAGCACTGGGAGACCCGGAAATCTCCTTGGGGCACCCCCAGCCTCTACGTCCCGCGGGACGCAGAGACCATTGCTGGACACCGCACACTGGACCCTTGAGCACCTACCCTGCACCCCTGGCCCACCGCGGGGTATTCCCAACCTCCTGGTAGCCAGATGCTTAGTTCTAAGTGAGAACACAGCTCAATACACCTTGGAAGAACATACCAGCAGCAATAGACAGCTGCACCCACTCTCACTAGGGTCCAGTATTAACAGGGCATCCAGCCTGCACTCTTGGAATAGGCAGAGCTCTGGCAGTAAGTGTGGCCACCCAGGAACCAGCATTCATTTGCCCAGGGCACATCTTGGGACCACACCTGGCTAGCCCAGCTGGAATTTCCAGAGACACAAGAAAATCCATCGGGCCACAAAATCTGCTCAGGACCTCAGGGGGAAGTGCCAATTACACTTTAGTCACTCTCCACCCCTGCTGTAGGGAAGCACAGGCTGGAGGCGAGGGTGGTGAGTGCAGATGTGCTGACCACAGGTTAGAATTTCGCAGAATCTGTGAACTGTACAGAATCAAATAACAGTGAAACCAGACACCCGGACACATAAACCTAAAGCAGCTAAAGGAGAAAAAGGTGTCCAAACACCCAGAGTGACTTAAGAAGATAAAAATAGAGTACAAAGAAAACTAAGAGACATTGGACGGTATCCTGAAAGCTACCAAGCAATCAGATACACACATATTATATGGACCTGACCCCATATGCGTAAATAAGTAGGACTGTTTGTTTTACTTTTAATGTGGATGTTATGTTTTCTTTTGCTTTTAAAGTGCTTTTGTTTTAGTATGGTTATTGCTGTTTTCTTTTTTTTCTTTTTCTTTCTTCTTTTAAGCCAAACTTCTCTTACTTTAACTTGTTGTTTTATATATATATACATTGGATAGTTTGCCTTATTTCTTTATTTCACACGGCTACTAGTTCCTTTTATTTTATTCCTCTTCCTTTTTCCTCTTTCTTCCCTTTTCCTTCCTTTTCTTTCATTCTCCTCCTTTGATTGGTTTACCTTCCTTTTTCTTGGATTACATAATAGTCTTGGTATCTTGAGCGGATTCTTTTTTTTTTTTTTTTTTTTTTTTTTATGTCTGCCTGCTCCTACCAGCATCCCTATTTACAAACCTTCCCACACTAACCTACATACATTTCTCCCCCAAAACTTTTCCCCATAATATACCTCATGGTTTAAAACTCAAAGTATTTTTTATATCCATAACTACTCTACTAACAACAAGAGTCCTAGTAGTTAACTCTCTCTCATTCATAGCAAGTTATTACTTTATCATACTTAAAGTCCTTCTCAACCTAACATATCCTCCACCTAATCTGACTCCTTTACCCATCACCCCAGCTCCTCCCACATCACCCACTTTCAACACTGGAAAGGCTCTGCTGACTGGCCGATACTCCTAAACTCCTAATATTAAGATTTGACTAAACACATTACTCACGAACGATGGGTAGAAATCAGAAAAACAGGACAGAGAACACTATAAATATGAGAACCAGGAGTTATGAAGAGACAGCAGAAATCACGAATACTGACCTACTAGAAATGCAAGAAGGGGAGTTCAGAATCTTGTTGTTCAATATGATGAAAGGTTTTAAAACAAGTATAGAGGAGGTTAAAGGTGAAATAGAAACACTAAAAAAGAATCAGAAAGAGGTCTGGAATGAAATGAAAGAGGCAATAAGTGAAATGAAGACAGCAATAGAAAGAAACTCTGGAAGATTAGATGAAATGGAAAACAGAATATCAATATTAGAAGACAGTACATCCCAAACCGAAAACACAGTCAGCGATATACAGAAATCTTTACAGCAACAAAACCTAAACATCCAGCAATTATGGGATAATATGAAGCGCCCTAATTTACGGATAATAGGCATTGAGGAAGGGATAGAGGTACAGACCAAGGGCATATGTAATATCTTCAAGGAAATAATCTCAGAGAATTTTCCAAATATGGAAAGAGACTTGAATCTTCAAGTACAGGAGGCATACAGAACTCCACTGAGACAGGACCAAAGAAAAACCACTCCACGCCACATAATAACCAAATTGACCAGCATAGAGGCCAAGGAAGGAATCTTAAAAGCAGTGAGAACAAAAGGACAGGTGACATATAGAGGCAAAACAATAAGAATCACCCCAGACTATACAACCCAGGTCAGGAATGCTAGGAGAGACTGGTATGACGTGATTCAGACCCTGGAAGAACATAACTTCCAGCCCAAATTAATCTACCCAGCAAAACTACTATTCAAGATCAATGGGGAAGTCAAAGTCTTTCAGGATAAACAGAATCTCAAAAAATTCATGAATTCAAAGCCAACACTAGAGAAAATTCTTAAAGAAATAAATCATAAGGAAGAAAAAAGAAGCAGACTCCAGAATCAGAGAAGCGAGGAAGTTAATAAGTGGGCCATTTAAGTAAAGAAGAAAGATCACAACACCCAAGAGTAGACAGAACACAAAATGGCAGAAAACAAAAAGCATATTTCAATAATATCACTTAATGTCAAAGGACTTAACTCACCAATCAAAAGACATAGACTGGCAATGTGGATTAGGAAACATAATCCAAACATATGCTGTCTGCAAGAAACTCACCTCACAGCCAAAGACATTCACAGGTTGAAGGTGAAAGGATGGAAAAAGATATACCATGCCACCAGTGACCGAAAAAGAGCAGGGGTAGCAACCCTGATATCCAACAAAACAGACTTTAAAATAAAACACATCAAAAGAGACAAATCAGGGCACTTCCTTTTATTAAAAGGAACAATACACCAAGAAGATATAATGATAGTAAATATTTATGCCCCAAATGTGGGTGCAACCACATTCGTAAAACAAACCCTTCTGGACATAAGATCCCAAGTAGACCCAAATACAATAATTCTGGGAGACTTTAATACGCCTCTCACACCACTGGATCGATCTTCGAGGCAAAAGATGAGTAAAGATGCTCTAGAACTAAAGGAAACCATAAACCAAATGGACCTAATAGACGTTTTCAGAGTATTTCAACCAGGAACTACAGAATACACTTTCTTCTCAGCAGCCCATGGAACCTTCTCCAAAATAGATCACATCCTGGGACACAAAGAAAATACCAGCAAATTCAAAAAATGTAATATAATCCCATGCATCTTTTCAGACCACAATGGAATAAAAGTAGAAATCAACAACAGGAAACTCGAAAGAAAGTATTCAAATTCATGGAGAATGAATGATACACTACTAAATGACGAATGGGTAAGAGCAGAAATTAGGGAAGAAATAAAGAAATTTATGGAAACAAACGAAAACAGAGACACAACCCACCAAAACCTATGGGACACCATGAAGGCAGTACTAAGAGGAAAGTTTATCGCATTGAGTGCCCACATAAAAAGGATGGAGAACCACCAAGTAAAGAACCTAATGAAACAACTCAAGGATCTAGAAATTCTGCAACAATCCATTCCCAAAGCCAGCAGAAGACGAGAAATCATCAAAATTAGAGCAGAAATAAATGAAATAGAGAACAAAAAAACAATTCAAAGAATCAATAAAACAAAAAGTTGGTTCTTTGAAAAGATTAATAGAATTGATAAACCCCTGGCCAACCTAACCAAAAGAAAAAGAGAATCAACTCAAATTACCAAAATTAGAAATGAAAAAGGAGATATCACCACTGATAGTGAAGAAATTCAAAACATTATCAGAAACTACTTTAAAAATTTATACTCCAATAGATTTGAAAACCTGGATGAAATTGACAGATTTCTAAACACAGTTAACCTTCCTACACTCAACCAAGAGGACATAGCAAGCCTAAACCAACCAATAACAACCAAAGAAATAGAAACGGCAATAAAAATTCTTCCACCAAAGAAAAGCCCAGGCCCAGATGGGTTCCCAGCTGAATTCTACAAAACCTTCAGTGAACAACTAATACCAATACTTCATAACACGTTCCGGGAAATTGAAAGAGATGGAACTCTTCCAAATTCCTTCTATGAGGCCAGTATCACATTAATCCCCAAACCAAATAAAGATACCTCAAGAAAGGAAAACTACAGACCAATATCCTTAATGAACATAGATGCAAAAATTCTAAACAAAATACTAGCTATACGCATTCAAAACTATATCAAGAGAATAATTCATCACGACCAAGTCGGTTTCATCCCAGAAAAACAAGGCTGGTTCAACATACGCAAATCAATACATGTTATTCACCACATAAATAGAACCAAGAACAAAAACCACATCATCATAGCAATAGATGCTGAAAAAGCATTCGACAAAATCCAACACCCATTTATGTTAAAAACACTGCAAAAAATTGGGATAGAAGGAAAGTACTTCAACATCATCAAGGCAATATACTGCAAACCCAAAGCCAACATTATATTGAATGGGGAAAAACTGCAAGAATTTCCGCTACAGTCAGGAACAAGACAAGGATGCCCACTTTCACCTCTCCTTTTCAATATAGTCCTTGAGACTCTTGCTGCAGCAATCAGACAAGAGAAGGAAATCAAAGGAATCCACATAGGAAGAGAGGAAGTGAAATTATCCTTATTCGCAGATGACATGATCCTTTACCTGGAAGACCCAAAGAACTCAACCAAAAGACTTCTGGAGCTGATCGACAAATTCGGCAAAGTCGCAGGTTACAAAATCAACCTAAAGAAATCAGTGGCCTTTCTTTATGCCAACAACGAATCCACAATGAAGGAAACAAAAACAACAATTCCATTCACTATAACCTCAAAACCAATAAAATACCTAGGAATAAACCTAACCCAAGATGTAAAAGACCTCTACAACAAAAACTATAAAACATTAAAAAAAGAAATAGAAGAAGACCTTGGAAGATGGAAAGATCTCCCGTGCTCATGGATAGGCAGAATAAATATCATCAAAATGGCCATTCTGCCAAAACTGATCTATAGGTTCAATGCAATTCCCATTAAAATACCAGTGACATTCTTCAGAGACCTAGAAAAATCAATCATGAACTTCATATGGAGAAAGAAAAGACCTAGAATAGCCAAAGCAATTCTCAATAACAAGAAACACGCAGGAGGCATTACAATCCCAGACTTCAAACTATACTATAGAGCAATAGTAGTAAAAACAGCATGGTACTGGCACAAAAACAGATATACTGACCAGTGGATTAGAATAGAAGATACAGAAACAAACCCACACATCTTTAGTCAATTAATCTTTGACAAAGGGGCCAAACACATACGCTGGAGAAAAGACAGCCTTTTCAACAAGTGGTGCTGGGAGAACTGGCTAGCCATTTGTAAAAAGATGAAGCTAAACCCCTATATCTCACCTAACACAGGAATCAACTCAAGATGGATCAAAGACTTAGAAATTAGACCTGAGACGGTGAAGTTAGTAGAGGAGAACATAGGTTCAACACTACAACATATTGGCACAGGCAGTAACTTTCTCAACAAAACCTCCAAAGCTCAGGAAATTAAAGCAAGAATAAACAAGTGGGATAACATTAAACTAAAAAGTTTCTTCTCATCAAAGGAAACTATCAATAACCTAAAGAGGAAGCCTACAGAATGGGAAAGGATCTTTACCAGCCACCATTCTGATAGGGGGCTAATATCCAGAGTATACAAAGAGCTCAAAAGGCTCTACACCAACAAAACAAACAACCCAATCAAGAAATGGGCAAATGAACTAAATAGACACTTCACAAAAGAAGAGATACAAAGGGCTAATAGATACATGAAAAGATGTTCTTCATCACTGGCCATCAGGGAGATGCAAATCAAAACTACACTGAGATTCCATCTAACCCCAGTGAGAGTAGCAAGCATAAAGAAATCAAACAACAACAAATGCTGGCGAGGATGTGGGGAAAGAGGAACTCTTTTACACTGTTGGTGGGAGTGCAAACTAGTTCAGCCACTATGGAGATCTGTGTGGAGATTCCTAAGAAAGGTGGGAATAGATCCACCATATGATCCAGCTATACCACTCCTGGGTATCTTTCCAAAAGGGTTGAATTCAGAGAAATACAGCAACATATGCATACCTATGTTCATAGCAGCACAATTTGTAATAGCCAAAATATGGATCCAACCCAGATCACCATCAACAGATGAATGGATAGCAAAACTGTGGGAAATACACACAATGGAATTCTATTCAGCCATAAAGAAGAACAAAATTTTATCATTTGCAAGAAGATGGAAAGCCCTGGAAAGCATCATGTTAAGTGAGATCAGCCAAGCACAGAAGGAGAAGATACACATGTTTCCTCTAATATGCCCAAACTAGAAAACACAAAGGATACCAGTAGGACCCCAGATATTAGAGGGGAAATACTAGCTAAGTTTTAATGGAAAGATAGGAGAGGAGAAAGGCCGATCTTGATTAAGGAGCATCTTCACCTGAACATGTGTAAAATTATGAATAAGACATGGTTAACCTGGCCAACCATTGGTGGGGGGGGGGGGGAGAAAATGGGGGCGGGGGGAGAGGGCACCAAATATAGTGTAAATGTATACTATTTATGTTCAATAAAAAATTGTTAAAAAAATAAAATAAAATAAAATTAAAAAAAAAAAAAAAAAAAAAAAAAAATAAAATACTATGTATGTTGTTGAAGAGAAACCCCACATACAACAATATGTACTGTTTGATTCTATTTTTAGTGGGTTTCAAAGCAAACAACATCAATTTACGGTGATGAAAATCAAAGTAGAAGCTACCTATTGCTTATATAGAGACTAGGAAAAGGGCATAAGTCAACTTCTGATTTACTGATAGTATACACTTAATTTGTGAGTTGTTTAACACTTAATTTGAGTTGTTTAAGTGGATTTTCATTTTTATGAAAATCCATTATCCTGAAAGATTTAAAGCATAATATATTATTACATAATCAGTAAAGACATAGTTCCTCAAAAACTGGAAAACATATGACAAGGATGTAGTACTGAAATAGACACAGAGGAAGCTTTACAATTGTTCTTATCACCACAATACTTTTGCTAAGGACTGAGATATTGGGGTAAATAAAACTATCTGAACACAATAGGGAATCCAGTCAGGGACAGGGCCCAGGTGGTTTCTTGTACAAGAAAGGATAAATATCTGGGTATTTGTGATATCCCATTACAAAATCTCCCATAGCCTTGGTGGGAAAGAAAAATAGGAGCAGCCTGATTATTTTTTAGTGAGAAGTCAGAAAGACAAAATGCCTGTTGTTCCATAAATATACCAAATGTAGTCACAGCACTGACGTTAAGAATTAATTGTTTAAACTTGTCTGCTACCATACCTTCTGTAAATTCTATGAGGGATGAATGTCTGTCTGGTTAACTGTGTTAATTCTACAGTCTGGTTTTGAGCCTTTTATCAGAGAAGGAACAGACCCTTCTGACTTCCTGTTCCACATCCCATTAGCTCACCGGAGATGATCTGAAGCTGGTGCAGTTTTCAGTAAACTAATGGCTTCTTATAACAAGGATCTCTGCCTGTTGCTTTTCTCAGCCTAACAACCTTCTCTAGCAGAGGTGAGCTCGCTGGGATACACACAGGCACAACCACAGAGCAAAATCTGTGGTACTACTGCGGCTTCTTTCAATCCATGGAACCAGCAAATAAATCACCCAAGCTTCCATTCTTCATTATCCTGATTCCAAGGCATGTTTCACACATTATATCCAAGTCCCAGGTAGAAGAGAATCTCCAAGCATCAGTGAAAACCTCATCATATCATACAATTTGCAGGTTGTCTTTTCTTTTTGTTGTTAATTCTTCACTTAGGTTTCTGGAGGTCTCTTTTTAACTAGAAATAAGCCCTTGTCTCAGAATTTATTTTAAGCAAGGACCCAACTGAGATAGTAGATACTATGATACACAAATATAAAGAATGCTCTTACTGCTGTTATTCCATGTGTGAAGCTAGTACTTCTGATGTTAAAAGAGGGAAAGGCATATAAAATCATATAAAAGTAGTGCTTAAGTAAGGCACAATAAAGTTTATGAACTCCTAAATTTCTTTATCATTTGTGCTCAGGATGAGAAAAGGAATTAATAGCAAATAAAAAATAATAGAGAAATGAGTATCAAAGTTTTTTGTTAATGTTTTCTTTTTATCAGAAACTATATTGAATGCATTTTATTTATTTTCTTTTTTATTGGCACATTGTAATCATACACATTTTTTCTTCATTTTTTTGAGGTACTGGGGATGGAACAACCCAGGGGCATTCTACCTTTGAGATACACTCCTAGCCCTATTTTTGATTGTTTATCTTGAAACAGGGTCTCTCTCACTGAGTTGTAAAGGGCCTCATTAAGTAGCTGAGACTAGCCCCAAACTCAGAACTCAGATCCTCCTATATCAGACTCCAAAATGCTAGGATTAAAAGTGTATGCCACCACACCCAGCCTTGTAGTCATTCATTCATATATATATATATATATATATGGATGGAACCCAGGAGCATTTGACCACTGAGCTACACCCCCCCTGCCATATTTTTTATTATTTATTTTGAAACGGGGTCTCACTAAGTTGCAGAGGGCCTCACTAAGTAGCCGAGACTGTCCATGAACCATGATCCTCCAGTCTCAGCCTCCCAAATGCTGGGATTATAAGTGTGTGACACCATGCCTGGCTGTCGTCATATCTTAATGGAGTACAATATGGTAGAGGCATACATGCACACATCACTCATTTAGCCCTTCAGCAATTTTTCCCAATTCTTCAACCTTCTCTCATTCTCATGTTTGGTTTTGTGATTGACTTTGATATGTTTGTAAATGCACATCATGTACATTAGGAAATTACTTTCTTCTCCCCTCCCGTCACACTTAGTCAGGCCTTGTTATTCACTCATCTATGGATTCTTCTGTTTTGTCTAGAGTTCCTCCTATGACACTTTTTCTCCCTAACTTCCACATATTAGGGAGGGTATCTGATTTTTTTTTAACTGAGAAATCTCTTATCATAATATTGTCCAGTTCCACTCATTTTCCTGTAAATCATATAATTTTGTTCTTCTTTATGGCTGAGTAAAATTCCTTTGTGTAGATATCCCATAGTTCTATAATCCATTCGTCTGTTGCTGAACATCTTGGCTGGTTCCATAGTTTGGCATTGTGAATTGTGCAGCTATTAACATAGATACAAATGCATTAGTTTGGTAGTTTGGTCCACTCTTTTGGGTAGATACCTAGAAGTGGTATTGCTGAATCATATAGTAGATTCATTCCCTTTATTGTGAGGATTTTCTATACTGTTTTGCAAAGTAGTTGCAATAATTTGCAATCCCACCAGCAATATATTAGTGTTCCAAGTTCTCCACATTCTTGCCAGCACTTGTTTGTGTTCTGAATGATTGCCATTCTATTTGGAGTTAAGTGAAATCTCAAGGTAGTTTTGATTTGTACCTCTCTGCTAGTGATGTTGAGCATTTTTATACATTTACTGGCCATTTGAATTTCTTTTGTGAAGTGTCTATTTAGTTCACTTGCCCATCTTTTGATAGAGTTATTTTTTCTTGTGCTGAGTATATTGAGTTTTTTGTATATTTTAGATATTAGTCTTCAATTGGAGGAATAGTTGGCAAAAATTTTCTCCCATTCTATCAGCTCTCTGTTGAGGTTCTTGATAGTTTCCTTTGCTGTAAAGAAACTCTTTAGCTTAATTCAATCTGGATACTAATCCACCTTTTAATTTCTTGTGCCTTTGTGGTCTTGTTGAATTTTTTTTTTTTACTTGTGCCTATGTGTTACAGTGTTGGACTTATGCCCTTTTCAACAAGCTGCTAAGTCTCTGGTCTAATTTCCAAGTCTTTGAACCATCTTGAATTGACACTTGGGTAGGGTGAGAAAGTGAGGTTTACTTCCATTTTCCTGCATACAGTTAACTAGTTTGGCCAACACCATTTGTTGAAGAGGCTTTTTTTTCAGTGTATGTTTTTGGCCCCTTGGACAAAAATCAATTGGTCGTAAGTATGTAGATTTGTTTCTGAGTATTCTATTCTGCTCCATTTGTCTGTGTGTCTGTTTTTGTGCCAGTATCATGCTGCTTTTTTTTGTGTGTGTTACTGTGGCTTTGTATAATAGTTTGAAGTCAAGTATTGTGATGCCTTCTGCATAGTTTTTGTTGCTGAGAACTAAATACTTTGGCTGTTCTGGGTTTTTTGTTGTTCCAAGTGAATTTAAGGACTGATTTGTCTATGTCTGTGAGGAATGATATTGGTAATTTAATGGGTGTTATGTTGAATCTTTAGATCATTTTTGGAAGTATGACTATTGTTATGATATTTATTTTGCCTAAGAACATAGAAGATCTTTCCATCTTCTAAAATCTTCTTCAATTTCTTTTTCAGTGTTTTATAATTTTCTTTCTAGTGGTCTTTTACTTCCTTAATTAGTTTATTAATAAGTATTTTATGTTTTGTGGGATATCCTGAGTAAAAGTGATTTTGAAAAAATTTCTTTTTCAGTGCATCTATGGTTGGCATACAGAAAAACTTCTACTTTTTTATTATTAATTTTGAATCTAGTGATGGTGTTTTCTGGCTATGAAAGGCGCTGGTTTTGTGGTAATGGAGATTGGTTGTTAGCGGGGCTCTTAAGCCCCGCTTTTCTCGGTCGCCATCTTCCCGGAAGTCCACCAGGCTCCAGAGAGAAAGCAGACTGAGAACAGAGCTCAGGGCCACAGAGGAGACACACGTGCCCGAGGACGCGGCAGCAGCGCCATACTGCCGGCGGCAGCAGCGAACTCAACGGACAGCTACAGCAAGCCGAGGTGAGCCACTGCGGAACAGCCAGGCGGGATTTCTCCACGCAGAGAGCGTCTAAAGCTCCCAGTGGCCGAGCTCAGCACACGCTGCAGGGATTCAGAGTGGAAATCAAAACCAGAGAAGAAAAAATACGCCAGCCTCACGGCCGAGGGCGTGGCAGAGGCGCCATATTGCCACCGGCGGCGGCAGCAGCAGTGAATTCACCGAGTCCAGTACAGCTACATCTGCGTACTCAAGAACAGTGAGTCAAATTGCGGGCCACAGAGGAGAAATCCCAGTACTGTACCTCCTGGGACTTGACCCAGTGAGGGAGTGGTGGTGGCAGAGATATCACACCAAGGAGAACGTGCAACCTGGCACCCCCCATAGTTTAAAGCAGCCTCTATCGACTCCCTGGGTCGGAGACTCTGTGATACAACCCAGTAAAGGAGTAGTGGGGTCTGAGATAATACAGACTCGAGATCCAGAGCACCTTAAGTGAAGCCATAGTGACCTAAGGGAAGAACCCAGAGAAGGCACAAACCTCCGAAATCATGGGAAAGAGGAATAACACTGGAGCAATGAATGCGCACAACCCCACATCAGAACCCGATAAAACAGAAAATCAGAGATTTCTAGAAGATCAAATCATGAAAATAACTGTAGAAATAATAGAGGTGCTTCGAAAAGAACTCAGAGAGAGCCAAAAAGAGATAAAGGATGCAATTAATGAAGTAAAGGCCTCAATTCAAAGCACAAACAACCGATTAGAACACATGGAGAACAGAATCTCGCTCTTAGAAGATGAGCAATCCAAAAATGAACGCATAGTTTCTAATCTAGAAAAAAATATCCAACAGCAGGAATATGACATGGAAGAAATATGGGCCCATCTTAAGAGAGCTAACCTAAGAATAATTGGAATAGAGGAGGGAAAAGAAAGTGAAACCAAAGGGATCAACAATCTCTTCAAGGAAGTAATAGCAGAAAATTTTCCAAATATAGAGCAAGAGGTTGATACACAGATCCAGGAAACTTATAGAACTCCCTTTAGACAGGATCGGAGAAGAGGATTCCCACGCCACATAATTGTCAAAATGACCAATGTGGAAGCCAAGCAGAGAATCTTAAAGGCAACAAAAACAAAGGGCCAAGTGACATTCAGAGGCAAACCAATTAGAATCACTCCAGACTTCCCAAACCAAGTCATGAGAGCCAGAAGGGCTTGGAGTAACAGATTCCAAACTCTGAAAGAAAACAACTTCCAGCCAAAAATTTCCTATCCAGCAAAACTTTCTATCAAATTAGATGGAGAAATAAGAAGCTTCCATGACAAACAGAAACTGAAGGAATTTATGTCTTCCAAACCAGCGCTAGAGAAAATACTCAAAGAGATTAACTACAAAGAAGAAATAGGTAACACTCACCAGAACCAGAGAAACAAGAGTTTCCATCCAACAGACAACTAAGATTGGTTATCTGTGGAGATTCATTATTTTTGTTAGTCTTTACCTATCTCTAAATTGTATTGTTTGCCTTTATTGTTGTTAATTTTTAGGATTTCTAGTTGGAATATTAATATACCTTCAGATATAGCATTTGAAAATATTTTTTCCAATTCTATTAGTAACTTTTAACTCTGTTTACATTGTCTTTGGATATACAATATGTTTTTTTTATTTTTTAGGGAGTTTGCATATTCTTCTGTTGCCTGTGCCATTGAAATCATAACCAAGAAATCACTGCCAATTTCAATGTTGTGAGGTTTTATGACCCAGATTTTCTTCTAAAAGTTTATAGTCTTAAGATTTATATTTAGGTCTTTTATCTATTTTGAGTTAATACTTGTATGTGGGATTAGGTAAGGGTCCAATTTTATTCTTTCCCATGTAATTATTATTTTTCAACAATATTTAGTTAAAAGATTATTATTTCCACCACCAAATGTTCGTGGAAACCTTGTCAAAAATAACTTGACAATATAGGGAAGAATTTAGCTCTAGGCCTGTATTTAACTCCAATGGTTTATATATCTGCCTTTAGAACAGTATTACACTGTTTCAATTATTGTAGCTTTATATGGTTTGAAATCAGAAAATATATATCTGCTAGCTTTGTTCTTTTTCAAGATCGTTTTGGGTATCTAGAATTCATATTCCATATTAGGATAGATTTTTTTCTGAAAAATAAATATATGAATATATGATAGTTTCACCTAAAAAAAAACAGAAAAAAATATGCTCTGGTAAGAAAGAAAGCAAAAAGAAATATTGAAATGTTATCTTTAATTTATCAAAACCTTGGTATCAGACAAATGAAACTGTTATGTGAGATTAACATTTTTAATTTTGGATAAATTGCTATAATACTAGATGTCAATCACTAAGCCAAGCATGGGAAGGAGGGATGGGGAGGGAATGGGGTGGGGATCGGGTGGGGGCTGACTGGGCGATGTGTGCATGTATGTCTACAAAAGTTTGTAAAAAAAAAAAAAAATTTTGAATCTAGAAAATTTTCTGAATTTGTTGATCAGTTCTATAAGCTTTTTGGTTGAGTTTGTTTGGTTTTTTAAATATAGTATCATGTCATCTGCAAATAGTAATAGTTTGAGTTTTTTTTTCTATTTATACTTATTTTATTTTCTTCTCTTGCTTTATTGCTCTTGCTAGAGTCTCAAGTACTACATTGAAAAGAAATAGTGATAATGGACATCCTTGTTTTGTTACTGTTTCTAGGATGTTGGCTTTGCAGCTCTTGTATATTGCCCTTTATGATGTTGAGGTCATGTTCCTTCTATTCTGATTCTCTAGAGTGCTTTTATCATAAATGGGTGTTGGATTTTGTCAAATGTTTTTTCAGCATTTATTAAAACGATCATGTAATTTTTGTCTTTGGTTATGTTTTTTTTTTTTTTTTTTTGGTGGTACTGGGGTTCCTGGAAGCCCTTCTACCTCTGGGCTACACTCCCAGACCTATTTTCTGTATTTTTGAAACAGGATCTCTTAAACCAGCGCGGCTGGCCTCGATCCTCCTGCCTCTGCCTCCCAAGCGCAGGAATTACAAGCATGCGCCACCACGCCCGGCTGTCTTTGGTTATGTTTATGTGATGAATTGCATGGATTGGTTTTGTATTTTGAACCAGACTTTCTTCCATGGAATGAACCCTACTTGGTCATGGTATATGATTTTCTTGAAATGGTTTTGAATACATGTTGCTAGTATTTTGTTTAGCAGTTTTGTACTAAAGTTCATTAATGATGTTAAAATGTAGTTTGCTTTTCTTGAGCTATCTTTATTTGTCTTTGGTATTAATATAATTTTGGCTTCATAGAATGTATTTGGGAGTGTCCCATTTTTTTTCATTTCATAAAATAGATTGAGAAGTATTGAGATTAGCTCTTCTATAAAGGTTTTATAAAATTTACTTGGGAAACCATCTGGTCATGGGTTTCTTTTTTTTTAATGGTAGGCTCTTTATAGCTGTTTCAATCTTGCTATTGGTTGATTTGAATTTTTATATCTTCTTGACTCAGTTTAGAAAGGTTGTATTTATCTAGAAGTTTAAAATTTCTTCCAGATTTTCCATTTTGTTATATCATTTTTCAAAGTATTTTATGATAATTTCCTGAATTTCTACACTGTCCATGGTAATATATTTTATTCTTCTCTTATTTTAATAATTCGAGCTGGGCATGGGTGCACGCTTGTAATCCCTGCGCTTGGGAGGCGAAGACAGAAGGATCACGCAGGTTCGAAGCCAGCCTCACTGCTTAAGAGAACCTGTTTCCAAATAAAAAATATAAAATAGGTCTGTGAGTGTAGCTCGAAGGTAGAAGGGTTTCTAAGAACCCCAGTATCACCAATAAATAAATAAAATAAAATAAATAAATAATTTGGATTCTCTCTTTCTTTTGGTTAGGTTGTTTGGTGTTTTATCTATATTATTTTTGAGAAACCAGCTTTTGTGTTTTTATTTTTTATTCTTTAATTCATTAATTATTACTTTGATTTTATTTTCTGTCTTTTACTGGCTTTGAGGTTAAATTGTTTCTGTGTTCTCTCTCTAAATTATTTTTGCAAATATATAATTTCTGTATTTCAAGGGCTTTGAGATGTATAATTAGGTTATTTATTTGGTGATTTTCTGTTCTTCTTATGTGGGCACTCAGTGCTATAAATTTTTCTCTTAATACTGCCTTGAAGTTGTCCCCGGGGTTTTGATATATTGTATCTCTATTTTTGTTTGTTTCTTGAAATTTCTTGATTTCACTTCTTACTTTTCCTATGACCCATTCTTTGTTCAGCAATGATGTTTCATTTCCACATGTTTATTTGGTTATTCTGGGTCTTCTTATAGTTGATTACTAGTCTCATTCCATTATGGTCTAAAAAAGACAAAGGGGAATATGCCATAGTTTTTTTATTTGCTAGTACTCACTTTGTGACCCAAGATATGATCCATTTTGGAGAAGATTCATAAGCAGCTTAGAAAAATGTGAACTCTGCTATAGTTCATGGAATAATCTGTATATGTCTAATAGGTCCTTTTGGTTTATGATGTTTTTTCAGTCTCAGACATTTTTACTGACATTTTGTCTAGAAGACTGATCTAGCAGTATGCATGGGGTGATGAAGTCTCCCAATATTTTTGTACTGGAATCTATGTGTGACTTAATGTCACAAAGAGTTTGTTTAATGAAAGTAGCTTCTCCTATGTTTGGGGCATAAATGTTGCCTTCTCCTTGTGGTTTAATCTATTGTTTATAGTTTGTATTAATGTCTTCACTATAATGATTTTATCCTTTATTTCTTTCAGCCTTTCTCTAAATTCTCTTCGAAAAGCTATCATTTCTTATGTTAAATTTCTGAATTGTTCTTCTGGCAATCTCTGCAATTTTTCGTTGTCATGTTCTGTTATTTTGGTGTTGTGGGAGTTCACTGCTTTCTTGTTCTTCCTCTTTCTCATGATTTTATAAGTTTGTATCTTTGTTGTTTTTGAAAGATTTCTCTCAAAAAGCTGGGCATGGTGGTGCTCACTTGTAATCCCAGCACTTGGTAATCTGAGACAGGAGGATCACACAGGTTTGAAGCCAACCTCACCTACTTATTGAGGCTCTCAGCAACTTAGTGAAACCCTGTTTCCAAATAAAATATAAAATAGATTTGGGAGTATAGCCTGGAGGTAGAAATGCCCCTGGGTTCCACCCCCCACTACCACAAAAAATAAAAAATGAAATATATCTCTCAGTCTATAAGTGTTAGCTGATATATACAAGAGTAAGTTGTGTTATATTCAATGATGAAGGTTAAGTGAGGAGGAAACTGAAGTCTTAAATGCAAGAATAGAGGAAGGCTACAGATAAGATCAAATAGAATGAGAGTATGATTTAGGTAAGTTAGTATATAGTAAAGATAAGAGATAGTGAATATATAATAGTACTCTAGTAATCAATGTAGAGTATTTAGTATAGTGATATAAAGTGAATTTAATACAAGACAAAGAGAAAGATGAGAAAATTTTAAAAAGGGATGGAGAAAAGGGAATACATATGTATGAGGGAAGAGGCTTTTGAAAGGTGTGGGTGAGGGAGCAAATAAACAATCATACACACAAGAAAATAACAAACAAAACAAAACTATAAAAAGTAATGAAATCCTACAAATCTATGAATACTGAGCAATTTTGACCTCTTTAGTTTCTTTCTGTGCAGGTACCGAGTGCCACTAGTGCCTTTTCCACTGCAAACCTGGTTATCTGAGTCTCTTTCAGTTTACACAGATGGCCAATATCAATGTAGCTCAATTTAGTGTTAAGTATGGGTTGCCCTTCACGCTTTCCAATGATGCTGAGCCCTAATCTCTCCCTGCCTGCATAAGTGGGAGGTGCCATTGGTACCAGACCCAGTGTATAGGTGTCTCTGTTCTCTACCTCTAGGCATGGGTTGGTCTGACTTCTCCTTGTTTACTATGATTAGATGGTCTTTGATGATTTTGGAAGTCCTAATAGGGCTCTGAGCACTGGGGACTATAAGCCTTTTTGCTGGATTGTCTTTGATGGCTGTTGGCTAATCTAAGCCTTTGCTATATCCAATAGCAGAATCCATCCCCAACTTCTCTGGGTTGAACCACAAAGTCCTGAGACTCTGTGAGTTTATTGCTGGCTGTGTGAGTCCCTGCAGCCATGCTGGGTGGTTTCCTACAAAAAAAGACAGATTCACTTATAATGTTTTTGAGCACTGCTCTGGATCTTTGGAAGGCACAGTGAGCTCAGCTGCCACAGTTGCAAGTTGTAGTAGGTGTTTGTGTAAAAGAAGCTGATGGCTTACAATTCTGATGAACTGCAGCTACTTACTTTGTTTCAAGTCTTTGGCTTTTTTGTGTGTGGGTCTCTTGCAGTCTTGGTGTGGTGAGGCAGGATGACAATGTTGTGGTGCCCACGACCACAGCCTTTGGAGACTGGCAGGATTCTTTTATGTTTTCTGATCTGCCTTCTAGCTTTTTGTTGTTGTTGTTGTTGTTGTTGCCTTTCCCTTGTCCTGCTCTTTAGAAATTCATGCTGGTTTCTTTCTTATGTCAGAACGCTGTTTTCATGGCAATAAAGACCAATAGACAGCAGGACTAATATGTGCTGTTTCCTTTGGTGGCCATATTCCTGGAAGTCAAGAGAAATGTTTTAAATTTTTTTTTATATTGTCATTCCTGACTTTAATAAGTAAAAATATTGTATTTTAAACCTTTACCAATAAAATGCTTAGAAATTATCAACCCATTTCTATAAATTTTGTTCTTTATCTCTTTCCTGGAGGAGTAAGAAAATAAGAAAAGAGAATAAAATTCTGTATATTTTTGGCCATTTTCTAAATCAGTACTTGATATTAAATTTTTAGCACTAGGTGTCAGTTAATTAATATTAAGGTTTAGCTTTAACTTGGGTAATTTAATTATAATATTGCCATGGTAACAATAGCAAAGGTAATATGCTAATCATCAAGATTGTCATCTAAATATAAATATTTAATATGGACATTGATGATTATAAAGAATTTTAATTGCAAATAAAAACTAGTTTGTTGGTTTTTTCTTAAATATTACTTCCAATCTGAAAATTATTGGACTCTGAAAAATATATTATGAAGGATTAATTTTACTCTATCAATAATTATATTTCTTAAGAAGATGGAATATGTTAATGACTGTGAGCAGTTGCTTAATCCTGTGTTGACAAAGAGATTAATTTTGAATGTAGTTCTTTTATTTAACCATTTAACTAGAAGACTGAAAGAAGCACTGTGTTCAAGATATTTCTTTTGAAAAATTTTATCAACACATTTTACTGAAATCTGACATTTTTATTGGCTTAGAAATGTGTTAAGTTTGAAAGCTGTTGTTTGTCCCTCACAAAAGAAGAAAAAAATTCTTAACTGAATATTCTTGGATTTAGAGAAAACTGACTTAATTTTCAAAAATTGATGTGACAAATTTAAAATCTGTAAATAAAATCATTAAAATTTATGAAGCTGATAATTTTAATTCAGTGTTTGATTACCAAATCCCAGTAATTTGAAATTTAAAATATGGTATTTTTTGCTGTTTATATCACAGAGTATGTAATACTTTGAACTATTCTCTGCACAAAGTAATCTGGAAGAAACTTAAAACAACAAACTCCCATATCTGAATTTTGAAATATCTGATAGATATAGAAAAAGCACATCCATATTGAAATGTTCATATTATTCTGTTTACCATCTTTGTCCCTCAAATGAAAATCAAACCAAAACATTAAATACAAGCCACGTGTTGAAGTGTTTTTAGTGACTATAAACTTATTGTCCAATATATTTCAGATAACATGTTGTTTGCTTTTCACATATTCTTATATTCCATTTGATTTAGCCATTGCAGGAAAGATTATTTTAGTTTTTTTCTAAATATCTTCAGTGTTTAGATGGCAGATGAATTAGTCATACAATATATTAAAACATCTTCAAGTGAGAGTTGTCAAATTCTTAAGGCAGTACCAGAACATAATTTAAATTTGTTGTTCTTCCATTTATTTCAGTATTTAATGTTTTGTTTTTTAATTTATTGTCTTTTTTTTTTTTTTTGCGGGTCTGGGGATGGAACTCAGGGCCATTTGACCTTTGAGCTACACCCCTGCCCTATTTTTTTTATTCTTTATTTTGAAACAGGATCTCACTAAGTTGCAGAGGGCCTCACTAAGTAGCTGAGGCTGTCTACGAACTGCGATCCTCCAGTCTCAGCCTCTCAAATGCTGGGATTACAAGCGTGCACCACCACGCCCAGCTTTTATTGTCTTTTCTGTTTTGGTGTTATGGATCTCCTTTGAAAATATTTCAAAATTGTGTTCTGATATGTAAAAAATTAGTAATAAATGTTTGAGCTCAAATAAATATTTGAGTTCAAATAAATATTTGAGATCAAGTAGTTATCTCTTGTAGTATGAGTTTTCTTTTTTTTTTTTTTTTGCAGTACTAGGGATTGAAACCAGGGGGATACTACATCTGAGTTATATCCCCAGTTCTACTTTTTTAATTCTTTATCTTGAAACAGGGTCTCACTGAGTTGCAAAGGGCCTCACTAAGTAGCTGAGGCTGTCTGTGAACCATGATCCTCCTGTCTCAGCCTCTCAGATGCTAGGATTGCAAGCATTTACCACCAAACCCAGCATTATGAATGTTTTTGTTTGTTTGTTTTGTTTTTTGCGGGTCTGGGATGGAACCCAGGGGCATTTGACCTCTGACCTACACCCCCTGCCCTATTTTTTATTCTTTTTTTTCTTTTAAGAATTTTTTTATTGAACATAAATAGTATACATTTAAACTATATTTGGTGCCCTCTCCCCCCCGCCCCCGTTTTCTCTTCCCCCCTCCCAGCAATTGTTGTCCAGGTTAACCATGTAATATTCATAATTTTACACATATTCAGATGTAGACCCTCATTAATCAAGATAAGCCTTCCTCCTCTCCTATCTTTCCATTCAAACTTTGCTGATATGAAACCGGGTCTCACTGAGTTGCAGAGGGCCTCACTAAATAGCTTAGGCTATCTGTGAACCATGATCCTCCAGTCTCAGCCTCCCAAATGCTGGGATTACAAGCGTACACAACCACGCTGGGCTCATTATGAGTGCTTTTAAAAACAAATGTTTTTATATGTTCTCAGTTTTGAGTTTTTCCCTCTAACCACTTTATGGATTGATTTTTTTTTTTTTTTTTTTTTTTTTTTTTTTTTTGGTGGTACTGGGGTTCCTGGAAACCCTTCTACCTCTGGACTACACTCCCAGACCTATTTTATATTTTTATTTGTAAACAGGTTTTCTTAAACCAGCGAGGCTGGCTTCAAACCAGCATAATCCTCCTGTCTCTGCCTCCCAAGCAGGAATGACAAGGCTGTGCCCCCAAGCCCGGTTTATGGATTGGATTTTAAGTGTTTAAATCCAAAAACTTTGTAGGAATTATGTATTATAATTTTTAGTATTTACATAACTATGATTGTCTCTTAGAGATCACATATGAATCACAATATACTGAGATAAAATTACTATAGGTTACTCAATGTCTCCTTATGTTACTGAGGCTGTCCTCAAACCTTTGATCCTTCAATCTCAGCCTCCCAAATACTGGGGCTATAGGTATGTGCCACAACAGCTATGTAGACTAGCACTATAAAATAATTTTTGGAAGTTTCTCCACAGTGGTTGATTTTATTCTTTATCTGCTACTTTATTTATTATACTATTTTACTTTAATTTCAGCCATCTTAGTTTCCTTTCTGATTTTGTCAGTGGTATAAACTCCCTGGAAATACCTGTTATGTTGATACCTGTAAGTATTGGTAAAGGCCCAGTCTAAGGCTTTAATTTTTTTCTAGATTTTACAATGATTTTATAATCACATAACCACCTAAAATACCTCCTAACCAAAATTCCTAGAGTTGTTTTAGGTTTTTCACTGACTTGGATATTTTTGAGTGAAGATATTTTGTTGCCCTAGGGCTTCAATCTTTTTTTGTTTGTTTTTTTGTTTGCTGTTGTTTTTCCTTGGGAAAAGATTTTCTTTGAGAGTTAACATTTAATTTCATGATATTTATTACATATTTAAATTTGTTTTACCAGGACATAAGAATTATACATATTTATGGAAAACTATATGATATTTTCATACATGTATATATTGTATAACATTTATTTCAACTTAAACATATCTATTTCCTCAAACTTTTATTGTCTTTTTTTCTGACTTTTCCAAAAACATTCAATATATTATTAATATCTAGTCACCTTTTAGTGCAATACCACAACAGAAATTTATGGTCCTCATGATAACTTAGTACCCATTAAATGTTACAATTAAATACAGAAAATTGGAGGTCCAAAACAAGACTAATGAAAGAGAGAATACATACCCTTATGACAACTCTAAGCTAAGGGGATAGAGAATAAGGAGATCTTGAGTTCTTATTTTAGT
This sequence comes from Muscardinus avellanarius, assembly GCF_963383645.1. Taxonomy (NCBI): domain Eukaryota; kingdom Metazoa; phylum Chordata; class Mammalia; order Rodentia; family Gliridae; genus Muscardinus; species Muscardinus avellanarius. Next base: position 157,626,471 of record NC_137787.1, read on the forward strand.
TAATCTTTCCCTGTCACTGAAATACAAAAGGATGCAGAAACATCTAGAAGAAGCCTTTGTCAATTAATGTTTTGCTTTGTGCTTAAACAGTCTGTTTCACAGAGACAGAGACCTTTAGTATGACACAAAGACCAGGAAAATGGGTCCTTGCTCCCAAATGCTTTCCCATATACTACCAAATGCAAATTAATCATCTGAATGATTTTCATTGATTATAAAATTGCAATTGGCTTAAATGCCTATTTACCTTTCTTTCTTCTCTTTTATTTTTTTAGCAAAATGGTAGTGAGTAGATGATTTTTTATTTTACATATTTTCCTGAGAATAAAAATATTCTGTAGTATATTTAGTAAACAAACAGCATGTGAAAAAGATATTTTGAAGAAAATTACCTAAAATTGCACAGAAACCAGTATGAATCTTTGAAAATCATAACATTTTCTTTTAATCTTTTTTATTTTTACTTTTATGTGAGCACATGCACAAGCATGCCAAGTTATGTCATAAAATTTAATTTGTATATTGATATTTTACTTTATATTACATCAAGAATTTTTATAGCATTTCTTCAAGCATATTTTTCTATTGGCTAAATAATATTACAAATTGTGCAATGAATATTATCAATTTCACAGTTCTCACAGCATGGAAGAATATTTAGGATTCGATTTTTTTCTCATAAAAATACTACAGAAGGCTTCATACTATATAAAATTCTGATATCATCTCTGAATGTTCCATTATGGTAATTTTCCAAGTTGAATTGCCAAGTTAAAAATGTATAAATTTAAAAATGTTTAATTTAGATTGCTAAATTTTCTTCAGTAATGTCATAATATTTTACATACATCCCTAACAAAAATAGTAGAGTATAAAAGCACTCATTTTATCAAATCATACACCAGAATGGGTACTATAATTCTTTATGAATGTTTCAACTTAATATGCAAAAATGCTGTTGTGGAGTTTCTTTTAATCCTTTCTTGATTTTTAGTGAAGTTACTTTATCAATTTAAATTTGCCTTCTGAGATTTGTCTATTTAAATTATATAGACAGATAAGTGATATTATACACTACATATCTTCCTGGGCCTAACTTGTTTCTTTTAACATAATGATTTGAACATTAAACAATATGTAGATCTATCAAAATATTACATTATATCCCATAAATATATACAGTGTTTATCAGGTAAATAAACACTAAAAACTATAAAATCATATACCAGTTTTATTGTTTTTATATTCTTTTTAATAGTGTGCTTTATATAGTCATTTTATTTAAATTGAGATTTTACATATGTAAAAATATTTTTCATGGTTTTTTATTACATATTATTTTGACGATATGCATGGCATTTTAATTTACATATATATACAACCTTTCAGTTTCATTATGCTTTCTCAATTTACTTTAACATTTTATTTTTAATCTATTATTTTATATTCATGTGGAACATATTGAAAATGGCATATATTCAGACTGTACTGGGTGCCCTCCCCCCCACTTCCTCTTTCCCCCTCCTAACAATGAGTGTCCAGGTTAACCATGCTATATTCATACTTGTATACATATTTGGATGTAGATCCTCCATTAATCAGCCTCAGCCTTCTTCCTCTCCTCTCCTTCCATTCTAGCTTTGTTGATATTTCCCCTCCATTATCTGGAGTCCCTCTGGTATCCCCAATCCTTCCTACTTTGGACATATTAGAGAACATATATGTCTCTTTTCTGTCTGTGCTTGGCTGGTCTCACTTAACATAATGTTCTCCAGATCTTTCCATCTTCTTTCAAATGCCATGATTTTGTTCTTCTTTATAGTTGAATAGAATTCCATTGTGTGTATTTCACATAATTTTGCAATCCATTCATCTTTTGATGGAGACCTAGGTTGGTTCCATATTTTGGCTATTATGAATTGTGCTGCTATGAATATGGGTATGTATATGTTACTGTAGTTCTCTGATTTCAACTCCTTTGGAAAGATACCCAGAAGTGGTAAAGCCATATCAGATGGTGGATCCATTCCCAGTTTTCTAAGGAATCTCCACACTGATGTCCATAGTGGGTGAATTAGTTTGCACTCCCACCAACAGTGTAAGAGTTTATTTTCTCTCACATCCTCACCAGCATTTGTTGTTATTTGATTTCTTTATGCTTGCCACTCTGATTGGGGCTATATGGAATCTCAGCATAGTTTTGATTTGCATATCCCTGATGGCTAATGATTTTGAACATTTTTTTATGTATCTATTGGCCATTTGTTTCTCATCTTTTGTGAAGTCTCTATTCAGTTCAGTTGCCCATTTCTTGATTGAGTTACTTGTTTTGCTGGTGTAGAGTCTTCTGAGCTCTTTGTATATTCTGGATATTATCCCTTTACCAGAGACTGTGAAGTTATTAGAGGAGGGCATAGGCTCAACACTCCAACATATAGGCACAGACAGTAACTTTCTCAATAAGACCTCCAAAGCACAGGAGATTAAAGCAAGAATTAACAATTGGGATGGCATCAAACTAAAATGTTTCTTCTCATCAAAGGAAACCATCAAGAACCTAAAGAAAAAGCCTACAGAATGGGAGAAGATCTTTACCAGCCACCACTTAGATAGAGGGCTAATATCCAGAATAAGTTAACATTTTAAATTTGAATATAAAATAAACATTTTTATTTAACTAGCATGTTTGAAGTTTCATGTAACTTTTTGTGTGTGTGGTACTGGGGATTGAACCCAGAAGCATTATACCTCTGTGCTATATCTCCAGCCCTATTGTTTAGCCTTTATTTTGAAACAGTGTTTGCTAAGTTGTGGAGGCACACATTAAGTAGTTGAGGTTGGCTCTGAACCTGTGATAATTTTGTGTCAGCCTCCCAAGTACTGGGATTATAATTATAAACACATGTGACTTTTATATCTCATTGGTATTTATTTTATAATGTGTCTATAGGTAAAAGACTCACTCAAAGCATTGCATTGAATATTTTACTCACTGCTGAAGGATTCAAAATTTTAACTCTTTGAAATGTGTCTTCTTGTATACGTTTCTGTTTATCCAGAATTTTACTGATTTCTTATCACTTTTAATTTTTTTGAGGTAATGAGGATGGAACCCTGGAACATTTTACCAACCGAGTGAAACCACCAGCCCTAAATTTTTATTTTTTATTTTTGAAACAGGGTCTCACTGACTTGCAAGGGGCCTCACTAAGTAGCTGAGGCTGTCTGCAAACTGCAATCCTCTGGTCTCTGCCTCAGAAATGCTGAGATTACAAGCATGTGCCACCATGCCTGGCTCATCATTTAAAATTTTATCTTTTAAAAAATAATTTGAGTGTATATCAAAACACGTTGTCCCTTTTTCCTCTTTTGTCTTTTTTAAATTTTTCTAGAATATCTCTCTTGCACAGAAAACTTGAATTCAGATGCAATTTGAAAATTCATATTAAAATAAAAATTTAATATTGTGTCAGCTAATAAGTTTATTAGTTTGCATTTTTTTTTTTTTTTGGTGGTGCTGGGGTTCCTGGAAGCCCTTCAAATCTGGGCTACACTTCCAGACCTATTTTCACATTTTTATTTGGAAACAGGGTCTCCTAAGCCAGTGCCCACGGCTGGCTTCAAACCTGCGCGATCCTCCTGTCTCTGCCTCCCAAGCGTGGGGATTACAAGCGTGCACCACCATGCCCGGCTATTAGTTTGAATTTTATATTCAATAAAATGGCTTTATTATTGCTGTGCTATAATTGTTTTGATTGATCTTTCTCCACCCATCCTTTTTATCTATGAATATATTAGGCTCTAGTTCAACATAGATCCTTAAATTTATACTACTGTCACCACTCTTTTCAGAAAAAAGAAAAATTACTCAACACCCCCAAGAAACCTCCTTATTCTTTTTCAATGCCCCTATTTTATCCAAGGCTGCCCCCTTGAGTCTGTGGATCTTTCTGTACCCCCTGCTAGAGATGGTATCTCAAATATTAAAATTTATGGTATTTTCAAGCCAAAAGTCTAATATTGATATAAATACAATTGTTACTAAATTATAGATTTTTATCTTTTTTATTAATTTATTTTTTATTGGTGCACTATATTCATACATCATAATGGGATTAAAAAAACTTTTATAGACATACATGCATATATGACCCAGTTAGCCCCTACCCAATCCCCACGCTGTTCCCTTCCCATCACTCCATCCCATGCTTGGCTTAGTGGTTGACATCTAGTATTATAGCAATTTATCCAAAATTAACAATGATAATCTCACATAACAGTTTCATTTGTCTGATACCAAGCTTTTGATGACTTAAAGATAACATTTCAACATTTCTTTTTGCTTTCTTTCTTACCAGAGAATATTTTTTTCTTTTTCTTTTTTTTTTTTTTTTTAGGTGAAACTGTCATACATTTATTTACTTATTTTTCAGAAAAAAATCTATCCTAATGTGGAATATGGACTCTAGATACCCAAAATGATCTCAAAAAAGAACAAAGGTAGAAAATGTATATTTTCTGATTTCAAACCATATAAAGCTACAATAATTGAAACAGTGTAGTACTGTTCTAAAGGCAGATATATAAACCATTGGAGTTAAATAAAAGCCTAGAGATAAATTCTTCCATATATTTTCAAGTTATTTTTGACAAGGTTTCCACAAACATTTGGTACAGGAAATAATAATCTTTTAACTAAATATTGTTGAAAAATAATAATTACATGAAAAAGAATAAAATTGGACCCTTACCTAACACCATATACAAATATTAACTCAAAATAGATAAAAGACCTAAATATAAATCTTAAGACTATAAACTTTTAGGAGAAAATCTGGGTCATAAAACCTCACAACATTGAAATTGGCAGTGATTTCTTGGTTATGATTTCAATGGCACAGGCAACAGAAGAATATACAAACTCCCTAAAAAATAAAAGAAAATATCGTATATCCAAAGACAATGTAAACAGAGTTAACAGTTACTGATAGAATGGGATAAAATATCTCCAAATGCTATATCTGAAGGTATATTAATATTCCAAATAGAAATCCTAAAATTTAGCAACAATAAAAGCAAACAAAACAATTTAGAAATAGGTAAAAGACTAAAATAAATAATGAATCTCCAAAGATAACCAATCTTAGTTGTCTGTTGGATGGAAATTCTTGTTTCTCTGGTTCTGATGTGTGTTACCTAATTCTAATTTGTAATTAATCTCTTTGAGTATTTTCTCTAGCGCTGGTTTTGAAGACATAAATTCCTTCAGTTTCTGTTTGACATGGAACCTTCTTATTTCCCCATCTAATTTGATAGAAAGTTTTGCTGGGTAGGAAATTTTTGGCTGGAAGTTGTTTTCTTTCAGAGTTTGGAATCTGTTACTCCAAGCCCTTCTGGCTCTCATGACTTGGTTTGGGAAGTCTGGAGTGATTCTAATTGGTTTGCCTCTGAATGTCACTTGGCCCTTTGTTTTTATTGCCTTTAAGATTCTCTGCTTGGCTTCCACATTCGTCATTTTGACAATTATGTGGCGTGGGGATCCTCTTCTCCAATCCTGACCAAAAAGGGAGTTCTATAAGTTTCCTTATCATGTATCAACCTCTTGCTCTATGTTTGGAAAATTTTCTGCTATTACTTCCTTGAAGAGATTGTTGATCCCTTTGGTTTCACCTTCTTTTTCCTCCTCTATTCCAATTATTCTTAGGTTAGCTCTCCTAAAATGGGCCCATATTTCTTCAATGTCAGATTCCTGCTATCAGATTTTTTTTTCTAATTTAGAAACTATGCGTTCATTTTTGGAGTGATCATCTTCTAAGAGTGAGATTCTATTCTCCATGTGGTCTAATCGGTTGTTTGTACTTTGAATTGAGGCCTTTACTTCATTAATTGCATCCTTTATCTCTTTTTGGCTCTCTCTGAGTTCTTTTCAAAGCACCTCTATTATTTCTACAGTTATTTTCCTGATTTGATCTTCTAGAAATCTCTGATTTCCTGTTTTATCGGGTTCTGAAGTTGTGGGGTTGTGGGCATTCATTGCTCCATTGTTAATCCTCTTTCCCATGATTTTGGAAGTTTGTGCCTTCTCTGGATTCTTCCCTTGGTTCACTAATACTTCACTTCAGGTGCTCTGGATCTCAAATCATGGTATCTCAGTCCCCACTACTCCTTTACTAGGTTGTATGGCAGAGTCTCAGACCCAGGGAATCAACCGAGGCTGCTTTAGACCATGGTGGAGGCAGGTTGGGCATTCTCCTATGCTGTGATATCTCTGCCACTGCCACTCCCCCACTGGGTCAAGTCCCTGGGAGTGCTGTACTGGGATTTCTTTTCTAGGGGCCGCAATTTGACTCACTGTTTTTGAGTACGCCGATGGAGCTGTAGTGGACTTGGTGAATTCGCTGCTGCTGCCACCGGTGGCAATATGGTGCCGCTGCCATGCCCTTGGCCGTGAGGCTGGCGTATTTCTTTTCTGGTTTTGCGCTCTGCTATGAGTCCCTGCAGGGTGTGCTGAGCCCGGCCACTGGGAGCTTTAGATGCTCCCTGCGCCAAAAAATCTGCCGATTCCCGCCCGGCTGATTCACATCAGCTCACCTCAGCTCGCTGTCCGCCGCTCCTCTCTGGAGCCTGGTGCTCCAGAGTGCATTCGTCTGGAGCCATCTGGTGAAGTCTCCGCTGCCACTGGCAGTAAGGCACTGCCGCTGGCAGTAAGGCACTGCTGCCGTGTCCTCGGGTGTGAGGCTGGCATATCTCCTCTGTGGCTCTGAGCTCTGTTCTGAGTCCCACTCCTCTCTGGGGCCTGGTGCTGCAAGGAAAGATGGCTCCCCCTGCTTTGCACTGCGTCTCCAGCCACAGCACTGTGATCTGGTTTCTTTCTGGTGTCTCATTTTTCCAGCCCTCTTTTTCTCTGTCCCTTGTAATTACATTTTTTGTTTCTCTGCTGATGGTGTTTTCTGACTATGAAAGGCACTGATTTATAGTAATAGAGATTGGTTGTTAGCGGGGCTCGTAAGCCCCACTTTTCTCCATCGCCATCTTCCCGGAAGTCTTATCTTTTTAGTCTAATAGTTAATATTATGCCTGTTAACAGAGGCATGATGGATCAGATACTGAGATTATTCCCCTTTATAACACAATTATGCAGATGCATGAATAGGCTTATTCTACTATCTGTGTGTCTGTCAGAATTCTTAGTTAAAAAGTTAGAAGCAATTCTGATTCTAGCCACTACATAATAAAATGAAATATATTAAAATATAATAGTAGGATCTCAAAATCTCAAAAGCATGAGAGAAGCAGTTTTAAAGCTTCTATGGCCAAAAATCATATCCTAATGACATCATTATCTAATTTATCCAGGATTATTTGGCTATTGTTAATCCTAGTCTTCTTTTTCCTTCAGTTCTCATAAAAATTCATCAATTTATTCAACAAATATTTATTAAATGCCTACTATTTTAAACAAAGAAGACACAACATTTAAAGTTCTAGATTTATGTTTGATATTTAGAGATTTTGTTCCTTAGGAGACTAAGGGACAAATTACCCCTTCTAAGAATAAAAGGGCAAATGTTCATGACATGGACAAGAATATTCATAGAAGAGGAGGAAATAGTATAAAAGTCTAGGAAAGAAACAAATTTAGAGCATTTATTTAACAAAAAAAGAATCAGCATTACTAGAAAGTATTTAAGGAGTAAAAGTTATCTGAAAAAAGATAAAAAAGGATGAAGCAATAGGATCATGTAGGGCCATAGTATGTAGGGTGAGTTTAGGTAAGCATATGAGAAGACATAGAATTTATAAATATATGTTATAGGATCTATTTGGATATTTAATATCCAAAATAAATTTAATGCCTTTACTACTGAATTAAATAAAAATTAAAAAAATTAAATTAATGGGTGTTCTAAGATAAAAATAACATTGCAACATCATCAGCCACTTATATCTACCAATATTCAATCTGACCAAAGTTAATATAACTAAGGTGATTAAGAGACATTCCATTATATTAATAAAGAAAAATCAAAATAATATAATTATGGGTGTTAGGGTGAGTAATAACATGCTAAAGTAATTTATAGGTTAAAAGAGAAAATAATAATTATTTATTATTGGAATAAGAATAATCTTGGAGTCTAAATAACATTTTAAGGTACAATACAGTCTATTACAATGGAAAGTATTTTTCTTTCAAATAATAAGAAAAGTTTCAAAATAATTTCTGTGTTACCATTTGTCAGGTACATGATTTGCAAATATTTCCCCTGTTTATGGCTTTTCTGTCTTTTAATTTTCTTAACAGTTCCTTTGCAAACCATATATTTTATTTTGAAGATTTTTTTTTTTTTTCGGGTCTGGGGATGGAACCCATGGGCATTTGACCTCCGAGCTACACCCCCTGCCCTATTTTTTTATTCTTTATTTTGAAACCAGGTCTCACTGAGTTGCAGAGAGCCTTACTAATTAGCTGAGGCTGTCTGAGAACCGTGATCCTCTGGTCCCAGCCTCCTGAATGCTGGGATTACAAGTGTGCGCCACCACACCCAGCTTGAAGAAATTTTAACTTACTAATTTTTTCTTAGTGGCTTATACTTTGGAGGGTCATATTTAAAAACTCATTCTCAAATCTAGCCACCTAGATTTTTTATGTTATTTTTAAAAGTTTTATTATATTGTATTTTTACAATAAAATCTTTGATCCATTTTGAGTTAATTTTTTGAAAACTGTATGGTTACTTTCTAGACTCATGACTTTTGCTGTGGACTCGTGCTCTTTACACCACCAATATTGAAAAAAAAATGTTCTCTCCACTTAATTGCTTTCTTTCTTTGTAAAAAATCAGATAACTATGTACACAATAAAATTTTACTTGGCCAGAATAAAAGAACATAATTACATTATTTACAGGAAAATGAATGGAAATTGAGAATATTATATTAAGTGAAATTATTCAGTCACAAAAAATAAGAAATATTATGCTCTCCCTAATATGCAGAAGCTAGGGTGAGAATGGGTCATAGGAAGAATTCTAGACAAAGAAGGAGAAACTGTACATGAGCATGTAATTGAGAGAAATTGGAGAGGGAAAGAGAAAAATTTTGTAATGTACATTCACAAAAATATCAAAGACTGTTACTAAGCCAAACATTAGAAGAAGGGCAGGGAAGGGAATGTGGTTTAAATTGGGTAAGGGCTAAATTTAATGATGTGTACCATCTTGTACTCTATTAAGATATATGACTACAATGCACCAAAAAAAAATTAGGTGACTATATTTGTGTGATTTTATTTCTGTCTTCGCTCTTATATCCCATTTATATATTTGACCATTGCTTTTCCTTCTAAGATTTCTTTCAAAGTAGTCTCTTTTAATTTTGGTTTTCTGGGGAAAAACTAAGAAAACTAAGAAAAAAATGGTTTTTCACTAGTTCTTCATCTTTGGATTTTTATTATATGTATGTGTGTCACAATTCTTGTAGTTGTTCAATGATTATTGAATATTCTGTTCCAAATTTTTATTTTTTATTTTTGCAATTCAATTTGGGAAACTTCCTTTGCCATATCTTCAGTCTCACCAATTTTTTCTTCTGTGTCTGGTCTACTGATGTACCCATTAAAGCCATTTTTCACTTCTATATTTTTGTCTCTTCCAATCCTTCTTAACATTTCTGACTCACTGATCATATTACCCATATGCTATTAAATTTCCCTTCTTCCAATAGAGCCCTTAATATATTATGTATAGATACTTTAAATTCTCAGTCAGATACTCCAAAATGTCTGCCTTAATTCTCGTTCTGATGTTTACTATGTGTCATTGAATTATATTTTCCTTCCTTCTTTCTAGCATATTTGTTAATGTTTTGTAGAAAGCCTGACACAGAGACTGAAATAAATATGAGTAAGAATGAGGTTTTCTGGCTATGTTGCCAGAGTTAAGCTATGCTTATTTTGTGTGTGTGTGGCACTGAGGATTGAACCAAGGTCATTCTACTTCTGAGCTACATCTCCAGATCTATTTTATTTTTATTTTGAAACAAGATCTCACTGGGCTAATGAAGTCTCACTATTTTCTGGTGCTGTCCTTGAACCTGTGATCTTTCTGTCTCAGCTTCCCAAGTACTGGAATTACAAGCATGCACCACCATGCTCAACATGTTAAAGATTTTAATTTCCTTCATTTAATAAATTTCTCCTTTTGTCATTTTTTTCAGAAACTCCCTTTCTCACAGAATCTATGTCTTGTAGTTCTCAATTATGACCTACTGTTATTTCCTGAACAACAATTTTACGGTAGTTACAGACTTCTGCTCCCAAAAAACTGTGGGTCTCTGTACCCAGCTGTGTTTTCTGTATGCATTAGCAGATTGTCTTGTAGTCTTTAATTCTTTTTCACTTTGTTCAGGTAATTTTTTATGGAGTGAGAATCAGAGTGGATGACTTTCAAACTCTTCATATATTGCAGCTAAAACAAAAACTTCTCACATATTAAAAAATTCAGTCAGTATTATAAAGTCCTAAAAATACTAAATATTACTTAAAAAGTAAAACCATCTGAAATAAGAACAATATATTTATAAACCTTAGCAATCTTAACTTCCAAATTTTATTTGAATATTCTGAATATGAACAAAGAAATTTTCTAACACTTTTTTTTGCTGATATGTCTGACAAGCATTCTGTTCATTTTTAATTGATAGTACTATTTTGGTATAATTTGTGGAGAAAGGTCCCATGTAGTTTTAGACACATATGTGGAAGATATTATACTTTAATTTATATGTTTTAATTGATTAAAATACATACAAAATTCAAAAGAAGGAATAAATAAAATGTTGTATCTGAATTTGTTCCACCAAATTTATGTGTTATAAACTTAATCACCAATGCAATAGTGAGAGAAATGGAGAATTTAGGGAGGAGTTAAAGTTATGAGAATTTATTCCTTATGATTAGATTAATGACACTATATAAATGGGTGGCAGGCCTCAATTCCCCAATAAAAAGACATAAAGTGGCAAAATGGATTAAAATCCAGAGTCCATCCATCTGCTGCTTATAAGAAACACACTTTACAAGTAAAGATAGTAACAAACTCAACATAAGGGGCTGGAGCTAGGTAATTCATGTTAAGTACCCATTCTAACAAATGTGAAGTAGTATTTCAGTATAGTTTTTATTTGCATTTCCTTAATGATTAGTTATATTAAGATAAAGGTGAATGATATTCATGTATTTATTGGTCATATAAAAATCTTTGTAGATTAAAAAAAGATTAATTGGCTGTAAGTGTGTGAGTTTGTTTCTGTGTCTTCTATTCTGTTCCATTGGTCTGTATGCCTGTTGTTGTGCCAATACCATGGTGTTTTTACTACTATTGCTCTGTAGTATAATTTGAAGACAGGGATTGTGATGCCTCCATCATGGTTCTTATTGCTGATAATTGCTTTGGCTATTATGGGTTTTTTCTTTCTCCATATAAAATTCATGACTGATTTTTCTAGGTCTATGAAGAATACCATTGGTATTTTGATAGGAGTTGCATTGAATCTGTAGATCACTTTTGGCAGAATGGCTATTTTGATATTTATTCTGCCTATCCATGAGCTAGGGAGATCTTTCCATCTTCCAAGGTCTTCTTCAATTTCTTTCTTTAATGTTTTATTATTTTCATTGAAGAGGTCTTTTACATCTTTGTTGGGTTCATTCCTAGGTATTTTATTGGTTTTGAAGTTACTGTGAATGAGCTGTTTTCTTTCTTTCTTTCATTGTGGATTCATTATTTGTATATAGAAAAGCAACTGATTTATTTAGATTTTGCATCCTGCAATTTTGCTGAAATGGTTACTCAGCTCCAGTAGTCTTTTGGTTGAGTTATTTGGGTCTTCTAGATAAAGGATCATTTCAAAAGACTCTACACAAGCCGGGCATGGTGGCGCATGCTTGTAATCCCAGTGCTTGGGAGGTTGAGATAGGAGGGTCACACAGGTTCAAAGCCAGCCTCAGCTACTGAGTGAAGCTCTCAGCAACTTATTGAGACCATGTTTCCAAATAAAGTATAAAACAATAGGTCTGTGAGTATAGCCCAGAGGTAGAAAATCCCCTGCCCCCCCACCCCAGTACCACACACAGACACACAGACTCTATACTAGCAAAACAAATAACCCAATCAAGAAATGAGCAACTGAATTGAATAGACACTTCAAAAAAGAAGAGATACAAATGGCCAATAGATACATGAAAAAATGTTCAATATCATTAGCCATCAGAGATGCAAATTCAAACTATGTTGAGATTCCATCTAACCTCAGAGTGGCAAGCATAAAGAAGTTATATATCAACAAATTCTGGAAAGGATGTGGGGAAAGAGGAACTCTTTTACACTGTTGTTGGGAGTGCAAACTAGTTCAGCCACTATGGATATTGGTGTGGAAATTCCTTAGAAAACCTGGAATGGATCCACCATATATATATATTCACTGGCTATACCACTCCTGGGTCTTCCCAAAGGGGTTGAAATCAGAGAACTCCAGTAACATATGTATACCCATATTCATTGCAGCACAATTTGTAATAGCCAAAATATGGAACCAACCTAGGTCTTTATCAACAGATGAATGGATTGCAATGTTATGGAAAATACACACAATGGAATTCTACTCAGAAATAAAGAAGAACAAAATCATGTCATTCGCAAGAAGATGAAAAGACCTGGAGAACATTATGTTAAGTGAGTCAGCCAAGCACAGAAAGTAAAGGGACATATATTTTCTCTAACATGCCCAAACTAGGGAGTATTAGGGATACCAGAGGGACTCCAGATAATGGAGAGGAAACCTTATCAAAGCTATAAAGGAAGAGTAGGTGAGGAAGAAGGCTGAGGTTGATTACTGGAGGAGCTACAACCAAATATGTGTAAAAGTATGAATGTAGCATGGTTAACCTGGACACTTATTGTTGGGAGGTAGGGGAGGAAAGAGGAAGTGGGTGGGGGAGAACACTAAGCACTGTATGACTGTATGCCATTTTCAATATTATACACATAAAAATAAAAATTTAAAAATTTCCCAAAAAATGCATTTAAACGCTATTCTCAGATAAATTAGCATACATTATTCTAATGATATTAACTTATAGAAGGACAATTTTCTGTGTACAAATATTCTCTGCTTGTCAGAATACCTGTTATCATTGATTCTCATTTATCAGACTTTACTTATGAACCCCAATGATGGTGTTAGCTGCACTTAAAATTTTCAGTATTCTTTTGTGTGAATTATTACAGATTAAGACCACTTACTTGTTCTTTGTTTCCTAACAATTGGTTCTTGGAACAACATTTTAAGTAATCAAATAAAAAAAATTATCATCTTATTGGTGATCTGCCTACAATATTTTAACTGTATTCTATTATGCATAAAAAGCCCAACTCTTTAAACATATGAACTGATCTGACCCTAGCTCCATTGTTTTATGCTTACTTTTCTAGCAATATTTATTTATTTTAAAATATTCTATTTCACAAGCAAAATTGTCCAGCATGGCCTTTGCATGTGATTTTATTTCTTCTGAAATTTCATTTGCCTTTCATATAGCCAGCTACTCTTCTTCTTTTACTTCATACCTTAATAATTTCTAATAAGCTTGGGCTTGAAGTCTAACTTGTCTGATATCAAAGTTGCTACTCCTGCTTGTCTTTGAGTTTCATTGGCATGGATTACATTTAGTTATTACTCTCTTTACCTGTAATATGTGTTTTTTGCAGGCAGAAGATAGATGTGTTTTTTTTTTTTATTCATTTTTCCACTTGATGTATTTTTATTGGGTAGTTGAGGCCATTTATGTTCAGTGTGATTATTGAGAGATGGTTGTTAATTCCTAGCATGTTGAGATTTAACTTCTGTTTGAGGTAGTGTTTGTTCTTCTTTGCTTAGTTATTTACTGGATGAAAATTCTTGTTTCTCTGATTCTGGAATGTATCACTTATTTCTTCTTTGCAGTTAATCTCTGAGTATTTTCTCTAGTGCTAGTTTGGAAGACATAAATTCCTTCAGCTTATTTGTAATGGTAGATTTTTTGATTCCACTTCTAATTTGAAAGATATTTTTGCTGGGTAGAAAAATTTTGGCTGGAAGATGTGTTCTTTCAGAGTTTGGAATATGTTATTCCAGGCTGTTCTGGCTTTCATGATTTGATTTAGGAAGTTTGAAGTGATTCTAATTGGTTTGCCTCTGAATGTTACTTGATCTTTTATTTTTGTCGCCTTTAAGATTCTCTCATTGGTTTCTAAATTGGTCAATTTGACTATTGTGTAATTTGATGAACCTTTTATCTGATCTTGTCTAAAAGGGGTTCATTAAGTTTTCTGTATTGACCTCTTATTTTATGTTTGAAATTTTTTCTGATATTACTTCTTTGAAAAGATTGTTTATCCCTTTGGTTTCACCTTCTGTTCCCTCTTCTATTCCAATTATTCTTAGGTTAGCTCTTTTAAAATGGGCTCATATTTTGTCAATATCCAATTCATGCTGTCAAATTTTTTTTCCTAAGTTATTTACTATGCATTTATTTCTGGAGTAATCATGTTCTAGGAGTAAGATTCTATTCTCCATGTGGTCTAATTGATTATTGCTAGTTTGAATTGATGCCTTCACTTAAATGATTGCATCTTTTATTTCTTTCAGAATTTCTCTAAATTATTTTGGAAAGTCATGGATTTTTTCTACAGTTATATTTCTCATTTGACCTACTGAAGATCTCTGTAATTCTTTGTTGTCAAGTTCTGTTATTGTGGTTTTGTGGGAGCTCATTGCTTTCTTGTTATTCTTTCTTCTCATGATTTCAGAAGTTTGTTGCATTTGATAGATTTCTCAGTCTCTAAGTGTCAGCTGGTATATCCAAGGGCAGGTTGTGTTGTATTCAACAGTGAAGGTTGAGTGAGGAGGGAAATAAAGTCGTAAATCCAAGAATAGGGTAAAGCCACAAATAGGATTAAATATAATGAGTATGATTATGGTAAGGTAGTGTGTAGTAGAGATTAGAAATAGTGAATATGTAGTAATATTCTAGTAACTGATGTAAAGTATTTAGTATAGTGATATGAAGTGGATTTGATACAATGAAAAGAAGAAAAAAGCAGAGACAAA
The DNA here is from genome assembly GCF_963383645.1 of Muscardinus avellanarius. NCBI lineage: Eukaryota > Metazoa > Chordata > Mammalia > Rodentia > Gliridae > Muscardinus > Muscardinus avellanarius. The sequence continues at coordinate 157,641,621 of NC_137787.1, forward strand.
AAAAGAAGTGGAGAGAAGAGAATAGGTATGTACAAGGGAAGATGCTTGGGAAAGGGGTTGGAAAGAGAGCAAAGAAACATGCATATATGTTCGCTCTCTCTCTCTCTCTCACACACACATATAAAAAACAAAAACAAAACAACAAAAAAATTAATACAACCCTAAAATTATATGAATATTCACCAGAATGGGCCTCTGCAATCTCTCTCTGGGCAAACATCAAGTGCCACTGGCACCTAACCTGCTGCAAGCCTGGTTCTCTGAGTCTTTTTCAGTCCATGTAGATGGTTAATATCAATGGGGCTAGATCTAGTGTTAAGTATATGTCACCCTCCATGCTTTCCACAGATGTGGAGCCTTGGTATCTTTCTGCCTCCATGGTGGCAGATAACTCTGAGATCAAACTCAAAGTAAGAGACTGTTCTCTAGGACTAGGATTGGGCTGGTCTGACTTCTTCCCATTTACCACAATTTGGCAGTCTGTGGTGATCCCACAGGTCCTATTAGTTGGATCTAGTGTAAAGCATAGGTCTGCCCCCCATACTTTTCACTGCTGCAGAGCCTAAGTCTGTTTGAGCCTCTGCTATGTCTATGTATACTACAAAGCCATAGTAACAAAGACAGCCTGGTATTGGTACAAAAAACAGATACAAAGACCAATAGAGCAGAATAAAAGACTGAGAAACAAATCTGCACACTTACAGTCAATAGATTTTTTACAAAGGGGCCAAAAATATAAACTGGTAAAAGATCGCCTCTTTAACTAATGTTGTTGTCAAAACTAGTTAACCATATGCAGGAAAATGAAAATAAAACCCACTTTATCACCCTGCACAAAAGTCAATTCAAGGTAGATCAAAGACTTGGAAATTAGACCAGAGACCTTGAGGCTCCTTGAAAAGAGCATAGGTCTAACACTGCAACACATGGGCACAGGTAAAATCTTTCTCAACCAGACCCCAAAGCCACAAGAAACTAAAACATGAATTAATATGTGGAATTGAATTAAATTGAAGAGATTCTGTACAACAAAGGAAACTATCAAGAACCTCAACCAAGATCCAACAGAATGGGATTTTGCCACTTGCTCCTCCGATAGAGAACTAAAATCTAGACTACACAGAGAACTCAAGAAACTCAGCATTAAGAAAACAAATAAACCAATCAAAAATGAGCAAGTGAACTAAATAGACACTCCAAAAAAGAAGAAATTCAAATGGCCAATAAATGCATGAAAAAATGTTCAACATCATTAGCAATTATAGAGATGCAAATGCAAAAAAAAAAAAAACTACTCTGAGATTTTAGCTAACTCCAACTAGAATGGCAATCATTAAAAACACAAACAACAAATGGTGGCAAAAATGGAGAAGTTAGAACTCTAAAACATTTTTGGTGAGATTGCAAATTAGCGCAACCACTCTGGAAAACAGTATGAAGCATCCTTAGAAGAATGAGATTGAATTTACCATATGAACCAGCAATACCACTTCTGGATACCTACCCAAAAGAATGGAAACCAAACTACAAAACTAATGCATGCATATGTATGTTCATAGATGCAAAATTCACCATTGCCAAACTATGAAACCAGCCAAGATGTCCATCAACAGATGAATAGATTACAAAACTATGGGATATGTACACAATGGAATTTTACTCAGCCATAAAAACACAATTACATCATTTACAGGGAAATGGATGGAACTGAAGGACTTATGCTAAGTGAGAATAGTCAGTCACAAAATATAAGAAATCAGATCCTCTCCCTAATATGAGGAAGCTATGGAGATAATGGATCATAGGAGAATTCTAGACAAAGTAGGAGATGCTATAGATTAACAAATAAGGCAAAATAACTGAGGGGACATGAGGGGGGAAGAGGGAAATTCTCTAATGCACATGATATACATTCACAAATATATTAACATCAATCACTAAGCCAAGCATGACAAGGAGGGAAGGAGAGGGAATGGAATGGGTATTGGGTAAGGGCTAATTAGGTGATGTGTCCATGTATGCTTCACCATTCTGTACTCCATTAAGATGTATGACTACAATGCAACAATAAACTTTTTTTAAATTAAAAAAATTATTTTCTCTAAGAAAATTTTTCAAAACTCAGTGATTTTAGTAACCTTTCTAATTTATTTTCAGTTATTTTCATCTTCTTTCTCTTTATTGACATAATTTAGTTATTGTATTTATTTTCTTTAACATGTTTGGAGTGACCAGATTTGTTATTATTTATCCAATTCTTACCATGGTATCTGACACATTGTAATTTCTTAATAATATGTGTTAAATAATTTTATAAACTTCACCAAGAAAAGAAGCACCTAAAAGTTCAAGATATTTAGTCTTGATAAAAGACAAAAATATGTTACCAGTTATAAAACTAGAGAAAGTCATCACAAATACAAAGAAGATAATGTATCAGGGAATGAAAATCAACACAGTTTGATCTAAGAACAAATAACACCATACAGTAAGAATGGTAATGTATAGATTTATAGATTGAGAAGCTCACAGAAATTGGGAAAAGAAACCATAACTATCTTTAAAACAAGGGGATGGTAACCACATTATAAGTGAGAAAGAGACAAGTTATTTTGGTATATGCCTATAATCCTAGTACTGGGAAGCTGAGACAGGAGGATCACAGACTCAAAAGTCTTTTAAACTCGGTGAGACTCTCAGCAACCTAGAAATACCATGTTTTAAAACAAAGACTAAAACAAGAAAGTATGGGGGATAGCTCTGAAGTGAAATGCCTATCTGTTTAATTACCAATATTACAAATAACACACACACGAGAGACAGAGAGAGAGAGAGAGAGAGAGAGAGAGAGAGAGAGAGAGAGAGAGAAATAATTTTCTTATATGTTGAAATAGTTCAAGAGGAAGTAAATTGCAGCTGAGACTAAGACTTACTGATGAAGGTTTGGGGTGGTGTAGATCTCAAGATGGTTGTATGTAAGTAGAATTTTGACATTCAGTGCTCCTCCTCTTTTTATGACTTAGAAGAGACAGAAATGTTCACATTCTTTTGAAAAAAGATTGTGTAGAAGACCAAGTAACTCTACACAGGGAATTATAAACTCAATTTCAAGTTCATATTTATATGAAAAACTTCTAATAGGATCCTAACCGACACAAAAGAAAAGCAATCAAATTATCTTTCAACTGAAGCATTAAAAACTGGAAATGAAGGCTACACCACAGGATCTTGTTCCATGTGGCATATAAAAAAAGGTATTTAAGAGAAAATTAAATTGAAGTATATTCAGTATAATGTTAATTGATATAGAAAATGTCAACTCAAGTTGCTCATAATAGTTAGAGATGAGCAAATGATTCAAAGTAATTTGGGTTATGATGATATTGATCACTCAATTTTTTTTCACTCCAATTCACTTTATACTGTGTCCTTGGGAATGCAGTAAAATAATAATAAAAAAGTAATTTAAAACATCCTTAATCAAGATTTTATTTTAGGTGTTCTGGATTTCTTTTGACCTTATTAGAAAGAAATATACATATAATAACCTTTTAAAAGTTAATAGAGGTACTACTGTCAATTCTGCAAAGCAGATAATTGTTATACGCCAATCTATACTCAGTTTTTTTAAATTTTTTCTCATGAAAATCAGAACATATAATGCAAAACACAAAAATAAATATGTGCTTCATGAAAATATTAATTTTGGATTAAGTCTAAATTATAGGTATCAATGTTTGCCTGAACAATAACACGTTCTTTCATTTAGTTTAATATTTTTATTTATTTTACTCTTCAAGAGAGTGACAAAAATAGTCAAAATATCATGCAAGACAAAAACAACTAAAATTGGAGTTCTTTTAGTTAATTTATAGAAAAAAAAACAATAATGTCTAATGTAACTTACTCTTTGGCAATGTTATAATAACTGATGCACAGTGATAGCATGTGAAATATATGAGAAAAAAAGACTGGTTGCAGATAAATTTCATCTATCATCTGTTTCTATCATACAGTTCTCTAATGCACCCAGCAAGAGGAAGTAGGGTATGTCTTTCAGGCAGAAAAAAAATGTCAGAACAGTGATATGAGTTCATGTAATGTCAAAATCTAAAAGGCAATTAGGATAAATGCAAATCAAGTACAAAAGGTGTTTAAGATTATGTAGAATATATTTGATATTGTAAAATTCAAAGTGCTTTACTATTTTATAATCTGAAGTAAAAATATTTTCTTATTTATTTATTTATTTATTTTTGTGGTACTGGGGTTCCTGGAAGCCCTTCTACCTCCGGGCTACACTCTCAGATTTATTTTTATATTTTTATTTGGAAACAGGGTCTCTTATGCCAGCATGGCTGGCTTCAAACCTGTGCGATCCTCCTGTCTCCACTTCCCAAGCGCGGGGATTACAGTGTGGACCACCACGCCTGGCTCTGTTTCTAACTTTTGTAAAATAAGTAAATAAAATATCAGAATTTACACACTAAGCCGGGCGTGGTGGCACATGCTTGTAATCCCCACACTTGGGAGATGGAGACAGGAGGATCATACAGGTTTGAAGCCAGCCTTGCTCGCTGGCTTAAGAGATCCTGTTTCCAAATAAAAAGTATAAAAATAGGTCTGGAAGTGTAGCCCAGAGGTAGAAGGGTTTCCAGAAACCCCAGTACCACCAAAAAAAAAAAAAAAAAAAAAAAAAAAAAAAAAAAATTACATACTAAAATAATATGTAGAGAATTTGTCAGAGGGATCAAACATGAATCCAAAGAGAAGGTTATTGCAACAATTTTAATGGCCCTAAAATAAACAAAATCAGAAAAAAAGTTAAATTTAATAGAATAAATCATCAAGTGACTATACAATATAACATTTGAGTTAAAATGAGTGAAAAAGGTAAAGAAATGCAAAAGAACTCCAAGATTTGTTAGGTAAATGGTATCGTCTAGTAAATGATGGAGCGAAATGAAAGGACAATTTTAAGGGTGGAAGGATAAAGATTCGTGAGTTTAATGGATGGATTCATTTTATACCACCCATTGTTTCTTAGTGAGATAAGTTTTATGTTTGGTCTAAAACTCATAGAAGCATATGAGGTGAAGATAAATAAGAGGTCTTAGCCTAGGTGTACTAGAGAGTGTGGAGATGAGAAAAAATAGGGCTAATGACACAGTTATCATAATAACAGCATTTGGGAAATAATAGAATATATTCTATGTAGAAAATAAAAAGTACTTAAACCTCAAGTATAAGATTATGAAATTAAAGTGCTATATTAAATAAATATCAAAGCAAATTATGTTTAGTGCCACCATATTATATTGAAATATCAAATATACCAGGAAACATAAAAGGGCTGTGGCTTTTTCTTATAAAAGAGGATTTAAGTAGTGATGCAGAGAAAAATTAATGGGTGAAAAATATAGAAAATGAAGAACAAGGAGACTTTGATTTACAAAATAGTTCAATAAAATTGGCTCTAAGAGAAGTTGCATATCAGGATGGTAGGATACAAAGGATTAGAGCCAACGGAATACTTTTTGTTGCTTTTCTGGAAATTACTATATGTTAAGAAGCACCAAGAAGATTCTAAGAGATTGAAATTACAAGAAAAGTAAAAGAAATTAATGGTTTGTACTAGGAGAACCATGGGCATGTAATGCAAAGCACAGGGCTTAGATTGGATGGGGGAAGGTAGGAATTGGAAAAGTAATTTTTGGGGGAAGAAAGATACATTAACTTGAACTCATGGTATAATGAAAGATGGGTGTAAAGTAGAGGAGACTGAGAGGCATGTCCAAGAAGGCCTTTTAATTCTTCTCAGCCAGACCATATTGACAAAGTTCTTGTCCTTAATACACTCAGAGCTTGGGAAAACTTTCTGTTCCTTTGGGATGTAAATCTTCTGCAACTTATGCCAAATTTATACCCTAGAAATGTCTTTCTCAAGAACCTGGAAGCCATATATGAAAGAAAATTATTAAAGAGGGAAGTGTGCCTATCTCCAGTCTCTTTGGAAAACAGGAACAGGATTTAAATCACCCAGGGCTTAAGAACACTCTTCCTCTTTGTTTCTAAAGAGCTGAGTTCTGTCTGTCTCTCTTAAATCAACAATTTTAAAGTTTTCCTTGCCTGATTAACAATTTCTGATGCATTTTTTTCTTTCTCAGTGTTATCTGAAAATCAGAAGATGAAGACTGAAAAAACCCAAGCAAAACAACAAAAAAGTAAGTGATGAAAAGCAGTTGGAATTATACAAATTTATTACAGAGCTTATCTACAGTTTATAAAAGCATAATAGACATCATCATATTTATGAATAGGTATGCAGATAACAGACAGCTCAGTTTAGTAGGATCAGTATGTTGTCCTAGAGAAAGGATAAAATGAAACTAGTAAATTAGTTTGATATTAACAAGAGAATGGCTAAATTAGTAACAGACTTTGGAAACTGCTGAAGGAATTAAATGAGAGAGTTATGTTAGTATGATAGACATTATGTTTGAAAAACCAAATTTAATTTAGATCTTTAAATTCTAGCAATTTCTGAAATTGAAGTGATTAAGAAAGCTAGAAAGCTAAAATATTGATTCTTCTCATACCTATAATACAATTATTTTAAATTTTATATCTACTTGCTATTTCTTAACCATTATATCTCCATATGCTGTTTAATTTGTGTTTTGTCTTACTGGTTATATTTCAATAACTAAACAAGATGTATGAATCAAGTATTTTTACCCCTAAGTAATCAATTGTTTCCTTTGAGATTTCCATTGCCATCCCAATTGTTTTAGTTGTAGATATCATTTTCTACAAGTTTAGCAATGTTGTGGTATTTTAGCACATTGTTTTCTTCTAATCATTATTCCATCTAATATCTATTAAGATTAGGAAAGACTATTTTATATTGGGGTACTTTGAGAGTTTGTCTAAATATTTGCCTTTAGTCTTTTTTTAATAGTATTATGATATCATTTTAATCATACATGGATGTATGTTTTTCATAAGCTTAGTTAATTTATTTTGCTGGCCTTATTTTTGTTACTGTCATTTTATTTTCTTTACCATCACTGATTTACTCACCAATATAGATAGTGAGAAATTCTTCTGAAATCCAGGATGTAGAAAGAACTTGCTATAGTTCAGTGAAGACCTGCAACATGCTTACCACTGAATAATAGGAGGTTTGGTCTTGACAAGCCATAGGATTGCTCTCAAAAAACTTAGTTTTACAAGACAGATAGACTCTGTTTTAGGACAATGGAAGTCCTCTAATGTCAGGGTTTTTAAGCCTGTATTAATTTTTCAAATTAAAGCACTACATACATCTAAAAATCAAACACTATCTCACAATCAACTTTCACTTGCAAATCACATGTCATACATGCAAATTTCATGATTGCTAAAGAAAAAAATACAGCCTCTGAGTGAGATAGAACTGTTAAATTTTGACCTTCTCACAAAATTCAGTTTGGTTAAAAATCATCTAGCAATTAGTACTGTCAATAAAATTTGGAGGGCTTAATGAAAAATAAAAATGATGGGACTTTTTAACAATACATGGCAATATAGGTACTAAAATATTAAGATTATTCTCCTTTATGCCACAATTTCTAAACATGTAATGCTGCTTAATATTTACTAGTTAATACTACTTTAAGTAAAGAAAAAATAAGTTTTTTATTAGCATATAATTTACTGTTCATCACGCTATTGTATAATGCTAGTTTTAAATTTAAATATAAGAACATTTAGCTTGTATGTGGAATCACTGAAATTATATAGTTTGTATTTCATAATCATATTTAGGTATGTATGTATGAATGCATTTTGTTATCAGTAATATGGAAGTAGTGTACAAAACTAAAACAGTAGTCTTTTTCTTTTTTGGTATGCTCTCGTACTATCAACTCTTACTTTTAGTTGACTGGTGAATATCAAGGTACTGATAGGAGAAGTTTTACCTATCTTTGCCTTTCTTTCCATGTTATTGCTTTTAGTGAAGGTCATTGGTTAGTAGTGGTAACTTGAGTAAGAATCTTTATGATATGGTTTTGTGGTGGGTTTGTGTTTATTAGAACACCTTTGCCTTCTACATATTCTGCCTCAAAAATTCATCTCCTCCACTTGTTCATACATAAACATAACTCTCTTACCTTGCAATATCTTAAATCCTGCTGAAATCCCATGTACTGGAGTTTGGTTAGAATTCTCTGCTCCTGGGGCATCACAAACACCGTGATGAATGGCAGCAGATATGGATGCAGGTTGTGCTTATCTCTTTCACAAGCACTTTCTTCATTGTTGCTTTAGACCTCAGTTATGTAATGTTATGTTAAAGATAGTATTATTCAGAATTTCACAATTATAATAGCAAATAATTAAATCAGAGACTCTTCTGAACTTGAGGCATTGTGCATGCCCGTGAAGCCCACCTTGAGAGAAGAGAAGCAATTACTGAAAGGTTGTCTAATGAGTCACAGACAAGGTTCTGTTCCAGAGGTCCCTCATGATCAGAAAAGCATCTCCTTGGCCTCATAAAGTGCTCCCAGAATCCATCTCTTGACTCGGAGATCTAGCTGTTTAGAGAGAGAGAAAGTGGGAAAGAGAAAAGGTTTCTTTGTTAGGAGAAAAGTATTTTCCAAGAAGCAGAGTGGGATGTGTCTAATTTTTATATTGTTATTTTAGTCTTGAGATCTGGATCCCTCAGTGTGTACAAAAAGGTGCTTCTAAAAAAAAAGATAAAGGGTATATGACACTCTAAACCTGATGCAAGGGCAGGGTTTTTATATTCTAAATCTTTGACTCCATCCTCTCATTTATATTTGAAGTTATTTTGAATAGAATCATTTTCTTTTATTTTATTTTCAGTTTTCTTGTTATTATACAATTGAAATATAATTAATATTTATACTGATTTTGACTCTTTCAGCCTTATTAATAGTGCTTATTAGTTCTGATAGTTCTTTTGTGAATTCCTTGATATGATATTTTCTGCTAATACTTTTAAGGTGCCTGAATAGACATAATTTTACTTCATTTATTTACTTACTTATGCTTTGTTTTATAGAATGTTTAGATTTGTTGGATAAAAATGATAAAATCAGAGCCGGGAGTGGTGGTGCACACTTAGAATCTTAGTGCTTGGAAGGATGAGACAGGAGAATCGCACACGTCCGAAGCCAGCCTAAACTACTCAATGAGCCTCTTAGCAACTTAGTGAGACCCTGTATCCAAATAAATTAAAAAACACGGCTGGGGTGTAGCCAGGAGGTAGAAACACCCTGGGTTCTACTCCCCAGTACGGAAGGAAGGAAGGAAGGAAGGAAAGAAAGAAAGGGAAAGGGAAGGAAGGAAGGAAAAAAAGGAGGCTGGGGTGTCTCTTAGAGGTAGAATGCCCCTGGGTTTCAACCCCAGTACTGCAAAACAATAAATAAATAAAAATATGTATAAAAAATCAATGATAAAATCATATATCCTTGCCCTGTTCTCAATTTCAAGGAGAAAACATTCAGTTGTCAGCATTACAATGTGAGGTTTTGGTAAATATCATTTATCAAGTTGAGGAATTGCTAATTGCTATCTTTTTTTAGCTTTGCAAAATTTGGTTATGTATAGATGCCATTTTCTGCACATATTTTCTCTGCATTTGTTAAGATAATAGTGTATTTTAATTTCTGTACTCTTTTCTATTATATTAATATGTTATTAAATTATTGATCTTCAGATTATAAAGCACCTTTGTATTCTTTGAGTAACTTTCACTGATCTTCATGTATAGTGATCTTTTATATGGTGCTGAATTGGTTCTCTAAAATTATATTAATGTTTTTGTGATCATATTCATGAAGAATACTGATGGTCAGCTATTTATTTTTGTGATATCTTATGTCCTGCTTTTGTATTAGGTTAACACCTGCTACATGAAATTGAAATATTCTCTCTATATTTTCTTAAAGATATTATGAAGTAATATTATTGTTTCATCTTAAAATATTTGAGAGAACTCACATTTCAAGCTGTTTAGGCATTTTTCCTGAACCATGCCACAACCCATTTAGCACTTTCCCTTAAGTTTCTAAACTATTGGGCTTTTTCTTGTCTAATTTCTATTTACATTTCAAGTCACAGCTTAAAAAACATCACTTTGCAATGTCAGAATTTAATACACTTTTTAATATTGCAGAGCTACTTTTCCTTATTTTATGCTGTGAATGTGGGTTCATTATAAAATATAATTTTAAGCCAGGCGTGGTGGCACAAGCTTGTAATCCCCACGCTTGGGAGGCGGAGACAGGAGGATCGCGCAGGTTCAAAGCCAGTCTCGCTGGCTTAAGAGATCCTGTTTCCAAATAAGAACGTATAAAATAGGTCTGGGAGTGTAGCCCAGAGGTATAAGGGCTTCCAGAAACCCCAGTACCACCAAAAATATATATATATATGTGTATATATATATATATACATATATATATATGTAGATAGATAGATAGATAGATGTATGATAGATAGATATAGATAAATAGATGATAGATAGATAGATAGATAATGATTTTGAAAAACTGTAGAATTAAATGTTTGGACTCATACAATATTTGTAACTTCATAATTTGGATAAATATGAATGTTTTATTATTAGAATTGGGTTCCCTCCGTTTATAGTTAGCATTAATCCAATTAGTACTTCCCCGCCAAGTTTACCAGGAACACAGCAGTGGTCAAACAAATACCAGATATCATGAGGAGTAGTGAGTAAGATATATTACTAAGTATATTAGTATATTAGTAAGATAGTACCATGTGATAATATAGGATTGAGGGTTATGATTTTGGGACTCATTTAAAGAACCTGTTTACTTTAGAATGTAGTGCAGTTAAGAAGCAGTGCTTATTCTATTACTAGGTATAGTAAAAATAAATAACCAGACAGATTTAGACAGGTTGGGAACACTTTTAGACTACAGTAGTAAGGGTAAAGAATATTGAAACAAGAAAGATTTCAATTCAACTCTACCAAAACAAAAGATGATTAAGTGGTCTAGTCAAATGCTACTTACATTAGCTAGGAGATTGGTGAAGATGATTAGGCCATAGAGGTTTGGTCATTGCTGTTTATAGAAGTTATGCACCCATGCTCCCAGAGAGGGATTAGAGAGATACTGGTTTTGTTTATTTCTTTTTTATCAGAATTATAGTTACCTCATAGGATATTAGAAATTTGTGAAATTATTTTTGTTCAGCAGAATACCCAACAGTTAGTACTATGCCAGTTATGAGTTGACAGATGTCAGAGCTGTTTATTTTTGTCTATGCCTTGATATTTTTGTGTTTGCTTTTATTTGGGGAAGGAAGAAAGGCTTATTTTTGTAGAAGGAAAAAATAATGCATATTTTTTGTCTTTTCTCTGTATTATATAGATTATCTGTTACCTTTTGGTGTTTTGAATATCCTCTACATAAAAAACAAACATAATTTATAGTCTACTAGCAATTTTTTCTACTTTTTCAATTGTTCTTAGTGTTTTTTTTATTTTCTAACTTTCTTAACTTGATTTATTTAATTTAAATATTATTGTCAATAGTGAACATTTATCCAGGCACATAAATAAGATAGTGTTTGAAAACTTCAATATAGTTATAATTCTTTTGTCATTTCAAATGATGCAAAACTGTTACCCTCTTTTTTTTACTTAATTATGTCTATTATATATTTCTGTTTTAACAGATAAACCTAACTCTGCATTGGTGATTTCTTTATATTTATAGCTTTATGTCTATTAGGGACTTACTCAGTAAGTGGTCACATATATTTACTTACCTACAAAATTATTATAATATGACATAATAAAAAAGAATATGTACAGTGCACATACTTTATAAGGATAAAGGATATGTATACTGCATATAATTTACTGATTTTTAATATGTATTGCATTTTAAATATTGCCCCAGATAATTAAACTTATTTATACCCTTAAGTCTATTAAACATTATTTTCTTGACTAAAATTTCTAGAACTATTATTTTACTCCTAATTTAAATCATTTTTCTAGTTAGAAATTATGATACAATCAATGTATAATCAGTCCCAAATTCCCATTTTCTTATAATGTACACCTCTTTCATGGCTTTAAAAGCAATCTTCGTGTTTCCTAAATTTGTACCTGGATCCTGGCCAACTCCTATCAGTTCCAGACCATGCATAAAATAGTTACTAAATATCTCTACTGAGATGTCTAGTAGATATCTCAAAATTAATACATTAGTAAAGTGGAATTCTGGTTTTGTCTTCCCTTCAAGTCTTCAATTCTGAGTTTTTCTAAATTAATAAATTTTTATTCTTCCAGTCATTTTAGCAAAGAGTAAAGTTATTCTTAACACCTTTTAATAATACTTTCTAATTAGGCGTCACATCTAACTGGCTGTATCTTTAAGTTATAACAAGAATTCAACCAAAGCTCATTGCTTCTACTTTTTGAAACCACCATTTTCTCCTCCCTGAGGGACAGTTAAGGCTGCCCAACAACCCAACTCAATTTTATTTCTTCAGAACACTGAGAGCAAAACAGCCAATGTAGGCTGCCTTGTACTGCATTTCTGCTGAAACTCACCAGGAACTGCCAGTTTCCTTCAGTATGAAAGCCAAAAGCAAAAACCCACACATGATCTGTATAATATTTCCCCTGTGACTTTACTTTCTACTGTGACTCCTCTTATTCACTCTGGTCCACTCTTGTTTTACTTGCTTTAATTTTGTTTCTGGCTCAAGATATTTGTTCCAGCAGATTCACCTACCTAGATCCCCACCCCCAAATCATACCTTCATCTTCCGCTTGTACTTCATTTAAGCTTTTGCCATAGTATTGACTTTTCAGTATATTTTCCATGATACTTTTATTTTATTTAATTTTACTTTTACGGTACTGGAGATGGAATCCAGGGGCATCCTACCTCCAAGCTACACCCTCAGCCCTATTTTTTATTCTTTATTTTGAAACAAGGACTCACTGAGTTGCAAAGGGCTTCATTAAGTAGCTGAGGCTGTCTGCAAACCACGATCCTCAGGTTTCAGCCTCCCGAATGTTGGCCATCATGCCTGGCTTGAGAACTTTATTTTCAAAGCTTGACTTTTTCCAGTTTTAGTCTGGATTTTCCAAAGGGAACTGATAGAATATGTAAAGAGATATATGAAAGGAATTTATAATTTGAAAAGGCTATCTTTAGTTTAGAGGTTGAGAATTCCAATAATCGTCCATCTACAGGCTCAAGACTAAAAAAGACTATAGTATGGTTCAGTCCAAGTCCAAAGGCCTCAGAATCAGGGAAGCTTATAGCGTAACGAAAAGCCCAGGAGCCTGAGTGGGTAAACTGATGTGAGTCCCAGAGTCCAAAGGCTAGAGAAGATGAAGTTCTGACATCCTAAGGCAGGAGAAGAGTGTCCCAGATGTGGGAGACAAAGGACAAAGGGCAAGGATTCATCTTTCCTCTCTTTTTTTTTTTTTTTTTTTACCACATCCAGGGTATTAGATGGTATCTATCATGCAGAGTGACTCTTTACATACTACTTTACATACACTTTACATACTTTTCCATGGAAACCCTTACAGGCACACCTAAAGCTAACTCAATCAAATGTCAAATCACCTTGGTTTCCCTTTCAACAGAAGAGGAGTGGGCTTAGTGCCAATGAAGGACTGATAATGTTTTATTGTCTACACAGGTTCACTTAATTCAGTCAATTCATTACACAATATCAACCTTCCGCCTCCTTGCCATTGCACTTTCTATCAACGCTGTTTGTTTTATCACTCTTTATACTATTTATGACTTTGTAAAATTCCCTAAAGTTTAAATATTTGATTTTTCCTCCTAAAACAAAAATTCTATGAGAAGAGGGATTTTGGTATTTTCTCACTGTTAAATCACAAAACTAATAACAGGAAAAAAGAACTACATCAAACGGGATTACATGGAATGCTTAAAATCCTCTATAGAAAATTTTTAATGGCATTATATTAATCTAGATGAAATAAGCTTTCTAGATAGAAAGTAAAAAATCTCAGTGGCTTATACCTAAAATGTTTTGTTTTTAGCTGATGGTTATTTGTTCTTAGAGGGCTAATGGGGTTTTGTTCATATAATCTTCATCTGGGATGACAGTATTTTTGTTGTTGTTGTTACTAATATATTTATTCTAATAATTTGAAAAAAGAAAAGAACCCAAGCCTAACAATGTGTTAGTTCCTAGCTCTCTGATTCAAAGTATCCCTCATGATTATAGTTAAATAATAAATAAAGTAATGGGACCAACTTTAGGTCAATCAGGCAGAAGAGTATAATTTTCTCACTGAAAGGTGTAGAAATAATTGTAAACAATAGTAGCATAGCCTATAATATTTATATTTAAGTCATATTGAAAAGTATCCTTTAATGTCAATAGCTTTTTAACTGTGATAATTTATATTTTATAATTTCCAAATTTTGAGTGCTCCTTGTTATTCCTTCCTTTTCCATCATCTTCTCTTTTATTTTTATAGTTGGAGATAATCTGCTAACTTTTCATAATCATATTTTATTCTCTAAATGATAAAGAAAGGGTTTTCTATTTGATGGATAAATTTTAACTTACTATTATAATTCCTAATCCTTTTCTTATCAATGATAAAAAGTATATAGTTATTAGAACAATTCAAAATATCCAACTATGATTCCCTTGTTCCTAATTAGAACATTCTTAAAATTATAATAAAAAGGAATATGACAGATTTGAGATAGAAAAAGAAAAGCATATGGGACATAAATATTGAATAGGTGTTTCAAAAACAAAAAAGTTGAGTACTATGTAGACACTCATGGCTTGGAATGTTTTTATGCTTAAAGTAACTTCAATCAGAATTGTGGAAGTTCTTTTGGGATTCAGACACTGAGGGAACCTAATTTCACAGCTGTCTGGCCATTATTCCTTTTTCACTCTTTTCTTGAGCTAGAATTAGCTATAGCACTCTGCCATCCTGCATTTCTTTATGTGGGAAAGAAAGCCACAAGATGACCATTTACCTGTGCCTATGTGTTGCAGTATTGGACCTATACCCTCTTCAAGGAGTCTCAAGGTCTCAGGTCTAATTTCTAAGTCTTTTATCCATGTTGAATTGACTCTTGTGCAGGGTGAGAAAGTGAGATTAATTTCCATTTTTCTGCATATGGTTAACCAGTTTTGCCAACACCATTTGTTGAACAGGCTATCTTTTTTTCCAGTGTATATTTTTGTCCCCTTTGTCAAAAATTAATTGGCTATAAGTGTGTGGCATTGTTTCTGTCTTCTATTCTGCTCCATTGGTCAATATATCATAGACACAGATAAAAATTTTCTCAACAAGACCCAAAGACACAAGAAACTAAAAGGCAAATCAATATGTGGGATTGCATTAAACTGAAGAGCTTCTGTACAACAAAGGAAACTATCAAGAACCTCAACTAAGAGCCAACAGAATGGGAGAAGATTTTTGCCCTCTACTCTTCTGATAGAGGACTAATATCTAGACTATACGGAGAACTCAAGAAACTCAGCATTAAAAAAACAAATAACCCAATCAAAAAATGGGCAAGTGAACTAAATAGACACTTCACAAAAGAAGAAATTTAAATGGCCAGTAAATGCATGAAAAAATGCCAGCATCATTAGCAATTAGAAAGATGCAAATCAAAACTACCCTGAGATTTCACCTAACTCCAACTAGAATGAAAATCGTTCAAAACACAAACAACAACAAATGCTGGTGAGGATGTGGAAAATTGGGAACTCTGATACATTGTTGGTGGGACTGCAAATTAGTGCAACCACTTTGGAAAACAATGTAGAGCATCCACATATGGATCCTCATTTTGATCATATGAAACAAACTTACCATATGATCCAGCAATACTGCTTCTGGGTAACTACCGAAAAGGATGGAAACCAAACTACCAAACTAATGCATGCATATCTATGTTCATAGGTGCACAATTCACTATCACCAAACTATAGAACCAGTCAAGATGTTTATCAAAAGATGAATGGATTACAAACTATGAGATATGTACACAATAGAATTTTACTCAGCCATAAAGAAAAACACAATTACTTCATTTACAGGGAAGTAGATGAAACTGGAGAACATTATGCTAAGTGAGATTAGTCAGTCACAAAATATAAGAAATTGGATGCTCTCCCTAATGTATGAAAGCTAGGAGGAACTCTAGACGAAGAAGGAGATTCTATAGATGAGCAAATAAGGCAACCTAACTGAGGAAATGGAAGGGAGGGGAGAGGAAAAATCTCTAATGCATAGGAGTACATTATGAACTTTAACAAACATAAATATCAGTCACTAAGCCAAACACGAGATGAAGGGAGAGGGAGGGAATGGGGTGGGAACTGGGTAGGGGCTAAATTGGGTGATTTGTGCATGAATGCCTCCAACATCTTGCATCCCATTAAGATGTATGAATAAAATGCACCTATAAAAATTAAAAAAAGAAGACCATTTACATTTGCAAACTTTGAAGCTTCCAATTCTGAGCCAGGCGACTCAATCCCTTTGAGTAATCTTAGATAAGCCACTTAGGTTGTTTAAACTTCAGTTTCCCTACTATAATTTAAAAAATCATTACAGTCTATGTGAAAATTTATTGAATTAGTGCATGCAAAGTGACTCACATGTTTATGAAAAAGTGCAATGCAAAACACTTTTTCATAAATATTTGTGTGTGTGTGTGTGTGTGTGTGTGTGTGTGTGTGTGTGTGTGTGTGAGTGTAACTGGGAATATAAGAATAGGACCCACAGTCTTTCTACTTCTAAGCTATATCCCCAACTCATTTTTATTTTGAAATATGGTCTTGCTAGGTTGCCGAGAATCTTGCTAAGTTGATGAGGCTGGTCTTGAGCCTACAATCCTCCTTTCTCAGCCTCTCTAGTACTAGGATTACAGACATTCACAGACATGCCCAGCACTATTTACTATTCTTATTATTCAACTTGAACACTTTAAAAATTGTCATTACTTTTAATTATTTTTTTCTAGACATTCAGATCCTAAAATTCATAGGATTAAATCATAGTCAATACAGAGGATAACCAATGGGAAAACTGATATGGGAGCTAAGTGTTGAGAGTATATAGTGAGAAGGAAAGAGGCAGCCTTGCAAGCAGGAATTATGAGACCAAGAGAGCTATGTCATGTTTGAGAAAAATAGCTGATTTGAAATTATTTGGGTGATAATAGAAAATTGTTTATTTTCTATTTAGTAAACTATGTAAATTTGTACATACTATGTCTCTATTATAGGGAGTAAAAAAAGTCCCATGAATCTGTGACTTACTGCTTATAAAGTAAGTTTCACTGACAAAATCATGAAAATACTGCAAACAAGCTGAGAATTTTAGGGCAACTCATAATGCTGTTTTCTGATATTTGATTTTTGAACAGTAACTTTTAACAAATCTAATATCATTGGTCACAAGAAGGATATAAAAGTATGTAAATTTGAGCCGGGCATGGTGGTACAGGCTTGTAATCCCCACGCTTGGGAGGCAGAGACAGGAGGATCGCGCAGGTTCGAAGCCAGCCGCACTGGCTTAAGAGACCCTGTTTCCAAATAAAAATATAAAAATAGTTCTGGGAGTGTAGCCCAGAGGTAGAAGGGCTTCCAGGAACTCCAGTACCACCAAAAAATAAAAAAATAAAAAATGTAATTTGGTTGTCTTTTAGTCAGATGACAATTTGTGTGGAAAAAAAATAGACATGGCAAGTAACTCAAAACTGATTTCTGGGTTAAAAAGAAAATACTGACACTTTAAGTACTAGATTAAAAACTATTGCTTGGAGTGATATTTAAAGTTAGATATATATTTGGGTATATTGAACCAAAGCAGAACATCAAGGCAAAAACTTAAGAAAATAATTTTTATCAGTGACATGACTTTCTTTACTCTTGTTGAAAAGAAAGAAAAAAAATGTGCTAATATCGATAGGGAAGGCTTTTAGAAAGCAAAGTATGAAATGAGAATCAACTTTAAAATTAGTATTAGGTGGCTTTAGTGTTATGGGGTTTTTATCTTAGAAGAAATGAATTTTAATACACTAGAAAATACATTGATAATTGTAAGGGCATTTATTTAGAAAACATGATTAAGTAAATAGAGACAGTAAATACTGATTACTTTTGACAAAATGATTCTTTTTAAGAAAGAATCTTTATTGGTGCATTTTTTATTGGTACATTGCAGTTCTACATCCTAATGGAGTACAAGACGATTGAGGCATGCATGCGCACATAATTCTTAATAACAAAAAAGGATGGCCTTTATTTTTTTATTATTTTGTAGACTACTCTCCAGACAAACAGTCCACTGAAAAATAAATAAACTAAGTAAAATTCTTAAATGAGAATTATTAAGTCTTAAAAAATTCTAGTAAAATGTCCATAAGAATGTTATAAAATGTATAAACTGTAACCATTAGGTACTTAAAACATTAAAGATGGAGATATGCTTAATGTTTAATTACTAGGAAAAATAACTATGGTGAAAGTGTCAATTTTTCTTGCATTGATAGAGTCAGTGAAATCCCAATCCCAATTAGATTCACAACATGCAATGAAATAAAGATTAATCTTTTTATATCATTAAGCAAATGAGTCACAATGAGATATTATTGCAAATCATTAAGCATATAATAGATATGTAAGTATTGAAAATGGGAAAATCTCTTTTCCTATGTTGAAAATGTAATTTGTACTAAGCATTTTGGTAAAGTCTTCCATTAACTACTTAATTTTAAAAATTATTGACTGTGATGCAACAGACACTTGTGTACATATCTTGGAAAAAATCTTGAACCTGAGTTCTAGGAGAAATTTAATGGAATATTTGCAGTAGCTCTGTTGGTAACTTAAAGACACAAAATTAGAATCTAAAAAAAAAAAAGCATGTAAATTAAGGATAAAATCAGGGTTGGTTAGCTTACTGAACATAGGGTGTTTGTAGACATATTGGGGCCCTTACTTAAATGTGCCCTATACTTGGTTTAATACTCTCCTGTCAGCATCTTAAAATGCTTAATAATTTTTAAACTACGGCCTTCACAATTTCATTTTGAATTGGGCTTTACCGACTGAATATCCAGTCCTGGGTAGAACTGAAAAATAATCAATGTGCTTACACAGTGGATTTTTATAGCAATGAAAATAAATGTACCAGAGCATTGTGAATCATTTTGGTTATATTTCACAAATGAACATACCCAATATGAATTCACTTTTATAAATATATAAAACAGGAAAAAATAAATATATTTAAAGGATGCACAAACAGAATAAAATGGAATAAGATAAATTAATCATATAAGTCAATATACTGTTTACATCTAAGGACCAGAGAAGGATATATGATTTACGCAGGCAGCTTCCAGATCTTTGGACTACTTATTCTTAATGCAAATTATGGTTAAATTGTTTTAACTGATTTCCTACATCTTATTTATACACTTTATTCTGTATATGATTTAGTAAAAAATTAAAGTGAAACAAAATCTGTGTTGACTAACACTAAATGTCATGCACCCATGAAATTGTGCGGTATCTCTCAATCAAGTTGGAGTAAAAGCCATGTTGAATTTAAAAAGAATGCATGGTTAAGACATATGAAGCATGATTTAGCATAGCAGGGATTTTTAAAAATTGTACACAGTCTCCTAAATGATTCCTTCAAGCTGAATTCTTCAATTAGTATATTTTAAGCAGTGATTTGGGAAGTATAATATTTGTTTTTGGGGAAAGAATGTTGAAGGATTTTTTTTTTTAGTTTAATATTTCAGAATGGAGAAAATTCAGCAGATTTTAGGCAAAGACTTAGGTACTAAAACAAAGTCATTTGAATAAAATATACCTGCAATATGCCTTGGACTTGTGGTTGCCAACTTTCATTTTTCTCTACCAGTATGCTGGAGAACATTATTCTGTTTCTCAGGATGTTAAAATCGCCATAGTGAAGTAATAACATTTTCGAAGAGATCCTAGCAGAATAAGCATAGAACAGGAGTAAAACTAATGTTGGCTAACTGGGTGTGGTGGTGTTAGCTTGTAACCCCAGAATTTGGGAGGCTGAGACAGGAAGACCACTGTTTGTGAACAGCCTCAGCTGCTTAGGGAGACCCTTTGTAACTCAGTGTGACTCTGTTTCAAAATAAATAATTATAAAAGAGGGCTCAGAGGTAAAATGCCCCTGGGTTCTATCCGTAGTACAAAAAAAAAAAAAAAAAAGGAAAAGAAAAGAAAAACTATCGGCTATAGCTAGTTTGGGGACCCATAATTAGATTCTTTATCTACCTAAGTTTCCCCAGGATGGAATTATTTGCCTGAAAACCATGTCCAGTTAACTAGGCATCTAATGATAACAAATGCAATCAAGAAACTCCTACCTTGTCAACTACTTTAAGAGAGGAATTTATGTAGTGTAAAGCCACATCAAAATGTCATACCACAGGATACTAGCAAAATAAGTGTAGAAACATTGAAGATATAAATGAAGCTATGGTAATTTGAACTATTTATAATTCTAGCTACAGGGCTTTTATAATTACTGGTCTTAACCATCCTAACTTCATGCAACAGTCTATGGTTTGGCAAACAGACCCCATTATCTATTCCCAACCTTCATATTTTCCTAGAGCATTACTAGGGATTACTGACCAGAAAGGTAAAGATCTTGAAAATAATCAGGATAAAAACTAATCACTTTATAAATTGAATTTACTGGCTGAATTTTATTAATCGAAATATTTATGTCCAAATCCTCTACTGAGAAAAGGCAACTAGTTAAAATCAACATATTTTACCTACTACTTCTAGGATATGCCAATAGTAAATTGTGTTGCACTGGTGTCAGAGAAATCATGTTTTCCTCTAAAAGCTGTCACATAACTTTCAAAATAAACCCTTGGAAGTTACATTTGCATTCATCTGACAGTAGCATTTATAATATGTGAATACCCTGAGCAAAATTTCCTGTCTGCCAACTTAGTAATTTACCTTTCATAAACTTAGTTTCACATCAGATATTGTAATGCCTTTTGCCATCCATTATAACTTCCGTTAAGAGGCATATTCTTTTCTGGATTGTGTCAAGCATCTCTGCAATCTCACTTTAACCTGAACATAATACTCAAATATATTATAACATAACATGATTTGCAGAATGTCAAATTAATTTCTGCCTGCAAATATTCTAACCCTTCCAACTTGATCTAAAATCTTTCTCTCTCAAGGTCTCTCTACCGTGTTAGAGAAAAAGAAGTACATTATCTGTAAGGTCATTTTCTGAACAAAAATGCGCCCTAAGAACTGCAAATGGGTTTCCTTATTGTTCTCTAAATATTCCAATTGAATTCTAAAAGGGACATTATTTTCATTCATTTATTAATTAGCGTTTGAAAACTGAAAGAAATTTTTGAGCAAGACATTTTCCAGAAAACCAGTGTTCTCCTGTGGAGCCCGAGTTTTCTTAACTATAAAGTAGAGAGGGAGAATGCAATGCTGAGATAAGGATGCCTGTCTCTGAAGGATAATGGCACAAAGCAAGAGCCATTAAGAAGAGAAAAGACAAATTTTCATTTCTGTATCTAAACAATTCAATTCAACCAACTACCAAAGTTTAAGAAGCATCATAAAATTATTTTTAATGTTTAACCATTCCTACCTTGTGACATAACTTCAAATGAAAGATTGGTATAATATCTAGAAATTTCTAGTTTTTAATTAGTGATAAATTAACATGTATAATTATCTCCATAATTAATTTTTAAAATCTATAACAATTTTAAATATTTCTTAAAATTTTACTGTCCTATAATTCAGTGTTATTTTGAGATGATAAAGTTTTACAAAGAAGAGAGTCTATTCTTCCAGGCTAGAATCTACAGATGTGATCATGAATCATTCCTGCCCTCTCAATAAACTCACTTCTCAGGGTCAATGCATTTAGTTTAGGATTGAAAATATTACTCAAGTTGAGGTCAATCAGCAACCTCTCTGATAATTTTTAAGGCTACTGGAAAAGACTTGAAGCTGATTTAAGTATTGTTGACCTCCTAGAGAATAAGTCTGAGGCTAATGGGATAATTTTTTATTATAATTATATAATATATATTTATTTATATTTATATGTGTGTCTGTATATTTATGAATAAAAAGCACTATTTTAACCAAAAGCATACAATTCAGTATTTTTTAATTCACAATTTTGGGACAGTATTTTTTAATCTATTTCCAAAACTTTTTATTGCCCCCAAATAAATTTTTATTAGGCAATACATCCACATTTTTCCAGATATCCTATTTCTCTTTCTGAATTAGACCATTTGATATATTACTTACAATTTTAATATTACAATGTTTGGCCTTGTACATCTGGCCTACTACCCTTAGCATAATGTTTTTAGTTGTTCATCATTCATCCAAACATGATCCCTCTGTATTACTTTGTATTGTATTATATATAATAATATTTCATTGTATATATACATAGTATTCTCCCATATCTGCAGTTTTAATTTCAATGCTTCATTTACTTACCTCAGGAAAAATATTAAATGGAAAATTCCAGAAGTAAACAATTCATGTGCCTCAAATTGTATATTATTTTGAGTAGTATGATAACATATGATGCTAACCAGATCATTTCAATTTAGAACATGTATAATAATTTTATCCAACACACATATGCTATCTATGCTATCTATCTACTAGTCATCTAAAAACTACAGATTGCCTGTCAAGGTATCACAGTACTTGTGCTCAAGTAACCCTTGTTTTATTTTAAAATCATCCAAGGCACAAAAGTAATGATGATGACAACTCGAATATGCCAAACAGGGGTAAAGTGCTTCTTCTAAGGGTAAAGGTGAAAGTTCAATATGGTATTTTGAGAAAGACTATATTCTAAGAACTTTTATTATGGTGCACAGTTATAATTATTTCATTTTATTAATATTGCTGTTATTGTTTATTAATATTGCTGTTAATCTCTATGTGCCATATATCCATACTATACTTAATCATAAGTTTTCATAAAGACAAATATATACGTCAGGTGTGGTGGCACATGCTTATAATCCCAGTACTTGGGAGGTTGAGGAAGGAGGATCACAGGTTTACAGCCAGCCTCATCTACTTAGTGGGGGCCTCCACAACTTAGTGAGACCCTTGTTTCAAAATAAAGAATAAAAAATAGGGCTAGGGGTGTAGCTCAGAGGTAGAATGCACACACACATTTGCAGATAATATATATATGTATTATCTGCAGTTTCAAGCACTCCCTGAGGACCTTGGGACATAGCACCCTGGTTAAAAGGAGGACTACTATACCACATTATGTCTAACTATTCACTTGTTGATAGACATTTGGGTTGCTTTTATCTTTAGGCTCATATGAAAATATTACAATGCACAGAAAGTGAAGGGTCATATATTTTCTTTAATATGCAAATATGCACAAGCTTGGAAGTAATTGAAATACCACCCAATAATGGAGAAGAAACCTCTGTGTAGCCAGGGAGGCAGGGTTGGGGAGAAAGGAGACTAGGTTTATTAATGGAAATACTACTATCAACTATGTATATACATGTGAATATGCCAATGTCAATCTGGGTACTCTGTATTGAGAAGAAAGGAAATGGGGAGGTAGGAGGGGCACAAAGTGCTGTGTGCATATATGTCACTGTCAATATGATTTACATCATGATATGAGAATATAATGCACCAATAAAAGCATAAACAAAAAAAATTTTATAGTGAATTCTTGCATACAAATCAGAGTCCATGCTTTGAATTATTTTGATTATATATCTAGGAGTAAAATTTATAAATCATATGATGATTCTATAGCTTATTAAAACAACCAATTTGTTTTCCTCAACTACTGCATTATTTTACATCTCCCACCATATGAGAGTCTTTATCTGTTCATAACTGTCTTATCTTAATATATACCCTTTTATCAGTATATGATTATGTTTTGTGTCTTTGGTAAAAGCCTTTGGCTTAAGGTCTATTTTCTCTAATATTAACATTGCCATTTAGGCTCACTTTATTTGCAAGAAATATTTGTTTAATCATTTCAGTTAATTTCCATCTTTTAATTTAAATTGAGTCTCTTAAACACTTCATAGAGCTGTACAATGTTTTTGGTTTCTATTATGCCAATTTCATTTTTGCATACAAATATTTTGTATACTAAGCTTGCATACTAACCTTTTTGGAAAGTTTAATCAATTTGCATTGGAAGTAAGGATAATAAGTTAGGTGTGGTGGCTCACACTTGCTTGTAGTCCCAGCATGCTGGAGGCTGAAACAGGAAGAGCTTAGTTTGCAGACAGCTTCAGCTACTTCCTCAGCTACTTAGTGAGGCCCTGTTTCAAAATAAAGAATAAAAAATAAGACTGGGGGTATAGCTCAGAAGAATGCCCCTGGGTTCCATCCCCAGTAACGGAAAAGAAAGATAAATAAGGAAGGACTTATTCTCGCCATTTTGTATTTGTTTTATGTTTTAGAGCTTTTTAATTCCTCATTTTTCTCCATTACTACCTTTTGTTGTGTTTAGCTGATTTTTGATAATAAAATATTTTTTCTTCTCATTTTCTTTTGTGTATATTTTTAGATATTTTTGTTGATGTTACCATGGATATAACATTCAACATTCTGAACTTTATAAGAATTTAATTTTAATTAATAACAACACTTCGATTGCATATGAAAATCTTCCCCTATACAGTTCCACTTTTCTATCATTTTTTCACAAATTACATTTATCTTCTATATGAACAATAACATATTTATAGTTATTTATGTCTCCATATTTTAAATATATAGAAGATAAAGTGGGATAAAGAACAAAAAATATAATACAGGATTATACTTGTGCTCAAGTATTTAACGTCATTGGAGAACTTGAATTTTTTCATATGGCTTTTAGTTATAATATAATTTCTTTTTATTTGAGTCTAAGGCATTTTCTTTTTCTTTTTCTTTTTTTAGGCCAGGTCTCATTGTTCATATGGGGATGTCTTAATTTCTCTCAATTTTGATGAACAGATTTGCTAGATATAGAAATTTTGGTTTTCAGTTTGGTTTTTCTTTCAATATTTTAAATACATCATCCTATTTTATTCTGATCTCCATGGATTGATGAGATATCTACCATTAAGCTCACATGTATAATGTATTACTATTTTTCTAAAGATGTTTTATGTAGGGCAGAGGTTTAGTCATAGTGTTAAAACGTTGAAAACAGTCTGGTACAAGTATTATTTCTTGCTTACATATATTTTTGTTTGTTTTTACTCAGTATTTTTATCATCAGAGCCCCAGTTATGCGTGTAAGAAACATCTCAAATATCCTCAGTTTGAAAGGACTACATATTTGTAACTTTTCCACTTGCCATGCCTTGGGAAGGACCAAGTAGACCATCAAAGTAATGTTCTAAATTATGTCTTATCAAAAATATATTACTTTGTCTTGATTATAGTTTTTATTTAATTATTAAGACTTCAAAATCAAGAGCTAAATGTTGAACTAGGGAAGTGCTAAAGACTTATTTTAGTTTTGTAAATAAGAATATATGCTTGGAATAGGATGACTGTAGGTAATAATAATGCACTGTGTATTTCAGAAAAATTTTAGAAGGTTTACTTGAGATGATTTTATAATATATATATATATATATATATATATATATATATATAGAGAGAGAGAGAGAGAGAGAGAGGAGAGAGAGAGAAGAGAATAATGATATATATATATATATATATATATCTCATCTTTGTATATATATATATATATACATATATATATATATCATCTTTGTATATATATATACAGAGAGAGAGAGAGAGAGAGAGAGAGAGAGAGAGATGACAACATAGACCTAATGTTAAAGGATAAAAAATATACAAATGGAAAATTTAATAATAATAAATTGGTTAATTTATTAGAGAAGAAATAAAAATTACAAATATGTGTACCTAACATGACAGTAACTAAATATAAAATTAGTACATAATGAGAAAGAAATGTATAAAGAACAAGGAACTTCAATATTCTAATTTGAACAAATAATGAATCAGAAAATCAGAAAATAAGTAAGAAAACATTGAACTTGGACAGTGATTTACACCAAATCTATCTGAAAGACATATTCAGAACATTTTATCCAACAACAGAAGGATACACATTCTTTCCAAGTGCACATGGAACACTCTCTACCATAGATTATGTGTTAGATCACAAAACAAGTTATAAAATGTTTCAAAAGCTTGGAAGTATAGCATGTGTTTTCTGATTGAAACAAAACTCTAAAACTAGAAAACAAAAGTAGGAATTTAAAAAAAATTCACAAATATGTTTAATTTACAGAATTTCTTTCTGAATAATGCATATATCAAAAAAGGCAAGAGGCATTAAAAGAGTTTGAAGTAAAGGAAAATGGAAATAATATGCCAAAACACAGGAGGCCCAAGGATAGCAGTCCTAAGAGGGTTGTGTACAGTAAGACATGCCTGTGGTAGCAAAGAAGATCTCAATTAAACAATATAATGCTATACCAAAATGAACCAGAAAATTAGAACAACCTCAGTCCAAAGATGGTACAGGGAAGAGAATGATGATGACAAGAGCAAAAATTTTAAAATAGAGACTAGCTAAAGACTAGAAGAGACCAAAAAAAAAAAAAAAATTAAGAGGTTCAGATTTTGCAAAAGATAAAATTGGTTACCCAGAATTATTAAGAAAAAACATGAAAAAATTCAAATAATATCTGAAATTAAAGAGAATAAATTACAACTAATGCCATAAAAATACACCCTGCTATCACCTTCTTCTCCCTTGCACATGCTAGAAAAACCAGTAGTAATGCCTTTACATATTGTCAAAGCATGCCTTGAAATGTTTACTTCCTCTGTGGTCCTTTTTTCTTCTTCAACTAACTAGGTTGAGTCTCACTAGGTTAATGAGAGTCTCACTGTTTTCTGAGGCTGTCCTCAAACCTGCAATTCTCCTCTCTCAGCTTCCCAAGAACTGGAGACTCCAGATGGAAGGAAACTGTCAGGACTGTATTGTAAGTTGACCTATTGTAAATCCTATAATTTAGAGAGACTTCCTACCAGCCTCTGACATGTCCTCCCACAGAAAATCATAAAATTTAAACTCAGAGCATAAGTATTGATGATGGAATGTTGCTTTCTGGTTTTCATGACAATTTCCAGCCAGGCTAATAAGTAGCTAAATAAGAAATGGAGTATCAAGAGGCCCTTCCTTCTACTTTCATCTTAGAAAATACATGTTTACTAAATACACTGTATCTATTTTTGAGATGATGAATAGGTGCTAAAATGACATTTACAAATATTATGTAAGACTTTATGCTTGTTAAAATTACTAGTCTTAAAATTGAATTTGTGAGTCATTGTTCTGGATATGTAGCATAATATTTGGATATTATGTTATCATTAATTACATAACAAGCTACTTAGGAGTAAAAGTAAATAACTGGCTAATGAATTTTGTCTAAGTCATTAAAGCAGAATTAGCCCTCATATCTCATAAGTAACTTAGTTACCTAAAAACTTTATGACTGCACATAAAAAACTAATTTGTTGCATATTATTTTATTAGGAATCACCACTATTAGTGTAATATAATAATATATCCTGGAGATAATTTTCTTGTTCATGATAATATGTGAGCTTGTCTACCTGTGTAATTCATTACAACTACCCTTTTATTTTACTTACATACTTCTCATATTCAGGATATTTTTTCTAAACCATAGCAAATAAATACTCTCTGAATTAGACAATATAGATTTTACATGAATATATATTGTAAGTGTAATTAAATTTTCTTGTCATTTTTAAATAGCTAGTAAAAGAAAGATTACTTAAATAATGTATTTCTATGTTTTAAAATTTTAAATTCTTTGCCTATTTAAAGAAGATGAATAGGAAAGTATTGTACTGAGACTTTTGTTTTACTATTTAAAATTTTTCAATAACTCATGCATTATGTATATAATCTTCACTACTTTTCAAAGAACAGAATATGAATATTTAAATATAAATATGCTCCATTAGTAATTTTCTCTTTCTTTACTAAGTAATAGCATTATGGGTTAGCACCAACATAATATTAAATGACAGTCACTGATATTAACACTTTACCTGTATTAACAAACTTAATATAATAACAACTATTTCAGATGAGAAAATTGAGGTATAATGAAATTCCATAATATGGCCCCAAACACACATCTAGAAGGACAGTGATTTGAGTTAATTTAGGCAGTGAAATCTGAGCTCTCAATTAGAATGGCTTCTAAACCCAATGGTACCCTTTGCCTCAAGCATAGGAGGCCTACATTCTATCTAACATCTCTGAGGCACTGGGATTCATTGACTTGTCTCAGTTATCACATGAATGAGCTTAGAATTAGTCCCTTCCAAATTCAAGCCTCTAAAGGAGATACAACCCTGAGGCTCACTTAGATTATGGATTTAGTCTATTATGGCTGTGCATGCCTTTAATCTTTGTACTTGGTAGGCTGAGACAGGAGAATTTCAGGTTCATGGCAAGCCTCGGAAATTTAGCGAGGCCCTCAACAACTTCGTGAGATTCCATTTCAAAATTAAAAAAAATAAAATTGGGAAGGGGTGACAACTCAGAGGCAGAATGCTTATAGGTTCCATTCCATCACACATAAACACACAAAGAAGTTAGATTGCAATTTTTTCATAGATCTTGAGGACTAGAAAAACTGTGCCAAAGTTCCTGATGGATAGAAAATCTGAGATAAAAATGTGTGTTCTTGTAGGACATGATGATTGGGGGTAATAGTTTATATTGAAATAGATAGCATAAAATGTAGGACCTGGTTGTGTAAACTAGTTATAGGTTGAGAAGAGGTTTCTTAGGTGGATTTCCATAGGTATATATCTACAAATATTCTCTCCTAATAAACCATTAAGACAATTATTCAACTAACACATCCAACATACAAAGAAAGGGCCAGAATAGGATAGTTAATATAAAGAGTTTTGTTCATTAAAAAGGAAATGGGATGCACAAAGGAGTCACTTATCCATCCCAATTTTGGAACTCAGTGAAGTTTGTGTTGGAATTCTTATAATTAGGTCTTAAGCTGAGTGAATTAATTATCTACAATTTTAAACTTTACCTTTTTCTGAGCTATTTGTTTTGCTCTTTGATCCACCTTTCCTTTAATTTTTTAATATTTTTATTGGTGCATTGTAATCATACATCATATTGGAATACAAGACTTGAGAGGATATATAAGCACACATCATCCAATTAGCCCTCATCCAATCCCCATCCCATTCCCTTACCCTCCCTCGATCCCATGCTTGATTGGTGATTATCTTTGATACATTTGTTTACATACCTACTGAGTTTTAAAGAGGTTCCATCCTCCCCCATCCCATCCCCTCTGATTGGTCACCTTAATTGCTTCTCTATAGGGCCCTTTCTACAACTCGACCTCCTCCTTTTACCCCTTTCCTCCTAGGTTTGCTAATTAGGGGAAGCATCTGGTTTTTGTTTTCTGTGCTATTTCTCTGTGCATGCCGCATTGTAAGTTCTGATCTCACTCTTGACGGCCCCAATAGTAGCCTGGACACCCGGAGGACTCAAGTCCTGACCTCACAGCCTCCAACAACAGTCTTGCCTCATGACAGGCTCCAATCCCTGCCTTGCTGGCCCTGGCACCGGCCTTACCATTTGGCACGCTCCAAACCCGGCCTTGGAGGCACCAACACCAACCTTGCCTCATGGCAGGCTCCAATCCCAGCCTCTCTGTCCCTGGCACCATCCTAATCCCTCAGCAGGCTCCGATCCCAGCCTCGGAGGCCCCAGCACTGGCCTTGCCTCACAGTAGGCTTCAATCCAGGCCTCAGAGGTCCCAGCACCAGCCTTGTCCACAGCAGGCTCCAATCCCGGCCTCGCTGGCCCCAGCACCAGCTTAACCCCTTGGCAGGCTCTGATCCAGGCATCGGGGCCCCCGCACCGACCGTGCCTCATGGCAGGCTCCGATCCTGGCCTTGCTGTCCCCATCACCAGCCTAACCCCTCGGCAGGCTCTGATCAGGCTCCAATCCTGGCCTGGCTGTCCCTATCACCAGCCTAACCCCTTGGCAGGCTCTGATCCCGGCCTCTGAGGCCCCAGCACTGGCCTTGTCTCATGGCATGTTCCAATCTGGGCCTCGCTGAACGTGGCACCAGCCTAACCCCTCAGCAGGCTCCTATCTTGGCTTCGGAGGCCCAAGCATGGGGCTTGCCTAACGACAGGCTCTGATCCCATCCAGGCTATCCCCATCACCAGCCTCACCCCTTGACAGGCTCTGATCCGAGTACCCTCTTCACCCAGCAGGTTGTCCCACATTTTCGAGGGTGCGTGGTGGTAGCATTCTGCCTCTGGGGTTATTTCTTCAAAAGTTCCAGGTGTATTGCATCAGATCTCTGCCTCCCCTGAGTACTGGCCACTGTCATTGCTACTGCCTCCACCATTTCAAATCTTTCCCAAGCTCTTTTTCCACACTGCATGTTGTCTGGTGTTCCTAAGGATGCGCGACTGTAGCATTCGACCTTTGGGGTAATTTCTCCAGAAGATAAGGTTGGTAGGATCAGATTTTTGCCTCTCTCAAATACCAGCCTCCACAGCCATCACCGCAACCGATTCCAACACTGCCTTCCTTCTAGGTCTCCGCTAAATTCTCTCCTTACAGGTGATGTCGAGGGTTCTTAAGGATGTAAAGAAGCAGTCCCTCGCAGGGAATTTTTCCAAAAGTTCCAGTTCAGTTGGATATGTTTTGTCTGCATCTCCAGTATCCTGGCTGCCACCACGGCCATCTTAACCCCTCTCCAGTATTTTTCTTTTTCTTTTCATTTTTTTTTTTTAAATAAGAAAAGACAGTATGTGTGGTTTGAGGAGGTTGTGGGATCAGGCACTCAGTAGCAATGATTTTTTTCTTTCCTCCCTTCCAAGAGTGGAGTTGGAGTCCAACAGCCTCACAGCACAGAGCAGAATATGCTGTTCTAAGTGCACCATGGCCTGGCACAGCACAGTAGTGCTGGGTTCTTCTGTACCCGCAGCTGGGCTTCCTGTTTGTTACCGGGCCTCCCGGTACTCGGTTTGGCCTCCTGCCTGGCACCATGCCTTCCTGGGGGTTGACTGGGCCACCCTCCTTTAATTTTTTAATAAAAGGCAGCACATGCTTTGCAGATGAGTAATTTTCTCATCAGCTTCCTGTTCTTAGATTTGTGAGAGTTAAGCCCCCTGTTTGTTTTGTAGTGTTACTTCCATTTCTGTCTACACAAATACTTTTTCTACTGAAATAGACACTTTGGTCTTCTATCATTTTGCAACCTATTCCATGGAAAAGGTTTCTTAGTTTCAATACTATTGCTATTTATGTTTGGGGCTGGATATGGCCTTGTTCTGCTTGGGGGCCAGTTGTATCCATTGTACAGTGTTTGCCAACATCTCTGATATCTGTCCATTATAAATGATTTCCAATTTATATCCAATTGAGCCATGATAAATCCATCATGTTGAAAATATCATAATTAAAACATGCATTTGAGATACCTAACCTAACGAACACACCATCTTAGCAACACAATACACTGGGGAATACATCACTTTTACCATTGTGATTGTGTGGCTTACAGGGAGTTTGTGGTAATATGCCATGGCCTAGCATCTTAAGAGTATCACACAGCATATCTCTAGCACAGGAAAGGGCAAAATTCAAAATTGTAAAGAGAATTTTTCCTTCACGTATATTATTTTCATACCAAGCTATCTTTTTATAAAATAAGCCAAAATATCATAAGTGAAATAGTTCAGTAATAGAAGAAAAATATTGTATGGTTCTATTTTTATCAGGTATCTAAAATAATCATACTCAGAAAACAGAATAAAATGGTACTTGCCAGGGGGTGGGGAGGGAAAAATGAAAATCAGTAAGTCTACATATATAAAATTCTAGTAGTGCAAGATAAGTTCAATTGATCTGCTGGACTTCATTGTGCCTACAGTTACCTATACTCAGTAGTGCTCTAAATGACTTGCTAAACAGTTATGCTAAGTTGTTTTGACCTCAAAGAAAGAAAGGAAGGAACAAGGAAGAAAGGGAGAGAATGTTATCAATACAGAATCAATACAGAATACATGAGCAAGTTTTTGGTTTCTGGAGTCTAAAATTCTATTATTTTTCTGCAGTTTAATAATATGACTTATTTTTAAAATGCAGACTGTAAATATAGTACACAAAGTAAAAATATTAAATATGATTGGATCCCTTAAAAGTGCATGCGTGCTCACACACACACACACACACACACACACACACATATATATATATATATATATATATATATATATATATATATTATGAAAGTTAATCTATGTAAATAAATAACTTTGGAAAGGAAACTATAAAATATTCCTACAATCTAACAGTCAGTACACTTTAGAAAATAAATTATGAAAAAATCCTGGGCCTTAAATCTTATGAAATGTCACAATATTTTTATGTAATATATTTTATTGACTTTTGAATGAAATTTCCATATTTCTATCAGTTTGGGCATATATTGAGTTGAAGTAAGATTGTGACTTATACTTTTTATCAATTGGTGCATTGATCATAACATATTGCCCATTTTTATTCAAAGACAGCTATACTAAACCCTAAGTAGGATTAAATAAAAACCAGACAACCTTGAAGGTGGAAGGAGCAAAATTCTCTAAGAGAGGACTAAGAAAATTGGATTCAACCTAATGGACTGGTAAAATACTTAAGTGAAAGTAAAATTCTTTGAGATGTCATCTCAAAGGGATTAGTCAAATTGTTTGGGGTGCTCACTGTTTTAGGATATAAACTCAAGTTTCTAAGATTGTTTTAACCTACTGCTAGAATAATATTTAACTTTATCATAACTTGCTATTATGTGTCTAAAATCTAAAGAAAATTGATAGGTTTTAAATAAAATGTGCAGACACAAAATATTAAACATAAATTTATTTCAAGAAATGATAGATGAACTCAATTATAAAATGTAATTATATTTTAAAATATGCCAATTATTATAAACAGTGATTTAGCTTTTTGTTGTTAACCTAGTAAAATGAATACTACTTGCTAGTGTATCAGAAGGCAGAACATATCTGTGTATTTTCCTATCAGTGTACTGAACTTCAGCCTTCAATAGAATCTTACACCTTCAATAGGAAGGTGATAAAATTCAGTGAAGCATGTATGTGCCAAGGTAGTATTATTACTGAGCAATAGAGGAAAAAGTTCTTTTATGACTACTTATAAGTAACTATAAATTTATAGCATATTTTCTTTGATAATTTCCATATAATGTATGTTAGAAATTGTGTTTTTTAACTCAGTTAAATTATTTTTGGTATACATTATATATCCTCTACAATAATTTTTATGGAATATTATTTAAATAATTAATGACAAGTATAAAAAACCTCAATATTGATAAAGTGAATTTTTGTTCTGTAAGAACAAATTTGTTGGAATACAACTATGTTAATCTACTCTCTCTTCACATGGTAAAGTCAAACAAATTATTTAATCAGTCTAACATAACTCACTGTAATATGTAAGATAATAATAAATAAAGTGTATCATTTGGTATTGATCAGGGAAATTACCCATGCAGAATGCAGATAACAGCATTTTTACACATCCCTTTAATAGCAATGCCAGTAACACATAAATGACATTTCAACAGCTCTGCAGAGGCTCTTTCATAAGAAGCAGAAATGATGTACTAATAAGAGCTTGCTCTTTTAAAAGATGAATTAGATGGCAATTCCTGTGATTATATCATAATGATTAACTTAAGTGAATATAATGAGGCATGTAGTGAATACTGAATATTATTTTTAGAATAAATGGATTACCCTCATCTACTTTGATCTCAATATATTCAGAATGTACTTGGCTAACACTGTGTGTGATATCAGATATCAAAATATTCTGGCATCATATGAAACAAACACGAAAACTCTAAAATAAATGTTTGCTGGTATATTCATTAAGGTTTCCAAAGCAAACAGGTGTCTTATTCTCCAGCAGTTCTCCTCTCCACTTCATCTTATTGAATCACCTTTCTTAAGACAAAGGCCGGTTTATACACATGAACTAAAAAAGCAGACCATCCTTAGTTTTTATTTCAGTGACAGGCAGGTTGTCACTTGGCTAATTTGGTTATGGGAATCAGCAACAATTTTAAAGATTATGTATATATGTATTTTCAGCTTGAATGATAGAATTATATGGATTTATCATGTATAACATAACATATTAAAGTATATATGCATTGTAAAATAACTAAATCTAGTTGAGTAGCATTTTCAATACCTCACTCAGTTATCATTTTGTAATGAGAACATTTTAAATTTATTCAGTATTTTATAATGATATATTAATAACTACAGTCACTATGTTGTACAATAAAATTTTTAACTTATTCTTCCTATCTAGGTTAAATTTTATACACCTTGACCAATATCTCTTCATCTTTCCCCCCAAATACTCCACCTTCTGGTAACCACAATTCTACTGTGAGATCAATATTTTAGGTTTTATGTATGAGAGAAATAATATAGTACTTTTCATTCTGTTCCTGGCCCATTACTCTTAACATAATGTCCTCTAGGTTAATCATCTTGTAACAAATGGCATGATATTATTTTCTAGTGTCCTAGTAGAATTTTGTTATGGAAAAATACAAAATTTTCTTTATTGATACATTCATTGATGGATATTTAGTTTGGTTTGATATTTGGCTATTAAATAAATGTGGGAGTGGCTATATATCTTTGACATACTAATTTAATTTGCTTAGGTTATACATACACACACAGAATTTGTTGGATAATATAAAGCCTCTGTGTGTGTGTGTGTGTGTGTGTGTGTGTGTGTGTGTGTGTGTGTCTGGATTAAAACCAGGGGCATTCTTAAGTAGCTACAATATTAATCATTTGCTCCTGATTGTTTTTGTGAGGCATTCCAGTGATAATACCATTCCTGTAGAGCAAGGTTTAAGAGAAGTCAAATAATGACATGTCCTGAGAATGAAGCTTTTCAGAATAAGACAAAAATATAGTAAAAAATTCTCAATATTTTTGAGAACACTTCAGACTTTGCTACCTCTTCCAGTGCCTTCTACATTTCGTGTTTTATTAGCAACTGTAGTTATTAGATTATAATTGTTTGAGTCAATAATGAATCTAGTAGAACATATTTAAAGTTAACAGCATTGTTTTTATTAATTTAAAAGTTATTGGGCTGGACGTGGTGACACATGCTTGTAATCCCAGTACTTGGGAGGCTGAGACAGGAAGATCCTCAGTTTTGTAGCCAGCCTCAGCTATTTAGTGAGGCCCTCTGCAACTTAATGATATTATGTTTCAAAATAAAGAATAAAAAAACAGGGCTGAGGCTGTGTCTCAGAGGTAGAATGCCCCTGGGTTCACTTCCCAGTTCTGCAAAACAAAGTAAAACAAAAGTAAGTTTATGTTCAAATTTATTTTTAAAGTCTTAATATGATTACCAATTTTTAAAAAAATTTTGGTGGTACTGGGGGTGGAACCCAGGGACCTTCTCTGGGCTACACTCCCTGACCTATTTCATATTTTATTTGGAAACAGGGTCTTTTAAACAAGCTGACGCTGGCTTCGAACCTGCATGATCCTCCTGTCTCAGCCCACCAAGCTCGAGGATTACAAACGTGCACAACCACACCCAGCCCAATTTTTCAATTTTTGTATTTGTACTGTTTGAAAGATAATTGTCATGCATTCCACACATTGCTAATATTCTGTATGAAAACTTGCTTCCCAAAATGCTTATTTTAATTTAGTTTTTTACTATTCATATGCAATTGTTTCCCTTTACCTAAGGATATGAAAGAAGTTAATTCTTAAAGACCGTAAGAATATAAATCTACTTGTCTATCCCTGAATGTCTAACTAATCATAAAATCTTGACATTAGTGAAAATTATATAATTAATTTGGATTAACCATGTTTTATCAGTTTTGACATATTAAAGAGCACAGTAAACCTAAAGTCACCAAGTGGGCATTTAAACCTTAGGGAAATATTTTTTCTTCTCAGATTCTATGTTCTGAGCTTCTGTGTATGTAATAACATGACTGTGAGACTCAAGAATCAAGTTATATACAAAATGCTATTCACCTATTATCTGACACTATTCTACATGTTATATATTCTGAAACATGTTTTTAAGAAACATTTTGTTGGAAACTTATCATCTTCCAAATCAAATAATATAGCTCAAAGCATTATTATAGTTTAGTGAAAAAACTATATTGTGCCCTTAGGAAAGGATAACTAGGAAGTGATGTAAAATGACTTACAACACATGTAACTTTTTACTCTACTATTCAGTAGAGAAGAAAACTTCATTCATCCTTGACAATGGAGAGTAGATGGGCAAGCATTTATCAGCATTTACAGACATTTTCTAGGCAAAAATGATAATGTTTTTCCTCTGCTGATTCTGAATATTTCAAGCATAATTTTACTCTAAAACTTTTTAAGTTTTGTTCATGGTTGGAATGAAATATTCCCTCAAAACTTCGATATTTCCTCTAAACACTCACCTAACATCCATTCTTGACTTCTGGCTTATGATGATCAAAATCCTACTGTTTAGATGACCATATGGCCACATATAATAAATATCTATTCACCTTCTTACACCATTCTTATAAATCTGAGTTTACAAAAATTATCTTAGTCATCTTTCTTTAACTATCAGAATTTTGGGAAACATTTTAGTTGCTATTTTTCATTCCATGACTATTATATATTTTAATATTCTCTATCATAGGGATTCTGTATATAAATTGTTTTCCTCCAGTAAAATATATGCATGGGAGTTTGGGGATTTTGAAGTTGAGTTTTAAATTATCTGCTATAGTTTGGACCTGTAATATTTCCCAAGGGTTCATGTGTTGAAGGCTTGCTTAACAGCTGGTAGTGCTGCAGAGAGGTGGTAAAAACATTAGGAGATGCGCCCTAGTTATAATATGTGGATCACAAGGAACATGACTTGGAAGCATACATCTTGTCCCTGGACCCTTCCTCTCCTTTGCTTTGCTTCCAGTTGTCCTGAGGTAGGCTGCTTTCCTTGTCCCTGCTCTTTTCTCCTTGATGTTCTTTCTAATCACAAGCTTAGACACAATGGAGCCATGCAACTAAAGGTTGAAACCTCTGAAGCTGTGAGCCAAAATTCCTCTTTCCTCTTTAAAGTATTTTTGTTGTTGTTATTTTGTCACAGTAAAGGAAATTTTATTGATATATCAGATATACCCTGAGGAGTATTTGCTAGCATATATATATATATAGCGTTAGTAAGGTATCTGTACAATCTTAAGCAAATTAAACTACAATATCACAATCCATTATTTAGTTATTACAAGTACAATCTAGGAGTAGAGTGCCATACTTATAAAATCCTATATAGCTGGGTTTCATTCAAGCACTGTTAAGTTCCAATGGTCATAGAAATGAAAAAGTTTATTTATAAGTGATACATGATTCTGATTTGTAGGTAGATATATAAAAATTTACTGTTGTTAAACCTTTGCAAAATATAGTTCTCATATTTACTCCAACCACTGCAATGATAAAAGAAACTAGACAAAAAAATAAGATGATTAACATCAGAACACGTACATTGAGAATAAATGACTTATTCACTCAGTTCTTGAATTTTCATAAAGTCTCAATTTTAGAAGTTGTTTCATCATCAGTGTGTTATAGTTCCAAAAGAATTAAAAACTACTTACATAAAATTACCTGATAAAACAATCAGTGTGTTTTTGGTACCTAAGGGAAAAATAGTATTAGCTATTCAGTTTCTATCAGCTATCTCCCAGAAATTCTCTGGAAAATTTTACTGTTGGAAATTTAAGCTTATTTATGCAGTAAAACATAGTTTGTATTCATGTTCTTGATCTCTTGCATGTATATGTAAGTATTTTCTTGACTTAACAGTAAGTAAAAGAAAATATAGCTAAGGATTATGCAATATAATAATCGTGGTTCATCTAAAATGTTTGATGTATTTAGTATTGGTCCTGCTTTAAATGTCTGAAATAAATGTTCTATATAAGCACCAATAAAATACATAAAGATACCATTTTAAGGTTAATGGTACAACTAAACACAACTATTTTATTTGTGAAGTTTAGGTTAAAAATAGTCTCTGATTTATAACTAGATATTGGAATTTGTGATAGTATATTCCATTGAACAAAAGGCAAAATATATTGCCCAACACCAATGTGTATGTGTGTATGTGTAAGTGTGTGCCAATGCATATGGATAACTGTGTGTTTCTATAATATACACAACATCCATATACACATAGTTAATTTAATGACTGAACTAACTTAAGGATGGCAGGGAACCAAAATAAATTAGTAAATCTTACAATCATTACCTCTTCTATTTTCAATCTATGAAAGATACCAAGACACTATTACTAAATTAACTAAATTGAAATTTAATTTATTTATATTTTCCATCCATAAAATGAGTGACAACTCCTGTGTCCTCTGTTTAGTTCATGGTCTTTTCCAAAGAAGATATTCTAAATAATCGTTTAATCCTTAAAATTTACAGAAAAATTATTTTCCACATGAAATACTCAAGACCTGTGAAATTATTAAATTAAATGAATACTTTATCTTTTTATATCATCAAAGTCAAAATATATTTTTCAGAAGAAATTATGAATTTATTATACAATTAGATGTTTGCTGGAAATTTTTCAGTTGTTCTAGAATGAACTAATAGGGCTTAAGTTGAGAAAAAAACAAAGATAATTATGCTAATGAATTATTAAGCTTAGAGAACTTCTTAGACTTTATAATGATGGGCTTAATTAACTCTTCTAATAAGCATTATATTCACCTGTCCTTAGGCCACAGCGAAGGAGGGCTTTGAAGAAATTATTATTTGTACTATGATGGGTAAACCTAGTGATTTCCTATTTGATGGTGATTTTACCCTTTTTCTCTTCTCAGACTCTAAGTGATTCAGTGTTTCTAAAAGACAGTTATTTAGAGATAATATGATTACTTTCCAGCATGAGTGGTAGATTTTGACTTTTTCATCCTAAGCTATGGCAATATTAGTTATGCTTTAGATAAAATCAAAGACTATTCAAAGATGTATGATCTATATTCACCTTAAAGGAAGTTACCCCCATATGATCTAGGTAATCCCAAAGTTGTCAACATTTTTGTTAGACTAATTCATAAAAATAACTTGTAAACATCACTGTATGTGTGTGTATTTGTGTCCCTATTTCCAATTAAATTTTATTTCCTATTGAAGAAAATAAAAATGGGCAAGTGAACTAAATAAACACTTCACAAAAGGAGAAATACAAATGGCCAATAAATGTATAAATATGCTCAACACCATGAGCAATAAGAGATCTGCATATCAAAACTACCTGTTTCCAAATAAAAATATAAAAATAGGTCTGGGAGTGTAGCCTGGAGGTAGAAGGGTTTCCAGGAACCCCAGTACCACTAAAAACAAATAAATATAAATAAATAAATAAATAAATAAATAAATAAATACTATATATATATATATATGTTGCAAAAGTCATGTTGTTCACAATAAATATGTATAATTTTTGTTAATTAAAAAATACTACCCTGAGATTTTATTTAACTCCAATTAGAATGATAATCATTAAAAACATAATTAACAACAAATCTTGATGAACTCTAAAAATTGTTGTTGGAACTGCAAGTTAGTGCAACCACTTTGAAAAACATAGAGGATCCTCAAAAGAATGAGAAGAAATCTACCATAATACCCATGATCCAGTAATACCACTCTGGGTATCTACTCAAAAGAATGGAAATCAAACTATCAGACTAATGAATGCACATCAATGTTAATAGTTGCACCATTCACAATTGCCAAAGTATGGGACCAGTTAAGATGTCCATCTTAACTGATGAATGGATTACAAAACTATCAGATATGCACACAAAGGAATTTTACTCAGCCATAAAAAGAACAAAATTATGCAGGGGAATAGATGGACTAGACAACATTAGGCTAAGTGAGATTAGTTAGTCACAAAAAGTGGAAAGTCAGATGTTCTTTCTATTAGGCAGAAGCTAATAAGAAAATGGGACATAGAAAGGATTCTAGACAAAGCAAAAGAAACCCTAAATGAGTAAAGAAGGCTGCCTAGCTGAAGGAGGAGGGAGAAGGGAAGAGGTAAATGCCCTGGTGCATACAATGTACATTCACAAACATATCAAAATCAATCACCATTAAAACATGAGAAGGAAGGAGGAGTAAGGGAATAGGTGGGAAATGAAGAAGGGATAAATGAATGATGTGTGCATCTTGTAACTCATAAAGAAGTATGACTACAATGCACTACAATGAGAATAAGATGGCATAAGCTAACTAATTGTCTAGGCTACTACCAATTGAAGGAAACATATATTCTAAGAGCAAGCTTTGGGATAGAAAAAAAAATTTAAGGTTCAAGAGGGAGGCTGTCATACATACCAGAGAGGTCTTCAAAAGATGAGATCTCATGATAATATAAGCCTTACAATGGTGGTCTTTGAGAATTAATAAAATGTCATACTAAGGGTACCTGATACACAGCTGGTAGTCCATAAGTGTGTGATGATTTCTTTTACACAACCCCATGTATATTCTGTGGTCAGCATAATTCTACCTTATTAAAGACATAATTTTATTAAGTTTTGTCATATTCTGCAATCATTTCCTAAATGAATCTTTATTTTGCCATTAGAGTGTCACATTTTATTGAGAGTTGCATTTGAAGGACATTTTAATTATAAACAGCATATGCAAGATAATATTGAATAACATTTTTCAAAAAATGCAAATTATAAAATATTCAAATAGAGAATGATACATTTATTTCCTCACTATATGCAACAATATTCTGCTTATACACTTGTTTCACCTTGTTAAATTTACATATCTTAATAATGAGTACTGATTATGATGATAAAAATTCTGACTTCAAAGACTTTGGAAAAGGTCTTTTTATTAAGTAAGGCTATGACAGTGTATTATTAGTTAGCAGTTCTGACATTACTGACAGCCAGTAACAGTCAGGATAATCAAGAAAGAAATGCCTTTTAGTCTTAATAGTACAGAGATGGGCAGATGGTCCATGGTGGATTGGTAAATCTGTATCCAAATCAGGCATCCAGACTAATGGAATATTCCTCCATCTTCATCACATGTGTTCCATCTCTGAACCTAAGGTTTATTGCCATTTCCTGTGGTAGAGAGGAAAAAAAATGTATTAGATAACTAGTTTCTTTAGTAAATAGGGAACTAAATTTTTATACTTTATTTTGTCTCACATGACATTGGTCAAAATGTTTTGACAAGGATAGATCTATTGAAAGGAGTTCTAGTTAGATCATTATAGATCCAGCTAAAGCTTAGAGGCAAAAAGTTTTTTTTTCTTAAACAAAAAGGAGAAATGTATTCCAGTGGTCAGTTTGCTATTTCTTTCATATACAGTCTTCTTCATATTTCAATATTTGGTTTGCATCAATAAAGTTGCTTAATCAATCATCATATAACACCTAAATTACTAAATGATGGGACAATGCAAATATTTATAGACTGTTTAGAAGCTATTGTGGCGGCACACTCCGTAATCACAGTAATACTGAGAGAGAAGGATCACAAGTTTAAGGCTAGCCTCAGCAATTTAGTGACACTTTGTTTCAAAATAAAAAGTAAAATAGGCTGAAAGAGTAACTCAGAGGTAGAATGCACCTGGGTTCAATAACCAGCATCAAATATATAAGAAAGAAAGAAGAAAAAAGAAAAATAAAGAAAGAGAAAGAAAGAAAGAAAAAAAAAAGAAAGAAAGAAAGAGAAAGGGAGATTGAGATTTGAGGTTGAGATA
This sequence comes from Muscardinus avellanarius, assembly GCF_963383645.1. Taxonomy (NCBI): domain Eukaryota; kingdom Metazoa; phylum Chordata; class Mammalia; order Rodentia; family Gliridae; genus Muscardinus; species Muscardinus avellanarius. Next base: position 157,683,725 of record NC_137787.1, read on the forward strand.
GACTGTAGCTAGGAATAAAGATGAATAGTTCATACCTCATAGTTCAGTTTTCATAATTAAATTTACACACATGATTTATGTGATTTTATAAAAGTCAAATGCTGTAAAGTCTATAAAGCTTCTTGTAAATTGGATTCTTATTTTATTTTATAATAAATCATAGAAAATTTTTAAAAATTAGAATTTTGAGTTTGCACATGAATCAGTGGGTATATAAAATTTTTTCATTGTCATTAGCTCATATTTTGTCATATACTGATGGAAATATCTGCTCTTTAATTTGTTCCCCTCCAAATTTTGTGGTTAACATAAAGAATAAATTTGGAAACATTTTGTTTTAAACAGAATTCTTTATTCACTGAATTAGACATGAAAAATATTAGATAAGACATAGCTGAATTAGACATGACAAACTTATTCATAACAAATTCTATTGAAGCAAGTCCATAATGTGTTTGGTGGCATGACAGCAAATAATTTTAATTATAACTCAATTGTGTCTATGAGAAATATTTCTGTTGAAGTTCAAGTATGATCCTTCTACATTTACAGAATTTAAAAGCAAAAGGATTATAAAATGTGGTTGTAATTTTTCATCTGCATATCTTTAATTCTCCCATGGCTTTATATTTTATTTATTGATTTCTTGATGATAAGGGAAATAATTTCTTTATTTGTATTTGTGACCATAAGCTTCCTCTTAGAATTTTAATTCTTTGAAAATTTAAAAATATATAATAAATTATCTCTTCTATAAGGTACCTAGTATAACATGCCTTTGCATGGATTCTTTTTTATTTCTTATAGAACATAGTGTTTCAGTGGTGCATTTAATATGACAATTATCACTAGTTCCAGGAAAGAATTGGCCTCTCTTTTAATGCATCGCATTCAGTATTGGATGACAGGGAAAACAACAATAAACTGCCTAAGACTGCCAGAAATGATATTTATACCTAGATTCCAAATCAGAAAGTTCTCATATTTGGCAATACATTAATATAAGTATTAGTCTTCTACCACTTCTCCAAGTCTTTTTCAGGAGGTATATGTGTTACCTTGCACGCTTTTTTTTTTCTTTTTTTTCATAGAGAGGCTGGCTGCAGTACTGGTGAGGTTCCTTTGTCAGTGCAAATGTCTCATCAGGCCTGCAGCCTGTACATGTCACATTTATATACTTCTCTCTGACAGCAAGTGCTTATTTCAGAATTAAGCATCTTGCATCCATTAATATGAATGGGCTGCATCACAAGCAGCATCTTGACAGTAATGAGAGGTTAAATTTCAAAAACAAATTTAAATTATCTGTGTCTGTGGCCATGCTGCATTATTTTTTTAATGACGGAATTTTCCTAAAGTCAACAATTAATAGGACAAACTTACTTTAAGCATCCAGAGTATTTAGACAACAAACCACAGCCCATATTCTTTAACAACCACTTTTTTTATATACACTGATAATATTATACACTGGAAGCTTGGATATATTGTTTATTACTTACTTTTTTGAGAAGAAAAGGTTACTCAGATATAGTTACCATTTTGTTTAGTGTGTAAATATGCATTTAATGTAGAAAATTACATTCATAGGGAAATGGTAAAAGGCTGGCACTAAGAAAAAATTTAGCTAAACAATTCTTATTATATCTGGGATTGCACTCACAAAAATTCCCATAAGGTAGATTTTATTTTCCTTTGGCCACTCTCCCAGAATAAGCTGCTCTATCCCAAATTCTTCATTCTTCATTCTTGTTAGGTGGCTACCAGCAAAAATAGGCCTATATGTATAACAATTGCATTGATAAGAAAATATCTTCTGGGTACGGTCAAGAGATAGAGTGTTTGACTATATCTTGGAAGATTGTTATGTTTGAATTCTTGTTTTTCTATTAATGTCACCCTTTGGGAGCTTCTCAGTCCAAAAACAAAGTCAGTGCCAACTTCTCTGATGTGAATGTATAATCAAATGGTCATTCCACCAATTGAATAACTCTATAACTTATCTACCTAGGTTCTAAAATTTACATATTTGTTACCAGGTTAATCTTTCACTTGGGAGATGGGAAGAGGTAGTAGTTGTGTGTTGTGTGACTGGTAATCATTATCTAATCTCTGAATTTTCTACAGCTCCCAAAATGTTATGGTAGCAATGTTAGCATTATTCATTACTTCATTCCTTCTCCAATATTTATTAATAATGTGCAAATATTATTGGCTCTATGCTTAGCAGTGGAAGATGATTCTCAATAAATGAGAATCATTTCTGAAAAGCTTAAATAATTCATCAAATTAAACAGATACACAATAGTGAATATATTGACAATATGATGGAGATTATATAATTTTTAATAAATTATGATTTTATTTTTAATAAATTACTAATGATTTGCCAATAATTCCTCCAATTGAGGACTAATATCTAGAATATTCAGAGAATGAAAAAATTCAGCACTAAGAAAACAAATAACCCAATCAAAAATTGGGCAAATAAACTAGACACTTCACAAAAGAAGAAATTCAAATGGCCAATGAATGCATAAAAAGTGACCAACATCATTAAGAATCAGAGAAATGCAAATCCAAACTACTCAGAGATTTCATCTAACTCCGACTAGAATGGCAATCACTAAAAACACAAACAACAAATGCTGGAGAGGATGTGAAGTAAGAACTTTAATACCCTGTTGGTGATATTGCAAATTAGTGCAACCACTTTGGAAAAGAGTATGAAGGATATTCAGAAGATGGAAAGGAACCTACTGTAGGATCTGCAATACCATTTCTAGGTATCTACCCAAAAGAATAGAAACTGAACTACCAGACTAATGCATGTACATTTATGTTCATAGCCACACAATTCACAATCGCTAAACGATGGAAGAAGCCAAGATGTCCATCAGCATATGAATGGATTACAAAACTATGGGATATGTATACAATGGAATTTTTCTCAGTCATAAAAAAGAACAAAATTATGTTATTTATACAGGGAAGTGGAAGGAACTGGAGAATTAATTATGCTAAGTGAGATTAGTCAGTCACAAAAATTAAGAAATTGAATACTCTCCCTAGTATGTGGAGACTAGGGAGAAAATGGGTCATAAGAGGTACTCTAGACAAAGAAAGAGAAGTGATAGATGAGCAAATTATGACCCATCTGAGAGGAATGGGAGGGGAAGAGGGACATTCTCTAATGTACATGATGTACATTCACAAACATATAAAAATCAATCACTAAACCAAACATGAGAAGAAGGGAGGAGGAGGAAATAAGGTGGGATTTGGGTAAGGACTGAGTGATGTGTGCATGTATGCTTCTACCATCTTGTACTCCATTAAGATGTATGACTACAATGTACTAATACGAAAAATTAAAAAATAAACTAAAATTGAATATATATTTTTCATGCATCAAAAATACATAATCTTTATTTTAACCACTTTATTTATTTTAATTGACAAATTAAAGTTGTATATATTTATGATATACAACAGTTTTTGTATACATTATAAAACACTTAAATCAAGCTAATTAACATATACACTACCTCACATCCTTATTTTTAAGTGGCTAGCATACTTTAAATCTCCTCTTAACAATTTTCAAGTATATAATATAATGTCATTAACTGTGGTCATAGTGATGTACAATATATCTCTTAAACTTAAGTCTTTCTAACTAAAATTTTTCATATTTTTCAACATATTATTCAAAGTAATACCACTAATAACAAATAACAATGATGAAATAATAAAAATAAATAAAATCATTCTGTTCATTACAAAGGCCATATAATGACTTTGAGATTTCATTGCAATATTTTTTAGAATTCCATGTTATGTTTCTGTTAACTGTGCCTTAAAACTTAACGATGTAATTGAAATAACACTTTTTTTTTAATGTTGAGTGCCTGTTATGAAAGATCTTTATAAATAATTTGATGTACAGAAGTGTTTTTCATACTCATGTTGATACCTCCAGATATCACCCAATTTATTTATATTGGCATTTTTTAAGTTTATGCACCCTAATTAAATATGCTAATTTTTTATTTTTATTTATATATTTATGAACCAAAGAGTATGTTTTGTCTTAATTTCTAAAAATATTTCATATTTTCTTTTATGACTCCTTAGATTCTTAAGGTTTGCATCCTGGAGGATGTGGTTTCAGAAAATCCTTTGCACATTGAGACTGAACATAAATATTTGCTTGAGCTTTACAAATAATTTAAGAATTAGTTCATGCTTCGTCATGACCTTGCATTCTTTAGTTAATGTTACCTAAATGCAAACCCCACTCATGTAATGTATTCATAGTGCCATTACTAGGCAGACATACACAATATCATATTTTGCTAGCTTTAGAAATAAATGTCTCATAAGATATTTATCTTAAGATTAACCCTCACAATAAAATAAAATGATATCTTAGTCTATAAAATTTCCTACAAATATTATAAAGCAATAATTTTTATGTTTCAGTAGGCTATGAAATTAGTTTTAAAATAACAGATCTAATTGAAAGAGTTCAACTACTGCCATTAAACACCATGAGCCTGCAGAGATGGGTGTACATCAAATTTGACTTTAATTTTTATAAACAATTTAAATATGTGTGTATGTGCATAAACCCATTTATGCAAACACAAAAACAATCTAGAATGAATAATAGTTCTCTAAAATCATTCTTGAAGATGGGCGTGGTGGAGCATGCATGTCATCCCAATACTTGGGAGGCTGAGACAGGAGGATTGCACAGGTTCAAAGCCAGTCTCAGCTACTTAGTGAGGATGTTAGCAACCTAGTGAGACCCTGTTTCTATATAAAATATAAAAATAGGTCTGGGAGTGTATCCTGGAGGTATAAAGCCCCTAGGTTCCATCCTCAGTATCACAAAAAAAATATTCTTGAAGAATTTCTTATGTTGTATTTAATAAAGTTCATATACAAAATCAATGAGATAATGTTAAATCAGTTCTTATTTTTTAACTTGGGAAAGTCAGATGACTTTGCTGTGCCTTATTTTTTTATGATTTACAAAAATATCTCAAGACTTGATGTGAAAAGACCTTTTGACTAAAAATTACTAAATAACTAAAAATTTTACCTGATTACATTATAATATTAACTCTAAAAATAAATTCAACTTTATTTCTTAATATCTACATATACCTCATCATAAATAATCTTATTGAACTGTGTATATTGATTTAGAACTATAAGATTTATTTTAGAATAAAGTAAACTTAGAGTTAATATTAGAAGAAAAAACTATATGACCACCAATATTATTTCAAAATGCTAATATTTGTTACCTCAGTAACAAATATTTTGGTATTTTCTGGTTCCAGTTAATTTCAGTGATGTATTTGAAAGTTCAAATATCTAGTATCATTTTACATTCATGCATATAAAAATATCGCTCAGAGAAATAATAAAATATATATAATTAAAAACTCAAAATATATATATATATATATATATATATATATATATATGTACCAAAATCTTTGCCAAATATTTATTTTTAAGGAAATAAGATGAAAGTTAAATCATAAATTAATCCAGGCCTTGGCCAGCACCAGCCTTGCCTCACAGCAGGCTCTGCTCCCAGACTCGCTGGCCCCGGCACCGGCCTAACCCCTCAGAAGGCTTCGATCCCAATCTCGGAGGACCCAGCACTGGCCTTGCCTCATGGCAGGCTCCAATCCCGGCCTTGCTGGCCCCAGTACTGGCCTAACCCCTCAGCAGGCTGCGATCCTGGCCTCAGAGGCCTCTGTAGTGGCCTTGCCTCACGGCAGGCTCTGATGCTGGCCGCTGGCCCCCGTACCGGCCTAACCTCTCGGCAGGCTCTGATTCCGACCTCAAAGGCCCCAGTACCAGCCTTGCCTCATGGTAGGCTCCGATCCTGGTCTTGCTGGCCCTGGCACCGGCCTAATCCCTGGGCAGGCTCCGATCCCAGCCTCGGAAGCCCCAGCACTGGCCTTGCCTCACAGCAGGCTCTGATCCCAACCTCGCTTACCCCAGTACCAGCCTAACACTTCGGCAGGCTCCAATCCTGGCCTTGGAGGCCCCAGCACTGGCCTTGCCTCATGTCAGGCTCTGATCCCAGCCTTGCTGGGGTTTAGGCTGGTGCCTGGGACAATGAGGCCGGGATCGGAGCCTGCATGAGGCATGGCTGCTACTAAGGCCTCTGAGGCCGGGATCGGAGCCTGCCGAGAGGGTAGGCCAGTGCCAGGGCCAGCGAGGCTGGGATCGGAGTCTCCCATGAGGCAAGGCTGGTGCTGGGGCCTTCGAGGCCGGGATTGGAGCCTGCTGAGGGGTAGGCCAGTGCTGGGGCCTCCAAGACCAGGATCGGAGCCAGTCGAGGGGTTAGGCCAGTGTGGGGGCCAGCGAGGACAGAATCGGGGCCTCCCATGAGGCAAGGCCACTGCTGGAGCCAATGAGGTCTGCATCAGTCCACCGGGTAGCCAGACCACTACTGGGGCCGTCAAGACTAGGATTGGTACTTGCAATGTGGCATGCACAGAAAAATAGCGCAGAAAATAAAAACCAGATGCTTCTCCTAATCAGCAATAACTAGGAGGAAAGGGGTAACAGGAAGAGGTCGAGTTATAAAAAGGGCCCTATAGCGAAGCAATTAAGGTGACCAATCAGAGGGTATGGAATAGGGGAGGATGGAACCTCTTTAAAACTCAGGAGGTATGTAAACAAATGTATCAAATTAATCATCAAACAAGCATGAGATCAAGGGAGGGGGAGGGAATGGGTTGGGGAGTGGATAAGGGCTAATTGGATGATGTGTGCTTGTATATCCTCTCAAGTCTTGTATTCCAATGTGATGTATGATTACAATGCACCGATAAAAATAACTTAAAAAATCATAAATCAAAACTCTTTTATGTGTTTTATGAATTTCAAAATGAAGTTTTCCTATCTAGTCAATAAGTTTGGTATCTTTAGAAACTACCACACCTTAATACTCAAGAAATTCTATTTATTAATATAATTTAAATGAAGAAAATAATTTAATCATTCTGATTACTACATATTATTTTCTGACACCCTGAGAAGTGTATCATCTTCAGATTTGAAGAAATTAAATGTATTCTCAAATTTATAACTAAATATGCACCATGGATTTTATGTTATCTCAAGCATAAAACTCATTCTATAAAACAAAAATCATCTTTTTAAATATATTTTTCCTGTCACCTAAGATTTCTACTTAATTGTGTGTGTATGTGTGTGTGTGTGTGCGTGTGTGTGTGTGTGTGTGTGAGAGAGAGAGAGAGAGAGAGAAAAGAAGAAGAAGAAGAAGAAGAAGAAGAAGAAGAAGAAGAAGAGAAAAGAGAAGAGAAGAGAAGAGAAGAGAAGAGAAGAGAAGAGAAGAGAAGAGAAGATGAGGGAAACCAGGAATTGAACACAGAGGCAGACTACCTCTGAGCTACATTTCTATCCATATTTTATTGAACACAGTTTTGCTGAGGCTGTCCTCAAACCTTCAATCCTCCTGTCTCAGCCTCCCAAGTACTGGAATTATAATTGTGTGTCATAATACCTAGCTCTCCACTATGATATTTTTTAATCACTAAATTAATTGCCTATCCATTACTTGTAAAATTACTATATAGAAATATGCATACTAATTATTTTTATGGTTTAATAAAGAAACTGACACTATACAAATATAATATATATCAACTTTTATTGTTACTACAGATAAAGACTATTATTATTGTATTGCCTAACCATTAAATGAATGCTTATTATTCATTACTTATAAGATAGATAAAATTTGGGTCGATTTCATGGTTTAATCATGATGTCACACTAAAAACCAAAAAAAAACTATATATTATATATAACAATTTAACCTAAATCAATGTTTTAGTCCTAATACATATCCAAAATACCTGAGTTACAAAATATATTTGATGTTTTAGTGTATACTCAAGACATCTCAGTCAATAAACTGATAACTACCAAAAAAACAAAAAAATCAAGTCAAGTAAAAGATCTACTATATTCAGACTAAGTGGTAGTTCAAACTAAAAGACAATAAAAGAAGTGGAAGCATTTTTAGTTGTAAATGTATTAAAGATTTCCTGTGTAGGAATACTACATATATGTGTATATATGTTTTAGTATATATTATAACATAATAGAATATATATATATAGTCTATGGTTTAGTATTGCTATTTAAGATTTTACTCAGATGAAATAGGCAAGAAGAGTACGTATCAAATTCTACAGTAGCAAAACTTGCCAAATTATTCATTCTTTGGCATACAAGGCAAGAATGCAAAATGAAAACCAAATGTGAAATCATTTAAATGAGAAAATGGACCTATGACCTCTTCAAGGAGCTATAAAGTCTCTGGTCTAATTTCCAAATCTTTGATCCATCTTGAATTGACACTTGTACAGGGTGAGAAAGTGGGATTTATTTTTATTTTTCTGCATATGCTTAACCAGTTTTGCCAACACCATTTGTTGAAGATGCTTTTTTTTAATCCAGTGTATGTTTTTAGAATTTTTGTTAAAATTTAATTGGTTGTAAACTTGGAGATTTGTTTCTGAGACTTATTTTCTATTATATTGGTCTTTGTGTGTGTTTTTGTGCCAGTACCATGCTGTTTTTCTTACTATGGCTTTGTAGTTTAGTTTAAAGTCAGCTGTTGTAATGCCTCCTGCATGGTGCTTGTTGCTGAAAACTGCTTTGACTATTATGGGATTTTTGTTGTTCAAAATGATTTTAAGTGCATAGATCCAACACCAAACACAGGCACAGGTAATAACTTTCTCAACAAGAGCCCAGCAGCACAAGGCAGATCAATACTTGAGATTGGCAATGATTAAAAACACAAACAGCAAGAAATGCTGGTGAGGTTATGGAGAAGTAGTAACTCTTATATACTCACTGTTGGGATTACAAATTAGTGCAATCTCTTTAGAAAACAGTGTGGAGAATCCTCAGAAGAATAGAAATGTACCATATGATCCATCAATACCACTTCTGGTTATCTAACCAAAAGAATGGAAACAAAATTATCAAATTATTGTATGTATATCTATGTTCATAGCTGCACAATTCACCATTGCCAAACTATAGAACTAGCCAAGATGTCCATCAACAGATAAATGGATTACAAAACTTTTGGATATGTACACAATTAAATTTTACTCAGCCATGAAGAACAAAATTTGTCATTTAAGGAAATTGATGGAACTAGAGAACATTATGCTCAGTGAAATTAGTCAGTAACAAAAAAATAAATCAGATGCTCTCCCTGATATGAAAAAGCTAGGGAGAAAATGGGTCATAGGAGGAACTCTAGACGAAGAAGGAGAAAGTATAAAAGAGCAAATATGGTGACCTTATTGAGGGGGATAGGAGGAGGGAAGAGAGACATTTTCTAATGTACATGATGTACATTCACAAACATATGAAAATCAATCACTAAGCCAAACATGAGAAAAATGGAGGGAGTAGGGAATGGGGTAGAAATTGAGAAATGGCTAATTGAGTGATGTGTGCATGTATTCCTGTATCATCTTGTACTCCATTAATGTGTATACTACAATGTACTAATAAAAACATTTAAAAATGAGAAAATAGTATATCTTTATATTAAACTAAACAACTTAAAAAAGAAAAATGATAGGAATATTTTACATTGTACATACTAGTGAAATATTAAAGAATACTTTAAGTTGTGCATATTAATTAAATAATACAAGATTTTTTTCTGTCTAATGGTTTATTTCCCTTAACAAAATGTCATCTGATTTCTTCCATGTTGTCTCAAGTGGCATGATATTCTTTTTTTTCTTGAAGCTTAATACTTCATATATGACAGAAAAACCTTAGGTTGATTCAATATATTAACATTATGGATTGAAAGTACATTATCCCTTTTTCTGAAGACAGCCATGCCTGTAGGTGGGCCCCTGGAGGTATGTCCTCCAAGGTAGTGAATGGCTAGGGGTACACCCCTAGGGTATTGACTTGGAGACTATATAAATTTATTCCCCTTGCTCTTTCTCTGCTTCTCATTATCATGTCCTAAAGATCTATAGCTCAGGCTACTTCTTAGACTGTATATATTTTCTGAAGTCTCCATAAGCAAGTCAGTCTTTCACTAAATTTAATGTGTGTCAGGTGTTTGAGAATAGCAGTCAGAATGTTAATTAAAACAGAAACAAATAGCTATGATGAATATTCTTGTGATGGGCATAGAGTTCAGATACGTCTTTAACAAACTGATTCAAATACTTTGTCTAGATACTAAATCAGATGGCTCGATTGCATGGTAATTATACTTTTAATTTTTTGAGAAACTTCCATACACTCTTTTATAATGGCCATACCAATTTATATTCCCTGCAATAATGTACAAAAGTTTCTTTTTACCCATGCCCTAACCGACATTCACTATTGTTTATCTTTTTGACAGTTTTCCTGGTTGATGTGAAGTGATATCTCATTGATAATTTGCATTTTCCTGATTTTTTGAGCAGTTTTATTTATGTAATTGTTAGCCATTTATATACTTTTCTACTGAGAAACATCTATCCCAGTCTGTAACTCAGTTTTAAATCATTTGCTATGAGATAAATATTTATGTATACCCCAAACTCTTACCTTGAAATATTTACCCCAAGGAGATAGTATTAGCAGATAGAGTTCTAGGCAAGTAAATTTTTCCTGAAGGAAGGATCCTTACAAATGGAATTAGTGGTCAATAAAAGAAGCTCTTAAGAAACAATGCCACTTCTGCCACATTAAGATATATTGATTCAAAAGATAATGAATCCAACATAGCCTTTATCCTGACTTCTCAATCTCCAGAATTTTGGGAAATTAATTTTTGTTGTTTATAAGCCATCTAAATTTTTTGTTATAAAGCTAGTATGGACTATGATGTGGTTATTGTTATTATTATTATTACTATCATTATTATTAGTATTTTGCTATTGAGTTAATTCCTTGTTAATTTTGGATTTTAACTCAGCAGATCTATGTTTTATAAATAATATTTTTTCAAATCCTTATGTTGCCTTTCTACTCTGCAAATTTTTTCATTGACAGTGTATAAGCTTTGAAGTTTGATGCAATATTTCTTGTTGATCTTTGCTTCTGTTGTCTGCTTTCCATGTGTCACTAAAAAAAACACTGTCAAGACTAATATCAAGAAGTATTTTTTTATGTATTATATTAGTGGTTTCATTACTCATTTTTTTTTATTGAAAGTGGTATATATTTAAACTGTGCTTGGTGCCCTCTCCTCCCCATTTTCTCTTCCCCCCTCCCAACAATGAATGTCCAAGTTGACCATGCTATATTCATACTTTTACACATATTTGTATGTAGCTCCTCCATTAACCTCAGCCTTCTTCCTCTCCTATCTTTCCATTCTAGCTTTGCTGAGATTTCCTCTCCATTATCTGGAGTCTCTCTGGTACCCCCTATGCTCTTTAGTTTGGGCATATCAGAGAAAATATATGTCCCTTCTCTTTCTATGCTTGGCTGATCTCACCTAACATAATGTTCTCCATGTTTTTCCATCTTCTTGCGAATGCCAGGATTTTTTTCTTTTTTTTTTTTTTTTGTAGCTGAATAGAATTTCATTGTGTGTTTTTCTCATAAAAACACATTCATCTGTTGATGGAGACCTGGGTTGGTTTGATATTTTGGCAATTATGCATTGTGCTGCTATGAACATAGGTATACATATGTTACTGTAGTTCTCTGACTTCAACCCCTTTGGAAAAATACCCAGGAATGGTAGCACTGGGTCATATGGTGGATCTATTGCCAGTTTTCTAAGGAATCTTCACACCAATCTCCATAGCAGCTGAACTAGTTTGCACTCCCACCAACAGTGTAAAAGAATTCCTTTTTCCCCACATTCTAGCAAGCATTTGTTTTTATTTGATTTCTTTATGCTTGCCACTCTGATTGCGGGGTAGATGGAATCTCAGCATAGTTTTGATTTGCATCTCCCTGGTGGCTAGTAATTTTGAACATTTTTTCATGTATCTATTGGCCATTTGTATCTCTTCTTTTGTGAAGTGTTTATTCAGTTCAGTTGCCCATTTCTTGATTGGGTTGTTTGTTTTGCTAGTGCAGAGTCTTTTGAGCTCTTTGTATGTTCTGGATATTAGCCCTCTATCAGAGTGGTAGCTGGTAAAGATCTTCTCCCATTCTGTAGGCTTCCTCTTTAGGTTATTTGTTTCCTTTGATGAGAAGAAACTCTTTAGTTTGATGCCATCCCACTTGGTAATTCTTGCTTTAATTTTGTGAGCTTTGAAGGTCTTCTTGAGAAAGTTATTGCCTGTGCCTATATGTTGGAGTGTTGAGCCTATGACCTCCTCTAATAACTTCACAGTCTCTGGTCTAATTTCTAAGTCTTTGGTCCATCTCAAGTTGATTCCCATACATGATGAGAGGTAGGAATTTAGCTCCATCTTTCTACAAATGGACCGCCAGTTCTCCCAGCACCATTTGTTGAAAGGGCTATCATTTCTCCAGTGTAAGAGTTTGGCTCCTTTGTCAAAGATTAATTGACTATAGGCGTGTCCTTACTGAACATAGATGCAACAATTCTAAACAAAATACTGGTTATGTGCATTCAAACCATATAAAGATAATTATAGACCACTACCAAGTTGGTTTCATCCCAGAAAAGCAAGGCTGGTCCAACATACGCAAATCAATACATGTTATTCACCACTTAAATAGAACTAAGAACAAAAACCACATGATCATATCAAAAAATGCTGAAAATCATTTGACAAAATCCAACACTCATTTATGTTAAAAACACTGCAGAAAATTGGAATAGAAGGAACGTATTTCAACATCATTAAGGCATTATACAACAACCCAAAGCCAACATCTTATTGAATAGGGAAAAACTGTAAGAATTTCCTCTAAAATCAGGAACAAGACAAGGATGCCCACTATCACCATTCATTTTCAATATAGTCCTGAGACTCTTGGCACAGCAATAAGACAAGAGACGGAAATCAAAGGAATTCAAATAGGAAGAGGAATTAAAACTATCCTTATTTGCAGATGACATGATCTTTTATCTAGAAGACCCAAAGAACTCAACCAAAAGACTTTCGGGAGCTGATTGACAAATTTAGCAAAGTTGCAGGATACAAAATCAACCTAAAGAAATCAGTTGCTTTTCTTTATGCCAACAATGAATTCACAATTAAAGAAATAAAGGAAACAATTCCATTCACTATAACCTCAAAACCGGTAAAATACATAGGAATAAACCTAACCAAAGATGTAAAAGTCCTCTACAAAGAAAACTATAAAAAATTAAAGAAATTGAAGAAGACCTTGGAAGATGGAAAGATCTTCTGTGTTCATGGATAGATAGAATAAATATCATCAAAATGGCCATTCTGCCAACAGTAATCTATAGATTCAATGCAATTCCCATTAAAATACCAACGGCATTATTCATAGACCTAGAAAAGTCAATCATGAATTTTATATGGTGAAAGAAAAGACCTAGAATAGCCAAAATAATTCTCAGCAATAAAATCCATGCATGAGGCATCACAATCATAGACTTCAAATTATACTATAGATCAATAGTAGTAAAAGCAGCATTGTATTGGCACAACAACAGGCAGACTGACCAGTGGAACAAAATAGAATATACAGAGGGGTTCTGGGCGGGGGTCGCGGGCGGGGCACGCCAGCTGGGGCCTGGGTCGCGGGACTCTGGGCCCCAGGCCGAACTGTGAGTAGTTCGCCAGACCCCTGGAGAAACTGGGCCCAGAACAGAAAAAGATAAAGAAAAATATCGGAGAGGAGGTAAGAAAGCCGTTATGGATGCCAGGACACTGGAGATGCAGACAAAACTTATCTAAATGCACTGGAACTTATGGAAAAATTCGCCGTGAAAGAGGACTGCTATTTCTCTATATTGTTAAGAATCTCAGACATCACATATAACGAGAGAGTTTAGCAGAGACCAAGGAGAAATGCGGTGTTGAAAGAGTTCTCCGCGATGGTGGTGGAGACTTGTATTCAGGAGAAGCAGAAACCGGATCTTACCAACTTTATTTTTTTGGAGAAATTACACCAAATGTCGAATGCTACCATCACGCATGCTTAGGAACACTGGACAACATTCAGAGTGGAAAAAGAGCCTGGGAAGGATTTGAAACGGTGGAGGCAGTGGCAATGCCAGTGGCCAATATTCGGGGGAGGCAGAGATCTGATACATTACACCTGGAACCTTTGAAATAATAACCACAGAGACAGTGATCGGAACCTGCTGAGGGGTTAGGCCGGTGCTGGGGTCAGCGAGGCCAGCATCGGAGCCTGCCGTGAGGCAAGGCCAGTGTTGGGGCCCCCGAGGACGGGACCGGAGCCTGCTGAGGGGTTAGGCTGGTGCTGGGGCCAGCGAGGCTGGCATCAGAGCCTGCCATGAGGCAAGGCTGGTACTGGGGCCTCCGAGGCCAGGATAAGAGCCTGCCGAGGGGTTAGGCCGGTGCTGGGGCCGGTGAGGCCGGCATCGGAGCCTGCCTTGAGGCATGACCAGTGCTGGGGCCTCCGAGGCCGGGATCGGAGCCTGCCGAGGGGTGAGGCTGGTGCTGGGGCCAGTGAGGCCGGCATCGGAGCCTGCCTTGAGGCAGGGCCGGTACTGGGGCCTCGAGGCCAGGATAAGAGCCTGCCGAGGGGTTAGGCCGCTGCTGGGGCCAGTGAGGCCGGCATCGGAGCCTGCCTTGATGCATGACCAGTGCTGGGGCCTCCAAATCCGGGATCGGAGCCTGCCGAGGGGTTAGGCCGGTGCTGGGGCCAGCAGGGCCGGCATCGGAGCCTGCCGTGAGGCAAGGCTGGTACTGGGGCCTCCGAGGCCAGGATAAGAGCCTGCCAAGGGGTTAGGCCGGTGCTGGGGCCAGCGAGGCCGGCATCGGAGCCTGCCTTGAGGCATGACCAGTGCTGGGGCCTCGAGGCCGGGATCGGAGCCTGCCAAGGGGTTAGGCCGCTGCTGGGGCCAGTGAGGCCGGCATCGGAGCCTGCCTTGAGGCAAGGCCGGTACTGGGGCCTCCGAGGCCAGGATAAGAGCCTGCCGAGGGGTTAGGCCGGTGCTGGGGCCAGCGAGGCCGGTATCGGAGCCTGCCTTGAGGCATAACCAGTGCTGGGGCCTCCGAGGCCGGGATTGGAGCCTGCCGAGGGGTTAGGCTGGTGCTGGGGCCAACGAGGCCGGCATTGGAGCCTGCCATGAGGCTAGGCTGGTCGGTGCTGGGGCCTCTGAGGCCGGGAGTGGAATCCTGCCAAGGGGTTAGACCAGTGCAGGGGCCAATGGCCAGCATCGGAGACTGGCGTGAGGTAAGTTCACTCCTGCGGCCTCCAAGGCTGGGACCAAAGCCAGCTTAGGGGTTAGACCAATTCAGCGGCCAGCGAGACCAGAACTGGGGACTCCCATGAGGCAAGGCCGCTGCTTGAGCCAGTGAGGTCTGGATCAGTCCACTGAGTAGCCAGACCACTACTGGGACCATCAAGAGTGGGATTGGTACTTGCAACGCAGCATGCACAGAGAAGTATCGCAGAAAATATAAATTAGACGCTTCTCTTAATCAGCAATAACTAGGAGGAAAAGGGCAACAGGAAGAGGTTGAGCTATAGAAAGGGCCCTATAGTGAAGCAACTAATGTGACCAATCAGAGGGTATGTAATACTGGAGGATGGAGCCTCTTTAAAACGCAGGAGGTACATAAACAAATGTATCAAAGTAAATCACCAAATAAGTGTGGGATGGAGGGAGGGGGAGGGAATGGGATGGGGGCTGGAGGAGGGCTAATTGGATGATGTGTGCTTGTATATCCTCTCAAGTCTTGTACTCCAATGTGATTGATATATGACTACAATGCACCAATTTAAAAAATAAATTAATTAAAAAAATAAATAAATTAAAAAAAAGATATGGTAGTAGGGGAAAGAAGGTAAGGTTGTCCTGTTTTTCTCTGGTCCCACTCATATTTTCCAATTATTATATACCAGAGAACCTTACATATGGAAACTACTGGATTGTAACTATTATTACCTTAATCTTTTGAGCTTTAAAAAAATAGTCTTGCTAAGTTTCTAAGGCTGGCCTAAAAAAAAAAAATAGAATATACAGAAACAAACCCACACACCTGTTTCATGATTTAGATTTAAGCTTTAGATTCAAGTTTTAGATTTAAATTGTAGATTTAAGTCCTAAATCCCTTTATGTTGATTTTTTATTTGTAGTACAAATTCAGGATCCTATTTAATTCTTTGATGTGGATATCTAGTTATCCCAGGTAACTTATTGAAAGAATCTTTTTACCATTGTGTGTTTTTGGTCCTTTGTCAAAATTAATTAACTGCACTTGCATGAATATGTGTGGTCTCTTTGTCTTTTTCTTATATCTGTTTTTATGCCAGTGACATGCTATTTTGATTACCATAACTTCATAGTATATTTTGAAATCATGAAGTTGGATAGTTATCTTTGCTCATTGTTAAGAAGAATACAACTGTATAGTTGCATAGCAGTACATATATTTTTGGTAATTGAGCTCTTTTTACACTTTAGAGTAAAAATAAGGTTCCAGTTTCTTAAAATTTATATCATAAAAAGTTATAAATAACCCTTATTTTTAGTTTATTTTAAAATACATTATTATTGGCCGGGCATGGTGGTGCACGCTTGTAATCCCTGCGCATGGGAGGTGGAGACAGGAGGATCAAGCAGGTTCGAAGCCAGCCACGCTGGCTTAGGAGACCCTGCTTCCAAAAAAAAAAAAAAAAAAAAAAATTATAAAATAGGTCTGGGAATGTAGCCCAGAGGGAGAAGGGCTTCCAGGAACCCCAGTACCACCAAAAAATAAAAAAAAAATACATTTATTACATTTTCAAATATCTTTAAAGAATAGTGTTTTTTTTTTCCTTTCCATACATATTATGAATTTTCTTATGCCTATCATGTCAGTGAATATTCATTTGAGGACTCAACTCAGAATTAGGAATTTTAATTCCAGTCATACTTTATAAACTTCAAATTTTTCCAGTCTTATTTTATTATAAAAAAGGGCATATGGCCTATTTGTTCTTTCAACAACATTCTCTGGAGAAGTACTTCAGCCAAAAATTCTAAAAGTTTTTGGAAGCAAAGTCCAAGTAATTAGTCAAAAAATTAAAGATATAGTAGCCTAGCAATCCCTCTCTTATGAATATAGCTCATAAAAATAAAACAACCAGTATGTATGAATATATTGCATTGATTTTTATTTGCTGCCATAACAAATTACTAAATATTTAGAGGTATAAAGCAACACAAATTATCATTTGGGTTGGGAAGATCACAAATTTGAAAGGGGTCTTACTGGGATAAAATCAAAATGTTCTGGCAACATATCATTCTGTTTTTGAGGCTCTTGGGACTAAGCCATCTCTATTTTCCTAACTCCAAATAGCTTCCCACACTCTGGCTTGCACCTCTTTATATCCATTTCAAATAATCTGTGATTCATCTCTCTGATCCTCTCATCTCTGCATCTCCTTGACTCTCTCATTTTGCTTTTCTTACCTATTTTTAAGGATTTTGTAATTAGGTATAATCTATGTAGGTAATTGTTTTTTTTTTTTGTTGTTGTTGTTGTTGTTTTTTTTGATTTGGCTAGAGGGCGGCTGAATAACAACTGAAACTCTATCTCCAAAGTTCTTTTTGCTATGTAAAATAAGAAACACATAGGTTTTGGGTATTGAGAATGTGGATGTCTTTGGGAGGGGTATTATTTTGCCTACTGTATATAGAAGCAACTTGTCTTTGATATATGAGTTTTGCTATTATTTAGAAATTGGTATTTCAATATGACCCCATATCAGAGGCAGCTACATGCTAGGCTTGTCTTGTACAGCATAGAATACCAGATCTGTTTTTTCATCCACATTTCTTTTTCTTTTCTTTTTTTTTGTGGTACTGGGGTTCCTGGAAACCCTTCAACTTCTGGGCTACACTCCCAGATCTATTTAATACTGTTTAGTTGGAAACAGTCTGTTAAGCCAGCACAGCTGTCTTTGAACCTGCACTATCCTCCTGTCTCCGCCTCCTAAGTGCAGGGATTACAAGCCTGCACCACTACACTCAGCCACCCACATGTGTTTTTACAAAAAACTTTGAGGGAAACTATCTGCAAACCTCAGCTGGAATCTCTACACATGAAGCGTTCAACAACATCAACTATTTTTCCTACTTTAAGCATCCCTTGCCCCAAACCAAAGGCAAGGAGTGATCTCCTCAAACAATACTCTTGGACTCACAACCATATCTCGGTTATTGAAATATGATTACTCTGTCAAGAAATGGCAACTGAAGCTGTTTACAAAAGGAAAAAAAAAAGTTTATTCATAAAGTTTAAACAAGAAAGCTAAATTCTCCATCCCTTGATTCCTTTCCCTAAAGCATAAATCTAGAATCACTAGAGCATTTGGAAATGAGGATGTCAATATGGCAATGTGCAATGCTAGAAGTACATTGCAATGTTGTGAATTATAAGATGATGTCATTTTTGTGTGCCTTGGAAATCTAAATGAAAACTATTTACTTTATATTTGGCATGAGTTTTTTAGTGAATTTTTTCCAAAGAAACTATTTAAGAAGAAGGGAGTATGATTTATAAAAGAATGTTTTCTTGTTTTGACACATTGAACTAGAATGTCTGCAGATTTGGCCTACCCACTCACTGTTGTATCTCCACGACTGAACACTGCGTCTGTCACAGAATCAGTGCTCAATACGTGAGCAATGACTACTAATAGTCTTTTTATTCTGTAATTATTAATGGTACATTAACTATAATAGTGTTATATCTATACACAAATAATTTAAATATATTTGTTTGAAAAATATTTTGACTGATTAATCTTTATAATTCTAATTTTATTGATAATATCTACTTCATAGATAAAAACAATACTACTAACACACATATAACACAATATGTGCTAAGTACTGCTCTGAAAGGTTTAAATTTTAATTCACTTAATATTTACATGGAGCTCTACATGGAAGAGACATCATTGTTATCTTCATTCATAGTTGTAATGTGTGAGTCATAGAGATCTATTATGACTCTCACTTTGACATATAACATATAAGTAACATCTTTACTCTGGCTTCTGCACCCTCTTCCTTCTAGGGCATCTCATCTTCCAGAACATCTCCATGTGGTATGGGGTCTCTCTGCATGCTGATCTTGGGCAGTCACACCTTCTCATACAGTAGCTGCCTTCCATAAAACACCAAAGCAGAAGTTCCAGTATTCAGGTAGAGAAGGCTTAAAAAGAGAGTGTTGCCTTCACTGCACTGTTTTGGGTAAAGTGATCACGAGCTAGCGCAGATTTAAAAGGAGGAAAAACTGACCCCATAACCTCAGTGAAGTCTCAAGCAAGTTCATGCCATTAGAGAATAAGAACTCATTTGTGTTACACAGTTATTAAGCTGGAGAACAAAGAGTCATGCTAAGAATAAAGTCTACTGTTAAAATATTCCTCACCTCTCAGAAATACTTCTCAAAACAAAATTTTGTGAACCTGACTAGAGGGAATCTATGTAGTTCACACTATTCTCTAGTATTTTTTGTTGTTGTTCTTATCTTCTCCCCTTAATTTTTATATGCCCTTTTCTTTCCAGAGCCACTCTAGATTATCGGGTGATTCATGCTCTTAACCTAGTATTTTCTTCACTGTGTTTATAACTATATATGTTTATTTGCATATATATTTACATAAATGTTTTCACATGCTTATATTTATATGCATATAATATATGTATATGATCAATCTGATAGCATTATATACATACTCATATATTTTATTTTATTTTGACTCAATACTATTTTGTGGAAAAAACTAATTTATGAATCATATGTAGTTAATAATTACTTTTTAAAGCCACACAATATTTTATACCATGAATAAGGGATAATATGTTCAGATATAGTCATATATATATATATTTTTAATTTTTTTTTGGTGGTACTGGGGTTTCTGGAAACCCTTCTATTTCCGGGCTACACTCCCAGATACCTATTTTTTATATTTTTTATTTGGAAACAGGGTCTCTTAAGCCAGGGAGGCCGGATTCAAACCTGCACAATCCTCCTATCTCCGCCTCCCAAGCGTGAGGATTATAAGCATCCGCCACCATGCCTGGCAAGATATAGTTATTAAATATTGACTTTGTTCTACATTTTTCAGTTTTGTTTGCTAGCTTATTTTAGCACAAAAACATGCTAAACTGAATGAATATTTCACTATCATCAGTATCATCTTCCAACTCCAGTTCATTAATTTACTTCTTCAGAAAAGCTATTTTCTGAAATCCTAAATAATAACAATTTAATATCAATTCTTTAACATGTATGTTTTCATCATAGGTTTAAAAAATAATTTGTCATAATACATTCAGGTTTATACTAACTGTTTTCAAAGTCACAATTCAGGATTCTATCATTTGTGTTGAGCATTATAAAGCCAGTGCTTGAGGTAGTGTTTGGCAGGTTCTCAGTACAGAATTTAGTAGTAAAATGTATATACCTATGTTTCTGATTTATAGGGCTAATAGTCATAATGCTTAGGTAAATTGACTGGCATGCTTTAAATATTGCAATTTGTACCAGAGAAGATGAATGATGATGATTTCCACTGTATCTATAGCAATCCATATGCACATAATTAAAATCAGTCATTCTACCTTTAAGTTATGCAAAATGATAATTGAAAGAGAGAAACACAATAGGTGTAAAATTACAATGAACCAAGGGAAAAAAAACAAATAGGAATTTTAAATACTTATTTTATACCTCATTACCATACTCCTAAAATTATTTTATTATTTTTCCATAGTATGTCTCAAGAGTTTTATTTGAGCATGTAGGGACCACCCTCTAATTCTTGATTATGATTTCATTTATCTTTAAAGCTAACAAATGCATATCTACTTCTTTATGTTTGAATTTCTCTAATTTTCCCTCTATTTCCAGTGGAACAGTGACTCCACCCCTGGTCCCAGGAACTTTACTCACCACCCTGACCACCTCCGTACCCTACAGCTAATCTCCCTTCATCACCAGATTCTACCTCCACACTCATTGTTTCCCTTCTCTACCCCTTCCTCTCTGATCTTAACCTACCATCAGAGCCCCCTCCAATGGCCTCTCACCCTAACCGGCTCCTCCCTCCCTGCTGTCCTTCCTTAAGAGACCAACCCATACCTTCCCTTTGCTTTCCCCTAGAAGTTACCATACCTGCTCCAAGGACCCCCCTTTTCTCTTAGCCCCACTCCATGAGGTGGCCAGTGCAGAGGGTGTGGTTCATGTCCCTTTCTTCCTCCCAGTTCTTGCTCGAATTGAAAGAAAACTGGATTCTTTTCCCACCAATCCATCCAGTTTTATTAAGAAATTTTAATATATCATTCAAGTGTACGATCTCACACAGTGGGATCTTCATGTTATTTTAACCCCTGCCTTAACTCCTGATGACTGGGATCATATCTCGAAGGCCACCAGAGAACTGGCTGACCAGGCCCATTTGAATAACTATGCCCTTCCTACTAGAGTGGCCTTGGTACCTTCTGAAGATCCCCATTGGGATTACTAGTCAGCCCCAAATGATGAAGGTGAGGGAGTAAAAAAGTGAGAGCATATGATTTTATGCCTTCTTGGCAACATGCAGGCTGCTTCTCATAAGGTGGTAAACAATGATAAACTTAAAATCACCCAAGGTCCTGATAATAAACTCAGCTGTTTTTCTTAGTCAGCTTCAGGAGGTTTTTCACCCTCTATACTCACTTAGATCCATCTATTGTGGAGTGTTGGCAGCCCATTTCATTGGGTAATCGGCCCCTGACATTCAAAAAACACTTAAAAAGGAGGAAGATGGCCCTCAGATCCCTATGCAAGATTTGGTAAATATGGCATTTAAAGTCTTTAATTCTCTAGAGGAATGGGCTGAGGTGGGGTGCACAATCCAGCTTTTCCAAAAGGCAGATTTGCAAGCCCTCTCCTTGGTAGCAGCTCTGTGACCAGCGGTAGCAGCTCAGCCCTCTGAACAATGAGTGTCACCTAGAGGTCGAGAATAAGTACCTCCAGGAGCCTGTTTCAAGTGTAGTAAGGAAGGACACTCGGTTAGCACTGCCATCAGTCACATCCACCAACCAGATCATGCCCAGCATATGGCCAAGAGGACCACTGGAAAAATGATTGCCCTTGGAAAAGTGGTGAGCCCCAGGTGTCTCAACACATGATGAACACCCTTCCAGATAAAGCCCTACCACTGGCTTTGCTTGGCCTGGCTAAAGACTGATGGCTTCTGGACTCATCAATCCTGATTACTTTTGCCAAGCCCAGGGTAACTCTCAAGGTAGCTGGTAGGAAAATCTCCTCTTTGGTGACATGGTAGCTACCTACTCAGTCTTTCCATCCTTTTCAAGCTCAACTTTTTCTTCTCTAATCTTGGTATAGGATATTGATGGCAAGCCCTCCTACCCATACAATAGAGCCCCGCTTTTTACCATTTAGAAAACCTTACGATTGAAATCCGTTCCTGATTATCCTATCCTGCTCTACCTCCCTTTTAGACCTTTTTAACTTTTCATATTGTTCCCCTGCCACTTCTGTCTCCCCCAATATGATTTTAATGGCTGTTTTTACAGACAATGACAAGATGCCCAAACACTCCCTCCTTATAGTTGTGGTTGACCTATTGTATGGAACACCAGTACTCTGGTTGTTGCAACCCACCGCACTCTAGTTCAGATTGTCCTCTGTGACCCCACTATTTTCCTGACCATTCTCAGTTTCCTATTTTCCTCTACCACCAGTGCAGACTTAAACCAATTATCTCATGTCTCCTAGCCCAGGACCTGCTTGTCCTTACTACTTCCCTGTATAACCCCAATCTTCTCATTAAGAGATTAAAAGACTCACCATGTAGACTCTTGCTTTGTAACAAAAGGAGGCCAATTACACAACAACACACTTGTCAAAACAACCACAGTTGAATCCACCAGCCCCCATCTTATTTTTAACTCTTCCCATTATGATGCCTAACTACAGTTTGGCTAAAAAAGCAGGTGTTTACCTGACCAAACTTGGGGCATCCTACATAAAGGACAAATAGCTTATGATCTACCTGAGGCTCAGGCCAAAATGGTCATTAAATGAATACATAATTTCCTACATGTTGGGCCTCCTAGTCTCTCCTCCTATAACACTTGTTTTTCCTATCCACCAAATGAAAGAATACTTGCCAGGACAGGACTGGTAGATTTATTTCACTCATTTGCGTGCTCACAAAAAACTACCATGGCCAACATCCTGACAGGATGGCATGGAGGCCAATTCTCAACCATTCTTCTCTATCCTGAGTTATATCCCTTTTTTTGCCTTTATATGGGAGGACCCTAACACACAGGTCACTCAACAATTCACTTGGACTGTCTTTCCTCAATGTTTCCAAGATAGCCCACACTTCTTTGGCCAGGCTCTACCTAACCCACTCAATTCTTTGATATTGATCTCAAGGATCCCTCAGTTTTGATTCCCTAATTTGTTATTCTTTTTTTTGTGTGTGTGGTACTGGGGTTCCTGGAAGCCCTTCTACCTCCAGGCTATACTCCCAGACCCATTTTTTTATATTTTTATTTGGAAACAGGGTCCCGAGCCAGCACGGCTGACTTCGAACCTGTGCGATCCACCTGTCTCTGCCTCCCAAGTGCAGGGATTACAAGCATGCACCACGATGCCCAGCCCTAATTTGTTATTCTGATACTGACTTTCATTTTTAAGGTTGCCCAACAGGTAGAATAGGCCCTTGGAAGTTCTCGGAAGCTCCACATCCCATATATACTGCAGTCATCAGGAAAAGTAGAAAAAAATCTAACAAAACTTTCCCTGAAGTTGCAGGTGTCATGGCCTGAATTCCTACCACTGGCTCTGGGCCGCATGTGAGTCACCCCTCAAAGCCCCACTTTCATGAGCCCCTTTGAATTGTTGTATGGTTGCCCTTTTTTCTTAATGACTCTCTCCTTTCAGATTGCCCTCCCTTGGCTTCCTATTTTCTTTACTTGTCTTTTCTCAGGCACCTCCTTTGGGAACATCCAACATCTTTCTCAATCTGAAACCGAAAAAGCAGCTTCATACACTGCAGCCAAGGTCCTTAAATCAGGAGACCAGGTACTTTTTAAGTCACTTCAACCAAAACATTTTCAACCAAAGTGATCCACACCACACCTACTGTGGCCAAACTGCTGGGTGACCCCAACTGGCATCTCCTTACTCGGCTAAATAGGATTCCATTACAACAGCCTCATGAAAATTCTCCTGTACAGTGTTGGGCCCCATTAAGCTCTGTTTTTCTCAGCATAGCTCTCTTTAATGCTTTTATTTCAGGGGAACCTTCCATCAACTCCCACTGCAGCCATACTTCCACCTGCACATTTCCATATGACCCAACCTTTCCTGGGTAAAGGGCTCCTATAATGACATCTTCTCTGCCAGTAGGAAGTAGTTATTGACTGACTCAGTCTTCAACCAATATCA
This sequence comes from Muscardinus avellanarius, assembly GCF_963383645.1. Taxonomy (NCBI): domain Eukaryota; kingdom Metazoa; phylum Chordata; class Mammalia; order Rodentia; family Gliridae; genus Muscardinus; species Muscardinus avellanarius. The sequence goes on from NC_137787.1 coordinate 157,708,342, forward strand.
CTGAAAGGCCGGGATGATAGGTTATGTCCCCTTCCCCTTCCCTCATGGTACCCTGCAGCTGGGACAGGAGGCAGAGCCCTGGAAGCCAGAAGCTAAGGTGGATCAGACTCTAGATGTTGCAAAAGAATCAGCATTTTCCCATCTTAATATCCCTACCCTAAGACACCAGCTACAGAAATTATTTTGCTTCCTCTCTTTGGTGCAACTCTACTACTGACCAACAGCCAATCCTCACACAATATTGGTCTTTGCCTGGGGGCACCAATTAATTGAAAAGTGCCTGGTCTCATGCTCCTTTGCTGGATTTTGCCTTTCCTGCAACCCCCCCAACTGGATTTCAATGTTATAGTAACTTGGTAACCTTAATTATATTGGCAAAATTTCTTCACAACAGCAAATACTTTTTATTTGATCAAATAACCAGAAACAAGAAATCTTACACAAACCACTTACAATTTTGTTTACCACAGATGTTATACACATCCTTCAAATTATATTGTTTAAACATAATAGATATACTTGTGCAGAAGAGATCAGTGTCTTAAGAAAAACTTTGAAATAATCAGAATATGTAAATAGACATAAGATATTTACAAATATGTAAGCCTAAGAGAGTTTTAGTGGCATTCTTCATTGAATTCCTTAGTGGAATTAGTAGACAAAGAAATAATTGGTTATGGTTTTAAAGTATTTCAATTACATTATAATCAAGGCCATCCAAGGCTGTGAATATTGATTAAAAATCAAAGAAATATTTTAGCTTCATATAATCCCTAAAACTAAAATGATAATTTTGAAACTAAAATATTCATCTAGTGATGATTTTGACAGAATTTCAGAAATTTCTATTTAGTAGTCACATTTGTTAACACAATTTAGTTGTTTTGCTCATGGGATATTGCAGTGCAATTGGTGATGTTTCTTGTGGCTTCACTAAGAAACACACCAGAAATTTGGGTCATATTAGCAAATCACACTCAGTGGCATGTTAAGGAATCTTTCACCATATCAGGAGGGATTTATCTATGGATGCAAGAAAGGTTTAAATATAGAAATATATAGTTGGGCGTGGTGGTACATGCTTGTAATCCCCATGCTTGGGAGGCAGAGACAGGAGAATCACAGCCAGCCTTGCTGGCTTAAGAGACCCTGTTTCCAAATTAAAAAATATATATATATAAAAAATAGGTCTGGGAATGTAGCCCGGAGGTAGAATGGTTTCCAGGAACCCCAGTACCACCAAAAAATTAAATTAAATTAAATTAAAAATAAAAATAAAAATAAATATAGAAATATTTAAATAGAATTTGTCACATTAACAGAATGAATTAGCATATGTTCATTTCATTAAGTGCAGAAATTAACTGAAAAAAATTCAAAGTTACAATATAATAAAATTCTCAACAAATTAGTTTTAGAAGAAATGCAACTCAGCATAATAAAGAACATATATTCTAAGCCTACAGATAATATTGTATTTATCAACATTGTTGAAAGCTCTTCCTTATCTAACAGACAAGGGTGTTATATCCCATCACTTTTTTTTTTTTTTTTTGCAGTGCTGGGGATGAAATCTGGGGGCATTCTATCTCCAAGCAACACCCACAACCCTATTTTTAATTCTTTATTTTGTAACAGGTTCTCACTGAGTTGCAAAGGGCCACCCTAAGTAGCTGAGGCTGGCCACAAACTGCGAACCTCTTGTCTCAGCCTCCAGAATACTGGAATTACAAGCATGCAACACCACGCCCAGCTCCTTCTTATGACTTTTGTTGAGCATAGAACTAGCAGGACTTTAGAAATTAGGTAAGAGAAAAAAACAAATAGAATCCAAATAGAAAAATAACAAGTTTGCTGATTGTTGATGATAGGATCTTGTGTATAAAGGAACCTAAAGACTCCTCCAAAAGATGTCTAGAACAAATAGATATATTAAATTTTCAGAATACAAGATCTAGACACATAAGTAGCATGTTTCTATACTCAATAAAAATATAAAAATTAATCAAGAAAATATTTCTATTTATAGAAGATGAAAAAAGGTAACATTTTTTAGAAATAAGTTTAAACAAAGAGGTTAGGATTCATTAACTGAGAATTGTAAAACTGTGATGAAAGATATTGAAGACATAAATAAATGGAAAAACCAATTATATTTTATTTTTTGTCTTACTGGAAATTGAACCCAGGGCATTATACCTCAAAGCTATACCACCTTCATTCTATATACTTATTTATTTATCTGTTTGTTTATTTTTGTTTTGAAACAGAGTCTTGCTTATTTGCTGAGGTTGGTCTCAAACTTGAGATCCTCCTTTCTCAGCCTCTCAAACCATTGGATTACAGCATGGGCCACTATACCTGGCAGTAGCACCAATATTTTTAAAGTTCCCATACTGCCCAAAGTGATCTACAAATTTGGTGTGAGCCTTATTAAAATACCAATGTCAGTTTTTAAAGAAATAGAAAAAAATTAAAAATTATATGAAAACACACAAAAATATTGAAATACAAGTCAATCCTCAGCAGAAGAGCAAAGCTGGAAGCACCTCATTACCTGATCTCAAATTATATTATAAAGCTGTATTAACTAAAACAGCATAATACTAGCATAAAAGTAGATATAGAAAACTATAGAGCAGAATAAATGTTCTATTCTGCATAATAAAACCTGTGCATTTATTGTCAATTCATTTTCAACAAGGCAACCAAGAATAGACTGAAAATAGACTATTTCTTCATTAAAGGCCATTTGGAATATTCAATGTCCACATCAAAGAATAGAGTTATACCATTATTATAAAATATGCAAAACTCCAAAATGGTTTATACATAGAAGACTGGAACTGTAAAAATAAATAAAAAAACATAGAGAAAATTTTTTATGACATTGGTCTAGACAATGACTTTTAGATGCAATGCAAAAGCATAGACTACAGAGCAAAATGAACCAATGGAATTTTATCAAACTAAAAATATTCTTCACAACAAAGGGAACCATCTACAGAGAGAAGAAAATTGTTACAGAATGGGAGAAAATGTTTTCAAGCCATATATCTAATAAAAGGTAACTCTTCAAAAATGTCTAAGGAACTCAATTGTAAGAACAAAAATAAACTAATTTAAAAATGAGCATAAATATAAATGGAAATTTTTTAAATAGGGCAATCAAAAACCAACAGATATAAGAAAAAATATAGTTACTATCAATAGTCAACAGACAAATGGGGATTAAAAGCACAATGAGATTTTACCTCACCACAGTTAGAATAGCTATTATCAAAATGATGAAAGAAAAATTCAAAAAGATATGAAAAAAAGGAAACCCTTACACATTTTTTGTAGGAAGGTACATTAGTACAACCCTTCTGTAAAACACTTTTCAAAAAATTTAAAATAAATCTAACATATAATCCAATAATCCCACTACTGGGGATATGTCCAAAGGCTTTGAAATCAATATGTTGAAAATATATCTGTACTTTCATGTTCTTTGAAGCATTAGCCACAATGGGCAATATTAAAATTAAACTATATTTCCATCAACATATGAATAAAGAAAATGTTATGTATACCAGATGAAATACTATTTACTTTTTTTTAAAGAAGAAAATTATGTCACGTAGGACAATATAGATGAAGCTGGATGGCAAGTAAAATAAACTAAATGCAAAAGTCAAATGCCACATACTTGCATTTAGATATGGAATATAATATAATCAAACCCATCAAAATAGAGCACAGAATGGTGATTACTAGAGGCTAGAGGTGGGGAAAATGAATAGGTATTGGTAAAAGGGTACATTGTTTCAAGATAGACAGAAGGAATAAGTGATTAGTATTTGAAGTGATAAATATGTTAACTAGTTTGATTCAACCATTCTCCATCACATACACATATCACATTACATTTAACCCCAAACTATATATAATTATAATTTTTCAAAATTAAATAAAATTTATGTAAATTATGAAATAATGTTATGAAACTACCTCTTATGTATGGCATACTTCAAGGCTAACACAAATGTTTTAAGCTTTTCAAATGATTTATTTTGCTTTGTTTTACATGCAAGCTTTTAAGAAAGCAATTAAAAAAAAAGAAATACCTTTATCTAAAATGACAGATCTAAAATGATGTTTTTTAAAAAATGACATTTTTGAAAACTTGAATATAAAGAAATTTTATCAGGACTACTTTTTGTGTGTTTGTGTGTATTGTGTGGAAGTAAATGTGGTACTGGAAACTGATCCTAGGGCTAATATACCTCCAAGCTACAGCCAGTCTTTTTAATTTTTGTTTTGAAACAAGGTCTCACTAGGTTGCTGAAAGTCTTGCTGATTTCCTGAGGCTGGCCTTCATTCTGTGATCCTTCTGTATCAGCCTTCCAAGTACTAGAATTAGAGGTCTTCACCACCATACCTGGACAAAACATTTTATTGCTAGTGTTATTAGAAAGAAAAAAAAAACAACATAAACTTTTGTGCATCTAATTAGTAGATGGAATGAGGTAAAAATACGCAATTCAGACACATATAAATGCTTTGTCAGATTTCTCTTCACTGCTGACAAATATTTGAGCTTGAAGTGTTGTTAAAGGTACAGAATCATGCACTCATGCATGATATGTTTATCTGAAGTTGCTTTTTTATTTTAACTAAATATAGGTATTTTAAGATATATTACTTTAATTATTTTTAAAAGGAAATAAATATGGTTTTGTTTTTAGATTTGACAGTAAAATGTATTTGTTATTTAAGCTTACAAATTTTGATCAAGCCAAGGGCTGGCAGATAAATTGCTCTCAGGTATTATACTGTATGTGTTTAACTTACAAACCTTGAAATACTGATAAACAATATTTAACATCTTTTCCTCATTTGACAGCTTTCATGAGACTCAGAGCAAGAGTTAACATAAATGCTCATAACAATGCCTGGCACAGAGTAGGCACTCAAATTGTGGAGAATATCATTACCAACCTACTCCACCTGCAGTGATTGGCAATAGAGAACTCATTAGAGTCTCCCCGAGACACAGGAGCTTTTGTTTTGTTTTCTGATTTGAAGCTTTGCCTAGAGTGAGCTATGTACTCTGATTAGAATATATCAATTCATGAAAAAAGAAGAAAAACAGAACAAAAAGAAAATCTTGTCATACTTTCGATAAAAAAAGAGAAATCTGGGCATATAAAAATATATAACTTTACAACAAAGCAGAAAGCATGGATTTCATACTGAAAGCAGGAATTAGGTTGGAAGCCAAGAAAAAGAGCAGAGTCAGAGAATGCCTATCCCCCCAAAAAATAAAATTAAAATTTAGCAGTAACATACCTCCTCAGTGCTAGACTAAGACCTACAATGGAGAGTGACTGCTCAGGGTTTGGGGAGCAGGACCAGAAAGCATAGGAAATCTCCTGTAAAAATTGGGAACCACTCATGAGTGATGTGTTATAAGAGGAAAAATTAGGACACACAGAAGAAAGAAGATAGCCAAGGCTAATCTCAGTGCTTTGAGGTCTCTCTCATTCCTTGTTAGGTGGACGCTTCTATTCCTTGTCAGCAGCCAGTAGTGGAATCCTCCATCTTTCAATGCTCATCTCTTATTCCACTTATAGGCACTCTTTATAAAAGGGTGACCCGAGTAGTTAAAAACAAGAAGTATAAAGTCCCTGTTTTGAGTCAATATGTTAAGAACATGAATTATATCTCCAAAATTTACTTTGTCAAATATTTTCAGTTGTATTATTGGAGGCAGAGATAGTGGCACTTTAGAATTTTGCCTACCACACAGGATACTTTTTCCTCCCCCAAATATGTTTTTATTAACTATAAAATTTGACAGGATAGATAAAATTATTTATTTAAACTATAAGGATATGACTTCTGGAGACATACAGGATGAACTTAAATATATATATATTTTTTTGTCCCCAGTTCATTCAGAGGAAACTCAACTTCCTCTGCTTTGTTTGATTTCAAAAGAGAATCCATTCAAGACATGCTGATCATCATACCTATAGTACTTATAGTACTATGAATTAATACATGGAATTATTATTATTATTATTATTATTATTATTATTACTATTATTTTAGGTGGTACTGGGGTTCCTGGAAGCCCTTCTACCTCTGGGTTACACTCCCAGACCTAATTTATATTTTTGAAACAGGGTCCCTTACGCCAGCGCGGCTGGCTTTGAACCTGCGCGATCCTCCTGTCTCTGCCTCCCAAGCGCAGGGATTACAAGCATGAGCCACCACGCCTGGCTACATGGAATTATTTTATTTTATTTTATTTTTTATTTATTTATATTTATTTTTTAACAATTTTTATTGAACATAAATGGTATACATTTAAACTATATTTGGTGCCCTCTCCCCCCCCCGCCCCCATTTTCCCTTCCCCCCTTCCACCAATGGTTATCCAGGTTAACCATGTCATATTCATAATTTTACACATATTCAGATGTAGACCCTCATTAATCAAGATCAGCCTTCCTCCTCTCCTATCTTTCCATTCAAACTTTGCTGATATTTCCTCTCCATTATCTGGAGTCCTACTGGTATCCTTTGTGTTTCCTAGTTTGGGCAAATTAGAGGAAACATATGTACCTTCTCCTTCTGTGCTTGGCTGATCTCACTTAACATAATGTTCTCCAGGGCTTTCCATCTTCTTGCAAATGATATAATTTTGTTCTTCTTTATGGCTGAATAGAATTTTATTGTGTGTATTTCCCAAAGTTTTGCTATCCATTCATCTTTTGATGGAAATCTGGGTTGGTTCTACATGGAATTATTTTAAACCACTGTGATTATTAGTGATTATACAACACAAAACCATGAATGTACCCCAACTAAGTAGGTTATAAAAACCAGATCCTTTTAGTTTGAATGAAATTAATGGAGACAAGTGGTTTTAAGTACAATGGAATTTTAAAAATGAAATAATGCATTTTTATATTATTTGGATTGTATTGCTTGGAGAGTAGTAGCTTTGCTTTGCATTATTACTTTGCTATAACATACAAAGTAAAATTAACTCTTTTATTATATAGCTTTATGAGTTTTTGGAAGCACACACTGTCAGGTAACCACTACCAAAATTAAGATATAACATAGTTCCATGGACAATATTCTCTGAAACAGCTATCCCAGGTTTCAAAGAAGTAAATTCTTGATCTTTGTTGCCATGCTATTTCTCCATTTTGCTTTGGCTTTTAAACAAATAGAAAAGTTTGAACAATTCTTTCAAGAATTGTTTCTGCTATTTGTTACTTATAGAGATTAGTGGATGTGGCAGATACTTTCAATGGCCACTTTTTTCTTTGTCCCTCTTCACCTGTCTGCTTCCATTAAAGTTTAAATACATCCCAAGACTATCCTTGATGCACCTAGGGACACAATTGTAGCCATTGGGACATAAACAGATATTAGGGGTGCCTGGGAACACTGGCTTATTTTATAATTTGTTTTTTAATTTTGTAATTAATTTATTTTATTTTTATGTGAATCATATTGAAAATGGCACACATTCAGACTGTGCTTGGTGCCCTCCCTCCTCCATGTCGTCTTCCCCCTCCCAACACTGAGGGCCTCTGCTAGCCTGGCTCCATGGCTCCAAGATTGGAACATTTCCTCATGGTTAGTCCATGTTTCATTTCTGGCATTTCTAAATATTAGTATTTTTCTTGCAACCTTGGCTTCACCTTCACTGTTTTACAGATTTACCCATTTGGGCCTGCTTTCAGGGATTTCTGCCCTGCCGCACATTGCCTGGCCAAGACATTTTTCAAAGTCGGTGGGAGGAAGCCTCCATAACCTTTTTTTTTTTTTTTTTTTTTTTTTCAGCAAAACCAGCATTACATGAGTGCCAAGATCAACTACTAGCAAGAAAAGTAGTCAAAACCTTTTTAGTCACTTCCACTGGGCCCTTTTCAATCAAGGGGTGGGGCACTTTTCAATCATAGAGGCAGTACCCACTCCAGCTGGGCCACATATGAGCTTGTGTCCATCTGGGCCACTACTGGCCCAAAATCACCATACATAATCTTCAAGGCTGTGCCCCAGGGACACATTTTTTCTTGCCTCACCCTACAAGCCTAGATCATCATAGCCCACATAAACCTATGGATTTATCCACTGCTAGAATTAAAACCAACAATAGATTTATCCACTGCTGAATTACTACCATTTTAACTCAGCTACATCAACTCCAAATACATGAGTTCTTCAGGGGCCATTTTGTATCAAATTATAACTGCTTCCATTATTTGTAGAATTTTCTTGTCTAAGACTATAGGTCTAGAAATATGCAAGGTGAAGTAAAGTAGAATGGGAATGGAGAAATGAGAAGTTTTTCCAAAAGTAGTTAAAATTTATGGAATCCTACACTCTATGTAAAAGGGAAACTGTTCCATTTCTTATCCCATTGATTCTGGTAAAGAAGGGCATTCTTGCATGAAATTCACTCTTAACTGGGGCCAGTTTAAAAAAGTATAATTTATCTTTATTGTAAACTTCCATGAACTTTTCATCTATATTTAAGTATCATGTTGCTCTCATTCATTCATGTAGACAGAAAATGATGCCAGATATATGCTGGTTGATGTGTATCTGAACATATATATATATGGCATCATTTTCTGTCTGTATGAATAAATTTCTATAACATTTTTTGTTGTGCAGATCTAATAATAATATATTTTCTCTATATTTTGTCTTTATTTTCACATTTGAAAATTTCACTGGACATTATAAACTTCTAAATTGTCAGTTTTTTCCCTTTTTTGTACTTTTTCCTTTGCATAAATTCAGACAATTTGTAAAATTAAAAATTTGAGAAAGTTATAGGCATATAATCCTAATATTTAGAAGACTGAGACAGAATGATCACAGTTCTGAAACCAGCCACATCAACTTAGAGAGGCTCTCAGCAATGTAGCAAAAGCCTGTTTCAAAATAATAAATAAAATAATGCTGAGGACCTAGCTCTGAGTTAGAAAGCAAGTGGATTTAATCCTCAATACGTAAATATACAAATAAATAAATAAATAAATAAATAAATAAATGTTATTCAGCATAATTATTTTTCTCTCTCTGACTTTGGCAATTTGGATATGATATGCTTTGGTTAGATTTTTTTATATAAAAAATCAGAAAATGGGATCAAATCTAATTCATATGATTTTAACAACAAAAGAAACAAGGACACACACACACACACACACAAAACTCACAGAAAAGGAGAAAAATTTTTTCTAGCTACTTTTCAACAGACAAAAAAGATAAACTATATAAAGAAAAAATTCTCTCTCACACACACATACACACACACACATACACACATGATAGTAAGTGGCCAAATTAAACCAACAACCATTTGTCAAAAGTAGTATAAATGGCAAATATATTATAAAAAAGTTCAACATTTGTAACCATCAGGGAAAAATAAAAACTATACTGATATTTCATCTCCAGTTGGAACAGCAATCATCAATAATACAAATAATCTATAGTGGCAAGTGTTCAGGTGAAAAAAGATTTATGCAATGTTTATAGAAATGTAATCAATGCAGCCACTATGAAATTCAGTATATAGATTTCTCAAAAGAGTAGAAATGGAAACATTATATGTAACCAACTATACCATTTTTTCATATTTACTTCCAAAAACCTCAAGTTAGCACACTATAGTGATACATGCACACCTGTTATTGTAGCAGTAACATTCACAATAGGTGTCTGTCAACAATTCAGTGGAAGAAGAAAATGTGGGGTATATACACAAGGGTCATAAAGAATTAAATTGCATTATTTGCAGAAAAATAGATGGAACTACAAAACATCATATTAAGCAAAATAAAGCAAACTCAAATCAAGAATTATATATTTATATTTTTTAATATGTGAAAGCTAGAAAAAAGGAATAAATGGAGATCTCATGAAAATATAAGAGAAAAAAGTAGAACAGAGGAAGGGGGCAAAGGGAGGGAGGAGGAAAAGAAAAGAGCAGGGGTGGGGACTATAATTGTCCAAAGTATCTTATGTGTATGTACAAGTATTCCAAAATAAAATCTACCATTCTGCATAATTATTGTGCACACATAAAAGACATATAAAATAATATTTCTTCCTTAAAAAGTAGTCCATACCTATATAAGTTTACATTATTTCACCTCTGAACTAGTGAAAAGACATCTATATTTAAACAAAAATATTTTGGAACTTTCAAAAGATACACATAAAGTTTTTAAGTGAATGTATTAAAAATATAAGATCACTTTGGGAGAATAGCAATTATGTAATCTTCATTCTTTTCAATACTAAAGTGAAAGGACAACTTTAATGGAAGAAAGTTTATAATAATTTGTAAAAAAGTGTTGTGACCTTGTGATATTAAATTTAAAACATTTTTAACAATATGTAAAAGAGGATAAATATTTTTCAGATGATTAACAATTCAAAAAATATATGCTTTGGTACCTTTATATAACTATATCTAGTTCATAGTCCTGAAAAACAGGTCAAAATTAATAGAACTAAGTAAATTATTCACATTGGAAGGAATATATTGAGAGGAAGTTTTACTGAAATGAAAATAATATACTATTAATAAAATTTTCAAGGGCTTGGCATTTGAGGAAAAAATTTTAAATGTAAAAATAGCCATATGAGTATAAATAGTCTCAAAATTTGTCTTACTTTCCTCCATCTACAATATATTCTTTAATGCAGTGGAAAACAATGTAAATACTTATCCTGTGTTAAATAAGGCAAATGTATTTCAGACTCTAAGGAAGTGAGAAGTTAAATAATAGCAAACTAATAATACTTATAAATAATGATATGTATCAGGATAAAAGTAAAATCCTTTAAAATAATAGTGTGAAAGTCAGGTTAAAAAAAGACTCAGGATAAAAATTGAGAAAAAGAAAACACTAAGGTAGGTCTATTATTTAGAATAGCTTAGGACATATTTTTTTGTAACAAACAACTCTACCAGTGTTCAGTAGTAGCAAAACTCATTTCTTATTCATATTTTCTGTCTTATGTGTGTCAATGCAGACTAAGCTGCATGAAGATACACAGGGATCTAGGTCGAAGGACTTTGGAAGATTTCATTAATGTAACATCTAGAACACACAACCTTTTAATAAAAAAAACTGGAATGTCATATATATACTTTTTATAGTATGAACCAGAAAGTGAATTTTATTATTTACAGTATTCTTTAAATCTAGAACATGTGTTATCCCCCCAATTGAAGAATATAAATAATATATAAATGAGCAATTACAAACCTTGGTAAGCATTACTGTAGCTGATCCACTTAGAATGTATGATCCCAGGAATAAAGAAAAGGAAAATTTGAAAGAATATGAAGAGATACCCTTTGCCAGCTAGATGTTATTGAGTTATGGTCCACAATGAACTTTCTATAGCAACACAAATGTCAATGGTGGAGTGATAAATATAAACTGTCCAACTAGAAAATTTTGAGAGTCTGTTCTTACCATTAGCTACTTCAACAAAGAAACCAAGACTGACCCACAAAAATGGGGAAATATGTAGATGCTAGCCATTAAAGACATAAAAATAAGATTCAGTAAAATTGATAACATCAAAGTTTCTTTAGTTTTGAATCAGAACTTCACTGTGCTTCTCAAAATCATCTTTGAATTAAGAAATTGTCTGATTTTTGCTAAGTTCTCTGAACTGAATAAACATTGCCCACCACGGTGTCTTGAACCCTAAAAGATTAAAGTGTTTTAGATTAACTCTTCAAGTTAAACAGAAGGTCCTTTATCACAGGTAGTTACATGCTTCTGAGTATCCTGAAACAGAAAAAAATGTTATTAAATAGCATTTACTCCATTCAAATCAATATTTTCCTGGAAGGATGTTGAGAGAATGTTGTCAACATTTATTGCTGCATATAAGTCTATCAAAGTAGCATCATTTATATTTAATCTAAATTTGTGAATCAGGGACTATTTTAGCAAATTTAAAAATGCACAAGTTACTGGCAAAAGTCATTCTTTTACATAGAATACCCTATTTTCCATTGTTTTGGAAATTAGCCCAAAACTTTTCTTTCAAAAGTGCAAAACATTTTATTTTAGTCTTTTATATGATATCTTATTTTACTACTTATATACTAACATTTTTTGCTATTTTTGTCAGTCTTGAGCTACAATATAAACTCCTTGAACATATGGAGTTTTGTATTTCCATTGCCAAAATGCTGTGCCATATAAGAGGCACTCAGAAGAATTTGCTGAAAAATGATTACATAACTAAAATTCAGAATAAAGATGTTAGTCATCTGAAGGACTAATTTACTTTCTGCTTTTTCAATGTGTATGACAGAGAAGTGCATGGAGTTCTCATCATTGTCTTATATTTGAAACAAGCTAGCCATTTTTCATACATGTTTGCCTCTGTCACCTTCTGTTATCAGAAGAAAAGAGTTTCAACTTGGAGATTATGTTCTTCAGACTTTATTAACAAGATTATACAGTAGGGTTAGCACCATTTGCTTTAGTATTTGTTAATACAAATGTGGTAACTTCTCTTTTCTCAAAGTAGCAGTTGATGCTTTAATACATTTGGCAATTTGTAAGAATAATTTCCTCCTTGCTCAATGTGAGTTAAATTTTTTTTATTCTGAATAACAGTGATAGATTATAGCAGTTATTACCTTATGAATAATGTTTTTTCCCAGGTACTGGTGATTAGTATGGCAAACATGTATTCAACTACGGAACTATATTCCCTGCCCAAAAATTCTCAATTCTGACATTTACCCATGATAAATATTTTATAGAGACAATCTTTATGTTTAGTAATCTTGGGTTAGTAATCTAAAAATATAATCTTCTAAGTATTTTACTGTATATGCCTTTGCTTGAGTTATAATAAAATACTTCAATGAGTAGATTGCATTTATTTAAGGCAATGCCTATTAAAATTTTATTTGGTAGCCGTGCGTGGTGGCGCATGCTTGTAATCCACGCGCTTGGGAGGCGGAGACAGGAGGATCTCGCTGGTTCGGAGCCAGCCTCGCTGGCTTAAGAGACTCTGTTTCCACATAAAAATGTTAAAAAATAGGTCTGGGAGTGTAGCCTATGGGAGTGTAGCCCGGAGGTAGAAGGGCTTCCAGGAACCCCAGTACCACCAAAAAAAAAAAAAAGAAAAAAGAAAAAAAAATTATTTGGTATAAGAAAATAAGCTGACTTACAACTATTCCACATAAAAGACATTTGGATAGAATTCATACGGGCTATTTGAATCTCTTATTTTATCTTAATTTAATTGTGCTTTTTAAGCCAGCAAGGTGCATTCCTATAATCCCAGTACTTAGTAGGCTGAGACAGGAGAATCACAGGTTCAAAGCCAGTTTCAGGAACTTAGTGAGACACTAAATAATTTAATGATATCATGTTTCAAAATAAAAATGAGGCTGAGGGTAGAATACTCTTGGGGTTCACTCCCCAGTACTGCAGGCACACTAAACACACAAAAGTAATTCTGCTTCTTTCTGATTTTCATATACACATTTTTTTCTTTTGATGGTGGTACTGGAAATTGTACTCCTGTGTGTTCTACCACTAAGCTACACCCCCAGGCCTTTTTTAACAAATTTGAAAGAGTGCCTCACTAAGTTGCTGAGGCTGGCCACACACCTTCGATTCTCTTGCCTCCCAGGTAGTGGGATTACAAGGCACGTACCAACATGCCCAGCTGTTATATACTTTCTTGATTCTTTTCTGGAGTGTTTTATATTTTTCTATATAAATTTCTCTATTTAGAACTATTTCTTCACCTCTCTTTCTATATACATGTTTCCTGGACTCAGTCAGGAAAAAAGTGCAGATTCCAGGCTTCAGACTATATTAATTGTGAGGCAGTCTCACTAATAGCCAATCTCATGGGGAGACTCCACTTAGTGGAGGATGACAAAAGTCCTCAATATACCCAATTTCTAGAAATAGGAGTCAAAACTCTTCTGTTTATTGCAAATCAGACTATAGTTTGAACAACTGCCTGAGAATACTGAGACACAGCACACATACAGCAAGTTCACTTAAAGCAGAGTTAACTAATTACAGATAAGTTGACAAGCTACAAAAGGATCCTAAGGATGCATTGTGAGCCAGTCTCTGGCCTCAAGGAAGCGGTGTAGGGGAGCGGAATTCCATAGTGGCTGTACAAATTTGCAGCTCCACAAAGAGTGGATAAGGGTTCTGATTTCCAGACATCCATGCCAACATTTATTATTGTTTTAATTCTTGATAGTTGATATTCTAACAGGAGTCAGATAAAATCTGTGTTGTTTTGATTTACACTTCCCTGATCGCTAATGATGCTGAATTTTTTGTGTATATTTATTGGGTATTCATAGTTCTTCTTTTGAAAGTGTCTATTCAGATCCATTGATCATTTTTTGATTAGGTTCTTTTTAATATTAAATTTTTAAAGATTTTTATATGTTCTAAATACTAATTGTCTATCAAAAAAGTAGCTAGAGAAGATTTTCCCCCATTCTGTATGCCCTCTCTTTAGATCCTCTCTTTAAGTTCCCGGTATGTGCTTTTCTTTAGGTTACTGAATTTCTTGGGGGAACATGTATATACTCTTATTTTGGAAGAGTCTACTGGAACCTATAAGTTGGACAGTTGATCTTATGCCTTTTCTAGTAGTTGAACGATCTTTGGTCTTGCTTGGGTTGTTTTATATATCTTGAGTTGACTTATGCAGAGTCAGAGGTTGAGGTTTAATTCCATTCTTCTATATATAAAAAATATATGTGTGTGAATTTACAACCATCCCTAAATAAAAAGTTCAATTTAAAAAATAAAAATCATCTCGTGGCATACCACAGGTTCTGAACAGAAACTAACAGCATTATCATAAAATATTAAGAGATTTGTTTTGGCCACAGTTAGCTTTTATATTACCCAAGTCATTAGGGTTAGCCAATTCAAATTAATTTATACATTGGAAATGACATAGATAGGATCAAGTCTAAGCAGATCTAAAGGTACATGCTTGAATGAATCACTGTGACACCCAATGACCTCTGCTATACCCATGGCTCATCATCAACTCACACATACAGCCTAAGGAGTAGTTTTCTTTCTCAAAGGATGAAAAAGACAAAATATAGGTCTGATTTATAGAAAACTTGACTGAGATGTTACTGTGAACAGATGGACAGCCCCAAGTAGGGGTTAACTGAAACAATGAGGGTAATCGTTCCAGTGGACACCAACACATCTAACCATTAACTTGAAGAATCACTGAGGTTGATGGTTCAGGGTCTAAAAAGAACAAGGCAGGACAATCCAAAATAGAATACACGGTGACAGGGAAATACTCACCAGAAACATTTACTGAATAAGAGGAATAAGAGGAATCCAACAAACAGAAAAACAGAATTCTTCAGTGGATGTCACCCAGGCTCTTTCCTTAGCCATCTCAAGTTTATTTACAGAGGCACATGAACACATACATTGAAAGAAATAGTAAAAGTTTATTTTGTATTTGCTGTAACATTTATACAAACACTTTGATAGTTATCTACTATGTAGAAATTTGTTAATGTGTATAATCTTCCCTTGGGTGTTAGGAGAATAGCAGTAAGCAATACTGACCAAAGTTTCTCTTTTCAAGCATCTTAGATTGAACAATAGTTGATCAAAATCAATTAAATATATAGTGTGTTATATGGTGATAACTACAATGGAGAAAACCATCTGAACGAAAGTAGTCTGATGAGCTAAATGGTGGTATAAAAGGTAGTATTTTAGGAAAAAGATACATTCACAAGGATGTTTGAGGTGAGGGAACAATCTGTTAGATATCTGGGGCAAAGAGTTTCACAGTCAGTAGAAAGAGGGAGTAGGATAACCTCCTGGAAGTAGGGAGACCTTTAATTTGAAAAAGTTAATGAAGCTACTGTGTCAGTCTTGGGATGAGCAGCAGAAAGATCTATAAAAAACTTGAATTCTATAAGAGATAAGAGTCAGTGAGGTAATGTCAGACCATATTTTCTAGTATGTAGCAAGTCATTGTAAGTAGGTTGGCTTTATTCCAGATGAGATGAAAAGACAGATGTGTGAAGAGAAGTGAGATATCTGACTTGATTTTATAAAGTTCGCTGCAGTGCTATGTTGGAGGGGACTATGGGTCAAAATGAAAAACTATTGAAAGCTATGAAAATAGTACAGTTATGGAATCAGATGACATTAGCACTGTCACATTTCTGACTATAAGAGGCACTGTTCATATTGAATTCTAGGGGTCCTGCATTCCCTGAAGCATACAGCCAAAACAGTGCTATTGGAATTATGCAACAGAGTACCAGTTTGAGGAATGGTTAGAGAGATTGTTCTACAGTGTGATATATTGTTCTATATTAAGCTTTTATGATGTATTTATGTTGATACATATAACTCTAGTTTATATTTTAAAATGGCTGTTATTCCCTATCTTTCTGTATATTTATATATAACATGTTATTCATTCGATTATACTATAATAATAGTTAAGATACTGACTTTAGAGTCTATTGAATAATTTTGAATATTAGCTCTCCTTCTGAATAGTTGTGTGATTTTTTTTTGTCTGTTTTGCAACTCTGAGGATGGAACCCAGAGGCATTGTACCTATAAGCTATAACCACCCCCCTATATTTTAGTCTTTCTTTTTTTTTTTAAACAAAGTTTCACTGAGTTTCTAAGTTCCTCACTAAGTAGCTGAAGCTGTCCACAAACCCTGATCCTCCTGAAGGCTGGGATTACAAGATGTGCCACCACACCCAGCCTAGTTGTGTGATTTTAAACATCTTATATATACAATTATACTCTGCACGTGTTTTCTTATATTATAAATGGAAAAAATGATAACCAATTTTCTATAAGGGTTACTAATGAAGATTAAATAAAACAAGTAAAATATTTAGAAATGTATTTGTTTAAGTGAACTAGATGTTGTTATTTTTTATTATTGCTGCTTTGGTTGTTATTTTTCTTTACACTTGTTGATAAATGTTTATTCTCAATTTTTCACTATTGGAAACAGTACTGCCATAAACACTTTGTGAGTGGTCATAAATATTTTATGCACTTTTGAACAAGATATTCCTCTTAGGTATATATTTTTATTTATTCTAAGTCACAATGTAAGTCTATCTACAATTTTCTGGATATTGTGGAATTGTTCTTCTGCATATCTCTAATAATTTGTTGTACTACCTGCTATGTGTAAGACTTACAATTGAACTACAACATTGTCATCAATTGATGTTATAACACTTGTCATCAGGAGGTCATATCTCACTATTGGTTTAATTTTCATTTTCCTAAACAGTGTCTCATGAGCTTGTGCCCTCTTCTTACAAACTTATTATATACACTTTAGCCTATTACTTTCGCAATTATGATGAGTTCTTTAAATATCATGATTTATCATTTAAAAATTCTAGTTTGTAATGTTGACAGTGTCTACTAATTTTCTGTGGTTAGTTGCTTAATTTTGTTTACACTTTCTCTGTAGAACACAATTTTAGTTGTAATTAAACTAAATAATATTAAAGTTGTATTCTTTTCTTAAATTTTTAATTTGAATTAATCTGTGTTTGTATAAAATAATATATAATTGTATATGATTTAATTTATGTCGAAAGATGTTTTTATTATGCCTTTTATAAAATAGATTACTTTTTCCTAAAATCAAAAGTGAGTCTATCAAATTCACACATGTTCTTGGTTCTGTTTCTGTACTCCTATTCCTTTACTTTTGTATATTTACATTGAGCTCATTTATTAATATGATAATTTACAATATTTTATGATTTAATAAGTAGGTTTTGGGTTTGGTAGATCATTTATTCTTTTTCAGAATTAGCTCAGGTTTTCTAAGGTGATCTGATCCTCTTGCTTTCCTTATATATTTCTTCTGTTTTATCTATTCTTATCACTTGGCTTTATCCTTTAGAGCACAGGCTGTCTTTGCTCTTTGTATATCAGTTGAATTTTTCACTATGAACAAGGCAAAAATGGAGATTACACCATTAAAAGTCCGTCCAGGGTAACCATGGTATATTCATACTTTTACACATATTTGGATGTAGACCCTCATTAATCAAGTTCAGCCTTCTTCCTCTCCTATTTTTCCATTGGTGGGAAGTGGGGAAGTGAAAAAGGGGGTAGTGGGGACAGGGCACCAAGTACAATTTAAATGTATACCATTTATTTTCAATAAAAATATGTATAAAAATAAATAAATCTGTTACCATGTTAAAAAAAAAAAGTATTGAAAAATGTATCATCATTAAAAAAAAGTCTGGCCAGGCATTGTGGCCTATGCCTTTAATCCCAGTACCTTGGAAACTGAGAATGGAGGATAGCAGGTTTGAAAATAGCCTCAGCAGCAGCTTCAGACTTTCAGCAATCTATTGAAAACTTGTTTCTAAACTAAAACTAAACAGGTCTGAAAGTGTAGCTCAGAGGCAAAACCCCCCCTAGATTCAATTTCCACTATCACATATAACAAAAAATAAAAATTAATTTATTGAAAGTATAGTAAAGATTTCACATTTTTGTTAAAGGCAGAAAGTTGAAGGAATAATTAGAATCAAAGCAATCTCCAGAAGATAAAAAGCATGAAGTCAAGAGCTTGTGACTGGGGCAGCTGGAGGCCCAGGCTGTGGAGACAGTGATCCAGCCAGACTTACCAGGCCCTGGGGATGTGCTGTACCTCATCCTCTGTCCTCTGCCATGTCCTTCCAATTAGTCTTATGGGAGAACATGCCCTTAACTGGCCATTGGCATAATTTTCTTCCTCTGGCCTTTTAATAGCTGGTAGAGAAAGTATCCATCACCTTCTTCATCTTCTCTAAAATCTTCTCTAGAAGAATTGAGGATGTGGAAAAACTCAAGTGGAGTCCTATGCTGCTTTTCTTCTTTTCTTGTTCTACTTGAGTTATGTTCTGTCTTTTAAACTTTAATGTCCTGTTCCTGGTCTTCTCAGAGAGTCAGAAATCCATTTTATATCCTCCGAGAGATAACTTGAATTTCAGGTCTCATTCTGTCCTTACCCACCTATTATTTACTATTTTTCACAAGAACTTACTAAATATCTCCACTCAGCAACTTCTTCCATCAGTAGTGCTATTGCATAATTATTCTATTCATAGAGTTGAACTTTTATAGTAGTTCACAAATTTAACTTGGTGCTCATATTTCTTCTTTTGAAATCTGTTTTCTAAAGAGTCTCCAAAACAACTTAAAACATAGCTGGGTGTGGTGGTACTTCAAGTACTTCAAGTACTCTTAGTACTCCCAGTACTCCCAGCTACTCCCAGTACTCCCGGTACTTGAGAGGTTGAGACAGGAGTATCTCAGGTTCAAAGCAGGCCCTAGAATCTTAGCAAGACTCTCAGCAACTTAGGGAGACTTTCAAAATTAAAAAAAAAAAAATGAAGAAATGAAGGTGTAGCTCAGAGGTAGAATTCCTGAGTTCAATCCCCAGTACCCAAAACAAACAAACAAAAAACAAAACAAAAAAGAATTTGAATATATCATTCCAAATTTTAATATTCCTATGTCTTTTAACTATACTTCAAATGAAAGTGGCATGTGGGGTCTGCCCCCTTTCAACTCTCTAACCTTATTTTCTTCAGTCTTACTCCTGCTCATTCCCACTCTAGTCAGACAACATGGTGAATCTGTCTTCCCTTTGGAGCTTTTGCTCTTCCTCTGGCCTCTGCTTGGATCACACGACCTCCTGACCTCTGCCTAGCTGGCTCCTTCATGTCATTAAAGCTAAAACTCACATATCACCTGCTTAGAAAGGCCTTGACACTCAATTTGATGGTGCCCACTCTCTCAGACAAGTATTCTCCATCACATCATCCTTAATGATAAAGCTCATTCATTGTGACATGAATTAATCTTATATTCTATATCCTTATGCTTCATGTCTCACCTTCTAGCACTTCAGTTACACAAGAGTAGAGCCTTATGTTGTATATTTGTGGCTAGGTAAATGTCTAGACTTGTAGTTATTACTTTGGAGGCACTCAGGGAATATATGTGGAATGAATGAATGTGTGGAGCCTAATTCTAAGGAATCCTTGTATTCATTCATGCTGCTTATTTGGGATTATTCTTCTTAGCCAATAGTTCCACTAAAAGTCCCCATCAGAGCCCGTGAAAAACTAAGAGGAGGAGAATTAATATTCCATTACTCGCTTTTCTCTATCCCCATTATAATTTTCTCTAAGTAGTGAGAAATGTCTGGCAATTATGAATGCTTCTCTATTAACTTTTTCTCACTCAGCATCCTTTTTTTCCTTAGGTTTAGGAGTTTTACCAATCTATGCCAGAATATATTCCTCTGATTTTTTTGCTACTTTTCTTTTTTTCAAATTTCACAGCATGCAGGTCTGTTCCTGTTTGTTTGGCTGTTATATAACTTTTTTCTTATTTTTTGTAAATTAGAACAATTACTTGGAGAGGCAAATGTAATCTGCGTCTTTGTACCATCTGGTGAAAGAATCTCAACATTTTTCTCAGTTAAAATAGTATAAAGCTACAGACATTTCACATAAATTAAAACAACAGCATTTTTTCTAGTATAGAATAATCTATCATTTTTATTTTCTTATTTAAAATAATATCTAATTTGTAGTTTTTCTAAAGTGAATTATAAATAGTTATTAAAATATAACTGAATATTACTTAAATATTTAAAATAAAACATTTGTCTAATTTGTTAGTTCAAACTCTTTATATAAAATGTTGATACATTATCATATTCATTTAAGCACTTGAAATATAAAATTTCTAAAACTGGCTCAATATAAAATGATCTTTCTAGCATTTAGAGTTTGTATGTGACAATAGTTTCTGATTCTGATTGCTTAGGCAAACGGTATTATTTTAAACACCCATATACTATACTTAAAATGTAAATTATCTCTGATTGTGCTTTTAAGATAAGTTCTCTACAAACATTTTGTATATAATAGGTCAGGTTTCCTGAAGAGAGATAATTTGCAACAATCCAGAAACTGAATGCTTTCTTAATCATATTCCAAGCACTAGAATAGGAAAATAAATGACATTGAAAGAGGTTGAGACCCAGGTAGTCACATAATGAAGCACAGTGTCCCATTAATAACTGTGCTGCAGAAAAGATAAACTTAGCAATGACTATCTATTTTAAAAAATGCTGAATTTAGAATGATTTGCTTGAGTTACGAGGATTACTGCAATTAAAAAAATATTCAACTACATGGCCCATTAAGTATCCTGGAACCTGATCTTTTAGCTATAACAATTTAAATGATAAAAAAGGTAAATTGAAGGAAATTGAATAGAAAGTAAATGAGAAAATATAAATATATCAGAAGCATACAAAAAGAAAAGTACCAGCATAGATGAGCAATTTTGAAAAGCAAAAAATAAAACTTATGCCACATTATCAGTTAGGTGATTTCTGAGAAGAAAAAAACAGTTTTACCAATAGTTTCATGAAAAGGAAACTAAATGATAAAAAATACAAATTTTATATTCTGGTTTTAAAATTTTGCTATATGAGATTGGCACTTAATATGTCTTGAACGTATTTTTTAGATTCATTTATAAAATAGTACCAGCCCCTTCCGGCTGCTGTCCGCCTGCGCCGGCCGCATGAGCGAGGCGCCTGCGCTGGCCGCCGGGAGAGCTATGCTGCTGCCGAACATCCTGCTCACGGGTACACCAGGGGTTGGAAAAACCACACTAGGCAAAGAACTTGCATCAAGATCAGGACTGAAATACATTAATGTGGGTGAATTAGCTCAAGAAGGTCAGTTATATGATGGCTATGATGAAGAATATGATTGTCCCATTTTAGATGAAGACAGAGTAGTTGATGAACTAGAAAACCAAATGAGAGAAGGCGGAGTTATTATTGATTACCATGGTTGTGATTTCTTCCCTGAGCGCTGGTTTCAAATAGTTTTTGTGTTGAGAACAGATAATGATGTATTGTACAAAAGACTTGAAACAAGGGGCTATAGTGAGAAGAAACTACAAGAGAATATTCAGTGTGAGATTTTTCAAGTGAGAAGAAACTACAAGAGAATATTCAGTGTGAGATTTTTCAAGTTCTTTATGAAGAAGCCACAGCATCCTACAAAGGAGAAATTGTGCATCAGCTGTCCAGCAATAAGCCAGAAGAACTAGAGGATAATATAAACCAGATCATGAAATGGGTTGACCAGTGGGTCAAAGATCATAACTCTTAACTGGCCACTTTACAATCCCTCTTGAGGCCATCTCTGCCTACTTCACACAAATAACTCGTGTCAGTAAAAAAAAAAAAATTGTATTAAAATGGTGCTGCAGGCCTAGCAGGTGGATAATGTAAAGGTTTCTTTTTCTCCATGAGAAAGCTAAACAATCTCAACTATAGAGTGAATGTGATATTAAAGATAAAACTGAGCTGGACGTGGTGGCACACACTTATAGTCCCAATACTTGGGAGGCTGAGACAGGAGGACTGCAGGTTCAAGGACAGCCTCAGCAAGTCACAGTGAGACTTTAATCAACCTAGTGAGACCATGTTTCAAAATAATAAAATAAGGGTAGGGGTATAGCTCAAAGGTAGAATTCTCCTGGGTTCCATCTTCAGTACAAAAAATAAGATAAAAATACATTCCTTTGCCTCAGCTACTTAGGCCCTTTGCAACTCAATGAGACCCTATTTCAAAATAAAAGAGTAGGGCTGAAGCCTGGCAGGCATGATAGCACACACTTGTAATCCCAGCATTTGGGAGGCAGAGACAGGAGGATCTCACAGGTTCGAAGCCAGCCTCAACTACTTACCGAGGCTCTCAGCAACTTGGTGCCCTATTTCAAAAACAAAGAATAAAAAACAGGGCTTGGGGGTGTAGCCCCTGGGTTCCATCCCCAGTGCCGCAAAAAAATAAAAAATAAAAAATAAATAAATAAATAAATAAAATAGTACCAAATAAAAATAATATTGCCACATTTTAAAGACCTTATTGAATCACAAAAATAATGCAATAAACTGTAATATAGAACTTATACAATTTTGAAAATGTCCATGGACATTTGTAAATGTACATTAACATTTGTAAATTTTCATATGTGTGTGTGTGTGTTATGTGTGTGTATAATCAAAACAAAATAATTAACAAAGTAATGAATATTCAGTATAATTATTTGGAGATTTATCCACATTATTCATGTAATGACATGTAAATGAGTTTTTCCCCTCTCCTTCCTTCCCCTCTTCTCCCCTCCTTCTCCTCCTCCTTCCCTTCTCTACTCTACTCTACTCTACTCTACTCTAATCTACTCTCCTCATCTTTATTTTTGTACTGGATATTGAACCCTGGCTCATTCTACCTCTAAACTATACTCCCAGCTCATTTTTTTTTTTTTTGAAACAGTCTTCCTAAGTTGTTGAAGAGTCTCACTAATTGTTGAGGGTAGTCTTGAACCTGTGATCTTCCAGTTGCAGCCTCCAAAGCACTGGGGTTATGTATGTGCACGTCATTTCTCTTCTAGGGTTCACACTATGCTCACTGTACACAGGCTTAATCTGTTTATCAATCAGATAAGATATAAAAAGTGTTACAGCTACAGCACCTGTGCCCTGAAGCTGGAGAGTTTTTCAAATTAGCCATGTGTAACATACTCTGAACCCTGTACTTTGCTTCCATGTGGCGTGGCAGGCAGCCTTTTCTCTGTTCAGCTTTTCATCTTTTCAAATGTCAGTGTATTTTGTCCTATCATGAAAATAATCTTTACATTTTAGAAAAAAATTACTGTTCAGTTTTTTTCATTGATGAATAGAATTTCACAATATGCCTCTCAGTTCACATTTGATAGACTTAAATTTTTTCAAAACAATTAACATTTTACAGTTTGATTCATAATTTTATATCCAGATCAGCCATGATTCAGTTGTATTGTTGCTTCACATTCTTAGCAAGATTCAACATGTTTGATATTCTAATAGATGGGTAGTGGTATTCTCTAAGGTTTTACTTTGTATTTCCCTAATGACTAGTGGAAATTTTTTTTCACATTGTTATTGAATATTTTGTATAAATATTCAATGTTCCAATTTATTTGTTGGAAATATTGTCTTTCAATTAATTTAACTATGCACCATTATAAAAAATTAAATAATTATAATTATGTAAATGGATTTGATGATTCTGAATCCTCTGATTTCCATATGGATTTTGGAATAAGTATGCTAAATTTAATAAAACAAAAAGCCTAAATATTGGTTAGAAGATGTTGGTTTAGAGCCATGTTAATTTTTAGTGAAAATATTTTATAATTTGCAATGCACAGGATTTTCACAAGTTTTATGAGACTTTCTTAAGTATTTCATATTTTGCTGCTATTATAAATGGAAAGTTTTAACAGTTCAATTTCTAGAAGGAAATTTCTAGTATATAAAAATAGAGTTGAATTTGATGTACATTTATTGTGCAAATTCAGTAAACACACTAATTTCTTGTATAATTCCCATGTCTTTTCTATACAGATATGATGCCATCTATGAGTGAACATAGTGTTTCTAGGCATGGTGGCTCATGCCTGCAGTCAGAGTATTTGAAAGTCTGACATAGGAAGAGCACAGCTTCCTTTGGGTTTAATGCCCGGTACCAAATCAAACCACACCAAACCGAACAACAACAAAACACTCACCAAAATAAAGAACACCACTACCACACCAAAATGTAGTGTTTAGTGTTGCTTTTTCTACAATAAAAAAGCATTTTTTTTTTTTTTTTTTACTTTCTAGCTTTTTTGCAGTGATTTGGATCTTCCACATAGTATAGTAGAAAAGTAGAGTTGGAGGACACCCTTGATGTGTGCCCTGAGAAAAAGTCGATTCCATTGTTCCTGGGCTTACAGTTCTATTATTTGGAGATTTTTAAATCTCTGATAATACACTTAGAATTTCTTTACTTTCCCTTCTAGTTACATAAGTCTTGCTTCAGATAGTTGAAGCTTTTTAAAGAAGCAGTTGTGGTTATTATGCCTTCTTCATGAACTGAGATCTATAAAAGACAATTCCTGGGTACATTATTTGTTCTAAAATGTTTAGCTTTAAGCTAACATGGGCATTCCATTTTATGTTTTACTAGTAAAATATGAGATATAGTTTTGAATTTTCTTTTTACTTTTAATTTATTATGCCTTGATATTATTAGTGGCTGTCTTACTTAAAAGAAGGAAATAAATTTATATATTTTAATCTCTTCTGGCCAACTTTGAACTTTTTCAAAAATTTTAGAGAATTTATACTTACTGAAATTGTTTATGTACTTGAGTTTAATTGTTTTCTTTTTCTCCCTTTAATTTTCCCCATCTTCTTTGAATTGCTTCAGCATTTCATTACCATATTGTCTCTTTTTTGCCATATTAGCTATAACTGTTTTTATTTTAGTGGTTGGATTAGGGCTTATAATATAAATATTATATATGTTATACATATGTGTGTAAACTTTCAAATATTCTAGTGTTTTTCATATGAATATTAGAATCTGACAATAATTTATTTCAATATTCCTCTATAGGATTTGTGTTATTTCTAAATTTACATGTCATTTAAAGCTTATAATTAATTATTAGCTTTATTTTATCATTATTAAATTATTTTACATAGTCAATATTCTGTTTAACAGTGTAGTTACCATTTGGAATAATTTTTTTCATTGTGTAGTACAAGTTTTTATCTGTTACTATTTTTTTCTGACATAAGTACTCTCTTTTACTTTCCATGAAGTGTATGTAAAATAATCTTATATACTTTTGTTTTTAATTTGTTTGTAATGTGTCATTTTTCCTTGATTACTTTCAAGAATATATCTTGATTACTCATTTTAAGCATTTTTATTATGATTTGACATATTGTGAAACTGTGTTCATATTATAAAATGTTGAAAATTAGAAACAATTTTATTTTAGATGAAATATATCCTATAGATAAATGTTTGTTGATCTATGGGATTGTAGCTACATAGTTTCCAGTATATATGAATACTTGAGCCTTTTTAAAAACTTTTTATAATATTTTTCTTCATCTTTCAGAAATTATTCTTAGGAATATAATTTCCTCCAAATAATATATAATAAAATCCTAAATCATAAGAGAGATTATATTAGATACTTCTGATAATCATAATAAAGTATGGAAAAATAAAGACATTTTCTGTATATATAAATTGGATGGAAAACTTAAAATTTAAACCAATATTGTTGAGAATGAATCTTATAATTTATTTTTTATTTCTAGTTATAAAATAAATTCAAAATTAAAAACAAATTAAATCTGTTGTAAATTGCATAGCAATCAGAGAGATGCAAATCAAAATTACCCTGAGATTTCACCTAACTTCAATTAGAATGGCAATCATTAAAAACACAAAGAAATGATGGTGAGGATGCAGAGATGCGGGAACTCTAATTATACATTGTTGGCGTGATTGCAAATTAGTGAAACCACTTTGGAAAACAGTATGGAGGATTCTCAGAAGAATGGAAATGACTTACATATGATCCAGCAATACCATTTCTGGGTATCTACCCAAAAGAATGGAAATCAGCCAGGCATGGTGGCGCACGCTTGTAATCTCCATGCTTGGGAGGCTGAGACAGGAGGATCACACAGGTTTGAAGCCAGCCTCAGCTACTTAGGGAGGAGCTCTGCAACTTAGTGAGACCCTGTTTCCAAATAAAATATAAAATAGGTCTGAGAGTATAGCCTGGAGGTACAAAGCCCCTGGGTTCCACCCCAGTACCAAAAAAAAAAAAAAAAAAGAATGGAAACTAAACTAAGGAACTAATTAGCCACACAATTCACAATTGCCAAACTGTGGAACCTGTCAAGATGTCCACCAACAGATGAACAAACATGGTATATATACACAATAGAATTTTACTCAGCCATAAGAAAGAACAAAATTATGTTATTTTCAGGGAAATAATAGAGCTAGAGAACATTGTGCTAAGTGAGATTTGTCAGTCACAATGCAGGAGGAATCACAAT
Source organism: Muscardinus avellanarius (assembly GCF_963383645.1). Classification (NCBI taxonomy): domain Eukaryota; kingdom Metazoa; phylum Chordata; class Mammalia; order Rodentia; family Gliridae; genus Muscardinus; species Muscardinus avellanarius. Next base: position 157,735,438 of record NC_137787.1, read on the forward strand.
ACTTGACTTCAAACTATACTACAAAGCCATTGTAATAAAAACAGCCTGGTACTGGCACAAAAACAGACACATAGACTAATGGAGCAGAATAGAAGACCCAGAAACAAATCCACACACTTACAGCCAATTGATTTTTGACAAAGGGGCCAAAAACATACATTGGAAAAAAAGTCCATTCAACAAATGGTGTTGGCAAAACTGGTTAACCATATGCAGAAAATTGGAAATGAATCCCACTTTCTCACCCTGCACAAAATTCAATTCAAGATAGATCAAAGACTTGGAAATTAGACCAGAGACCTTGAGGCTCCTTGAAGAGGACATAGGTCCAACACTGCAACACATAGGCACAGATTAAAAACTCTCTCAACAAGACCCCAAAGGCACAACACACTAAAAGGCAAATCAATACATGGGATTGCATAAAACTTCTGTACAGCAAAGGAAACTGTCAAGAACTTCAATTGAGAGCCAACCAAATGGGAGAAGATTTTTGCCACCTACTTCTCTGAAAGAGGACTAATATCTAGAATATACAGAACTCAAACTCAACACTAAAAAAAATTCTAGTTGGATTTAGGTAAAATCTCAGGGTAGTTTTGATTTGCATTTCTCTGATTGCTAATGATGTTGAACATTTTTTCATGCATTTATTGGCCATTTGAATTTCTTTTTTCATGAAGTGTCTATTTAGTTCACTTGTCCGTTTTTTGATTGGGTTATTTGTTTTCTTAATGCTGAGTGTCTTGAGTTCTCTGTATATTCTAGATATTAGTCCTCTATCGGACAAGTAGGTGGCAAAAATCTTCTCCCATTGGGTTGGCTCTCGATTGAGGTTCTTGACAGTTTCCTTTGCTGTACAGAAGCTCTTCAGTTCATGCAATCCCACATATTGATTTGCCTTTTAGTTTGTTATGCCTTTGGTATCTTGTTGAGAAAGTTTTTATCTGTGCCTATGTGTTGCAGTGTTGGACCTATGCCCTCCTCAAGAAGCCTCAGGATCTCTGGTCTAATTTCCAAGTCTTTGATCTATATTGAATTGACTCTTGTGCAGAGTGAGAAAGTGGGATTTATTTACATTTTTCTGCATATTGTTAACCAGTTTTGCCAACACCATTTGTTGAATAGGCTATTTTTTTTCCAGGTAAGTTTTTGGCCACTTTGCCAAAAATCAATTGCCTATAAGTGTGCAAATATGTTTCTGAGTCCTCTATTCTGCTCCATTGCTCTATGTATCTGTTTTTGTGCCAGTACTATGCTGTTTTTATTAGTATGGTTTTGTAGTATAATTAAAAGACAAGTATTGTGATTCCTCCTGCATGGTTTTTGTTGCTGAGAACTACTTTGGCTATTCTGGATTTTTTGTTGTTACAAATGAATTTAATGATTAAATTTTTTATGTCTGTAAGGAATGATCTTGATAATTTAATGGGTATTATGTTGAATTTGTAGATTATTCATGAAATTATAGCTATTTTAATGACATTTATTCTGCTTATCCATGAACATGAAAGGTCTTTCCATCTTCCAAGGTCTTCTTCAATTTTTTTCAGTGTTTTATAATTTTCTTTGTAGAAATATTTTATGTCCTTTGTTAAGTTTATTCCTGTGTATTTTTTGTGGGATATCTTGAGTTGAAGTGTTTTCTGGATTTATTTTTTAGTGGCTTTATAATTGGTATACTGGAAAGCTTTTGAATTTTTAAGATTTATTTTATAACTTGACACATTGCTGAATTTGTTTATGAGTTCTATAAGTCTTTTGGTTAAGTTTATTGGGTCTTCTAAGTATAATATGTCATTTTCAAATGAAAGTTTGAGTTCTTCTTTTTCTATTTGTTCTCCTTTGGTTTTCTTTTCTTGCCTTATTGCTCTTGCTAGAGTCTCACGTACCATATTGAAAAGCAGTGGTTTTGTTTCTAATGATAGATTTTTTTTCTAGACAACCTCTAAAATATAAAGAAATTTTAGAATCTTTATATTTAAAATAATTTATAGGTAAAAGAGTTTATTAAACATTAATGTATTGTTTCACAATCTCAAAAATGTTCTTTTATGTAAGCACACTATTTCTTCTTACAAGTTTTTCTCCAGTTCTGCATTCAGTCTATTTTTACCACTTTGTCAGCCATGGCAAACACTAATTTTTCTTCTAATGCTATAAATTTATATTCTTCAGAATTTTATCTGTATGCAATAAAATATGAGTATAATCATACTAAAATTGAATTATCATATACATTTTTGGGTGTGTACAGAATAAATTTTTTATCTGGGGTAGCATTACTATGCTATGAGTTTTTTGTTTTTCTTTTAATTTATTCACATTTAGATTCTCTCTAATTTGGAATTACAGGTGTGTGTGTGTGCGTGTGTGTGTGTGTGCATGTGTGTGTGTGTGTGTGTGTGAGAGAGAGAGAGAGAGAGAGAGAGAGAGAGAGAGAGAGAGAGAGAGAGCAAGAGAGAGAACAGAAAAGATACCATCCAGGGCATACTCCCAATGACTTACTTCATCTAATTACTTCCTGCCCCAGTAGTCCATTAAACCATCAGTGGATTAGTTTATGGATGAGGGCTAACCCAATCATGATCTATTACATCCCAGAAACCTCACATCTGAACATATGAGACTTCAGGGACCTTCTAGATTCAATCCAAATCAATGAGGTTTCTTTCTGTTGTCCAATAAACTTTGGTGATAAATAGACCCTTGTGTTATGCTTATGTATGACTTTCTTCACTATCAAAACAATTATGAGTTTTTACCTTGATCTATTGTACAGGGTTATGATAAGTATAAAAATACTATCTTGTAGACATAACCAGTGTCATCTTTTCCAGCCAGAACCACAATAGCCCTCTTCTACTATTTATGCTCTCCTGTAGATACTTCTAAAGTGCATAAGTATATTGTTCTTTTACAAAAAGGGCACCACAAGACTTTCTTTCTTTGTATCTTTAATATTCAAACTTTATTGGCTTCGACATTCTAATTATGTTCTTCTTAAGATTTTGACAATCTGACTAAGCCATTGGTCATACAGGAGTGAGTGTAGTTATGCATGTCAGATTATCTATCATTGTGAATAAAATGGACAACTGTATTTGATGTGGCCTCAGGGATGATTCTCTTTGCAAAATATCTTTCAGAGTACCCATGGTTAAAATTATGTTACAGCAATTTTTCTCTTTAATGGATGCCTGCCATGCCATGGATACCCATGTCTAAACAATCCATGATTTTTCTTAACTATTTGATCACTGGGTATTATTTCAAAGACATAGTTTAGTTGAGAGACAGTAAAGCAATGAATTCAGGTATTGTGTGGTCCAATTTGTTTGTGTCATCCAAAAGTACTAGGATTCTCTGTTGGGTAAAACACATATTTTTTACTAAAATATTGTAACAGATTTTTATTTCATGGTTTGAGATATCTATCAGACACACCAAGTTCATGACTATAAAAGCCAGTTAGTGATTTATTTGATGTCCTATGGTCAGACTATTCATTTTCAGCATGGGTTTGTAGCTGATCAGGAGCTGCTTTTTCAAAGGCAGAGGGGAATATGACCTTACTTTATATCTTTAAAGATCTGCACTATTCTTTTCCTACTGCGGCTACAAGAATCTCATAAAAAAATTTTACCATCACAGAACACGTTTCTTTATTCATAACAGGCTGTGCAGAACATAGCAATTTAGCTTTCATTTCAGAAGGAACATCCTGAAATGCATCAGACTACTCTAGATATTTTAGTCATGAAATAAGCATGCACCTGCTAGTCTCCGCAAGTGTAGGTCCTAATACATATTCAAATATTAGAGATAAAACCCCAATGTGATATTATTAAGTGATTGAACAGGTTGGCTCTTTGGGGAGTTGATTAAGTCACTAGGGTAGAACTCTCATAAAATGTACACGTGACTTTGTAAAAAGCCTTTTCTTTCTCTTCTATCATGTGCATGCACAACCATGTATGAGAAAGAAGCCTTTATTAGACACTGTTTCCTTCATCTTGAACTTCTTAGCCTTTGAAATAATTAGTGATATATTTTGCTGTTTATAAGTTACCCAATTTAAGATATTTTGTTATGGAAGCTGAATTAAGGCAAATCCAATTAATATGTCATAGATGCAAAGGTTTAGTGTGATTTTCTTATGTTGATTAAATGTCATTGATACCCTTTCTTTAATTCATTTTGTTTTGTGAAATAACTTTTCAAAATACTACCAATACTACTACTTTGTGAAACCCTAATATAAGTAACGAGGTAAATATAATTTTTCAAAACGATGAAGTGCAAGGAAAGGTAAATGATAAATAATAGTGCTCAGCTATAAGTGTAAAATGCTTTGAATTTCACTCATTTGTGGGGCATTTGCTCCACTCCAGAAATATATTGATTTGGTCTGAGAGGTAATAGATCCTAAATTGTTAGTGATTAGATTACCATGTAATTACAGTTCTGTTAATTTTATTTTCTTTTTTATTTCAACAATTATCTTATTTTGGGGGGATCAAATATCATGTTTAAATTAAATGGGGTGATGAGAAGAATTATCAACTCTTTATCTCTCACAGTTTTTATAGTGGTGCTAATCTTTAAAGTTTTCCCAGGAGATAATATCAGAATATTAGGTTAATTTGGGGCCAACTCTTAGACTTAAAGCCTGTAATACAGACTTCAAACATTGAGTCTGGGGACTATCAAAATTCTATTGGAAATATTATTAGATGAACGTGGGTTAAGTATTGAATCCCTGACCACTTCAACTCTCCATTCGTATTTCAACCTTGGGGACATTTGGGGCTTTGGGGGCAAATGGAGTGCTATGATATCTAATAATCTGCAAAAGTATAGCTCCTTGGTCTCCAAGAGTCAACTGAAATGGAGAAAACACTCCAGGGAAGATTTATGGAATATACATGTGGATATGAAGCAGATTCTTTCCAAAAGACATAGTCTCATCCTCAGTTAAGAGACTGCAGTCCTGACAACTAGTTTAGTCTGAGAAGCTCAGATAAAGACATATTCCCATTAGTATGAATTTAGTTAAACTTCTTAAATTATTTCATTGATATATAGTAGGCAGCATCTTAACCAGGCATATATTACATTTTAAGTGACCCTGTGACTAATAGCCTTGCTAGAGATTCCTCATGAAATAATACTCTGCTACTACTCTAGCCCTATGACATACTCTGGTAATTATTCTCATTAAATCTAAAACAGTTAAAACAATTTGACTCTTTCTTTAGGATAACATTATTTTTATAAAGATTGTGGAAATAAATTTTGTCATATTATTTTATGTATTATTTCTGACATACAAAGGTGAAACACTACAGAGGTCTTCAAGGAAGCGGGAGCTCCTTCAGCCTGGAGAATGTAACAGCCTCTAGAACTTTAAAACTTTGCAGGATTATCCAGACTGTTGTTTCACTTCAGAGATTTAATTGAAGAATTAAATTACAGAAACCAAGATTTTTTTTCCAATACAGTTGGTCTAGAAATTTTAGTCATTTCAAACATAATAACTGTAATTCAATGTTGAGTCCAGGCTTTATGTAAATCTTGATGGCTATGAAAACTGCTCTATATATCTGAAGTTGATGCATTGAACCCTGATTGCTAAGAGAGTATACCTTTGTAGTGAATTTTACCTATTTGAATTTTGTATTCAATGCCCCTTGATCTAATACACTTAAGTCTAAACTTAAGTTGAAATTTTTGAGTAGTCAGTGCATGATCTATTTTAAAATGACACTTATCTGCTGCAATAGTTAATTAGCCAACATTAATTTCACAAAAATCTCTCAGAAAACTTTTATAAAATCTGGTAGAGTTGTGACAGGGCTATATTAATGAAGATGGTAACCAATGTTTCCTCACTAGATGCATTTTGAAATTAACAATAAGATTTACTGCCAGCATTTAATTTATAATTTCTCGTGAGGACAATTTTAGGAACTGTAGTTATTGATTTTCTCTAGTCCAGTTGGTTCTCAAAACTTTTAGTCTAGAATCACTTTGTCTCCTACAAAAAGTAATTAAGGATCCTATTTGTTTATATGTGTAAAATCTGTGGACTTTTACTGTATTAAGTATTAAACCCCTAAAACTTGGCAAAGATGTAAGTATCAATTCATTTAGAAATAAGAATAATAAACCATGACAGGTCAACTTATTATTGAAATTTTTATTTTAAATTTACTATAATTGTCAAAAATATTGAAAATATTGACATTCTTTTGCAATTTAGCAAATTTCTTTAATGTCTGGACTAATAAACTAATATTGAATTCTTAGAATTAGTTACGCACATGGCATTTTTGTTAAAGTATGTGAGGTCTTTCTTTTCTTCTACAGACATGTAGCTGAAAAAGAAGTCACACCTTTATGGATTTTTCAGATAATAAAAGCTAGTATTCCTGATAATATAGAAAAGCTTTCAATAATAAATCAATTCTTAAAAGTTAGTTGCAATGCATAACTAGAAACCTCGTCAAAAATTTTCATACATTGTCACATTAGCCTGTTACTTTGAATGAATCTTTTATGCTTATATATTTCTGTGTCACAATGCATTGTTAGAAAAATATTAATCTATGATATTATACAGAACATTCAGATTATATATTTTATTATGTAGTAACAATTTGATTCATAAATACAATCATGAGCTTTATTTTAAAATACTTTAAATACTGGGAAATAGTCAAACTTATGGCATCAGATATAAGTTTTTCAAAATTATAATTTTATCCTTGAAAGAATTCTACCATTGGTTAAAAAAATACTGTTTCTTTCTCATTTTTGGAAAAAAGAAAACTCACTTTACTATTAGTTTTCAAGGAAATATCAGCCTAATACCTAAATCTTGAATACCATAATTTTTCTTCCAGTAATTCTTTTCAAGTAAAAAAAAAAAAAAACTTATTTCATGTAATAGAAGCTAGTTCAGCTCATATCTGAAATAGGTCACAAATGCTTTTTCCCTAGGTAGTTGTTATAGTTAGATATATAATGTTCCCTGAAGAGCTTATAAATTGGTGCTCAGAGTTGATATAATTGAATCATGAGGACTGTAATCTCGTCAGTAGCTAAATGCATATTAAAGGATTTATCTGGGTGCTAACCTATGTAAGTGGAGGTGGGATATGCTGGAGAAGGTGGGTCTCTGGGGGTATGGCCTTAGCAACTGTGCTTGTACCCTTGAATCCTCTTGCTTCTTTACTCTCCCTGGCTTCTGACCTCTGTGATGTGAGAGCAGAGCCTTTGCTCTACATTTCTCTGCTTCCCATTAATATACCTGGAGACCACTGACACTGGCCTTACATGGACTAAACCCAGAATATCTACAATTGTGTGAGCAAATAAATCTTTCTTCTTCTAAGTTGTTTGGTCAGGGATTTTGGAGCATAGCAGTGATGCAGTAGTCATTGAACCTCAATATAGAGAAAGAGTATATTTCTAATTTTGTCACATACAATGATATGTTAGTAAAATTAACAATATATATTATTTCATTAGAATAATATTGAGTAAAGTTTTTTTTTTGTGTGTGTGTGTGTTTATGCTGTGAATGCATGATGGAGGACACAATGACTCCTAGTACCATAATTGCTACTATCTTGATTCATTCTAAATAACCCAGTACATTTATACACATTTCCACTTGAATTACCAAGGCAAATACCAACACAAATTAATTCTCCATATAAATTTTTAAAAAATGTTTTAATTAGGAGAGACATACATTTTTTTGTGTGTGTGTATGATAGTGGAGGTGGAACCCAGAGGCATTCTAACTCCAAACTATATATACCCTTAGCGCTATTTTTTTATTTTTATTTTGAGACAGAATATCACTGAGTTGCAGAGCTCCTCACTAAGTAGTAGCTGAGGATGGCCATGAACTGAAATCCTCCTGTCTCAGCCACCCAAATGCTGGGATTACCTGGCTCCACACATTGTATTTTTTTAATATTTTTTAATTGGTGCATTGCAGTCATATATCAATCACATTGGAGTACAAGACTTGAGAGGATATACAAGCACACATCATCCAATTAGCCCTCATCCAGCCCTCATTCCATTCCCTCCCCCTCCCTAGATCCCATGCTTGTTTGGTGATTAACTTTGATACATTTTTTTATGTACCTCCTGCGTTTTAAAGAGGCTCCATCCTCCCCTATTCCATACCCTCTAATTGGTCACCTTAGTTGCTTCACTATAGGGCCCTTTCTATAGCTTGACCTCTTCCTGTTGCCCCTTTCCTCCTAGTTATTACTGATTAGGGGAAGCATCTGACTTATATTTTCTGTGATATTTCTCTGTGCATGCTGTGTTGCAAGTACCGATCTCACTCCTGACGGCCCCAGTAGTGGCCTGGCTACCCAGTGGACTGATCCAGACCTTGCTGGCTCAAGCAGCGGCCTTGCTTCATGGGAGGCCCTGATTCTGGTTTTGCTGGCCCCGACACCAGTCTAACCCCTCATCTGGCTTGATCCCAGCCTCGCTGGCCCCAGCACCGGCCTAACCCCTCGGCAGGCTCTGATCCCAGCCTCGGAGGCTCTAGTAGTGGCCTTGCCTCCTGTCAGGCTCCAATGCCGGCTGTTGGCCCCGGCATCGGTCTAACCCCTCGGCAGGCTCCGATCCGGCCTCAGAGGCCTCAGTAGTGGCCTTGCCTCACGGCAGGCTCCGATGCTGGCTGCCAGTCCCGGCACCGGCCTAATCCCTCGGCAGGCTCCCATCCCGGCCTTGGAGGCCTCAGCACCAGCCTTGCCTCATGGCAGGCTCCAATGCTGGCCATTGGCCCCGGCACCAGCCTAACCCTTCGGCAGGCTCTTATCCCGGCCTCAGAGGCACCAGTACCGGCCTTGCCTCACGGCAGGCTCCGATGCTGGCCGCTGGCCCCGGCATCGGCCTAACCCCTTGTCAGGCTCCGATCCCAGCCTCAGAGGCCCCAGTAGTGGCCTTGCCTCACAGCAGGCTCCAAAGCCGGCCATTGGCCCCAGCACCGGCCTAACCCCTCAGCAGGCTCTGATCTGGGCCTTGGAGGCCTCAGTAATGGCCTTGCCTCACAGAAGGCTCTGATGCCAGCCACTGGCCCTAGCACCAGCCTAATCTCTCGGTAGGCTCTTATCCTGGCCTCGGAGGCCTCAGTAGCAGCCTTGCCTCATGGAAGACTCGGATGCCGGCCATTGGCCCCAGCACTGGCCTAAACCCTCAGCAGTCTCCAATCCCAGCCTCGGAGGCTCCAGCACCAGCCTTGCCTCATGGCAGGCTCCAATCCCAGCTTTGCTGTGTCTGTCGCCAGCCTCACCCCTCAGCAGGCTCCAATCCGATCACCCTCTTCGCCCAACCAATTGTCCCACGTTCTCGAGGTTGCGTGGTGGTAACATTCTGCCTCTGGGGTTATTATTTCAAAGGTTCCAGGTGTAATGCATCAGATCTCTGCCTCCCCTGAGTACTGGCCACTACCATTGCCACTGCATCCACCATTTCAAATCCTTCCCAGGCTCTTTTTCCACTCTGAATGTTGTCCAGTGTTCCTAAGCATGCGCGACGGTAGCATTCAACATTTGGTGTAATTTCTCCAAAAATATAAGTTTAGTAGGATCTGGTTTCTGCTTCTCCTGAATACAAGTCTCCACCCCCATCACAGAGATCTCTTTCAACACCGCCTTTCTCCTTGGTCTCCGCTAAACTCTCTCCTTACAGGTGATGTCCAAGATTCTTAACAATATAGAGAAACAGCAGTCCTCCTTCACGGGGAATTTTTCCATAAGTTCCAGTCCAGTGCATTTGGATAAGTTTTGTCTGCATCTCCAGTGTCCTGGCATCTGCCACGGCTTTCTCAACTCCTCTCAGATATTTTTTCTTTTTTCTTTTCTTTTTCTTTCCCTTTTTTTTTTTTATAATAAGAGAAGATGGTATATGTGGTTTGAGGAGGTAGTGGGATCAGGCACTCAGTAGCACTGTGACTCGGTAGGTTTCCCCATGGGTCCAGTGTGCTCCGAACTACTCTGCCTGGGGCCCAGAGTCCCGTGACCCTGGCCCCGGCTGGTGTGCCCTGCGTGCCCCCTGCCCGGGACCCAGGGTACTGGGCCCGGTTTCTCCAGGGTTCTGGCGTGCTACGCACGTTCCGGCCTGGGGTCCAGAGTCCTGCGACCCGGGCCCACACATTGTATTTTGAGACACATTATTTTGGTAATAATTATTAAGAAACTTGAACATAGCAGCACAATTTGCAATAGCCAAAATATGGAACTAACCTTAGGTTTCCATCAACAAATGAATGGATTGCAAAATTATGGGAAATACATGCATTGGAATTCTACTCAGCTATAAAGAAGAGCAAAATCATGTCATTTGCAAGAAAATGGAAAGACTTGGAGATCATTATGTTAAGTGAGATCATCCAAGCACAGAAAGAGAAGGGACTTATGTTTTTCTAATATGCTCAAACTAGGGAGTGTTGGGGATACAGAGGGACTCCAGACAATGAAGGAGAAACCTCACCAAAGCTAGAATGAAAGGATAGGAGAGGAAGAAGGCTGAGTTTGATTAATGAAAGAGTTACATCTGAATTTGTGTAAAAATATAAATATAGCATGGTTAACCTGGACCCTCTTTGTTGGGGAAGTGCGGGGTAGGGTACCATGCATAGTCTGAATGTACGCTATTTTCAATATGTTCAATATAAAAATTTAAAAGAAAATAAAAGGAAACTTGGGAAACAATTATAGGATAAACTCATGATCATGCTGGGTCCACTGAGATGAAAATTGGCAATATTTTTATCACATAATCTTCACTGGATATTTTTCACCTATTAACAATAGCAGCATTCTATGTTTTCAGGTGTTAATTATGATTTAGACTCAGTAATAAGTAACTGAACAAATCTTTGTATATGCCTCTCTTCATATAATCAATCCACAAAAATAGTCCTGAGTACCTTTGGCAAACAACAAAAGGAATAATTGCACTCTATCTTGTGACAGTGTCATGAAGTCTTTCCAATTTTTGAATAGTTCATGTCTGTTTGAAGAAGTATTTTTATCTTTTAGTTTTTTACTCTCTAATAGTGGCTTATGTCTCTAGTTTGTTCCCTAATTCTAGATTAAATTTCTTTCATTTACATCTGTAAAATAGAATTTTGGGAGACTTGCAATGTAATATATTCCAGAAACTTCATGATGAATTAACCACTTTCTAGAGCTCTTAATGTATTGAATGCTCTGATGACCAATCAGCACTGCTGATTATTACACCAAAGTATCTGATCATCATATAGTGCCTTCTATCTCCTGTGGCTTTATGATGCTATTTATCTTATAGTGTCTTTTACAACCTGTAAGTATAGCCAATGAAGACATTTTTCAGGATTTTGATATTCTCTTTCATCTATTTTGTATCACTACACTAAATTAATTTAATTGTTTAAACACTGCTAATGAATATAAATAAGATTGACAAAATCAGGTTGTATATTACAGTCTACTTGAACATTAATATTTTATTCATCCTTTGCTTTCCCTTTTGTACAACATTGTAGGGATTTCTGTTATTCTAACCTCAATATAGATTGTTGAAACTATCTGGCAAATTTCAAAAACCATCTTTAAATGCTCAAGTTATTTTTTTGAATACAGAAAATGTTTCAATATATTTTATAGTTATTTTGGCTTGATCTAGATATATGTTATTTCTTTATGATTTTAACAAGTAGGAAATAGATTTATACATATATTACTAAAATGTATACTGATTTAATTTAGAATAATGCCTCAGTGGTTTTGGTGTATAATATTTTATTCTCAGGTAGAACTTTACAATTATCTCCTCTAAGGTGTGTTGAGATCTGTGCTCACTTACAGATGTGATAGCAGTTGTAATATTTATGGTGCAGGATGATGTTAACAGTTACTCTGTTTTCTGGTAGTTCACCTGTACACAGTCACTATATGGTTACTTAATAAGACAAGATTCATTTATCAGAGAAACCCATCATATAATCACACTCATAATAATGCAAATTCATCAATAAGTCCTTGTTTAAATTCCCAATCCATTTTATCTCATAAGTTTCTTTATTGTAAACAACTTATATAATAAGAATATAAGTTAAACTTTATGATAATTTAGCATACTTTAATATGATGCCTAGAATCTGAATTGATTAAATCAGCCTTATTGCAAGGAAAGATATACTATTCTGGATAGTTGGAACTCCCTCACTCTCTGTGCATTGAGCCACTAATTTAAATTTTTGTGTTTGCTCTTTAACTTTTGTAGCAGACACAAAAGGAGACAACCCTTGCATAATATTTATTACCACCTGTCAGGGGCCCTGTCAGGGACCAGTTGTGGCTGCAGTGGCGATGGGGAATGGTGATGGTGAGATTCCCAAACAAGACAAAAGCATGCAAAGTTTCCATCCAGAGGAGAACAGCGGCAGCTTCATTTTACAGGCTCATCTTCTATATAGGTTTCTGGGGAAAATGGTGCAGTCATGCCAGCTTAATGGGTACATGCATGCTATACTTATGATTACATTGGCTTGAAATTCCTCTGGGCCTCACATTCCACTCTCTATAAAGTGGAAATAATGCGACTTTACCCAGAGATTATTACATTGAGCCCAAAGGCCATAGCAGCAATAAAGTGTACAATAGATGAGTATTAGTTTCTCAACCACATAGGTGAAGATAGTTAATGCCCACCTCCAGGAAAAGCCCATTGAGTTCTTCCAAGGTTGTAAGTGGATTCTCCTATAAGGCCTGAACAGCCTGTATCTCTGCATCCATCTCTGTTAAGTTTTGCTGTACCTGCTGGTGGTGGTCTGGAATGTATATGCATCCTTCTACATGGAAAGCACATGTTCCAACCTGGGCAGAAGTGAATATATCCAACACCATCTTATTCTGCAAAAGCACCTTCTGTATCTGGGTGGTTTCATTCATCAAAAGATAGAGTCTGACAACATGTATTTAAAGTTTCTACAACATGTTCATATAAGGCTTCTGTCTGTAGCTCCACATCTATAGTACCACCCCATGGAATAAACAAGGCTAAACTGTAAAAACCATCACATAGCAGAGCACACACGGTGTCAACAGTGACACAGAAAGTCACAAATATTAGTCTAACAGGGAAGAATTGGGAGCATTTGTCATTAGATATACAACCTCCACCAAGTACACCTTCTTGACGAATGAACAGGAAGGTATGGCCAGCCATAATATCCACAAACCCATAGATAGACAGCTGAGAGTAAATCAATGGGCTTTGTACTTATTAGTTTCCACCTATCCCACCACCTGTTGATACCTGGTAAATGAGTAATTTTCTGAAATAGTTCTTGGGGCAAGCATCCAGCATTTTTCTTGGTCATAGAACAGTTTACTTCTTCTATACAAAAAGGCGCTACACTTTTAAACTCTACATATGCTACCATTAACCAGCCTCACCCATTTTTTAGCATTATACCAAGAAGGAGGGGGACAGTATTATAGTTTCAGTGCAACAAATCTTCTATAGTAGGGCATTGTTTAGCCTGTTCTGGGCTGATGTTGTTCTGGGCTAATCAGGTAGGCAGTTGTCTGCAGTATCAGGGATGATTTACCATGGGAGACTTTTGGCTGCTTCCACTGGTAACTTCATCCAGACCTAGGAATGGGAAGAGTTGTTGTGAAGTCTTGCAAAGATGTGTACCCAGAAAATCAGGCTATTCTATGCTGTTAATCCAGACAAAGGACAGAGCAGAGAAACAATCATAGTAAGTTCTTTCTTTCTGGGAGGATACAGGCAACATGCTCATTTTGTGAGATAGCAATGACCAGAATAGGGGCCCCTCTAGGTTTATGGTACCACACCAAAGCACTCTGGGTAGGAGGTAATGGATTAGGAACATCCTCCACAGCACAAAATGGAATAGGCTATAGTCTTATGACCTGTGTTCTTTTTACCCCTGGGGAAACATGACCTGCACCAAGCAAGGCCAGGAAGCTATCAAAAGGTCCACTCATAACAGGGCCTTCTATACCAGGCCCCATGGCTCCAGGAGTACAACCCATGGTCCCTGAGAAACCTACACATATCAGGTCCATTCTCAGACATCTTACCTTCTCAGAGACAAGGATTTAGCTGTAGTGAGTAAAAGGACTTCTCACTCATCTCTGGTCACAACAGGGATTCCTCAATGCTTCCTATTACCTCCAAAGTGTGGCATTTTTGATATTACCTTATCTAAGGGGGGCTTCCCAGTGTGATGAGATTGTTCATTTAAAAGCCTTACTGCCATGGGTACTTGTGCCTGCCATCTTTTCCAATATGGTGGGCGGTGGCAAGACCTTCAGCTTCTGTTTAAAAATTCCATTAAAACATTCAATCATTCCAGCTGCTTGGGGCTAGTAGAGAACAGGAAACTGCCAATGTATACAACTGTCTTTAGTCCAGATATGTACCTGCTGGCCTGTAAAACGAGTGCTTCTGTCATTTGCCACTACCATGGGCTAAGCATAAGAAACTGACAACTGTTCAAGGGTGGCTACAGTATGTTGCTGGTCAGTATGCACTACTAGGTAGGCAAAATCCAAACCTGGGGCCATATTCATGGCTGTCAGAATATACTGGCATCCCTGATTCATTGGCAGTGGACCAGTATAGCCAACCTGTATTTCTGTAATGTTGACTACCTCAGGGAACTTGTCCTGTGATTATAGGAACCCTGCCACTCTGTGGGTGATGTTTTGCATACCAAAGATGTTGCTGTATAGCATCTTATGATTGCTCATAGGTAAGAGGCAATCTCCACCACTAGACTACAAACCTACATGTCCTAGCTTCTTATGTTACCATGATACTGCTGACAAGGGCCCCATGTGCAATCAGAGAACTCAAACTTTCACTAATGCATCAGCAGCTGATCCTTGCACATTGGTTACAGACACATTCTGAAACCACTACAAGGTGGGAATGGTAATTATACTACCCAATTGGGTCATTTCAGTTAGCTTCAGTTCAGTATTATCAGCCCTATCATACCATTGATAAAACAGCCATGTAGATACTGTTTCTTCTTTTTCTTGCATTGCTTTGTCAGATCACATAATTTCATATGTGTATATAGAGTCATACTGGTATAGCAAATAGGTTGTCAGAGTATTAAGACCCCTGCTTCCCTAAGGGCTAAAGGCTACTCTGTTTCTAGTGTCAGCCTTATCTGGGGGCAGGCGCATGGGAGCCTACCACACTGCTGAAGCAAGAAGCCAGAGAAAACTCATTTGAACAGTGCAGCTATGGTTGCAAGGGAAGTTTCAAAAGTAAGATCCCCAGCAAGAAGAAAGCTGGATGAAGTCACCATCCAGAGGAGAATGACAGCTTTATTTTACAGACTCATCCCCTACATCAGGCTCTGGGCAAAATGGTTCACATCACACCAGTATAACATACATAACTATATATATATATATATATATATATATATATATATATATATATATTGTGGCTGCCCAGCATGACCTGCCTAGTCAACCTTATATAACTAAATGTTCATCTGTGGCTGTACAGGATTAGGAGGGTCATCTGTGGCTGCTCAGGATGATTAGAGTCATGTCACTGCCTACCTGTATTTCCTCTGGGCCTCCCACCACCAAAATGTGGTATTTGGTATTTTAAAAAATATCTTAATTGATCCTTCATTCCTTACCATAAGATAATATAATATCAATAAGTATTTTGTCATTGTATGCAATAATCCACTAGCGCTTCATTTTTCAGCAATAGTCAGATAATGATATCAAATCAAATAATCAAGTTAAATTCCCTTTCTCAAGTGTCTGAAACCATTTCTGGCTCCAATACTGTGCCATTAGAAATTGAAATCAGAATATGACAACTGCTCTGAATATTTTAAGATAAAATTATTAATAAAACAATATAGTTTTTTTTTAACTATAGTCTTTCAGACACTAAGGAATTAGATCCAATACAGTTAGTAAGTCCAATTGGTAACATTCAGAAAAAGAAATAGACATCTACCTGCAAGCTGTTTCCACATTTTTC
Organism: Muscardinus avellanarius; assembly: GCF_963383645.1. Lineage (NCBI taxonomy): Eukaryota > Metazoa > Chordata > Mammalia > Rodentia > Gliridae > Muscardinus > Muscardinus avellanarius. Next base: position 157,751,518 of record NC_137787.1, read on the forward strand.
TCTTGTGTTTAAATAAGAGTAGAAATTGATATGGGATGCTGATTGTAGTTCTTACCATTAAAAGTGTCTCAATAAACTCATATATCTGCAGTTTTGTTCATTATTGAGAAATCTTCAGGTAGAAAATAGGTGTCCATTTTTTCCTTTTCAAATATTTAACAAATGCACTTATATAATAGGATCTAACTTGCTTCCAGTCTCCAAGCTAGAGTGTCTATGAGATGTGGCTCATATTTTTCAGTCTTTCTAAATTATAAAAATATAAGAAATCAAAATTGGAAATAAACACTGAGCATTTTTCTGCATGTACTCCACTTACTATGTCTCTATATTTCTTATAGATTTAAATAGCTTTCTATTGATTTTAGCTATTTCTTATAATATTATGAAATATATTTATATACATGCATATTTAAATACAATATTGTATATTTTAGTACATATAGTATTTAAATACAATATCAGCTTAGTATAAGTTATGTTTGAGATAATTTGCTAGTGATTAAAGAAACAATGAGTTGATGAAACTAAGTATCAATAAGTTAAGGCAAAAGTTATGGAAATGATTTGGACAAGTGAAATGAGTAGGTAAAGCACAGCCAGCTATGGCATTACATGCAGAATTTAAGTGTTGTAAATAATGAAGGAGTGAGTTGAAATCTGGGGTCAGGTCCACAACAGAGTCATGTCCTGATAATGAGATAGGCAGTATGGTAAGGCCAAAAAAGTGTCCAGAGACAGCATATGAGACATATGGTTTATAGTGAAAGAAAACCAGTAACTGCTCCAAGATGAGTTTCATGGTGACAGTCTTAACAGATAGCATTTTGATTCCTCAAGGTATTTTGCCTCCATCATAATATATTGTCTAGGGGCAGCCAGCAAGACAAATTAGATATATCATTTCCACTGTGCTCTCAGTCCTGTTCCTCCCCCTACTCACAAAGGGGTTTTTGTTAGGCTACAGAATCAGTGATAATCAGCATTATCTTACATGACCAGCATCTCAAGGAGAAACTCTACTGGCATATGTGCAAAAAAGTGGTTTTCTACAGATACCATTAAGTTGCCCCATTTACCCATGTGCCCAAGAGAAAGCCAGTATCCTTCAAGATCATATGTATTTGAACTTTCTGGCTCAGGCTTACTCTCATTTTTTTTTTCTCAACTTGAGTAGTTTTAGGGGACAGAAAAGGGGCATTCAGAAAACTCAAGTTCGTCAAGCTAGTATAGTGTGTGTGTGTGTGTGTGTGTGTGTGTGTGTGTGTGTGTGTGTTTGAAGATGTGAAGAACAGGGCATAAAAGAAGAAAATAGTTTAGAGGAAGAAAATAGAATATCTGTTAAACATAAGTTATTGAAAAATACCATGTTATAAAATTTTTAAAAATACTGTAATGAAGAAAGAGAAAGAAACTGTGTCAAAATAAAGTTGGAGAGTGAAAGCCATATGTTATGTGACATGCTGAAAATATGAATTGAGCTCATAACATTCTATAAAGGACACTAAAAATAGAAGTGGTGTAATTATAAATGCAATTAAACATCACTTGGATATATGATGAACAATATAATGAAGGAGACACGGAGAGACAACTGGAGATTATTCAGAGAAATGATTTAAACAAGAGTAGTTATAGGCTAAAATAAACCAAGTAAAAGAGAGGTGGGAGGAAAACATTAAGACTTTGGTAATGACAATTCATGAAATAAGTTATTCATGCATTTGATGGAGATAAATAGAATGTTAACTATCAGTATCAGATTTTTCTTTATAAACATATTTTTCAGCCATGCATGGTTGTGCACACTTGTAATCCCCATGCTAGGGAGGCTGAGACAGGAGGATCCTGCAGGTTCGAAGCCAGTCTCAGCTACTTAGTGAGCCTCTCAGCAATTTAGTGAGACCCTGTATCCAAATAAAATATAAAATAGGTCTAGGAGTGTAGCCTGGAGGTAGAAGGCCCCTGGGCTCTCCATCCCCAGTACCACAAAAACAAAAACCTTATTTTTTTCAACATTCTTTTTTTTTTTTTTGTGGTACTGGGGTTCCTGGAAGCCCTTTTACCTCCGGGCTACACTCCCAGACCTATTTTTGCATTTTTATTTGGAAACAGGGTCTCCTAAGCCAGCGCGCGGGGCTAGCTTCGAACCTGCGCGATCCTCCTGTCTCTGCCTCCCAAGCGCGGGGATTACAAGCGTGCGCCACCACGCCCGGCTTTTTTCAACATTCTAAGCATGAGTTGTAGAAACATAAGTAGAATGTAGATACTATGCACAGGGATATGTGTTATTAATGTTTCTATCAACTATCAAAGTCATAAAAATAAATAATCATTATTTTATATTTAAAAATTAGAAGTGAGGCATGGTGACGAATATCAATTCAAAATATATTAAAGATTTAAGCATAGTTCTAGAATTATAAAAATAGAAAAAATTAGTGTAAAAGCTTCATGACATTGGTCATGATTCCTTGGATATGACACCAAATGCACAAGCAAGGAAAGCAAAATGAAATAAATCAAACTAATTAGAGTACATACAATTAAAAACCATCCAAATAGAAAAAGACACAAAATGAAAAGAAAACCTATAGAAGTAGAGAAAATATTTGCAAACTGTCTGATATAGATTTAATATTCAGAATATATAAGGAGTTCTGACAACTCAATAGCAGAAACAGAAATATAGTTCTTGAATAGATATTTTTTCAAAGAAAACATAAAAATGGCCAAAAAGTGTAGGAATAGGTGCTCAGCATCACTAATCAATAGAAAAATGCAAATCAAAAACACATTGAGATATCACCTCAATGTGCTAGAATGACTATTATCCCCAAATTACCAAAAATAATTAAAAAAACTGTTGGTAAGAATGTGGAGAATAGAAACTTTTGTACATTGTTGGTAGGAATGTAGAATGGTTTGGCCAGTATGAAAAACAGTATAGTAATTCCCACCTAAAATTTTTAAAAAAGTTACTGTTTAATCCAGAAATATCATTTCATATAAGTATCTAAAATGATTGAAATCAGGATCTCAAAAACTCATCTGGACTCACTCCCCTGGTTAGTATAGTATCACTTAGAATAGTCAAAATATAGAGACAAACTAAATGCCCATAATCTGATGAAAGGATTAAAAAGATGTGATATGCAGACATATTACAATATTATTGAACCTTAACAAGGAAATATCTTGCCATATCTGACAACATGCATGAGCCAGAAGGACATTATATTCATTGAAATAAGTCAGTTACAGAAGGACAAATGCTGCATGATTTCACTGTCAGACTTATAATAAACAAGATTAAAATAATGGTTTCCAGGATCTGAGGTGAGGAGAAAATAGTGATTGCAATCCAGCAGGTATAAACATTCAGTTATGCAAGGTGAATGCATTCTACAGTCCTGCTATACAACATTGTGCCTGTAGTTAACAATACTCTATTCTGTACTTGAAAAATTTGTTGAGGGTAGCTGTCATATGAAACGTTCTTAAACAATAAAAATAAAAAATAAATAGAAAAATTATACACATAAAATGAATACATTATTTAAAGTATTAAATGATTGGTTATTTATTCTAGCAGTTCAAATATCCAGACTGAGAGCTGGTTCTTAGTCCCAAAGAATCATTTGTTCTCTTCATTATCATATTCCACAACAGATACTACATATTTTTATGTAACTGGTTACACAAACTCATCTCAAAACCAGACAAGTATATATGCAATCGTGATAAATGCAATACTCTAAATTTCAGGTGGGTGATATATTACACCCATTTTTTTGCAAGAGAAACAAGGATTAGAGTTTCATAATAAGAAAAACTCTAAGGCAGGTGTAGGTGGTGCACACTTGTAATCCCAGTACTTGAGAGGCTAAGACAGAAGGATCTCCGGTTTACAGCCAGCTTCAGTTACTTAGTGAGGCCTTCCACAACGTAGTGAGACCCTGCTTCCAAATAAAGAATAAAATAGGGCTTAAGGTGTAGCTCAAAAGTAGAATGCCTCTGGGTTCAATTCCCCAATATCATTCACACACACACACACACACACACACACACACACACACACGAAAAACTCTAGACATTCTAACTTTAAAATGCAATGCTTTTAAAATATTTTTTTCTGCCTTTTAGTGATAGTTTAGGTAACTGGATGGCCTGGACAGCGGTAGTTAAACAATGCCTCCTTCATCAATCAGAGCATTGGAGAGAAAGTAATTTCCTGATGATTTCTCCAGGCCTTCACTTAATTCTGTATTGATCTCTATTTTCTGTAAATAGAAATAGTTGACAACTATTGATTTGCTGGCTGCAGAAAGTTGAACAGTTCATAAAAATACTTAAGATTCAAACAGAATTGGACTAAACCAGAAGAACAAGTTTTAAATCCCCCCATTTTTATAGTTGGTATATTTTTTTTCAAAGCATAAAAGTTACAAATTCACAAAATATATTTTTGTTTTGTTTTTCCTAGACTTCATTTTTTCATCCAAACTAATTGCTTTCGATTACCACACAATTGCTCACATCCTTCTGGGCAGTAACATGTACAATTTAGATAATATGGTATACTCAATTTTTGTACTGAACTTATTGCTGGGCTATAAATCAAGTAATGTCAAGAAAAAACTATCCTGCAGAGATAAGACCTTTTGGTTTTATTTGCTACGTATACTGCTATAGAAATTCAGGTATTACAATTTGGCATCCTGAGGAAACTCTTACAAAATATCCGGTGTTTCAGAATTCTACTTTTTGTGTCAGAATTATCCAACTTTCATAATGTAAAGAAATCTAAAAGACATGAATTTTGGAAGATTTTCTATTACGATGCCTTGGATATAGTGACAGAATATGATTCTGGTTACTTATGCTAAAGGGTAAAGTTAAATATGTGGAAAAGTTCAGAACAATGAACTTTAAAATAATAATAATATAAAGAAATAGTGAGTGATGCTGTTATGAAGAATTGATCCCAGTTGGCCACGATGATTAATCATGCAGCACTCTAGGTCAGGATGTTCTGTTTCATAGTTTCCCCTAATCTCGTCATCCATGAAGCTGCATTTCACACATACACTCATCTTAGGTGTCTCCAGGTGCATTCTACCTTTAAGTAGAATGCCTTTAAGTCCAGCCTTTTGTATATTTTTCTTGAAACAGAGTCTTGCTAAGTTGCTGAAGACCTTGCTAAATTGCCAAGGCTATCCTCAAACCTGTTCTTTTTCTGTCCCAGACTTTCAAGTGCCCATATGCTCTCAACCACCATTCCCAGCTAAATTAGTCATTTTAAAATGAAAATTTTGGGAGAAAAGTGGTCTAAGACTTTGATAGTATTTATTAGTGATAAAACTCCAGTATTACTTTAGCTCAAATTTCAACCACATTTTTCCTATATCTTTTTTTTTTAGTCTAAAAATAATACAGATAACCGAATGTTTCACTGGACATAGAGACATTATTTATTTATTTCCCTCAGAATATTGCTCTGAAAAAGCTCAGGTTTTTACATGGAAAACAACTTATCAGCTTAGTACATTCATAACAGGCATAAATAATGATAAGAAACTTCATTATACACTTTCTTGAATGATTTGGACAGGCTTGATTAGAATTTTTTTCACTATCTGATATTTTAAATGTTTACACAGGAAGAATATATTACCACTTCTGTGACACATTTGCCCCTAAAGAAGTAGAGATGTGTGTAGTTTCTATTCTAGTTATGATAGTTTCTATAATATTAAAATATTGATATATTTGTTCATAAGTAAGGAGTCATTTCAATACTTGCCACTTTGCAATATCTAATTCAAATATAATAGAGATAATCTCTTTTTTTTAGCAAAATATACTGTCAATTTATTCTTACTATTTTATCAGGAAACTATATCCCAGATAGATAAATATGTCCTCATGAGTAATCAGTTACTGGATGAAGTGTCATTTGGTTATTTATTTCTGAAAAATAAATCTCACTTTTAGGCCTTGAAATTCTTAACTAGAATTCTTTAAGACTGAAGGTTCTCAGGTAATATTGCCTTAATCACCACAGGGAAGAAGATAGAAATGCTTCTGTGCTATGTAGAAAGGACAAGTCACTACAAATTGATTTTCCTTTAAGTGAATGAACTGCTAGTATTTTTTCCAGAAGGTGTTGCCAATAAATTCCAAGAGAATATCAGTAATGATAAATATTTCAGGCCATAAGGAAGTAAACCAAATTTTATAGTAATGCTAAATTTTTAAAAATTGACGAATATTGAATATTTAGTGCAACCAAGGCAATATTTTAAGCACTTCACATCTATAATCTTATTTTATGTTCACAACTATATTTACCATAGCATTCCTATTTTTTAGATGGGAGAACTGTACTTTTGAAATGTAAAGTCAACTTATGATGTCAGACTGCTAATAAAAAGCATTATATCAGCTGGGCATGGTGGCACACGCTTGTAATCCCCATGCTTGGGAGGCTGAGACAGGAGGATCCTACAGGTGTGAAGCCAGCCTCAGCTACTTAGTGAGGATCTCAGCCGTTTAGAGAGACCCTGCTTCCAAATAAAATATAAAATAGGTCTGGAACTATAGCCTGAAGGTAGAAAGCCTCTGGGTTCCACCCCCAGTACCACCACCAATAAATAAATAAATAAATAAATAAATAAATAAATAAAGCATTATATTCTAAAACTAGAGATTTTACCCCCAAGTATGTAACACTGCATTGGAGGGAGCTAGTTTCTAAATGTCTGGCTTGGCAAGTAACAGTTTGTAGTATTTATAAGCTTTGAGGTATGTACTAGTCAGGGAGTGACCTAGACATGGCCATAAGAGTTGGCTATGTAGGTAAAACTTGATAGTTACACTTCCTGGGGAATATATCACCTCTGTCTTTCACAATTCTTCGGTCAATATTATGGATGATGAGAAGCAATTTAATGTTGGTTTATATGGCACATGTCCTGTGCCCTACCTATTTTTAAGTGATTTGCTTTTGCATCCTGTCTATATTAAAAATGTCCATACCCCAAAGTATGACACTACTGATCCTATATATTCATTATTCTAGTAATAACTAAACTCGATCTTAAGATGATAAGGCAGTTAAGAAACTGAAGAAGACAGAAGTTAGTACCTCTATCACCTATCAAGAGGAATGAGTCATACTTAGAGATCAGGACTATAAAATACCTGGAGTGTTTAGGTCAAGGAGGCTTCAAAATAGTGTTGGGAAGCTGTCCCAGGTGTTCTGTGCTCATACCCTGCAGGAATCGGAAGAGCAAAAGCCTGTTAGTGCAGCTATCAGAGACCTTATTCCTTTCTCTGTCCTCCTTGGAATCTTGGCATACTTTGATCAAAAATTACTGAAGCTTTCACCCAAATCCAAGTTTGTGGAACAGGGTAGTTTTTCATAAAATAATTTTGAACTAATCAGTAATTTCAAACTTTTAATCGTTCAAAGTATGTGAGTAAAATGTTCATATTCTGTTAAAAGTGTGTTCTAAAATGGACTAAATTTCAATGAGTACTAGAAACACCAAGCATAAACTGTCTTAGTGACTATGATCTTTAAGAAGACTATTCTTTCTGATGTTAGAAAATGGAGACAACATTTAAGTTGTTTTCAGGTATATGAAGAATAAAAGCTTCTTTGAAGAAATGTTTCCATTTTATGCATTTAATAATTTGTAAATCTGTGTTTCTTACAAAAAATTGTGCCGGATATTATGATGGATTGTGTATAACAACTTACTCATTGTGCCAGTCTTCATAATTTTGCAATACAAAAGTTTAATAGTTTATTAGCTTTTGCTGAGAGTATGAAAAGAAACTTTATCCAAGCACTTCCTCTAATGATATATGCTGCTCTTAATTATGTATGCACCAGAGAAGTATGTAAAACACTGACATGATCCAAAATAAGAGAGAGTATTTAAATAACATGTAGAAGACAGATTAACTTACATTGCTGTATACATAGAATAATTAAACTGAATAAAATCTTCCTATGCGTAATTTTTATGTTTTAAAATTTTGTATTGGCGCATCATAGTGATACATCTTGAAGACATACATGCACACATCACCCAATTAGCCCTTACCCAATTCTCGCCCCATTCCCTTCCCCTCCCTCCTTCTCATACTTAGCTTAGTGATTAACTTTAATATATTTGTTAAAGTGCATTATATGCATTAGAATATTTCCCTCCTCACCCTCCCATCCCCTCAGGTATCCTTATTTGTTCCTCTATAAAATCTCCTTCTTCATCTAGAGTTCCTCCTATGACCAATTACTTCCTAGCTTTCACATTTCATTAGGGAGAGCATCTGATTTCTTATTTTTTGTGACTGACTAATCTCACTAAGCATAATGTCCTCTAGTTCTATCCATTTTCCTGTAAATGATGCAACTGTGTTTTTCTTTATGACTGAGTAAAATTCCATTGTGTACATATCCTACAGTTTTGTAATCCATTTATCTATTGATAGCTATATACAATTTTTAAAAGGTTAATTTTTGTTAAGTACAGTAGATGATGAAGAAAGGTAGTATTATTAGTATTGTCTTCTTTTTAAATATCTAAACATTAGTACTTTGTTAAAAAAAGTTACATTTAAATAGATACAAAATTATGGTGTATTGTTTCTTAAATACAAATTTCTATAGGTAGAAGTTTATCTCTTAGTAAAAGCAATTATGTTTTAGCAAAAGGGTATGTTTAGATCTCCATAGCAAAACAGAAAGGAATTTAGAAGTGTGACTGTGCAGGCCTCCCAGCCCACACCCCAGCAATCAGTGGCAGTTGGCACAAAGCAACTCTTTGACTCAGACCTAGATAGGGATCACACTGGCTGCCTGAAAATGGTTCTTGATACACAGCTAAAAAACATGCAAACCATCCAAATAATTGACTTCGCATGTATGTACTCTAAAGTCATGAACACTGCAAGAGGCAGGAACATTGGAGTATGATCTGTGCTACACCTTCATAATTGGTGCTGTCTGACAACAACAGCAACAACAAACAAACAAACCCACCAATTGCTCTGCCTCATCTAAAATCAAGCAAGCATTTTCTTCAGCTTGTTTTTTTCATATTGCAGTGAAAGGAAAATACTAAACCAGCACCTGTTCCTCCTATAACCATTTTCTCTTTCCCCTGTTTCTTGGTATGGACAAGTTTTCCAGTGTTAGAAGAAGTAAAGGGCGACTGCCTCTGGGCACACTGGGGAAGGCTACAGAAAACTGCAGAGGAACCAGGGATGACAGAGGAATCAGTTATGGCTTTGACTGTGCACACTTTTCCACCAACCTACAGAACAGACTTGAAAATGTCTTCATTCTAATACAACACATGAAATCTGCATTGTACCAAGTAAAGGAAATGACAGTGGTTGAGAACAGGAGACAGTCTGCACACAGAAAATGACCTGAATGTACCACAGCTGGGCGATGCTTTTACACCTGCAGTTTATAAAATACAGTATGAGATGATAAAAAAGATTTCATTAAATATTACTTCCTAGCCGGGTGTGGTGGGGCACGCTTGTAATCCCTGCGCTTGGGAGGTGGGGACAGGAGGATCGCGCAGGTTCGAAGCCAGCCTCACTGGCTTAAGAGACCCTGTTTCCAAATAAAAATATAAAATATAGTCTGGGAGTGTAGCCCGGAGGTAGAAGGGCTTCCAGGAACCCCAGTACCACAAAATAATTACTTCTTAATTTAGTAGAGTAAAAGTAATTTATTGTCACTAGGTAAAGAATCTTTTTGCAATATGAAACTGGAGCTCATTCCTGCTTCTTCTGCCCAGAGCAGCCGGACCAGCATCCCTAGAGAATACTCCACAAAGCTCTTGTGGCGGGTTCTCTGCAGAGGCTTTAAAAATGGTCCAGCATCAAAATCTACAGGGTTCTTTATTTTTAGGCACCTGCAACCTGTCTGTCAAAAAGGTCTCTTAAAATTAATCCCAAAACCTATATTTTTAAAGGTATTTAAATATAAAAATGTATCTCATCAGATAATTTTACTCTGTCCTATTTGATTAAGAGATATATGTGCAGGTGAATTAACAGTATTGAACCATAGCAAGTAATGTTTTCTTAAACTTCTCCTTTTTATACCAGCCATCCTTCCCCAGATTGGAATATATATATATATATATATATATATATATATATATATGTATATATATATATATATATATATATATATATATATATTATATAATCTTTTTCTGAGCCTCTCTTGTATCCCAATTTTACCTATCTTCCATATATAAGTAAAAACATATAACAGTTTATTTTCTCTGCCTGATTAATCTCACAATATTTTCAAATTCCACCCATATTTCTGCAAATGACTTATATTTTGTGGCTGAGGAGAATTCCATTGTGTTTATATCCCATAATTTTATAATCCATTCATTTACTACAGACACCTAAGCTGGTTTCATAATTTGTCTATTGTGAACTGTGCTACTATAAACACAGATATGCATGTATCACTATAATATTCTGACTTCAATTTCTTTTGAAAGATACCCAAAGTAGTATAGCTGGATCATATGGTAGTTCCAGAATATCTTCTTAATGAGCAAGATGTCCCCATGGGTTTCATTTTTATTTGATAATGCAGCAAGACTTGGTGAGTATGATCCATACATAGTGACTTTCTTTCAAAGAATAATGTGTTCAAAGGGTGAGAGAAAAATTAAACCTTACAGTGGAAAACTCTGGTAAACATTTTCTTAGCCAAACAGTTAAGGTCAACATGAGCATGACAAACCATTTTGATTATATATCATCTCAATATACTGCAATTAAGTTGCTTTCTCCTCTTGCCATTTCCTACAAAAATGTATAACCTCACTAGTATTTTGTAAAAGTCATCAACAATGAGCGATCTTACAAAGATTATCTGACCACAACCCCTCAAAACTGTCAAGTTTATCAAAAACAAAAACAAAATCTGAAAAACTCTCTGCCAAGAGGATACTAAGGAGATATAATAGCAAAATGAAAGATGATATCCTGGTTGGGGTGCCAGCACTGAAAAATAACACTAAGGAAAAATGAAGAAGATTGAAAGGGTAAGAGAAAGGAGTGAAAAGGATGAAGTTTCTACATTTAAAAAGAGAATTTATTCCTGTGCAGCAATCTTGTTTATAGCAATAAAAATCTCATATAGAATACACCCAGCTTAAAAGAAGCATTTCTTAAAAATACTCATGAAAATGACCTTATATGGAGCATCATAAAATTGCAATCTTTATTTTAAGAATAAATATGTGCTGGTAGATTTTCTTGGACGTAGAAGAAAACATTTGATAGTAAAAAGTATTGTAAACAACAAAGGCTCATCAGATGATAAGAATGTAAGCTACTGATTATTTTTTCTGTTATCACCAACTAAAAAAACATTCCTAGATTAAAAGCAAAACCAAGGGATGAATTTAAGTTCATTAACAGATGCTTCTTTAAAGGCTAAGTGAGTTATTCAAGGAGGCATCTCACTTTTATTTTTAAATTAAATTAATATTTCTAATGAAAGAAACTAATGAGTATATTTCTTAAACTACTAGGAATTGAAGAGCTAAATTTCAATCTTTATCTAAAATTCTCATATTTATCAGTAAAAATCATAGTTTTATTATTTTTCTTTTTCTTACAAGTTACATTTTTATTTAAGTCATATAAAACATGACCTCATGCACATATTTAAAGATGTTGACAAGCTCTATTTCTTGGGAAATAGTGGCTTAGAACAGTTATACAAATGCTGCCTTTTTATACAAGTTAATTTATTATTTGCAAGTTAATTATTTTTATATTGATTTATATCACCTAAATCAAGTAAAACAAGTTAGTAATGTTTAATATTATTATATTTGAACTACTATAGAAAAATTTGATTTGATATAACAATAATTTAGACTTGGAAACCTTGAGTAACTTCCACATAGTCACAGAGTTAGAAAGCATCTATTGTAAGGAAATGTGACTTCTAGGCCGAATGATTCTACCATTGGAAATTATTTATTTATTATTTTTTCACATTAAAAATACAGTTTTATTATAAACCATGAACAAACACACGAGTGATACCAGCCTATATGGGATCTTAGAAAAAATTCCTTTTTTCCTCTAGGCAGCCATAGCTCTGTTCCACACCATAGATCTGTTCACACACCTCAGTGAACAGCCATCAGGTCAATTTCAGCCCCTACCTGTCCCGTCAGTCATATTTTTGTTTGGTTTTGTTTGCAGTGAACCCTATGAAGAACTTTGTAGCGCAGACGTAATACTATAATATGATGAAGGAATATGGCCATGTGGAGGAAGTGAGAAGAGCTGCCTGGCTAAAGCACTGAATGATTTTAATGGTTTTTGTGGAGTAGGAAAAATTACTCTGAACAGTTGAAACAGGGCTGGACTATGGAATCCTTAACACCAAAGTAGAGAATTATTTAATTTTGATTAAGTGGACATGCGAGTTTTATTACAACTTCTTTTTTAAAATTTTTTGATTGGTGCATTGTAGTCATCCGTCTTAATGGAGTACAAGATGGTAGAAGCATACATGCACACATCACTCATTTACCCCTTTCCCAATTCCTGCCCCACTCATTCCCCCCTCCCTCTCACTCCCCCTCCCTCCTTCTCATATTTGGCTTAGTGATTGAATTTGATATGTTTGTGAATGTACATCGTGTAGATTTGGGAATTTATTTATTTATTTATTTATTTATTTATTTATAGTACTGAGGATGGAACCCAGGGGCATGCTACCTCTGAGTGACACACTCAGCCCTATTTTTATTCTTTATTTTGAAACAGGGTCTCATTGAGTTTCAAAGGGTCACTATGTATTTGAGGCTGGCTTCGAACCTGAGACACCCTCAGCTCTATTTTTATTCTTTATGAAACAGAGTCTCATTGAGTTTCAAAGAGTCACTATGTATTTGAGGATGGCTTTGAACCTGTGCAGTCCTCCTGTCTCAGCCTCCCAAATGCTGAGATTACAGGTGTGCGCCACCACACTCGGCTGATTAGGGAATTTAAATGGCTGTACTTTTGCTTTTCTTTTCTTTGTTTGGTATTAGAGATTGAGTCCATGGGGCATTCTACCGCAAAGCTACATCCCTAGTCCATTTTTTTTTCTAATTTTGAAAAATTATTTCTGAGTTGCTGAGGGCCTTGCTAAGTTGCTGAAGATAGCCTCAAATTTGTGAAACATTTTATATCCTGATTAATTACTTATCAGGTTTTCAATAAATGCATGTGTCAGAAGCACTTGCTAAAGCATGGTGGCACATGCTTATAATTCCAGTACCTGGAAGGCTGAGACAAGAGGATTGCAGGTTCATGGCCAGCTTCAGCTACTTGGTGAGGTCCTCTGCAACTTAATGAGATCCTGTTTCAAAATAAAGAATAAAAAATAGGGCTGTGGATGTAGCCTGAAAGTAGGATACCATTGGGTTTAATCCCCAATACCACAAAAAAAGAAAGACTTGCTAAATTTTTAAGAATGGTAGATCATATTTTGTCATAAGAAAGTCCAGACCAAATAATGGTAAAGTATATCAAGAAAGTTTATGATCTGAATGGAATTGACATTGATAAGTAGCACTTTTTTCTGGATGACTTTCATTATTTATATATAATAATAGTTGTAATGTGCATGTATGTCATTTTAACTATGAGCTTCATTATGACGTGAAACTATAACACTATAATCCACCAATGAAATATTTTAAAAATAAGAGCTTTAATATCCTTGTAGTAAAAGAGAACACAGAATGAAAGGTACTTTACATAAACTACAAAATCAGTTGCAGGAGCAAGTACATACTGTTAAGTCCTAAAGGCTTGCTCAGTTGTTTTTATCTGAGGTGTTGGTATCTGATAAATGCATTGCAGAATCACTTCCAAAACTGAAATGATAAGAACCAATTTCTTGAGAACTGTGTTTAACACATACATACACATGCACATACATATACATTAATACATATGTACATACATATTCTGTGGAAAATATGGACTTGGAGAAAATGTGAGCTCTGTTTTTATTTTCCCTTAATTTTTCTTAAAGCTATTAAAAATAAACATTCTAAAAATCTCCAATTTATATACTTTGAATGATAAAATTATCTTTCTGTCCTGTCTTTTGATCACATTGCACATTTGACAAGCCCTTTTTGACAAATTACAAATATTACTTGATTAAGCTCTATAGAAAAATTACCTAATATATAAATTACTACATTCACAATATTGCCTCATTTTCCTGGAGGTCTTGTTTTTCTGAGTAATCAGTTGTCATTAATTTTTCAAATAACTAACTCAGTTTTTTTTTTTTTATTTGACCCCAGACCACATATGTCTATAGATGTTACTTGGAAATAACTTTACAATGTAGCAATAATGTATACCCAGGGGCATCTGGGAAAAGAATTAGATTTTTTGGGGGACAAAAACAGAGTTTCTCTCTATTAATTTCTATATTGAATAATATGACATCTGGTGCCAGGAGTGTTGCACGTCATTGACCATGAGATATAAAGTCAGGCTTGATGGACTCCTACCTTCAGTGATTTCATTCCTCTTTGAGAGACAGGAGCCCAAAGGGCAGTCGTGGATATTTCTTCATTTACTATAAGAGTTCTCACATAGCATCTCATGAGGTTTTATTTTGTTTCTCTTCCTCCGAGATACTTCTGTGAGACACCAAGAAGTGCAATAGGCCAGGTATTACAGTGCTACCAGTTTACTGATGACAGTTTGATTTATGTTACTTTTCCCATTGAGCTAAAAAAAGGAAATAAATATTTTTTCTTTGTCATCTTACAGAAAATCATTTTAGATACAGATGAGTATAATATTTTAAATTTTATTGCACCAAAATTGTGATTAGAGATATTAACATGTAATAATCTTTTAATCCCTCTAAATGTTCTGTTCTTGTGAAAGGTTTATATTTTATTCTGCTTGTCAGTAATTATTTTGCCAGAGTGCCATTGAATTTTTGATTCTTTGTCCTTCAGTATTCAAAAATTACCTTTTATATAATTTATAAAGATTTATATCATTTATAAATCTTTATATTATTTTAAAGATTTATATCATTTTAAAAAGATTTATATCATTTTAAAAGTATTCTTTATTTCATGATTCTCTGTGGTCCTTTATAGATCATACGTGCCTGAATATTACATTTTGGACCACAAAGTTTCCTGTTTATTATTTAAATTATGGGATTACAAATAGAGTTTTCAAAAAATGTGGTTTAATTTTAGTCTATAGAATTCAATAACAAGTGTTTCTGAGAATTATCCTTAGATATTTTTCAAATAGAAAAATATGTTCTAAATTATCAAATGCAATTGTTATGTAAGTATGTTGTTGATATATGCATTTTATTAAATGCCATCTGAAATAATTAATTGGGTGTTATAATTCTTTATGAATTCCCTATCATAACCAAGCATTTTCAACATTTTATTTTTATTTATACTTCACAAAATATTTAGTGGTAGGCTTTATGTTCTTTTTTTTTTAATATAACAGAGCTACACAGAATCAAGGTAAGAACAATATATAGGAATCTGTTGTATTTGTGTAGGTAGTAGAGCTGCTTTTTAATCTTAGCCATTCAAATTTTAAATCTGGTTTCTCTCCATTTAACTATATTTATTTATTTATTTATTTATTTATTTATTTATTTATTGTAGAGGGGATTGAACTCAGAGACATTCTTTCTTTGATCTACAACTCCACCCTAGTCTTTTTTTTTTTTTTTTTTTTTTTTTTTAAACTGGGTCTAAGCCCTGCGTGGTGGCACAGGCTTGTAATTCCAGCGCTTGGGAGGGGAGACAGGAGGATCATGCAGGTTCAAAGCCAGCTGTGCTGGCTTAAAAGACCCTGTTTCCAAATAAAAAAAGTACAAAAAATAGGTCTGGGAGTGTAGAAGGGCTTCCAGGAACCCCAGTATCACAAAAAAAACAAAAACAAAAACAAAAACAAAACAAAGTGGGTTTCACTAAATTGCTAGGGACCTTGCTAAGTGGCTGGAACCTGCAATCCTCCTGTCTCAGCCTCCCTGGAACTAGGATTTCAAGCAAGCACCAGCATACTTGGAAGAACTTTAATTCTTAAACTTTTTGCTGTAACTAAAACCTCTGTTTTTCATTACAGGCAGTACTTAGTTTCTAATGTAGGTACCGGGTTAAGGACATTAAAATGACAATGGTCTATACATATTTGATTGTTTTTAAAGTTTTGATAATTTGTATGTATCTACATTTTAGGTTTAATATTTTTGTTGATTTTTCAATATATTCTGTGCTAATTTGCACCAGCATTTTGTGATGCAAATACCCCATGAAGATTAGGAACTGACAGACTCAGCATTGTAGTGAGACTCTCAGTAACCTAGTAAAAACCAGTTTCAAAACAAAAAGTTAAAAATATAAAAGCAGTGGGTATGCAGCTAAGAGGTAGAAATTCCCTGTGTTCAATTCCCAGCACCCCCCAAGCACGTACACACACACAAAAAAAAAAAACAGAAAGAAAAAAGAGTAGGCACTGAACTGACATGTTGACACTTTGATGATTTATTTGATGACTGTCTTCTCCTTAGACTTGTGATACATTAAAAATAAACAACTTTATTTTCAGAGCTCAATAATTTTTAGCTCTATAGCTAATAATTTTGGCTTGATATCACTTATTATTAAGTTATAGTTTTGCCTAATCTCTCAGCAGATTTCCAGATCCAAGTGACCTCTATTTAAAAAAAAAAAAAACACTGGTGATGAGTGGATTATCCTGTCAAAGTTACTCACCTCCTAGCTTTCAGGTTTTCAGTAAATGGGAATAAGTGTGGAGAAATAGAAGCTTTAATACATTGTTGGTGGGATTGCAAATTGGTGCAACCACTTTGGAGAATAGTATGGATGATCTCAGAAGAAGGAAAACGAACTTACCATATGATCCAGCAATACCACCACTGGGTATCTATCAAAAAGAATGAAAACCAAAATACCAAACTAATGCATGAGCAACCATATTCACAGCTGCACAGTTCACCATTGCCAAACTCTGGAACCATCCAAGATGTCCTTCAATGAATGAGTGGATTTCAAAACTATGGGATATGTACACAACGGAATTTTGCCCAGTCATAAGGGAAAAAAATTATGACATTTACAGTGAAATGTCACAAAAAGTAAGAAATTCGATGTTTTTCTTAATGTGCAAAATATTACGGAGAAATGAGCAACAGGAGGAAGTCTATAGATGAAGAAGGGACCCTATAGAAGAGCAACTAAGGTGACATATCTGAGGGGATAACAGGAAGGATAAGGGAAACTTCTAAAGCACATGATGTACTTAAACATATTAAAGTCAATCAGGAAGCCAAGCATGGGTAAGAGGAAGAGGGAGGGAAGCGGTTAGAGATTGGATAGGGGCTGATTGGGTGATGTGTGCATGTATATCTTCACAAGTTTTTTATCCCATTGAGATGTATGAATACAATGCACCAATAAAAATTTATTAACAAGAAGAAAATTTTATATTTGGAATGAGTTTATCAATCACTTAAAATTAATAAATGCTATCTTGTGGGTTAACATGTTTAGTCATGTAAATTATTATAAACTACTTCATTGTGTTCTGCTAATAATTTGATATATAACTCATATACTTAGTCATTTTAATTGCATAATTCAGTGTATAGAGTTTCACGACCATCTCTACTATCTAGTTTTGAAGTATTTTATAATCTCTTAAGGAAATCTTTAATATTTTGTTTCTAGGCTTGGCCTAATTTGAATATTTTACAAAAATGGAATTATATGTGACTTTTGTTAATGGTTTGTTTTCCTGAGAATAATTATTTCAAGGTTTATTCAAGGTATATCATGTAGCATCAATATTTTGTTCTTTTTAAAGCTAAATATTTCTTTGTATGAAAATACCATATGTCTTATTGTTTATCCTTCCATCAGATAAAGGCATTTGTATTGTTTCTACTCTTGTTTGTTAAGATAAAGCTATTACTTATACTTTTGGACAAGGTTTAGTATACACATGTACTACTTTCAATTAACTTGAGATCTCACTAAGACTTAAATTGCTGAGTCAGATGTTCAGCATGTTTAGGAACTATCAAATTGTATTCCAAGTGGCTGAGCCACTTTACAATTACACCAAAAATGCCTGTGATTTTCAATGTCTGCATCTCCTCACCAAAATTCAATATTATCTTTTATTTTGGTTTTATCCATCCTACTGAGTGAGACATATTATATCATTGTGGTTCCAATTTGCATTTTCCTAGTAATTTTGTTCAGTGTCTTTGTATGTGCTTATTGACCATTTGTATGTCTTTAGAGAAATGTCTACTCAGATTCTTTTAATGGTTATATTCTTTACATATTCTTGTTTTCCCTTATCTTAACAGACATATGGATTCCAAATATTCTCTTATAGCTGTGAAATTTCTTTTCCTTTCTTTGGTCTTTTGTCTTTTGATGCATTAAAGCTTTTCTATCAAGGAAGTCAAATTTACATAATTTTTTCTTTATTAGCATGTGTCTTTATACTAAGGAGCTTTTGACTAGCCCATGGTCTTGAGGATTTTTTTCTTATATGTCTTCTTTTATTGTCTACATTTAATTCTATAATCCATTTAAATTTTTTTTACATTGGTAAGATAGCAGTATAAGTTGTTATTATTATTTTGCAAGTGTATAATCAGTTGTCCAAGTACGATTTTTTGAAAAGATTATTTTCCCCATTAAATTGCCTTACCATTGCCAGGCAGGGTGGTACATGCTTGTAATCTTGGTATTTGGGAAGCTGAGAAAAAGTGATTGCAGATTCTAAGCCAATCTCAGCAACTTAGTAAGACCCTGTTACAAATAATAATAATAATGATTAATAAGAATAAGAGGAAGAAGAAGAAGAAGAAGAAGAAGAAGAAGAAGAAGAAGAAGAAGAAGAAGAAGAAGAAGAAGAAGAAGAAGAAGAAGAAGATGAGGAGGAGGAGGAGGAGGAGGAGAAGGAGGAGGAGGAGGAGGAGGAGGAGGAGGAGGAGGAGGGGGGGAGGAGGAGGAGGAGGAGGAGGAGGAGGAGGAGGAGGAGGAGGCGGCAGCTTGGGGTATAGCTCAGAGGTAGAATGCTTCTAAGGTTCAATTTTCAGTCCATGAATACACTCATGCATACAACGCTTGGTGTGCTTTATTTAGATCCTGCCTTGTCTCCCCCTCACATACATGTTAGAGAGAATGGTAGTGATACCATCATATATGGACATAGCATTATTTGTACCATTTCTTTCATCATCTTTTTTTTGGTACTGGGGATCAAACCCAAGGGCATCTACCTCTGAGGTACACCCCCGGTCCTATTTTTTATTCTTTGTTTTGAATCATGGTCTCACTAAGTTGCGGAGTGCCTCACAGGTTCTATGATCCTCCCATCTCAGCCTCCCAAGTACTGGGATTACAAGTGTGCACCATCATGCCTGGCTTCCTTCATCATCTTCTTTTCCTTCTTCTTACCTATCTCCCTATTCTAATTCCTTTCCACTATTCTTTTCTCTCTCCTCATTTATCTGAAGTTTCTTTTTATCCCTCATTTTCTCTCTAGCTTTGACATATGTAAGAAAACATAAAACCCTTGACCTTTTGAGACTGGCTGATCTCACTTTGCATAATATTCTCTAATTTTATCTATGTTCCTGCAAATGGCATAATTTTTTTTGTAGGAATGAGTAAAATTCCATATACCAAATTTCCTTTATTCATTTATCTGTCGTTGGACACCTGATATCTCGGTTGGTTGCAAAATTTGGCTATTTTAAATTGTGCTGTTATAAAGGTAGAGTGGATGTAATGCTTCTGTGTTCTGACTTTAATTCTTTTTAGAAGATACTGAGGAGTACTATACCTCGGTCATATGATATTTCTATTTCTAGTATTTTTTATTTATGTTTTATTGTTATGTGTAACATATTGGAAAAGGCATACATTCACACAGTGCTTGGTGACTCCCCGCCCACTTCCACTTCCCCCCCTCCCAACAATGAGTGTCCAGGTTGACCATGCTACATTCACATTTATGCTCATATTCAAATGTAGCTCCTCCGTTAATCAATCTCAGCCTACTTCCTTTCCTACTCTTCCTTTCTAGCTTTGTTGAGGTTTCCCCTACATTATCTGAAGTCCTTCTGATATCCCTACTACTCCCAAGTTTGGGCATATTTGAGAAAACATATGTCCCTTCTCTTTCATTTTTAGTTTTTGAGGTAATTCCATACTGATCTCCATAGTGGCTGTACTAATTTGCAGTCCCATCAACAATGTGTAAGGGTTCCTGTTTCCATACCTCCTCCATTTTCTGATGAATAATTATTGATTAAGCACTATGATAATAATAATAATAATAATAATAATAATA
Source organism: Muscardinus avellanarius (assembly GCF_963383645.1). Taxonomy (NCBI): domain Eukaryota; kingdom Metazoa; phylum Chordata; class Mammalia; order Rodentia; family Gliridae; genus Muscardinus; species Muscardinus avellanarius. The sequence goes on from NC_137787.1 coordinate 157,772,002, forward strand.
ATAAAATTTGAGACAAATAATAATGACAATAAATTTAAAGCACTCTTGTAAACCAAGAAATAAAAAAAAATTAAGCCAAAGTTCTTCCATGGTATACTGAAAGTAATGTGAATAAAAACAAATATAATTTATAAATACAATCCAAGCTCTTGGGAGGATGAGACAGGAGAATTGCACATGTTTGAGCCAGCCTCAGCTACATAGTGAGGCTCTCAGCAACTTAGGGAGACCCTGTTTCCAAATAAAGTATAAAATAGGTCTGGGAGTATAGCCTGGGGGTAGAAAGCCTCTGGGTTCCACCCCCAGTACCATTAAAAAAAATTTATAAATACATGAAATCAATATTAAGCAATTTATTCTAGGATATGGTAGCTTGCTGTGGTAGAGATATTTCTCATGAAAATATAAATGTAAATGACATATAATTAAGTGATTTTTGATGTTTGTAAAAATAGTTATTTTCATTATTAATTTTTGTTTAAATAGGATATTTATGCCTGATTTTTTTTTTTTTTTGGTGGTATTGTGGATGGAACCCTTCTACCTCTGGGCTACACCCTCAGATCTATTTTATACTTTATTTGGAAACAGGGTCTCTTAATCCAGAGAGGCTGGCTTCGAACCTGCGTGATCCTCCTATCTCTGTCTCCCAAGCACGGGGATTACAAGCATGCGCCACCACGCCTGGCTGCCTGATCTTACTTTTATTATATCAAATAATATTATCTAAGTTCTTTCTATCTGAAGAAAATACTATTAACTTATTTTCTGAGTTTATGTTTAAGTGGTAAATATTGGGACCATCATTGAAACCAAGATTCAGGCAATTCTATACATTCAATCTCTGATATAATCTCACCATTTATTTATTTTAAATAAATAAATTCATGTAAAATTAAATGAATTTAAAATTAAATGAATTTATTTATTGATAAGTACTTCCTTTGTGTTTCTTTAAAATAAATTACAGCATATTTATGTAAGCCAAGTAAGCAGTATCAGCATGTATATAGCACAGCACTTTACCTCCTAGCAATTCTTTCAGATTTCATAGTTAACTCTTTTTCTTTTAAAAATCAAGTATACTTTAGAAATTTCAAAAGTATACATTGCTCAAATCTGGTCCTCTATCTTCAATTTCCATATTTTCTATACAATTGTATTAAGATTCTGATATTTTAGTTTTCTTTCAGAAAAGGTATTTCACTAATAATAAATATTGGTATAGACAACACTAAAGTAAATTTAGAACATCTGAATAACATTTTATTTCACTTTTATTTTTGGTACTTAAGGTTGAACTTTAAGACATTCTCCCTCTGAGTTATACCTCCAGCTCTAAGTTTTTTGTTTGTTTGTTTGTTTTCATTTTGAAACAGGGTCTCACTAAACTCTTGGGGACCTTAAGTTGCTGAGGCTGGCCTCAAACCTGTTAGTCCTCCTGTCTCAGTCCCCCAAGTACTGGGATTACAGGTGTGCAACAACATGCCTAGCTTGAATAATATTTTATTTTAAAATAAAATGAATAAAAATTTAAAAGCTCAAAAATTTATGAAGTGAATATTTTAATGTACTTAACAATTATATTTTTTAAAAGACTTCTATTCTTCAAGGTAATCATGACACATATGAGAAAATTGAACCCCAGAGGGGAGCCACTTTCTAATGATGACTAGCTTAGGAACTGCAATCATGCACTTAAACCAGACAAACAGAAGCCTTATTTGAACTGGTGCATACTATACATTCAAATTCTTAAATTTTGAATAGTGTCTGTCAAGTGCTGGATGCATCATTGGATAATTTTCTAAAATTTATCTGCCTCAACTTTATCATTTACAAAATAAGTGTATTCATAGTAACACCTCCCTTGCAAGGCTGTTTTGATGATATGTGAGTTAATATACAGAGGATTTCTCTTACCACATATTAATCACTCCATAAGTATATTATTTTAAAGGCCCCCAGCCTTATGTGTTTCATTTTTCATATAAAAATAAAAATCATTTCCTTCCACAAAATAAATGTGCAGTCAAGTTAATTATATACTTGCTCTCTCAAATTTCCAGAAGTAATTATAATCATTACGATTTCCTGCTGTCATTGATGTAGAGAATGTGAACATTGCTATTTGCTCTCAGCTCTTCTAGTTACTATATGTTTGAATCTTTTAAACCACAATAGGAATTTCAGTCAAATAGAATAGTATAGACCATCAATTTGCTTTCTAGAATTATTTCAGTATTTTTAATAATAATTGGATAATATTAGTATCTAATGTTAGTCTAATTCAGAGATGGACAAAGCATAGCCTGCAGTTCAGCAAACCTGCATCTTGTTTCTAAGAAAGTTTTATAGGAAAACAATCATACATATTCACTTATTTTTTGTTTATTATATACTTTTTATTTTTATTTTTTTCTTCCATATTTTATTTTATTTATAAGTTGAACATATTGAAAATGATGCACATTTAGATTGTGCGTTGTGCCCTCTCCCCCCATTTCCCTTCCCCGCTCCCAATAAAGAGTGTCCAGGTTAACCATGTTATATTTATACTATTACACACATTTGGATGTAGCTCCTCCATTGAACAACCTCAGCCTTCTTCCTCTCCTATCTTTTCATTCAAGCTTTGCTGAGATTTCCCCTCCATCATCTAGAGTCCCTCTGGTATTACCAATACTCCCTAGCTTGGGCATATTAGAGAAAACATATGTCCTGCTTCTTTCTGTGCTTGACTAATCTCACTTAACATAATGTTCTCCAGTTCCTTCCATCTTCTTTCAAATGTTATTATTTTAATCTTCTTTATAGCTTAAGATAATTCCATTGTGTGTATTTCCCATAATTTTGCAATCCATCTGTTGATGGAGATCTAGGTTGGTTATATATTTTGGCTATTACAAACTGTGTTGCTATGAACATAGGTATGCATATGTTAATGTAAACTCATACACTGGAGAAAAGACAGCCTTTTCAACAAATGGTACTGGGAGAACAGGCTATCCATTTGTAGAAAGTTGGATCTGAATCCTTCTCACCATGCACAGGAATCAACTCAAAATGGATCAAAGACTTAGAAATTAGACCAGACTGTGAAGTTATTAGAGAAAGGCATAGGATCAACACTCCAACATATATGCACAGGCAGTAACTTTCTCAATAAGACTTCCAAAGCACAGGACATTAAAGCAAGAATTAATAAGTGGGATCTCCTCAAACTAAAAAGTTTCTTCTCATCAAGGAAACCATCAAGAACCTAAAGAGGAAGCCTACAGAATGGGAGAAGATCTTTACCAGCCACCACTCTGATAGGGGGCTAATATCCAGAATATACAAAGAGCTCAAAAGACTACACTAGCAAAACAAACAACCCAATCAAGAAATGGGCAACTCAACTGAATAGACAACTGAACTGAATAGAACTAAAAAGAAGAGATACAAATGGCCAATAGATACATGAAAAGATGATCAACATCACTAGCCATCAGGGAGATCAAAATGACACTAAGATTTCATCTAACCCCAATCAGAGTGGCAAGCATAAATAAATCAAACAAGAAATGCTGGCAAGGATGTAGGGAAAGAAGAATTCTTTTACACTGTTGGTGGGAGTGCAAAGTAATTCAGCAGCTATGTAGATCAGTGTGCAGATTCCTTAGAAAACTGGGAATAGATCCACCATTTGATCCGGCTATACCACTCCTGGGTATCTTTCCAAAAGGGTTGAAATCAGAGAAATACATATTCATTTAAATATCATTTATAGCTGATTTTATACTAACATGGCAGAGTTGAGTAGTGATGGGTCTTATGGCCCGCATAGCCCAAATTACTATCTGATACTTCCAGGAAAAGCTTGATGATTTCATTAAAACATCCAAGTAAATCTAATTTTATTATTTTACTCTTGGATTATCTCATATAATGCCAGAGAAGTGCTACATCATATAATACTGGAGCCATTCTACTCTGCAGGGACAAATTGATATGCCAGAGAATTCTTTCAGGAAGTTGTGTTATAGATTTGAGTAGTGCATAATCTGTTAAGAAAGAAAAATAGCCAAATAAAATTATGCTACAATGTGATATATACCAGAAGAAAGATATAATATACATATGCACATTAAATAATATACAATGTAATTATAATAAAGCATATAACTTGTTGAATGAATAATAATATCCTAAAAGTTTCCATTTTCAACAGTAATGCAGACAGACATTTTAGTTTTAAGTATAAACCAAGTGGAAAAAAATTTGAATTTGACTTTTTTAAGACATTTAAATATTATGTTCAGGGTACACTATAATCTGCTAGGAAATGAATGCAAATATAATTAGAAATTTGTCTTAGTATTTAAAGGACTCAAATTAGGAAATTTAGAAATTTCCTGTTAGAAAGTTTTGGACATGGAAGTTTCTTAAAAGGCTAATTATATTTTATTTAAACTAAATATATTTATAGCTTTTTTCAGTATAAAATATCAATAGAAACAACTAAAACAATTATCAGAATCTTACCTTTCCTATTGGATAATGCTAGATTTTGAAATAATTTTGACTCTTGAAGGCTTGGCTTCATCATCCAAACTGCCATCTAGACATGTGTAACATAGTTCTCCTTCCCAGGCAGTGCAGGTACCAAAGTCTACCAAACCCCATTGACCTCAGTGTCACTGTTTCATAAGAAGCCAATATGAAAGGAACTTGATACCCTTTGCCCCAAACCTAGACAACCTCCTTTTTTTATTATAAGAAAAAGTGTAAAATATTTGAATTTTGAATGAAAATGACTCCATCTTTTAAAGACATGTCATTTTTCAGGTCTTACAAGAAATTCTCAAGTCTTATACACTCTTCCCCCTGCTTATCCAAAATGTTACCACTGTCTTGCCTAAGACTTGCCTGACAAGCTCTTCCATAGAATCTCTCCTTAGTAATGCCCCTCCTTGGCAATATCTAATCATTGCTGCTTACACCCTGTAAATTCTTCTCTTAACAACCTCCTTCAATATGGAAATTATGGAAATAATCACTCTCCCAACTCCATAGACTCTCCCCTTAAATAACATCTATAAACTTCTAGTCTGTAAGATGACTCCCTTCTACAGATTTTTCCCAATAAAGCCTGTACTGCTCCAGAGAGAAAGAGAGAGAGAGGGAGGGAGGGAGGGAGGGAGGGAGGGAGGGAGAGAGAGAGAGAGAGAGAGAGAGAGAGAGAGAGAGAGAGAGAGAGAAGAGAAAGAAAGGAAGGGAAAGATGTTTCATAATAGAACAAATGCAATTTATGGGCTACCATGATAATTATCCTGTCAGTAACTTTACTAGAAATCTATCATTACTTTTCACTGTCCAGTGTAAAAAAATAAATTTTTCTAATGTTGACTTTTTATATCTTGAGAAATTATGGATAAATCCATTAAAGAGATCTTAATAATTCTCAAAGAGACAAAGTCATGTGTTTTATTCTAGTTATTAAATCCATAAAATTCAGAGGCCGAGTTAGTTCATATAAAAAGGTAGAAAAATCAGCTGAAAGTGGTGGTGCATGCTTCTAACCCCAGTGTTTGTGAGGCTGAGACAGTAGAATCACAGGTTCTCTGTCAGCCTCAGCATCTTGTGAGGCCCTCCACAACTTAGTGAGACCCTATTTCAAAATAAAGAATAAAATAGGTCTGTGCATGTAGCTCAGAGGTAGAATGCCCTGTGTTCAATCTCTAGTACTGTTAAAAAGAAAAAGAGAAAGAAAAATCAGCTGCTCCTCTTTTACTAAACATTTTCTGGAAGTGCTAAAGTAAAATTTCCTGAAAACTGATGATTATGAAAGTTGAAATTCCTGGTGCTCTTATTTACTTTAGATTTGCAGGAAAGGTACTAATTCTATGATATTTTATCTAATCTCTCTTTTGATAAACATCAAATAATACATCCTAAATTTCCCTTGATTCTTTTACAAAGCAGTATATCCTTTCCTTATATGTATTAAATCAACTTGGAAATAATGCATTTTTGGCCTTCTTGTAAATTTTTTTTTAATTCTAGTGTCCCACTTATATTCAAAATAAGATTTGAGCGACCGAGAAAAGCGGGGCTTAAGAGCCCCGCTAACAACCAATCTCCATTACCACAAAATCAGCGCCTTTCATAGCCAGAAAACACCATCACCAGAGAAACAAAAAAAAATCACCAGGCTCCAGAGAGAAAGCGGACTGAGAACAGAGCTCAGAGCCACAGAGGAGATACACCGACCTCACGCCGGAGGACGCGGCAGCAGCACCATACTGCCGGCGGCAGCGGCGAATTCACCGGACGGCTACAGCAAGCCGAGGTGAGCCGCTGCGGAACAGCCAGGCGGGATTTTTCAGCGCAGGAAACATCGAAAGCTCCCAGTGGCTGAGCCCAGCACACGCTGCAGGCACTCAGAGTGGAAATCAAAACCAAGAAGAAATAAGCCAGCCTCACGGCCGAGGGCATAGTAGTGGCGCCATATTGCCACCGGCGGCAGCATCAGCGAATTCACTGAGTCCAGTAAAGCTACATCTGCGAACTCAAGAACAGTGAGTAAAATTGCGGGACACAGAGGAGAAATCCCAGTACTGTACTCCCTGGGACTTGACCCAGTGGGGGAGTGGGGATGGCAGAGATATCACACCATAGGAGAACGTGCAACCTGGCACCCCCCATAGTTTAAAGCAGCCTCTATCGACTCCCTGGGTCGGAGACTCTGTGATACAACCCAGTAAAGGAGTAGTGGGGTCAGAGATACTACTGACTCGAGATCCAGAGCACCTTAAGCGAAGTCATAGTGACCCAAGGGAAGAACCCAGAGAAGGTACAAACTTCCGAAATCATGGGAAAGAGGAATAACACTGGAGCAATGAATGCCCACAACCCCACAACATCAGAACTTGATAAAACAGAAAATCAGAGATTTCTAGAAGATCAAATCAGGAAAATACTGTAGAAATATTAGAGGTGCTTTGAAAAGAACTCAGAGAGAGCCAAAAAGAGATAAAGGATGCAATTAATGAAGTAAAGGCCTTAATTCAAAGCACAAACAACCGATTAGACCACATGGAGAATAGAATCTCCCTTTTAGAAGATGATCATTCCAAAAATGAACGCATAGTTTCTAATCTAGAAAAAAATATCCAACAGAAGGAATCTGACATTGAAGAAATATGGGCCCATTTTAAGAGAGCTAACCTAAGAATAATTGGAATAGAGGAGGGAAAAGAAAGTGATACCAAAGGGATCAACAATCTCTTCAAGGAAGTAATAGCAGAAAATTTTCCAAACATAGAGCAAGAGGTCGATACACAGGTCCAGGAAACTTATAGAACTCCCTGTAGACAGGATCGGAGAAAAGGATCCCCATGCCACATAATTGTCAAAATGACCAATGTGAAAGCCAAGCAGAGAATCTTAAAGGCAACAAAAACAAATGGCCAAGTGACATTCAGAGGCAAACCAATTAGAATCACTCCAGACTTCCCAAACCAAGTCATGAGAGCCAGAAGGGCTTGGAGTAACATATTCCAAACTCTGAAAGAAAACAACTTCCTTCCAAAAATTTTCTACCCAGCAAAACTTTCTATCAAATTAGATGGAAAAATAAGAAGCTTCCATGACAAACAGAAACTGAAGGAATTTATGTCTTCAAAACCAGTGCTAGAGAAAATACTCAAAGAGATTAACTACAAAGAAATAGGTAACACACACCAGAACCAGAGAAACAAGATTTTCCATCCAACAGACAACTAAGACTGGTTATCTGTGGAGATTCATTATTTATGTTAGTCTTTTACCTATCTCTAAATTGTATTGTTTGCCTTTATTGTTGTTAATTTTTAGGATTTCTAGTTGGAATATTAATATACCTTCAGATATAGCATTTGGAAATATTTTATCCCATTCTATTAGTGACTGTTAACTCTGTTTACATTGTCTTTGGATATACAATATGTTTTTTATTTTTTAGGGAGTTTGTATACTCTTCTGTTGCCTGTGCCATTGAAATCATATCCAAGAAATCACTGCCAATTTCAGTGTTGTGAGGTTTTATGACCCAGATTTTCTTCTAAAAGTTTTTAGTCTTAAGATTTATATTTAGGTCTTTTATCTATTTTGAGTTAATACTTGTATATGGGATTAGGCAAGGGTCCAATTTTATTCTTTTACATGTAATTATTATGTTTCAACAATATTTAGTTAAAAGATTATTATTTCCACCACCAAATGTTCGTGGAAACCTTGTCAAAAAACTTGATAATATAGGGAAGAATTTAGCTCTAGGCTTTTATTTAACTCCAATGGTTTATATATCTGCCTTTAGAACAGTACTACACTGTTTCAATTATTGTAGCTTTATATGGTTTGAAATCAGAAAATATATATCTTCTAGCTTTGTTCTTTTTCAAGATCGTTTTGGGTATCTAGAATCCATATTTCATATTAGGATAGATTTTTTTCTGAAAAATAAATATATAAATATATGATAGTTTCACCTAAAAAATAGAAAAAAAATATTCTCTGGTAAGAAAGAAAGCAAAAAGAAATATTGAAATGTTATCTTTAAGTCATCAAAAGCTTGGTATCAGACAAATGAAACTGTTATGTGAGATTATCATTTTTAATTTTGGATAAATTGCTATAATACTAGATGTCAACCACTAAGCCAAGCATGGGAAGGAGGGATGGGGAGGGAATGGGGTGGGGATCGGGTAGGGGCTAACTGGGCGATGTGTGCATGTATGTCTACAAAAGTATGTATCCCATTATGATGTATGAATACAGTGCACCAATAAAAATTTAAAAAAATAAAAATAAATAAGATACTATGACATCAAATTTAATGTCACAGTGAAATGGACAGGTACAACACATATAAACATAATATAACTTTCTTCTATTTCTAATATAGTGATGTGATAATTGAGCACAGATACTCTATGGACAAAATAAAGTATGATCTTCTATAATCATGTAATGGCTTAATAATTAAACCACAAAAAGTTAATCAAAATATTGCTGCTTAAATAAATCTTTTTAGTATTACCATTAAGAAAATTAAATAGATTAATATTCAATAAGGCTAATATTTTCAAAGACAGCATTCATATAATTCTAAAAATAAAGTAATCCTTGACAAATGGTGAATGACAAAACTACATTACCACTTTTTTTTTAATTTAGTGTTGTTTGAGCCACAGCAACAATATAATATTGTATACTTTGTTACTGAAAAAATACAACTTCTTAAAGGCTCTCATTTGACTTTGAAAAATCTGTAGATACATGCAGTAAAGCTGACCAGTTTTATATTGCTTGAATGTGAACAAATTATTGAAGGGGCAATGAGTTAAAATTAAATTACTAGGCTATGAGTTTGATATAAATTTAATATGATTTGTCATAGAAGAAAAAGTATTATTTGAAATATGAATTAAGGTAAAAACAGAGAGTTCCCTTAAATAACTTTGAGATATAGTTTATTGCTCAGAGATTCTGTCTTATAATACATACATAATATTTACTCAGTGGAATGTGCAGCACTGTAATGGAAGAGACTGTAGAACATTCATAGCTCTAAGTGATGTATTGTAGCTAATTTCAAGGTGTCAGCGATTCTGATTTAGAAAACTGAAAACAAAGTAATCCCATTTTAATGGATGCTTGCTGTTAAGCCAGGAGGACATTAGTCAGGACCTATCAGCATTCCTATGGCATTGCCAGAACAGAGACTTTGGATTCCCAGGAGAGCAAGTGCAGATAATTACTGCAGGGGTTTCCTATTGCAGGGCAAAGATATTTCATCAGGTTCATCAGGTATTAACATACCTGGGTTTAAATACTTTTCTCATGAAAAACATGATTACTAACTTGACCAAAATCTTCATATAGGCAAAAGAACAAATATACTTTTGTCCCAATAACTCTTACACAAGGTCACACTGTAAATCAAGAAATTGCATTTGTTTTGTAAATCATAAAATAATAAATCACTTCTATTAATCAATAGTAAATTCATTTTCCTGAACTCCAAACCATGTTAGATATTTTGATGACAGCTTCATTTGTATATCTAATATAAATCTCACAATTTATTCAAAGATAAATCTTGTTATCCCCCAAACCAAATGTGCAAACACGTATGGAAGCGACTGAACAAGAAAACTTAGAATAGTTTTAATCAGAATCGTCTGAAGAACAGTAAAGATTTCCCATGGGGACAGCAATACTACCTGTTATGGAGAAGAAAAGTAGTCACTTAAACCTGCAACTCATTATTTAGATGGACATTTAGGAAAACTGAAGAGGGCTGAGGAGTCAGAGTATCAGTACAATGGAGTATTGGAATTATTTTTTTCTTCAATAAAGTACTGTAGAAATGAGATATGTGCAATCACAAGAGATGGATCTGGGAATAGGAAATATAACATGGATTTGCTAATGGGAGCCCCTTCAGGATTGAGAAATACAGTATAAAACAACTAGATTTCCTTCTTAATTTGATTTTGTTAGTTATAATCAGGAATAAGAAAGCATGATAAATTACTTTATGGTCCTGAATTCACAAGTATTATGCAACAGTATTCTATACAAAAACAATGACAGTTTTGCCATTTTAAGCAACCGTTTATTTATTTCATTTTTCCTTCAATATAATGTTCTAGATATCAATGGAAATATTTCCATTTAAAACACCAAGGAGCTCTGTAAAATATTACATGTTAAAAAAATCCATAGCTAACTAGGCAAAAAAGTAACAAGATAAAAATAAAGTAAGAGTAGATATTCAAAGATACAAGAACTTTGGAATTCCATGTGAGAAATGTACAATTTTCTGAGTTTTCACACTGGTAACCTGTTTTGGCTTCAGTAAGAAAGAGGTAAAGGTGGACATCAATATCCAGAAAGTTATAAGATGGGCAGAATACCAAGTCATAATTTTAAGAGGAAACTAGTTAATATAGAGCATAGAAATTAACTTAAAATTAAATATTGAGGCGGGCGTGGTGGTGCACGCTTGTAATCCCAGCATTTGGGAGGCTGAGACTGGAGGATGGCGGTTTGCAGACAGCTTCAGCTACTTAGTGAGGCCCTCCGCAACTTAGTGAGATCCCGTTTCAAAATAAAGAATAAAAAAACAATAGGGTTGGGGGTAAGCTCAGAGGTCAAAATGTCCCTGTGTTCCATCCCCAGACCCACAAAAAAAAATAATAAATAAATGAATAAATATGCCCATTATCTCATTTTTGGCTACTCACCACCATGTTAATGTATTTCAAAATCTCTAAACCATTTCATTAAAGGCCTTTTATACCAATAAGATATGCTAAATAGAATATATAATTTTTATGTCATTTTCACAGTGGTTTTCAGAATGTTATTAATATATTCCTAGATAAATATAAAATATATACACATATATATGTATACATACATATATTTTCTATTATATAGATATATATTTATATTATATATAGAACAAAGAATAATAGAGCAAATGGAGAAAATTTGTTAATTATACCAAAATAAATAATTTCCTCAAAATAAGCATACAAACTTGTATTTTAAATGATGATATAGTCCCAAATTGAGGTAATTTAAAATAATGTGAAGTATGGTAGAGATCTTTGATATCTAAGCAAATAACTCTGGCAAAACTGTGATTAGAAACATGAACAATTTAAAGTAGAAATATTAAACAATGGGTTAATAATACTTTTGAAATTATATGTAGAGGTGATACCATAGTTCAGAAAGTTTAAATTAGAGTTTATCAAATAAATTTTAGTCAGATATTATAAGTGACAAAAGAAAAAAATTTAGTTATTGTAAAGATTTGCATATATATATGTAATATATCATACACCAAGAGTTACAATTTGAGTTGAAGTAGAAAAGCTTTATTCTCTAAACAAGCTTTTATATGTCACCAGTAACAGGAGCCACTTACTCTGGTAGATGTGAATCTGGAATCCCATTGTTATTTAATAGAACATAGGAATCATTTATTGGGCTCTCAGAAAATGCCAAGAGTCTCAGAAATAAATTAAAATATTGTAAATTTCACTATTTATTAGCTTTCTCTCATTGCTCCCATTTTAACTCTCAAAGTTTTTACAAACAAATCAATCACAAAGACATGCTTTTGCATTTTATCTTATATAGAGTACTTGACTCATTCAATATTTAATAATTCACAAGTAATGTAAAACCAATAATATTTTATGTATTAATAAATTATTTTACCAGAGCAATGTAGAGATATTAGAAGAGCGATATTTTAATTAACTGGAAATGAAAGGAAGGGAATAGCACTGACCTCACAGTTTGACCACTCACTACTCTTTGACTTTAAAATCAAAACCATAAAAAACTGGGTGGGCAAACAAATTTTCTCTTGATTTCAGTTCTCTTTGAATATTAATTCTGCTCAATATAGGTCTGGCTCATTTATAATGTGTTCAAAAACATATGAGCATCAAACCAGTTCTTCAAAAGTTTACACTTTTAAACCTTAAAACAAAAAAAAATTATCTCGTAAAAGAAACACTCAGACTATAAATTCCCTACCTAATATTGCTGCTTATAAGAAGAATTTCAGGGGCGGTTGCTCAAATATATATATAAACCATATAAATAAATAAAAATAATGTCAAATAAAATCCATAATGATAGCCAGGCATGGTGGCTCATGTTTTTTTTTTTTTTTTGAAGATTTAAAGAAGTTTATTAAAAAGATAGAAATACAGAAAATAGTTACAGCCCCATGCCAAAATGGCATGAGGTGGGAGGGTGGCCCGGGGCTCTCACCACTCCCCAAGGTTCATGCTTTTAATCTCAGCATTCAGGAGGCTGAGACCGGAGGATCGCAGTTCAGGGACAGCCTCAGTTCTTAGTGAGGCTCTGCAACTCAGAGACCCTGTTTTAAAATTAAGAATAAAAAATAGGGCTGGGGGTGTAGCTCAGAGGTAGAATGCCCCTGGGTTTCATCCCCAGATGTGCAGAAACAAAATCCATAATGATAACTGTGTAAATTGTCATTTTTAGACATAAAATAATGAATAGAAATCATTGAGATTCATAATGTGTTCCTTTCTATGATTTTAAAATAAATTCTAATTTGTGGGTGACTATTCTACATATCAAAGGAAATGCTATGGATGTGACAGGTAATTCTACGATAGCTAATAGTCCATACCAAGATAAGAGATACAGGAATATGCATATCTATTGTATCATTAAACACAATAAATATCCTAGGAATATTTAAGACATTGAATCCTTGAGATGGCCTATTTTAAATTTTGTCTCTATTATTTACTTTTCACTTTCTTTGTAGAAACAAGTTTTGTTGCTGGCCTCTGCTCCTGGATAAAAGTAAAACTGCTATTACCCTATTCTCAAGCTCAATAGTGACTTATATCCTCATTCATTCTAAGTCAAAATTGCCATCATTATCTCAAAACTCTCTGAGAATATATTACAACCTGCTTCTCAGTCATTCTATTCTTTATCATTTATGCCCTTTTGCACTTATTATACGTTTCTTTATTTTTTATATAAACCAGCTCTATTCCTTAAACATGTTTTATTTGTGATCTTTTCTAGTAACTTATTGTTAAAATATGTTTTTTATTTCAGATTATTTTGCCATAAGAAAATATTGGAGATTTTGGTTTTATATGCATTTCTGATTTTATGTTTATGTTGCTTTATTAACTTACTATAAAAATAAGTCTTCAAAATAATTATATATACAAACTCTAAAGTATTTTATTCAAAACCAGTTCATAGGTCATTAGATATGCATTTTCTGGAAATGAAAGATTTTAAGAGAGCAAGTTACATATTGAACAAAGTGCTAGGGTAATTGTGGTTTATTAGATACTATTTCAGGAATTCTATTAGGAAAAGAGAGCCCTTCTTTACCTCTTAATAATTTACTGGGGAAAAACAAAATTAACAACAAAGGCACTGTGTTCACACATGGTCTTGTTTACTGCTTAAAGATATCACAGAAGGTGGGTGTTTACTTGGGTGAGAAGGGAAGGCTTCACAGAAAGTATAAGAGGTATTAGGAGAAAAATTATGATAATTTATCTCAATATTTTGTAAAACATGAAGAAACGGAGATTATTATGCCTAAATTAATTGTTATGTTTATATAGCATATAGCATACTAATGATACTTCAGAAACTTATGATTTTCCTTGAGGATAATAATAATAAAAACTTTGAAGTCTATAGATACAGGGTCAGATAATGGATAATAAAACATATGCATCCCCAATTCATTTTACAAATGCAGAAATGAGCTAAGAAACAAGCAGTATTTAGGTATCTTGATTATGTAAAATGTCTCAGATTTTATTTGTTTATTCATTTGGTGATGTTATTTTGGCCAAACAAAACCCTCCATAAGCTAAATACATGGTCAGCCATTTTTGGTATTGATAAAAATTTTCACTCTATAATGATCAACCCCTTGCTACTCTTTGAGTATTTATCAAGGATAAAGATTAGGAAAGGATAAGTAGATATTAATAAAATTAAAAATAGAATTTAGCACTTATTTTGGTCATTAATATTATTCATTTAAGAAAAAAAGATATTTTATGTATTTACTTTGATGACATTACCCATTGTTTTTTTATCTTAAGGGGAATATAGATTAGGACAATTTTTAGGTAATTTCTCTCCTACATCCTTTTTCATAACTACAGGATAAAACAAGCCAGCTAGTTTGACATGACAGGGGATATAATACTTAGTACAAATATATTTTGTTTTATTAGTAAAATTATGCCTCACAATTATTGCTTCACAAACCACAGGGTCATAAGTATTCTTCTAAAATTATTAATGAGAAATAGAATAGAATATCCTATCAGAACCTCAACATTCAACAAGTTAAAGACAAATTATGGTGCTCAGATTCAGCTGGCTTTTAAGGTTAATCAAATGTCTTTAAACCTCTCTTCATAACAAAGAGCTGATTGATTCAGCTTCTGTTTGAGCAATGGCTAAGGGCTCACAAATAGAGTACTCTGTACCAGTATATGGTTGATTGATAAAGGATTTCTTCCTTTCTTTGATTCCCTCTTATAAAGAAAAAGGAAAAAAAGAAAAAAAAATCCCATTTGGCTGGTCAAGGATTTCCCATTTCAAAGATAATTTGTTCTTTCAGGGCTATCAGCAATATGGCTTTTTTAATATCCACCTTTACCATTGACTCAGCAGTCTTGTTTCAAGGGCTGTTCACACAAACTTTACAGAGAAGACAGGTTGTTTTGAGCTCTTACAAGATTAGGATTTGCTATTTGTTAGGTCAAATGCAGAGAAGAACCAGGCTGCCGAATGATGAAGGAGCAGCATGTTATCAGGACATCTGGCAGCAGATGAGCTGAGGCCAAAAGAGTGCCAGGAGAAAAGAGCAGGGTGAAAGTACTGTTTACAGAGGAGAGGGTCAGCAACGCCTGGGGAGATCTGCAAAGTATAGGAGGCTGAGCTTGTGAAATCAGAGGGGTGTGGTGTAGTGGAACCAGGTGAAGTTGTCTGGTCTAGCTCATTAGGTTATCTTTATCACAGTCAGAGGACAATTGCTCCCTGTGTGTTTGTGTGTGTGTGAGGGAGGGGTACCCAGACAGTTGCTGAAACCATTTATCTAATGCAATCCAATTTTCTGGTTATATTATTTCAGGGGAAAGGAAATCTGCCCCTGGGGCAGGTATGTAAAGTTTCTGAGACCAGTTATTAGAACTGAGTCTTATTGTGATCTACAGTATTAGATTATATTTTTTTCTATTACTTCTTTCTATCATCTATTTTTGTCACCTCTCACTATCTCCCTCTCCCTCTCTGTAAATCTTAAAAAGATTTTAGAAACAAAATTTTGAGTTGTCACATGGACCATTACAATTTATTGTTTTATTTTTTTCAGAAACAAACACATAGGCTTATTTAGAAAAGTGGGGGAGTATACATTCAAGGGAGAACAAGGTCCACCTCAAAAGTCTCCTTTGGAGTCTTAAGGTTCTTCTTTTATAGAAGAACCCTATTAAAAATGAGTAGGGGTGTGCAGTAGGAGTAGAGGTATGATTTTCCTCAAAATCCTCATCTTCCTGATATTTAGTGGTGGGTGGGTGAGTGGTACTTGTTCTTCACCAAGTGTCAGAAATTCCTAATTGATCCTTTGTTTTAGAAATATCTTAGAAATTTTAGGTAGGTAGATAAAAGGTGGAAAATCTTTAGGGATGTTTGACTAAGGGAAACAGAAATGATAGGGTGAAGATAAGGAACATCATGCAATTTTTAGATTTAAAGTTACAGGCTTCCTCCTCCATCATTTGCCTCCATTCTACCTATCATTTTATATCTCCTACTGAATCTCATTTATCCTAAGATGTGGATCTCTTAATCTTAAGTGTTGGTGAAGATCAAGTTCACCTTCTATAACTTCTTCTAACTTTCCAGGACATTGGCTTTGCATATCCTGAGATTGACAATCTCACCCTAACTATCTAAAGAAAACAGAAAAACTGCCCTCAGCTGTTGTAGGTGGGTTCTTTACAGTCAGGTCATGTAGATGGCAGGTTTTTTTTCTTTTTGCCTATATTTTTGGTTTGTCCAGTGTGACAAATCTGTAATCATAGTTGTTGGGTTGATCTTTACCGATCTGATTATTTTGATTTACTGGTCAACAAAACCATTCATCTGTGTTTTGAAGGTACCACAGTTACAGTGGACAGCTACATTAAAAACTGGCATGTCAGTATGTTGTGCAATAACCTAAATATCTTGCCACAATGCTTTGCCCCACACCTCATTACCTGGATCATCCAATAATCAGTCCTTTAAACTGAAAGCAAGGTAGCCAACCTATTTGTAACAGACAATTTTTATTCTGGGACCACTTGTGTTTCTGCTTTTACTTATTTGGTAGAGTCATCTGTAAACCAAGCATGTTGTCTTTAACTTAAACATTATTTTTTCTTTAGGATTTTGAACAGAACTCAAAGGTCCTCTAGTAGTTCACAAGAATAATAATCTCAATTTTTTGTATTGCCTGGTGATCCTAGACCTGTAACACTTCAAGAGTACAGGTTTAACTTTATAGCATCTTATAAGAACTTAGCTGAATGAAGGTTTTGAGCATCAGTGCCATATCTTATTTCTTCTGTGAGCCTAAAAGCAGATTAGTATAGTAAATGGCTTCAGCATAGCTCCTATTTGGTTACCCCTCAAAAAGGACACTTGCCTCTAGTTATATAATTTACCTGGGTATTCAAGACCAAGCAGGTAGCCCTAGGTTGGGCAAATATAATTTTTATATTATTTTCCTGTTAAATTCAGTTAAGTTTCCTCAGGGTTACACTTAAGAACTTTGGGAGGTTTTTTCTCTACAAGTTGTGCCATCTGTCATAATATTACATGGGCTTGATTTCCATGATGAATAGGTCATATTTTCCTCTTTCATGAGACACCATTTTGCAAAATATTTGCTGGTGTCAACAAGTCTCAGCAGTCTCTATGATCCCCTTGATTGGGAGGTCAAATGACTTACTAGAGTTTCTAGGAACTTACAAGAGTTTCATCTTTCCCTGGGTCCTTTTTCATATTGGAGGGAGAGGGACAAAATATTGCTTTTTTTCTCTTTTTTTCTTAGTTTTTTTTTAAATTTCTCGTTCTCTAAGCCTCAGTTGGTAAACAGCCAGAAAATCATTTTCATGAATTCTTTTTATTTTTATTTTTTTGGTGGTACTGAGGATGGAACCCACGGGACTTCTACCTCCGTGCTACACTCTCAGACCTATTTTACATTTTATTTGGTATTGATTCCTTAATTTTTCCTGAAATTCATTCTTCTAAGATCTTCAAATTCTTTCTTTAGTGTTTTAAAATTTTCATTTTAGAGGTCCTTGACATCCTGGGTTAAATATATTCCAATATATAATATAATATACATTCCAAGATATATTATTATTATTATCATTGAGAATAAGTTTAGGTTTAGTTTAGAGCAAGAAGAAAAATATATTATCTATTATCTATCTATCTATCTATCTATCTATCATCTCTCTAATCTATTTATTATGATATTAAAGATTGGACCCAGAAGCATTCTGCCTCCAAGCAGAATGCTCTCAATCTCCTCCTCCCCCTTCCCCTTCTCCTCCTCCTCCTCCTCCTCCTCCTCCTCCTCCTCCTCCTCCTCCTCCTCCTCCTCCTCCTCCTCCTCCTTCTTCTTCTTCTTCTTCTTCTTCTTCTTCTTCTTCTTCTTCTTCATAGAGTGAGATTATCACTAGGCTACTTAAAATCTTGCTAAATTTCAAAGTTGCTAAGTCTGCCATTGAACCTGAGATCCTCCTGTCACAGACTCACAAGTACTGAGATTACAGATATGTGCAACCATGCCCAGTTGATTTATTTTAAATATACAATGTTCTTAGCCTGGGCATGGTGGCGCACGCTTGTAATCCCCGCGCTTGGGAGGCAGAGACAGGAGGATCGCGCAGGTTCGAAGCCAGCCGCGCGCGCTGGTTTAGGAGACCCTGTTTCCAAATAAAAATGTAAAAATAAGTCTGCGAGTGTAGCCCGGAGGTAGAAGGGCTTCCAGGAACCCCAGTACCACCAAAAAAAAAAAATAATAATAAATTAAATAAATTAAATAAATAAATAAATAAATAAACATACAATGTTCTTTATCTTATACATTCTCCCCACTAATTAATTAGTAAACATAGGTTATTCTTATGATATGTGCTTTAATTTTAGACCATA
The DNA here is from genome assembly GCF_963383645.1 of Muscardinus avellanarius. Taxonomy (NCBI): domain Eukaryota; kingdom Metazoa; phylum Chordata; class Mammalia; order Rodentia; family Gliridae; genus Muscardinus; species Muscardinus avellanarius. The sequence continues at coordinate 157,790,800 of NC_137787.1, forward strand.
AATATTTAGTAAAGATGAAGAAATAAAATATGACCTACTTCTATGACTTCATAGGATGCCCGAAATTCTTCCATCTCTCTATCATTTTGCATTTTTGTGTTATATACATATATATTCCCTCTCTATATGTATATTACATATGTACATATAGTTATATACATATACATACATGTATTAATGTTTTAAAACTTTCTCAAATTATTTTCATAACTTGTAAACAAATGTACCCAAAGAACTCTACCCACTTAGAAAAAGCCTTCAACTTTCCATCTTCTCCTGAAACTATCCTTTGCTTGTTTTAATTTTCAAATGTAAGGTAGGGTGAAACTAAGGGAAAGATACAGAGGCCACTGATTTAAAAACTTTTTTTTTCAAGCAAAGTCAAGGAAAGAAATATTAGAATCATGTTACTGCTGAGTGCACTAGGGAGCAGACTACAGAGGAGCTGGCAGTCATGCCTTTCCTAGAAATTAAGTATGTGCATATGTTTTCCCTGCCTTCTGCACTGCTATCTGCCAGTAGAATAAAGGGACAGCTATAACCACAGCATACAACTGGCTGGCAACTCAGGTATGGAGGAGACCAGCCAAATATTTCCTCAGGAGACATGACTGACATCTGGTGTAGCTTGGCAAACTTAAAGGAGCATCCGTTAGGCAGATTCACTTAGGAACTTTAAACCTCTAAAGCTTCTGCACCTATTACACAAAAGTTTTTTGCAGAGAGAAAGATATCTGACCTTTCACCATAATTTTTTTAATGATTCTCTGTTATTCTAGAACCAGGGAAATCTCATTCAAAACTTACAATTATAAATTAAGGATATATATTAATTATTAAGGATATATATCATATATAAACTAATATATATATATATATCAGAAATAAAATAATCTATAAAGCCACATTACAATAAATTTAAACTTAGCAGCAAATTTTCAATAGCCAAATTATAGAACCATCCTAGGTATCCACAACAGGTGAATGGGTTACAAAATATACACACAATGAAATCTTATTCAGCAATCATAAGGAATAAAATTATGTCATTTGAAGAAAAATGGATGGGCCTGGAGAACATTGTGTAAAATGAAATTAGTCAGTCAAAGAAACTGAACGGTCATATGGTTTTTACTCATATGCAGAAGCTAGAGAGTAATAAGGATACCAGAGGTCTTGAGATAATGGAGAAGAAATTCCAGTTAATCCAGGGAGGTGGTCTAAGGAAAAATGTGTGTTTGGGGGGATGAATGAAGGAATCACTTCCATGGTCATTATATGCATATGTGATAATACCAATGCTAATCTCAATTTCTTGTATGGGGAAGAAGGTAGTGGAGAGTGAGCCATAAGAAAGCCCACCAAGTGCTGTGTGGATACATGTCACCATCACTGCGAACTCTTTATGATGTGAGACTATAATGCACCAAAAGGTGCAAAAATTTAAGTTAAATTAAAAATATAAAATTTCAATACTGCAATAACATGTTTTTTATAATTTAAGTGCACATAATTTTATGTAAATTTGGGGCAAATAGCACTATATGTACCTTCAGGACTTAATCAAATATTTTTTTCTCAGCCAGGCGTGGTGGCACACAATTGTAATCCCAGGATTCGGGAGGCTGAGACAGGAGGATTGTTGTTCGCGGACAGCCTCAGCTACTTAGTGAGGCCCTCTGCAACTCAGTGAAACACAGTTTCAAAATAAAGAATAAAAAACAGGGCAGGGGGTATAGCTCGGAGGTCGAATGCCCCTGGGTTCCGTCCCCAGACCCGCAAAAAATATATATATATTTTTTCTCAATTTATCAAGAAAGCTTAAATAGCAAGAACATACAGATGACAAATGGATTAGACAGTCTTGAACAAGCTGAATATGAGGTGAGCAATAAAGCTAAATTTTATTATATTGAAAAGAGGCAAAACTTAGTGGTGCTAATGTTGGCCTTGGTTTAGCTAGACACTGGTGGCTCTATCTTCTCAATTTTCTGATTTAGCCATGACTCAAGGCTATTTATTATCAATAATAGTAGTCAGATATATACAATTATTTTGAATTCATAGCAAGGGCCAATGATACTGCATGAGGGGCACCAGTGGCCCAGGACACCAAAGACGCTACGGAACCAATCAATGAGTGACTGTTACGGGGCCAGCTGCAGTTGTCGGAGCAGCATGGATAGATATGACTAGTTTGTAGTAACATTTGAGTTATTTAAATCAAAATTTTATAAGCAGCCAACAAAGCAGTTTATGCCTATAGAGGAAGTGGTGGGCCCCATTTTGTACCATGAGTTTGTAAAATCTGGGTTTTCTTATGGAAACTTTTCTTCTAGTATGTGATATTGAGTAAACTAAACTATTTTATTCTGATTTTTTTGATTAACATTTTGGTAGTAAACTTCAAAGTGATGGATGTTATCTGAGTTTAGGTAATTTGAATGTTAAATGTGCATCTTTTATACCACACAATAATGAATACATTAGGGAGATATTCTTTTTTGGAGAACATAAAGCTGTTAGATCACTCATTTAAAAAGAAATATTTTTATGATTATTCAATTATTTTACATTTAAAATCTCTTAGGTTAAGTACAAGTATTTTAGAAATCAGTTTAGAGTGTGGAGGCATGATACTAGTAGTGTAGGAATTGGTGAAGCCTTGACTTACAATTTTCCTTTTTTTTGGAGGGGGGTCTGGGGATGGAAGCCAGGGGCATTCGACCTCCGAGCTACACCCCTGCCCTATTTTTTTCTTTTATTCTTTATTTTGAAACCAGGTCTCACTAAGTTGCAGAGGGCCTCATTAAGTAGCTGAGGCTGTCTGCAAAATGTGATCCTCCTGTCTCAGCCTCCTGAATGCTGGGATTACAAGCGTGTACCACCATGCCTGGCTTGACCTACAGTTTTCTTTGTACTGTGATTTTCTTTTAGGTATATTTTGCTAAGTAAAAGTTAGGTTAAATTTTAACTAAGTTGTTTAATTAAACTAAGTTTTTTTAAATAAAAAATTCACAATTAAAAATAATAGAAAAGCTGGGCGTAGTGGCACATGCTTGTAATTCCTGCATCCAGGTGGCTGAGACTGAAGAATTGAGGATCACTGACAGCCTCAGCTACTTAGTCCCTTCGCAACTTAGTGAGAGACTGTTTCGAAAATAAAGAATAAAAAATAGGGCAGGGAATGTATCTCGGAGGTCATATGCCCCTGGGTTCTATCCCAAACCCTTCCCCCAAAATAAATAAAAATAATAATAATAGAAGGTGCTAGGCATGGTGGCACTAACTTGTAATCCCAGCATTCTGGAGGCAGAGTCCAGAGGATCACAGATTGCAGGCAGCCTCAGCTATTTAGGGAGGCCCTCTACAACTCAGTGTGACTCTGCATCCTGGGCGTCGTGGAGCACGCTTGTAATCCCTGCGCTTGGGAAGCTGAGACAGGAGGATCGCACGGGTTAGAAGCCTGCCTCAGCTACTTAGTGAGGCTTTCAGCCACTTAGTGAGACCCTGTTTCCAAATAAAATATAAAAAAGGTCTGGGAGTATAGCCCGGAGGTAGAAAGCCTCTGGGTTCTACCCCCAGTACCACCAAAAAACAAACAAACAAACAAACAAACAAACAAACAAACAAAACATAAGGCTAGGGATGTAGCTTGGAGGTACAATGGCCCTGGGTTTCATCCCCAGTACCAAATACAAACAAACTAAAATAATAGAAGGCAATTTGCTTGATGTAGTCATGTTAAACATTTGGGTTCCCATGATAACTGTATTTCAGGGCATTAAGTCAATAAACAGAACAAAGGGACTATTTAGGGCTAGTGAGTTGCTCACTTTTGCAAATTCTTAAATTTGTAGAATCTATTTTTCCAAAAGAGGTATTGAGAGTTCATTAGGTCTTTGGTTCATGTAGGTGGACTGTTTTATAATGAAACAGATTGTATTTGAAACATTTTCTTAGACTCATTTTTATATTTGAATTGCCCTTTATTTTTGGGGGGCATATAACAGACACAGTAAGATTCACCAGGACTTCTGTATTGTGAATGATTTACTACCTCTTATGATTTTAAAATATGAAATCCATGATGCTATTTTTCTTATTATTTAGTCCTTAATATAGAAACTTAAATTTCTTATGGTTTATATATTGACCTAGATATTGTATAATATAACTCAGACTATAGTACACAAAATATAGATAAAGAAATTCTATTCTCAATTGTGCTTTATGCAATTATGACTAAAGTAATACTTATTAAATGTAATTGAAGACTTCAATTGTTAACTAATAGCGTCGAGGAAAGAAAAACATCAATAGCAAAAAGATAACAGAAAAAAGCATATGCAATTAAATTCAAATGAAATTCTGATTTTATATGTTTTTCTTATTCAATTCAAATATTATCTTCTCATTGAAGCCCTTTTCCTGGTAGCAGATAACCAACCTACACAAAGAACTTTATTCGTATCTATCTCATAGTTTTACATGAATCTTAAAGATTTTTTTTTTTTTTTTTTTTTTTTTACGGTGCTGGGGATGAAATCCAGGGAAATTCTACCTTTGAGCTATACCTCTAGCTTTATTTTTTATTCTTTATTTTGAGAAAGAATCTCACTGAGTTGCAAAGGGCCTAAGTACGCTGAGGCTGTCTACAAAACGAGATCCTCTTGTCTCTGCCTCCCAAATGCTGGGATTACAAGCATTCGCCACCATGCTCGGCTCATATTTTAATAATATACTTACTCTTTGAACTGTACTTAGATTTTTTTGCATGTTTACTTAATGGATTAATGTGATGAATGCATGACAGATAAATATATTCATGTTAGGAAATAGTAGATACACATTTTTAGAAACTTTTTTTTTCAGTACCGAGAATGGAACCCAGGGGCATTGTACCTCTAAACTACACCCCCAGCCCTATTTTTTAGTCTTTTATTTTTTAAACAGGGTCTCACTGAGTTGCAAAGGGTCTTGCTAGGTATCTGCGGCTGTCAACAAATGGCAATTCTCTAGTCTCTGCCTCCCAATGCTTAGATTACAAGCATGCACCACCACGCCTGGAGTTCAATATTTAGGAACTTTATAATCTGATAATCACTAAGAAAACTCCATCATAACCACAGACAAATGGAAAGAGATAATAATTTAGAGTCTGCATTTTAAGTAGATGTCTGTGGTAGTCAAAAGTTTTCATTATTTCAGTTGAAATGCAGTGACACATTATTTTAATAATTTCTCACTGCTTCCAGTAAATGGTGACTCATAGGCACATCATATTTATGCAAAGAAGTACAGGACAAAATGCTTACATGTTTCTTTGCCAGAAATCTGGCAGAAGAGGGGAAGGAGTTTAAGCTCTACTATTTTGATTAAATGGAAGTAAGGTAATCTATTATTGATTTATTTCCTTTGATTTTTGTCTTGAAAGGCCAGTTATCTTGAGCTCCACTGAGGATCCAGGCTGAGCTCTATTGAGACCGACCTAAAAATTGATGTTCACCTTACATTAAACTTCAAAGTCTTTTTACAAAAACATTCTTTTGTGCTTCTGGATTTTTCATATTTACTTTTAGTTAGCATTGCTTTACCTAATAATGTGAATGAGTACCTTTAAGTGTAATTCAAGGTCTAATTTCCATTTTAGTGCCTTATTGAAAAGTAAAATAAAATATATGTGAGCATGTGCCTTAAAGTCAGAATCATGTTGATTTATTCTATTCATAAAAAACTTGATTTTAAAATATGTACTTACTACCTGTGTTGTATGTTTTTAATATTGAAGTGTTTATTGAATTCATAATAGCATGTATACTTATATCAAACTCTAGGTTATGTAGAAAGTATAAAATAAATTATAATTCATATAAAAATATGTGAATATATGAGTTTAGAAACTAGTAACATTTTATATATTAATTATTTCTCATTTCTTTGAACTTTGAACTTAAATGTTTAATTATTTTTATTTTAATTACTGTTAGAAATAATAGTTACTAAACCAACAAATGATAAGACTCATTTTATATCTAAATATGGTTTGAGGTCCTTATCAATTCCATTTACCTCACAAATTAATAAATTTTAATAGATGATGCTTAAAATTGAACTCTTAAAGTTTAACAATGAGGGTTTTGAGTTTAACAAAATCTATGCTTAGGAGTAATTTCAGACATCCTTTGAGATCATGGAAAGAGATCTGTGTTATTTCTACATCTTCCCTAATATTCCAATCTATAAATAAAAGGACACATCTAACAAAATTTTATGTTTACTAGTCAGTATTACAGTTTTAACTTCAGAGTTTTATAGCAAATAGCATAGTTCTTTATAAAAATAAAAATACTTAGTATGTTATTATATTACTATGATTAGTTAATACTCAGTAAGATTACTTGAATGAAAAATTCAGTTCAAGCAAAAAAAATTTAATTTATGTATGTTTTACAGGAAATAAATTTTAGTTCTAGATCATCAGATTAATATGGTGAGAAAGCAGAAGATTTAGGTAAAGAACTGTTTTTTAGACAAGTAGAGAGAATTAAAGTGGGCTTAGGATTTATTTTATCATACTGAATACAAAAACAAATTCATTCTAGTTTCAAACATAGATATACAAATGGTCAACAAGTATATAAAAAAATTCACATCTTTAGCACTCAGGGAAATGCAAACCAAACTATGCTGATATTTCTTTTTACCCCAGTTAGAACAGTAATAATTGATCTGTTTATAGACATGTGGCTGGTTCCATAGATTGGCAATGGTGAATTGTGCAGCTGTGAACATTATACGCATGCATTAGTCAGTTACAAAAAAAGAAAATTCTCTAATGTACATGATGTACTTTAACAAACATATCAGTGTTAATCACTAAGCCAAACATGAGAAGGATGAAGGATGAGAGAATGGGGTAGGAATTGGGTAAGGGCTAATTGGATGATGTGTGCATGTATGTCTCCACCATCTTGTATCCCATTAAGATGTACGGTTAAATGCATCAATAAAAAATTAAAAAATTAAATCAATTTAAGGAAAATTAAAAAAGAATATTAATCATTAAAAATACAAATAATAAAGGAACTCTTCTACATTTTAGCAAGACTTTAAATTAGTACAACTGCTATAAAAATCAGTTTAGAGATTTTTTCCAAATAATAAGAATAAAACTATCATTTGGTCTAGCTCTATCACTTCTTGGAATTATGAACTCCCCCACAATTAAAATCAGCATGATTTTAATGCATACTCATGTTTATAGCAGCACTGTTCACAATAGCCAAGTCACAGAACAAGCTTTCTTGTCTGAAAAATGCAACCTACACAAAGACAAACAGACACACAGACACACACACAGACACACACAGTGGAGTTTTTACTAAACCAAAAAGAACAAAATCATTTTATTTGCATATAAATAGATGAAACTAGAGAAAATTACATTCAATGAAATAAGACTCAGAAGTCCAAGAGTCATACTTTTTCTCTCAAATGTGGAAGCCAGAAAGAAAACAAAAGGGAAGATATAATAAAAATAGAAGGGAAGACTAGAATAGATGAAAGGGGCCAAAAAAGAAAAAAGAAAAAGGGGGAGTACTAGGGAATATTATACCAAATTATGTTATGTGCATGAATAAATATGTGAAAAGCCCACTGTTATATGTACAATTATAACGCACAATTAAAAACAACTGAGTTATATGTGTTGTTTAAGCAGGGAAGATACACAAAGAACATTTATAGACCTCAAAGATGTAATTTTTGACTAAGATTATATTTTATCAATATCTTTGTTTTGTGTATATACTGTGAAAGGGTCAATTGGTCCATCAATTCAAAAATATGAGCCATAGATGGATGGAAACTTTCCAGGCATATGTTGAGATAAGGGATTCGTACCTAATCAAAGCCTTCCTACCCCTGTCTCCATTTATACAAGCAAGGAGTGAAGGAGTGAGACCAAAAATAATTATAAGGAACCAAATAAAATCAGTTTGTGATCATTCCATAGTACTAAATTTTCATTTCAGCTTGTGATACTGACAGCTTCTGAATGATTCTGAGAAGTTCTGCACACCTAGAATGGTTTCCTTGTGTAATTATTATGCATTTCTTCTAAGTAGAAACTGTATCTTTTTTCTGGCTAAAGTGGATTGCAGGTATTTTAAAAATTAATTTCCTTTTAAACTCCATTGGTATAAATTTCTTCCTCTTTGCAACATATTTATTTTAATGAAAATAACATTTAGTATACCTAATAAGAGGAAAATTTCTGAGAAAGCAAACACTCAAAAAGTAAACAAGGTTTTGGCTATCTCCTGTAAAGGTGTAATACCATAAAAAAACCCACATTATTAAGATGATTGAAAACTAGTCAAAATGGAACATTTCTTCTTTCTCTTTCTGTTATGAAATGAAAAATATAGTCATTAAAAAATCACTGAGCACCTAAAAAGAAACTAACTAAAGAATTATTTCTCCATAGATGGCATTTGTTTCTTATTCCTCCATGCTGGTTCTGTAGTGCCTCCTGCCAACGCTGACTTTTTATTTATCATGTTATCTTATAATAATTATTTTATATATTTATCTCCACCAATGTTTTTAAATCCTTATGTATCTTTATATGGTGAATATTTTATGTAATACCTGAAAAATTATGTGAGCTAAATGGCTGAATGTTTGACTATCTTGGGTTTATTCAGGACTGCAGAGATATGGTAAGGTAAAGCTGTGACCACAGGAAGGGAATGATGTGAAATTCTAGGGATAGAGAACTTTTTATATGTTATGCCAAGAGAGGAAAGGAGATTATTTTCTTTCCTTCTATTATATCTAGAGACTATTTTTACTGGATTGAAAGATGAATGATTTATGAGTACAGAACTCTTCATGCATTCTGATCTCATGAAAACTAAAATTTTAATAGCAAAGCCCAGGACATACATAGCTGACTGCATGTGAATTTTCTATGGGTCATATCCTTTATAAAAGGTTTTACTTTAATTCCAATGTAGGAAGTTATGATTTTTGACATTGTTGCTAATGTGCTCAGGCATCAGAATATAATGTAGTATAGTGGAGGTTTTTGGGTCAGAAAAAAATTAGAGGAAAATTATGTTACATTCATTAATCCATCCACTATTTTATTCTAGGCATGATAAAGGTATCTATGGTTGCTTATTTCAAGTTGCATAAAATCTTATGGGAAGTATAGATAATCAACAAATTAAATTAAGAATATTAATTATATCTTACAATAAAGAAAAATTATTGTATTTCTATGAATAAAAAATAACAAGATAAATTAACTTTTATCTTTTTTTGTGTGGTACTGGAGATGGAACCCGGAGGCATTCTACCTCCAAGCTGCACCTCCAGCCCTATTTTTTATTCTTTATTTTGAAACCGGGTCTCACTGAGTTGCAAAAGGGCCTCACTAAGTAGCTGAGGGTGTTCACAAACCACGACCCTCCCGTCTCAGCCTCCCGAATGCCGGGATTAAGAGTGTGCGCCACCAAGCCTGGCATGAGAAGTTAACTTTAAATGAAGTGGTAGAAAAAGTTTTATTTTTCAAGAAAGAAAATGTTTAAAATAGAACAAAAAAGTAAGAAAGATGAGTTGAGAGTTTATAATGTCATGAAGAGAGACAGATATTTGAAATTTGAGTGACGTGATCAGAGTGAGTAGTGGGAAAACTAGTGTGTGATAATATTGAACAAGGGGAAAATGCAGATGAATATAACGCAAAAAGTGGAGGATCAAGGTGAGCTAATTTTGCCATCTATCTATGATATCAAGAATCAATGACAAGAGCAATTGGGTTTAGATTTTAAACAAAAAAGCCACAACTAAATAAATAAATATGAAAATCTTTCCCTCTCAATGATTTTAAGTCTATGAATAAAGACTATGTAGAGGCTGGCCTTAAAACTATGATCATCATGTCTCAGCCTCCAAAAAATGGGATTATAGGTTTGCTGAGCAGTGCTGGATTTCTGGAGCATGGTCAAAACAGGAGGCGCTGATGCCTTATAGTTCTGATGAGCTGCAGCTGCTTATTTATTTCAAGTAGTTGCCTTCTTTGTCTGTGGCTCTTTGACAGTCTGGCATGGTGAAGCAAGATGGCACCGTTGGGGCACACATGGCTGTAGTCATTGGAAATGGATGGGGTCCTTTTCTGCTTTCTCTTCTACCTTTAACCCTTGTTCTGCTGCCCTTCAATTCTCAGTTCTCTGTTCAAATCAATGCTGGGTTTTAGTCTGTTGTCAAGATGATGTTTTCATGGCAATAGAGTTACGTGTCAGCAGGACTGATAGGCGCTGCTTCCTGCAGTTGCCATCATCCTGGAAGTTGGATCTACAGTATAATCAGTTTTATATAGTAGATGCCACCAGATTTTATAGAGATTTTGCATTTTATGAATAAAAAATATAAATATACAAAGGCTTATTTTTTTTCAAAAGTTTTCAAGCTGTTGAAATTAAAAGTACAACTGCAGTTAAGGCCTCCTGATTTCTAATGCAGTACATTTTTATACTAACACATTACCTTTTAATTTTCAACTATGTAATTAAAGGAGCAAATATGTCTCACGATATGTTCCTTTGACAACAATTGTCATGCAATTAATCTCTCTGAATATATAACCATGAAATAATGGATGTTATTGTTCATTTGTTGATTTTACCTAAACAATTATGTCAGCATATAAATAAACATTTGAAATGATATTGAGGAATAGCAACAGTTAGTTATCTTACTATATTTTATGTTACATTAAACAATAAAAGTTACTTTTATACTAAAATTATTAACATATTTTGATTCATCTTTTTCATATATTTTGAATCACTTGCAGTGATTTAGCTATAATTTTATGAATCTTCTTAAACCTATACACAAACAGGCATTTTCTTCTCATAAGAAAATAAAATTAAATGCATCACTCTTATAATCAAAGTATAATTTCTAAATTGCCATAATAAATTTTAATCATATTACAATTTATAGATGATCAAAAAAATTAGAGACCAAAAGTGAAAGTTTATTTAGATATTAAACCACATAAAACTAATACTAAAAGTGAAAATATAAAAAGTATTTGTTTTATATTTTTAGAACTGATTGAATATTTATTTATTTATTTATTTATTTATTTATTTATTTATTTTGGTGGTACTGGGGATGGAACCCAGAGGTCTTCTACTTCCAGGCTACACTCCCAGACCTATTTTATATTTTATTTAGAAACAGGGTCTCACCAAGTTGCTGATAGCCTCACCACGTAGCTGAGTCTGGCTTTGAACCTGCATGATCCTCCTGTGTCAGCCTCCCAAGAGTGGAGATTACAAGCGTACACCACCACACCCGGCTGAATATTTATAATAAAATGATTTGGTTTGAATTTTTATAGTTAATCACACTAACTAATTTGAACTATAGGCTATAGGCTGTCTGAGGAGCTGAAAGAGCAACTAATGATTGTATTTTCATTTATAAAAAATGCTTTTAAGTTAACAGATTTTCTGTAAACAATTTCTGTGCAAAAAGGAGAGTTTGAATTTTCTATCACTACAAATAATTATAATATAAACTGCCACTACATTTTGAATTTTACAGATAAGTTTTCTTCTTTATTTTACTGTGTAAAATATCTTAAATTTTCTAAATTAAAAATGTAAGTATTCATAAATAGCATATATGTATACATATATATACAGTGACATTCATATGTACATAATGAAAACTGGTGTTTTTTATCAATATATAAAATAGGCCAGTTTGTGGAAAATCAGTAGTGATCATGTCTGAGCCAAAGAGCTGGCCTGTTGCTCATTCACTTCTGCTAAAAACAGGTTTTTGTGACTTTTTAAAAATTTAAATCACTGTTTTTGGTCTTTTTACTGACAAAATCAAGAAAATGGAAAAAAAATGGTGTTTTGATATAGTTTCTTCAATAGATTTTTACTTGCATTTAATTTTTGTAGGGTGTTCTAATACTCTCATTCAATAAACATCTTTTTGTGACAAGAAAAACTAAATATATTAATAATATTTAAAACCATCAAAATGCCAGGCATGGTGACACAGGCTTGGAATCCTAGTACTTGGGAGACTCAGACAGGAGGATCATGCAGGTTTGAAGCCAACCAACCTCAGCTACTTAGTGAAGCTCTCATTAACTAAGTGAAACCCTGTTTCCAAATAAAATATAAAATAGGTCTGGGAGTATAGCCCAGAAGTAGAAAGTCCCTGGGTTCCATTCCCAGGACCACAAAAAATAAATAAATAAAAATAAAACAATCGAAATGATATGGAACTTGAGATATTTCTTAAAGTAACTACTGAGAACACACCTATTGTCACTGGACTTGCAACATTTTCATTTCTAGAAGAATTAGATATTGCAGAGAGAACATATGCTGTGGGACTATGTAGAGCTCTGGGTAAATAATGTTTTTTTAGCTCAAAAACTGTGTGACTAGTCACAATGGAAACTCAGTAGTTTTTAAATGATAAAATGGAAACATTAACAAACATATCCATAATCCATGTGAGAATTTAGATAAAGAATATTCATTTTGCTTAATGCAACTCATGATTTAGCATTCTGATCATTTTAAATAAAATATTGTTATATTTTAATTTCATATAGGCACAAATATATGCAAGTTGAAACAATGTAATGAATTCATATAAAATATAGAGATGATGTATTTTCTTTGAAATTTGTGTATATTAAAATCAATACCTTCTCCTCCACTCTACAAAACTTTTTTTACCCCTCCCTTCGTCTTGGTGTCTGGTGTAAATAATTAATTTATTTGCTCCAAAACTGGTATTTATTCAAACAGAAAACAATACTTGGAGAAGCACAATGATTGTGGACAAGCAATCTCTTTCAAATGAACTGAAAAAGTGCCCCAAATGTCCTTTGTTATAGGTTCGTGTTTTTTCTGTCAGTGCATGTCACTGATTACTGCTAGAAATGAGCAGCAGTCTACTATTTGAGAATCTATCGGATCCCACTTTCTTTGAGACTTGTGAATCTTTGAAACCCAAATGGAAAAATCTTCTAACAGGCAGAAAATAAAAAATGAGTTGGGAAAAATACCCCTTATCACACTCCCAGATCACAGAATTTTAACCAGAGAGTATCTTAGAGAATGTTAGTGTTCTAGACAAGAAAATCATAGAACTAAATGCCTGAAGTTTACAAAGCTCACTTGATAAATTTCTGAGCAGTGGTGAACAGGTGTCCTGACATAAAAGTAAATAATTTTATTTTCTCTGACACCCAGATTTCTTGTCTTAACTTTAGCTATGGCTAAAAAATCTCTTTTGCCAACTTTGCATATCTCATTTCTCAAGAAAAACTAATGGAGATAATTAACACAAGTAAATAGACTACAGTTAAGATATGAATTAAATGAAAAGTTTACATTTATATTCAGGGAAGCTTTGACTTCAAAAAATATTGTTTGAAACAAAAGTATATTTAATGCTATCTTAATATTCTTCATTCAGACTGTAAAATGTTCTGCATGGTTCAAAGTTGATATATAACCTTAACAAACTCAACCAAAAGGGTTATAGAACTCATGATCAGCAAGTTTAGGAAAGTGTCTGACAACAAAATCAATTTTAAAAGATTAGAAGCTTCTCAAGCCAGGCGTGGTGGTACATGCTTGTAATCCCAGCATTAGGATGCTGAGGAAGGAGGACTGTGGTTTGTGGACAGCCTCAGCTACTGAGTGAGGCCCTTTACAACTCATTGAGACCTTATTTAAAAATAAAGAATAGAAAATAGGGCTGGGTGGTGTAGCTCGAAGGTATAATGTCCCTGAGTTCCATCCCAGGTACTAAAAAAATAAAAGGAAAAATTAGAAGCTTCCTTATATACCAACCATAAGTCCACACAAAAAGAAATTCAGAAAACACTTTCACTCATGATATCTCACAAAAAATAAAATACTTAAGAATAAACCTAAACAAAAAGTAAATGACCTCCACAGAAAAAATATAAAACATTGAAATGAAGGGAAAACAGGGGTGGGGGGAGAGGGCACCAAATATAGTTTAAATGTATACTACTTATGTTCAATAAAAAAATTGTTAAAAAATAATAAAAATAAAATAAAATAGTAAAGCTCTGGGAAATGAGCGAATGTAGAATCTAAGTCGTATATAATAAAGTATCATTGGCTTTTATATGAAAAAAAATACCTTTGGAAATGAAAAGATCTCTAATGCCTTTTGATGGGCAGAATAAATATCATCAAAATAGCCATTTTCCAAAAGTGATCTACAGATTCAATGCATATACCACTAAAGTATGAAGGTAATTTATCGCAGACATCAGTCCTTAAATTTATTTGGACAACAAAAATTTCAGAATAGCCAAAGTAGTTCTCAGCAACAAGAACCATGTAGGAGGCATCACAATTCCTGACTTCAAATTATACTTCAAAGCCATAGTAATAAAAACAACATTGTATTGGCACAAGCACAGACACATAGACCAATTTAGCAGAATAGAAGACTCAGAAACAAATCTGCACACTTACAGCCAACTGATTTTTGAAAAAAGGGGCAAAAAAAACATAAACTGGAAAAAAGATAGCCTCTTCAACAAATGGTGTTGTCAAACTTGATTAACCACATGCAGAAAAATGGAAATAAACCCCACTGTATCACCCTGCAAAAGAGTTAATTCAAGATGTATCAAAGACTTGAAAATCAGACCAGAGACCTCATAGCTCCTTAAAAAGGGGATAGGTCCAACACTTTAACACATAGGTACAGGTAAAAGCTTTCTCAACAAGACCCCAAAGGTACAAGAAAATAAAAAGGAAGATCAATACATGGGATTGCATTAAACTTAAGAGCTTCTGTAAAGCAAAGGAACTATTAAGAACCTCAACAGAACAGGAAAAAAAATTGCCAACAACTCTTCTGATAGAGGAATAATATCTACACTATACAAAGAACTCAAGAAACTCACTGCTACAAAGACAACTCAATCAAAAAATAGGCAAGTAGCTGGGCATGGTGGCACAGGCTTGTAATCTCAGAATTTAGAAGTCGGAGACAGCGGGACCATAGTTTGAGGACAGCTTCAGCTACTTAGTGAGGCCTTTTGCAACTCAGCGAGACCTTGTTTAAAAATAAAGACTAGAAAATAGGGTTGGGAGATGTAGCTTGGAGGTAGAATGCCTCTGGGTTCCATCCCCAGTACCGCAAATAAAATTTAAAAAAAGGGGCAATTGAACTAAATAGAAGTAGTATTGTTGAATCATATGGAAGGTTCATCCCCATTCTTTTGAGTATCCTCCATACTGTTATTCAAAGTGTTTGAACTAATTTGCAATTCCACGAACAATATATTAGAGTTTCCACCTCTTCACATCCTTGCCGGAATTTGTTGTTGTGTTTTGAATGATTGCCATTGAATTAGAGTTAGGTAAAATCTCTCACGGTAGTTTTGATTTGCATCTCTCAGATTGCTAATGAATCTGAACATTTTTAAATACATTTACTGGCCATTTGAATTTCTTATTTTCTAAAGTGTCAATAATCATAATAGGATACAAGATGATAAAGGCATATATGCGCACATCACTCATTTAGCCCTTCCCTGGTTCTCACATTTTACCTCCAGCATCCCTCCTTCTCATCTTTGGCTTAGTGATTGACTTTGATATGTTTGTGAATGTACATCATGCACAACTTCATTCGTTTTTTACCCAATTTTCACAAATTCATAGTCTTCAAACCAGAAAACAAAAAATTTCAATGGGTATTTTTAGAAGATTTATTCTTTCTTTCAATCTATTTCAATACAATAGAAATTCATTTTTGTGGTTTTAATCATTTTTATCAAGTACTCTCACAACAGAATTTTATATATGTATATTTTTCTTTTTTTCCTCATTCTGCATTATTGATGTTAAGGCACTAGAGAAATATAAAAGGAAAGAGAGACAGAATGCTCTGTACTAAAAAATGATGATGTTGATGATGATGATGGTGATGAAGATGATAATATATCTGTCAGAACCCATGAATTTTTTTATGGATAAAATAGTCTGGTTTGATTTTTATTTACAGATAAATAAAAAATGTATAAGTTAAATAACTTATTTTAGATGCAAAGTGAGACAGATTTCACAAACTGAATATTCAATCTTAACAAAATACATTGCTTATTGGGTATTTGTACAACTTAAGCAAAATGTTACCTAATTCAAAAAAATTTTCTTCCAATTAATATAATATTAACATTGATAAATATATTGGTATGTGAATTCAATTATACACTTTAATAAAACTCTTCATGCTATGAATCACCTTGAACAAATGCACTAGCCAAAGAGTAACTGTGCTGAATATTATTATTTATTTTCACAATTTTCATATTATAATCACATTCCTTAGATTGTGAGCTATATAAAATTCTTAATAAACAATATGGTGTAGAGCTGGACATGGTGGTGCACACTTGTAATCCCAGCACTTGGGAGGCTGAGACAGGAGGATCACACAGTTTCGAAACCAGCCTCAGCAACTTAGGCTCTCAGCAACTTAGTAAGACCCTCTTTCCAAATAAAATATAAAATAGGTCTGGGAGTATATCCAGGAGGTAGAAGAGCTCCTGGGTTCCACTCCCAGTATTACAAAAAAATTATATAAAAAACAATATGGTGTAAACAGCAACCAATTTATATGAATGAACTTAGCAGAAAAGATTCTAGATAAAAATGATAGTGCAAATAATAGTTTCCTGATAAATGTCAGCTCTTCCTAAGACCTAGCATAAAGACACATTGGCCCAAATTCTACCAACCTAATTGAAAGAAGTTAAAAAGCATATTATATTAAAAAATATATTGCAATTAAATGCATTTCAAACAATTTTTACTGTAGCAACAAAATATAAATCATTGAGTATATTAGATTTGTACTGTGTAATGATTTAACACAAACTTAGCAGCTTAAAACATCATACATCTGTTATCCTCATGTTTCTATGAGTCAGGAGGCCAGGCACAGCCTACCTAAGTCCCCTGTTTAGCATTTCTTAAAGGTGATGTCTACAACTCAACCAAATTCTCACTTTCACCTGATAATGTCTATAACAAATACACTCAGATTGACAGCAGAATTCAGCTCCTTGTGTTTATAGAACTAAGGCATCAGTTTTCTTCCTGGATGTTAAATGTACATCTCAAGGCTCCTGGAAGTTTCTTTCAGATCATGGACATATGGTCCTCCCATAATGTAACAACTGAACTCTTCAATTCCAACAAGGGAATCTCACTCCTATATGATACTATAGAGACTTAACATATTCTAATCAAGGGTGAAATATCTTATCATATTTTAAATCTCATCCACACTCAGGATATACATCATTGGGTGAAAATTTTATGGACTCATGACATTCTGCTTACCATATTTAGTAGCCAAGTATGTGTTCAATGAATAATATGTAGAGTATATTATACAATTTTAGTGAACTGTTCTAAATAGAAATATTATGGAGTCATAAATGTTCTTAAGCTATTGCAGAGACATATTTCACTGGGATTTTTTAAAAATAACTTTTCATTATGGTTCTATACTGTTGAAAATATTGTGTTAAATATTGAAATATTATCTGAAACAAAACTCACTGAGCCCCCCTTAACAAATCATAGAAACAGGCCCCAGTACCACCAAAAACAAACAAATCATAAAAACTTTAACATTGAACAATTATCATCAGTTAAACACAGTATTAAAAGCTAGAAAATTTAATTATGTAAATGTACAAAATAAAATTTTAAAAACTTAGAACTTGTATAATAACATTTAAGGAAGAGTCAAAATCATTACTTTAATAATTAAAATTAAATAAATTAAATAGTAAAATAGTAAAAATAAAGTTAGAGGCTGAGGGCCTATATAAGTGGTAGTGTGCAACATTTTAATCTCCAGTACAAATAAAAAATAAGATAAAAATTAAAATTAGAATAAAATTAAAGATTAGTGCTAATTTGTTTTCCTGCACAGGAACTTTTTTTTTTCTTTCTTTTTTTTTTTTTTTTGGTGGTACTGAGGTTCCTGGAAGCCCTTCTTCCTCCGGGCTACACTCCCAGACCTATTTTATATTTTTGAAACAGGGTCTCTTACGCCAGCACGGCTGGCTTCGAACCTGCGCGATCCTCCTGTCTCCGCCTCCCAAGCGCGGGGATTACAAGCGTGCGCCACCACGCCCGGCTGCACAGGAACTTTCAAATGAGGTAAGAAGATTATAAAATGTTTGTTCCATATATATATATATGTATATATATATAATTATATATAATATATAATTTATACATAATATTTATTTATATTATGTATATATAATTTTGTGGGGGGACAATGAGAATTAAACTCAGAGGCATTCTACCTCTGAGTAGGTAGAACACCTAGCCTTATTTAATTTCTAGCCTTATTTAATTTCTATCTTGAAACAGGGTCTTGCTAGTTTAATGAGAGTTTCATTACTTGCTAAAGTTATTGTCAAACCTGCTACCCTCCTATCTCAGCTTCCCAAGTACTGGGATTACAGATGTGTACCAGCATATTCAGCCTTCTATATTTCTATTTTCAATAATTTATTTTTAGTTAATTTTATTTTTTTATTTATTACTAAATTTTTATTGGTGCATTGTACCCATACATCTTAATAGGGTATAAGATGGTGGCGACATACATGCACACATCACCCAGTTGGCCTATATCCAATTTCTGCCCCATTCTTTCCACCTCCCTTCTTCTCACATTTGGTTTAGTGATTGACATTGATATGTCTATTAAAGTACATCATTTGCATTAGAGGAATTTCTGCTTCGCCATCCCATCCCATTCCCTCAGTTAGGTCACCTTATTTGATCATCTATAGTATTTTCTTCATCTAGAGTACTTCCTATGACCCATTTTCTCCCTAGCTTCAACATATTAGGGAGAACATCCGATTTGTTATTTTTTGTGACTGACAAATCTCACTTAGCATAATGTCCTCTAGTTTCATCCATTTCCCTTTAAATGACATACTTGTGTATTTCTTTGTGGCTGAGTAAAATTCCATTGTTTACATATCCCATAGTTTTGTAATCCAATCATCTATTGATGGACATCTTGGCTCTGTACAGCAAAGTAAACTATTGAAAACCTCAACCAGGAACCAACAGAATGGGAGAAGATTTTTGCCAACTACTCTTCCAATAGAGAACTAATATCTAGAATATATAGAGAACTCAAGAAACTCAGTACTAAGACAACAAATAACCCAATTAAATAAATGAGCAAGTGAACTAAATAAAGATGTCACAAAGGAAGAAATCCAAATGGCCAATTAATGCATGAAAAAAATTCTCAACATCATTAGCAATCAGAGAGATGGAAGTCAAAACTACCCTGAGATTTCACCTAACTCCAACTAGAATGGCACTCATTCAACACAAACAACAACAAGTGATGGCAAGGATTTAGAGAAGTAGAAACTCTAATACATTGTTGGTGAGATTGTAAATTAGTGCAACACTTTGGAAAACAGTATGGAGAATTCTCAGAAGAATGGAAATGAACTTACCATATTATCGAGCAATACCACTTCTAGGTATTTATCCAAAAAAATGGAAACCAAAGGTACTGGGGATGGAACCCAGGGTCATTCTACCTCTGAAATACACCCCCAGCTTTACTTTTTCTTTTTATTTTGAAACAGGGTCTCACTGCATTGCAAAGGCCTCACTGAGTAGCGGAGGCTGTTCTTGAACTGTAATCCTTCTGTCTCAGCCTCCCAAATACTGATATTATAAGGGTTGCCACCACGCATGGTTCATTTTATTTTATTTTTTTTGCAATTGAAGAGACATTTTTATAGTTTACATCATATTCTTCTTAAACCATTGGACAATTTTTTCTTAGATAAAAGAGAAATTTCATCCTCAGTAATAAATTATTTTGGCCTGAGTACCTGAGTGTGAAGTTGATATTTATTGAAAAGGGAAAAATCATGGATGAAGCAGATATGTGGAAAGGGTATGAAAAATTGTCAATTTTCTGTAGAAAAAGAATATGCTGTACATGAATTTAAGAATAATTTTATTGATGCTTATATATGAAAGCAAGAAGGATGAGATGCTGTAGTTATTACTATAAACTTTTAGTTATTGTCTGCATTTGTGGCTGATATTATACTTTATTCACTCTCCTTGCCTTTTTTGTCAATGTTTTAGAAATAATTATTTTTAAAACTTAAACTAAAATATTCATCTTCTTTTTTCTGCAAAATTAACCATTAAATCTCCAAGGAAACTCAATTTTGGGGGGGTAGGGATTTACTGGCAATTGAACACAAGTGCATTCAACCTCTGAACTATACTACTTTAATTTTTTTAAATTTTGGACCAGGATCTCATTAAATTCCTGAGAATCTTGAAAAATTGCTAAGGTAGGTCTCAAATCTATGATCCTCCCATTTCTGCCTCAAAAACACTTGGATTATAATTCTGTGCATCAATACTTATCTAATGCAAATCAATTTATGTTCACACATTTAAATATACAGGGTTTATGAACTGAGACCTGTATGGGACAAAAGTTAGGGGAAAGTTTGTAAGATTGATACAAAAGAATTACTTAACAAAAGATTAACATCTTCTTTGTGAAGGTAATACCAATATACATGAAAAGATGAAGACACTGAAAATACGCAGAGAGTGATGGCTAACAATTGAATGAGAATAGTATAATCTTATAAATTACAAAATTCATTGATATCAATAAGCAAATATGTAACCTATTGCACTCTATAGATTCATGGGACTATTCTAAACCTTATTTCATAAAGTTGTAAAATCTCCCTTTTCCTCATTCTTTTATTTCTACTAGTCAGCTTTACATCATTGTGCCTAAATACCAGAGATCATCAACTCATAAGGAAAAATGTTTGATTTGGGCTCAGTTTTGGAGTTTGGCCAATTTGCATTGGGAGTGTGATGAAAGGCACATCATGGAGGAAGTACTTGGCAGATTAAAAAAAAAAATGCTCACCTCATGGTAGAAGTAAAATAAGGTAAGAAAGGGGCTGAGATTCCACACATTCCTTCTAGGATACACCCCTAATTACCTAAAGACCTCTCACTAAGCTTTACCTCTTAATATTTTCACAACCACTCTAGGGACTCGTGTCATTCTAGGGACTAGATCTTTAGCACATGGATGTTGGTGGGACATTTAATTTACACACTGTAGCACCAAGGAAATAAAAAGTTGCTCTTTTTCCAGGATTTCAAATTCTTCAACATTAATTTTATTATGATATTTTTCATGAGAAGTCGTACCTTAGAATCTCCAGTTGTGCAATATTTATGAAATTAAAATCATTGCATAATGATGGCATTTAAAACAAGGTTTTGAATTGAAATGTAGGACAGGACGTAAAAAAAAGTGACTGGTACTCATTAAATAAAAATCTATTTCAGTGATAAAAATAATGGGACAAGAAGTGCTACTAAATTTTGTTAGTAGAAAAAAATCCACTTTTGCTCTAAGATTACCACATTCAGCAGTTTAGCAAATGAGAATTTTACTGAATGGAAAGACTCATGAAACACATCCCACCAAACAGCCCTGCTTCATTTTTTCTTGTCATTTTTGATTACTTGCTTCCTGTAAAGTCTGGAAAACCATCTGATTAGAAACAATTTACAGGTATCAGCACTAAAGGAAAAAGACAGAGACAGAACAATTTTGAATATAGTCAATGTTTTCCACAGACCATTTAAAAGATGTGACAAATTATATAAAATTAAATTCATTTTGAACAAAATTATTTTCCCTCATCATTTTAATATTTTATTTAAACCATAGACTTATTTTTTGTCTCAGAAGTAATTTTGAGATCTGTTTTATATTATATAGAAATCTATTATTTTGATTATCTTAATAATTTGATTTTAAACTTTGTGAAAATATAAAAATATGGTCCTGCTTTTTTATTTTGTTAATATTCTAATTCAATTCTTATAACATTTTTTGTAGAATTTTAATAATTTTCAATAAACACCTCTTTTTCCTTGCATCTCCCTTTCTTCCTCATATGTTTGACTTAGTTTACAATATTTTTCAGTTTGTTCTGTTTGAATTCCTTTGGAAAACTGACTATCAAACTGTTTATTCTTGCTGCATTTTTTTAGTATTCTAAACATATCAACCCCATGTTTATCTTTAAAGATCAAATTCAATGCACTGTTCAAAGAAGCAATTTCCTTTAATACTCTTCATCAATTTTTTTTTCTCTTGTAGCTATCACAGAAGACATTGTGTTCTATTGTAGGGTAGTTTCATACCTGAAACAAAAGTAGCATTACATAAATATGCATTGCATTAAAGAAAAGTCCTCAATTATTTACTGTAACTTAGAAATTTATAACAGATTCAAAAATATTATATAGATAACTACTGGATAACTCATTGAATAAAGGTTAATTATAATGCAGATATTTTCTTATGGTATAAAATATATGCCTTCATATTACTGTGTTCATTTCAGGGAAATAAATTTATGAGAAATTCTGTGAGAGATTATTATATTATTATTAGAAAAAATACAATAGTAGTAGTGATAAAATTGATAGTTATTTTCGTATTAGTAAGAATATAATTGATGATATTTCCTTTGCTATCTTCACATAACCAGATTATTAAATTATCTTAACAAGAAAACATAAACAATCACATATAAAAATGTTAATTCACTTTAACAGCTAATTTAAAAGCAGAGGATTAATTAATGACAATTGGTTTTCCCAAATTACGGAACGTAAAATCTTTGTTAACACTACTTATGTCATGTAGAAAGTAAGTCTTGTGATTCCATGCCAAAATTTGGTGAAATATGCATGGAGAAATGCCTGGCACTTGTAAAGTGATTGACCCTAGATTCTCCTAGAAATCCATGGAATTTATGCCATTCACTAATAAAAATGCCTGCAATTTTATAGGCTACTGTAATGAATTCTTTTTAGAACTTGTCAACATAGATTGCTTCTTATCATTGATTTCCAATTACTGAGCTCTTCACTAAATTTAACCAACAATAGCTCACTTATCTATTAAGAAAGTAGTGTTGTTCCAGAATTTTTGCAGAATTGAATTTTTTTGTCCTTGGTGTTTTAACAAGACGGTGATGAGATTTGCTCAACTGTCATAGCTGGTGCAGTGACAAATAACTTCTCGACACTGAGAAGGAAGCATCACGGTCTATGAGGAATCAGGCAGCCTCAAGCTTAACATCTGTTAAATCTCAGAAGCAGTGCTGTCTTCTAGAAAATATAACAAAATATAATTTTGAGCTTGAAGGCTTCTTTCTTTCTTCTTTCTTTCTTTCTGTGTTTCTGTCTTCAGATGTGATTTTACATGCTAGTAATTTGAGAGCAAGCATATTTGCCTATTTTGGCCATCTTTATATGTTTCAAGTGGCCAGTATGGCAGTCGAATGAGAGAGAAGACCACAGTGTCCAGCATTTTAAAACAGATATTTATTTATTTATTTATTTATTTATTTATTTATTTATTTATTTATTTTTGGTTGTAATGGGGTTCCTGGAAGCCCTTTTACCTCTGGGCTATACTCCCAGACCTATTTATATTTTTATTTGGAAACAGAGTCTCTTAAGCCATCTTGGCTGGCTTCGAACCAGCGCAATCCTCCTGTCTCTGCCTCCCAAGTGCGGGGATTACAGGCGTGCGCCATCAAGCCTGGCTTAAAACACATTTTATTTGAATTGATCGATCACCTTTTATAAATCCCATCCCATAACAATGCATGTTATACATTCCCTCTTGACATATATTTGGTTAGTATTTTTCAATTGTAAAGAAAGAAAATTTTATCTTATAGGAATGATATTAAAATATACTGTACTGTCCTAGCAGTAAATAATGGATGTTTTGGTGAAGATATTATTAAATTCAGAAAGTTAAAAAAGCACTCAGCAACTACTTTGAAATCAATGTTCTTCTTAAAATATTGACACATTATATTTTCTTCATTATTTTTTATTTTTGTAAACTATTGATTTTGAATTAAGGTTCTTTGAAATCAGTTTATGTCTCTAATAATTTAATGGAGGAGATAATAAAAGCTGTTTTTGATAAATAAATTTATAAGATTTCACGTCTTCTCGATTACTTAAAATAACACCACAAAAATATAACATTTACTTTTCTTCTAAAACTCAAACAATATTTTATTCTTTTTGACCCAGGTTAGGACTTGGATGTAATAAGATTTATGTCTTATTTATAATATAAAATATGTAAATAAATTATAACAAAACAAAAGTAATCATATGTGGAATAAGCTTATCTAATTTATCAATGTTATAACATACAATTAGTCTGATAAAAATTTGAACTAAAGAAAAACACTCTCTGTAAAATTATTACTATTGCTAATGTATTCTTAAATACCACACAATTAGACATGTAAAATGTCTTATATAAAAATTTGTTCACAAATACTGAAAATTTGGTACAATAACTATTAAATGATATATAAAAATATTTTATTTAAAAATATATTTTGCACAATTTCATTTAGTTCATAAATAAGTACATCAGATATTCATTAAAAATGTGAAGAGGTGCTCAATTTAATGATACATTAAGCAATTAGAAATTAAAAGTCCAGCCGGGTATGGTGGCGCACACTTAAAATCCCAGTATTCAGGAAGTAGAGACTGGAGAATTGAGGTTCACAGACAGCCTCAGCTACTTAGCAAGGACCTCTGCAACTCAGTGAGACCCTGTTTCAAAACTAAAAAGGCTAAAAAAAAAAAAAAAAAAAAACAGAGCTGGAGGTGTGGCTCAGAGGTACAATGCCCTGAGTTTCATCCACAGTACTGAAAAAAAAAAAAAACCCACCAGAAAAGAAATTAAAAGTACAGATATACTCTTCAAATATATCAGAATTATAAACAAAAAATAATTTATTAAGTTTAGTAGACTGAGAATAAAGAATGGCTGAGACTTTCATTTATTGGTAATAAGAGTGTAACCTGCTACAACTCCTTTGAAAGTCATTGTTAAGTATCTTCAAAATGTAATCATTCATGTGTATTATATCTCATCAATTCTATTCTTAAGTATATTTCAGCAGGAGAGCTTGTACATTTGCATCAAATAAAATACAAAGTAATGGTCACAGGAGACCTACAAATAAAATATCAAACCTAAAAATGACCTAATTTTTTTTCCTTCAGTAAATGTTGCTTTCAACATTTGAGTTACATTCAACAGGTGTGTATTTTTTAAAAAAATAAATGAATAAAACCTAAAAACATACAGAAAATAACCTTAACTATTAATATATATAAATATAATATCAGGAAAACTAATATATGGTCATAAAAAGTCAAAATGAGAATTGTCTAGGGCCATTAGATGAGTGTTGACTGAAAGTCAGTGTGTTTGTGGTGTTAAAATGATACATTTTTCTCACTAAATTTTGGAGGGCCTCACTAAGTAGCTGAGGCTATCCAAGAACTGCAATCCTCCTCAAAAAAAAAAAAAAATGATACATTTCCTGAGGTAGATTGTGGTTATGCAGCTATGATCACCAAATAAAAAATACATTGAGCTACAGGTATATTATTTATGCACTTGCTTATTATGTATGTGACTAAAAAATTTCTAGGGTGAATATGTAGAAAAAAGAGACAAAAAACAGGACTCTGGCATAAAGCAGTCTTCAAGGAGAAGTTAATTCAAGGAGACCAAATGGGATTAGATTTAAAAAAATATATAAAGTGTGAAGGATCATATAAACTAGAAGGGATTTTTTTTTTCAATACTGGGGATGGATCCCAGGGCCATTGTACCTCTGAGCTATACCCCTAGTCCTATTTTTTTAGTCTTTATTTTTTTGAAACAGGGTCTCACTGAGTTGTGAAGGGCCTTACTAAGTAGCTAAGGCTGTCCATGAACCATGATCCTCAGGTCTCAGTGACCTCCCAAATGCTGGGATTACAAGCACGTGCCACCATGCCCAGCTAGAAGGGAGCTATTAACAATGTTGTATGTGTGAAGCTGTATAACTCTTTAAAGAATTGGCTTTTGAATTTAACTACAAATGTGTTTTTAGTGACCTTTGTGAAAGTAACATAATTTTAGGTGAGAAGGTGAAAGCTTTATTGCAATAAATTGAGATGAGATTGTAGAAAGCAGACCATGAGTTCAGATAAAATACTGTGTTTAGCTACAAAGGGGATAGGACAATACTGAATGGAAATGTGTCTTCAAGAAATGAATGAATAACAATTTTTCTGACTATATAATGCAGGGCAAATTACTTAACCTTTTTTGAGGTTTTAAATTCTTATGAGCCAAAAAGCATAATAAAGCCTAGTTAAGGCTGTGAAATAGTATGAAAATTGCCTGTAATTCTGTAAAACACTTTAGACACGCCACTATTATGCTGTAGTTAAGTAATAGAAAATAGAACATGATGGAACTATAGAACTATAAGAACTATATATTATCCAATGGAACATTATTTCAGGCATAGGAGTAAATATGTAAATGACTATTTTGAATAGTTTAAGCAGAACTACATGATTGGGAGTTATATCCAGGTTTGCTTTTTTGACTATTTATAGGTGGTACTTATACTAAACTTTTATCATTGATTCAAACTTTTACATATATTCAGATGTAGCTTTTTCATTAATCAACCTCAGCCTTCTTCCTCTCCTATCCTTCCATTCTAGCTTTTCTGAGGTTTCCCCTCTATTATCTGAAATCCAGAGAAATCTTGAGGTTATATGGTAGCAGATGTATCATAATCAAAGAAAACATATATATGGTATTTTAAATAGCAACAGTCAACTTTACATTTTACCTACTATGTTCTATGTAAAATAATAAAATGCATAATAAATTCATCCAGTTGTTAACCTCTCAGCAAGTGAATTAGTCATTCTTGCATTTATTATTTTCATAATAACCAATATTAATTCCACTTGACCTTTTTAAATTAATTACATTATTATTTAAGTTGAAAGCCTTAGTAATAGATTTTTTTGTTTCAGTACCCAAGAAATCATATAATATTTGATATGAAATGTTGCAGAACCTCTGTATCAGTCATGTAAGTTCAGTGACTGCTGATTCTGCTTCTTTCTATTTTATGATTATCTATAATGTTGATGATTTTATGATGACTGAAACAACAGAGTGTAACTAAACACCCAAAGGTAGTAGATGGTATCACAGGTCTAAGAAAACTCTACATTAATTTAAATATCAAGTGTATTCTTATTGGACATTTGCATTTTATCTTCAATATGTTCTACTTGTCATTTTAAATTAATGAGATTTGGTAAGAACATGCTTCTTTCCCCCCATTAAAGAGCTCATGATGGTTTAATATATGTTGACATAATAGTAAAATCACTATTTCTCTGCAATAATATTAACTATTTCAGTTTTACTGAAATGTTTCATGGATACATTTTTAAAAAATTCATTTCAATGAATTTAGACCTATAGAAAACTGCTCATCAAAGAGCGCATTTGATTATATAGAAAAGGACCTGTAAAGACACAATCACTTGCATCCAAAGAGCCAGTTGTTCCTGGTGATGGTGGTTTTCATGGCTACTTTGGACATGTCCTTAGGTATCAGTAAGAGCTTTATGCCACAGATCTAAGTAACTATTAAAAAATCTGACAGCAGTGGCAGCAGTCTGCACAGAGAAATAAAACCTGAGTTTAAGATCATGTTCTTTTTACAGATAGTAGTCACAGTGTCAAAAAATATTGTAGTGTTAAGTTTAAAAGTGAAAATAGCCATGGCATGTCACATGTGCCTTACAGTTATTTATAATCTTTTAACTTTGGAGTCCACATTCATGGCACATGATTAATTGTCCATAATCACAAGGCCTTACCCAGTAAATATATGTATGTATATAAAATATAAATATTTATTCTATATATAGATATATAGAATATATAAATATATATTATATTCATTGATTAAAATTTAATATTTCTTTTGTAAAAGATACTGTAAAATAGAGAAGGTTTACCAATATGCATATAAAACCAAAGTGTGATTTTAAGGAAGAAGATTCTGCTGATAATCAAAATAATATTTTTTAGAAGTATATTTTCCTTTATTATGTAAAATTCTTCACTATTTTTATGACATACGTCAAATCCAACCAAATTGTTATTTAGATTATATCACTGATTAATATTTATTTAAAAATTATGAAAGTACTGTCATGGTCTAACTGTGTAATCCCTAAAATTTTCATGTTGAAGTCATAACACCTAATGCTTCAGAATGTGACTGTACACGGAGATAGGTGAGTAAAGAAGTACCTAAGTTAAAGTGAGGTCAATAGTTGAGCCTGAATCTAATATAAAACACACTTTTTGAGAAAGAGAAAATTTTGACAAGAGTTATCGTTCAGAAATTTGAATCCTTCCAAGGATTCTGGTATGACCAGTCTACCAGAAAGTGTTTTGTATCCAAGAAATAACTTATTAAGAATGAAGTCAAGATTTTGGAAATAAAGCATATTGATTGAGAGATATAAAATCTCTTATTGGAAGCAAGCCAATTTCATCAAATTCCCAATAATTTTAACCATAAGTTACTTCTTTATTTCACTTAGTAGGGCTTTAATGTTTTTTGCTCTTTAAAAAAATTTTTTAAGTGATGCAATGTAGTAGTCATCTTAATGGAGTACAAGATGGTACTCCATTAGCACTGAGTTTCTTGAGTTCTCTGTATTTCTAGATATAAGTTCTCTATTGGAGAAATAGTTGGCAAAAGTTTTCTCTCATTCTGTTGGATCTCTGTTGAGGTTCTTGATAGTTTTATTTACTTTACAGAAGGTCGTCAATCCCATGTATTGATCTGCCTTTTAGTTTCTTGTGCCTTTAGGGTCTGGTTGAGAAAATTTTATCTGTGCCTATGTGTTAAAGTGTTGAATCTATGCTTTCTTCATGGTGCTGCAAGATTTCTGGTTTGATTTTCAGGTCTTGGATTCATCTTGAATTGACTCTTGTGCAGAGTGAGAAAGTGGGGTTAATTTCCATTTCTCTGCATATTGTTAAGTAGTTTTGCCAATACCATTTATTAAAGAGGCTATCTTTTTTTCAGTATATGCTTTTGGGCCCTTTGTCAAAAATAAACTGGCTGTGTGTGGATTTGTTTCTGATTCTTCTACTCTGCTCCAGTGGTCTATGTATCTGCTTTGTGCCAGTACCATGCTGTTTTTATTACTGTGGCTTAGGGCTTAAATCTTTGCTATGAATTCAGGGACAACTTAACCAAGAAAAATTGCTATAAAATTGTGCAGGATAACTAGTAAAAGCAAGTACACATCTCTTTGAAGGAATATATTTTCAACTCAACATAAAGATCAGCTTAAGAATGAGGCAATATGTACTTGCCAACAAGAAAAATCAAAAATGAGGAAAGAATCACATTTATTGCAAGCCAAATGCAACATCAAACCACATAACTTACAGCCCTACAGATTTTTATAATAGATACATAAAATAGGAAATGTAAAATAAAAGGTTTAAAAACCAAAGAATAAAAATAAAAGACTCAAAAATTAGTTTCTCTTTATTTTCATTTAAGTGCTTCTTCATAAGAAATTATGATTATTCAGAAACTATCCTTATACCATAAAGTGAGCCAACAAAGTCACTTATGTTCAAAAAAGAAAATAGTTTTATCTCTGAAGACTACAGAGCAATTAGGAGCCCTAAGTAGGATGCTATAAAATATTTGTGTTATTTATTTTGATTATGATCTTTCAGTATAAAATAGCCACAAAACTACAATGCTCAATTAGATAAGCAGGATTAATTATATTGTTATATAGTTAAATTTATTAATTTGCTTAAGAAAAAACTAACTTGGTTGGAGCCTCTTTTGCTATAAAGTGAACATTTTTTACAACAATAATATTCTAGAAAGAAAAAAAATACCACATGATTAGAGAAATATAAATGAATTAAAATTATATATAAAATGAACAAATAAAAAGTAAACTTTTTAGCTGTGAGATATGGGAAGTTCTTTTGGTAGATATGTATTTTTGGAGAATTTTTAAATATTGGAAATACTGTGTTGTGTCATTTACTCTATATCCTCCAACATTTTAAAAATGGTTTTAACTTGGTATAATGACATAAGTCCAATATTCTAATTGTATACAATACTTTAATGTTTAAGTTGTTTCATATGAGTAAAAACAGTCAGGCCATTAGGTTAAAAGTCAGTAGTTTATATAGTTGTTATAGACAAACCTTAAAAAGGAATCTATATTGGCCGGGCGTGATGGCGCACGCTTGTAATCCCCAAGCTTGGGAGACGGACACAGGAGGATCACGCAGGTTCAAAGCCAGCTGCGCTGGCTTAAGAGACCCTGTTTCCAAAAAAATAAAAAAGTATAAAATAGGTCTGGGAGTGTAGCCCGGAGGTACAAGGGCTTCCAGGAACTACAGTACCACCACCAAAAAAAAAAGGAATCTATATTATAAAACTAGAAAACAAACAACTAAAGTAAAAAATTATATAGAAAATATTAAAATAAAATAGTTTCAGTATATGTGACTAATATATTTACTCTATATGTACTTTGTATTATATTCCCATTGATATATACTATTATATGTATATTGCTATATATATCAACAACTGCCTTTGATTTTATGGCCTGTTTGACCTCATATAAAACTTGGCTTAAATATTAAAGTATTGCATACATTTATAATATTGTAAATGTCATTATACCTAGTTAAAGTTATTTTTTAAATTTTTGAATGATTTATAGTGAATGAACAACTTAGTGTACAGATACATAGGTAAATTCATATATACGTTTAGCTATCTTGAAGTTTGATCTTTATTATCTTTCTTTTCTGTACTTTTGTATTTTATTTCTCAGTGAGATTTAAAACAACTCAAATCACTAACATATCGATGGTATTATTTGCCAGAAGAACTCTAAGGAAAACTGAATTTCAGCTGTTCTTAGCCTACAAAACAAAATTTGGCATTCTTAAACAGTCAAAAGACATTTAGAAGTCAATTTTTTGATAAACAATTGCTGATTTTTTTGAGTCATTCTAGTAATTTGGGTGAGGGAAAAAAACATAATTTTTTAATAGGCTTTGAAAGAAGTACTGTGTAGAACTCATTCAGTTACCATAAAAGAGAGAAGACAGGAAGACTCAGACTGCTTCCTTGACTAAGAAAAGTAAATAAAAGTCATGAGATAGAGGAAGGAAGGAAAGAAGGAAGAAGGAAGGAAGGGAGGAATGATGGTGAGGATAGTAGTTGAGCAAATACTTTAGAATGAGGAGTATTTAGGAACAAAATAAAAGTATATGCTTCATGGCGTTAGAAGAATAAATGATGTAATATTTGCTTATAGACTATTATGTGGTCCTCAGTAAGAACTCATATACATATTAGTTGCATATTCACATGCTAAAACATGTTTTAAAAATTGAAAATACCTATGAAAATACCTATTGAAGAAACCTATGACAATGATCTTCCTATTCAATTGTTGGTGATGTACAATATACTACATATTTTGTGATGTTGATGAACAAACCACCATTTTCAGTCAGAAAAAATAAAATTACACAGTCATATGCTTAATATAAAATTTAGTGGCTAATATAAACAAAGTTAAGTTTAACAAATCCATATGATTGAGAGCCATATCTGACTTACATGTTATAGTAAAAATTTATATCAATGTCACAAGCCCAGAAATTACAAACTAGAGAAGAAAATGGTCAGTGTTGCCAAAGGCCACATAAGAAGGCCGAGCCTGGGCTGGCCTAACCAGAGGCTAGCAGAAGTACACAGTGTATTTTCAGAAACTCTATAATGGTCCTTAGATATACAAGTTAAACATATAAACATACACATGCACACATACACACACACACACACATATACACACATACCTACACACACACACACACAAACACAAACACACACACAAACACACCCACTATGTATTGTCTAGAATGATCTATAATTAATCCAGAATAAAAGAGTTGTCAAGCAAAGAAAAATATTTTTAAATAACCATATTATCCTATGTATTTAACAATCATTAGAATACTTGAATATTGAATATTGTGTTACTTCTCTGTTGAAGATGTTTTTTAGCATATATTTTTTGAGAATAAAAGAAAGAAAAGTTGACAACCAGATTTTTATCTTAAAAATTAAAATTTTAGCTAGGCATGGTGGCGCATGCTTGTAATCCCTGTACTTTGGAGGCTGAGACAGGAGGATCGCACAGGTTCAAAGCCAGCCTCAGGTACTTAGTGAGGCTCTCAGCAACTTAGCGAGACCCTGTTTCCAAATAAGGTATAAAATAGGTCTGGGAGTAGAGCCTGGAGGTAGAAAAGGAGCTGGGTTCCACCCCCAGTACTACAAAACACACACACACACACACACACACACACACACACACACATAAAAATAATAATAATTAAAATAATAAAATTGTATTAGACACAAAATTATTAATAAAGCCAATTATAGTTAAACAAAAATATTTTACAAAGTATGGCCATGAAATAATTGATTGGCTTTTTGTCAAAACATATTTAAATTTGTATACACACAATAGGATTTTGCTCAGCCATAAAAAGAAAAAAATTATTACTTGCAGAAAAATGGATGGAGCTACAAAATATTAAGCTAAGTGAGATCAACCAGTTTTACAAAGTCAAGGATCCTGTTTTTTGTCAAATGTGGAAGTAGAAAGAAAATAGGAAACAAAAGGGACTTAAATCAATGAGGAGAGGGAACAGTGGAGTAGAGGGAAAAAAGTAAGTTTTGAATGTTTTTAGTCACTGTACAATACTTTTTTGTCCACTGAATAATTCTGTATGTAATCACTAAATATTTATAATTTTTCAATAAAAATTTAATTCACTCAAAATCACTTAATGTGTAACCTTCAATATTTTAATTCTCTGAGTCTTATATTCTTAATTTTTAAATTCAGTTATTAAATATACACTGCATTGTCTCTATTTATTCAGGATAAGAAATAGTTTTTACTGTGTTCAATCCCCACTACTACAAGAAAATAATGTTTTCATCATTCTTGGTTGAAAATGATATTTTGATCTCAGAATTTTTACTTAAAAATAAAAGTTTTTATAGTAACAGATATACAGTGTCTGTCTCTTAGGGCATTATAAAAATACATGTATTTTTACTACATGTGGTAAAATATTTATTTTATGTACAGTATGTTATATATAAATATATACACTATATGTAGTAAAAAATTTACTATAAATATTTTTATAAGATTACACATAGCCGGGCGTGGTGGCGCACACTTGTATTCCCCGCGCTTGGGAGGCGGAGACAGGAGGATCACGCAGGTTCGAAGCCAGCTGTGCTGGCTTAGGAGACCCTGTTTCAAAAATATAAAATAGGTCTGGGAGTGTAGCCCGGAGGTAGAAGGGCTTCCAGGAACCCCAGTACCACCAAAAAAAACACACAAAAGATTACACATAAACATATGTCTGTGTATATATATATTCACTATATATACACACTATATATGCACACACAGTACATAAATATTATATCTGTTTCTCTCTTTCTCTCTCTCTCTCTATTGACAGAGGAAGTGAACATGCATTTCAAGAGCATGCAATCTGTTAGTATGCTTGCTCTATCTTATACCCTTGATAACAATAGCAGTCAATAGAGTCTATGAGTATAAGTGAAATAGCATATAAATATAAATATAAATTGTGTATAATTTATGACACAGGCAAAGTGCAAGGAGGTTGCAGTGTTTATTATAGCTATCATTTTAAAAGATTAGAAATCAGATATTTACATGATACTATGCTGTGTTTTAATATCAATTTATTCAAAATGCAAAAAAACATGTAAATGACACTTTTATGAAGTTTTTATACATATTTTTATTGGAAATAAATGATATATATATAAACTGTACTTGGGGTCCTCTTCCCCTACCCATGTTTTCCCTTCCCCCCCTCCCACCAATGATTGTCAAGGGTAACCATGCTATATTCATACTTTCACACATATTCAGATGTGCACCCTCATTAATCAAGTTCAGCCTTCCTCCTCTCCAACTTTTCCATTCAAACTTTGCTGAGGTTTCCTTTCCATTATCTGGAGTCCCTTTAGTATCCCCTATGCTCCCTAGTTTGGGCATATTAAAGGAAACATATGTCCCTTCTCTTTCTGTGCTTGGCTGATCTCACTTAACATAATGCTCTCCAGGACTTTCCTACTTTTTACAAATGACATGATTTTGTTCTTCTTTATAGCTGAATAGAATTCCATTATGTGTATTGCCTATAATTTTGCAATCCATTCATTTGTTGATAGGGAGCTAGGGTGGTTCCATATTTTGGCTATCACGAATTGTGCTGCTATGAACAGAGGTATGCATATGTTGCTGTAGTTCTCTGAATTCAACCCCTTTGGAAAGATACTCAGGAGTGGTAGAGATGGATTATATGGTGGATCTTATTCCCAGTTTTCTAAGGAATCTCCACATTGATCTTCATAGTGGCTGAAGTAGTTTGCACTCCCACCAATAGTGTAAAAGAATTCCTTTTTCCCCACATTTTTGCAAGCATTTATTGTTATTTGATTTCTTTATGCTTGCCACTCTGACTGGGGTTAGATGGAATCTCAGTGTAGTTTTGATTTGCATCTCCCTGATGGCCAATGATATAGAACATCTTTTCATGTATCTATTGGCCCTTTGTATCTCTTCTTTTGTGAAGTGTCTATTCAGTTCATTTGCCCATTTCTTGATTGGGTTGTTTGTTTGGCTAGTGTAGAGTCTTTTGAGCTCTTTGTATGTTCTGGATATTAGCCCCCTATCAGAGTGGTGACTGGTAAAGATCTTCTCCCATTCTGTAGGTTTCCTCTTTAGGTTATTGATGGTTTCCTTGGATGAGAAGAAACTTTTAGTTTGATGCCATCCCACTTGTTAATTCTTACTTTAATTTCCTGAGCTTTGGAGGTTTTGTTGAGAAAGTTACTGCCTGTGGTAATATGTTGTAGTGCTGAGCCTATGGTCTCCTCTAATAACTTCACAATCTCTGTTCTAATTTCTAAGTCTTTGTTCTGTTTTGAGTTGATTCCTGTGCATGGTGAGAGGTAAGGATTTAGTTCCATCTTTCTACAAATGGATAGCCACTTCTCCCAGCACCATTTGTTGAAAAGGCTGTCTTTTCTCCAGCATATAAGTTTGGCCCCTTTGTCACAGATTAATTGACTGTAGGTGTGTGAATTTGTTTCTATATCTTCTATTCTATCCCACTGGTCAGTATACTTGTTATTGTGCCAGTACCATGCTGTTTTTACTACTATTGCTCTATAGTATAATTTGAAGTCTGGAATTGTGATGTCTCCTGAGTGTTTCTTATTGCTGAGAATTGCTTTGGCTATTCTTGGTTTTTTCTTTCTCCATATAAATTTCATTATTGATTTTTCTAGGTCTATGAAGAATGTTGCTGGTATTTTAATGGGAATTGCAGTGAATTTATAGATCAATTTTGGCAGAATGGCCATTTTGATGATATTTATTCTACCTATCCATGAACACAGGAGATCTTTCCATCTTCCAAGGTCTTCTTCAATTTTTTTCTCTAATTTTTTATAGTTTTCTTTGTAGAGGATTTTTACATCTTTGGTTAGGTTTATTCCTATGTATTTTACTGGTTTTGAGGTTATAGTGAATGAAATTGTTTCCTTTATATCTTTAGTTATGGATTTATTGTTGGCATAAAGAAAAGCAACTGATTTCTTTAGGTTGATTTTGTATCCTGCAACTTTGCTAAATTGGTTAATCAGCTCCAGAAAGTCTTTTGGTTGAGTTCTTTGGGTCTTCTAGATAAAAGATCATGTCATCTGCAAATAAGGATAATTTAAATTCCTCTCTTCCTATGTGAATTCCTTTGATTTCCTTCTCTTGTCTTATTGCTGTGGCAAGAGTCTCAAGGACTATGTTGAAAAGGAGTGGTGATAGTGGGCATCCATGTTTTGTTCCTGATTTTAGATGAAATTCTTGCAGTCTTTCCCCATTCAATATAATGTTGGCTTTGGGTTTACAGTATATTGCCTTAATAATGTTGAAGTAC
Organism: Muscardinus avellanarius; assembly: GCF_963383645.1. NCBI lineage: Eukaryota > Metazoa > Chordata > Mammalia > Rodentia > Gliridae > Muscardinus > Muscardinus avellanarius. The sequence goes on from NC_137787.1 coordinate 157,827,064, forward strand.
ATTCCTTCTATTCCAATTTTCTGTAGTGTTTTTAACATAAATGGGTGTATGATTTTGTGAAATGCTTTTTCAGCATCTATTACTATGATGATGTGGTTTTTGTTCTTGGTTCTATTTATGTGGTGAATAACATGTATTGATTTGCATACATTGAACCAGACTTGTTTTTCTGGGATGAAACCAACTTGGTTGTGGGGTATTTTCTCTTTGTATAGTTTTGAATGCGTATGCCTAGGATTTTGTTTAGAATTTTTGCATCTATGCTGGCTTTGGGATTAGACTGTTGCAGTCTTTCTAGGTCCTTGAGTTGTTCCATTAGGTTCTTTACTTGGTGGTTCTCTGTCCTTCTTATGTGGGCACTCAACACAATAAACTTTCTTTTTAATACTGCCTTCATGGTGTCCCATAGATTTTGGTAAGTTGTGTCTCTGCTTTCATTTGTTTCCATAAATTTCTTTATTTCCTCCCTAATTTCTGCTCTTACCCATTCATCATTCAATAGTGTATCATTCAATCTCCATGTATTTCAATAGTTTCCTTTGAGTTTCTACTTTTATTCCATTGTACTCTGCAAAGATATAAGGAATTATATTACATCTTTTGAATTTGCTGGTTGTTGTTTTTTTTTTTTTTTTTTTTTTTTTTTTTTTGGTCCCAGAATGTGATCTATTTTGGAGAAGGTTCCATGGGCTGCTGAGAAGAATATGTATTCTGTAGTTCCTGGCTGAAATATTCGGTAAATGTCTATTAGGTCAATTTGGTTTATAGTTTTCTTTAGTTCTAAAGAGTCTTTACTCATCTTTTTCCTTGAAAATCGATCCAGTGGTGTGAGAGGTGTATTAAAGTCTCCCATATTGCAAGGTAGGTAACGTATGTATATCTTGAAGAAAGAGATTTGGAAAAATTTTAGACAAGCCTAAATTTCTACTTTATTAGATTTCTAGTTGCTGAAGAATAAATTTGGTAGATATAGAATTTTTAAAATATATTGTATATATTTTATTCTTCACAGGCTAATAGTATAAATATTACCTGCTGATATATTTTGCATATATAATCTGAGAAAAGATTTGCAACATCATTCTAGATAGTGCCATTGTAAATTCATCTTGGAATTGCCATATTCACATATACCTAAATGTGTAAACATAGAGATGCCGTCATATCAAGCAAAATGCTTAATTTTGTAGCCAGAAGAAAGGAGTGATTCTTACATTAGTCCCAAGTTTTACAGACTAAGTTTAAATTACTAGCTAAAGTAAAACATAATATTTAAGAGATAAGAGGAGATCAATACTTTATTGAATGATGAAAGAACTGTGAATTTTAGACTAGAACTACTTCTAGACATGTGAAATATTAGACATGAAATGAAGAAACTAGGTTAAAAATTTTATATAAAAATACTTGAATTTCAGTATAGTACTCAATAGAAATATGTAAAAAAATAAATAATTACCTACAAGTGAAATAATCATAAAAGTTGTAATAATCATAATGTAAAAACTTTATGAACTATTTGAGTATGTAGTTTAGGTTGGTTTTTGTATAATTGATCTTTATGAAATTCTATTATTTTAATTTCTTATATCAATTGTAAAACATTTATTTTAGTTAGAGAAAATCTTAAAATAGTTAATTTTATGTGAAGGAATAATTTTATTTGTTCATTTTTCTCAGTAATAAAACAATTCTTTGTGTGTATGGTGCTGGGGATTGAACTCAGGGACATTCTACCTTCCTTGTCTACAAATTTTCAAGCATAGGAAATATAGAGATTCCATGTGAAAATTATAAAGTATATTTTTATAATTTACATACTTATCTGTGTATCATAAATAATTTCTTCATTTAATATAAAAATAAAGTATTTTGTACATTTCTCATTTGCTGAAATGTACCATCAAATCTCTTATATTCCTGAGTTTACCTGAGAAAAATAGATTCACAAAACATAAATACATTTTTGATAATACATTGAGTTCTTTTGATTTTTAATTGGAAATTATTTGTGAAATTAAATAAGCAATTGAACATTTGGATACATATTGCAAGGTAGGTAATGCATGTATATCTTGAAGAAAGAGATTTGGAAAAATTTTAGACAAGCCTAAATTTCTACTTTATTAGATTTATAGTTGCTGGAAGAATAAATTTGGTAGATATAGAATGAATCCAGTCAGTATTCTATAGCTAGATATTTGTTTTGCCTTTATTGAAAACCCATTTGTAAATGTCTATAAATCATGAAAAGATAAATTGTAATGTTTCTTTATTGATGTTGGCCAAATTTATAAATTATTTAACTATGCAAAAGTGAAACGGTGGGAATGCTTGAATAAGTCACTTGAACATCATCCTGCTCTTTCTTTGTGACTTAGAAAATTTGTACATATTCAGTTATTCTTCAGAACCATTAACTGGCTAATCTAGTCTCTTTTCTCCTAACAAATATTGTCAACTTGCAGACTTTAGTAAAAATAACCTGCATTTTCTCTGAAGCTTAGAGGTCATGCTAAGCAAAGATAAAGCTATTTAACTTATTTTCAACTGAAGAGGTATAAAGCATTTTCAGATAGTACTCTGCACTGGCTTGTTTCAATGCTAGTTTTATCAAAAAGCAGCAGTGCTCAAGGGCTTCTAAATAGCTTTCTGTAATTTTAGCAAATGTTTGACATTTTAAAAGATATACTTTGCAAAACTATAAAGGCATGTTTTAACAGTGCATTCTAAAACTGCCACAATTACAAGGTTTGCAGAATTCTAATGTAAATCATGCTTGGCAGCCTCTTATTTTTAAAGAAATGACAATGCATTCCTATGTTTTAAAAAATACTACTACAGAAACTACACATTAGATCAGTTGATGTTTGTGCTCTGTATTTGTAACTAAACACAATTACTTTGGTTAAAGTGTTGAAATTTTTAAAAAGTTGTGAATTAGGTGATTAGTTGTACTACTCTTGAAGAGAGAGAGTTGGAAAAATTCTAGACAAGCATAAATGTCTAATTTATTAGACTTCTAGTTGCTGAGGGAATAAATTTGGTAGAAATAGGATTAATCCAGTCAGTATGAATCCAGATAGTCTAATATCAGTAAGTTCTGTATTATAAAATTCACACCCATAAATTGGAACTATTTGAAAAGTATAAAAACTGAGAAGCCAGATAGTGGAGAAAAGATTTGAAGGTTTAGAATTATATGTACACATACTATATATAGTCTAAAGAACTTAAAACAGATATTGTTTTGACTCATGATTAAAATGTCATTAAAATGTTTTAAATTGTTGTGGTTTTTATAAAAGGCTAGGTCTGTGGCAAATAACTTTATGTCCAGAAAATTGTTTAAACATTGCTGTTTAAACAACCCTAGTAACTGCTTAACAAGGCTTAACAATGTAGAGCAAGCAGACTTGGTATTTGGAGATCCTAAAATACACACACACACACACACACACACACACACACACACACACACACATATATACACGCATACATATATATATACACACATACATACATACATATATATGTATATATATGTATATATACATACATATATATACGTATATATATATGTATATATATATACATATATATATATATGTATTTTTCATGTCTTTTAAGTTAATCAAGTTGTAAAAATAGGATAGGCCAACATGATCCATGAGACATGATAAATAGAGTAAAACAGTTACACTGAGGATTGTGCATCAGAATACTTTTGACAAACCTAGGTGACATTATATTTCAGTGACTGTGGAATGAAATCAAAACTAGGTTCAGTGATTGTAATAGAAATGTAATTAAGAGTGGTAAGACAGCAGCCCCATCTGTTGGATATAACTCACAAGGAATCAACTGGTCTTGTTGCCTTTCTGGAAATAAGCTAATACTTTTAATTTAAACTTACTTGTCTCCTAAGCCCTTTTAGAATCATTTTTCAGATTTGAACTAATATACTTCAAAAAACATAATTTTCCTCTAGAAGTTAGGCATAAATAATGCTGATTTTATTTATTTGTTTATTTATTTATTTATTTATTTATTTATTTATTTATATGGGTCTAGAGATGGAACCTAGAGGTATTTGACCTCTGAGTTATACCCCCTCCCCTATTTTTTATTCTTTACTTTAAAACAGCGTCTCACTAAGTTGCAGAGGGCCTCACGAAGTAGCTGAGGCTCTCCACGAACTGTGATCCTCTGGTCTCAGCCTCCCGAATGCTGGTGGATTACCAGCGTGTGCCACCACACCCGGCTGATTTTATTTTTAATAAATATTGGTCAGTCATTTCTTATAGTTTCACCTAGAAAAACTTTTATAAGATACACTCAAAAACTTACTCCAACATTTTTTAAAAAATGGATAGTGTCCAGAAAAAAAAAAGGTGAGGCACATCAGGAAAAAAAAAATTTGAACAATTCACTGTAAGTAGTTGATTTAGTTACCTGTAGTATTTCACTTTTCTCTATTACATTTCTCTATTTCTGACATATTTATTTGATGAGAAACTAACTTAGTGATTATTGATCATTAGTTTAATCAGGTTTCATATTAGTTCAAAAATTATAAAAACTGGCCAATAAGATTCCATATTTTATTATTTTATATACACTTCTATGTATGATGATTAAGTTAAGTCAAGGGAGTTTAATCTATGAAGTATTAATGATAAATGAAAAAAAGAATTAGCAACTTATTTATCAAAATGTGTGAAATCATATGAGCATTTTTTTCTAAATAAAATACCAACATTTAGTACTTTGCTGGAATTTTGTGGAATTGGAAACTGATTTTTAGCCCTCATGTTCATACTTACAGTGAAAATGAAAAAGATAATGGTATATTCTAAGAATTCCAATGTATAATCAGATAACACTAACAATACAATTTTAACATATTATACAAAAATTGTATTCAAAGCCCTGGGGGCATCATTAAAACATAACATATGCACTGGTATTTATAAGCAGTTTCTGTGTCCATATGCTTAACAATATTTTAAAAAAGCGTTTAAAATTTTTTTCTTGAGTACAGAATACCATACTTCATCATAAAAGCTTTAAAACTCATTAGAAAGAATCAGTAGTTGCATTTAATTTCTTTGGACCATTATTCATGAAATTAATCTAATATGGACACACACACACACACACACACACACACACACACACATGCACACATGTGGTTTTAGAAACAATCTCAATAAAAAATGATAGTTACTAAGCCAAGCAATCACATAGCCTGATAATTACACAAAATGGTAGTTTGTTAATATATGGAAGTAAGGGGAAATGCTAAAACACCATGATGAGATTACCATTCAAAATATAGAGTAAAATATTTGGCAGATAAAACATGTTAATAAAAATAGGACTTTCATAAGATCAATAGATTCTAAAATTATAGAATATACACACAATGGAATTCTATTTAGCAATAAAAAAGAACAGATTTATGTCATTTGCAGGAAAATGGATGAACCTGGAGGACATCATATTAAGTGAGATTAGCCACTAACAGAAAATGAAGGGTTATATGTTTTATCTCATATGTAGAAGCTAGAGATTAATTGGAATACCTCAGAGATTGTTAGATAATGGGGGAGAAATTTCAGGGGAAGCAAGAAAGTGGCCTAGGGGCATTGGTGGAGAATCAATAAAGGAATCACTTCCATTGTTATTGTGTACACATGTAAGAGTACTAATTTCAATCTCAACACCCTGTATGCAGAAAGGGGGAAGTGGAGAGGCAGCCAGGGAAAGCCCACCCAGTTCTGTCTTCATGTATGTCACTATCACTCTGAACTACATTATGAGGTGAGATTATAATTCACCAATAAATGTAAAAAAATTTATTTTTCTCATATTCTTCCCACCCGTTCAAAAAATAAATAAATATTCAAAATCTTAAGATTATGTTGGAATTTTAAATTTAGGTAGATGACTCTATCAAGTCTGTTCACAGATGATAACACTTATGAAATATTAAGAATATGATAAATGTGTCTCTTGTATAAGAATATACTTTCTTAATAAATAATCACTAAAGCTAATTCTTGAAGCAGACAATTTAAAAATTTCAGAAATAGTAGATCTAGAGTGGATTAGATAAAAATAATTACTAAGAAAAAATATGAATGTCTCTAAAATTAAGAATGAAGTAATTAATGGTAGCTAGTCACAATAGAGAAACTAAGGAGAGTTTGATCTCTTAAATGTAGAACCTAAAATTTTTTAACTAATAGAAACACAGGGCAGATTGATGCAGGAGCTGGTGGGCAAGATAAAGAGATGTTGATCAGAGAGTACAAGCTTTCTGCTATGAGATAAACAATGTCTGGCATCTAATGTACAATATTGGTTGTGATAGATACATTAATTTTGTCGTGATACTCATTACACAACACATACATTTATCAAATCAGCATATTGTACACATTAGAAATTAAATATTTACATGTCAATTGAACAAATTTAAAATTTGAAAAAGAATGAAATAGTGACAATGCTTTCATCCTATATGCAAAATAAAATTGGCCTTGGATCTTCTGTTCTTATACTTTAGAAATGCACCAACCATATGACCAAAGTCTTACAAAGCCTGTGAGATGATAAGAGATTATTAAAGACTGATATAATTTCTCCTGCTGAGAATATTATGAACTTGTCAGCTTCACTAGATATTGTAGTTGACTATAAACAAGTAAAGGTGCCCTGCTAAAACTGAAGATCTGTCCACCTGAGTCAAACCCAAATGCTCATTCTACAGCATTGTGACAAATATTTCTTTTCTTTTTAAATCTTCTAAGATTGGTGATTGTCTGTACTATAAAAAATGCTAAAAGTAAAAAAAAAATTAATGGTACCATGGTTAAGGCACTGTCAACATAATAAAACCCCAAATATGTGGACTTGTCTTTGGGGCTGTGCTATAGGCATATACACACAAAAAAGGGATAGATAGATAGATAGATGATAGATGATAGATATAAATAGGTAGAAGCTGTTGGTAAACACTAGGAAAATAGTGAATACTCAGTAGAGCCTGAATAAGTGGTGATAAAATTGCTATAGCAGGTGGAAAAAGTGTTGACCCTGATAACTTTAATTGATGTGGCAAAAAGTAAATATTTTTTGCTCACTGGGTTTGAAAAGTAAATTGTTTATGTCTGCAGAATGGTAGCGTTGGAAGCTCCAAATTCCTGTTCCTTCAGAGAAACATTTAAAAACAAGCAGGACTGTCAGAACTAACTTTGGCAGAATTCTGGAAAGCAGCCAAAGGCTTATGATAATGAATTGAGCACCAAATCAATAGAAAGTCAGCCTGAAAACTATGTGGAAGCTTGTACTGCTTTTACTCATGCTTGGCTCACCTGTACTCCCTCTCTGGCTCACCAGTGGTATGAAGACAGCAGCTAGGATTCCCAGACTGGGACCCTTGTGCCTGGTTGCAGAGGGAGCAGAGCATCTCATCTTTTTTGACTATTCAAACCTGTTTGGTATTACCTAAAAGACTGATGCTTATTTCTATTATGCCTATGTCAGAACTCATCCCTCATGGAAAAGGGGTAGGTATTGCTTAAAAGTGTTGGTAAGGTTACTGAAGCAAAAGACTATAGACTGCTTAAAGTCTGAGATTTAAAAGACAAAAAAAAAAAACTTCAGGTAAATTATTTCTTTGGAAATGATGGTATTCAAAAGTGTATATGTAGATTCTGGTATTTAGAATGTCATGTGCTTGTTCAGGGAAGGATGCACCCTCAGAAGAGACTTGAAATGACCCTATAGCAAATACCAAATGTAGTGCAAATAAAAATCAATAGAAATAGGGTGGTGAATTAAGTTTTCTTAGAAAACTAAATAGTTTCTTTTTTAGGAAGACTAAATTTTTGGAAATAAATACTAGTAAAATATCCCCTCAAATTGGATTAAAAATTTAAGTGGATATATTGCATATAAGAATATATATTTTTCAAATGGAAAATGCACACTATCTCTAGAGCACAGAAACAAGTAAAAAAAAATGTTTATGGAAGCTATTGTCAACATTCTCTAAAATGTATCTTTGCAGCCTAAAGTTTGGATTAAAATTACATCATATAAAAAGAGAATTAAAGACTTGACAGAAAGAAAGGAAGGAAGGAAGAAAAAGAGGGAAGGGAAAGAAAGGAAAGAAAGAAGGAAAAAATAATGGTAGATTAAAATGAAATAGATACATAAAAAAGAAAGAACCCTTAATGTGTAACTGAAATCTTATACAAATCTAGAAGCATAAAGAGGAGTTTGGGAACCTCATGGAACCTGGTATAAATATCTTATGCTAGAAAAATTGATCAGCTTAAACTATTAAAAATTAGTCAGTGGTTGGAAGGAAGATGGTGGTGGCCACGGTTGCAGTGGCGACCACAGCCGCCAGACAGGACAAGCATTTCTCAGGGAAGCCCGGAACACCAGATTTTGGTTTAATATCAGATTGGGACAACTTAAGGAGACATTTCCAGCTATGGCTTCCTATTTAGAATATAGGAGAGAGAGTGGATAACGGCAGAATTAGAAGCAAGATGACAAGGAGGTGTATGCCATGCAAGAAAAGCGATTTTTGGAAGAACATCCCAGAAAGGATTAGAGAAAAGACCACTTCAGCAGCACATGCTGGGGACTCTTAACAGCACACATTGTAAGAAAAATGAGCTGGGGTGGTGGAGGGAGCCGTTCAATGCCAGGTGGGAGCAGAGCCACACGTCCTGGGGAGCTCAGCACGCCTGGCCTCCATGCTCCTCTGTGCTGCGCCTGGTACCATAGTGTGCCCAAACAGCAGACCATGCTCTATGTGGTGAGGTTGTGGGCCTCTGCTCTTGGAAGAGAGATAAAATTCATTGCTCCTGAGTGCTCGTTCTCACAACCTCTTCAAAACACGCATACTGTCTTCTCTTATTATATATAAAAATATATAAATATATAATATATAAAATATAAATATAAATATAAAATATAAATATATAAAATATATAATATATAATATATAAATATATATAAATATATATAATATATAAATATATTTAAAAATATATTGCAAAGGGGCCAAGATGGTGGCAGCAGCAGCCAGAACTCAGGAGATGCAGACAAACTCTATTCAATTCACCTGGAACTTTTAGGAAAAAAAAAAAAAATCATGAAGGGAGACTGCCCATGCCACACATGCTTAAGAATTCTGGACATCATATCATGTAAGGAAGGAGCTTAGCAGAGAACCAGGAGGAAGGTGACACCAGCGGGCAGCGCAGAGGTGCGGTTGCTAGTGCCAGTGGCAGAGGTGGAGGCTATTATTTTGGAGAGGCAGAAACCTGATTCAACCCACCTTGATCTTGTGAATAAATTGCCCCAAAGGTAGAAATTTGAGGGGCAGACATATCCAGTCCAGTGTACCTTGAGCTTTTGAGAAAATCTTCCCCAAATTAGACTGACTGTACCTGCCACACATGCTTGAGAAGTCTGGACAACATGTTAAGTGGCAAAAGGGTTTGGGGGAGTATCAGAGGGAGCCCAGAAAACCTGGGATGGGCCTACACATTGCATGCTCTGGGATTCATCGGCCCTCATGGCCAATGCGCTCCTATGTGCAGAGTGGGAGGCCAGGGTGCACATGGAACAGCAAAGCCTGCTTTCTGAACATAAGCTGTGGACCTTTGCCTTTGGGGGGAAGACAAAATTTATTGCCACTAGGCATTTGGGGTCCCAGCTTTTGCAAAAGACATGTATTGCTTTCTCATATTAAAAAAAAAAAAATGGAAGAACACCAGGTGTGGTGGAGCACGCTTGTAATCCCTGTGCTTGGGAGGCTGAGACAGGAGGATTGCACTTGTTCGAGGCCAGCCTTGCTGGCTTAAGAGACCCTGTTTCTAAATAAAAATATATATGTATAAAAAAAAAAGATAAGTCTCCGGGAGTATAGCTTGGAGATAGAGGGGTTTCCAGGAACCTCAGTACCACCAAATAATAATAATAATAATAATAATAATAATAATAATAATAATAGAAAAAAGGAAACATCTGTAGATGACGAGCTCATAGTGACAGAGACCAGAGCCCGATGCACAGCAAGGCCGGTTCTGGGGACTCCGAAGCCAGAATAGGAGCCTACTGGGTGACTAGGCCAGCACCAGGGACAGGAAGGCTGGGATTGGAGGCTGCCGTGAGGAAAGGAAGGTGCTAAGGCCTCCATCTGAGGCCAGGATCAGAGCCCACAGAGGGCTGAGGCCGATGCCAGGGCCAGTGAGACCAAGATTGGTGCCTGCCTTGAGACAAGACAGGTACTGGGGCCTCCGAGTCCAGGAATGGAGCCTGCCAAGGGGTAAGGCTGGAGCTGGGGCCAGCATGGCTGGTATTGGAGCATGCCATGAGGCAAGGCCTTTTCTGGGGCCTCCGAGGCTGGGAGCAGAGCTTGCCGAGTGGTGCAGTCAGTGCCAGGGCCAGTGAGGCTGGGATCAGAGTCTGATGTGAGGCAAGGTATGCTGGGGCCTCCGAGGCCGGGATTGGAGCCTACCAAGGGGTTAGGCCGATGTCAGGGCCAGCGAGGCTGGTATCAGGGCCTCCCATGAGGCAAGGCCAGTGCTGGAGCCAGAAAGGCAGGGATCAGAGTCTGCCGGGTGGCCAGGCCGACCCCTGGGCTTTCAGGAGTGAGATCGAAACTTTCAATGAGACATACACAGAGAAATATCACAGAAAATAAAAAGTGAAATGCTTTCCCTAATAAGCAAAAACTAGAAAGAAATGGGTAATAGGAGTAGATCTAGTTGAAGAAAGGGACCTATGGAGGAGCAATTAAGGTGACCAATCAGAGGGGATGGGATGGGGGAAGATGGAATCTCTTTAAAATGCATGATGTACGTAAACAAATATATCAGAGTTAATCACCAAATCAAGCATGGGATCGAGGGAGGTGTAGGAAATTGGATGGGGATTGGATAAAGGCTAATTGGATGATGTGTGGTTCTATATCCTCACAAGTCTTGTATTCCATTGTGATGTTTGACTACAATGCACCAATAAAAATATTTATTAAAAAATTAGACATCAAACAATGAAAAATTAATAATTTATTTTCAGTGGTAAACAGTAAACATATGTATATTTTGCATTTTATATCTTATTGGAGTAAAGAATATTTAATATCCCATGAGAATCCACATCAAATTTTCTGAGGAACATAAGTTCACAATTGAAATTTAGGAAACAAATGAGGTAATCAGTTTCCATGTGCAATTTCAACAGAAACACAAAGATTGACAGAGACATACACACCTAATTATATTGAGTCACAACATGCACACAAAGAAAAAACGTAAAGAATATAACATAAGGAATAGAATTTAGTTTATGAAAGAAAACAGTATATAGAGGACTAAAATATCTTTGAAATGTTGAAATAGGTCAGCTCCAAACAGCTCTACCCAGTGATACTATTTTTAGTAATAATACTAAATATGATGTTTTCAAATAAGCACATATTCTAAATAAATTAGCAGTTATAGAGAACTATCCATTTCAGGAAGAAGATCATTTAAAAGAAAGGTCAGAGAGGCTGACCAGTATTACCAGTTTAAGTAAAAATAAATGATAATTTATGGCATTAAAAATGGCGACAGAGAAAAGCGGCGCTTATGAGCCCTGCTAACAACCAATCTCTATTACCACAAAATCAGAGCCTTTAATTGCCAGAAAACATCATCAGCAGAGAAACAAAAATGTAAATACAAGGGACAGAGAAAAAGAGGCCTGGAAAAATTTCCGGGAAGATGGCGACAAGGAGAAAAGCGGCACTTGTGAGCCCCACTAACAACCAATCTCTATTATCAGAAAATCAGCACCTTTCATTGCCAGAAAACACCATCAGCAGAGAAACAAAAAATATAAATACAAGAGACAGAGAAAAAGAGGGCTGGAAAACAAGACACCAGAAAGAAACCAGACTGCTGCGGACAGAGCCGCGGTGCGGAGCAGCGCAGGTGTCATCTTCCTTTGCAGCACCAGGCCCCAGAGAGGAGGGAGACTCAGAGATACACCTGCCTCACAACCGAAGACACAGCAGCAGTGCCATACTGGAGCGGCAGCAGTGAGCTCACTGGACGGCACCAGACCAACGTACTCAACAGCCCACCAGGCTCCAGAGAGGAGCTGTAGACAGTGAGCCAAGGTGAGCGGCTGCGGAAGAGCCAGGCTGAATTTGGCAGATATTTTGGCACAGGGAGTGTCTAAAGCTCCCAGGGGCCGGGCTCAGCATACCCTGCAGGGACTCAGAGCAGAGCTCAAAACCAGAGAAGAAATACACAAGCCTCATGGCCGAGGGCGTGGCAGTGGCGCCATATTGTCACCGGTGGCAACAGCAGTGAATTCACCGAGTCCACTATAGCTCCATCAGCGCACTCAACAACAGTGAGTCAAATTGCGGCCCCTAGAGGAGAAATCCCAGTACTGCACTCCCAGGGGGAGTGCCGGTGCCAGAGATATCACACCATAGTCACAACTCCCCGCAGGAGAATGCCCAACCTGGCACCCATTATGGTCTAAAGCAGCCTCTATTGACTTCCTGGGTCTGAGATTTTGAGATACAATGCAATAAAGGAGTAGTGGTGACTGAGATACCACAGACTCAAGATCCAGAGCACCTTAAGTGAAGTCGAAGTGACCCAGAGAAGAACCCAGAGAAGGCACAAACTTCTGAAATCATGGGAAAGAGGAATAACAATGGAGCGATAAATGCCCACAACCCCACAACATCAGAACCTGATAAAACAGAAATTCAGAGATTTCTAGAAGATCAAATCAGGAAAATAACTATAGAAATAATAGAGGTGTTTCTAAAAGAAAATTCAGAGAGAGCCAAAAAGAGATAAAAGATGCAATCAATGAAGTAAAGGCCTTAATTCAAAGTACAAATAACCAATTAGACCACATGGAGAATAGAATTTCGCTCCTAGATGATCACTCCAAAAATGAACGCATAGTTTCTAATTTAGAAAAAAAAAAATCCAACAGCAGGAATCTGACATTGAAGAAATATTTGCCGATTTTAAGAGAGCTAACCTAAGAATAATTGGAATAGAGAAAGAAAAAGAAGGTGAAACCAAAGGGATCAACAATCTCTTCAAGGAAGTAATAGCAGAAAATTTTCCAAAAATAGAGCAAGAGGTCGATACACAGGTCTGCTCCAGGAAACTTATAGAACTCCCTTTAGACAGGATCAGAGAAGAGGATCCCCACACCACATAATTGTCAAAATGACCAATGTGGAAGCCAAACAGAGAATCTTAAAGGCAACAAAAACATAGGGCCAAGTGACATTCAGAGGCAAACCAATTTAGAATCACTCCAGACTTCCCAAACCAAGTCATGAGAGCCAGAAAGGCTTGTAGTAACATATTCCAAACTCTGAAAGAAAACAAGTTCTAGCCAAAAATTTCCTACCCAGCAAAACTTTCTATCAAATTAGATGGGGAAATAAGAAGCTTCCATGACAAACAGAAACTGAAGGAATTTATGTCTTCAAAACCAGTGCTAGAGAAAATACTCAAAGAGCTTAACTACAAAGAAGAAATAGGTAGCACACACCATAACTAGAGAAACAAGATTTTCCATCCAAAAGACAACTAAGATTAGTTATCTTTAGAGATTCATTTTTATGTTAGTCTTTTACCTATTTCTAAATTTTATTGTTTGCTTTTATTGTTGCTAATTTTTAGGATTTCTAGTTGGAATATTAATATACCTTCAGATATGGCATTTGGAAATATTTTATCCCATTCTATCAGTAACTTTTAACTCTGTTTACATTGTCTTTGGATATACAATATATATATATATATATATATATATATATATTTTATTTTTTTTATTTTTTTTATTTTTTAGGGAGTTTGTTTACCCTTCTGTTGGCTGTGCCATTGAAACAATATCCAATAAATCACTGCCAATTTCAGTGTTGTGAGGTTTTATGACCCAGATTTTCTTCTAAAAGTGTATAGTCTTAAGATTTATATTTAGGTCTTTTATCTATTTTGAGTTAATATGTGTATATGGTGTTAGGTAAGGGTCAAATTTTATTCTTTTTCATGTAATTATTATTTTTCAACAATATTTAATTACAAGATTATCATTTCCTTCACCAAATGTTCATGAAAAACTTGTCAAAAATAACTTGACAATATATGGAAGAGTTTATCTCTAGGCTTTTATTTAACTCCAGTGGTTTATATATCTGCCTTTATAACAGTACTACACTGTTTCAATTAGTGTAGCTTTATAAGGTTTGAAATCAGAAAGTACACATCTTCTAGCTTTGTTCTTTTTTGAGACCATATTGGGTATCTAGAGTCCATATTCCATATTAGGATAGATCTTTTCTGAAAAATAAATAAATAAATGTATGATAGTTTCACCTAAAAAAAAAAAAGAAAAGAAAAAATATCCTCTGGTAAGAAAGAAGGCAAAAAGAAATATTGAAATGTTATCTTTAAGTCATCAAAAGCTTGGTATTAGACAAATGAAACTGTTATGTGAGATTATAATTTTTAATTTTGGATAAATTGCTACAATACTAGATGTCAACCATTAAGCCAAGCATGGGAAAGAGGGATGGGGAGGGAGTGGGGTGGAGATTGGGTAGGGGCTAACTGTGTCATATGTGCATGTATGTCTACAAAAGTTTTTTTTTTTTAATCCCATTATGATGTATGAATACAGTGCACCAATAAAAAAAATTAAAAATAAATAATAGAATATAGCATAACTTGAATGAGAATAATTAGATTTAGCACTGTAGAATTAACCTTACAGTGTTAAATTTAATAAGCAAACTATATCCACTGTAATATAAAATAATATAAATTAAAATTTATCTTGAAAGGGAAATGGCAAGAAAGTAGAGAAAATGAGAAAAAAAAAACCAGAATGCATGGAAACAATGTTAGATACTATCAGATATACTTTTAAGTAAATTCGTAAAATCTTTATGACAAATCCTCTACTTAAATAATCAGTCCAGAATCCCATCTTCTCTTGGTGGTATAATAGGTCTGTATCAGACTAACCATCCCACAGAGAAACAAATTTTGGGTAAACTCAAACAACAATTATAAACAAAATATTAAAATCATATCAGGCAATAAAGCCAACTGGAATTTAAGAGATCAAATTCTAGAAAAAAGGCAGTAACCTTTGGTGGTTATAATATTCACTGTAACCCTTCTTTTAGTAATTATAAAAAATTATTACATAGCAAAACCACTACTAAATTTTTAAAATTTTTGCATTATAATTATACATCACAGTGAGTTTCAGAGTTATAGAAACACAGGGCTTATTGTATGTTTCCCTCAGGGCTCCATTCTGCTCCCTCTCCTTTCCAATACCATATATATATATATATATGTGTGTGTGTGTGTGTGTGTGTGTGTGTGTGTGTGTGTGTATGGGTGTGTGTGTGTGTGTGTGTGTGTGTGTGTGTGTGTGGTTGGTGCTGAGGATTAAATCCAGAGGCATTCTACCTCTGAGCTATACCCCTAGCCCTATTTAATATATTTATTTATTAATTTTATTTTTGAAACAGGATTTCTTTTGGTTGCTGAGAGTCTCTACTACCTACTGAGGCTGCCCTTGAACCTGTAATTTTCTTATCTCAGCATCCCAGGTATTGGTACTACAGGCATGTTGTACTATACCCAGCTCACCACAGAAGTCATTAACATGGATGATGAAAACTTCATATATGAGCAAACTATTGCAAAGGAAAATGTCTCCTCTGAATCTTGCTTGGAATATAATTACCTGGTACCTTTTGTGTTTAAATTTTTATATCCATTCCTGTTCTTCTACATTTATTGTGTCCTTTGATCTTAACATTATCAGCTACCAGGAAATTGCTGACCCCTCAACCTCCCTTAATGCAGCCAATGTTTTCTTCATGTTTTATACAGCCAGCCTGGTAGATGCCTGAACCATCCCTTAGGTTTATTTCCAGGTGCTAAATCTTCAATCTTGGGACAGTGTTCCAAATAATTTATTCTCACATTCAAGAAAAGTGAAAATTCTACTTCTTAATAGTCATAGATATTGGGGCAATTAAAAATTAAAAATTTAGGGTCACAAAGCCAGAGAATTCTATCCATACCATTCTTTCCAGTTCAAAGCTCTGGCTTTGACATTGTGTATCCTTTTGAGTTCAGGTTTAAACTTTCCTTGGAGTACAGCTTTCCTGATGAGTGTTCTCACACGCAGTTTTCTCTGGCCTCCTCCTGAAAGACATGACGAGCTGTTTATATGCTGCCAATGTGACAATCTGGAGTTCACAGTGGGCTTTCAACTGCCAGTTAATCTCTCTCAGATCTGTACTAGCTTTCCCTAGCTTGCTGAGCTAGTCTATCAGAGCAGATCCTCAGGCTCATCTGGAACTTGACTGAGGTAGTGTTTATTTTCCTGTTGCATGATTGTTAGTATCATTCACTACTCTTTTAGATGTAGTACTGAAAGCTTCTAATATTTTTCTGTCTCTTTGGAGCCAGATTATCTCAGTTCCTAGAGGTCACTTACTGGCCTTGCTATATAAGGTTTCCCACTATAGCCACTGGCTTCCTTAATAAGAGAGAGAATCTAGCAATTTGAGAACTATAATCTTATGAAACATACCACATTATAACATACAGACAACCAAGCATTAGTTTTACCATAATCTATTGTTTAGAAACAAATGACAGGTCCCATTTACTTTCTTTTTTCCTTTTATTTTTTGTGATACTGAAGATTGAACCCAGGGGGATTATACCTCTGAGTTATACCTCCATTCCCATTTTTTTTTTAATTTTGAAATAACATCTCATTAAGTTGATTAGGGCCTCACTAAGTTGCTGAGGCTGACTGGGAATCTAAGACTCTCTTGTATTAGCCTCCCAAATGCTATGTATGTACCACTGTGCTCAGATCTCATTTATTTTTAATGGAAAAAAATACCAAGAGTATGAGCAATAGGATGTGGAGTTAATGGTTGCTATCTTAAGAGTCTTGTTTACTATATTTATGTAGTAACTCTTTAATCTGTAATACTCAAATACTTGATACATTGCACTAATCAGTGCATTGATATAGCAAAATTTCCTAATCTAACACCTCCAAAAGTTTTAACAGTTTTAGTACTTAACTCATCTCAGATATTTTATATGTATGCTTCATCAACACCAGCAAGAGGGCCTTTGCTGCCAACTAGATAATGAGTGATTCTATTTTATACCCCGAGCTTATGGCACGTGTTCTTGCACAACTTCTAGTACAAATCTGTATTTTTTTTTCCTTTAAGACTGTTTCAACTCCTCTTGTCTTTTTCTTTTCCATGCAAGTTTGCATTCAACTTGGAGTTTGTGCAGAGTGATGGTAGTGTCTCAGTATCTCTCTCTTCTTTCTTTCTGTAATATAACCACCACTGGAATTGTAGCTGGACATATGCCTGGCAGTTGCGAACTGTATTTCTAGTGTTATTATTGAATTGTAAATGTAAGCTACAGTAATGTGGATGGGGATAATATATGTCACCAAAATGTGCTCTCCTTTACACTCTACATTACCCATGAAATTGTAAAGATTGAAATAATTTGGAAACCTAGTGCTGAAAATTATAGAGCCACACAGTAAGATCTAAGCCAAAATCTTAGGCATATGCAAGAATAACTATCCTATTGAAGCCATGGTATTCAGTTTCTTTACCTACAATGCCATTTGGCCAAATCTTTGTTATTTTTTTGTTATTCTTTTTTTGGTTTTTTTGCAGGTCTTGGGATGAAACCCAGGGGCATTCAACTTCTGAGCTACACCCCCTGCCCTGTTTTTTATTCTTTATTTTGAAATAGGGCTTCACTAAGTTATGGAGGGCCTCACTAAGTAGCTGACGCTGGATTTGAACCTGTATGATCCTACTGTTTCAGCCTCCCAAGTGCCACCATGCCCGGCAACAGCTACTTTTTATTTTACATACCTATGTTAAAATAAATAAAAAGGATAAATATATATATATATATATATATATATATATATATATAATAAAACTAATTCATAGAAATTTTAGTGAAAAAATAGTGTCATGAGTTGCACTACAGTTTTATTATACATCTATCGAAACTCCTATACACAAAATACTTTATAAGTTTTGTATTCTCAAGTAAAGCTGCATAAACTTGCTTATAATAAATACCTATATGTTTGCATACCATAGAAGGTCTGAGGAATTCAGTAACTGATCAAATGAAAAGAAATAAATACTACAGGGCACTAGCACAAGCAGCTTTATTGTGTAAGACCTGACAGATCTGCTTTCAGGAGAAATCAGTCTGTCCAGTGTTAGCCTCTCAGAGAGGAGGCGAGCCAGGGAACATGAGGGAGCAGGAACTGGAAGGGAGACAAGTCTGCAGCAGGATGGGCGTTTCTGAATCAGAGAGCTCTGAGGACAGCTGTGGCTTGGAGAGTTTATGACTACAGTGGCTAGAAGTATCTACCTAACAGATTTAGGGTATGGTTTAATGGCTTATGCAAAGCTGGGGAGTTCTAAAGGCAAAAATTATTGCTCATTTCATCTATTTACAAAAATATGGGTGTGTAAAAAAATTGAGTTTGATGCAGTGGGCTTTGAGCTAATAGGTCTCAGGCTCCAGTGTAGAAGTAAATAACAGAGCCCAATACAAAAGGAATTGTTTTCTTAATTACTATAAATTGTAAATCATATTAGTTTTACAAAATAATACAAAATAATAGGTTTCACTGTGACATTTCAATACATAAATATATCATGCTATTTTATGTCTGACCTCCCTACTCTTTTGCTTCATTCTCTCTCCTCCCCTCTTATCCTTTCCTTTCTTTAATAATTCCTCTCACAGAAGAAATATTTTTGGATTGATTATAAAATATATGCATATTTCTTTCTGTATTTCTATATCTATCTACCTGACTTATTATGTAGTTTGGCTTTAGAGATTCTAAGCAGTATTTTGTTATATCCACAAGAATCATAATAAAAATAATGCAACTGTTGTTTTCCATAATGAAATATTTGTCCCTGATAGACTTTAGTTCTTAATACTTTACACTGCTAAAAAGAATGTAATTTCCTTAAACTTTTCTGACAATTAATGTTTTATTTTGCCCACTGTTGCATATATTCTAGAACATTTTCTGATACATGGTAAGCTTCCAGTAAATATTTGTTGATTGAGGGGGTGATTATTGCTGTATGAATTATATAGAAAATAAATCTAAAATATTGTTAAATATTAATAGAGACTATATAGGATTGATGTTGTTTTATGCCAATATTTTTTATTATTGGATTTATAAAATCTATTTATTTAAACATATCAGTTATTTAATTAGGATCTTTGTATACAATTTAGAACACAAATTTCTGAGGATACATTTCATTTGTTAGAGCAAAAATGAGTTGCATGTAGCCTTAGAGCTGAGGAATAGCTTCGATTTTGGGTAAAATTTATGAGTTTACAGCTTTATGTTCAACCTTGCACAGCTCTGTAATATTATATTTCTCTTTCTCTGTGTTGAAGATTCTTCCTTCCTGGTTCCTGGGCTTTTGCAGATGCTTCTTTCTAAAGTGAGCATCAGTGAGGTGTGTTTGGATTTTCACATTGCTGATAATAATTTTTGTGGTGATGGAGATGACATATTTATGATGTGTTCTATGCAGAGGAATTCGATTGAGGCAAAAAGATCAAATCACAAGAAATAAACCACTGCTTAGTTGCTTTAGGAAAACCACTATTTTGCTTCTGTGGAGTCCAGTGAGGATGATCAAGATGGATCCAGCAGTGATGGTAGCTTGCAGTTTTCTCAAATGATGACTAAAAGATTTTTGTTTTGTTTTGTTCTATGTTTTCTTGTGGCTTAACAGCTTTAGTAGCAAATCTTTAGTAGAATTGTATCTAGGCATTTTGTGAAGCTTAGCTACCCAGGTGCCACCATTCTTATCACAACCAACCTGTAGTGTGAAAATATTGAGACACTTCTTTTTTTCTCAACCTTGAATTTAGCAGCAGAGTACTTGTACATGGCTTTTCTAGAATACTTAGCAGGTTGAGAATCACCTGCCAGTTCATCTAACCAACACGGAGTTCTGGCTGCATGCAGCGGTGTCTCTGTTTCTTGGGCTTCTTAGCCTACGGACCCTTTATAATCTTGTTCAGTAGCATCAGACTTCTTGGATCCAGGTTTCTTATCTTTAGTGTCTAGCTTCTCAGCTTTTTCATCCACCATCTTGCAATATTTTAAATAGCATTTTTATGGATTAGTACAACTTCAATGATTACATAAAAATTATAATATAATGGGGGAAAGAACTAGATAGTAAATATTTTGAGCACTTCAATCTTCCAGATTCTGTTGTAGTTACTTAGCTCTGATATAATTACATAAAATACCCATGAGTGATATATAATTGAAGAGGTGTGGCTGATTCTTTCATATTTTAGTTTAAAAGCTATTTTAAGACCAGAAGTATTGTTGGTAAAACTTATGACTTGCTGTTAGATTAGCTTATGTTAATCAGCATCTGTTTCTGATATATATTAGCTTATTTTGCCTTTCAGTGATCAAATTTCAGCCATTAAGAAACAAACCAAATTTAAAAAGCTTGATATTTAGAAAAAATTCTAATATAACTTATGTGGTTCTATAAACACATGGATATCTCTACTCACTCTGAAGCAAGTTGAGGCAGTTTTATCTGTAGATTATGTGAAGTTAATAAAAAATGAGGTCAGTTCTCTACCAGATCTCGATTTCTTCTTTGCCGAATCTTGTTTTCTTTTTTATTTTTTCCCCTTTATTTGCTGCTGCATTGTATTCATACTCCTCAATGGGATACCTGATGGTAGAAATATAGAGGCATAAATGAGTATATCACTCATTTAGCTCTTCCCTAATTCCCAATCCATTCCCTAATTCTGTTTTTACCCTCTCTTCTATAGCTGTTGATCTCAAGGACCCTCCTTAATACTAAATAATAAAATTTGTCTTATAGTTTGCTTCCTAGGGAACAAAAAGAAAAACACTCATAAATTGACTCATATTAGATTAAACTCTAAAATAGCAATAACTATTTCTGTTTTTATTTGACAGTATGTAATCAGCCCCAACACAGTAGGTAATATCCGGTAAGCATTTGTCTATATAGATGAAACATCATGTAACTATTAAAAGAGATGTAGAATATATACTAGCATAATGTGTTAGTGATTTAAGCAGGAAATAAAAGAATATAAAATGGATAATGTAAACTAATGAATATAAAGCATGTATACACATACAGATCAAATAAGACTGTTAACATAATTTTAAATTCTGGATTAATAATTTTCTTCTTTCTTTTTGATCATCTATGTTAAAATTTTTTTCTATCACGGTATCTACAATTAAACAATATCTATAAGTAAGTAATCAAATAAATAGTATCTGAGCATCTTTCTATGCAGTAATTTAGACATTAGGTATACATAGAAGAGCAAAGGTAATGAAAATTTAGAGACAAGTGAAGAGGTCATCACTCTCATGTCCCTCTGTTCACTGGTCTGGAATGGATAAATGAGCAAAATTGGAACCACATCAATTTATTTCTCCACTTGGCTTTCCCATGTGACTATGTTGCACTTTCTAACATAGTGTGAAGCTCAAGGTATGAAAATTCTTTACATGGTGGTGATTGCTTTTGTCATGGTGCATGTTCAAATCGATTTAGATAGAAGTCTAGATTTTTATGATCTAACCTCAGCAGCATTAAATCTGATCTATTTAAATCATCAAAATATGCATAAATTAAGAGAGGGCATGAATAAATTCTATCTTTCAGTTTGGAATAGAATCAACATAAGAGGATGGAAAAAATTGATGACTCTCTCTTAAAGATGAAATAACACATAATTTTTCTATTGATACCTTAAGTATGTATCTGGTTTTTGCTTTTCCATCCAGTCTTAAGGCCTTTTTATTTTGATAGCTGAAATCAACTAAGTCAGATTGGTTTTAACTTAGTTCTGTCATAACATGTTAGGATACATTTTCTCCTCAGGTTTTCTTTAAAATATTTTAAATATAGATTACTATCTCTTTTAAAAGGATTTAAAGGTCAATATTCATTTCTTTTATAATTTGGAAGGTTTATAATCTTTTACTTAATACAGTATTTGCCTTTAAAATAATTTATAAATTTTTAATGTCAAAATTAAGTAAATTTAATTTTGTTTCAGCAACTTTAGTAACTAATGACTGTACTGGTAGGAAACTAAGGGCTAATTTTCTGTCACCCTCTTCCTATTCCTTGATTTGTGTTGATTACTTTGATTTTTTTTTAGTTTCTATTTAAAAACTGCTTTTAATTATTTATTTATGTTCACTTTTGATTATAAGAGCTTAAGAGTTCAACTGTTACAAATAAAATTACTGGCAGTTTTTAACCTTTTTTCCTTGCTTAAAAAGATTCAAAGTTTACTTTTAGGTGAAATTCTACTTTAACTGTTGCTGAAGCTCAAAGGAATTATACTTCTTGACTTCAGGAATTTTAGCAAGAAATCTAATTATTATTTGACCCTTAATAACAGCTGACAGCATATGCCAACCATATTTTCCTTCTCTAAAAATTCCACTAGTATGAATATATTACTTCCTTTTCTTGTAGCATTGAGAATTCTTCCTAAAATAGATTATACCCAATAAGTTTGCATAATTTGTCATAATATAATAAGTAATATTCCCCCTAATATCTTAATATTAAACCTTTAATTATGGTAATTTTTATATAATTTATTTTTATAATATTTAACAGTTGGATAGATGGGCATGAAAAATTTGAACCATTAGGTTCTCCCAATGGCTTCAGAAAGGCAGAATTTATCTGTACTTTTTTTGCTCAAGGACATGTCTTAGATTACCTAGAGGTCATGAAAGGCTTCTCTTGAAGTAGAAATCTTACCAGAGAAATCTTGTCATTTTGAATATCTAACTCTGCTTATTACCTTTTAACATAAAAATATGAACAGTTCTTGGTATAACCTAAACAGTGAATTGAATCTTTTTGTCAGAAAGAACAGGTTGCTCCCCAAAAGAATTGCAAGACCAAATTGAACAGGGTGACCCTTTTAATGAAGAGTCCTTTAAGTCTCTCTATTTAAATCATTTGTTGCTTAACAAAAGGAGTTTGAACACAATAATTATGGGAATGAAAATCAGGGATGCACAGCTGTAATAAAAATATGGACTCCAATGGACTTTGAACACAATAATTGTGGGGATGAAAATCAGGGATTCACAACAACAATGAAAATATGGACTTCCTCTTACCAAAGCTAATCTAGTTATGACACTATTGAACATATAAAGAATCAGTATAGAAACCAAAATAATTGTTCATAGTTTTCTGTTATTGTAGAGCCAAAACATAAACTTGTGTATTAATCATGAAGAAATTTATATAAATTTTAAATGTAGTTTGTTGTTTATATTCAGTAATACTAATGCAACTACTTATAGAATACCTGATTTGGTGATAATGACATCCTGCATGAGATCTCCTCATAAAAATTATCAAAGATGGATATAGGTGAGTTGTGATAAATCCAAAATTATTAGAAATATTGATACAACAATATTATACACCATCCAATAGCTGTATGTCACATGGAACATTGACATGACTTCTTTAGGGCCTATTTATAGAAGTTATTTGGGAAAAAAAATATATATAGCACTATCTTCTAAATATAGGATATTGTTGAACTGATGGCCCTTTACTTATATGAATTCATGAATGAATAGACAATTTAGAAAACTGTGTTTTGAAAAGTAACAAATTCAGTGTTAATGAAGGTGAGTGTTAACTCAGTAGCTAGGAATATAGACATTGAGGCTGAGGAAAACCTGAGTTGTATCGAAAGAAAATGATGATTAAGTGAGTAAAGCAACCTTTTTCTCTGACCCGTCAATTTCAAGAATTTTGTCAAGATTTTGGTAAGCATGTGCCCAGACCTAAGAGAATGGATTCAGTGCAGAACATGAGCAAATCTGGGTTTCCCACTGCAGTCAACAATTTGATATTCTGACCTTTCATCCCAAAGACTCCCCAAGATATTCCCCAGCAAAATCAGTTCATTACCTGTTATTCCTATAAACTTGTTTAACCATATTAGCTGCAAGGTGGTAGGATTTGGGTCAGTACCCTGGAAGTTAATATCCTCTGGATTCATGCTCAACCAGTGCATAGAAGGACTGGTTAAAAAAGAATTCTTAGATTTTGTGGTCTTTCAACACAATTCTGAAGAATGTTCCTTGTGATTTTATGGCAGGTCCTAAAAAGGATTCAATCTCAGGAGCTACTAGCAGTAATATGTAGATTAATACAAATTTATTTTTTTCTTCTTCCCATGTCTCATTTTATTCTCTTCCGCAGTTTTTCTTAGCTCTAATCCCAAATAAAGGACCTAAACCTAGTCTTTGTGTTCATGTCTGGTAACTTTCTGAGTGTACACATACTTGCACATATATACATATGTATATATATACATTTTTGTTTGATCTTTTATTTGGAGTGTAACTTTAGGAAGAATGTGTCACACACACATATACACACACAGATACACATTCATAGCTACTTATATACATATTTATAAATGTACATTGAGTAAAATAACTTCTAATGATCATATTTATCATGACTTACAATATTTTTATCTCCATCTTAAATATAAATCTTCTTTTAGCTGGGTGTGATGGCGCATGCTTGTAATCCCCACACTTGGGAGGCAGAGACAGGAGGATTGTGCAGAAAAAAAAAAGAAAAAATATATATATATGGGTCTGGGAGTGTAGCCCAGAATTAGAAGGGTTTCCAGAAATCCCAGTACCATAAAAAAAATCTACTTTTATACCTAATGCCATCAAATGTTTTAAGTTAGAAAAGTACTATGCAAGTGAAAGTATGGCTTTAACTAAGCTATTTCAGCTTTTTGTCTGTCTGAAATGTGTATGTAGCAACTGCAGATTTACTGTCACAACATTAGCCATGGAAACACAATATCTCCAATAGAAAAGCATATATTTTCTTGTAAAGACTTCAGCCTTCCAAATTAACAAGGAGCAAGATATAATTAGACAATGGAAAGGCAAACTAATTTTTATTGGTATCTAGTTTAGGCTCATTATCAGAAGAAAATTAATATTGAAAAGGGTGCCTTAGGCCTTAACTTTGCAAAAAACAAGTTAGACTGTACCATATTGATATTACATTTCCAATGTGTGTGTGTGTGTGTGTGTGTGTGTGTGTGTGTGTGTGTTTGATTAAATTGCCTTACTCAACAAGCTTCAGCCTACTTTGAATATTGCACATCCATTTTCTCTGAGAATACTGTTAGCTACTCAAAGCATTATACATTATACCATGACTCATATTATCTTGTATATTTTGAATTACTTTAAAAGTGTTTCTAAATTAAAATAAACCTTAGAAAATATTATATCACTGCATAACTAATAACAGTTTTAATGTAACTGAATTATATAAAGAAGAAAAATAAGGGAGGTTCTGTTTCTGTTTTTATTCTTATTTTATATCTCTACATATAAATATTAATAAATAAGATTAATTTTAATATCTTAAGCATATATTAATAAGTATAAATACAATTGTGTTGACATTTTATTTTTTAACTTTAAAATTTTTTTTTTATTTTTCTTAATTCTTTTTTGGTGTATTGTAGTCATGCAACTTAATGGGTGTGGGAAGTCATTAAGGACTTCCCCTTATCTTTACTAAAAGTATACTTCTGACTGTCCTTGCATCCAGAGTCAACAAGGTTTAGGGTCATGGAGGTTTCAAAGTAATTAAGACTCTCTCAGAACTAATGATGCTATTGTTCTGTCTGAGTTAAGATTAGGTTTGTGTTGTTTGTGTTGCACCAGGGTATTGTTTGACCTGCCCGGACTTTGGACATTTTCTTGTCGGGGTAACCTGAAGCAAAAACTATAAATACCACAAGAGAATAAACCCCATGATTGGCTAGTAGATATATCAACCCGGGAGTGGACTGGAGATCCTTCCATGTTAGAAATAAATACTATTTGAATATAATTCTTAGAGTTATATTATTTCATCCTCACTCCTCTCTTCGGAACCTGTACTTTTGCCAGCTGGCTCCAGAAAATGGGATAAAAAATGGAGGAGGCATACATACACGCATCACCCAATCAGCCTTACCCAATTCACACCTCATTCTCTCCCCTCTCTCATTCTCATTTTTAATTTAGTGATTGTCTATGATACATTCACTAGTGTACATCATGAACATAGAGAATTTTCCTCTTCTTCTCTCCCATCCCCTCAATTAGGTCACCTTATTTGCTCATTTATAGTATCTTCTTTGTGTAGATTTTCTCCTATGACCCATTTCCCCCCTAGATTTGCATATTAGAGAGAGCATCTGATTTCTTATTTTTTGTGACTAATCAAACTTAGCATAATGTCCTTAAGTTCCATCCAATTGTATTTTTCTTTATGGCTGAATAAAATCCCATTGTGTACATATCTCATAGTTGATGGCCATCCCAGCTGGTTCTATAGTTTGACAATTGTGAATTGTGCAACTATGAAAATAGATATGTATGCATTAGTTTGGTAGTTTGATTTCCTTTCTTTGGATTCTCCATATTATTTTCCAAAGTGTTTTCACTAATTTGCAATCCCTCCAACAATGTAGTAGAGTTCCCGCTTCTCCACATCCTCGCTAGCATTTGTTGCTGTTTGTATTTTGAATGATTGCCATTCTGTTTGGAGTTACATGAAATCTCAGAGTAGTTTGTTTGTGCTTTTGACTATTAAGTTTCTGTTGGAATAGTAAGACTTGAAAGGAAGCTGCCTAACTTTGTTAGTGATCAATTTCAACTTGACAAACTATAATAAGAAAAAATGTTTCAAAGTCAGAGAGTGTCACAAGCTAATGCAATAGTTCTTCAGTATCTACAGGGTCTTTGCTTAACAATGTGCCACAGCATTCAAACCCCTTATATAAAATGACAATAACAACACATATCCTCCTACATCAAATAATATCTAGAGTACTCCTAATACCAAATACAATGTAAATACTATGTCAATACTTATTATACCATATTGCTTAGGGAATGATGACAAGAAAATATGCCCTGGACATCTTCAGACAGATAAAATTTTAAAAATATTGTTTTTATATATGGTTATTGGATACATGCATGTAGAAACCACAGATATAGAAGGTCAACTGGGCTTTACAGGAGGCCCTGCATATTTTAATATGTTCACCCTTTGGGTGCTAGAAAAGTAAACACTTCTATGCTCTCTAGAAATTCTAACAAATTTTTAGCCTATATTTTTTCCTTTTTTCTCTTTGGCTTTGAGTAATTTTGTTTTAACTATACATAGAGTAGCATTCTGCTAAGAACTTGACATCACTATAGCATTCTGCCTTGCAAATTCTATCCACGTATGCCTTCTTGAATTCAATAATTTTCTCCTCAACCTAGCATTCCTTTAAGCTCTGATTTAGAGTATACTGTGAATTGCCTTTCAGTAGGGTACTGGGACAATTGTGGGCCTTGCTTGGCTTGTTTTCCTTCTTGAAGAGATTATATTCTTTTCTGCTTGATAAATAATATCTAACAATTAATGTTTTCAGTATATTAGCACATATGATCACTTTTCACCCTTTTTTTCTCAAATTTCTCTCACTTAAAAGATAAACAAAAACAAAAACAAAAAAAAAGAGTGAGGGCTTAAATACTGTCCTGGTAAATCAAGAAGTAGAAATTTCTATTTACTAGTTGAGGTCAACTAGAAGGGTTATTGATGAAAAGTACTTTTATCATAAATTTTATTCTCCACAAATCAGACATACATAACTATATGGCATTTCCATCATTTTCAATGTTTGAATATAATATTTTAAGAAAAGCACTTGAAAGTATTGATTACTACAAGTTACTTGCTCTCTGTACGCTACCTATCAAGATATAATAATAAATATTTTCTTTTTTATGATACAGTGCAAAGTTCAAGAAAGAAAATAAAACTCCATCTTCTGGTGGGGGGAACACTATGTACTTTCTTTTTATAGTATTATATTTATTCTTATAATAATCGATTTGGAAATAGATTATTTAACATATAACTAAATCTGTTTGATCAATATTTTCTTTGGGAATATAAATGTTCTTTGAAATATAAGAATAGACTGTAATTTTTAAGTGTTTTTTTTTAACAAAACTGTGAAAACTGTGTTATAGGCTATAGTTTAGGCCAGTCTCCTCAATGACATATAAAAATAAAAATTCACTAAAGACAGAATATTGCCCATCCAAGCAAAAGCGTCTTGTTAATAGATGACTATTAATAAAACTCTACATAAATATAAAATAGAGAAATATGCTGAATGAAGTGATAAAATTGAATACATATTTCTGATAAAGAATCAGACTAGACTAGAAATAGAAGAATGCTTTGTTAATAGAATATCTTAAATCAGCAACTGTGTGCTCCTCAACAATGACACTGTGAGGCACTTCAATTAAAATCGCAAATATGACAGAATATACTCCCTAGTTCTTTTATTTGTAAAATCAAAGATACAGTTTAGTAAAATAGATAAAAATATTACTATTGTAGATTATTTGAATATCTACCCAGAAAATTACAGAGAGTAAGCAAAACATTATGAAAACTCATAATAAAGAAAAAGTTATTTGATACAGATGTGCCCAAAGTTTTCCATAATATTATGGCTACAAGTTACAAAACTTAACTAAAAATATTTATTAAAATGTCACTGAGGAAAACCAGAATTCGTGGTAAACACGTGTAATCTTGGTACTTGGGAGGCTACAAAGGAAGGATTGTAGGCTCAAGACCAGCAAGCAGTAACTTTAAAAAAAAAAAAGGCTGGGGGTATAGCTTAATGATAGAATATTCCTTAGTTCAATCTCCAGACACACACACACACACACACACACACACACACACACACACATACACACACACACACACGAAAAAAACTTGCCTTATATGTTCTTTTTTCACTTTTTCAGTGAATTCATTTAAAAATGTATCCAGGATTGGAATAAAATCATAAGTTACATGAAGAGCATGGATCAAAATTTAGGCATATTGCTAGTGAACAAAGAACTCTATTATAAAAAAAAAACAAACACAGATAATACTATTTTAATTATCTATTTCACAAATGCATGGGCTGAGCTAACCAGAAAAATAGGTATTTTATTAAAGTATATATGATCCAAACATATATGAAATGTAGTGTAGCTCCTTCATATTTTTTAATTTTTTTTATTTTTTAATACTGGGGATTGAACTAAGTATTGCTCTACCAGTGAGCTGTATGTCTAGACTTTTTTTTTATTTTTTTATTTTGAAACAAGGTCTTGTTAATTTGTCCAAGCTGGCCTGGAACTTGTGATCTATTTACTTTAACCTCCCAAATAACTGGGATTATAGGGTGTGTGCCCCCATGCCTAACTAAAATTTATTTTTAGTTGACATATAAAATTATGCATACTTATGGGGTACCATGTGAAATTTTATATGCCTTTATTGGTGCATTATAGTCTCACATTATAATGTAAATCATGTTGACAGTGACACACATGCACACAGCACTTGGTTTCTCCCCCAGGTCCCCATTTTCCACCTTCCCAGTACAGAGTGCTGAGATTGTTGCTAGTATATTCACATATGTACACATAGTTGATGTAGTATTTCCATTACTGAATTTCAGTCTTTTTTTCTTCCTTTCTCTTAGTCCACCTCCCTGGCTCAAATGAAGTTTCTATTCCATTTTCTTTTTTTTTTTTTAATTTTATTTTATTGGTGCACTGTATTCATACATCATAGTGGGATACAAACTTTTGTAGACATACATGCACACATCGCCCAGTCAGCCCCCACCCGATCCCCACCCCATTCTCTCCCCATCCCTCCTTCCCATGCTTGGCTTAGTGGTTGACATCTAGTATTATAGCAATTTATTCAAAATTAAAAATGATAATCTCACATAATAGTTTCATTTGTCTGATACCAAGCGTTTGATGATTTAAAGATAGCATTTCAATATTTCTTTTTGCTTTCTTTCTTACTAGAGCATATTTTTTTCTGTTTTTTTAGGTGAAACTATCATATATTTATATATTTATTTTTCAGAAAAAAATCTATCCTAATATGGAATATGAATTCTAGATACCCAAAACGATCTTGAAAAAGAACAAAGCTAGCAGATATATATTTTCTGATTTCAAACCATATAAAGCTACAATAATTGAAACAGTGTAGTACTGTTCTAAAGGCAGATATATAGACCATTGGAGTTAAATACAAGCCTAGAGCTAAATTCTTCCCTATATTGTCAAGTTATTTTTGACAAGGTTTCCACGAACATTTGGTGGTGGAAATAATAATCTTTTAACTAAATATTGTTGAAAAATAATAATTACATGGAAAAGAATAAAATTGGACCTTTACCTAATCCCATATACAAGTATTAACTCAAAAGAGATAAAAGACCTAAATATAAATCTTAAGACTATAAACTTTTAGGAGAAAATCTGGGTCATAAAACCTCACAACATTGAAATTGGCAGTGATTTCTTGGATATGATTTCAATGGCACAGGCAACAGAAGAATATACAAACTCCCTAAAAAATAAAAGAAAATATTGTATATCCAAAGACAATGTAAACAGAGTTAAAAGTTACTAATAGAATTGGATAAAATATTTCCAAATGCTATATCTGAAGGTATATTAATATTCCAACTAGAAATCCTAAAAATTAACAACAATAAAGGCAAACAATACAACTTAGAGATAGGTAAAAGACTAACATAAATAATGAATCTCCACAGATAACCAATCTTAGTTGTCTGTTGGACGGAAAGTCTTGTTTCTCTGGTTCTGGTGAGTGTTACCTATTTCTTCTTTGTAGTTAATCTCTTTGAGTATTTTCTCTAGCGCTGGTTTTGAAGACATAAATTCCTTCAGTTTCTGTTTGTCATGGAAGCTTCTTATTTCTCCATCTAATTTGATAGAAAGTTTTGCTGGATAGGAAATTTTTGGCTGGAAGTTGTTTTCTTTCAGAGTTTGGAATATGTTACTCCAAGCCCTTCTGGCTCTCATGACTTGGTTAGCCTCATGGCCGAGGGCGTGGCAGCGGCGCCATATTGCCACCGGCGGCGGCAGCAGCAGTGAATTAACCTAGTCCAGTACAGCTACATCTGCGTACTCAAGAACAGTGAGTCAAATTGCGGGCCACAGAGGAGAAATCGCAGTATTGGGCCTCCTGGGACTTGACCCAGTGAGGGAGTGGTGGTGGCAGAGATATCACACCATAGGAGAACGTGCAACCTGGCACCCCCCATAGTTTAAAGCAGCCTCTATCGACTCCCTGGGTCGGAGACTCTGTGATACAACCCAGTAAAGGAGTAGTGGGGTCTGAGATAATACAGACTCGAGATCCAGAGCACCTTAAGTGAAGCCATAGTGACCCAAGGGAAGAACCCAGAGAAGGCACAAACCTCCGAAATCATGGGAAAGAGGAATAACACTGGAGTAATGAATGTGCACAACCCCACAACATCAGAACCTGATAAAACAGAAAATCAGAGATTTCTAGAAGATCAAATCAGGAAAATAACTGTAGAAATAATAGAGGTGCTTCGAAAAGAACTCAGAGAGAGCCAAAAAGAGATAAAGGATGCAATTAATGAAGTAAAGGCCTCAATTCAAAGCACAAACAACCGATTAGACCACATGGAGAACAGAATCTCGCTCTTAGAAGATGAGCAATCCAAAAATGAATGCATAGTTTCTAATCTAGAAAAAAATATCCAACAGCAGGAATCTGACATTGAAGAAATATGGGCCCATCTTAAGAGAGCTAACCTAAGAATAATTGGAATAGAGGAGGGAAAAGAAAGTGATACCAAAGGGATCAACAATCTCTTCAAGGAAGTAATAGCAGAAAATTTTCCAAATATAGAGCAAGAGTTTGATACACAGATCCAGGAAACTTATAGAACTCCCTTTAGACAGGATCGGAGAAGAGGATCCCCATGCCATATAATTGTCAAAATGACCAATGTGGAAGCCAAGCAGAGAATCTTAAAGGCAACAAAAACAAAGGGCCAACTGACATTCAGAGGCAAACCAATTAGAATCACTCTATTCCATTTTCTAGAGTCCCTCTGGTATCCAAATTACTCCTTATTTTGTGCATATTAAAGAAAACATATGACCTTTCGCCTTCTATGACTGGCTAATCTCATTTAACATAATATTGTCCAGGTTCTTCCATTTTCTTGCAAATGACATAATTTTGTTCTTTCTTATTACTGAGTAGAATTCTGTTGTTTTTATTTTTATAATTTTATAACCCATCCATCTATTGATGAACACTCAAGTTGGTTCTATAATTTGGCTGTTGTGAACTGTGCTTCTATGAACATGGGTATGTATACATTACCATAGTTTTCTGAAAAAACAATACATGTTGTCAAGAATGTGGGGAAATAGGAACTCATCTACATTGTTGGTGGAATTGAAAATTAGTGCTTTCACTCTGTGGATTAGTGTGAAGATTCCTAAGAAAATTGGGAACGGACCCACCATACGACCTGGATATACCACTCCTGGATATTTTTTCAAAGAGGCCAGAACCATGTGAACTTTTAATACATGTAGATATTGTATAATATTTAAAACAGACTAATCATATCTATTATTATAAACATATATCATTTCTTTATGGTATAAGCTGTCAAAATATGTTTAGATTTTTAAAAATATGCAGTTAATAATAATTCCCTATAGTCACCTCACTGTTCAATAAAAATCCAGAAGATATTTCTCCTCTTACCTATAACTTAGCTCCCATTAGCAACTTTTCCCCATCTCAATCTTCTCCCTACTTTCCTCAAACTCTGGGAGCCCCCAATCCAGTCTCAATATGTCTGAAATAAAGATTTTTATATCCTATATATGAGTGATACTATGGAGTCCTTATTTATCTATGTCTAGACTTCTTCACTTATTGTAATAAAATAAAAGCCAATTTATTAACTTTTCATAAGGTATCTATGCCAAACAGAAAAACAAACCAAATTATTGACAATTTTAATAATAAATAATACAATTTTAAATAGAAATTGTAAATTTACAATATTAAAACTACCTAAAAATAATAAGGAATACATTTGATAAAAAGTTAACTACTTATATAAAATCCTAATTTACATATTGAAGAACATTAGTAAAGGTATTTAAATAATGGATGTAACCTCACTCATTTGGATAGAAAAATATTTTAAATTAACAAATCTTCAAGGTAGATATATGTATGTTATTTCAATTGGAATATATACATATGTTTATACTGTTTCCAAATATATTAAGATACAAATAACTTAAAATGTATTTTGAATAAAACATACCTGAAAACTACAAGAGACTTAAAAATAAAATTCTAACATTGGATATTAAATATTGAATATTAAACAAATTAAATTTCAAAATCAGCTTTGGGTATATTCACAAATTTATTTTTTAACCAATGTATTTCATTTGTAAGAGAGAAATTGATTATTTAAAAATTAATTCATACTAGCAAGAGTTCTAGAGAAATATTTATCTATTATCTCACTTAACTGCAGTTATCAACTACATTTTGTGATAATGCAAGAAAATACATATTGGCTTCTGATTTATAATTTTATGACATATTTTCCTTATAATATAAACATCACTATTTTTTCTAGCAAAATTTCTGTTTTGACTGAAAATTCCACTAACAATATTTTCAAAATGTAATATGTGAATTGATTTTTTTTGAAAAGTCTAATAAATACTTCTTTCCTCCTCTATGAAAATCTGTTTTAGGGTAGATTTTTTTTATATACCTCAAACAAAGGTATAAACATTTTGACTTATAAAAAGAAATTAAGCTGGGAGTGGTGGTGCACGCTTGTAATCCCAGCATTCGGAAGGCTGAGATCAGAGGATCAGGGTTTGCAGACAGCCTCAGCTACTTAGTGAGGCCTTCTGCAACTCAGTGAGACCCAATTTCAAAATAAAGAATAAAAAATAGGGCAGAGGGCTGTAGCTCAGAGGTAGAATGTCCCTGGGTTCCATCCCCAGACCCACAAAGAAATTAAAAATTTAAAAATTAAAAAAAAGAAAAGAAATTAATGAGAACCTATGTTAAGAAAATCAGAAGTTTTTTATTGAGTCACATAGAAGTTTTTTAAAATGTAAAACATTGCCATTCTAATTATTATTTTACTCTATAACTACAATTATTTTATATATTTGTATTAACATATAATGGGCTTATTGTTATTTTAATCAAACTAAATACTTATAAATTTTTCTAATTTTTTATTTTTTATTCAGCTAGAATATGACTATACAATCTATGACATATAGAATCCACATAAACAGTATATCTTTGGGTCTTCATTAATTTCCAGACTGTACAGTGAGAAAAATGTCATAAAATAAAAATATACATTTATTAAGATTGTTGGGAAGATGTGCTTAGTGTAGAATCTTATACTTGGAAGATATTTACATTGTAACTTTTTATTTTGTTTTCATTTAGAGTAACAATTTTCACCACTATCCCTTTAATAATAATTGCTTGAGAATGGCATATTTAAAGATTCCTCAGTTTCATCAAGAGTAAGGTTTACAATTTTATTTACAATGTTACATAAAGTAAATATAAACTGCAAGAGGTTATGCCAATTATACTATTTATGTCTATTGGGAACTTAAATTAGTAATTTATTTTTTTTCGTGGTGCATTTTACTCATACTTCTTAATGGAGTACAAGATGGTAGAGGCATTCATGCACACATCATTCATTTAGCCTTCCCAATTTCACATCTCATTCCCTCTTCCGATCCCTCCTGCTCATGTTTGGCTTAGTGAATGACTTTTATATGTTTGTGAATGTACATCATGCACATTAGGGAATTTTCTACCTTATAATATTTATTAGTGTTAATCACTCCTTTCATGGCTTATTTTTCCTTTTCCTGATTCATTAACAAAGATATAAACAACAACAAATAATCCATAAGAATCATGTACTGCCTCTCCTTTGAAAGACTTGACAATTGGGAAATATAAATTCCACCTTCAGTATCAAGGGCAAGTGAATTGACCAGAGCTTGGCACTATTTACAGTAATATTCTTCTCTATAAAATGAGAATGGAGCTAATGGATCTCCACGGTGCTCTGAGAATATAAGGTTACTAAAGTACTGTGAAATGCTCAGATTTGAAGTGTCGCCCTGGAGCTATGTATTATTAAGAACTTGTAGAATTGCAAAAACATAAGTCAGTTTTAAGGAAGAATACCATCACAAATGTAATCTATGTCCTGAAAAGAGTCTTTAAATATGGGATTCTATTCAGTCCTAGAAATAGAGAAGTTCAATACTTATTACATTTTTGAGTTATTCAAAAGGATACTGTACATTTATTTACTCCTAAGAAACAGTGAGAGCTGGGTGTGGTGGCGCACGCTTGTAATCCCTGCGCTTGGGAGGCAGAGACAAGAGGATCGCGTAGGTTCGAAGCCAGCCGTGCTGGCTTAGGAGACCCTGTTTCCAAATAAAAATATAAAATAGGTCTGGGAGTATAGCCCGGAGGTTCAAGGGCTTCCAGAAACCCCAGTACCACCAAAAAAAAAAAAAGAAAGAAAGAAAGAAAGAAAGAAAGAAAGAAAGAAAGAAAGAAAGAAAGAAAGAAAGAAAACAGTGAGGAGTTGGATAATTAATTATTTAACGTTGGATTTATAGCACCTTTATATACAGAACCTAATTGTTTCCATACACTCATACACAAGTGGACCTGTTCTGGAACATTTCATCTAATCCAAGACCTAAATATAATTATTATAGGTTCTTTATTGTCTTGAAATATGATTGACTTTACCTTTATATTTAAGACAAGTGAATCAGATTGGGAGGTATTTTAAATAAATTAAGCCCTGCTTGGAAAGGGGAAGGACATGGTTAGAGGAAACTAAAGTTTAATATGGAAAATAACACATACTATCTAAAGAAAGCACACTAGCATATTGGTTTGTAGGCCTGGCAGTGAATTCCAGGACAGTGTGGAGTAGGAGAATCTCAGGGGGCAGGAATACACAATGAGCAAGATATAGTAGGAAACGCAGGAATTAAACTCTAGAAGAGACATTCCTTTTCTGACAGTGCTTAAAGTCGTCAACTCTATTGTAATTATCAGTGTAAAGTCAATAATAATGATTTTCATAATCTTTTTCTGTTGATCCTTTTCTGTTTTCAACACCATTCTGAGTGTTTTGTTAAGGATGAGTTATTTATAGCTCAGAACTAATTACAGGGATAAGACAACTGAGTCACAAGTGTTGTTTGAGGATAAGTGTGAGAATCATACAGTCTATATAGTCTCATTTTTTAGTTTTTGTGAGTTTGACACCAACACTGATACTTTTCCCACTATATAAAGTCCCCCCATAATCATAGGAATCAAATAAGAAGCATAAAACATAGCCTCAAACAAGACCCAGAAACTTGAGTTGGCTTCACTGAAATTTTAAGCTTACAATAAAGGCAGCTCTGAAATGTCTCAAATGATATTTTCAGAGGAGCCTGTGAATATGTGACCCTACATGGCAAAGGGACATTTTAGGTGCAATTATGACATATGAATCTTCATATGGAAAAATTTTGCTGGATCATCTGTATAGATCTAATGTAATAAAAAAGATTTTTATAAGTCAAAGAGAAAGACAGGAGTATCAGTCAGAGATGAAGATGTGATAGTAAAAACAAAGGTCAGGCCAGGCGCGGTGGCGCACGCTTGTAATCCCAGCATTTGGGAGGCTGAGACAGGAGAATCATGGCTCTCAGCCAGCCTCAGCTACTTAGGCCTTTTGCAACTCAGTGAGATTCTGTTTTAAAAATAAAGACTAGCCAGCAAGGCTTAAATTTTGTGAGCCAGCATGGTGGCGCACGCTTTGAATCCCCGCTCTTGGGAGGCGGAGACAGGAGGATCGCGCAGGTTGAAGCCAGGCTTGCTGGTTTAAGAGACCCTATTTCCAAATAAAAAGTATAGAATAGGTCTGGGAGTGTAGCCCGGAGGTAGAAGGGCTTCCAGGAACCCCAGTACCACACACACACACACAAAAAAAAAAAAAAAATAATAAAATGAAAGAAAGAAAGGAAGAAAGAAAGAAAGAAAGAAAGAGAAATAAAGAATAAAAAATAGAGCTGAGGGTGTAGCTTGGAGGTAGAATGCTCATGGGTTTCATTCCCAGGACCACACACAAAATAAATAAATAAATTAATAAATTAATTAATTAATTAATAAAACAAAGGTCAGAGTGACAGGATTACAGGCTTTGAGGAGGAAGGGGTTTATGATCAAAAGAGTATAAGCTGATTATAGAAGCTAGAAAAGGTAAATAATGGATTATACTCTAGAATTTCATCCTTAAGGAACACAAAACTGCTGAGATTTTGATTTTAGGACTGTAAGACCTAGTTCATATTTGACCAGCAGAACTATAAGATTATAAGTTTGGGTTGGGCTAAAACATCAAATTCATGGACTCTGTTTACAGAAACAATAGAAAGCCAAAGCATATTTTTAAATATCAAAATTAACATCTTGATAAAAGACTCTCCAGTTCATTGTTTGCTCACCACCCTTGGATTCTAGATAGTGGTTTCAGACCATCTGGCCTCCGGTTATAACTAATACCACTTAGTCTCTTCTATGGTCTCCAAAAAATACTAAATACTGAATTTTTCAAACATAATTTTGCCTGATATAATTATCTTAAAATCTAAGGATTAAACTGCCTTATAATTTGCACAGGTCTTGAGCCTCTGCTTATCTTGGGCCAAATTATTATGTGCTTTCAAATCTTTAAAATATAAAAATGAGTCAAGTGAGAAATTTGGAATAAAAATAATACAACTCTCATTCAAAACAACTCTACCTACTCTGTAGGAAATACCGTCCAGGCCAGATGCAAATATTCATCACCCCAATTTCTTTTTTTCTTTTTTTTTTTGGTGGTACTGGGGTTCCTGGAAGCCCTTCTACCTCCGGGCTACACTCCCAGACCTATTTTTGCATTTTTATTTGGAAACAGGGTCTCCTAAGCCAGCGCGCGGGGCTAGCTTCGAACCTGCGCGATC
The DNA here is from genome assembly GCF_963383645.1 of Muscardinus avellanarius. Taxonomy (NCBI): domain Eukaryota; kingdom Metazoa; phylum Chordata; class Mammalia; order Rodentia; family Gliridae; genus Muscardinus; species Muscardinus avellanarius. The sequence goes on from NC_137787.1 coordinate 157,865,398, forward strand.
CTCCTGTCTCTGCCTCCCAAGCGCGGGGATTACAAGCGTGCGCCACCACGCCCGGCGTTCATCACCCCAATTTCTTTCAGAAATAAATAAACCCTGAAAGGCTTTGAACCTGATAAGAAATTTGGGTACTATTGTTTTAAATTTTTATTTAATTTAGATTGTGGATATTATGCTTTTGATACTCAACTTTTATAACAAATGATCTTGTACTTCAATTGCTTTGATTTTTATATTTTAAATTTCAAATGAATTTAGTACTGTAACATATTTCCCTTAAATTTATGAAAGGTATTCATATTCAAATTGGGTTCATCTCTGTGTTGCTCACATGTAATTATTTTAGTACCTTTAGAGATTTTTTTGTAGACTTTTTTTTTCCTCAGTTTTATGGAAGGTTTTGCTTAAAAACCAAGGGAAACAGCTTGAGAGTGTTCTTACACAATGAATTTTGGATAGTAGCTGCCTAACTTGGAAGAAATGGTAAATGCTGTTCCAAATTGTATACTAAAACAGAGATAAACACTGATGGATTTGAAATTATATATTTCTGGAGGCTCCCGTCCTTCAAATGATAATTTTAGAGTTATTTTTTGTAAATTCAGAGGTTATAGACAAATTTAGATGTTTGTATGCTTTACTATGTTAATTTTTACTCTCAAAAATATTTTTTACATTTTTTTCTAAATTCATGTATACAGCTGAATATATATTAGCTGTCCTCATGTGTTAGAAAATATGGCAAGGAAAGTAGAGATAGAAATAATACCAGATTTTAGTATAGTTCAGTCTTGGCATAGAGTTAATTGAAATACATTTCTGCTTTTACAGAATGGACTGGAGATAAAGTATGGCTGGACCACCTACCAAAGTCCCCAGGAAGACCCTAAAGAGGCAATGTTTGGGAAATGGTCTCATGAAAAGTAGGAGAAAGCCAGCAACTTATCTGATTGATAAATCAGATAAACTACCTGGGTGTGAGTTCAGGGATTTCTTCCTTTGAGAGGAAGTCTTCTCAGTATTTTTCATCATGTGTCAAGTCTTATCTGGATCCTGTCCCACTTCAGGAAGAGTCACACAAGTATGGCTGCCTGGTATTTTCCCCATTCCACAAAGTTCCTCAGAGATGGAAACAAAACCTCCCAAGCTAGTCTCTTTTTCTTTTTATTGATCGTTTTCAACATCTTAATGGGGTACAAGATGGTACAGGCATAGCTGCACACATCACTCATTTAGCCCTTCCCCAATTCCAACCCATTTCCTTCCCCCTTCATCCTTCTCACATTTGGCTTAGGGATTGATATGTTTGTAAAATTACATCAAGTGCATTAGGGAATTTTTCTCTTTCCCTCTCTTATTCACATCAGTTAGGCTGCCTTATTTGCTCATTGATAGTTTCTCCTTCATTTAGAGTTCCTCCTATGACCCATTTTCTCCATAGCTTCTACATATTAGGAAGAGCATCCATTTTTTTTTTTTTTTTTACTTTTGTGACTGACTAATCTCATTTGGCCTAAAAAATCTTCAGTTCCATCCATTTCCCTGTAAATAACATAATTTTGTTCTTCTTTATGGCTGAGAAAAATTCCATTGTATACATATTCCATGGTTTTGTAATTCATTCATCTGGCTTATTTATTAACTTATTCAGATATAGAGAGCAAAGAAGAGTATACTTTTTTGTTGTTTTGTTTGTTTGTTTGTTTGTTTGTTTGGTGGTATTAGGGATGGAACCCTTCTACCTCCAGGCTATACTCCAAGACCTATTTTTTATATTTTTATTTTTGGAGACAGGGTCTCTTAAGCCAGCGAGGCTGGCTTCAAACCTGCACTATCCTCCTATCTCCACCTCCCAAGTGTGGGGATTACAAGCACGCACCACCATGCCCGGCTAAAGAAGAGTATATGTGCTGAACCCACTTTCAATACCAACATATTCTTTGAGGATTATAGTGCAAAACACATAAACACATAAAAAATTAAAGTAGGTCGTAAAGGGTAGAAAAAGTGAGGACATGCATACACACACACACACACACACACACACACACACACACAGAGTGATTCTTGATGTGAGTAGGTTTGTATAGTGATGTCATTTAGATGTATTACTCATTTAAGCCACTAAACTTCAGGAAGAGTTATACGGTTACTGATGACAATACTCAAGATAAAACAGGCACAGTAGCACAATGTCAATATTATAAGAAGGAGCCTATTGCCAAGGCCAGAAGCAAGACAAAACAAATGGCAACGTGCAATAAGGAACAGAAACAAACAAATAAACCTACCCTGTTGGGAAGGCACTGGAAAATAGGCTTACATTTTGCATTCATGGTAATTTCCTGGAAATATCATTCTCTCTGCTTAAGTACTGACGCCATAAGGTTCAATGACAGATCTGTAGCAGTAGAGCAGCTTTTCTTACATTGTTTCTTGATCCATGCTGACACATTTGCACACTATGACACCCTAATGTTAATGGAAAGTGCAGGGGGCAATATCTCAGTTAAATGGTTGATAGAAGATAAAACAGTCCACCTGTTAATGTAGAAAACTTCATGAACAAACATCTATAGCTCTCCAGAAGCAGATATTCCTGGAGAAAATACAGCAGGAAGCAGACAGTCAGTAGTCTGACTTCTATCTTTACTGAGTCTTTTAGTGTGTCTTTTCCACTTCTAGTGCATCTTTTCTGAAAGCAGACTGTTTCTATAATGATTCCAAACTTGGGCAGAGTTACATATGTTCAGGGATAGATGTGAGGTCAGATCTCTTTCAATCATGATATAAGGAGATTATGAAATAGCTATAACAGTAGACTGATAAAATATGTAACCTGAAATTTTAGTATAAAATTTATTGCAGCTCCTGAAAATACAGTTTTTTTTTTTTTTTTTTTTTTTTTTTTTTTTTTTTTTTTTTTTTTGTAAAAGGCCATGGACCTCCCACAGCTTTTTGTTCTGTGTATTTTTCACTTCTTTCCAGAAGCCAGCCTAGTATTTTATTGCTGGCCTAATTTAGCACCATGCTTATACACTGCAGATTTGGAAAATTATGATGACATGAATTTTAAAGCCTCTGAACATGATTATCTTCCTTACATTAGATAAGAACAAATTAAGGCTGAAGCTTCTCAGTATAATTGAAGCAAGAACAGACATTGGATCAAAGCTTTCTAAGATCATTGCTGCCTCTTCCACATCTCAACTATGAAATGACAGGCAATTTATGTGTGTTACTCCCCTCAGATACAAAATTTGAATAAAAATAGCCTTTCCTATCTCACAGAGTAGAGTATGACCTGATTTAATACCACAGAATTGTTTGGCAAATGGAAATAATATATACATTAAAGTTTATAAACCAATATTCTAGAAATATTTATGTTATCATATACAACTCTTCCTGATCTACAAAACAAATTTATTTACTTTGTATAAATCATCTTAATATTTTACATTTTTCTCTTTCATTGAAATTTTATTCTAATAAATATTTATTACTCGCCCCTCAAGAGGGTGTAAATTCAAGATGGCAGGAACACTGTTTATCTTATCTGTCAATTTTACTTATTGACTCAGAGGGTGCATGATATACATAACTGATCAGTGTTTGCTAAATGAATGGTTACAAAAGATGATTCATGTTTAAGATTATCTCTGGTACATTTGACAAGAATGATACTCAACAATTGGTCAATATTTGTTAAATTGAATTGAGTAATTTTTATTTTTGACTATCCAGTCAAAGGATCAGAAAACTACTAACTGCTGCCCTGTGAACCATATAATATGGTAGTTTTAATAATGAATGCAATAGAGCAATGCATAAAACTAGAAAAATTATAACATCAAAGTATGCTTACAGAGTTTTTTCTAGAACATGCTTGCTTTCTTCCTGTGTCACCACAAAATTTCTGAAGGATAGTACTGTTTTTCAAATTTGAACATCAGCCTTGGAGTCAGGTAGATTTGCTATGTCATGGTAATTCTGTATTTTCATACTTGGTATTTTGTACTTGGCAGACAAGTAGATCGTTTCCATATATATTAACCAAAAAAGTTAACCTGTATTTTCTTTAACATAACACCATATTTTATTATATGAGGAATATAGTTCTAAGAACTTATAAAAATATACATTCTTTCAACCAACATCATAAACAATACAAAGAATAATTGCATCTTCATAAAGTGTTACCTCGTGCCACCTACTTGTAGAAAAACAACTATAACCCCTGACACTGCTGATAAGCCACCATAATTATTCTTTTGAGAATTCCACATGAGTGGAATGCAACCTTTTGATTCTGGCTTTCTTCACTTACCATAATGCCTCTGTGACTTGTACAAGTTGTTGCATGTGTCAATATGTCATTCTTTCTTTGTTGCTGAGAAGTACTGCACTGAGTGGATTTGCTACTATATATTTATTCTCCATTTGAAGGAAATGAGTTGTTTCCAGCTTAACTGATTACAAACAAATAATTTCTGCTATGTACCATGTATTTTAACTGATAGAGTATAGTATCAGCAACGGCTTGAAACGTTGAATGTTTATGAAGTTCGAAGTCTATTGAGAAGGCAGTTATAATTTGAAAATAAAAAATGGAAATTCAGACATGTAGATTCTTATTTTTTCATGTCTAAGATTTTCCTTCAATGTATTTGAAAGTAGGCAACTAGAGGGTGAATTAAGATTATACAGTTACTCATTTTTCCTAACCCTTATCATGAGTATATGCTATGAGAACATACAATGCAGATTGTATTTTAGAATTGAGGTTTGTTTGTTTTCCTTTTTGTTTGTTTGTACCTTGGTTTTGGGTTTGAGGGAAACACATTAGAATTACAAACGTGGGGCCAAACAATATGTGTTTTGTTTAAACCCTTACAAGTGATTCTGATAAATAGTATATGTCTATATTGATTGCATTGAATGTTTTAAATAGAAACCCCAGGCAATGCCGACCAAGATGTCAATTTATTTATTATTTTTAATTTTAATTTTTTATTTATATTTTTATTTTATTGGCACACTCTAATTTCACATCATAATATGGATTATATTGACAATGTCATACTTTCACACAGTATTTGCTGCCCTCCCCCTACTTCCTCTCACCCTCTCACAATGAGTGTCCAGGTTGACCATGCTACATTCACACTTATACACATATTCCAATGTAGCTCCTCCATTATCAACCTCAGCCTTCTTCCTCTCCTACCTTTCTTTTTTAGCTTTGCTAAGGATTCCCCTCCATTATCTGGGTGCCTCTGGTATTCCTAATACTCCCTAGTTGGGGCATATTAAAGAAAATATATGTCCCTTCTCTTTCTGTGCCTGGCTGATCTCACTTAACATAATGTTCTCCAGGTCTTTCCATCCTCTTTCAAATGACATGATTTTCACTTTAAAGAAGTGAATATAAACTAGTGGGTACATTGTATTCTATCATCCCATCTTAATCAGAAAGTAAATTCTTAGTTAACTTTGGAATATTTTCTTCATTTTCAAGTATTAAAAATTGAATTCTTTTCCAGGTGTCATCATTTACATTATTCATCAAACTAGTAATTAGTAATTTATATTTCAGTCTTCTCTCCTATAAATAATTTTCCTTGCTCTTCTGATCTTCATAAATTGACCAAATATGCATTAGGTACACCAACCCATGGCTTTTGACAGCTCTACTATCAAAAGGTTCATTTTGTTAAATTCTAACTCATTTAAATAAAAGGGCATATGAATATTCTTAAGATTTGCCTATTTTCTACTGTCTGCTGATAAGAGTTATGATATTTAAATTTTGCATGTTTCACAAGAAATAAGTACAGATTTAGACTAACATCTGACCTATCAGGTAGGAGACCTTACAAAAAGTGATAATGGTTTACCTGATGTGCGATATTAATTCAAAAGAGAAATGAGGTAATACAACTTGAATCTTTTTTAAAGCAGTGTTTTTTCACCAAAATAGCCTTTTTAAAAAAGAAGCCAGCAAAAGAATTATAGGTATAAGATGTATATTTCTAAAATGTCCCATTACCACTGAACAATTTTTCTATAAAAAAATACTATGACTGTGATTGAATACAATAAGAGACAGACAAAATAAGTCAAATGTATTGCTTATGTAATAAAAACTTTTTTAGCGTATGAACAATTGGCTACTGACCTGAAATGGCTCATTCAACTAATGAGAACATATCTTTTATTTTTTAAAAAAATTAGGAAGTTATTAATGATAATGTAAATTATCTACATATTTGTAAACCTTTGAAATTAAATGTTTAAGTAGAATGTTGAATGAATCTGGATAATGTTATGTTGAGTGAGATTAGTCAGTCATAAAAAGGAAAAGGTTACGTATTTTTCTCATATGTGGAAGATAGGGAGAAATTTGGACACAAGAGAAAACTCCAGAAAAAGGAGGAAAAACCCTAGTAAGGTGAAGGAAGAAACTAAGGTAGGAAAGCGAGTAGTTGGAGGGATACTTGATAAAGAAAACACTTCAGTGGACATGATGTACATACACAGATTTATCAATGTCAATAGCAAATTTGTGCACAGGAAGTGGGGAGAGAGCCTGGAGAAAAGCTCACCAGGTGCTGTGTACATGTATGTCTATCACTCTGAGCTTAATCATGATAAATGATTACAATGCACCAATAAAATAAAATATAAAAAGAAGAATTATTTCATAAATTCTCTGATAGTTGTGTATTTTTTTCTTCATGGTGTGGTATTCTACTTGAGAATGGTTAAGCTCATAATAGTGATCCTGTAAAGATAGAAAAACAGCAATATTGTTTGTCAGGGTTACAGAAAATGAATTATTTTTACTCACTTCAACACTTAAGTTGCTTAAACAAGTTTTTAATTCAAGTTTCCTTACAAAAGATTATCTAAATTATTAGAATTTTCTTCTAAAGACTTATTTATGTTACTAATTCATAAAATAGCAAAATGTTATTTTTTATAACCCATGAAGCTTTCTTTATGCCAAGCCAGGTTAAAATAACATTTAAAAATATACTTGTTGATGACATTTACTCTTACCTTTTACATTTAAAAGGTGTTATACAATCCCATAATTAATTGTTTCCTAGGAACATTAACAATTCACAATTTTTGAATGAATACCTCATCTCTAGATTCAAATGTAGTTGTAATATTTTTATTATGCAACTACAGTTATACTTTGAAAAATTTTCACTCATTAAACATAACCACAAACACTGCTTTAAAAAGAGAATAAAATATTTTCATGACCTCCCAAATTATTTTATCATAAATTTACAACAACAATAATAGAAAAACAAGATAAAGATATTTTCCTAAATAATCTTTACAATCCATTACAAAAAGGTAATTTTATCCAGGTGTGGTGGTGTACGCTTGTACTCTAGTACTTGAGAGGATGAGAAAGGAGAATCATAGGCTCACAGATAGCCTCAGCTACTTAGTGAGGCCCTCTGCAACTTAGCAAAACCCTGTTTCAAAATAAAGAATAAAATAATAGGGATTGGAATGGGGATGTAGCTCAGGCTGAATGCTTGCAGGTTCAATACCAAGTTCTGTCAAAAATGGTAATTTTATGATTTAATTTGTGCTGCTTCATAATTATATAGAAAGAATTCTCAAAGAGGCAGTGGCAACAATTGACTTACCCTTTGAGCCCTTCAAGAGGATGACTAAACGATTTTACTTTTACCATTTCTAGGACAAACTACATGTCAAAAAAAAAAAAACAAAGCTTTGTTAGTTTATTATTTTATGATATAAGTAAGGTTAAGGATTTGTTGCCTTAAGCATGTTTGAACACACAAATATATATATTTGTGTGTATGTGCATGTCTGAATGTATATATTATATACATTTTTTTTCTTCTGAAAAAACAAAGTTAGGGGTTACAAAATTCCCAAATGAACCTTCAGAGGCAGGCTTAAACCTAAAAATAGTAAACCCTAAATATAAAAGCAGAGCAAACATGAAGCAACAGAATTATTTAATATTTAAACACATCATATATTTGTGATTTTTTCATTCAAATAAAACAAATAATTACTTTCTAGCTTTAAAATTTCTGTGTGTAGTGGCAGAAGGTTAATGAAAATGAAAGGTGTATATGCTTTGTTTGTTTTTAGTGTTTTTGTCCTGGATGGGTACACCTTACAATAACTACTCTTTGGGTTTATAATTGTATAACTTTAAATTTCACTTACACACCTTTATTTTCTAAAATAAATATAAAATTTTATCTGTATTTACTATCATTATTATTCACTATGTCATTTTATACATATAGAGGAGAAAACAAACCTAACTGGCCTGTTTGGATCCCAGAACCACTAAGTGGTGAAACCAGGGCTTCAAAACAAGATATTCTATTCAGAGCACATTCTCTTTTTTATCTGTTTTTTTTTATTTTTATGTGGACCATATTGAAAATTACATGCATTGAGACTGTGCTTTTCTTTAAAGATACCAAGCCAGGCATGGTGGCAAGCAGTTGTAATCCCAGCATTTGGGAGGCTGAGACAGGAGGATTGTGGTTCAAGGACAGCCTCAGCTACTACTTAGTGAGAACCTTTGCAACTCAGTGAGATCCTGCTTCAAAATAATGAAAATAATAGGGCTGGGGATGTTACTTAGAGGTAAAATGCGGATTTTATCCCCCAGTACCACACACACACACACACACACACACACACACACACACACACACACAACACACACACAAATACACACACACACACACACACATTCATATGTGTAGAGAATCCTTTGGAAAGACTCTGATGCAAATACTAGTTAGAAATACTAAAGGTTCAATGCAGATAGAAGTGGTGGGCTTTGAAATTTTGCTTCTCAGATAATGAATTTTAAATGAGGTTGGCATTATGATTTATCTTAATTTATTATTATTAATTATTATTATTATTATTATTATTATTATTATTATTATTATTTGTGGTACTGGGGTTCCTGGAAGCCCTTCTACCTCCGGGCTACACTCCCAGACCCATTTTTACATTTTTATTTGGAAACAGGGTATCCTAAGCCAGTGCACGCGGCTGGCTTCGAACCTGCGCAATCCTCCTGTCTCTGCCTCCCAAGCGCGGGGATTACAAGCGTGCGCCACCACGCCCAGCCTATGATTTATCTTATGAAATGCTTTTGAGTATATTTATAAGTCAGAGAAAAATAAGTAAGGTGAAGAAGAAATGACATATTATAAGATACCTTAAAATTCCTTAGTTACTATTTAACATCAAATTAGAAATACTTATTAACTTATAAATTATAAGGTACCCTTTAATTCCTTAGGGACTATTTAATTTAACATCAAATTATAATTACTTTTTTTCTCATGCTTCTCATAGTTAAGCATTGGGTGATAATCTGTTTTGTAAAAATAAGTCATTTGAAGTGATTAAAAAATCTGAGTACTGTGAATTCATTACAAGGTATTGATACATCAGAGTATAGTTAATTTAGTTGTCTGGAGGTTTTGAGACCTAATCCAAGTCTCTTGGGAGGCCACCTGTGCCTTTGATACTGATTCATGCAGCTGTTACCTTTTCTTTTTTAATACATACCTCATACTTTCTGATTTTCTGAAAATACAGCAGACACACAGATTCTGGAACATTCATTTGAGGACTCTATGGATATTTGCTTATCTTTGGTCTTCTAATTTTAATAGTCAGACATCCATTCATCATAAGAGAAAATGAATATCAAGGCCATTCTTGGAATATAAAATATTTCAGCCAACTATTAGATGTATAAAATATATCAGTTCATTTTAAGAGGAGAAATGTAAAATTCTGTACCTCCTCAAAGAAATAAAAGCTGATTTGTGATGTTCTCAAAGTCATAGAAACTCCTTTACCTTATGTAAAAGAATAATTGAATATTCAAAATTAAAAAATACTTTGAAGTAAATTATACATCCAGCTAAATATATCAGTAAATTTGTAAAATTTAGAATTTCAGATATCTTGCACATGGTAGCACAAATTTTTCTTGAGGCTAGGTTCAAGATAAAGCTCTTAGTTTTCAAACATTCACTATTTTTACCTAGAGGCCAAATATTATCATTTGTGTTAAATATACTATAGAAATCATAGACTTCTAAATTTTAAAATTTTATAGACTTGTATATTATGGTTTCTAAAAGAAACCTCATCTCAGAAACATTTCCTCTTAAAGTGATATGACAATAAAAAGTAAACCTTGACAATATGATATGTCTCTACAATTCTGAGTGTTCAAGCCCATAATTTTCTGCATTTATGGAATGTCTTGAAGTGAATTCTACTTTGGTGTTAGTTAAAAAGATTCAATATTGTAAATTAAAAATTGTGAAAAGTAACCTTTGCCTCATTCTAGAGAAGATCATAGAACAAGTGGCTATCTAAAAACTTTGTATTAATCAAAGGCACTAATTAAAATATTATAGGAGTTATATCATTCATAGGAAACGCTAATGAATTGAATTTTGTCTGCATTTTAAAAATGCTTCTTTACTCTTACTCCTTGTCTGCATATTTTTATTAACTCCACTAACTTTTTATTTATTTATTTTTATCTGTGCATTGTCGTTATACATCTTAAAGGGGTAAAAGATGGTAAAGGCATACATACACACATTACTCACTTAACCTATTTCCATTTTCCTTCTCTTTCCCTACCCTGAACAAAAGTCAATTCAAGATGGTCAAAGACTTGGGAATTAAACCAGAGGCCTTGCAGCTCCTTGAAGAGGGCATAGGTCCTACGCTGCAACACACAGACACAGGTAAAAAGTTTCTCAACAAGAACCCAAAGGCACAAGAAACTAAAAGGCAGATCAACACGTGGGACTGCAAGAAACTGAAAAATTTATGTAAAGCAAAGAAAACTATCAAGAATTGGAATTCTCTTAGCCAGGCGTGGTGGCACATGCTTATAATCCCAGCATTTGGGAGGCTGAGACCAGAGGATCTTGGTTCAAGGACAGCCTCAGCTACTTACTGAGACCCTCTGCAACTCAGTGAGACCCGGTTTAAAAAAAAAGAATAAAAAATAGGGCAGGGGGTGTAGCTCGGAGGTAGAATGTCCCTGGGTTCCATTCCCAGACCCACACACACAAAAAAAAGAATTGAAATTCTCTATTGCACATGATATACTGTAACAAACATATCAAAATCAATCACTAAATCACTAAGCCAACATTACAAGGAGGGAGGATGACAGGTGGGGTAGGAACTGGGAAAGAGCTAATTGTTTGATGTGTGCATATATGCCTCCACCATCTTGCATCCATTGATATGTATAAATACAATGCGCTAATTAAAAAAAAAAACACGCATGGGAGGCTGAGACAGGAGGATCGTGCAAGTTCGAAGCCAGCCGTGCTGGCTTAAGAGACCCTGTTTCCAAAAATAAAATAGATCTAGGACTGTAGCCCGGAGGTAGAAGGGCTTCCAGGAACCCCAGTACCATCAAAAAAAAAAAAAAAAAAAAAAAAAAAAAAAAAAAAAAAAGTGTGACAAAAAAAAAATAAATGTCTATGATACTTGCTGATAAAAAAGAATCTCAACAGAGAGTTGACAAAATGAGAAAAATAATTTGCCAACTATTCCTCCAATAGAGGACTAATATCTAGAATATACAGAGAACTCAAGAAACTCACTCAGCTCTAAGAAAACAAACAACCCAATTAAAAAAGGGGCAAGTGAACTAAATAGGCACACTTGTAATCCCAGCATGTGGGAGGCTAACACAGAAGGATCATGGTTCATGAATAGCCTCAGCTACCTAGTGAGGCCCTTTGCAAATCTGTGAGACCCTGTTTCAAAAAGTAAAGAATAAGCCGGGCGTGGTGGTGCACGCTTGTAATCCCTGCACTTGGGAGGCTGAGACAGGAGGATCGCGCAGGTTCAAAGCCAGCCTCAGCTACTTAGTGAGGCTCTCAGCAACTTAGTGAGACCCTGTTTCCAAATAAAATATAAAAAAAAGGTCTGGGAGTATAGTCCGGAGGTAGAAAGCCTCTGGGTTCCACCCCCAGTACCACCAAGAACAAAAAACAAAAAACAAAATAAAAAAAACAAAAAATAAAGAATAAAAATTGGGGGTGAGGGTGTAGCTTGGGAGTAGAATGCCCATGGCGGAGGAGGAGGAGGAGGAGAAGGAGGAGGGGAGGGGGAGGGGGAGGGAAGGGGGAGGAGGAGGAAGGAGGGAGAAGGAAGGAGAAGAAGAAGAAGAAGGAGAAGAAGAAGAAGAAATTAAAATGGCCAATAAATGTATAAAATATGTTCAATATGATTAGCAATCAGAGATATGCAAATTAAAACTACCCTGTGTTTTCACCTAACTCTAACTAGAATGGCAATCATTCAAAACACAAACAACAACAAATGCTGGCAAGAATATGGAGAAGTGGGAACTTTAATATGTTTTTGGTGGGATTGCAAATTAATGCAATCACTTTGGAAAAGAGTATGGAGGATCCTCAGAAGAATGGGAAAGAACCTTGATTTTGTATATGCTTTGTTTCTATTTTAGGCTTTATATCTATATTAACATTGGTACACACTATAAGCATATATGTCTGTACATATATATATATATATACATATATATACATGTATATATATATATATCACAGATATACATGGATTTGATAAAAATTGGTTTTTTTGAATGTCAGTATTTTTATTTGCTTTTTCCTTCATCCTTTGAGAAAAGTACTTTATATATAATATATATGTCTTATTATTACCATCATCATTTTTCATTGAAATTCAAACAAATTGTAATCAAACTGATATTTTAAATCTTATCAGTGAGTGCAGTTAAATTGTCTACACATAGTCATTCCTAGTAGATTATTTGTGTTTCAATTAAATAGGAAGTTACTTATTGAGTCAGTTATACTATTATATTAAATAAATCTTATTTAATACACTACTATATTTCAGAATCATAAAGGTGTAACCTTACACTAAACTCAAATGTAGCTATTATACTTTCTCAGCACACACTTAACTGACACTTTATCCATTTCTAGCTATTCTTTATCTATTTGTTAACATGTGTCATATTAGGCTTCTAAAGTGATAATAATTTTGTTGTCAAAATGAGTGATCCAACAACTCAGTGGCTGAGCTTTCAGTAAATTATAGTATGCAAAGACAATAGAAACATGTTATTAAATTGTGAGAATGAAAATGGCCCTGACAATATTTTTTTCTTAGGAATTACTCAGGATATCTGATTTAAAAAGTTACATTGATTTTGATGCAACATATTTGCAAACTGATAAGTTGGGTCCTGCAAAAGTCACATGAGTGCAGGACCCAACTTATCATTAACCTATTAGTGTATTAATTAATGCATAAAATGGGTAATAACATATGATAAATATTAATCATTCTAAATAAAAGGAGACTGTATTTGCATTAAAATTGATTCAATATTTTATGAACAATTACATTATATTTTTATCAAGCTTCAAATCTGGTAGATGGTGAGTAGCAGAACTAGAGATTTCTTAAATCAGTGTTAGATCCTAATAACCAAAATAATGTAAATACTTAAAACTGGCTAGGCAATTTAAGATCTCTACTGCACTATCGAATGACCTCAGTAATACCCCTAAATTCCCTTATTCTTTTTTAAAGTATAAACAAAATGGTGTGTGTGTATAAGAGACAGACACGCAAACACATACACACTTATACACACACACACAGAAAGAGAGAGAGATGAGAGACAAGAGACAGAGCGAGAGCGAGAGCGAGAGAGAAACTGGGAATGCATGCAGGAACATTCTACCTCTGAGCTATACCCCCAAGGTTGATCGGTTCTCTTCCTTTCTTTCTTCCTTTTTTCTTTCTTCCTTCCTTCTTTCTTTCTTTCTTCCTTCCATTCCCCTCCTCCTCCTCCTCCTCCTCCTCCTTCTTCTGCTCCTTCCTCTCTTTTTTTGTAACAGTCTTGCTAATCTATCATGTTCTAGACTTGAACCTGTGATGGTCCTGTCTCAGCTTCTCTAGTAGTTGATATTACAGGTCTGTATCACCACCCCAAGCTCAAAACTGGGTTCTTTAAATCCTTTTATTGGACTATGTTAAGATGATAGTGATAAATATAAAAATATTTGTATAAAGTATTTCTTTGAATTACAAAATTAAGTGTACTTCTTTGCAGATCACTGAGAAGTAGATCTAGAAATAGAGCCAGTTTATAGTTTTGTTGTTGTTTGTTTGTTTTTGTTTTTGTTTGGTTTGATTTTGGTGCTGGGAATTGAATCTAGAGCCTTGTTCATTGATATGCAAATGCTCTAACACTGGGCTCTATTCCCAGCCAATATTTCTTTGAATTCAATTTCTTAAGGTGGGAAATGCATGTGAATATATTTTATTAATAATTCATGCTTATTTATAGAAATACAAAATAAATTTAAAAGCTAAAGTTTTTTAAAGAATATAAAAGTATGAAATATGGAACAGGAAACAAACCAAATGATGTAGCCACACATAAAAATACCACTATGAGTCTCACTCTAATATAATTATAATGCACCAATAAAAGAGAAAATCAAAATTTAAATAAAAATGTTTGTATTATTGTGCTCCAATTTTAGAGTACATTGTATGCCACAAGATGTGCAGTGCATAAAATCCTATCATTTCAAAGATTACCTAGTATAACAGCAGTTATCATATTATATATTACCACTCTTTTAATTTATAAGAACCTCATTAAACACTTCAAATAAATTTTATAAGAATTAAAAGAACATTTCTAAATTATTGTGAATAGTATCTTATTGTTATATCCAACACTGGAAGATTTCTATTGTCAACATCCTTTCTCTTGTGTGATTTATAAATAACATTGAGATGAGAACTGGTAAACCTATTAAATTATTAAAGAGTAATATAAATATAATATGAAAATATCAATACATCCCACTAATTATGAATATATTCACCTACAGGCCTTTGTGATAATAAAAGTGCACATAATTGGGAGAAAACAACTTGGCAGTGAAATTACTACTTAATAGTAACTACATATTCAAGTGTATTAAAATTACAAAAATATATGTATACATGCATGCATACACAAATATTCCGGTAAAATGCCTTTATCAGATATGTATTTTGAAAATATTTTCTTCAAATCACTTTTATGTCACTTTCAAAATATTTCTTTTCAAGAATATACTTTCAGGGATTAGTTCTATAATATGTTACAAATATTTCTTCTGAAGCTGAGCATGGTGGCACACATTTGTAATTTCAGTACTTGGGAGGCTGAGATAAGAAGACCCAGGTTCACAGCCAGCCTCTTCTACTAGTGAGGCACTCTGGAACTTAATGAGACCCTATTTCAAAAATAAAGAATAATAGATAGAGCTGGGGGTATAGCTCGGAGGTAGAATGCCTCTGGGTTCAGTATTCAGCATCACAAAAACATTTTCATTTGATGAAGTTAAATTTTTTAGTGATTTTATTTAGTGTATTATGTCAGTGGAAGTATTTCTTTCACCAATTACTCTCCTGCCCAAGACCACCTATCTAGCTCCACTGGAGATTTTCCTCAATTATCTAAAATCCCTCTGATATCCTTATTTTTCTCTAGCTTTTGCATGAGAGAAAATTTATTATCCTTCACTTTCTTGACTGGATAATCTCATTTTACATGTTCTCCAGCTCCATCCATTTTCCCTCATATGACATAATTTTGTTCTTTGTTGCTGGGTAGAATTGTATCTCATGCAAATGTCATAATTTGGTAATTCGTCTATCTGTTGATAGACACCTGTGTTGGTTCCATAATTTGCTTATTATGAATTGTGCTGCTATAAAAATTGGTATGTGTGTAACTATAATATTTTGATTTCAGTCCTGTTGGAAAGATACCCAGGAGCAGTATAGTTGGATTATATGGTGGATCCATTCCCAAGTTTCTGAGGAATTCTACACTGATCTCTGTAGCAGCTGAACTAATTTCCAATCCCACCAACAAAGATTAGTTTCTATTTCCTTCCATCTTTGCCAGCATTTATTTTTGACTTATTGATGATTGTCATTCTAACCAAGGTTAAATGGAATCTAAGTGTAGCTTTAACTTGCATCTTCATATTACTAATGACGTTGAACATTTTTAATATATTTATTGTCCATCTGTAATTCTTCTTTTGTGAAGCGTCTAAATAAATTCCCCATTTTTTTTTTTTTGGTGTTACTGGGGATGGAACCCAGGGGCTTTCTACCCCCAGGCTATTTTATTTAGAAACAGGGTCTCACTAAGTGGCTGACAGCCTCACTAAGTAAGTAGCTGAGACTGGCTCCAAACCTGTGTGATCCTTCTGTTTCAGCTTCCCAAGCACAGGAATTACAAGCATGCACCACCATGCCCTGCTAAATTCCCCATTTTTAATTGGGTAATATTCTTTTTTAGTGTTAAATTTTTTAAATCTTGTAAATTTTGGATATTATTAGTACTCTATCAGAGAAATAGATGACAAAAATATCCTATTCTGTAGGTGCTCTCTTTAGACTTGTGATGCTTAGTTTTACTTTTTGATAAACAAACTTTTTGGTTTAATTCATCTCATTTATTAATTCTTGTTTTAATTTCCTGAGTTTTGGGGGTCTTATTGAAGAAATTTTTATTTATGTCTAAGTGTTAGAGTGCTGGACTATGTTCTTCTCTAGTAATTTCAAAGTCTCTGGTGTAATTTCCATCTCTTTGATACATATTAAATTGACTCTTGTGCAAGGTAAAAGATCTCCGAGAGTAAGAGGAAGAAATTTAATTTCATTTTTCTTCAAATAGATAACCAGTTTTCCCATCACTTTTCTTGAAAACGCTATCTTTCCCCCAACATATATTTTTGGCACCTTTGTAGAGCAGTTAGTGTTAAATGTGTGAATTTGTTTCTGTGCCTTCTTTTTCATTGGTCTTCATGTCTGTTTTGGTGCTAATGTCATGCTATTTTTATTATTATAGCTTTGTGCTATGCTTTTAATTCAGGAATTTTGATGCCTCTTGCATGGTTTTTATTGCTTAGAGTTGCTTTTGCTATGCTGTGTCTTGTTTCTCCATATGAAAATTATGATTGGATTTTATACCTCTGAGAAGAGTTACATTGGTGTTTTGATTACAATTACCTTGACTCTGTAGATCACTTTTTGTAGAATGGCCATTTTGATAACATTTATTCTTCCTATCCAAGAGCATGAGAGATCTTCCTATCTCCTATGATCTTTTTAAAATTCTTTCTTTAGTGGTTTATAATTTTCATAACCAGGGACATTCTATACACCAAGCTACACCTTCAGCCTGATTTTATTTTTTTAAAACAAGGTTTAATTGAAATGCTGAGATTAGTCTCAAATCTGTAATCCTTTTGTCTCAGCCTCCCAAGTACTAGGGTTTCAGGTGTGTACCACCACGCCTGGCTTAGCATTTTTTATTGAGATATTATTATTGTTTTAGGATGGAATCAACCAAGTAGCCTTTTCTTATTCGTATAAGGTTTTAGAATCAGATTAATGCAGTTTTAAAATAAGTAGAGGTTTTTTGTTCTCTCTACCATGAATGAGTTTCTGCAGAATCAATATTATTTCTTCCTTAAATGTTTGATAGTACTCATTAGTCAAGCTATTTGTTTCTATAATATTTTTACTATGAATATAGTTTATTTAACAAATAGGACTTGAGACTTGAGTATAGTTTCTCAATATGACTTTTTAGATTTTAATCTTTTCATGTCATCATTTGATTTATAGCCATAAAGTTATTCCTAATATTTTTGTATTATCTTCCAAAGGTGAGATCTCTTGTGTTTTCAAATTTTTTCATTTCTGATTTTAATGATTTGTGAATTTCCTCATTCTCATGACCTTTATTACTAGAATTTGTTATCAACCTAAAAAGATCAAATATTGTATTTTATTGATTTTTATTATTTATTTTTTGTTGCACAATCTATATTATTTCCTTCTGATATATTTTAGAATTTTTATTGGTGCATTATAGTCGTACATCTTAATGGGTAAGAGATGGTAGAGGCATGCATGCACACAATTCATTTAGCCCTTCTTTCCTGATATTTCTAATTGTTCCGATATCTGTACATCTTTTCTAATTTTGGTTCTATTTACTGTATTGATCACTAAGTGAGAAGTATGGGATTCATCATGTTTATGTTAATTTGTCTTTTAAATTCTGTCACCTATAATTTTATTTAAATTAAAGCTCTTTTTTAAGATACATGATTATAATTGTTATGTCTTGGTGAGTTAAACTCCTTATTAGTATGTAATGTTTCTCTTTATCCATTGTAATATTATTTGTTCCAAATTTTTCTGTTATTAATATGGTTATTCCAGTTTTCTGATTATTATTTTCATGTTATATTTTCTTCTAGACATTATTGTAGTTTTACCTTATTAATGTCTTCATATTTAAAATTAGTGTATTATATGTAGTAGTATTATATTTTTACTCAATTTTACAGTATCATCATTTTTCATTTCTGTCTTAAATAATTTCATTAAGTTTAATTACTTTTGTAATTAAATTAAAATCTAACATTCTCTTACAATTTCTTTTGGGGTTTTCCTCCCTCTTCTGTCCATATTTGCACTAAATGTATATTTTTAATTTAATCTTAGCTACTCTTTAAAAATGATAGTTTGATTTTTGGTTGGCTTATTTTATTTATTTACTTTTTCTTTTCATATTTTAGTTGGAGTTATTTCTACTGACTTAGGTTCAAATTACTTATTCCTTCCAAACGCATAAAGTTTCCTGAGGGAATCATAGAAGACATTCTTCATTTCCTTCAACACATCTTTCATCTCCAACATTTTCTTTCTACTTCTGATGCGTGTTTTTCATTTTCTGTCCTTAGAGTATTTGCATGTAAGTCAGTTACTTACATTTTCCCTCCAGTAGTTTAAACACCTGATTTTACACAATATCACTTTATTTCATTGTCATTTAGGTGTGCTCTGCATGTGATCATACTTTTTTATTAATTGTCAATCATAGTGCTCAGAACAATAAAAACTAGGATAAAAATACTGATGTGCAAGTGGCACTTGTCTTTGGGTTTACTAAAAGTGTGGGAATTGAAACTAATCTGGATTTTAATTTTCATTTTGCTATAGTTACCTAAAGTGAATTATTGACTTCAAATCTCTCACATCATATCTTGTATTTACAATGAGGTGGAAATTATAGAACTTTTCTACAGGTTCTACTCTTATCTCAGCTTTATACATACTTTCTGCGTCTGCACCTTAAAGGAGGTCTCCTTCCGTGCTCTTTCCCCTCCCCAATGACCAAATGATTCTCTTGATCGGCGATTGTTTTCTATCCTTGTGGCTGAGGGATGAGAAGAGGTTCTTTATTGTCCTGGTTCAGACTAAGTCTTAGCCTTGGATTTGGAGTTGGAGCTTTCTCAGTGACCTTTTCCTATCTCTAACAGCAAGAAATCTCTGTTAAAACATACAAGCTAAGTAAGGCATGATAGTGCATGCTTGTAATCCCAGCATTTGGGAAGCTGATACAGGAGGATCGTGTTTATGGATAGTCTCAGCTACTTAGTGAGGCTCTTTGCAACACAACGAGACCCTGTTTCAAAATAAAGAATAAACCAAAATAGGGCTGGGAGTGTAGCTTGGAAGTAAAATGCCCCTGGGTTCCATCCCCAGTACCACACACACACACACACACACACACACACACACACACACACACAAATATACAAGATGGTCCTGGTGACACATTCCTGTAATCCCAGGATTTGGGACTCTGATACAGGAGAACTGAAGGTTCAAAGCCAGCCTCAGAAATTTAGGAAAGCCCTGCTCTAAAGAAAATGACTGACTGTGGTGGGAGGATGTAGCTCAGAGATTTAATGCTCCTAGGTTCAATTCCCAGTGCCAAGAAAATAAATTAATAAAAGTAGATCTAAAACAATTTTCTGTCTGTATTTTACAGTTTCAAATTCTGTCCTGGACTACACAGAGTGTTATTATTAAGAAGATAGTGAGGACTCTGAAAAATAGCCTGGGAATTTGTGCAAACTCCTTTTTGAAATAACTCTCTGATAGCTTTTATATTCTTATGCTCACTCACTAAGATTTGAAAATTCCATTATGAGTTTTAGCTGAATTTTCTGCACTTTTGAACAGCAGCTTCATTCTCTTTCTGAACCTGTCATAAGTAGCATCATACTTTCATTTTATCCCTCCATAGAATGCCTATCTTTCATCATATTAAAAACTGATCAATTGCTTTGCCATATCATTTACCTGAAAGTTTATAAAAATAATTATTATGTTGATAATCTAAATTTTTATTGCTGTTAATGTAGAAGTGAGCCTCTATTTCTCTGCAACCTACAAAGATTTCCTAAGTCCTACAAAACCTTTTATGTAATTGTTTAAGCGACAATATAAGCTCTTTTAAAGGCATCATATGACACTTGAAGAAAATTCACATTGTGAAACTTTAAAGATTATAAATGAACTGATTTATAATAAGAAATAGCATCAACTTTTTTATAGAGGAAAAAATGAAGACTAAAATGACTATATAATGGTTTTCCAAACTATAAATCTTATTTAAGGAAATTTGAAGAAGTATTTTAAAGAGAATAATGTCCATGGAAATATATAGAATACTTTATTAGCAACTAAGAATAAATAAGAACATAAGGTTACAATACCTTCAGTGATACAACTAAGTTATCAAGCCCATATTCAGGTTGACAGTGTCTGTATGACTAGATCTACTCCTAACTAATTTCACTTAGTCAACCACTGTTAATCACTTTACAGAAGTACACTTAAAAAATTCAATATTTTAGCCGGGCGTGGTGGCGCACGCTTGTAATCCTCGTGCTTGGGAAGCAGAGACAGGAGGATTGCGCAGGTTCGAAGCCAGCCGCGCTGGCTTAGGAGACCCTATTTCCAAATTTAAAAATATATAAAAAATAGGTCTGGGAGTGTAGCCCAGAGGTAGAAGGGTTTCCAAGAACCCCAGTACCACAAAAAAAAAATTCAATATTTTATATTGCTTAAATTACAGCTATGTCTATATAATTTAAATTCATCATTTAATTTAAAATTGACCAGAAGTGGCAAGTCAATAAAATGTTTCATACTCTGAACTATTTTAACTAAATCATAATAAATTAATAGCAACCAAGCACTGGTTTGATATTATAGGCCACATATATTTCTCACTAAAATAATATCTCACTAAAATAAAATAAAATAATAATTTAAATGAAAGGAATCATTTTTCAGAATGATCCAAGCAACTAGAATTTCCCAAGCAACTAGAATCATAGTTTTTTATTTTTTTTTTTATTTTTATTTTTTTTTGTTATTACAAATAATTCATAAATATAATTTTATTAACAGTTGCAAAATGTTTCATACTTTTCATTGTACAGCAGATATATAATTTGTAATGATTTCTTTATTAGCACATTTTCATTTGTCTGATTTTCTTTTTTTTTTTTAATTTTATTTTATTGGTGCACTGTATTCATACATCATAGTGGGATACAAACTTTTGTAGACATACATGCACACATCGCCCAGTCAGCCCCCACCCGATCCCCACCCCATTCTCTCCCCATCCCTCCCTCCCATGCTTGGCTTAGTGGTTGACATCTAGTATTATAGCAATTTATCCAAAATTAAAAATGATAATCTCACATAACAGTTTCATTTGTCTGATACCAAGCTTTTGATGACTTAAAGATAACATTTCAATATTTCTTTTTGCTTTCTTTCTTACCAGAGAATATTTTTTTCTTTTTTTTAGGTGAAACTATCATATATTTACTTTTCAGAAAAAAATCTATCCTGATATGGAATATGGACTCTAGATACCCAAAACAATCTCGAAGCAAAAACAAAGCTAGAAGATGTATATTTTCTGATTTCAAACCATATAAAGCTACAATAATTGAAACAGTGTAGTACTGTTCTAAAGGCAGATATATAGACCATTGGAGTTAAATACAAGCCTAGAGCTAACTTCTTCCCTATATTGTCAAGTTATTTTTGACAAGGTTTCCACGAAGATTTGGTGGTGGAAATAATAATCTTTTAACTAAATATTGTTGAAAAATAATTATTACATGGAAAAGAATAAAATTGGACCCTTACCTAATCCCACATACAAGTATTAACTCAAACTAGATAAAAGACCTAAATATAAATCTTAAGACTATAAACTTTTAGGAGAAAATCTGGGTCATAAAACCTCACAACATTGAAATTGGCAGTGATTTCTTGGATATGATTTCAATGGCACAGGCAACAGAAGAATATACAAACTCCCTAAAAAATAAAAGAAAATATTGTATATCCAAAGACAATGTAAACAGAGTTAAAAGTTACTAATAGAATTGGATAAAATATTTCCAAATGCTATATCTGAAGGTATATTAATATTCCAACTAGAAATCCTAAAAATTAACAACACTAAAGGCAAACAATACAATTTAGAGATAGGTAAAAGACTAACATAAATAATGAATCTCCACAGATAACCAATCTTAGTTGTCTGTTGGATGGAAACTCTTGTTTCTCTGGTTCTGGTGAGTGTTACCTATTTCTTCTTTGTAGTTAATCTCTTTGAGTATTTTCTCTAGCGCTGGTTTTGAAGACATAAATTCCTTCAGTTTCTGTTTGTCATGGAAGCTTCTTATTTCTCCATCTAATTTGATAGAAAGTTTTGCTGGGTAGGAAATTTTTGGCTGGAAGTTGTTTTCTTTCAGAGTTTGGAATATGTTACTCCAAGCCCTTCTGTCTCTCATGACTTGGTTTGGGAAGTCTGGAGTGATTCTAATTGGTTTGCCTCTGAATGTCACTTGGCCCTTTGTTTTTGTTGCCTTTAAGATTCTCTGCTTGGCTTCCACATTGGTCATTTTGACAATTATATGGCGTGGGGATCCTCTTCTCGGATCCTGTCTAAAGGGAGTTCTATAAGTTTCCTGGATCTGTGTATCAACCTCTTGCTCTATATTTGGAAAATTTTCTGCTATTACTTCCTTGAAGAGATTGTTGATCCCTTTGGTATCACTTTCTTTTCCCTCCTCTATTCCAATTATTCTTAGGTTAGCTCTCTTAAGATGGGCCCATATTTCTTCAATGTCAGATTCCTGCTGTTGGATATCTTTTTCTAGATTAGAAACTATGCATTCATTTTTGGATTGCTCATCTTCTAAGAGCGAGATTCTGTTCTCCATGTGGTCTAATCGGTTGTTTGTGCTTTGAATTGAGGCCTTTACTTCATTAATTGCATCCTTTATCTCTTTTTGGCTCTCTCTGAGTTCTTTTCGAAGCACCTCTATTATTTCTACAGTTATTTTCCTGATTTGATCTTCTATAAATCTCTGATTTTCTGTTTTATCAGGTTCTGATGTTGTGGGGTTGTGCACATTCATTACTTCAGTGTTATTCCTCTTTCCCATGATTTCGGAGGTTTGTGCCTTCTCTGGGTTCTTCCTTTGGGTCACTATGGCTTCACTTAAGGTGCTCTGGATCTCGAGTCTGTATTATCTCAGACCCTACTACTCCTTTACTGGGTTGTATCACAGAGTCTCCGACCCAGGGAGTCGATAGAGGCTGCTTTAAACTATGGGGGGTGCCAGGTTGCACGCTCTCCTATGGTGTGATATCTCTGCCACCACCACTCCCTCACTGGGTCAAGTCCCAGGAGGCACAATACTGGGATTTCTCCTCTGTGGCCCGCAATTTGACTCACTGTTCTTGAGTACGTAGATGTAGCTGTACTGGACTCGGTGAATTCACTGCTGCTGCCGCCGCCGGTGGCAATATGGCGCCTCTGCCACACCCTCGGCCATGAGGCTGGCGTATTTTTTCTTCTCTGGTTTTGATTTCCACTCTGAATCCCTGCAGCGTGTGCTGAGCTCAGCCACTGGGAGCTTTAAATGCTGTCTGCGCCGAAAGATCCCGCCTGGCTGTTCCGCATCGGCTCACCTCGGCTTGCTGTAGCCGTCCGCTGAGTTCGCCGCTGCCGCCGGCAGTATGGCGCTGCTGCCGCGTCCTCGGGCGCGTGTGTCTCCTCTGTGGCCCTGAGCTCTGTTCTCAGTCCGCTTTCTCTCTGGAGCCTGGTGGGTTTTTTGTTTTTCTGGTGATGGTGTTTTCTGGCTATGAAAGGCGCTCTTTTTGTGGTAATCCCAAGCAACTAGAATCATAGTTTTTTTAAATTTACTTTTAAGTTAAAGCAGTGTAGAAAACACTCCCTCTCTACTTCCTTTTCTTCCAGAATATAAAATCTTAGAACCTAGTGGCAACTGGATATTGTGTTTGGCATTTACCATACAAAATAGCTAAAGTGTTTAATAGTTTCAAATCACCTTGCTTTTCAAGGACTTATTAAAACTATAGTCATAAAAATTTTTTCTACAGATCATCTAGACAGACATATGTTCCAATAATTGATTTGAACTATGTGGCTAAAAGCATCTATTCACTCTTTCCTTATTACCCTCAAAGTCTTCATGAACAATAATACGCAGTGGCTAAAATCAAAATACCTAAATGTAATATATGTACTTCTTTTCTGAAATCTTTTACTCTGGTACTTACAAGTTATTAATCTTCAAGTAAGTTATTTAGTATTTCTGCCTCAGTATTTTCAAGCGTAACATGGAGATCATGTATTTCCATCCAATGTAAAGTTTTATATGGAGATGAAATTAAATATAGGTGTAAAACTATGAGAATCAGGCTGTCCATGAGTAATTAGTATTTGAGAATCTCAACTTTTCCACATTCTCACACAATTTCTCTATGGGTGTAGTGGTTTCACATTGTAATATTAATTTTCAATTTCCCTAGTGACTACTGATAACATTCTAAACAGTTTATTTGCAGTTTATGTCTCATAGTATAAATGTTATTTGTAAATTGTTTTCTCAATAATTTGATTGTTTATCCTTTTATTGAATTATAATAATTACATAATATTCAATATGCATATATTGTCTTATATCTGTGGTATAAATATTTTGTTTCAGTTAGAGGCATATTTTTAATTTTTTTCCGAGTGTTTTTTGGAAAAGCAATTTACAATATGTGTTCAATGAAATATAGTTTTTTGTGACTTATGTTTTTTTGTTCTAAAACTGTTACTTTGAAGTAACAAGAATGTTGTTCTTTGTGTTCTTCTAAAAATGTTATAATTTTAGGTTTTATACTTTCGTATATAGTCCACAGCTAGTTAAGTTTATGCATGGATATAATATAATAGTCCCCACATTAACAGTATCTTTTTAAATACACTTAATGTTGATCATATCTAACATACTAAAGTAGTTACCCTGATGAACTCAGTTGATCATCACAACTATCACTGTTATCCCAATTTACTTATACTATTTATCTGTAGTCTGATTGCCTCATACATATGTAAATCTTAACGCATACATATGTATATGTCATTTATGTAATTATTAGATTATTTATATGTTTTAAATATAGCAATGTTAAGATATGATTAACAAGTTCATGAAATCATAATGTCATAATTTCAAATTTTACTAAAATCTTTAATTTCAGAGTGATAGGTTTATTCCAAATTAAAGTTTTTAAATAGATAATTATTCAGTATCATTAAGTCAGAAAGACTTGCAATATGCATGTTTAGTAAAATTGTTGACTCTGAATTATATCTACTATTCTTGCTCAAATGTAACAGAGCTCTTCTGTGTTTTGTTCTTATGCAGCTCCGCTTTAATCAAGACAAGAGTATTGAAGCACTTATTACATTTCCATAGTAGCATTATCAGCTCTTACAAGTTATATGAAGTATTTTCATAATCTATCCAGTAAATAAAGAAAATAATTTTGTTAGCTTAGGTATAATATCTGTGACACTTCAGTATTCCAAATGACAGAGAAAGTGTTATGGGGTAAAAAATGAAGTATTTTATTATCATAGCTATGGTACATTTGTAAAAATCTTTTGATTACAAGTTTTCAGCTTTTGAGAAAAACCCTTATTAGTATAATGAATAGGAAAAATAAATTAAAACTCAGCTTCTCTTAGGGAAATGGGAAGAAAAGTCAGAATGCTGG
Source organism: Muscardinus avellanarius (assembly GCF_963383645.1). NCBI lineage: Eukaryota > Metazoa > Chordata > Mammalia > Rodentia > Gliridae > Muscardinus > Muscardinus avellanarius. The sequence goes on from NC_137787.1 coordinate 157,891,546, forward strand.
TGGTTGTAACATACCCTTCCAACTCACTTGCCATTCTCCTAGAGTGAAGATTGAGACCCTGACTCAGGTTCCCAAAACGTACAACTGACCAACTAACTTTCAAGCACCAAACCTTTAAGATTCATCACTTCACTCAATGTTATTGAAAATTATATATAATTGAAAATTATATAACATTGACTTTTTTAGAAATGAAGATGTTGAAGCTAAAATTTGGTAAACTTTCTCAAACTCATGATTGGAATATGGACTTGGTGTTAAACTTTATGTTGTTGCCACTAAAACACACTGTCTTCTTGCTCTTATAGACATATATTAGTGAAAATAATCACAAAACAAAGGTTGAAATGCAACTCTGATGGATATCAAATTGTACTGTCTTAAGAGCCTACCACAGAGCCGGGCGTGGTGGCGCAGCATTTGGGAGGCTGAGACTGGAGGATCGTGGTTCGTGGACAGCCTCAGCTACTTAGTGAGGCCCTCTGCAACTCAGTGAGACCCTGTTTCAAAATAAAGAATAAAAAAATTGGGCAGGGGGTGTAGCTTGGAGGTCAAATGCTTCTGGGTTCCAGCCCCAGCCCCGCAAAAAAAAAAAAAAAAAAAAAAAAAAAAGGGATAAAAGAGAAAAAAAAAAAAGAGCTTAGCACAGAATGTCTTAACCTACTCAGGTAAGTCGTAGAAGGTTTTCTTTGCAAATGTGCCTTTTAAATAATTTTCATTTGAAAACTTCAAAAATTATGTATATCATTTCTTATGTTTTCCAACTGCATCTTGTACATATCTCTATTTTGGAATATTTCACCTTGAACCACTTATATGTTCCTTCAACCTCAATCAACAATGAGTAGATTGAGGATAGAAGACAGAGATTCTAAGTTTTTCCCTCAGTCTCTACATCACCCAGCCTAGTATATTGCACACATGAGCACATGAGCTATCAACTACATCTCCCTTAAATTTTACTTTCCAAAGAAGACTTGCAAACCAGTTAAAACCTCAGTACCCTGAAGCCTTTTCCTGGTGATAAGATTAGCTTTTATTTCACAAAGTAAATGTCAAGTCTAGGAATCACTCTCACCAGTCTTTTGCCATTTGTGGGCAATTATTATGTGAGATACAATTATGTAAGTACAACTTTCCACAGCAAATTTATTAAACTTGTCTCTCAATATTAAACCACGCATTAGCTGGGGAAGAAGATTCTCAAAAGATAACCAGGCAGTACTTAAATATTCATTATATCAGATCAGATACCTTTCCTGAGGTTTTGTTTGTATGTTTTTGTTTCTCTTTTTTATGGTACTGGGGATTGAATCCAGGGATGTTCTACTTCTAAGCTATAACCATAGCCCTATTTTATTTTGTATTTCAAAACAGGATCTCACTAAGTTGTGAAGGGTTTCACTAAGTTGCTAAGGATATCCTCAAACCTGGATCCTCCTGTCTCAGCCTCCCAATTTCTGGGATTAAAGGCCTGCACCACGATGCCTGTTCCTGTCCTGACTTTGACAATAATATTTCCAAGGCTAATAGATACGTCTATTTAAAAATATTATACACTATTTAAAAATATTAAAAATAAAAAAATGTCTATTTAAAAATATTATACACTAGAAACAAAATGAATATCTGGAGGTATCTCTCCTTCCTAGAAAACACCTTCAATTCTGTATTCAACATCCATCTTTTATTCAACAAACAGCAAACAATTTTCTGGTGGGTTTTAGTGATGCCCATTCTAGCCCTCTTCTCCAGTCCTCTATTATCCTTGTGGTTCCAACTTGCTGTCTGAGTTCATCACTTTCTGATGCATCCACCAAATCTCTCTCTGTGGAAACTATTTGAAGTCTATTACATATTGAACATGGCTAATACTTTTCTTCTGACTCATATATAATATCTAAGATCCTTCTTAGTACATGCTAGTTATTAAAAATACTCTTTCAATGTATCTTCTGACTCATCTCATTACTCATCACTGCCATAGTTATAGTTCTTGCTGTTATTTGATGTTATATATTCCTGACAGTGCACTCAAGCATGTTTTCCATCCTCGAAAGACATTTTCTTCCTGCTATGACTGCTATGTTCCTTTTTAATTTTCAAGAGTGAGCCTAAATATCCTCCCTTCAACTAAGCATTTCATAGACTTAGACAAAATATATTCATTGTCCATTTTTTTGGTCTACAATTTTACATGTGCTATTTTAAACGTATCTATATCCATATCTGTACATTTCTCCCTGACCTGAGCCAGAATTCCTTATATTATATTGTATTATGTGTTCTCAATTCCTTTCAACTAGTACATATATAGTAGTATATCAGGGTCATAAAACTCTTAGTACTCATAATATATTTCAAATTATAACTTATTTCCTACATGTGACATTCTCAGGTCTTGAGCTCTATTTCAAACTAGTTATGTTAGATATTATTTTCATTGTCTGGAATGTCATCTAATTTTACCTACTTATCTATCTATCTACAGCTATTTCATTTTCATTAGAATCCTAATTATATAACATAGCTTAATATAAGAATTATTGTGCACTTCTTTTTGTGTGTGTGGTACTGGGCTTGGAACCCAGGGGCATTCTCCCTTTGAGCTATACCCCTAGCCCTATTTTTCATTCTTTATTTTGAAACAGGGTCTAAGTTGTAGAGGACCACTTTAAATAGCTGAGGCTGGCCGCTAACTTTGATCCTCCTGTCTCAGCCTTCCAAGTACTGGGATAACAAGTGTGTGCCACCATGCCCAACTCTATTGTGCACTTGTAATGTTCTCTAAAATAATTCCATTATTTTTATAAGTTTGACATATGTGTTATGTTATATTCCCTTTTATAAACACTGAAATGGAAATAACATACCTTAAAATCATTATGGTTGGATATAAATAAATCTGCCATTTCCCACTGTTACATAGGCATTGTAAAATAAGGTGTGCAGAACTATATAATTTTAATATGTTTGATAATTCAAACACTAATCAGAAAGAAATATTTTACATCAAAATTTCACCTAAAAACACATAAGCTAAATTTAGAACATATCATTAACTGTTGAGCAACTTAAATGCAATTTAAATGATATATCATGAACTGTGTTAGGCACACAGATATTTGCTTTCATACCAAGAGGGATGATGTATAATACACAATGACCATAAAGAGAGATTATTATAAAATCACACTTGCAGATGTTTATTTTGTCTCAGACACTATTAACTTACATAAAACAGCAATCTGTGGGTGATATATTTTGAGGTAGAGTTGATACACATTGTTAAAGGACATGTAACATTTAAAATAATAATTTATTTCTCATTTTATCCTTAGCACCTAGAATAAATTTTGACCTATATTTAGACCTTAGTAAGTAAATATTTTGTAATTAGAATTTTAATTTTCTGTTTAGCTTTTGTATTAGTAATTGAATTATTTGTTTTTAATTAGAAATCAATATGACTCTTGGATAAAGTACTAAATTTCAATGTAATTGACCTTTAATATTAGCTTATAGCATAACTATTTTATTTAAAATATTCTAAGCACAAATATAAACTTGAAAAATAATTTCATAATATTTGTATTTACCTAGGTAATAGTCTATGGTTTTATAAGCCATTGCATCAACTTATCTTTCTATATGTTTAGCTTACATGGAAGTAAATAATAAATATAAACATTAAAGCTTAAATATCTCCCTTTAAAATTGCTTGAATTTTAGCAATTGAGACAGGAAGATTGAACATTCAGTCAAGGAGAGCCTCAGAACATACGGAGATTATCAACAATCTAGCAAGACCCTGTTTAAAAGGAAGGGACCTGAGGGTGTAGCTCAGAGGTAGATTGCTTCTGGGTTCAATCCCCAGTACCAAATAAAAGTAAAATATAAAAGTTCTCTAATATTTCCTATATCTATAAACCTCTCTCTCTCTCTCTCTCTCTCTCTCTCTCTCTCTCTCTCTCTCTCTCATAGTGTTAAGGAGACTGAATCTAGGGGTGTTCTACCTCTGAGCTATACTGGCAGCCTTATTTTTTTTTATATGAAAAATGGCTCTCACTATGTTGTGGAGGGCCTCACTAAGTTGCTGAAGCTGGCTAGGAACCTAAAATCCTTCTATCTCAGCCTACCAAGTATTGGGATTACAAGAGAGAACCACTACATTCAGCTGTTATCTGTAAACTTTATAAATGTATATGCATGAAAATATTTTTCTCTCTACCTTAAGTTCAGTGACCACTTTCTGGATTCAATGAATTTAGAAAATTGTATTTAGATGCCTTAACACCTAATTGATTAAACTTTTTTTTATCATGATTGAAAAGTAATGTTACTACATGGTGATAATGTTTTTGAAAGAAGTAAGTAGATTTGCTGCTTAGAAGTAAATAACTTTTTTGCACAAGGCATTAGGAATCTTCTGGGCAGGGAGTCAAGTGTGTTGGTCATCATTATTACTATTATTTTAACAAAAAAGGAAGATAGAAAGGTAGAAACCCAAAAGGTTATTATAAAGCAAAACTTAACCCAAATTCATATACAAGCCTCTATTTACTATTGCAGTTTTTGCAAAGGTTGCAAAAGCTTGCAAACAATTATTTGGTTAAAATAAACTAATGAATTAGAACTAATACATTTGTTTTATAAGATGTAATTTTCTATTAAAATAGATTTATTAAAAATCTAGTTTGTCAGATTACCTCTAAAGTATTACTGAATGCCAATAAATACATAAAAGATAATAAGAAGCAAGGGATGCACTTTTTTTTTTACAAAATGTGGGATGAATAAAATCAATAGTATTTTTTTACTCTCAATGTATTATGTGCAACCCTTCATGCAGGTATTGCCCCCAAAAGGAATTAATTAAATACAAAATTGCACACCTGTAATTGTAGTACTTGGGAGGTTGAGACAGGAGGATCAAGGGTTAAAGACAACCTTGGAAATTTAGTGAGACCCTGTTTCAAAATAAAAAAGAAAGGCATTGTTTTGGAAGCAGAATGCCCTGGGTTTCCTAGATTCTCTTTTTTTTAATATTTTATTTGGAAACAGGGTCTCACTAAGTTGCTGAAAGCCTCAGTTAGGTAGCTGAGGCTGGCTTCGAACCCGAGTGATCCTCCTGTCTTAGCCTCCCAAGCACGGGGATTACAAGCGTGCGCCACCACGCCCGGCCTTAGATTCTCTTTTTAGGATAATGTTGAGAACAAGTTGTGAGAAATGCTAAGCTATTCTATTTTGGACCATATTCCTGGACAAGAAATCATAAGCCAGTGTATTTATAGGAGTTTCCTTAAGCATTGCTTTCTAGGAAGCATTTGAATTTTGCTTGAAGTAAAACATCAGTGTTTTAACTCACCCTTGCAGCTATCTTTTTCTATTTTTTGTTCTATTTTCTCCATCCCCTCTTACTATAGTTAAATAATACATATGCTCTACTCGCTAATACTTGCCCCCATGTTTTATGTTAAAGACAGTCACAAGAGTGATACTGAAGACAATGTAAACTAAATCGAGGCACCTTTTCTCTCCAAATGCTACAGGGCCCTCCTCCATTTTATTCAGGCTAAAAGTTTAATTGCTCAAAACGGTCCCCAAGGCTTTCCCGTGTCCATGATTGCTTCTTTTCCTCCTGTCTTCTCTTTTCCTCTGTCTGTCCTCAACCTGTTACTCATCTCTCTGTTTCCTGAACGTATCTATCGGGTTACTTTGGTCAAAAGGATTTTGCTCTGCATATACCTTTGTTTAAAATGCTACTGCCTCAGCTTTACACATTTCTAACAATTTTATCTCCTTCAAATGCCATATAATCAAGTAGGCTTGCATTATCTATTTCATTTAAAATACCCAAAATTACTAAGTACTACTGTTTTTTCTTTCTCTTTTTTCTATAGTATTTTTTAATTTCCATAGAATTTCGCATGGTATAAACAGACTTTAAAAATTTATTCTTTTACTTATGGCTTACTATCTGTAATTTACATTCCTCCAATAGAATGTCAACAGTATAAAGACAAAGTTAATTACCCTCATAGTAGCCGGTGTATTGGTTTTTAAGGAATTTCAATAGAAGTTAGATTCAAGAAGAAAAATAAGAGTTTCAGTCTTAGTACATTACTATTATTATTATTATTATTATTATTATTATTACACTTGAGATTGACATTCTATCCCTGAGATAAACTTCTAATACTTTTTTATTTTTAATTTTAATTTATTTTGAAACAAGGCCTCACTAATTTCTTGTGGGTCTTACAAAGTTTTTGAGACTGGACTCAAATATGCAATCCTCCTGCCTCAGCCTTGCAACCCAGTAAATTATTTTAAATTATAAAAATTAATCTCAAATAAATTATATTTTTCATTTAAATCTTAAGAGGTTAATGTAATTATGATAGCTAACATACAGGTAAGAAATCAAATGCAAGATTTAAAAATCTTCAGAAGGTCTGGCTTTCTTCAGGGAAGGAGATTGTACTAATTCTCTGGCAAGTATATTTGTGTTAAACAGACAAATATTATCTGTTAACATTATCCTTGATATTATGCAGCAAAAAGTGCATTCATAGATTATATATTTATGAGTGATCTCATGACAATTTTTCTTTTCTCATATATTTTTCTACCGGTAAAAAAATGTAGAGATTGACAAAAACACTGTATTTTGCAGTTATAATTTTAATTTTAAATGATTAAAAAAACCTTTAAATATAGTCTCAACTCTTTCAAATGAACCGAAATCCCTGATTACCTTTAATGATGCTAAAAATGCAAGCCACTGGATTTGGAAAGCCAGTGCAGAGACCTGAGCATATGGACTGAATATATTCTTGGTCGAGGGCTTTTTGGCTTTTATTAAGAGTAATATTAATAGAACACCATAAAGAACTTTCATGTAGAAAGATAACATGGCCTTATTTGACATTTTGAATGACATCTCTGGTTTCTATATAAAAATTGTAAAATGGAGCAAGATAGAAAAAGGACACAATTGTTAAGACCAATTTGTATTAAGATAAGAAAGGAATATGGGCCTTAATTAAGCTCATGGCAATGGGTACAGAGATAAGTGGACAGAGTACTTAAAAATTTAGGTGGAAAAATTGACATGCCCTGAGAATATTGTCTAATCCAATGGAATTAGGTACCCTACATTTTCTATTTCCTTAAATTTACCTTTTTGGACAAGTAACTTATTATGGAAGGTTTGTAATTACCTCATAGAGTCGCTGAGATAATTAAATGAGATTGTGCATATAAAGCTATTAACACCTGCCAGACATGTAGAACTCAATAAGCAATTAATACCACTGTTATTTATTATTCACATTTGCATAGATATTGATTATATACGCAGTGTGAAAATTAGAGAAGAAGAAAAATGATCCTTGAGATTATGCCTTGAGCCAAACTGAGTGAGCAGAAAAGTTGTTTACCAAGAAAGGAAAAACTAAAGAAGAACCAAGTTTAGAAGGTTGTTATGGAGCTGAGAAAGGGGTATGCACAGTGGCCTTGGAGGCAGTGCCAGCAAACCTCTTCACCCTGGGGTGGGTTTTCATTGAAGTTATATAATAAAGTATTTTGTTAATTCATATATTGATTTTAAAAATAAATAATTAAAATCCTCCTAAAAGAAGGTTGAGTTAAAATAGAAGATATAAAGTATAAGATTCTACTTCTTTCCTAAAACACATTCCCATAACACAAATGAGAGGGTTTTTTTTCTGCTCTTTCAGAAATTCCTAATGGAAGCCTTCTTATATTGGTTAATAGCCAGAGCAGTCACTTTTGTGATTTCTCCTTATTTTTCTCTCACCAAAAGGACATTCCTCAATCTCCTGATCCTTTAGCTATTATGAGTTTGTGTCCCAGTAGAATTCTTAGAGGGACAGTGGAGGAGAATGCAGTTCCTTCTAAACTACAACTTCCTTCCTTCCAGGCTGGCTGTTTTGCTGATGTGGACTACCTAGCTGGTGTTCCAAGTCTATAAAAACACAGAAATTACTTTTTTACTGTATTTATTTTTATAAATGTAGCAATTTAGATTCATATTAGAAATTCAAATTGTGCTAGTCAAAAATAGCCACTATTTTATATTTACAGAAATCTTGAGGTTAACATCATAGAGTATAGGATAATAATAATGAAGAGATGAGGGTGGGAGAAAGTTTGCTTAGCAACACAAACAAAAACACAAAAAGTACAAGAACAAGAACTCCTGATTTGTGTCCCTTTCTTAAATATTCAGGTAGTAGCATTTTCTATCTCAAGTGCCTTCCACTTTATCAACTAAACTCTTGCTGTTATTTTTGGCTCCTTACTTTGTCTTTCAACACATGTTCACTCTCTCAGAGGATATTGTTGGTTTTATCATCCAACTACAGACAGAGTATGATTAATCACCTTCACAACTACCACTATCATCCAGAACCCCTTCATTCCAGCTAGTATTTGTGCAATAACTTTCTGTCTTAAATATTTGTTTCTATACTTGACCTTTATGGTCTATTCTTCACTTATTAAAGGTATCAGTATAAAATATACATCTTACCACATTTCTCTTCTGTTCAGAATGGCTTTCCACTTTCTTCAGAATTATAGTCACAGATGTCATAAGCCTCACGAACCATACATGCTCTAGTCACTTTACTGATTACAACTTCTACACTCCCTGCTCTAGCCAACCTGACGCCATTATTCCCCTTCACTTACTTCCAGTAAACATCCATCTCAGTCAGTAAATTTTCCTTTGCTGCCTTCTCTTTATAAAACACTCTTCTACCAGATATCTAGCAGAATAGATATCCATTACCTACTCACTAGTTGCTCACATATGATCTTCTTTATAAGATCTACCCTCTTTATTCTCTATAAAAGGTTGGCTTCTTTCTTATGTGTACTCTATTTCTCTTATCCTAAACATCTTTTTTATTTTTTATCCATAGAACATAACCCATTTCAAAATGCTGTATTATTTCATTTACTTTATGTTTTAATCAGTAATGCTTAGTGTCTATATCTTGTATTACAGAGCACTGAGCTTTATAGTATTTATTGACAGCTCCAAGTACCTACCAAAATGCCTATCACAAACCTAGTAGCTTTTCAACACTCTTACTGAGTGGATTAATGGATGAGATAGCTGTATGAAAACCATGGAGACATTTCTGTGGGGTTAACTTCTAATTAGTCTGTAAACAAATCAAAGGCAATTTTTATTTAGATTATACTACTCAGAGCACAGATTTGAACTTCTAAGTATAATTTAGGGTACAACTGGAGGATTAGTTGGAGTACTGTGTTTTTAACATATTAAGTAACTCTCACTATGCTTCAGTTTATCTAATTATACACACCTTTTGTCATAATTTGTTTTTCTCTGATACAAAGTTGGAAATGGACCTACAAATTACAGGCCAGTCTTTACAGATATCATTTAGCTTGCTATATTTACTATAGATAGTGATTTTACTTTTACAAATTTAAATTTTAGCAGGCTGGCTTCCTGGGTTGTTAATTATGGGTAAGGGTTTTGCTTATAAGCAATTGATACTACTTATGGTTAGAAATCTAATTTTATATATGGCTTCAGACCAATGTCCATTTATATATTCAGATTTTCAGCATATTCATGACCCATGATAAAATTTATTGATCACTTACTATAAAATAACCAAAATATATATATTTTATACTTTTCAAACTATAGAATTTTGGTGAAATACATGATATTTAGCAGTTTGGATGCTTGTCTTTGGTCATATAATGATAAAAAAATTGATTAAATTCTAGATTACTTTTACTCAGGAGCATTAGAATTTTTTGTAAACTGATATGACATTTAAAATTCAATTAATGTATTAACATTGGAATTATTTAATTTAAAAATAATACATTATCTGAAAGACATAGATTTAAGCATATACTTTAATCTTGATATTCTCATAAATATTATGAATCCTAAATATTATTATGCAGAGAAACATAAAGAACGAATGATTACTAAAAATCAAACTAAAGTGACAATTGTATAAATAGCATATGCATTCATATGTGTATAAATCTGTTTGTAGATAGATATTTAGATAGATACCAACATCAGCTTTGTATACGTATATACAAACAGGAATCAAAATATAAATGAGTTTGATAATTGCTATACTCTTTCAGTAAAATTTTAAACAAATAAAAATATTAATTTTAATATTCCAAGAAAATATAAGAAATTTTGGTTTTATGTGCATTATCTCCACATTTTACATAATATTATGAAATAAAAATTTTCCCAATAACACTGTTATACATAATTAAATTAATCACATTCCACTTAATAGTTTCAATTAACAAATCTTAAAGCAAATCTGTCTTTAATTCATTAGGTATAGAACCACAAAATCAAGCAAATGAATAATTAGCTATGTCAGAAACCAACCAGACTAGGTATATAATATCCTGAGTGTAAGGTAAATTTGAGAGGGGATGGTTGTACATACTTGTTATCCCAGTACTTAGGAAGTTGATAGCTGATACAAAGATCATAGGTTCAAGACAAGCCTCAGCAAATTAAGAAGATCCTATTTAAAAATATATTATATATGAAATATATAATATTTTAAATATGTAATATGTAATATATTAAAAATTAAATACATACATGATATATTAAATATTAGATGTATAATATATTATATATAATATATTATATTAAATACAAACACACAGACACACGTGTGTATGTGTGTTTGTCTATGTGGCTGTGGGTACAGTTTGGAGATAGAATGATCCTGGGTAGGATCCCAAATACCACAAAAAAACAAATGAAAAAACAAAACCTGATGGCTCTGAAAGTAATTTCCCATTTTAAAAAGCTTGGTATAAATTAAATCCTTATTAAACCATTAGAATATCTTAATTTTCCCAAATCAAAATAGGTGAGCTTTCTATAACTTAACAGAGAATTATTACTATTGTAACTAATAAATAATCTTATGTTTGCATACAAAATACAATTTCAAATAGTCTTAGAATTGGGAAGTCCATTCAAAAATCTGTTCAACATTATCATCATTACAAATGAGAGAACTAAAACTCAATAAAGTGAATGGTATATCTTCCCAAACATGCAATTTATAAAAGAACACTTAGGGAACAAGTCTCTTAACTTTCAGTTCAGTTATTTTTGTTTTATTGTCACACTGTCATTACCCTGCCATAAATGCTTGCATCCTTTGTCCAGATCATATTTATAGATTCCAATATAATTTTAAGAGGTCTTGTCCAGTGGAGCAGAGAACATGATTTACTCATGGCCGTGACAGGGCAATGCCTTCATAATCACTTGTATTCAATGGCCCTGGAAATTAATAGAGTCAATATTATTTGTAGACAATCTAGTATAGAAAACCTTGTGAATTATAATAATAGTTTTATTAAGATCATAAAGATCTTTATGTCTCTCTATAATTAGCATCTGAGAAGAACAAACACTGCTCAGATCCAGATAAGAAAAATCAACATCAGTTTAAAGATGCTTATTTGCTTAAAATTTTTGTTATAAATAACACAACACCAACAAATCAAGGGAATTAATACTTTATTCAAATACTCTATAATCCAAGCACAGCCCATTAATACAAACACTTAATATTTTTATGTATTTTCATACAACATTGTATTATTTGGATTACTTAGAATCAGTTAGCCTCTACTCTACTGGTTCCCTTCTGTTTTCATTACATTCCTTTTTTCTTCTTCTTTCTATTTAACTTCTAATATGAGAGAAACACAGGACCCCTGATTTTCTAAGTCTGGCATATCTCATTTATTGTTATGAGTAGAGATAGAATATTCCCTGTAAAGCTCATGTATTAATGTTTAGAGTTGATGCAATTAAGTCATGAGGGTTGTAATCTCTTCAGTAAATAAATCCACTGAAATAGATTTGCTAGATGGTCACCTAGGCCAAGGGGGTATGTCTAGAAAGATGGGTCCCTGGAGGTATGCCTTAGACCCGTGTTTTTGTCTTAAAATCGCTTTGTTTGCTGGTTCTGTCTGCTACTGTCTCCATGATGTGAGAGCAGAGCCTTGCCATCTCCCTCTCTTGCTTTCCACCACCATGACCAAGCCCCAGCCTCACATGGACTAACCCCCAAAATCTCCATACTGTGAGCAAATAAATCTTCCTTCCTCTAAGTTGTGTGGTCAGTCATTTTGGATCATGGCACTAAGAATGTTGACCCAGATACTTGTAGAAGATAAGAATTGTGGGGAAGGAGAAGGGGAGAAAAGGGAGTAGAAAATGAAATTGGCTAAATTATATTATGGGTAAACTTTGATATAACTATATCTCAGTGAATCACATTAAGTGTCCACCACCATGCCTGGCTGAATCCCACTATTTTGTACAATTACTATGCACCAATTTTTTAAAACTCAGTTAACCTAATTTAACAAATGCTATATATAAGATTGTACAAGATAAATGTAGTTTGAAATAATTTCTTTGGCATTTTTTTTTTTTTGTGATACCAGGGATGGAACCCAGGGGCAGTCTCTATTTTAAAACAGTGTCTCACTGAGTTGCAAAGGAGCTCGCTAAGTAACTGAGGCTGGCTGCGACCCATGATCCTCCTGTCTCAGCCTCTCCAATGCTGGGATTACAAGTGTGTACCACCATGCCTGGCGACATTTTTTTAAAATAAGAAAAATACATTGATCTTATAAATGTTTTTAAAACATGTCTTAAGATAAAGAACTACACACATCTTCAAAGTAAGGGTATATATTATTTGAATGATTTTTATTAATTATAAAAGTGAGAAAAGCTATTTTATGGTGATTCAAAGTTGAAATGAGTATTTTTAAGTACACATTTTTAATACAGTTTTATATGTAGTAACTTCAGCTTAACAACAGAAAATGTACAATATGCATCATTTTAAACATAAGATATATATTTGGGAAATCATTTAATCAAAAATATATTTTGGCATATTTCCCAAAATTGATATTTGGAAATATTTCAAAACAATATTCCTAGTTGTTTTACTCTTATATTAATAATATCACACAATGTTTTGCAAAAAGAACATTTTCTTTTCAGGGATCAAATACTAAATTACATTGAGAGCATTTATACAGATTTTCTAGAAAAATAAACATCTTAAAAAAATGAACACTATAATACAGGCACCATGATGTATGCCTATAATCTTAATATTTTGGAGGCTGAGATGGGAAGGTTCTAGATTTGAGGCCAACCTCAATGATTTGGCAAAATGCTGGGTACCTTATAGAGATATTGTTTCAAAATAAAAAATAAGAAAATATAGAAGTATAGCTAGAGGTAGAATGCCTTGTGTTCAACTCCAGTAGTCTCCCCAAAAATGAGGGATATAATGACCTTGTTGACTTACAAATTCATTACTAAAATAAACTTAAATGTCCTAAGTTGAATCAGTCAATGTAGAAAGAAACATAAGTTTAAAAAAATAGTCGGACTTCCGGGAAGATGGCGACGGAGCAAAACGGGGCTTACGAGCCCCACTAACAACCCCTCTCTATTACCACAAAATCAGCGCCTTTCATAGCCAGAAAACACCATCAGCAGAGAAACAAAAAATGTAATTTTAAGGGACAGAGAAAAAGAGGGCTGGAAAAACAAGACACCAGAAACCAGACCGCAGTGCTGTAGCCGGAACCGCAGCGTGAAGCGGCGGGCACCATTTTGCCTTGCAGCACCAGGCTCCAGAGAGGAAGGGAACTCATAACGGGGCTCAGAAACCAGAGAGGAGATACGCCGGCCTCACGCCCTAGAACGTGGCAGCAGTGCCTTTCTGCTGGCGGTAGCAGCGAGTTCACCGGACAGCACCAGACCAAGACACTCAACAGCCCACCAAGCTCCAGAGAGGAGCGGCGGACAGCGAGCCAAGGTGAGCCGCTGCAGAACAGCCAGGCAGGATTCGGCAGATTTCTCAGCACAGGGAGCATCACTCTCAGGCTACCATAGGGAGTTATTAATAGAAATCATTCTCATCACTCTTATATTTACTGAAGTGTAATACGCTGAGAACTATTTTTTCAAAGATATATTAGTTTCTTTAAACATAGCTCTGAAATTCAAATCTCATATTTATGTACCATCTACTTTTATTGTTGTACCTGCAGCCTCTGCTATATCGGTGTCTTCTTTCCAATGTTACACTTCTGGTATTACCTGAAATTTGCATTGTTGAACTTTACCTAGGGTTTTCAATTAAAATATTTAAAATAAATATGTCAGAAATGATATATTAGAATCAGATTATCCTGCTTCATATTTGACAGAAGTTTTGACAGAGACAATTTTAAGATTTAAATGTAAGGATGTGACAGAAAGAATTTCATTACAACCAGTACTGCACACATTTATAATGGAGCTACATGAACAACTTTTAGGTACGTCAAGCAAACGAAAGCTACAATAAAGAATTTTGTGAGAAATTCTTTTAATAACATAAATTCACTTTCACATAGAGTTATAGAAGAATCGATTTGTCTTCTGACAGTCTCTCACACCCCTGTGAGGAAAGTAACTTACTTTGAATACCTTCTTTAACTCAGATATGTTGAATGAGTTTTCTAAAAGGCCACAAAAATTTTTGTAAGATACCTCCTACACGTTGAAGAGGAAGAAATAGAGAGAGTGTGGGGTTAATTTTAATTTCAAGCCAATGAATACCAAAACCAAAATAAGAAGTTGCTAATTAACATTTATTCTAAGTGCTGTTTTGATATCATTCTGCTCTCCTAAAGTGCTGCAGGGGAATGAGACTATTCAAAATATTTCTCACTGTGGGAAAGGGCTGGGCATAAGGTTGAGTTGGCTCCTGCCCAAGAGGGTAAGAAGGTGAAAAGGGGCAACCAGAAAGGCTGGGGTTGCACAGGAGACACATAGTGCTGAGAAAATTACAGGAGTTCCAAAAGGGTGCCCAGAGGAGATGAGCATTGCCCTGGGCCAAAAAAAAGTGCTTTAAAGTGGGCCTAGCAGAACACCTTTGAGGTGCTTTAAAAAATATGCAAGTTGAATTATCTTCCAGCTCCTGGTATCTCAAAGTACGTATCTTTCTTCCATGCACCTCCACTCTTACCTGGTGTCTAGAAGTGAAGTCAGACAGCACCTAGGCAGCCTGACTCTAAAGCTTACTCTCTTCTGCTCACGAAGAGCAACAACAGTGGAATTTATACATTAGCCTTCTAATGCCCAAAGATCATTTATATTCAACTTACTTTTTTAAAGGTTGTATTTGTCTGGATTTGCCACTGAATAAAAATGTTGATATGTATTTACTTGTGGAAAACAAATGTAAAGAAATGAGGCTGAAATATCAAATATACTTTTTTTCAGGGAAACAATTACTAGCATGCTTTTGAAGGCCCCAGTTACTTGGAGAGAAATGTCTTTTTATTTTATTTTCTCATCTTTGAAATTTGAGGATTAAAAACGAATTTGATCTATGCCCCGAGGAAATACAAATACACACAATCATCCAAAAAGCATTTTTTAGAATAGCCTATGTAAATATTTTAATACTAAGATACTTTGGCCAAAATCACTTAAAGAACTCTTCGTAAGAGAGGAAATAAATTTTCATGAGCAGGAGGCACATTACGTTCTCCTTTCATCTAATTTACATGAATCACTGCCAATAAGTAACATCCTTTGAAGACTTGCACCTATTGTGCAAGCTGTGTTACTCTTTCTCATTATTAATTCCATGGCTTTTTTTAATAACATAAATTTATTTTCACATTCTTTTTCAACTATGCTGTTCTGATTTGGGATGAATATTTGACAAATACCTAAAGTTGTGCACAATGACAATGTTTTACATTTTTGGAGGAAACTAGTTCAAAGGTGTCAGGCCAGTAGAGTCTGGAAAGATAGCTGTATTAATTTTTAGGTGATAATTGTATGAGTATGATTTTGATAAATCTACTCAGATTAATGATTAGGTATTTTGTGAAGTCATACCTAAAGATGAATAAAACATGGTATATAATAATAATTTACAGAGCAGGACAGAAGAAAAATAAACTTAAATGGAAATATTCACTTTGAAGACATTTTAATTATAAGCTCAGTATTATTTTACAAAGTGTTTAATTTCCTAAGAGGACAGGGTAGAGAAAGGGAAATTTGGATTTTAAAGCCATTTGATTCGGCTTTAAAATATCATTGGTTTAAAAGACACGTGCTTATAAAAATGACTCCATATATTTAAATCTCTAAAATTGAGATGATAATATTATTATTAAGAAAAAGCTATTTTCTAGTATTTGGCATATTAAGATAGTCTTAAGTATTAATATTGTTCTTTACCTATCTCCTTCCTTTCTAAGATTGTGACATACAATGAAATCATCTAAGAAATTTTTCTGCACCAAATTTGTTCTTACAACTTTATGTAGAATTATTTATATTCATATTATCAGTATATCAAACCACCTTTTATAGATTTCGAGAAGCCATACTCCTTTTTGTTGTACCTCAGTTGAAACTTGAATTCCTATGTGCATTAAATTTTCAATATGAAGTAGTAATTAATTACATCATTATTAAGAACTTAAATTTTTATTATTTTATTATTACAATGCAATTATACATCATAGTGAGGTTTGATTGATAGAAACATACATGCACACAATTCTTACTATATTACCCTCTAAATTTAATACTTAAAAAATTTGTAAATATTATTTAAAATATGCACTGATATACATAATGCCCCACAGAACATACTCACGTGTATAAGTATCGTTTCCTCTTTATTTTTTAATTTATTTTTAATACTATATTTTTATTGGTGCAATGTAGTCAAACATCACAGTGGAATACAAGACTTATGAGGGTATACAAGCATATATCATCCATCCCTTATCCTGTCCCTGTCCCATTCCCTCCCCCTCCCTCAATCCTGTGCTTGGTTTAGTGATTAACTTTGATACATTTGTTTACATATATCATTCCTTTTAAAGAGATTCCATCTTCCCCCATCCCATCCCCTCTGATTGGTCACCTTGATTGCTCTTCCGTGGGGCCCTTTCTTCAACTAGCTCTCCTCCCATTACCTATTTCTTCCTAGTTTTTGCATATTAGGGAAAGCATCCGATTTTCTATTTTCTGTGATGTTTCTCTGTGTATGCCACATTGCGAGTTCTGTTCCAGCTCCTGAAGGCCCCGTTGCCTGCCTGGCCCCTTGGCTGACTCTCATCCTGACCTCGCTGGCTCCAACAATGGCTTTGCCTCATGGCAGGCCCCGATCACTAACCCGCTGACCCCAGCTCCAGCCGCACCCCTCGGGAAGCTCCGCTACCTGCTTCAGAGGCCCCAGCACCGGCCTTGCCACACAGCAGGCTCAGATCCCAGATTCGCTGGCCCTGGGATCTGTCTCACCCCTTGGTTGGCTTCATTCCTGGTTTCGGAGGCCCCAGAACTGGCTTTACTTCAAGGCAAGCTTCAATCCCTTCATGCTGGACCAAGTCTCCGGCCTCAACCCTTGGCAGGCTCTGATCCCAGCCTCGAAGGCCCCTGCCCCAGCCTTGCCTCACAGCTGGCTCTGATCCCGACTTCGCTGGCCCCAGCACCTGCCTCACCCCTCGGCAGGCTCTGATCCTGGCCTCAGAAGCCACAGCATTGGCCATGCCTCATGACAGGCCCCGGTCCCAGGTTTGCTGACCCCGGTACCAGCCTCACCCCTTGGCAGGCTCCGATCCCAGCCTCTGAGGCCTCAGCACCGGCCATGCCTCATGGCAGGCCTTGGTCCCAGCCTTGCTAGCCCTGCAACTGGCCTAACTCCTCTACAGGTTCTGATCCTAGCCTCAAAGGCCCCTGCCCCAGCCTTGACTCACAGTTGGCTCTGATCCCGGCTTTGCTGTCCCCGGCACTGGCCTCACCACTAGGCAGGCTCTGATCCTAGCCTCAGAGGCCCCAGCACAGGCCTTGCCTCACGGCAGGCCCCAGTCTGGCCTTGCTGGCCCTGGCACCGGTCTAACTTGTCAGCAGGTTCAGATCCCAACCTCGGAGGCCTCAGCATTGGCCTTGCCTCACAGCAGGCTCTGATCCCGGCTTCGGTGGCCCGGCACCGGCCTCACCCCTCAGCAGGCTCCAATCCTGTCTCAAAAGCCTCTGTACTGGCCTTGCCTCATGGCAGGCTCCGATCCCGGCTTCACTGGCCACGGCACCGGCTTCACCCCTCAGTAGGCTCTGATCCCGGGCTTGAAGGCCCCAGCACAGGCCATACCTTATGGCAGGTCCTGGTCCCAGCCTTGTTGGCCCTGGCACCAGCCTAACCCCTCGGCAGGTTCTGATCTTGGCTTCAAAGGCCCCTGCACCAGCGTTGCCTCATGATTAGCTCCCATCCCAGCTTCGCTGGCCCCAGCACTGGCCTTACCCCTCGGCAGGCTCTGATCCCAGCCTCGGAGGCTCCATCACCGGTCATGCCTCATGGCAGGCCCCAGTCCTGGGTTTGCTGGCCCTAGCACCGGCCTTACCCCTCAGCAGGCTCCGATCCTGGCCTCGAAGGCGCCTGTACCAGCTTTGCCTCATGGCAGGCCCCGATCCTGGCCTCATTGGACTCAGCACTGGCCTAACCCCTCGGCAGGAACCAATCCCGGACTTGAATGCTTCTGCACCAGCCTTGCCTCACGGCAGTCTCCGATCCCAGCTTCAGTGGCCCCGGCACCAGCCTCACCCCTTGGCAGACTCCTATCCCAGGCTCAGAGGCCTCAGAACCGCCCTTGCCTCATGGCAGGCCTTGGTGCCGGCCTTGCTGGCCCCTAAACCAGCCTCACCCTTGGCAGGCTCCCATCCCATCCTCAGAGGCCCTAGCACTGGCCATGCCTCACTGCAGACCATGTTCCCAGCCTTGTTGGCCCTGGCACTGGCCTAAACCCTCGGCAGGTTCTGATCTTGGCCTCGAAGGCTCCTGCACCAGCCTTGCCTCACGGTTGGCTCCCATGCCGGCTTCACTGGCCTTGACACCAGCCTCACCCCTCGGCAGGCTCTGATCCCTGCCTTGGAAGCTGCAGCACCAGCCATGCCTTACAGCAGGCCCCGGTCCCAGGTTTGCTGGCCCCAGCACTGGCCTAACCCCTCAGCAGGCTCCAATCCCAGCCTCGAAGGCGCCTGTACTGGCTTTGCCTCATGGCAGGCCCCTGTCTTGGCCTTGCTGGCCCTGGCACTGGCCTAACCCCTTGGCAGGCACCAATCCCAGACTCAAAGACCCCTGCACCAGCCTTGCCTCACCACAGTCTCCGATCCCAGCTTCGGTGGCCGCAGCACCAGCCTCACCCCTCGGCAGGCTCTGATCCCAGGCTCAGAGGCCTCAGCACCAGCCTTACCTCATGGCAGGCCCTGGTGCTGGCCTTGCTGGCCCCAGCACTGGCCTCACCCCTCGGCAGGATCCGATCCCGGCCTTGGAGGCCCCAGCATAGGCCATGCCTCAAGGCAGGACCTGGTCCCTGGTTTGCTGGCTCCAGTACCAGTGTCACCCCTCGGCAGGCTCCGATCCGGGCCTCAGAGGCCCCAGCACTGGCCATGCCTCACGGCAGGCCCTGGTCCCAACCTTGCTAGCCCTGCAACTGGCCTAACTCCTCGGCAGTCTCCGATCTTGGCCAGGCTGGTTCTGGCACTGGCCTCACCCCTTGGCAGGCTCCGTATTCCAGCCTCAGAGACCCCAGAACCGGCCTAGCCTCAAGGCAGGCTCCAGTCCTGGCCTCGATGGTCCCGGCACAGGCCTAATCCCTCGGCAGTCTCCAATCCCGTCCTCGCTGGCCCCGGCACTGGCCTCACCCCTCAGCAGGCTCCGATCCTGGCCTCAGAGGCACCAGCTCTGGCCCTGCCTCAAGGTAGGTCCTGATCCCGGCCTCGCTGGCCCAAGCACCAGCCTAACCCCTTGGCAGGTTCCT
This sequence comes from Muscardinus avellanarius, assembly GCF_963383645.1. Taxonomy (NCBI): domain Eukaryota; kingdom Metazoa; phylum Chordata; class Mammalia; order Rodentia; family Gliridae; genus Muscardinus; species Muscardinus avellanarius. The sequence continues at coordinate 157,911,502 of NC_137787.1, forward strand.
GTCCAAGCCTTGGAGGCCCCTACACTGGCCTTGCCTTATGGCATGGTCTGATCCCGGCCTCGCTGTCCCCTGCACCGGCCTCACCCCTCAGCAGGCTCCAATCCAAGCACCCTCTTCACCCAGCATGTTATCCAAAGTTCCCGATTGTGCACATTGGTAGCATTCTGCTTCTGGCTTATTTCTTCAAAAGATCCAGGTGTGTTGCATCAGATCTCTGCCTCTCCTGAGTACTGGCCGCTGTCATTGTTGCTGTCTCCACCATCATAGTTCTTTCCCAAAATCTTTCCCCACACCGCATGTTGTCCAGTATTCCTGAGCGTGTGTGACGTAGCATTCCACCTTTGGGGCAATTTCTTCAAAGTATCAGGTTGGGATGGATTAGATCTCTGCCTCTCCCAAATACAAATCTCCACCACCCCCGCAGCCGCTGCTGCCAACACCGCCTTCCTCCTAGGTCTCCGTTGAGCTCCCTTCTTACAGATGATGTCCAGGATTCTTAAGCATGTAAGGACAAAGCAATCGCCCTTTGCGGGGAATTTTTCCAAAAGTTCCATGTCAGTTTGAAATGTTTTGTCTGCATCTCCAGAGTCCTGGCTGCTGCCACGGTCATCTTGACCCCTCTCCAATATTTTTTCTTTTCTTTTTCCTTCTCTCTCTTTCTCTCTCTCTCCCTCTCTCTCTCTCTCTCTCTCTCTCTCTCTCTCTCTCTCTCTTTGTATTAAGAGAAGACAGTAGTATGTGTGGTTGGAAGAGGTTGTGGGATCAGACACTCAGTAGCAATGAATTTTTTCTCCCTTCCAAGAGTGAAGTCCCATAGCCAGGATCTGCTGTTCTAAGCACACGACAGCCCGGCGCAGTGCCGCAGCACTGAGTTCTTTGGTAAGCACACCTCAGCTTCCTGCTTGGTACCTGGCCCCCCCGGAATGTGGGCTCAGCCTCCTGCCTGGAACCAGGTCTCCCGGGGAGCAGGTTAGGCCGCATGCCCCCACCTGGAACCTGGCCTTCCAGGGAGCAGGCCTGGAGACCGCCCCTGCCCAGAACAGGGCTGCCCAACCCCCATCCTGCCCCGGGCCTTCCCAGGAGCAGGCTGGGCACCAGTCACCCTACTGGGACTAGGCCTTCCAGGGAGCAGGGCATCTGCCTCCAACCCGGGGGGGGGGGGGGGGGGGGGGGGGGGCTGATGTTCTGGGGACCAGGGTGCCTGCACCCCGCCTGGGACCAGGCCTTCCGGGGAGCAGGGCATCTGCCCCCTGCCCGGGACCGGGCACTCTGGGGAGGCTCATTTCCTCTTTAAAAATTAAAGATTTGGCTGGGCGTGGTGGCCCACGCTTGTAATCTTAAGTAAATTGGTGCTTAGGATTGGCCACTTTATGATCACATTTTTTTTTTTTGCAGTACTGGAGATGGAACTCAGGGGTATTTTACCTCTGAGCTACACCTCAACCCTAATTTTATTCTTTATGTTTAAATGGGGTCTCACTGAGTTAGTTGCAAAGGCCCTCACTAAGTGCTGAGACTATCCACAAACCAAGATCCTCCTGTCTCAGCCTCTCAAATGCTGGCATTACAAGCGTGCGCCACCACGCCTATCTTTTTATGACAACATGTTAAGTTCATCCTTTTTTAAATGAATTGACAAGCACTCATTTAATGAAAACACAGTTTAAAGATCCAACTTGTACTAGTTCTCCAGAAACCTTGCCTCATGCCTTTCTACAATTCCCAACTCTTTTCCCAATGATGATACCTATCTTATTTGAATAAAGGACATTTTTCTCACCTTTTCACAGTGATATTTTCAGAATTTTGTTTTGATTCTCATGTTTACTTTTTGGGGCTTATTTATCCTTTTTTGTTTGAGTAGGGAAGCAGCAGATCCATGAAGGATGGCTTTATATAACAGCAATCCAAAGCTAAATATCTTCTTGCTTTTATTTCCCCTTTTATCCATTAAGGATTTTTTACATATAATTATGATCACTAAATTAAAATATATTTCAATATATTTTTACAGCTTTATACAATAGTATAACTTGTACCATAATCAAAATACAGTCCAATTTGTCATTCTCTTTTTAAGATTTGTTTTTAGCTCTTATTTTTTATATTTTTAATATGATAGTTCTTGAAGTGGGCTTTCTTTATATTTGTTATGTTGTTTTGGTGCATCTGTTTTCTTTATTTTTCAAAGTTGATAACTATAGGACATTATTTCAAGTATTTTTCTACTTCTCTGCTTTAATTTAACAGGGCTTTGGTGCTGCCTTCAATTTGCTTCTAACTTTTCTTTCTTTTTGCTGCCTTGGATAATTTCTATTAAACTATTTTTATGTTCACGTGTTTTTTTTCTCCTGTCATACCTACTAATAAGCTAATTTTACCTCTTGAAATTTTTTTCAGAATATTATTTTTAGTTCTATAGTTTTTTAAGCTGAGAATCCCAATTTTTCTGCTGATATTTTTGTTCATTAACAAGATGCTTTATTTTACTTAATTGAACAGTTATATTAATTGCCTTAAAGTATGTTAGTTTCAACATATTTATTCTGTTTTGTTCTGAGAATGCATTTAATTTTCTTGTTTCTTTATATTTTGGGGTAATATAGAAGTATATCTGAGACATTACTGATGTTAAGTTATGACATTAGACATTAGATTCAGTTAGGTTTCTTTAATTTGATTTATTTTCTTTGTATAAACAAGTAGCTTTCTTGGTTGGGCTTTAATCCATTCAGGCCACTATAACAAAATATAACAAAGTGGCTTATAAATAACAGAAATTTATTTTTCACAATCTGCAGGTTGGAAAGTACAAGATTTGGTGTTTGGTGAAGACCTGCTCTCTGGTTCACAGATGGTGCCTTATAACTTTGTCCTCCACATTTCAAAAGGAGAAATTTGGTCTCTTTAGTCCATTATACAGCATTTACTCATTCATGAAGGCTCTTCTTTCATGACCTAATTACCTTAGAGTTTAATATGTGAATATATGATTATTATTATTATTATTATTATTATTTTATTTATTTTTATTTTTTGGTGGTACTGGGGTTCCTGGAAACACTTCTACCTCCGGGATACATTCCAAGACCTATTTTTATATTTTTATTTGGAAACAGGGTCTCTTAAGCCAACAAGGCTGGCTTTGAACCTGCATGATCCTCCTGTCTCCACCTCCCAAGCACGGGGATTACAAGCGTGCGCCACCACGCCAGGCCTCAAATATATGATTTCTGAAGGGAGTGCAATCATTCAAACCCTAGCAAACTGCCTATTCTCTTATGTAACACCTCTTTTGTCCTTTTATGTCTTTGTTTTTATCTGGGCTATCTTGAGTTTTGCACATTGAAGCTTACAGTTTACTTAGAGATGTGACTCTCTCCTCAATATCTTATTCTTATTTTATTTTTTTCAAAATAACCCTGATGGCTTCAGCACTTATGGCTTCCTGGCTTCGGTATCCTCAGAGACAGAGGACCTTGTTTCTGAGCAGAAGCATCTCCTCTCCTCTCTGCACACAGCCCCCTGCACTAGGCATCAAACCCTGAGGAAAGGAGTTCAATTTTCTATGTCCTGTTTCAAAGCACACCTCTGCCATTGTCTGCCTGCCTCTTGTTCTTCATCCACTAAGGGGACAGACTTAGGAATCCATTCCATGGTCTGGTCTGACCTGTTCAGATTCTGTTCCAAACATTGGTGGTTCAGAGTTCCATCAGATTTGGGGAAATTGTATGAAATCCCTTTCTGACTTCTCTTTAAGATACTTTACTCTTTTTTTTTTTTTTAAGATACTTTACTCTTTTTTTTTTTTCAATTTTTTTTTTCAATTTTTTTTCAATTTTTTTTTCAAATTTTTTTTCAAATTTTTTTTCAATTTTTTTTCAATTTTTTTTTTTTTTTTTTTTGTGGCACTGGGGTTCCTGGAAGCCCTTCTACCTCCAGGCTACACTCCCAGACCTATTGTATTTTTGGAAACAGGGTCTCTTAAACCAGCACGGCTGGCTTCCAACCTGAGTGATCCTCCTGTGTCCATCTCACAAGCGTGGGATTACAAGCGTGCGCCACAACACCAGGCTCAGGCTGACTTTAATTAGTGACTGTAGAATTGTCCAATAAGTTAGTGTTATGATAGGCTAACTTTGCACTTAACAGGCACTTTGCCCCTCACTAGAAATATCAGAGAAAAAAGGGGACTTAGTAGTATGGCTTGGAGTTAGAATGCCCCTGGGTTCAATTCTCAGTACCACAAAACAAAACAAAACAACTCTACTGAGGTATAATTTACCAAAAATTCACCTGGCACTGTACAACTTAATTATTTTGATAAATTTGTGAAGTTGTGCAGTTCTATCATCTAATTTGACAATATCACCATTACAGAGAAAAGGAAATTTGTGTCCACTTGTTGCAATTTATTTCTTATAAATCTGCCCCCAGTGCAATTACTTTATTTTATGATTTTATAGATTTACCATTTCTGTGCCTTTAATAAAAAAATATTGTAATACGTGGCCTTTTGTGACTAGCTCTTTTCACAGTGTAAGGTTTTTGATGTTAAACCATGTCACGGCATGTATCAGCACTTTGTTCCTTTTTACTGCCATGCTGTGACTCATCGTAAGATGACTACTGACATTTTACTGAGTGATGAACACTTGGGTTGTTTGTTTTTTTGACTCTTATGAATAGTGCTCCTATTGACATTCATAGACAAGCCTTCTTGCTTTTTTTTCTGATTAGATACAACAGTGAAATTCCTATAGGTTAAAATGTATTTAGCATATAAAAAAATTGCCAATTTTTAAACACATATGAATATTTAACTTTTCCATAAGGAAAAGTTTAATGTTCCAGTTTCCTATCATATTTATCAGCATGTATTGTCTAGATTTTTTTAAAATTTTATCTGCTGAGACTTGAACCCAGCTCCGAATAAATGCTAAGCTAGCACTCTATCAACAAGTTTCATTCCCAACCATTCAGTTTTTTATTATAACCAACCTGAAGGCATAAAATGGTATCTAATTTTAATTTTTATGTGTATGTGTGGTACTGGGTTCCTGGAAACCCTTCTACAACCAGGCTACACTCCCAGACTTATTTTATACTTTTTATTTGGAAAAAGGGTCTCTTAAGCCAGTTAGGCTGGCTTTGAACCTGCGTGATCTTCCTGTCTCTGCCTCCCAAGTGCAGGGATTACAAGCATGTGCCACCATGCCCGGCTAATTTTAATTGTATTAGTAACTAATCATATTAAAAATTTTAATTTGCTTATTGATAATTTATATATCTTATTTATAGAATTATTTAATAAAATACTTTCCTTATTTTTAAAATGGGTAATTTGAGCCAGGTGTGGTAGCTCACTCTTGTAATCCCCTCCCTTGGGAGGTGGAGACAGGAGGATCTTGTTTTTTCGAAGCTAGCCTCTCTGGCTTAAGGAGCCCTGTTTCCAAATAAAAAAATATAAAAATAGGTCTGGGAGTATAGCCCGGAGGTAAAAGGGTTTCCAGGAACCCCAGTACCACCAAAAAAAAAAAAAAAAAATTAAAAAAATAAATAAATAAATAAATAAATGGGTAATTTGATTTCTTGTACTTGAATTCTAAGAGTTCATTATATATTCTGAATTTGACTATTATCAGATAAATTATTTACCAATATATTTCTACTCTTGGTTTTATTTCTTAATGTTGCCTTTATACTTAAAGGATTTAATCTGCATAAAGTACAACGGATCAATTTGTTATTGCTTGTGTTTTAATTTTTGTTCTTATTGTTTTTATTTTTATTCTGAATGTTTATGCTATGTTCTGAGAGTTTTATATTTTTAGCTCTTATATTTAGCTCTATTGGTGAATTTTTGCATATGGCAAGGTATAATAATAAATTCCTATATTTCATTAGCATATCTAATTTTCTCTATTTTACTTTTTGAAAAGACTAATCATTCCTTATTGAATTGACTTAGTGCCTTTTGAAAAAAATTAACATTATTCTAAGGGCTTATTTCTAGACTCTTAACTAAGGTCTCAATGTTTATCATTATGTTATTACTTCAATCTCTTGATTACTATACCTTTGTTGTATGTTTTGAGATGAGGGAATATAAGTCCTTCTATTTTGTCTTCTTTTACCAGTTTGGTTTTGTAACTTGTGTGTCCATGTGAATTATAGGAAACTCATTAATTTCTGCAAAACAACAACAAAAAAAAGTAGCCAGCTATAGTATTGATAGGAATGGTATTGAATCTATAGATCACTTTTGGGAAAATTGAGTCTTCCAACCCATTATTATGGAAACATTCTGTGTATTTAGACTTTAATACACCTTTAAAATATTAACATTATATTACATTACCAGAAATACTGTATTCTGTCATTTCTTAACTTTTTATTTAACATATTTTCAGCAAAATTAAATATTGCAGTTCACTCCTGTTATCTGTGAGTTAATACTTTTCTATCTTAGTCAATCTCCTCTTATTTTTATTTCCATTTTATTTTTTATTTTCCCTAAATTCCCCTTTTAGGTTAACTACTATGCTATTTATGCCAATGTTTATTCATTCATAATATATTCAAATATTCTTTCTAGCTTGTCATTTTAAAATCATTTCTCTCATCTCCAGTTCTTTTACCTATTATGCAACTTTACTTCTGAATTTCTAAATTGTATTTTATAATGTTCTTTATGTCTTATTTCATATACCTGATGTTATCAGGCATGTTTGCAGTATCAAGTTACAATATTTATCTCTTTTGTAAGTCTGCCTTTCTGAATTGCTTTAATTTTTTGTAGTGATACAATTCTCCTCATTTTCTCTTCCCCCATTATAAATCTTTTATAACACTTAACCATGATATTTATTTGTTGCTTCTTTATATACAATTATTTTTGTAAAAGTTTAAACGCTTATTGTTCAACATAGCCTGTGTATTCAAAAATACAATTGTTTGCTTTATTTTTTCTGTTTATCTCTCTTTCCTTACCATTTTTATGTAAATTTTCCTCTCTCCTTCCTCTCTCTCTCTCTCTCTCTCTCTCTCTCTCTCTCTCTCTCTCTCTCTCTCTCTCTCTCTTTCTCCTTTCTCCCCAACCCCTTTCTGAAGTCCCCATCTTACTTCCTTTTGAAACTAAGAAAACTAATATATTTCTAGAAGTTTTTTTTTTCCAAATGCAGCTGTGTTTGCAAGAGAGTTTGCTTGTTTTTTGTTTTTGCTTTTGTGTGTGTGTGTGTGTGTGTGTGTGTGTGTGTGTGTGTGTGTGTGTGGTGGAGCAAACCTACTCTTAACATCTCTCTAAAGACACTTTGGAGTCATCTGCTACCACACTTGGCAAAATCTGTCCTGATTTATGTGCTGTTCACAGCTAGGCTCACCAGACTTTCCTGTGTTTGCTTTTAGATTATTATGAGCTCTGATGTTCTCAGCATTTTCATTTGTCCTTCTTCTTTCCTTTTCTTCCTACAACAGTGCTCTAGAATTACGGTTTTATGCTTAGTGCTCACTTTAATTTTTGTTTATGGTGACATCAAACCAGAGTGTTTTGTTATATATGTTGTCCATGTGTTTTCAGGTTTGCTGTCTAGTTGCTTTATCTTCATGTGGAAATTTGAGAAATTTTTAAAATTTAAAAACAGGGATACCACTTTTCTATTTAGGTGCTTTTGTTTTTTATGCATGCATATCAGGTATGTATTTATGTATGTATGTATTTATTTTTGTGATACTGGTGATTGGACCCAGGGGTATTCTAACTTTGAATTTTAAGGGTTTTATACCATTAACCCTTTTATTTTTTATTTTGAAATAGGGTCTTGTTCTCCCTAAGGTGCTGAGGCTGGTCTTGAAACTGTGATCCTCCCAAAGTCAAGTACTAGGCTTATAGGCATGCACCATCATGTCATGCTTATGTAGGTGCTTTTATATTAAGAATTTATGTTTTGATGATTCTCTCTATATTTTTTTAAATATTATTTGATAAACTAGTATATCTTCCAGTCACTACACTAGAGAGAAAGATAGAGACTCTGGATGAATTTGATACCCATTGCTTTCTGAGGCAGAACAGTCTAGGGGTAAGTTTTCTAAACCTAGATCTATTCAAAAAAACACAGCCAGGGGTGGTGCATGCCTGTAGTCTAAGTACGTGGGAAATTGAGACAGGAGGAACTAAGGTTCAAGGCTAGCCTCAGCAACTTAGCAAGACCGTTTCTAAATCAAAAATAAAAAAAAAGGGCTGAGGTTGTATCTCAGGAGTAGAAACCACTTGGCTCAATTCCCAGTACCAAAAGGAAAACAAAGCAAAACAAAGTAAATTAAAAATAAAACACACAAGCCGGTTGTGGTGGCACACACTTGTAACCCCTGCGCTTGGGAGGCAGAGACAGGAGGATCTCCCAGGTTCGAAGCCAGCCTCGCTGGCTTAGGAGACCCTGTTTCCAAATAAAAAAGTATAAAATAGGTATGGGAGTGTAGCCCAGAGGTAGAAGGGGTTTCCAGGAACCCCAGTACCACACCAAAAAAAAAAAAAAGAACAAATAATAAAACACACAAAAAACAGTGAATTTCATACAAAGATTAATGGTAAAACATCACAAATCGAGGAAGATGTAAATATGTTCATGTGGCTCTTTCTTAAATGACTGGTATTCTCATTCTTCTCATAAAAATACCTACAGAGTGTCTCTTGATTGCTAGGAAGCTGCCTAAGGAATTGAAATTGGCATTGCTTTAGGTCTTGCCACTTTGACCCCTGGATTATCTTTTTTGGTATAGTGGGGAAAAAGTTTCCATGGAAAGTACTGCATGCAGAGAGAATAATCAGTGTTTTTTTTATTTTTATTTTTATTTTTTATTTTTTTTTTTTTTTGGTGGTACTGGGGGTGGAACCCAGGGGCTTTTCGACCTCCAGGCTATACTCCCAGACCTATTTTATACTTTATTTGGGAACAGGGTCTCACTAAGTTACTGAGAGCCCCACTAAGTATCTAATGCTAGCTTTGAACCTGTGTGATCCTCCTGTCTTAGCCCCTGAAGGTCAGGGATTACAAGCATGCGCCACCATGCCCGGCTTATTTTATTTTTTTGAAGAAAAAACTTTAATTTGAAATTCTGATCTATGCATAAAATTTATTTTCATATCAGGGTTAAATATAATACAAACTATAAAAATATTAATACTGAAGTTTTTAACAGAAATCTATTAAGATCCTTCAGAAAAATTTTTAAAGAAACAATAGCAAGTCACTTGCTACTACAAGGTTAATACATAAAGAAAAAAATCATACATTTTGCTGAAATTTTCAGTAAATAATTTTAACCATAATTTTTCATGAAATAGGAACATTTAGACATCAGTGGGATAGGCAGTCAGAATACAGTTAATTTTAAAACATGAAAAGTCCTTTCATTTTTTACTAGAAAATTACTAGATAAAATTATAGTGGGCTTTAGATATCTTTTCATTGAATGAGATTTTTCATTGAATTAAAGTTTTAATAAAGGTATTGCACAGCTTTATAAGTTAATTATTTTTAAATGATAATAACATTTTTTAACTAAAACCAGAAAATTTTATAGCTAAATATACAGAGTATTTTCTATAAATATATGCTTTAAGTAGTGATTAGAAAGGTGAATGTGAACATTATTGGGCCATATTTCAGTTTTTTAGCTTCTACATTGCAGCTCTGTAAGTAGAACATAATAAAACGCTCTTGCATTGGATGCCAGGGCACACATGCAACCACAGTGAATGGAGAGGCTGAGACAGGAGGATCACACATTTGATACTTGGTAAACTTAGGAAGGCTCTGTCTCAAAATTTTAAAGGGTTGGAAATTTAGCTTAATGAAACTGTGCTCTGGATTCAGCCTCCAGTTCAAGAAAAAAAAAATTGAATGAAAATTTGAACACTTTTTTCACATGCATGAAAATGTTGGAAAATTTTCACATATATTTTTAATTTTATAAGAATTATAAACTTTTCTCTAATGAGTAAATAATTGTCAAGTCTTTTCATTCTTTAAAACCAAAAGTCAACTCTCAGTCATTAAAAGTGAAAGATTATAAAAATGTGACTTCAAGACAATTGGCTCATAGTTACAAATTATTTTTTTTATATAGATTTTTAAAATATACTGTATTGGTGCATTTTAGTATCACATCATAGTCAAGTTCAGAGTAATAGGAACATACATTCATGCAGCCTGGTGAGCTGCACCATGACTCCTCCTCTACTCCCCCCTGTTCCCTTTGTATAATAGTGAGATTGACACTAATAATTTTGTATATATACATAACATTATTTGTACTGTTTTCTTCATCATCTACTTCCCCTTCCACGTATCTTCCTCCCTTATTCCCTTTCCATTATTCTACTGGTATCTCCTCATTTATCTGAAATCTCTTTTGTTGCCCAATTTCTCTCCAACTTCCACATATAAAAAAAAAAAAATTGACTTCACTTTCTGAGACCAGCCAATCTCACTGTATTAGTCAGCATTTTCATTTCTATAACCCAAAGATCTGACCATGTAACTTAGAGGAAGGAAAACTTATTTGCTAAGTTTCTCTGGGAGATGTTAGGATTCAGTCTATGGGAAGGCAGAGAAGGACCTAAGATTTCAGGCCATGGCAGCAAGAAGCAGAGAGTAAAAGAGTGTGAAACTTTGGTCTCACATCATAGAGGAGGGAAAGAGAAAGAAACCAGGGTAAGGAGTAGCCATATATAATCCCCAAGCCCTTGGCCCCAGAGGTCCATCTTCCCCAGCCGCAGTCTACTGGCCTAGGACCAAGTCCTTCTTCTAACATTGCCATCCCATTTCTGTGAGGTCTGGGAGTCACCCCAAATCCAAACCATTATATTCATTTAGCACAATGTAATTTTATTCTTTATTGCTGAGTAGAATTCCATTGTGTGTACAATCTATAAGTTTGTAAACCATTGATCTGGTGATAAATACATGGCCTGGTTCTATGATTTGGTTATGGCGAATTGTGTTGCTATAAACATAGAAAGGCATGTATTACTATAAATTCTGATTTCTATTGCTTTGAGTAAATACCGAAGAGTGATGTAACTAGATCATATCATGGTTCTATTTCCAGTTTTCTGAGGAACCTCCATTCTGATTTCCATAGAAACTGCACTAATTTGCAGTTCCACTGATAGAATATACAATTTTCTGTCTCCACACATCCTTTCCAGCATTTATTATCATTTGTATTCTTGACGATTGCCATTATAATTGAGATTAAACGGAATATCAGTGTAGTTTTGATTTGCATCTCTCTGATTGCTAATGATGCTGAACACTTTTTCATGTATCTATTGACCATTTGTATTTTTTTCTTTTGTGACATGTCTGTTTGCATCAGTTGCCTAGTTCTTGATTGGGTTATTATTATTTTTTAGTGTTAATATATATTCTAGATATTCATCCTCTATCTAATGCTCTTTCCAGCATTTATTATCATTTGTATTCTTGACGATTGCCATTATAATTGAGATTAAACGGAATATCAGTGTAGTTTTGATTTGCATCTCTCTGATTGCTAATGATGCTGAACACTTTTTCATGTATCTATTGACCATTTGTATTTTTTTCTTTTGTGACATGTCTGTTTGCATCAGTTGCCTAGTTCTTGATTGGGTTATTATTATTTTTTAGTGTTAATATATATTCTAGATATTCATCCTCTATCATAGGAATAGCTGGTAAATTATTCATATTAATGTTACATTTAGATAATTTTTAAACAAAAATAAATTAATTTTATAATTTGGGGTTAAATACCATTCAATATCTAGATCATCTAAATGTCCCTTCTGACACAATAATTCTATTTTAACAAAAGCAGTAAAACAAAACCTTGATTATTAAAATGTGTCATACTGATTTTGCTCATCCAAACAATACAATTCTCATTATAGGCAAATTATTTATAAAGTTTTCTAACTACAAAGAATTTCAGCATTCTCTTTAATCATAAAATAACAATGATAAGTACCTAATTTTATTTAAGAGATCACTTTCCATTGAATTTTCTCTAAGCAGTTAGAGTGGTTTTCTATGAGCCAAGATAGCCCTTAGGTATACTTAAACAATATTGCCTTGGAACCAAAGATATTAAGATTTGTTGGATAATGAATAAGAAAAAATGATCTTAAGAAAATAAAAAACATAAATTCATTCCAAGGGTTTAAAGAGTTCTCCTGAGCTATAAGTTTCAAGAACACAATGCAATCACAAATTGTACACACTGATAATTTTATTATTTAATATTTAGGTCATATTTTAATCAATCTTTATTTGATTACATTGAATATTTACAGGCACATACTATAAAAGCTTATAGATTATTTATGGAATAATATCAATTTCTATGAAAAACAATATTGATTGTTCTCTAATTTAAAAATAGGACTGGAAGCACAGGTTTATTACCTTACTATTTTTAATAAAATATATTTAAGATTAATTAAAGAAATTAAAATTATCTTTAATTAGAAACACCCAATATAGAATTTATTGTGACTATTATGTCATCTTTGATAATAAAACCTCCAATCACAAATTAATTCACAAATTTACAAACAGGATTTTCAATGAAGGATTTTATGACTTTGCTAAAATATTATTTCCTGTTTACTATTCCTCATCATACATCCCTTTAAATTATGCCTTATTCTTCATTTTTATTGCCCTATTATTCAAATCATACATTGCATAGTAAGTTCACAATAAATGCTTTCTAAATTTTTGGACAATTTTTTTTTTCCAATTTGGATCAGCAACTTAATCATATTTAGTAACCTGAAAAATTTAGCACCAAAAAATCAGCCATCTAACAGAAAAAAGAAGGGACATATATTCTAATATGCCCAAAGTAGGGAGTATTGGAATACCAGAGGGACTCCAGATAATGAAGGGGAAACCTCAGCAAAGCTAGAATGGAAGGATAGGAGAGGAAGAAGGCTGAGGTTGATTAATGGAGGAGCTACATCTGAATATGTGTAAAAGTATGAATATAGCATGGTTAACCTGGACTCTCATTGGTGGGAGGGGGGGGGAGAAGAGGGCACCAAGCACAGTCTAAATGTATGCCATTTTAATATGTTCCACATAAATATATAAAAAAAATTTAAAAATTAGCTACCTAGAGCTGGACATGGTGGCATACATCTGTAATCTCTGTGTCTCGGGGGCTGCGACAGGAGGATTATAGGTTTGAAGACAGCTTCAGCAATGTAGTGAGGTCCTTAGAAATTCAGTGAGACCCTATTTCAAAATAAATAAGGCTGGAGGTATAGCTAAGAGTTAAAATGTTTTGGGTTCAATCCCCAGTACTAAATAAATAAATAAATAAATATAAAAACATTAAGCCACTTAAAAATAGGAAAAGAGCAACTCATGTGTGGTCAAAAAAATAAGGCCAGAAACCTAAATTTTAGATGTACTTTCTAAGAACATATAGATACTGAAATCACATGTTCTTTATAATAGCATTAATTTCATCCTTTTTTGTTTGTTTGTTTGTTTTGATGGTTTTGGTGGTGTAACCCAGTGGATTTTCTATCTCTGGGCTATACTCCCAGACCTATTTTATACTTTATTTGGAAACAGGGTCTCACTAATTTGCTCAGAGCCTCACTAAGTAGCTGAGGCTGGCTTTGAACCTGTATGATCCTCCTGTCTCAACCTCCCAAGTGCAGGGATTACAAGCATGCGTTACCACACTCAGCTAATTTCATATTATAGAGTTTTAGAAGAAAAACAATTTACTAGTTGTCTTTTAAATCTTAATAATCACTTTTGTACAGGTATTCAAAAACATTTATAATAGTGAGTGTAATAAATAAGAATGTAGGATTCATTTTAGTATTATTATCAATGGTGCCAATAAAACTTTATCTGCAGTTTGCCTAAGATATTTAAGGAAGAATAAACTTATCAAGTATGAATGTGTACTTTTTCCATCATTTAATGTGAGCTAATAAATGCATTTAATATCTGTGATTAAAATGCATGAGTTCTCTTATGATTAAATCATTCTTGGTAATAGCTAGGTTCAAATTTTAATTATTTTAACTACTTCTTAGAACACTGAGTTTCTATTTTATTCTCTATTTCCACTCTAAAAAATTTCTTCCTGAGAAGGGGGAGCATAGGGAGGAAATCAGTTATGAGATATTCAGAAGGGGCTTTGGCGCCATCTTATGGCCTATTAAATTATGTTCCCAGTTTATTTTGCTCTGCCAGTTTCTGAGACCCACAATATTACCAACTATATATATATATATATATATATATATATATATATATATATATATATTATTGTTGATATAATTTAAGATATATATCTTAAATTCTTATGTTGATATATTTAAGATATATATATTAAATTCCTAATATATATATATATATATATATATATATATATATATATATCTTAAATTCCTATGTGGACCTAGATATCTGTAAATATATTTCAATGATATATTTGTAATATATTTGTTGACCTAGCAAATTTGTAAATATATTTCAAAAATAATGTAATTAAACTGTTATTTAAGCAATATCATGCTTATTCTTACTTTTATGCATTTAAAAAGTTTCTTTCTCCCAAAATGTATTTTATTCCTTCATTTCACAGATACAGAGCATATTCACTCATCATAATCAAGCCAAAAGTGAACCTCCTCTATGAATATATTCTTAAATCCTCTAGGTATCAACAGTCCATTCTTTGAACATTATTATCATAATTAAAATGAGAAAAATCTCAGTTTAAGGACTCACTTTTTAACTTTTTACTAGGATATATGAATATATATATGTTTAATATTTATAAAGTACACATATATGTTTAAAATGTTTATAGTAAAATGCTATATATTTAGCATATAAAGTAAAGATAATAGTTTTGTTAACTCTTATATATCCATTCCCCCAGTATATAGTTATCAGTTCAAGGTCATCATATATAATCTTAGTATTCAAAGCATGCTCTGGGGACCAATATCTATCATTTTCAAGGAGCTTTTTGCATGAGTAGAAACTAGTTCTCACAATAGAAATACTGAATCAAAATCTACATTTTAACATATTTTCTGTATATTTTTATGCATGGTAAAATTTGCAAAATATTAGGTCTACCATAAAACCCACTTCTAAACCACTATTGTAGAGGTTTAAATTAAAAAATTGCCTAGCCTATCATAACCTCTTTAGATACGATGCTAAGTAGTTTTCTGTTGTTGTAATAAATTCCTGAGATAAATAACTTTTTAAAAAATAAAAGTTTATTTTGGCTCAAAATTTTGGAGGTTCCAGTCAGTCCATGACTGGTTGGCCCTGTGGCATTTGGGCCTGGGGTGAGGTACCACATTATGGCAGCAGCATGTGGCAAAACCTGTTTATCTCTTAGGCCAATTATGAGAGAGAAAGAGACAGTGAAAGAGAGAAAAAGATTCCATAATACCTTTTATATCTAATTACTTTAGATCTCTCATTAGAATCCCCCTCTTAAAAGTTCTATCATGTCCCAGTAACAGCACTGCTGGGAATAAACATTTAACATATGAGCCTTTGGGGGATGTTCTAGATCCACACTACAGCAAATAGTTAATATATATATATATATATATATATATATATATATATATATAATGTTTGTGTTATTAATGTATACAAATATTGCTAATTTTGTGTGTTAGTTTGGTGCCCTACAACTTGAAAATGTATATATTTTATAAAGTTTTGATAAGATCTTTGGAGTTTTTCTGTATATAATATCAGATTACCACCCAAAAGAGACCCTTTATTTTCTTCTTTTTCTATATAAATGCCTTTAATATCTTTCTCTTGCTTGACTACCCTGGAAAGGATTTCTAATACCATACTGAATAGAATTTATGGAAGTGGATATCCTTGTCCTGTTTGGGATCTTAGAGGAAAGGATTTTAGTCCTATACCATTGAATATAATACATAAGTGAAAACAAACAAAACAAACAAAACCAAAAAAGTTGAAGTTTAATTGTCTTATACCATGTTGCTCACTTTTATTGTCATTGTGTCTTTTTCTTAGTGAAAGTGTGGATACCGGGGTGTTGAGTACACTCACTATTGACTACCAGACAAATAAATTCATTTCTATTACTTCTTTCAAGGCCTAAGGAAATAGTATCCAAATTCCAGAGGTATCTCAGACCAGGGTCCCATCAGGCCTATGTTTGCAATCCATTTTACAGTGTGTAGGCTAACACATTTCAGATATTAATGAAGGAAAGCAAAAGAAAATATATTGCTTTCAGGGTTCATCAATAAACCACTAATTGTTAGCAATAATTTATAATAAAAATTGTAAATATCACAAACTATTATATATTTGAATCATTATCAAATTATTCTATATCAAATAATATATTATTATATAATTTTGCAGCTAATTAAAAGTTCCCTAACACCACTTAGTGTAAGTATTTATTTTACAATGAAGATTTCTCTTTCCTTGGCCTACTAAAAGAGATTTTTAGATTTGATTTCTCTATACACAACTTTCTGATATCTTCATTTTAATGCCTGGATGTTTTAGCTTAGTTAAAAGAAGCATCTCTTTTCACAATCAGGATTTGTGAAGAAACTATTAAATAGATTATACAGGTAGAATAGATTATATTTTGTCACTTTAAATATGAATGTGTACTGAACTAACCTGAAACTAAAGACTATTAAAGATATTCTTTATTAATATCATTTTCAGATATTATCTTTAATATGCCTATATTACCTCAGATAATTTTACATTCTATAACAGATAGATCTACAAATCTCAGTAGCTTCTTCAATAATGGTTTGTTTTTTATGGGAATTATGAATTATAAAAGTGAAATCTTCTGTATTAGTAGCAGAAGAATCTATATTCTGCAAAAGAATCCATATTCTCAGGCCATCAGAGGCTGATCCATCTACATGTGGATTACAAGGACCCCTGTTATCAGTGACTATCTTACCAATAAGGGAAGGAACAATTAAAAAATTCCTAGAGTGATTGTTATGGGCCAGGCCTGAAAGCTGATCACTGCTTCTACTCACATTTTATCTTTCTGAGCTGAGTTTCTCAGCCTCACGTATTTGAGAAAACCTGGAAATAATACCAAGGTTATATCTCAGGGATTAAGAAAACTACATTTTATGTAAAACTAAATTTACCCAATCATATTTTTCTCAATAAATGTTTTATTCATTGAACTACAAATAAGCTACATTGAGTGCCACAATAGGAATTTGTGCTGTTAAGAAAAAAAATCATGCTATTAATTTGAAGACTAGCTCTTTGACTTTTTAGCTCTGTATCAATTATCTTAACATTTATTTTCTCATCTGCAAAATGTAGTTCTTAGCTCAGTCATATGAAGGTATGGTATCAGATTTATTTTAGAATCAGTTTTCTTAAAAAATTAATTTGTGTGTTATTATTATTATTATTATTATTATTATTATTATTATTATTAGTGGTGGTACTGGGGTTCCTGGAAGCCCTTCTACCTCCGGGCTACACTCCCAGACCTATTTTTACATTTTTATTTGGAAACAGGGTCTTCTAAGCTAGTGCGCGTGGCTGGCTTCAAACCCGCGCGATCCTCCTTTCTCTGCCTCCCAAGTGCGGAGATTACAAGTGTGCGCCACCACGCCCGGCTGTGTGTATTTATTTATACATATATTATGTGGCACATAATTTTATATGGATTGTAGAAATATTGCAGCCTAAATGTAATAATTTAAAATAACCTCAAAATGTTGTAGCCAGGCATGGTGACACATACCTGTAATCCCAGGATTTGGGAAGCTGACAGAGAAGCATCACAGGTTCAAGGACAGCATCAGCCATGTAGCAAGAATCTCAGAAATCTAGAGAGACCCTGTTTCTTTTTTAATTTTTAAAATAATTTTAATTTTGTTCTTCTTTATGTCTGAATAGAATTCCATTGTGTGTATTTCCCAAAGTTTTGCTATCCATTCATCTGTTGATGGAGATCTGGGTTGGTTCCATATTTTGGCTATTATGAATTGTGTTGCTATGAATATAGGCATGCATATGTTGCTGTAGTTCTCTGAATTCAACCCCTTTGGAAAGATACCCAGGAGT
The DNA here is from genome assembly GCF_963383645.1 of Muscardinus avellanarius. Taxonomy (NCBI): domain Eukaryota; kingdom Metazoa; phylum Chordata; class Mammalia; order Rodentia; family Gliridae; genus Muscardinus; species Muscardinus avellanarius. Next base: position 157,929,663 of record NC_137787.1, read on the forward strand.
GGTAGAGCTGGATCATATGGTGGATCTATTCCCACCTTTCTTAGGAATCTCCACACAGATCTCCATAGTGCCTGAACTAGTAGTTTGCATTCCCACCAACAGTGTAAAAGAGCTCCTCTTTCCCCACATCCTCACCAGCATTTGTTGTTGTTTGATTTCTTTATGCTTGCCACTCTGACTGGGGTTAGATGGAATCTCAGTGTAGTTTTGATTCGCATCTCCCTGATGGCCAGTGATGTAGAACATCTTTTCATGTATCTATTGGCCCTTTGTATCTCTTCTTTTTTGAAATGTCTATTTAGTTCATTTGCCCATTTCTTGATTGGGTTGTTGTTTTGCTAGTGTAGAGTCTTTTGAGCTCTTTGTATATTCAACCATAAAGAAGAACAAAATTATATCATTTGCAAGAAGATGGAAAGCCCTGGAGAACATTATGTTAAGTGAGATCAGCCAAGCACAGAAGAAGAAGGTACATATGTTTCCTATAATATGCCCAAACTAGGAAACACAGAGGATACCAGTGGGACTCCAGATAATGGAGGGGAAATATCAGCAAAGTTTGAATGGAAAGATAGGAGAGGAGGAAGGCTGATCTTGATTAATGAGGGTCTACATCTGAATATGTGTAAAATTGTAAATATGACATAGTTAACCTGGACAACCATTGATGGGAGGGGGAAGGGAAAATGGGGGCGGGAGGGAGAGGGCACCAAATATAGTTTAAATGTATACTATTTATGTTCAATAAAATATTTGTTTAAAAAATAAAAAATAATAATTTTAATAATTTTTCATGACAACTGAAACCCCATTACATGCAATCTTTGAATCTTTTTTAACTTTAAAGTTAAAAAAGGGTTGGGGGTGTAGTTGTGAAGTTGAATGCCCCTGGGTTTAATCTCCAGTAAGACACACACACACACACACACACACACACACACACTGCATAAAATATACTATTATTTCCTATTAATACATTCAGTGAGACGTTATATTACAGATGTGAATGTATATTTTGCTTTTATTAATGACTTGAAGAAAAAAGAATAAAGGGAAATCCTCACCATTTGGCTGAGCAAACTGTATAACCTTAAGAATAACTCATTTTACAATGTCAGTATTATTTTGTATCTATGTAAGCTTGATATTTCTAATTCTGTGCTTTAAGAATTAGTTTTCAAAATAGGACAGACAGTGGGAAAACATAGATTGATCGTGTTCTTTAAAACTTTGATAGATTTTGGAAATTGAGAATGTTACCTTGCCATAAGAGAAACTTTTCATTTTTGAGTTGACTGGAGAACAGAGAAAATATTCCTTTACCTTTCGTTGCTTTCCCTGAGTTGCTCATATATCACAGAACATAACATGGCATGAGAAAATTGATTCCTTGGGTGTAAGCATTAAGGATGAAAACAATTCCATTAATTTTATCCATTACTCTTTTCCTGTCCTAAAATTTGGACTAACTGGACAATGTCAGCTATTTTTGTAGTGATAAATAACAGGGCTATTATAGAACTAAGGTGTTTTTGGATCATTCAGACTTGAATTACAGCATAAAAATGTAAGGTAAAGGCTTTTAAATTTTCAGTTTTCACTAGAATTTATGGTTAACTCATAATTTCTGCTTCTACTTCTGCCAATTTTGTGAACAGTCTCCATTTTATTAATAGACAACTGAATGAGTATTTAACTACATGCTACACACTCTATATACTGTTAGGATGCACAGGCACTTCTCTTTTCCTATATTTCTGTTTTAGTAAGGTTAACTGTTGCTTGTAAGTTATAAAAGCATGATTTATTGATGGACATAATAAATTTTCTGATACTGTACCACTGCTATGTCTGTAGTATCTTTTTTATATTTGCAGTGAAATAATATTTGAAGTATTAGTGTGTGTTTAAGTCATAGAACTCATGTCATTTACCTGATCACCCATAAAAATCCTCTGTGTACTCATAAAACATTGTAAATTTTAAATTCCATCCACCATTTTCTCATTGCTCCATTCTCAAGTTTGTTGTGAAAGGTAATGGTACACAGTACATTGAAAGAATCATTTATCTGAGTTTCAGAGTGGAAATCCACATTCTGATTCAAGTCTATTGCTATGTCCAGACAACATGAAGATCACATGGCTAATAAGATTCATTATTAAAGAAAAAAAATGAAGAGACAAGATAGTAGATACTGAAATAATTTGGGAAGTGATCTTCTATCAGTGTGAGATCCAAAGTTGAGGAACCATTGGATACTATTCAAAGTTTAAAGACCTAAAATGTAGAATGGTGAAAGACTGATTAACATGGACAAATTGGCAATGAAGAATATTGCATTTTAGGATTGAAGGAAGAAAATAAAGATGGAAACATTCTAAGTTTATTGGGTATAATTGTGAATCTGACTAAATATGATCTGAATTTACAAAGATTATTTCATTTTACCTCAGATAAAATAGCTTCTCAAAAAAGGCTAACTAACTTATGCGGGCATGGTGGCACATGCCTGTAAGCCAAATAATCAGGAATCTGAGACAGGAGGATTGCAAGTTTGAGGCCATCCTTAGCAACTTAGTGACACCTTGTTTCAAAAAAAATAAAAAAAGACTAAAAAATTGGACTGGGGGGTAGCTTGGAGGTGCACTGCTCCTGGGTTCCATCCCCAGCAGTTAAAAAAAAAAAAAAAAAGTGAAAAGAAAGAAACTGAACTTTAGGGGCTGTGGAGCAGGAAGATATAGCCCTTAAGTGGAAGAGACTGAACTAGATTTTAGGTTCTTGATGACCTCTCTAGACTATGCCAAGCTTGTGTTATAAGTAAAGCCAACCACCTTTCCAGTACAAATAATGCCTTGAAGGTTGTAGAGCTCTATGTGATTCTCAAAATACTAGTATGGCTAGTTTTCTAGTGATTGCATGGTAATGCTGATGATGAAAACTGTCATTAAGAAGGGTAAATCAGAAACAATGGTTTTATGGTATTTCCTCATTTCTCTCATTAAGCTACTTTGCTTGCTTTGATTTACTTATGTCCAGAGGTTCTATGATGTTTACACTACTTTTTTTCCTTTTATTTAAGTAACTGCAGCTAATCTTATTATATATACCTTATGAAATGTAAAGTATAGAGTGGATGCAAATAGGATATTTTTAGGACTAAAGAGACCAATCCAAAAGATTGTGTGAGATTTGACATAAATTAAATAGATGATCTTAATCTAGCTTTAAAAACAATAGATCTAACAAGAGGAAATTTCAGAAATAGAATTAGAAAACTGAATAGTGAAGAATCAAATTTTTCAGTTTTGACACTGTGAAGAGAAAATAGAGTTCTGACCTAAAACAAAATTGTCTTGGTGCTTATGAAAGATATTTTTCAACAATGGAAATCTATATCTGCAACTAGCAGAGTTTGTTATTATATAATATTTTAATCATTTAAAGTATCTTTAGCATAATTGAATAATTATAATAAAAATTTCTGATTGTGATTGGCTGTCCAAATTAATTTTTGGCCACATAAGCCAATATACAGGCTTGTGTGACAGTTCTTTTTCACTATAAATTAATATATTAATTAATTGATCTGTCAATATATCTTTTATATTATGTGAGTTTAGTCAACCAAATTAAATATAGTGAACTCTAAAACACAGATAAGAATATATAATATATATATATATATATATGTATATATATATATATATATATATATATATATATATATAGTGTGTGTGTGTGTGTGTGTGTGTGTGTGTGTGTGTGTGTTGCTGGGAATTGAGCCCAGGGTTATTCTACTTCCAAGTTACATCTGCAGGCTGATTTTTTTATTCTTTATGTTGAAGCAGGGTCTCATTAAGTTGCAAATGGCCTCACTAAGTAGCTGAGGTTGGCTGCAAACCTGGATCCTCCCATCTCAGCCTCTGAAGTACTGGGGTTACAAGCATGCACCATTATGCTCTGCTAAGAGTATGTTTTCTAACATGACATTTTTTTTTTAATTAATTTATTTTTTTAAAATTGGTGCATTGTAGTCATATATCAATCACATTGGAGTACAAGACTTGAGAGGATATACAAGCACACATCATCCAATTAGCCCTCCTCCAGCCCCCATCCCCTCCCCTCCCCCTCCCTCCATCCCACACTTCTTTGGTGATTTACTTTGATACATTTGTTTATGTACCTCCTGCGTTTTAAAGAGGCTCCGTCCTCCAGTATTACATACCCTCTGATTGGTCACATTAGTTGCTTCACTATAGGGCCCTTTCTATAGCTCAACCTCTTCCTGTTGCCCTTTTCCTCCTAGTTATTGCTGATTAAGAGAAGCGTCTGATTTATATTTTCTGCAATATTTCTCTGTGCATGCTGCGTTGCAAGTACCAATCCCACTCTTGATGGTCCCAGTAGTGGCCTGGCTACTCAGTGGACTGATCCAGACCTCGCTGGCTCAAGCAGCGGCCTTGCCTCATGGGAGGCCCCAGTTCTGGTCTCGCTGGCCCCTGAACCGGTCTAACCCCTAAGCTGGCTTTGGTCCCGACCTTGTAGGCCGCAGGAGTGAACTAGCCTCACGCCAGGCTCCGATGCTGGCCATTGGCCCCTGCACCGGTCTAACCCCGTGGCAGGATTCCAATCCTGGCCTCGGAGGCCCCAGCACCGGCCTAGCCTCATGGCAGGCTCCAATGCCGGCCTCGTTGGCCCCAGCACCAGCCTAACACCTTGGCAGGCTCCGATCCCGGCCTCAGAGGCCCCAGCACTGGTCATGCCTCAAGGCAGGCTCCGATGCCGGCCTTGCTGGCCCCAGCACCGGCCTAACCCATCGGCAGGCTCTTATCCTGGCCTCGGAGGCCCCAGTACCGGCCTTGCCTCAAGGCAGGCTCCGATGCCGGCCTCGCTGGCCCCAGCACCGGCCTAACCCCTTGGCAGGCTCCGATCACGGATTTGGAGGCCCCAGTACCGGCCTTGCCTCAAGGCAGGCTCCGATGCCGGCCTCACTGGCCCCAGCACCAGCCTAACCCCTCGGCAGGCTCCGATCCCGGCCTCGGAGACCCCAACACTGTTAATGCCTCACGGCAGGCTCCGATGCCGGCCTCACTGGCCGCAGCACCGGCCTAACCCCTCGACAGGCTCTTATCCTGGCCTCAGAGGCCCCAGTACCGGCCTTGCCTCAAGGCAGGCTCCGATGCCGGCCTCACTGGCCCCAGCACCGGCCTAACACCCCGGCAGGCTCCGATCCCGGCCTCGGATGCCCCAGTACTGGTCATGCCTCAAGGCAGGCTCCGATGCCAGCCTCGCTGGCCCCAGCACCGGCCTAACCCCTCGGCAGGCTCTTATCCTGGCCTCGGAGGCCCCAGTACCGGCCTTGCCTCACGGCAGGCTCCGATGCCGGCCTCGCTGGCCCCAGCACCGGCCTAACCCCTCGGCAGGCTCCGATCCTGGCCTCGGAGGCCCCAGCACTGGTCATGCCTCACGGCAGGCTCCGCTGCTGGCCTCGTTGGCCCCAGCACCGGCCTAACCCCTCGGCAGTCTCTTATACTGGCCTCGGAGACCCCAGTACTGGCCTTGCCTCACGGCAGGCTCCGATGCCGGCCTCGCTGGCCCCAGCACCAGCCTAACCCCTCGGCAGGCTCCGATCCCGGCCTCAGAGGCCCCAACACTGTTAATGCCTCACGGCAGGCTCCGATGCCGGCCTCACTGGCCGCAGCACCGGCCTAACCCCTCGACAGGCTCTTATCCTGGCCTCAGAGGCCCCAGTACCGGCCTTGCCTCAAGACAGGCTCCGATGCCGGCCTCACTGGCCCCAGCACCGGCCTAACACCCCGGCAGGCTCCGATCCCGGCCTCGGAGGCCCTAGCACTGGTCATGCCTCAAGGCAGGCTCCGATGCCGGCCTCGCTGGCCCCAGCACCGGCCTAACCCCTCGGCAGGCTCTTATCCTGGCCTCGGAGCCCCCAGTACCGGCCTTGCCTCACGGCAGGCTCCGATGCCGGCCTCGCTGGCCCCGGCACCGGCCTAACCCCTCGGCATGCTCTTGTCCTGGCCTCGAGGCCCCAGTACCGGCCTTGCCTCTTGGCAGGCTCCGATGCCGGCCTCGCTGGCCGCAGAACCGGCCTAACCCCTCGGCAGGCTCTTATCCTGGCCTCGGAAGCCCCAGTTCCGGCCTTGCCTCACGGCAGGCTTCTTTGCCGGCCTCACTGGCCCCAGCAGCGCCCTAACCCCTCGGCAGGCTCCAATCCCGACCTCAGAGGCCCCAGTAGCGGCCTTGCCTCAAGGCAGGCTCCGTTGCCGGCTTCGCTGGCCCCAGCACCGGCCTAACCCCTTGGCAGGCTCCGATCCCGGATTTGGAGGCCCCAGCACTGGTTATGCATCAAGGCAGGCTCCGATGCCGGCCTCACTGGCCCCAGCACCGGCCTAACCCCCCCGGCAGGCTCCGATCCCGGCCTCGGAGGCCCCAGCACTGCTCATGCCTCAAGGCAGGCTCCGATGCCAGCCTCGCTGGCCCCAGCACCGGCCTAACCCCTTGGCAGGCTCTTATCCTGGCCTCGGAGGCCCCAGTACCAGCCTTGCCTCACAGCAGGCTCCGATGCCGGCCTCGCTGGCCCCAGCACCGGCCTAACCCCTCGGCAGGCTCTTATCCTGGCCTCGGAGGCCCCAGTACCGGCCTTGCCTCACAGCAGGCTCCGATGCCTGCCTCGCTGGCCCCAGCACCGGCCTAACCCCTCGGCATGCTCCGATTCCGGCCTCGGAGGCCCCAGCACTGGTCATGCCTCATGGCAGGCTCCGCTCCTGGCCTCGTTGGCCCCAGCACCGGCCTAACCCCTCGGCAGGCTCTTATCCTGGCCTCGGAGGCCCCAGTACCGGCCTTGCCTCACAGCAGGCTCCGATGCCGGCCTCGCTGGCCCCAGCACCGGCCTAACCCCTCAGCATGCTCCGATCCCGGCCTCGGAGCCCCCAGCAGTGGTCATGCCTCAGGGCAGGCTCCACTGCCAGCCTCGTTGGCCACAGCACCGGCCTAACCCCTCGGCATGCTCCGATCCCGTCCTCGGAGGCCCCAGCAGTGGTCATGCCTCACGGCAGGCTCCGCTGCCAGCCTTGTTGGCCCCAGCACCGGCCTAACACTCCGGCAGGCTCTTATCCTGCCCTCGGAGGCCCCAGTACCGGCCTTGCCTCACGGCAGGCTCCGATGCCGGCCTCGCTGGCCCCGGCACCGGCCTAACCCCTCGGCAGACTCTTGTCCTGGCCCTGAGGCCACAGTACCGGCCTTGCCTCAAGGCAGGCTCCGATGCCAGCCTCGCTGGCTGCAGCACCGGCCTAACCCCTCGGCAGGCTCTTATCCTGGCCTCGGAGGCCACAGTACCGGCCTTGCCTCACGGCAGGCTTCTTTGCCGGCCTCACTGGCCCCAGCAGCGGCCTAACCCCTCGGCAGGCTCCAATCCCGGCCTCAGAGGCCCCAGTACCGGCCTTGCCTCAAGGCAGGCTCCGTTGCCGGCTTCGCTGGCCCCAGCACCGGCCTAACCCCTTGGCAGGCTCTGATCCCGGATTTGGAGGCCCCAGCACTGGTCATGCATCAAGGCAGGCTCCTATGCCGGCCTCACTGGCCCCAGCAGCGGCCTAAACCCTCGGCAGGCTCCGATCCCGGCCTCTGAGGCCCCAGTAGCGGCCTTGCCTCAAGGCAGGCTCCGATGCCGGGTTCGCTGGCCCCAGCACCGGCCTAACCCCTTGGCAGGCTCCGATCCCGGATTTGGAGGCCCCAGCACTGGTCATGCATCAAGGCAGGCTCCGATGCCGGCCTCACTGGCCCCAGCACCGGCCTAACTCGCCGGCAGGCTCCGATCCCGGCCTCGGAGGCCCCAGCACTGCTCATGCCTCAAGGCAGGCTCCGATGCCAGCCTCGCTGGCCCCAGCATCGGCCTAACCCCTCGGCAGGCTCTTATCCTGGCCTCGGAGGCCCCAGTACCGGCCTTGCCTCACAGCAGGCTCCGATGCCGGCCTCGCTGGCCCCAGAACCGGCCTAACCCCTCGGCATGCTCCGATCCCGGCCTCGGAGGCCCCAGCACTGGTCATGCCTTACGGCAGGCTCCGCTGCCGGCCTCGTTGGCTCCAGCACCGGCCTAACCCCTCGGCAGGCTCTTATCCTGGCCTCGGAGGCCCCAGTCCCGGCCTTGCCTCACGGCAGGCTCCGATGCCGGCCTCGCTGACCCCAGCACTGGCCTAACCCCTCGGCAGGCTCTTATCCTGGCCTCGAGGCCCCAGTACAGGGCTTGCCTCAAGGCAGGCTCCGATGCCAGCCTCGCTGGCTGCAGCAACGGCCTAACCCCTTGGCAGGCTCTTATCCTGGCCTCGGAGGTGCCGGTACCGGCCTTGCCTCACGGCAGGTTCCGATGCCGGCCTCACTGGCCCCAGCAGCTGCCTAACCCCTCGGCAGGCTCCGATCCTGGCCTCAGAGGCCCCAGTACCGGCCCTGCCTCAAGGCAGGCTCCGATGCCGGCTTCGCTGTCCCCAGCACCGGCCTAACCCCTTGGCAGGCTCCGATTCCGGATTTGGAGGCCCCAGCACTGGTCATGCATCAAGGCAGGCTCCAATGCCGGCCTCGCTGGCCCCAGCACTGGCCTAACCCTTCAGGAGGCTCTTGTCCTGGCCTCGGAGACCCCAGTACCGGCCTTGCCTCATGGCAGGCTCCGATGCCGGCCTCGCTGGCCCCAGCACCGGCCTAACCCCTCGGCAGGCTCCGATCCCGGCCTCGGAGGCCCCAGCACTGGTCATGCCTCAAGGCAGGCTCCGATGCCGGCCTCGCTGGCCCCAGCACAGGCCTAACCCCTCAGGAGGCTCTTATCCTGGCCTCGGAGGCCCCAGTACCGGCCTTGCCTCATGGCAGGCTCCGATGCCGGCCTCGCTGGCCCCAGCACCGACCTAACCCCTCGGCAGGCTCTTATCCTGGCCTCGAGGCCCCAGTACCGGCCTTGCCTCAAGGCAGGCTCCGATGCCGGCCTCGCTGGCCCCAGCACCGGCCTAACCCCTCGACAGGCTCTTATCCTGGCCTCGGAGGCCCCAGTACCGGCCTTGCCTCATGGCAGGCTCCGATGCCGGTCTTGCTGGCCCCAGCACCGGCCTAACCCCTCGGCAGGCTCTTGTCCTGGCCTCGGAGTCCCCAGTACCATCCTTGCCTCACGGCCGGCTCCGATGCCGGCCTCGCTGGCCCCAGCACCGGCCTAACCCCTCGGCAGGCTCTTATCCTGGCCTCGAGGCCCCAGTACCGGCCTTGCCTCAAGGCAGGCTCTGATGCCGGCTTCGCTGGCCCCAGCACCAGCCTAAGCCCTTGGCAGGCTCCGATCCTGGCCTCGGAGGCCCCAGCACTGGTCATGACTCAAGGCAGGCTCCGATGCCAGCCTCACCGGCCCCACCACCAGCCTAACCCCTCGGCAGGCTCTTTTCCTGGCCTCAGAGGCCCAAGTACCGGCCTTGCCTCATGGCAGGCTCTGATGTCAGCCTCGCTGGCCCCAGCACCGGCCTAACCCCTCAGCAGGCTCCAGTCCCGTCCTCGGGGGCCCCAACACTGGCCTTGCCTCACGGCAGGCTCCGATGCCGGCCTCGCTGGCCCCACACCGGCCTAACCCCTCAGCAAGTTCCAGACCCGACCTCGGAGGCCCTAGCACAAGCCTTGCATCATGGCAGGCTCCAATGTCGGCCTCGCTGGCCCCAGCATCGGTCTAACCCCTCTGCAGGTTCCAATCCCTGCCACGGAGGCCTCAGTAGTGGCCTTGCCTCACAGCAAGCTCCGATGTCGGCCACTGGTCCCGGCGCCCGCCTAACCCCTCAGCAGGTTCCGATCACTGTCTCTGTGGTTATTATTTCAAAGGTTCCAGTTGTAATGAATCAGATCTCTGCCTCCCCCGAATATTGGCCACTGGCATTGCCACTGCCTCCACCGTTTCAAATCCTTCCCAGGCTCTTTTTTCACTGTGAATGTTGTCCAGTGTTCCTAAGCATGCGTGATGGTAGCATTCGACATTTGGTGTAATTTCTCCAAAAAAATAAAGTTGGTAAGATCCGGTTTCTGCTTCTCCTGAATACAAGTCTCCACCACCATCGCGGAGAACTCTTTCAACACCGCGTTTCTCCTTGGTCTCCGCTAAACTCTCTCCTTATATGTGATGTCTGAGATTCTTAACAATATAGAGAAATAGCAGTCCTCTTTCACGGCGAATTTTTCCATAAGTTCCAGTGCATTTAGATAAGTTTTGTCTGCATCTCCAGTGTCCTGGCATCCATAACGGCTTTCTTACCACCTCTCTGATATTATTCTTTATCTTTTTCTGTTCTGGGCCCGGTTTCTCCAGGGGTCTGGCGTGCTACTCGCAGTTCGGCCCGGGGCCCAGAGTCCCGCGACCCGGGCCCCAGCTGGCGTGCCCCGCGTGCGACCCCTGCCCAGAACCCAGCATCTTACTGGGCCTGGTTTCTCCAGGGGTCTGGCGTGCTACTCGCAGTTCTGCCTGGGGCCCAGAGTCCTGCGACCCGGGCCCCATCTGGCGTGCCCCGCCCGCGACCCCCGCCCAGAACCCAGCGTCTTACTGGGCCTGGTTTCTCCAGGGGTCTGCCCTAACATGACATTTGATTGTCAGAGCATGTGCTGTGGCCCATGGAGCCCAACAATCTGATTGAGGAGATTTTTTTTTTTTTTTTTTGGTGGTACTGGGGTTCCTGGAAGACCTTCTACCTCGGGGCTACACTCCCAGACCTATTTTTACATTTTCATTTTGGAAACAGGGTCTCCTAAGCCAGCGCTGCTGGCTTCAAACCTGCGCGATCCTCCTGTCTCCGCCTCCCAAGCGCCGGGATTACAAGCGTGTGCCACCACGCCCGGCTATTGATTGAGGATATATTTTGAAAAAATATGATCTAGACTGCTTTTTGGTCAAAACAATATATAGTCTGAAGTTTTTTTCTATCTTTTGCTTGTTTTTATAAGATAGAAAATATTAAAACAGAACATGGGCAGTAACCCTATAAAGGAAACTGGGTGGGACTTGATATATAAAAGGCACCCTGCTATGGTCTTTCAGATCTCTCCCTCACTTATACCTGAGAGATCATAGATGAAGTAGCTTGTTGGTTTTATATTTCTTTATTAGTATCAAAGAAATACCTCTGTCTCCTTGTGAAGAGGAAGTAACCTATGTGATGGTTACACATTGTAAAATGTTACAGAGATGTTAGATTTTTCACATAAATATTTCATGAGAATTGGGTGTAGTGGTGCATGACTATAATTTCATTACTTGGGAGGCTGAGACAGGAGGATCACAGGTTTGAAGCCAGTTTCAATAATTTAATAAGATTCTCAACAACTTAATGGGACCTTGTTTTCAAATTTTAACAGAATAGAGCCAAGGGTATTCCTCAGAGGTAGAATGCCCCTGGGTTCAATCTCCAGTACCACAAAAATAAATAAAAATAAATAAATTAGTAAGATTATCCCATACACTGTACTTTTATAAAACAATTACAAGATAAAAAAAATGTAAGCATATCTGAATGGGAGGATTTTCAAGTAGCTTTGTTTATCAGAGTATCATAGAGGGCTTACCATATGATTAATATCCTTTAATAATACTATACACTGCCATGTATGCCATGATATATCAAAGCCTATAAAAGCCAACTCAGCTAGGTCAATATTAGGCCACTCTTTATGGCCTATCAATAAGTACAAATTCTGGTTACAACATTCATGCTTATAGTTTTGGGGACAATTCATTTATTTTATTTTTTTGCCTCCTTATATGTTTTTCATAGTCTTCTCTCTGGCAGTCAGAATTAAATAGTGTCTGTCCTCTTTAAACATGTATGTGTTCTTTCAAAGTCTCTGATGATAATCACTGTTCTTGGCAACTTAAATTTATTTATTGCATTGCAGTCTCCATCAGTCATGTACATTTTTACCACATTATGTTTGATATCTAGAATGTACATAATCAAGAAGAATGCTGCTCATAATCATAGCTTCTAGTTGTGATTCAGTGAGCTGACATAATCATCTTTATCAAGCATCACCCCACATATATTGAGAATTTGATGCAATTTACTTAATCACTATCTTAAAAGTTATATCATCAAACGTGAAATTTAGGAAATGTCACCACTCTATAAGGCACATTATCCTTCTTTCACTTATATAGTTTTGGATAACATGTTAAATATCACTGAGTATGGCTTCTGAGGTTACATGAGTAATAGTCTACTTCCAAAATCAATGAGCAATTATCAAATTTTTTATATTTCAAAATAGATTTCACTTTTTTTTCTGCTGTATTTTCTGAAAGCCTGCTAGATTATTTGCTCTGGATAGTTAAAGAGTAAATGTGTTAGTTGTTTAAATATTAAATTTAAAGTATACTTATTCTAATGTGTCTTCATAGGTACAGTAGAAAAATACTTTCAATTACTGATAATTATAGTCAACGGGATATTTCAGAAATATATAAGTATGACTCTAATTTTTAGAAAAGAAAGCTCTTTTCAATAAATTGCATGAAAATAAAAAAATTATTGGTGAGAAATGTTAATTATTTATATTAAAACTATAAATTCACAAACTTTTTTACATTAGCAAACTAATGAACTTGATGGTTATTGTGACTTTAAATTTACGCTTAGCATTACTTTGATTAAAGTTTTAATTTTGCAATAAATAGTAGTAAAACCTATTCATTAAAAGGGTCTATGAATGTTTCTGTAAAAATATGTTTAAATGTAGCATTAAAGACAATGCATCAAATAATGTGTGTGGTTTCATCAGTATATTTTATAGTTTAAATTCTCCAGAAAACTATCCAAAACATAGATTCCAATGTGTGCCAACTATTACTATTTTGTATTATTTCTTTTAGGTTAATGCAATGGTTTGAAAATTGTGATCATGAACACACAAAATTTTCTACAGGTCATGTGATGTTCCAGAGAAAGGAGAGATAAAATAAATATCCCTACATACATTGTTAAAATCTGAAATGTAAGATAAAAATAAGTTCTAAAAACTTTCTATGCTATCATCTTCAAAGTTAATAACACATGATATATTTTGGGAAATAAAATGAGGTTCTGGAAAAAACTTTATCACATTGTCTAATTGACTATTAAAAGCAATAGCATATAAGTTACAGGAATAACTACTATCAAGATTTAAATGACTCATATTTTAGCTTACAATCATATAAATGCACTTGTATAAAGACAACCTGTCATCTCTTGACAGACATACTGAATTTTGGAAGCAAAAGTATATAATAACATTTTATTTCACTTGCCATTGAGAATGCATGCTACAAGGACAGACTAGTTCTACTTCTTAATATTTTATTAGGGTATCAAGAAGCTTAATAGTAACATAATATATTGCATAAGAATATCAAAGCAACAACTATATTACTCAAAGCATAATAATTGGTCAAAATATGCAATTTAAAGTCAATTTTAAAAATACTAATACAAAGTATTATTTTAAAAATAGTAATATTAAGAAATTATCCAGGCATGGTGGTGCATGCTTGTAATCTCAGCATTTGGGAGGCAAGACAGTAGGATTGCAGTTCTAGGACAGCCTCAGCTACTTAATGAGGCTCTTTGCATGTCAGTGAGACATTGTTTCAAAAATAAAAAGAATTAAACTAGGGCTGACTGGTGTAGCTCAGAGGTAGAATGTCTCTGAGTTCCATCCCCAATACTGGGGAAAAAAAAAGACAGCAGTAAAAATTTGTTAGTCAACATAATATAGCCACATTTGTCTTTTTACATACATGTTTTAATAAATAAACATCTAAGAAGTGCTTTTTTAGCCAGGTGTAGTAGCAAACACTTGAGGCTGAAATAGGATTGCAGGTTAGAGGACAGCCTCAGCAAGCAGTGAAACACATCAGCCTTCGGAGACCCTGTTTCAAATTAAAAACAAAAGGCTGGGGTCTAACTTCGAGAAAGAATGCCCCTCAGTTCCATTCTCAGTACCACAAAATTTTTTTTTCAAATATGAAAATTCTTCATAAACAATGGTAATATATATATATAATATAATATAATATATATTATATTATATATTATTATATTATATATAATATAATATATAATATATTATATATTATAATGAAAATTCTTCATTAACAATGGTAATATATATATATATATATATATATATATATATATATATATATATGAATATATGGATTGGAGGATATAAATAAAATTATTTGTTTATAATATTGGTAATATAAATAATAAAATATAGTATTTATATATAAATGTTGCTTTCTAAGAATTTTACTGGTACAATGAAATTATACACTGTAGTGAGATTCAAAGTGACACTTTTATAGCCAATATTTACCATTAAACATTCTGTATCTTGAGTAAACTAGAAACTTAAGTATACTAGCAAAACTGCCAAAATGGAATGGCTCTAACATAAAAATACTACATTTGGACTATTTAATATAACAAAGTATCTAATAATTCAATCTATGAATTTAACTCTTCTCTATCAACTGGAGATCCTCTTCACATAGCTTAGAGGCAGATGAGAACAGATGTTATAACATCAAACATCTCTTTACAAATATTAAATTAGAAAAAAAGTAGAAAGCCTTTTAAATGTAGGGATAAATTTATGTATGTTTCTATCATACTAAAACTCAACATAATGCATACTTAAGATGCATGGATAAATGTATACTTAAAAAATCTGAAGTTAATGAAACTGCATTGTACATCAACTTTCCAGCATTTCCTAAGTTTCCTTACACTTGATAGTACAAATTGGCTTTTTGACTTGATATCTGATAGACTTCTAAACATATGTTTTAGTGAGACTTTTCTTCATGATTTTTGTACATGGATTAACCCCTAAAGGTAAAAAAGTTTGTCAGAACCACAAATGACATGATACCATTTTTTTTTCAATACTGGGAATTGAACCCAGGGGCATTCTATCTCTGAGCTACACCCCCAGCCCTATTTTTTTATTCTTTATTTTGAAACAGGGTCTCACTAAGTTGCTAAGGGCCTCACTAAGTAGCTGAGCCTGGCCTTAAACCAAGATCCTCTAGTCTCAGTCTCCAAGTACTGAAATTACAGGTGTGTGCCACCATGCCTGGCTACATTATATCATTTTTTTTATTGGTGCTTTGTAATCATACATGACATTGGAATACAAGATTTGAGAGGATATACAAGCACACATCATCCAATTGGCCCTCATCCAATCCCCATCCCATTCCCTCCCCCTCCCTCGATACCATGTTTGATTGGTGGTTATCTTTGATATATTTGTTTACATACCTCCTGAGTTTTAAAGAGGTTCTATCCTCCCCCATCCCATCCCTTCTGACTGGTCGCCTTAATTGCTTCTCTATAGGGCCTTTTCTGCAACTCGACCTCCTCCTGTTACCCCTTTCCTCCTAGATTTTGCTTGCTAGGGAAAGCATCTGGATTTTACTTTCTGTGATATTTCTCTGTACATGATGCATTACAAGTTCCGATCCCACTCTTGACATCCCCAGAAGAGGCCTGGCCACCCAGAGGACTCTGATCCCAACCACGCTGGCTCCAGCACTGGCCTTGCGTCATGGGAGGCCCCAATCCTGGTATCGCTGGCCCCCGCACCAGCTTAACCGCTCGGCTGGCTCCGATCCGATCCCACCCTCGGAGGCCCCAGCACTAGCCTTGCCTCACGGCAGGCTCCGATATCGGCCTTGCTGACTCTGGCACCGGCCTAAACCCTTGGCAGGCTCCTATCCTGGCCACGGAGGGTGGCCTAAACCCTCAACAGGCTCCTATCCTAGCCTCAAAGGCTCTAGCACTGGCCTTGCCTCACGGCAGGCTCCGATCCTGATCTTGCTGGCCCGGCACCAGCCTAACCCCTTGGCAGGCTCCGATCCTGGCCTTGGAGGCCCCAGCACAGGCCTTGCCTCACAGCTGGCTCCGATCCCAGCCTCGCTGACCCCAGCACTGGCCTAACCCCTTGGCAGGCTCTGATCTTGGCCTCGGAGGCTTCAGTAGCGGCCTTGCCTTACGGCAGGCTTGGATCCTGGCCTCGCTGGCCCCGGAACCAGCCTTACCCCTTGGCAGGCTCTGATCCAGGCCTCAGAGGCCCCAGCGCTGGCCTTGCCTCATGGCAGGCTCCGACCCCGGCATCGCTGGCCCCGACAATGGCCTAACCCATTGGCTCCGATCCAGACCTCGAAGGCCCCTGCACTGGCTTTGCCTCACGGCAGGCTCCAATCCTGGCCTTGGAGGCCTCAGTTGTCGCCTTGCCTCATGGCAGGCTTTGATCCTGGCCTCGCTGGCCCCAGTACCGGCCTTACCCCTTGTTAGGCTCTGATCCCGGCCTCGGAGGCCCCAGCACTGGCCTTGCCTTGTGGCAGGATCTGATCCCAGAGTTGGTGGTCCCAGAACCAGCCTAAACGATCGGCAGGCTCCAATCCAGACCTCGAAGGCCCCAACACTGGCCTTGCCTCATGGCAGGCTATGATCCCAGCCTTGCTGGCCCTGGCACTGGCCTTACACCTCAGCAGGCTCTGATCTCAGCCTCGGAGACCCCAGCACTGGCCTTGCCTTGTGGCAGGTTCCAATCCTAGCCTCGCTGGCCCCAGAACTGGCTTAACTGATTGGCAGGCTCCAATCCAGACCTCGAATGCCCCAGCACTGGCTTTGCCTCATGGCAGGCTCCAATCCTGGCCTCAGAGGCCTTAGTAGTGGCCTTGTCTCACGACAGGCTCTGATCCCAGCCTCACTGGCCCCAGCACTGGCCTTACCCCTCAGCAGGCTCCGATCCCAGCCACGGAGGCCTCAATAGTGGCCTTGCCTCATGGCAGGCTCCGATCCCGGCCTCGCTGGCCCTGGAACCAGCCTAACCGGTTCAGCAGGCTGCAATGCAGACCTTGAAGGCCCCAGCACTGGCCTTGCCTCACGGCAGGTTCCAATCCCAGCCTCACTGACTCTGGAACTGGCCTAACTCCTTGGCAGGCTCCTATCCTGGCCTCGGAGGCACCAGTACTGGCCTTGCCTCATGGAAGGCTTCGATCCCAGCCTCTTTGGCCCTGGTACTGGCCTTTCTCCTTGGTAGGCTCCAATCCCAGCATCGGAGGCCCCAGCACTGGCCTTGTCTCATGGCAGGCTCTGATCCCAGCCTTGCTGACCCCAGAACTGGCCTAACCCATCAGCAGGCTCCAATTCAGACCTCAAAGGCACCAGCATCAGCCTTTCTTCATGACAGGTTCCAATCCCTGCTTCGCTGGCCCTGGCACCAGTCTAACCCCTCGGCAGGCTTCTATCCTGGCCTTGGAAGCCCCAGTACCGGCCTTGCCTCATGGCAGGTTCCGATCCCGGCCTCGCTGGCTCCAGCACTAGCCTTTCCCCTTGGCAGGCTCCGATCCTGGCCTCGGAGGCCCCAGAACTGGCCTTGCCTCATGGCAGGCTCCAATCCTGGCCTTGCTGGCCCTGGCACCGGTCTAACCCCTCGGCGGGCTCTGTTCCCAGCCTCAGACACCCCAACACTGGCCTTGCCTCATGGCAGGCTCCAATCCAGGCTTTGCTGTCCCTGTCACTGGCCTCACCCCTTGGCAGGCTCCAATCCGAGCACCCACTTCACTCAGCAGGTTGTCCCACTTTCCTGAGGGTGCATGGTGGTGGCATTCTGCCTCTGGGGTTATTTCTTCAAAAGTTCCAGGTGTATTGTATCAGAACTCTGCCTCCCCTGAGTACTGGCCGCGGCGATTGGTGCTGCCTCCACCATTTCAAATCTTTCCCAAGCTATTTTCCCACACTACATGTTGTCCAGTGTCCCTAAGCATGCGCGACGGTGGCATTCCACCTTTAGGGTACTTTCTTCAGAAGATCAGGGTGGGTTGGATCTGATCTCTGCCTCTCCCAAATACAAGCCTCCACTGTACTAGTATTGGGAAGAGGGTTTAAAATGTATTATTGTGTCAGTATTGGGAAAGATTTCCAATTTTATAATATATCTTCTTTACTAAGAAAGCCAGGGCTAGCTAGCAAGAAAGGAAGGCTAGAGTCAGGAAAAAATGTGTGTCCTTGCATTCCTAAGAACAATTTCACACATTGTGGGGGATAAGATGAAAGGTAAAAGCCTGTGTCTGGAGACAGAGATGCCCCCCTCAGGCCATAAATCTGAGCCTGTGTTTGGAGGCAGAGATGCCTACCCCTTTAGGCCATAAATTCGGCTGGAGAGGTAACAGAAGCAGAGCGGGGGCTGGAGATAAGGGGTAACATGATCTCCAGAAATCAGAGGGACCTGCTGGACTTAGACAGGATAAAAACTCAGTAAACGGGAGTTCTATGGCATTTTCATTCGAATTGCTCCCCTGTGCCCCTCTGCGGCACAGGGCTGTAACTATCTCTATATTTCTATCTTTTAATAAACTTATTTAAATCTTCAGCAGCTGTCCAAGCTATGAATACTTATTCTTAGCTTAGGACAAGAATCCACGGTTTTTCTGTTTGTCTGTCTGTGTGGTGGTGGTGGTGGGGATCACTTCTCCACACACACACACCACACACATTTCCACCTGCAACCTATCCTGCAACATCCACCACCATCGCAGCCACTGCTCCCCACACCGCCTTCCTCCTAGGTCTCCGCTAAACTCTCTCCTAACAGGTGATGTCCAGGATTCTTAAGGATGTAGAGGAGAAGCAGTCCTCTTTTGTGGGGATTTTTTCCAAAAGTTCCAGTTCAGTTGGATATGTTTGTCTGCATCTCCAGTATACTGGCTGCCGCTGCGGCCATCTTGACCCCTCTCCAATATTTTTCTTTTCTTTTTTCTTTTCCTTTTTTTTTTCTTTTTTTTAAGTAAGAGAAGACAGTATGTGTGGTTTGAGGAAGTTGTGGCTATCAGGCACTCAGTAGCAATGATTTTTTTTTTCTTTTCTTGCTTCCAAAAAGGGAGTTCAACAGTCTCACTGTGCAGAGCAGATTCTGCTGTTCTAAGCGTAACATGGCCTGGTGTAGCACAGCAGAGCTGGATTCCTCTGTACCCACAGTTAGGTCTTCTGTTTGGTATAGGGCCTCCCAGAACTTGGGCTCGGCCTCCTGCTGGACACCATGCCTTCCTGAGGGTAGGCTGGGCTGCCCGCCCCCAGCCCAGGGCCCAGGGCCTTGAGCCCCTTCGGACCTTTGTTCTGGGGGTAGATGTGCCCCACTCAACCTCCACCCGGGGCCCAGGGCCTTGCAGCCAGGACCTTCAGACCTTCCAGGGGTTAGGCAGGACCTTCTTGACCCCCGCCTGTGGGCCCAGGGCCTTGCAGCCCTCCCAGGTCCTTCTGGGGGCAGGCATTCCCCGCTCGACCCCCGCCCAGGGACCCAGGACCCTGCAGCCCGGCCTTGCCTGAACCTTCCTGGGGGCAGGCGTGTCCACTTGATCCCCACCTGGGGGCCCAGGACCCTGTGGCCTGGCCCAGTCTTTCTGGGGGCCAGGCTTGCCCCCTCGAAACCCTGCCCAGGGGTGTAGGGCCCTGCGACCCGGCTCGAACCTTTCTGGGGGCAGGCGTGCTCCGCTCGATCCCTGCCTGGGGGCCCAGGACCCTGCAGCTTGGCCCGAACCTTCCCTGGGGCAGGCGTGCCCGCTTGAACCCCCCACCCCCACCTTCCGGGGGCCCAGGGCCCTGCAGCCTGGCCCAGTCCTTCCGGGGGCCAGGTGTGTCCTGCTCAATCCCCGCCCGGGGGGCCCAGGGCCCTCCATTTTTAAAAACATTAAATTGGGGTAAGATGTTTCTCACACAATTAATATAATGAGTAAATATTTGACTAAAGAAACCAGTGAACAAATGTATGTTTTGATAAGTTGGGTCCTGCAGTCATGTGACTTTGTGTCACATGACCTCTGCAGGGCAAGGGAGGGGCTGAAACCCCCGCAAGAATTGGGCGTTCCCGCGAGTAAACCCCCATCTCGAGAGATGAGATGCATACCTTGAAAAGGAGAGCCCGTGTCCTCAAGCTTCGGACAGGTGCGCGGGCCCCACGGTTCCTTGCCCTGATCCCCGGGAGAGCCGTGCCATTAAAACTTTACATGCCATGTGTATCGGACTTCTCTCGTGTTTTTCACACACTGTCATACTCACATTATTTTTTATTTTACTAGCATAATTTTTTATTTTACTTATGCTTCAGGCAATCTATTATTCATTGAGTCTACATATCTACATATTTTGAACAATATCTGACACAGTATCACTTTTTGCATTATTCTAAGCCAATTATTAATAATTTTGGTTATCAATAATTTTATATTAATACTGAGAATCATTTAAATATATATAGATAGATAGATAGATAGATAGATTCATTACATAATGATTCTTACTAAATTATTGAAATGTTAAAATTTTAAGAAAAATGGAAGCTTATACTCCAAAAAGCCAATGTGTGTGTGTGTGTGTGTGTGTGTGTGTGTGTGTGATGTGGTGGACATGGCATAGTTTAAGTTGTTTCTTTCATCATTCTTTTTTTTCTTCTCAAACTTTCCTTCTCTTATCCCTTCCCATCATTTTACTGGTTACTCTTCTCAATGTGTGAAGTCAATTTTTTTTCCTATTATATTTCTAGCTTCCACATATGGGAGAAAACATTTAACTCTTGACTTTTTGAAACTGGATGATCTCACTTAGCATGATATTCTCTAATTCCATCCAATTTCCTGTAAATGATATAATCATGTTGTTCTTTATGACTGAGTAAAATTCCACTGTGTATATATACCACATGTTCATCTGTTGATGGAAACCTCATTTGGTTCCATAATTTAACTATTGTGAATTATGCTGCTATAAACATGGATATGCATGTATCACTAGAGTATTCTGACTAATTCTTTAGCCATTGACCAAATGGCAACTTTTTTCCAGGGATAAGAATCTATCTTGTATATGAGTCTCAGCTCTTTTGCAGTGCAGTACAGAATTTGGATGGCAAAAGAGAAGAGGGAAGGCAAAGGACTAGGAGCCAATGAAATGAGTATCAGTAGCCATATGCCAGTAAGAGAATATTACTCAATTGCAGTAGAGAAATCCAAGAATTTTGAAAGTTTTGAAAGTTCAAAATTGCCCTTTCAGGTCACAATTAAGTTATATTTTTGGATCAGGTCCTTTTTTGGAAGCTAGACATACTTTATTTAGCATACTTTAGTTTGATTAATAACTGTAATATATTTAGAAATATAGTGCATGAGCCTTAATTTATTTTCATTTACAACTCTTGCCCACAAAAATGAAGACCTTAGAGTATTCAAAACTTGTACAAGGTAGCAAATGTCCCTCAGATTGCAAACAGAAAATCCCCCTAAGACTTAGCCTGGGAATTGACATAGCAAAGATCTGTCACACTGTGTTGAGGAATAAAAATTGCAAGGCCAGCACTGATTCAAGGAATGATTACAGTATTGCTCAAGTTATATTTCATTCAAAGGCAGCAAAACTTTCCAGAACATACTTAGGAAGGTTGATCAAGACTAATAGATTAGAGAATTAATGCTGTCAAAATTTAAAGCATGACAAGAAGATCTTGTACAACATTTTAATTGTGTAAAATTTCAATTGTAATTTTAATTGTAGAAATTTCATGGTTGAAAGGAGAGATTTTTCACTGCTCATGAGTTAAAGGCTACTAAGTCATTGAACAAATTTGAGTTTAGTGCCTTTTGGTATCTGGCCATGCAGTCCATGTGGAATCTTAGCATCTTTGTGAGAGAATATTAGAAAGGTCTGCTTATAGAATTGGTTTTATGTGATGTGACTTTAGAAAGGCCTTAAGTAGCATTGAATGTTATCAGGAGCCAGAGAATTCCATGATTGGTATCTGTATTGAATTCCTAGGAGTTCCATAATGAAAATCCAGCAAACTAGATGACTTAAGGTGACAGAAATGTATTCTGTCAGTATTGGTACCTAGAAGTTTGAAATAAATGTAGAAACAGTATTGTGTTCCTCTTATTTTTTTCTTTTTTTTTTTTTTTTTTTTGGTGGTACTGGGGTTCCTGGAAACCCTTCTACCTCCAGGCTACACTCCCAGACATATTTTATATTTTTATTTGGAAACAGGGTCTCTTAAGCTAGCAAGGCTGGCTTCAAACCTGTGCGATCCTCCTGTCTTTGCCTCCAAAGCATGGGGATTACAAGCATGCACCACCTTGCCCGGCCACTGTGTTCCTCTTAATGTCACCTCATATGATCCCTTGGAGGACACAAACCATATCCAAACTGACATTCTAACCTTGGTCCCAAAGCTCATGTCATCTCACAATGCAAAATACATTAATTCCATCCCCAGCAGTCCCAACATCTTAACTCACCCCTATACCACTCAAAAGTTTAAGTCTTAGCCGGGCATGGTGGCGCACGCTTGTAATCCCCGCGTTTGGTAGGGAGAGACAGGAGGATTGCGCAGGTTCAAAGCCAGTCACGCGCGCTGGCTTAGGAGACCCTGTTTCCATATAAAAATGTAAAAATAGGTCTGGGAGTGTAGCCCGGAGGTAGAAGGGCTTCCAGGAACCCCAGTACCACCACCACCACCACCACCACACACACAAAAAAAAAAAACCACAAAAGTTTAAGTCTAAAGTTTCCTCTGAGGTTCAAGGTGAACTCTTAACCATGAACTCCTGTAAATGTTAAGAAGGAATAAGTTATATGTTTCCTAGATAAAATGGTGAGACATTCATAAAATAACCATTCCTATTCTAAAAGGGTCAAATAAGGAAACAGAAAAAAACAGCTATAAGCAAGGACCAACCCCAACGGGGTTTAATAGAAAATTTTTATTTCTTTAGAAATTAATCCTGTAACCAGACATGGTAGCACACTTTTGTAGTCCCGGAATTAGGGAGGCAGAGACCAGAGGTTCACTGTTCGTGGATAGCCTCAGCTACTTAGCTAAGCCCTACACAACTCAGTGAAATGTGGTTTCAAAAAAATAAAAAGACTAAAAAATAGGGCTGGAATTGTACCTTGTAGCTACAATGCCCCTGTGTTACATCTCCAGTGCCACAAAAAAAAAAAAAAAAAGAATTGAAAGGGAAGACAGTTTAAGATGGCGGTGGCCGCAGTTGCACAGGTGATCACAGCCGCTGATAAGGATAAGCTTTCCTCCTCGGGGAAACCCTGGACACCATATTTTGGGTTAATATCAGATTGGGACAACTTAAGGAGACACTTCCACCCACAACCTCCTATCTAAAATACAGGAGAGAGAGTGGATAATGGAGGAACTGGAACAGCAGAGCCTGCTTTCTGAGGTGAAGCTGTGGACCTCTGCCTTTAGAGGAAAGACAAAATGTATTGCCACTAAGTATTTGGGGGTCTCAGCTTTTGCAAAAGACATGTACTGTTTTCTCATATTAAAAAAAAAAAATAGAAGAATGCCGGGAGTGGTGGTGCGTGCTTGTAATCTCAGCACTTGGGAGGCGGAGACAGGAGGATCACGCTGGTTTGAGACCAGACTTGCTGGCTTAAGAGACCCTGTTTCCAAATAAAAATAGTAATAAAAAAGAGAGTCAGGTCTCTGGGAGTGTAGCCAGAGGTAGAGGGTTTCCAGGAACCCCAGTACCACCAAAAAAAAAAAAAAAAAAGAAAAGAAAGAAAAAGAAAAAGAAAAAGAAAAAAAAGGGAATATCTGTAGATGACCTACTTATTGTGACAGAGACCAGAGCCTGATGCACAGTAAGGCCAGTGCCAGGGACTCTGAGGCCAGGATAGGAGCCTGCCAAGTGGATAGGCCAGTGTCAGGGCCAGGGAGGCCAGAATTAGAGCCTTCTGTCTGTGAGGCAAGGCTGGTGCTGGGGCCTCCGTCTGAGACCGGGATCAGAGCTCGCCAAGGGGTGAAGCTGATGCCAGGGCCAGTGAGGCCAGGATCTGAGCCCGCCATGAGGCAAGGCTGGTGCTTCGGCCTCTGAGGCCAGGATTGGAGCCTGATGAGGGGTGAGGCCAGTGCCAGCGTCACCAAGGCCAGGATCAGAGCCCACCATGAGGCAAAGCTGGTGCTGGGAACTCTGAGGCCTGGAGTGGAGCTTGCAGAGGGGTTAGGCCGGTGCCAGGGCCAGTGATGCCGGGTAAAGCTGTGTGAGGTAAAGCTGGTGCTGAGGCCTCTGAAGCTGGGATCAGAGCCTGCCAAGGGGTGAGGCCAGTGCTGGGGTCAGCGAGGCTAGGATCGGGGCCTGCGGTGAGGCAAGGCTGGTGCTGGAGCCAGTGAGACCAGGATCAGAGTCTGCTGGGTGGCCAGGCTAGTGCCAGGGACTTCAAGAGTGGGATCGGAACTTGCAATGAGGCATAAACAGAGAAATATCAGAGAAAAAAAAAAACAGATCCTTTCCCTTATATGCAAAAACTAGGAAGAAATAGGTAATAAGAGGAGATCTAGTTGAAGAAAGGGCCCTATAGAAGAGCAATTAAGGTGACCAATTAGAGGGAATAGGATGGGGGAGGATGAGATCTCTTTAAAATTCATGATATACATAAACAAATGTGTCAAAGATAATGACCAATCAAGCATACGATTGAGGGAGGGGAGGAAATGGGATGGGGATTGTATAATTGGATGATGTGTGCTTTTATATCCTCACAAGTCTTATATTCCATTGTGATGTATGACTATAATGCACCAATATATAATATATATATATATATATATATATATATATATATATATATATTAACCCTATAGCTCCACTACAGCAGGAAGTGACTCCCAAGGCCTTATGTGCTCTTTTCCACATGGCTTTGTTGGTCATGGTGCTTTAAACACTGCCTACAGCTCTCTCTGGTGGGCAATGCACCCTGCTAACTTCTGCCTTCCTGAAAGCAAGACTATGGCTCCTCTCCCATGTCTAAATATCTGCAGGACATTTCTACTTGGCCTGCCAGTATTTCCTTTGAAATCTTGGTGGAATGTACTTTGATGTCATAACTTTTGTATTCTGTGTACTTACAAAATACAGTAATTCCATCCTCAGAAACTTATGAGTGCATCAATGTCTTTCATTAGCATGAGTAATACCTGGATTTACTTGAACTATGGATGGAGTTGTGAAACTCTTTGGCCAGTTTATAGCATGTTGATAAGTCTAGAGAATGGCTTTGGGCCACATGGAGGGCACCCTGGGCTCAGTGTGAAACAAATGTCCCTTCTGAGACCACTGCGGGAGGGGCAACCTAGAAGATTCCTGAGATGTCCTCTCTGAGATTTATTTTCTTTTTTCTATTATTTTGCCACAAGAGCACATGCCACTCTTTTAACAATGCTAATCTCTTTAGCAAGGTGTCCATTGGCAATACCCTTGTTTTATTCTCCTAAACGTGCTTTTCTGCTCTGTATCTGGTCAGGCTGAGCATTTTTCATATCTTTCCATTCTCTTTTCCTTTTCTCTCAAATCATGTTAAAAGCATCCAATAGTTCTTCCATAGTCAGTTCTATTTTATTTAGAAATTTCTAATGCTAACTTTTCATCATTCTTAAATTTGGCCTTTCATAAAGCTCTAGGGCATGAGCACACTGTGGCCAATTTCTTTACAATGATATAAGAAATATGGCATTGACTCCCATTTCTGATAGGATCTTCATTTCCATCTGAGTCTGGTACCATAGTAATCTGGCCTTTGTCAATATCACCCACAGCACTCCACATATAGCAATATAGGCTTTTTCTGGTATGTTTCTCTGAACTCTTTCAAACACTGCCCATTATAGTTCCAGTGTTTCTTCCACATATGCACAGTAGAGTTATAGGAAAGACCTCACTCTTCATAATAATAATTTTATACTTTAGATTCACTCTAAGTAACTATGCAGAAATAAAAAAGAACATGAATGTTATGTGCATGTATGTCTTTACCATTTTGTACTACATTAAGATGCATGACTACAATGCACCAATAAAAACTTTAAAAAAAAAACAACATAATCCCAGCATTAGGGAGGCTGAGACCTGGAGGATCATGGTTCGTGGACAGCCTCAGCTACATAGTGAGGCACTCTGCAACTCAGTGAGACCCAGTTTCAAAATAAAAAATAAAAAAATAGGGCAGGAGGTATGGAGGTATAGCTCGGAGATCAAATGCCCCTGAGTTCTATCCCCAGACCCGCAAAAAAAAAAAAAAAAAAAAAAAAGAAACTTTGAAGAAAATAGTAAAGATTTTAAAGAAAGAATGTGAGATAATTTTTAAAAGAAATAATATTTTAAACTGTTCTTCATTGCTAAAAAAAAAACTTCAAAGTACAGAACTATATTAGCAAAAATGTAGGTTCTTATAGTAAATATAAACCAGTACTTATGAATCTATAATACAAAAAGAGGCACTTTATCAGAAATGTTACTTTCTTAACAAAAAAATAAAAAAATAGCTAAATTGCTACTTCTTGATTAATATTTGAGGCACAAAATGAGGCTTTTTCTGGTCCTATGTCTATGATTGTATTATGGGTGGTGAGAACTGGAGGTGAAAAAGAAGATATAAATGCCGGGTGTGGTGGTGCACGCTTGTAATACCCGCACTTGGGAGCCGAAGACAGGAGGATCACACAGGTTCGAAGCCAGCCACGCTGGCTTAAGAGACCCTGTTTCCAAATTTTAAAAAAATATAAAAGTAGATCTGGAAGTGTAGCCTGGAGGTGGAAGGGTTTCCAGGAACCCCAGTACCACACACACACACACACACACACACAAAAAAAAAATAAATAAAAAATAAAAAAATAAAAAAATAAAAAATAAATAAATAAGATATAAAATTGTCATGAATGGATAGATAAATGATAGATAGATGGTAGATAGATATAGTTGGTTTACTAAAGAAAATGATTTAACTTATTTTACTATTACTGTTTAATAATTTTTAAAACAAAGAAAGATAAAGAGATAATCAGTAAAGAGAGATAGTTATAGCATAAAAAGTTAGGAAGCCATTAGTGCCACATCTCTAGTGTAGGATAAAGAATGAGAATCAAAAGCATAAGAACCCATGTTACATTTGGCACAGATGAAGTGAATCTTTTTTTAAGAGTTTAGAAGCATAGTTTAGAGCCTTCTTTCATAGACTTTGATGGTAATATCTGTAACAAAGACAAAATGGATATAAACTATGTTCCAAGATGAAGATGTTTTCCTATGAGAAAAAATATTCAGTATAGCATTATATGAGGATATTTGTTAAAAGTAAAATATTTAGAGATGGTGTTTAAAGCATGGGAAATAAAATGTAAAACTTCTGTAAATGTGATGGAAAAATACTAAACAAAAAAGAGTTTAATTATATGCAGTACTTTCAGAATAATGTCTTTTGTTAAAAGAAATGCATGGAAGTTGACAAGGTGAATCTAGAAGTGATATATATTTTTGTTCAACATGGGTAAAATACAAAAATTAGCTACGAAAGGAGAAAATTAATGGGAAGTGTTGTTAGGTTCCTTACAAATAAGGAGCCAGGAAGAGTTTTAAAACAAATTAGGATGTTAAAACCACAATTAGGGAAATGGTTGAATAGGTACATGATTTTTGGATGCAAATATTTCAGGAAGTTGTAACCTTCTTAACAGTAGTCCATTTAAAATACCTTCAAACACTCAGAGTTAAATTGATGTTTATTAAAAAGTATTTATATTTAATAATATACTATTCTCAGAAAATTAATTGTGTTACATAGAAAAGAATAATTTATATTTGAGATAATATTTCAAGTACTTGGGATAACTTATTAAGTTGTTTTTCATCAGAAAGAATGTTTATTCAATTAGAAAAATAAAATACTCTTTGTTGTAATGAGCTAAAATCAAGTTTAGTAATGATTAAAGAATCCCAGCAATATACCTCTATTTGCTGAAACAAAACAGAGCCAATTCATTAATCTTCATTTATATTTTAGTTTAATAAAATAGCAACTATATACATTGTAAATAATTGATGACTGGAAATTTTTAGTTTTGTCCTCTGGAGGATTATACTTGGAAGTAGAGAAAAATACATTGAAATTGTGCAAAATCCCAAAGCATATGTTAGACAAAAATTACCTTAAGGTTTTCAAGGAAAATATAACATAATGGCTTCATGGGTAATTAAATTTGATAGATATGTATTGGTCAGCTTCATGCAGTGGGAACCAAAGAGTGTTTGGAATTAATGACACACAATTTTTTTTTTCTTCCACTTACTGTATATGTAACCTTGGGGATTATTTAAAGTTTCTGAGATGAAGTGTCTCAATTTTAAATATCATAACAATATTTATCTCCTAAAACTTTTGAAATGATAAGACTGTTTTATGCAATAAGTATATAAAATGCTGAGTAAGAAAATTTTTACATAGCCAGAAGTAAAATAGTTTCATCCAGTTTCTTTCTTTCTCTCACTCGTGCAGCAAAGAGCTTACAACTTTTTTCCTTCTACAGAGAAAGGTGGAACAAGGATACAATATGAATACACAGCTTTCTGGTATCAAATCCATATTGTTTATTCTATAAATGTTTAGGACATTGCAATGAGACTATTGTTATTCTTATTCAAATAAAAGAGAGACCAGAGAATAAATAGAATACTATGTCCAGGTATGATGGCTCACGGCTGTAATCCCAGTACTTCGTAGGTTGAAACAGGAGTATCAGAGGTTCAAGGGAGGCCTCATCAATTTACCAAAACCCTGTATCATAATACATATAGCCAGGTGTGATGGTATACACTTGTAATCCCAGTACTTGGGAGGCTGAGAGAGGAGGATTTCAAGTATGAGTCCAGCCTCAGCAATTTAGCAAGGCTCTCAGCAACTTAATGAGACCCTGTTTCCAAACAAAAGATACAAATAAGAATGGGAGTATAGTTGGAGGTTAAATTTCCATTGGGTTCAATCCCCAGCAACACACACACACACACACACACACACACACACACACACATAAAGTAAGTAATAAATAAATAAGGATTCGGAGGTAGGAAGTTCCTAGGTTCAAGCTCTAGTATCATGAAACAAATACTATGAATTTGTGTTGGTGATATCTCTGTCCAAACATTATTTTTAATGAATTATATATGTTTTAATTCTTATTATTGGTGCTTTATTTCACACAGTATTTGGTGCCTTCTTTTGCCACCTAATTCCCTTCCCTCCCAATACCAAGTGTCTACATTAGCAATATTATATTCACATGCATACACACAGTCACAGGTAGCATTTCTCTTAGTGAACCTCAGACTTATTCCTCCCATACCCTTTCTCCCTGGCTCTGCTAAGGATCTTCTCCATTATCTGTATTCCCTCCAGTATTCAAAATACTCCCTAGCTTGAGCATATTAGAAAACATATGTCTTTTCTCTTTCTGTTCTTGGCTGATCTCACTTAACATAATGTTTTCAAGGTCTTTTCATCTTCTTATGAATGACATGATTTTGTTCTTCTTTATTGCTGAGTATAATTCCATTGTATTTCCCCAAATTTTGTAATCCATTCATCGGTTCATGGGCACATAGGTTGGTTCCATAGTTTGGTTATTGTGAATTGTGCTGCTATGGACATGAGTGTATATATATATATATATATATATATATATATATATATATATATATATGAATATAAGAATATAAGAATATAAGAATATAAGAATATAAGATATATATATATATATATATATATATATATATATATATGATGTTATTTTAACCCCTTTGGAAAGATACAGAAAAGTGGGAGAGCCAGATAGTATGAAGGATCCATCCCCAGTTCTTAAGGAATCTCCACACTAATCTCCATAGTGGCTGAACTAGTTTGCACACTCACCAACAGTATAGAAAACTTCCTATTTCCCCACATCCTTGCCAAAATTTATTGTTATTTGAATTATTTATGCTTACTATTCTGATTGGAGTTAGATGGATTCTCAGTATAGTTTTGATTTGCATCTCCCTGATGGCTAATGATGTTGAACATTTTTTTCACGTATCTATTGGCAATTTGTATTTCTTCTTTTGTGAAGTGTCTATTCAATTCAGTTGCCCATTTGTTTACTGGGCTTTTTGTTTTGCTAGGGTAAAATTTTTAAAGCTCTGTGTATATTTTTTATAGTAATCTTATGCCCTCTTCAAGGAGGTGAAAAGACTATGGTCTGATTTCCAAATGTTTGATCTAACTTGAATTGACTCTGAGCAGGGTGAGAAAGTGATGATTATTTCCATTTTTCTGTATAAGGAGAACCAGTTTTTTCTACACCATTTGTTGAAGAGGCTATCTTTTTTCCAGTGTATGGTTTTGACTACTTTGTCAAAAATAAATAAATTGGCATGGTGGTGCATGCCTATGATCCCTGCACTTTAGAGGCTGAGACAGGAAGATTGCACAGGTTTGAAGCTAGCCTCAGCTATTTAGTGAGGCTCTCAGCAACTTAGTGAGACCCTGTTTCCAAATAAAAGTATAAAATAGGTCTTCGAGTATTTCCCGGAGGTAGAAAAGCCCCTGGGTTCTACCCCCAGTACCACTAAATAAATAAATAAATGAATAGCATGTAAGTGTGCAGATTTGTTTCTGTGTTTTCTATTTTTCTCCATTGCTTTTAGTATCTGTTTTTGTTTCAATACCATGCTGTTTTTATGACTATGACTTTGTATTATAGTTTGAAGTCAAGTATTGTGATGCCTCCTACATGGTTTTTATTGCTGAGAACTCCCTTGGCTATTCTGAGTTTTTTGTTGTTCCAAATGAATTTAGGGACTGATTTTTTGTCTGGGAGGAATGATTTTGATAATTTAATGGGTATTGTGTTGAATCTCTAGATCACTTTGATAAGAATAGCCATTTTGCTGATATTTATTCTGCCTATCTAGGAACATGGAAGATCTTTCCATCTCCTAAGGTATTCTTTTATTTCTTTTTTCAATATTTCATAATTTTTTGTAGAGGTCTTTTACTTCCTTAGTTAGATTTATTTCTAAGTATTTTTTTAAATTTTATTATGGAATATACTGAGTAGAAATGTTTTCTGGATATTTTTTCACTTGATTTGCAGAGAATCAAAATAGAAGAAATATATCTCA
Organism: Muscardinus avellanarius; assembly: GCF_963383645.1. Classification (NCBI taxonomy): domain Eukaryota; kingdom Metazoa; phylum Chordata; class Mammalia; order Rodentia; family Gliridae; genus Muscardinus; species Muscardinus avellanarius. Next base: position 157,960,723 of record NC_137787.1, read on the forward strand.
AAATCATAAAGGCAATACACAATAGGCCCACAACCAACCTCATTTTAAATGATGTTGCAAGAATCCCCCCTAAAAACAGGAACTAGACATGGATGTCCACTATCAGCACTCCTTTTTAATATGGTATTTGAGACTAGTATGGGGAGCCATTAATGTCTTCCCCTTATCTTTACTAAAAGAGTACTTCTGACCTTCTACTCAGAGTCTACAAGGTTTGGGGTCATGGAGGTTTCAAAGTAATTAAGACTCTCTCAGAACTGATGATGCTATTGTTCTGTCTGAGTTAAGATTAGGTTTGTGTTGTTTGTGTTGCACCATGGTATCATTTGACTTGCCCATGTTATATATACTTTGGACTTGTCTTTCTTGTATTCCAGGGTAACCTGAAGCTAGAAACCACAAGAGAATAAACTTGGTCATCGGCCCAATAAAGATTGGTGACCCTCCCATGCTTGAGTTGAATTCTTTAATCCTCATTCCTCTCTTCAGAACCAGTACTTTCGCCAGCTGGCTTCAGCAGATGGTGGCCCATATGGGGAGATTCTGAAACTGAAGATCCAGTGAAGGACACTGCTGAATAGAAAAAGAGCACGCTTGAAGACTCATGGTGGTGGTGAGTAAAGTGGGAGTTGTTAAAAGATATGCTTAGTGTTAGGGAAACTAAGACAGAACATGAAGGTGCTTTGCCTTCACTTCCTAAGGAAGATGAGGATACTTTAGATACTGAAGAAGAGGAGCAGCTTGAGGAAACTTCTTCTTGGTACCATATAAATGGGTTATTATTTTTAATACCACCGCTTCAAGTGGCTATAAATCAGGCTTCCAAAAATGAAGAAAATACTAGTGGGTTCAGAGTTTTCCCAGTTACAGAAGACCCTGATGGTCAAGGAGGTGTTATTAATTTCTTGAATGCTGACAAAACTGGTCACACAGCAACAGATATTGGCATCCATCCTCCAAAAACAATTTTGCTCTAGTAAAATGGAAAGATCTTTGCACAGGAATTTGGAAAGGTCCCAACCCCATACTAATATGGGGATGAGGGCATGTTTGTGTTTTCTCACAGGATGAAGATAATGCATGGTGGATACCTGAGTGGCTGGTGCAGCATATGAATCAAGCAAAAATGGAAGACTCTCAGATTAATGCTGATGATGCTCCCAGCTCCAATGATGAATGAAACATGGGCTTACATTCCAGATCATCCCATACTTCATCCAGTTGTTTGGGAACAACGGGAGATCACTGTCTTTATTAACAACTCACAATTGCTAGGACTTCTTGCTTTGAATTTTACACCCATTGCAGAAACTTTTAATTATTCTGGACAAAGATTTGGTACACCCTTATGTTTCTCCAAAAATGTCAAGAAGTTGGATGCCTGCAGTTGACGCCCATGGTATTGTAGACAAGTACAAAGACTGAGAGTAACTGTGCTATTAAAGGTGTGGTCTTGTGGGGACCTGGTTACACAGGGAAAGAAGATAAAAATGTTATCCCACCAATAACTTGTTTACCCTGTTAAACTGATTTAACATGTAGAGATCATAGTGTTAATTGGAGGAAATGTCTTACCAAAATACCTATTTTACATAATATTGCAATACTTTGTTTGTTAGAGACTCGGGACATGGGACAAAGTGTGGTCCTTGGACAAAGTGTGAACATTTTTATACAGCAGAAGTACACAATCTACATTTGAAAAGTACCCCCATTTAAGAGGCTGGTAGTCAATGGCGGGTAAGATTTCCTTGGGACAAGGAAACCTAAGACAGGATATACAACTTATAGCTCTGTATTATCCAAAGACAGGTACTCCTTGATACCTGAAGGAAACAACCTAAGACAGGCACAGTCTTCTTTGAATATACTAAAAAAGGGGCATTGTGGGGAGCCATTAAGGTCTTCCCCTTATGTTTACTAAAAGAGTACTTCTGACTGTCCTTGGTCACTGTGGGGAACCATTAAGGTCTTCCCCTTATCTTTACTAAAAGAATACATCTGACTGTCCTTCTGCCCAGAGTCAGCAAGGTTTGGGGTCATGGAGGTTTCAAAGTAATTAAGTCTCTTTCAGAACTAATGATGCTACTGTTCTGTCTGAGCTAATATTAGGTTTGTATTGTTTGTGTTAAGCAAAGGTATTGTTTGACCTGCCCGTGTTATATGTACTTTGGACTTGTCTTTCTTGTATTACAGGGTAACCTGAAGCTAGAAACTGTATAAATAACTACAAGAAAATAAACCCAGTAGTTGGCCAGTAGAGATATCGGCCCAGTAGGATGGCGATCCTTCCATGCTTGAATTAAATTCTTTGAATTAAATTCTTAGAATTGAATTCTTTCATCCTCACTCCTCTCTTTGGAACCTGTACTTTTTCTGGCTGGCTCCAGTAGGCTAGCTAGAGCAATAAGGCAAAAGAAAGAAATAAAAGGAGTACAAATAGGAAAAAAGAACTAAAACTATTTCTATTTGAAGATGACATGATAAAAAGACCCAAGAAAGTCAACCAAAAAGCTTATAGAACTGAACAACAAATTCAACAATGTGTCTATACAAAATAAATTTTTAAAAATTGGAAGTTTGTCTATATTAGGATGCTTTAATTTATATTATATTTAACTTGATATTTAACTTTTACAAGTTTTTATACTTCTACTTGCTTAACACTAAAAAATATGAAGTTAGTTGTGTGCCATTCAAGATCATTTAATGTTTCTCTTTTTTTGTTGGAGGCGGGGTCTGGGGTTGGAACCCAGGGGCATTTGACCTTTGAGCTACACCCCCTGCCCTAATTTTTTTTTTATTCTTTATTTTGAAACCAGGTCTCTCTGAGTTGCAGAGGCCCTCATTAAGTAGCTGAAGCTGTCCATCCACAAACTGCGATCCTCCAGTCTCAGCCTCCCGAATGCTGGGAGTACAAGCATGTGCCACCATGCCCGGCTTCATTTAATGTTTCTAAATGTAAAATTTCAGAATTCTGTGAATTAAGCAGTGATTGATCATTACTTAAGTGAAAAGTGAGATTGTATTATTTACTTTAATTCTCCACTAGAGTTCTCGTTCTATTTTTTTCTTTTGCGGTACTAGGGATGGAACCAGGGGCATTGTACCTCCAAGCTACACCCCCAGCCCTATTTTTTTAGTCTTTTTATTTCTGAAACAGGATCTAATATAGTATAAATGTTGTATAAAATGCTGAAGATAAAAGAGGTAGAAGTCAAATCCAACAATAATTTATAAAAACAGCTTGTCAATAGAGTGAAAATCACTTTCTTTTCTAGACTTATTTTGTTAATCCACCAGAAGCTGATCTTGAGCTAATTTTACATAGGATAGGAAGGTTGCTGTGCAAATCAAAGTCAGAGTAGCAGCACATGTTCAATCATCTTCAGTGGAATTCTTGCAATTTTTCTCCATTTAATATTATGTTGGTTATCACTGCATTTCGAACTTCGAATGTTATTCTGTACTTTTCTGCAAGTATATTATTCTGAACATTTATACTTAAATATTTTTACTCTCTCCATATTTTCAGGTCTTTATATATTTTAAGTTGTATATATTGTTTCTCAATATTGACAAAGGAAGTTGTGTCCCACCTGAATTTGTGTATTAGTTCCCTACTGCTACTGTAAAATCTACTATGATGTTATTGGCTTAAAAGAATAGCTTAAAATAATACCTTTCTCTTGATAAAGTTACAGAGATCAGAAATTTAAGGAGATGGAAAGTCTTTCTTCCTTCTGGAAGCTTCTGGATGCTGCTTTTACACCTTTTAGATTGGCATTTTTTGATGTATGAACTCTTCTTCACAACATTCCAATTTCCTGATTCTGATGTTCCTACTTTTCTATTTGAAAAAAAAAAAAAGTGTGATTATATCAACCTGACTGGATAAGCCAGGGTGCTTCCCCATATCATGATCTACATTTCCAAGGTCCTAAAACATAGTCACATATTCTAAGGATGCTTCAACATTTTATAATCCATTTACATAATCTGTTAATAGATAGGGCAAGTAAAAAATATATAACAATATCAACTGATGCCAAAATAATTTTGTCAAATATGAAACCCATTCATAATAAAATTACACAGCAAACTAAGAATAAATGAGACATTTTTATTTTGTTAGACATAAATCATAAAATCTATAACTAACATACTTACTCTTACTGAGAAGCTGGGTACAGTCCCACTACATGGGGAACAGATAAAAATTTTTTCTTTCACTGATCCTATTCAGCCTCAGAAACCAGAAAGCTGGAAAATGAAAGGAAATAATATGCATTCATATTTTAATGAATACAACTAGCTATATTTGTCAATGCAGAAAACCATAAAGAATTATCAACAAAATTTTTCATTATTGGTTAATACACTACATTTGAGAGACAAAAGGTTTATATAAAAATTTAATTGCTCTGAGATTTGCTAGTAGTTAATCTAAGAAATTCAAAATAAAAATATAGTGTTTGTTTTTATTTTATTTTAATACTTTTATTGGCACATTGTATTCTCACATGATAATGTAGTTTAGAGTTAGAGTGACATGCACATAGCACTTGGTGAGCTTTCCCCGATCCCTCCCCCTTCCTCCTTTTCCTTAATGTATAAACATACAACAATATGTACAGAATTTCTATCCATAACCAATTACTAACTATAAAGGCAACAAAATACTAATTATAAAACCAATAAAAATCTAAATAAATAAAAATGTATTTCTGTCTTCATAGATCAGGGACTCAATATTATTTTTAACATGTCAATTCTTTTCAACTTAGTTTATTCAGAAGGTAGTCTCTGTGTATATAGAACAGATATCCAAGGAAGCCTTTACTTTCCTCAGATTAATAGTCCTCTTGCCAAAAGAAGCCTTTATCTTCTGGCAGAAACTTCTAGTATGTGGAGTCAGTAATACCATTTAGGCAGATTCTATCAGTATCTTGTGTGTTGATATCATAACTTTGTACTGCCTTTTTTTTTTTTTTTGAGGGTCTTGGGATGGAACCCAGAAGCATTCGACCTCCGAGTTATACCCCCTGCCCTATTTTTTATTCTTAATTTTGAAACAGGGTCTCACTGAGTTGCAAAGAGCCTTACTAAGTAGCTGAGGCTGTTCGCGAACCGCTATCATCTGGTATCAGCCTCCCAAATGCTGGGATTACAAGCGTGTGCCACCAAACCCGGCTTCTATTTCCCATTTTTTAGTTATTTTTTTACATACCAAACACATAAGAACATCTTACAGATAGTGATTCCTGGGACAGTTAAGACTAAACAAGCCCAAATCATTCAAATTGTATTCCCAAAGTTTTAGCAATGGGGATGTCTTCTGCCCTCTGGAATCAAGCTGTGTCAGTAATTGTCTAATAATGATTAGTTTCTGGTCTTGAGTAGCTCCTCCTTGATAAATAGAAAACTCTTTGTTAAAATTATAACATAATAAAATTGCTTTTGTGATACTTTTTTAACATCTTTGTCTGTGGCTAAACAAAGTCGATGGCCTGTACTGCTAGCTTTATTATTGTTTTCAAAGCAATAAGTTTAATAAGCTATTCATAGAAAAAATGTCCAAATTACTTTAAAAAAACCAAAATCACCTGAGTTTGCATTTATTTTATAGCTTAATGCTACATTTATCTTGGTAATTTATCACGCAAAAAATTCTGACAAAATTCAGAGCAGAAAGGAAAAGCCCTGTGTTTCTTTTTAGATGCAATATTTCTGTTTAATAAAGCTTCATTTTGCACTAGATTTCTTAGAAGCATACTACATTATTTATTTTTAATGACTAATTTTTACCTACAACTTGTATATCATCTTTATAGCTTCATTTGCTCAAATTTGTTTCTCTTGGCTTAAAATGAATGGTTAATATTTTCTCAACAAAGTGTAAGAATAAATATGTATTCATGCTAAATTTATTTTAAATAAGCTCATCATTCCATAATGTAGCTTTATATTTGTTTGTTTGGTTCTTCTTTTGCCATTTAGAATAATCAAAACTTTACTTTATGCTTACCATCCCCAAATTTAATGCAAATGTCTTGATTCACATTTTAGAGTGAAAATACTCTGCAACATTATCAAAATGTTTCTAGGTTAACCAAATATATACCCAACCACTTGTATTATAATTCTACCAATAGGTTCAGCTACTTTGTATTCACAAATATTATCCTAAACTTCCTGAAATAATGTTGCTAAAATCTGAATGCTTATTTTCTCAAATTTTTATCAAGTTGTAGTCCAGTACTTACAGTGTGACAATGTTCTATGCTTTTCCATAGAAAATATGTGTCACAGTTTTACAATTCATCTTTTAAATGTTGACTGCCATCAAAGGTAAATACAGAAAAGATATGAGGTTAAACTGAACATTATGAAAAATCTAATTGAGATCTTTTTATTCAGCCACTACCAAACTAATGTTCTATCAATCTCTCAACCTTTTATAATTAAAATGTAATATTTTGTGTAGCAGTGCAATTAAACAACAAAGCAGATGGTAAATAAATGGATAAAAAATTAAGCCTTAACTACTTGTTGAGTCATGAGCTTTGTTTCAATTTTGCAACAAGCATTTTTATAAACTACCTAATTTACTAATGAAAATACTGCAATTTTCCCCAAATTTAAATAAAGACTTAAGGTTACTTTAACTATAAAATTTAGTGAAGTCTAAGAAATATTATATTTAATGTTAATAAATTGTGCTTCGTTTAGTCATGTTGCTACCATTATAGAAAAGCTAATGAGCACAGTTGTTCACTCTATCTTTTATAACCCTTAAATGCTAACCCACCTAATTAAAACAGGGTTTCACAACCTTTGTTCTACTGTCATTTGGGTCAGATCATTTTTTGTGAGGAGTATTCTTGGTAAGACTACTTAGTGGCATACTGGTATCTACCAACAGATGCCATTAGCAGCTCCTACCGTAAATAATGATGCTCCAGGCATTATCTGAAGTCCTTTTGAGGGGCAAAGTTACTCTCACTGCATAAAGTTGAAACCACTTACTTACAGCAGAAAATCAAAGTATTGAACATAATATCCAGACCAGATATGATGATTCATATGTTAAAATTTTCTTCCTAGATTTTCGATGCAACCCACTGATTCTTCTCTGGATTTCTCTATATATACCTGCGATTTCTGAACTTTCTGAGTGTCCTAGTCTGCTCTTCCATTTAACCCTTCATTGTGATAATCATTCTTAGAACTGAATTAAAAACTACCTTTTGAAGGAAGTTATGTCTTACTTTGGGGATTATTCACTGCCTTAGGTCTACCTTAGACTTTGTACATACCACATTGTAGGTAATAGCAAAAAAGTAATCATCTACCTCAAGAATTCTAGTTCCAGTGACAAATTCTGGCTGTTATTTACATAAAGAAATGTGGAGGTATAACAGAAAGATGTTTCAAGTCAATATTAAGTTACATATCTCTCTGTCTACCCATCTATTTTTTATCCATTCATATATCAAAATATCAGTATTAATGTAATTTCCTCCTGTCAGCAAAGGTAATGGTGATTCTATACACTCATACATTAATACACCCATTCACAGGGTGCACACACTCATACATTTATGCATACCTATCCTATGTAACATGTCAGAGGGCTATGTCCTAGACCCCTATGAGAGTCTGCACTGATCCCATAAGTGTTTGCATACACTGGGGAGTTAAACATTAAATATAAAATAAAAATAACATAAGAATTCAGAAAAGAGACTATAGAAAAAGAAAAATAACTTTTTAAATTTTTGTTTGCTTGTGCTTGTATTAGTAATGGGCATTCCATCACAGTTTTGAATTTTGGCATCATGAATTATGTAGTAATACCTGTTTTCATATGTATTAAAATTTCCCTGCTGTAAAATTATAATGTCACTACTACTTACACTCAAAATTTTAATTGGGTTGAAGACGTTAGGAAATAAACCCAGAAGAATTCTACCTTAAACTATACCCGCAACTCCTTTTTTGTTATTTTTTTTTCTTGAAACAGGGTCTAAGTTGCTAAGGTCTCTTTAAATTGCTGAGGCTGGCCTCAAACTTGTGATCATTCTACATCATGTACTTGGATTAAAGACATGAACCACCATGCCCAGATACAATTTTTAATTTTTAAAAATAGTACTGCAGTACTTATATAAGTCTTGATCTCTGAATCAGTCTTTGGAGATTATATAATATATGAGTAAGTATATCATTTATGATACTTTAAGTTTAATATTATTTTTTTATTTTTAGTAGATTGAATGAAATGAAAAACACCCACTTGAATCAATGTAAATTTTTCATTGAATAATAAGAAAACTAGTTTTGATATGTTGTCCTTAAAATTTGCATAACTCAGTCTAGAGCTTCCTATTTTACCTGCCAGATTACAAAGCTTCCAATACATGCAAACATTCATTTTTGTAGTAAGTTGACAAAAAAATGACACAAATGAAGAAATATAGTTACTTGTTAAGCAGCTATTAAAACTATTTGAAAAGTAATATTACTATATAAAAGCAGACAGGAATTATAAATGAAAGTGTCAAAAAAGAGTCTTTTTAAACTATTATAATAACACGAAATGATTATTTCAAATTGTGAGTTTTATTTTTAAAAGACAAAAGCAGAGTTTTATTTAGAAAGGTAGAAAATGCACATTGAAGGAAGAATCTGGGCCATCTCAGGCTGAAGAGAGTGATGTTGGGGTCTTTACAGTTCTTTTTTAATATGATACTTCATGATACGTGTGGATAGAGATGCTTTGGGAAGATGGTCTGGTCTTTTTTTAGATTCCTCAAGTTTTTGACACCCCGTTGATGAGTGATGGGTGATGTCTGGGCTTTTTTGAGGGTCAGACATTTTTTAGAAATCCTTTGTTTATCAAATATCACAATAATTTTTTGTGGGAAGATGGACGATTAGGATTAAAAATGTCGACCTTTTGAAGATTTTCTGCCTAAGAAAGAACAGACCCTGTAGAGTGCAGAAAGATTATCTTGGGGTTTCTAGGTTTTAAAACTATAGTTTCCCCTTCCTTCCTAGTTTGTCTTCTTTCTACTTATTATTTTTATTTCTCCTCTTCGACCTCATTCCCCCTCCTCTGAGGTTTGTATTCCTAAGGATTTATGAAGTGTGAAGTTTTTTTTTTTTTATAACTTTTTCAAGCTGGAAAGGGGTTGTTGTCCCTGCCTAGCCAAGGATTGAACATTTTATCCTAATTGATCTAAAGGAGACAGAGAAATGCCTTCATTTATTGAGCTGGGTTCTTTACAGTCAATTCAGAAGCTAAGGACACAATTCCAGGTACGTAAGGATCAGTTGGTAGTTTTATTCCTACGTGCCTGCTATCAGAGTTACTGAGTCAATATTACAATCTTGGTTATTTGGTCAACAAAACCATTCATCTGCTTCTTGATGTTGGCAGCTACAATTATAAAAAAATATGTTAGTAATTTATGTTAGAAAAAATTATCTTAGTAAACTGTACAATAATACAGATATATTGCTGCAATGTTTTCCATAATCTTTACCGTAGACCAACTACTGATTAGCATTTTAAACTAGAAGCCAGATACCTAACTTATTTGGTTTTATATAACACTGTGAAAAGTCCTCATAGCACAAAGCCTAAGAAGCCTAAGACACAGCATACAGTTTAGCATAATGACTATTATTACCTTGTCAATTAGGACTAATGATTTTCCTACCATAAGAATTATAGGCCAACACTATTTATCTTCTGTTGATCTATAAACCAAGCATCTTTTCTTTAGCTTTAAGGTTGTTGTACCCTTTTTCCCACACAATGAAAGAACCCATTAGCATTTTAAGTAACTAAAGGTTTTGGGTTTAGCAAAAAATTTTCAATAACCAAAACATTCCACAAGAATGGAAATACACAAGATTCTTGGCTTATAGTGCATAGATTTTAGTTTTTAATTTTAAGTAGTATTAATAGACCCTCCAGTACCTTACAAAAATGGGAATTTTTCTTTTTATAGTGTCTGGTGATTCTATACCTGAAAAAGCCTTTTTAAAAATCTGTTTTGGATTTGCAAAACCAATTATTCACACAAAGTTAGATAGGTAATAGTGATAAAAATTATCCTCACACTTCAGATATTAAAAAAAAAACTAGAGCAAAGAATCATCATGTTTATAGAACTATTCTCAGTTTCCAATGTTATACCTATTTGTAAAATTGTTATAAATCATTTTTCTCAGATATAAATAAGACATTTACTATAAGCACAAAGGAAAAGTTATTTATATTTTATAATGTAGTTATCTGATATTTACTAGTTGTTTCCAAGTCAACTGCTTTTGAAAATGAGAATTAGTCATGATAGGGTTTATAGTACCATCTGTGCACTTCAGAGACTAACAAACTGATACAAATGAAACTTGTTTTGTAAAAGGTTAAAGTGATATTAAATCAACTGAATTGTCTCAAAATATATTTATGTAGCTGTTCATAGTAAATTATTCTTTTGATAAGGAAATTATTTTACTCAAATTATTGTAATCAACACCAAAACGCATTTAGTTTCTTCTAAAAGAAGAAAATAATAACAATAGCAAACTAATTTAATGATTTAGGGTGTTTACCAGAAATTATCTTATCACAAATTTCACTAGAAATCTCAAGTTATATCTGGGAGTAACTTTAATACTTAGGAAATTACTTTTCTAATTTGAAAAATTTTAATCATCTGCAGAAAAGAAATCACCACATAATTTGGTGATGAACTTTTTAATTCAACCTAAATCTCTTTCATTAACCCACTGAGAACTAAGACCAATTCTGTGATCATGATTTTTCTCCTAGAAATTCTTGACCAAGAAAATAAAATTATAAGTAGTAAGTAGTCTTCATAATTTCTTATGAAATTCTTTAAGTGTAATTTATTGTATCAAATAGTTTCCTAATGTAGGTAAAATCCTTCTTTCTCAGTTCAATAATGTTCCCATGCTGGTATCCAGATCATTTATCAAATACTTTCTTGATCATCAATAATTGATTTAACAATTTTACCTTCTTGTGAGCATTTTATCACAAATTTTTTCCATTCTCACATATATATCTATATTGAAAAATCTAATATAAATTCCCTGAATACAGAACCGTCTCCAAGCCTTTTTACTTTACCTTGTTGATATGGCCAGATTTCTATCATGGCAGTATTTTTTCATCATGTAGGAGGACTTAGCCATATTTGATCAATAGGAGTCATTTAGGGAAGTATGCTTTATCAAATGCAGATGCCTTGAATATGTATAACAATTTATTGGTCTTCTCTGCTGAGATGTAAAAACTCTACTAAATAGCAGCATGATCCTCTAACTCATTCAGAGTCATTCACTTAATAACAATGAGATAAATTTCTTAGCCTTTTGTGCTGATTTTATTTTGTCATGCTCCAATTTTCAGTATATTTTTATTTCTAGAGAGCAAAACCCGTTTTTAGTGTTTCTTCAATTAAGTTGTCTGATTTGGAAAATTTATTTTGATGTAAATGTACCTTGTTATTGACAATGGTCTTCTCTTCCTGATTGGTCTTTATCTATTTTGTGGGCATATCTTTAAGCAAATGTATACAAATAAGGGAACATACAGAGGTTTATAATGTCAAAAGGTTTCATCAGGTTGGTCATCTTATAAAAAAAAACTTTGCATTGGATTACTTATCAAAAGTGTATGAAATTTTTATTATGTTCATCATACAGTATCTCTAATATGATGGCAGAAAATATCTTTTAGTTCAAAATTTTCTCTGCCAAGAATAGCAGATTTATTTTGATATTATTAAAGCAATGATCCACCACTAGTTTGAAATACCAAAAAAATGAGGTACACAAGTAATAAATTTAACTCTTTGCCAAGTTCTCATGAATTTAAGTAACTGAGTAACAGGACTGTTATTTAGTTTTTAAAGTAGCAAAATGATAAATTCACTGGTATTTTCAAGGATAAAAATCTTTGATATTTTATAGAGTATTTTAGACTATTTTGTTGAAAATATTACACTACTACAGTCTAAGTTACAAATAAAATATTTCTTTTGGCTTACAACTCTGGCTCAAGGCTGAGGTACTCTATCTGGTGAAAACTATCTTTCTAGCAGAGTCCCCAGACAGTACAAAATATTACATGACAAGACACAGTAAACAATTGACAGACCTAGCGAAGTTGGCTTTTATAGCTGACCTGCACTTGAGATAACCCATTAATAAGTAATCTATTAACCAACAGATTATATGAGTGTATTTTCCAGTCATAAAGGGAAAAATCCTAATCATTCCTTAAAGGTCATACCTTTTAATATTTAATGATGGATATTAAATGTCACAATAATTTTCAGAGGGGGCATTTCATAGCAATAAAAAAATAACAGATTGTAAGAGGCTATGGGGATACCATCAAGTGTGCTAATATGTGTACAATGGCAATCTGGTTGTTACTGCAGTAATAATTTGAGGTCTTTTATGTTATTTTCTCCTCTAGAAAGAGGTTATGTTTATTCATGTCATATTCCTAGTGTCATATCCCTAGAGTAACCAGAAATTTGAACCTTCTTTATTTTAATTTTGTAAATTGAAATTATTTTAAGACGATATAAGCCCTTGTGAGAGGCAGGTTACTTACATTGTATCTTTATTTAAGGGGAAGTCTTCTGATTCCTAACCTAAAGTAAAGAAAATTTTACTGAGTCTATTCTGAGAAGACTTGATATTTAATTTTTATGTTTATTTTATCTTAAAGTTATTAGTGATACTTAGCTTTTCATGCTATTATCCCTCTTCAGGAGGATAATTTAAAAAGTAGTCATGAATTCTAGGGTCAGTTCTCTGTGGTTACATCATCTCTTAGATATTTTTTCCAGAAATTTGTTCTTAAATTTTTAATTAGCTGGGCATGGTGGCTCACACTTGTAATCCCAGCATTTGGGAGGCTGAGAGCGGAGGATTGCAGTTCGGAGACAGCCTCAGCTACTTACTGAGGCCCTCCACAACTCAGTGAGACCCTGTTTCAAAATAAAGAATAAAATATTGGGCAGGGGCTGTAGTTTGGAGGTCAAATGCCTCTGGGTTCCATCCCCAGACCTGCCCCCCCCAAAAAAAATTGTCAGATGCCTTTAATCATTTTAAAATTTTGACCAACAATTTAAATATTTTTGCCAGTGAAGATGATTAATACAAAAACACATGACATTTAAAGAAAAATGTTGTCATCAAGACAGGAAACTTAACCATATAGTATAATATGAATGACATAGAGTCATAAAATAATTGAATGCATTTAAACATAAAAATTCAGATTAATATTCAAAGACAATCTTATTGCCCAGGAAGTAGGCAAACATATCCATTAATGTTAAACTTAATAAAATTAAGTTTATTAAGCTTAATAAAATTAAGCTACTGTATATTTTAAAATAATGACTAATAAAATATAAATTGCAAAAGCCTTCAAATATATATGATCCTCAATTTACCAAGTTTTAAAATACAATAAGATTTACCATAAGAACTGTAAATTTTCAATTGTAGATTATCCCAAATTTACCATGCTTGACTTAATTTTTCGGTTTTATTTATTTATTTATTTTTATGGTAGCGCAAGAGCAATAGGTATTCAAAAAAAATGTACTTAAAATTTTGAATCTTCATCTTTTTCAAGCTAAATAAACATGGTAAAAACATAATGCTAGATAGTAGCATTATTCTGAGCATGAAGATTAGCCATTGGTAGTCTACAGTGTATTTTGTTGCTAAGTATTAATATTCTGTAGGCAAAATATAACAAATACTTTTTTTTTTGGTGGTACTGGGTGTGGAGCCTGAGGCCTTCTACCTCTAGACTATACTCCCAGACCCATTTGATATATTATTTGGAAACAGAGTCTCACTAAGTTACTGAGAGCCTCACTAAGTAGCTGAAGCTGGCTTTGAACTTTTGCAGCCCCCCAACTACAGGGATTACAAGTGTGTGCCACCATGCCCAGCTAATGAATGCATTTTTGGTTTATGGTATTTTAACTTATGAAGATTTTATTGGGAAATTATTTATTCAGTAAATTTAGGAGCAACTGTATTTGAGAATGAAATAAAATTATAATACAGTCAACTCTCTTTGTACAAAAATTCTGTATCCATAACATTCAACCATGAGTGGGTCAAAAATATTTGAAAAAAATGCATCCATACTAAGCATCTATATACCTTTTCCCTTGACATTAATTTCTAAACAATATACTATAATAACAAATTAATTTTGTTAAATATTATAAGTAATTTAGAGATGACTTAAATGTATAGATAATGCATATGCTATGTGCCAATAATATGCCATTTTATATAAGGTACTTGAGCATCAGTGGCTTTTGAACTCTGTGGGGGCTGTCCTAGAACCAATCCTCTGTGAGTACTGAGGAATGACTACAAATTATATTCAAAAGAATGAGAATTTCTTAAACCATGTCTGGCTCTGACTCATAAGCTAGGCCATCCCTCCACAGATATGGCCTCTCCACCCAGTTTGAGCTTTGTTGCTTTAATTCATTCCTCATCTATGTTGGTTGTTCTTTCCATCCTGTCAGACATTGACTTGATAAACAGGCTCAGAGGGCAAGGACCTACTGGGACAAAATGTAGCCACAGCTATCTGGCACCATCTGGCATCATAGATTTTACTCTATAAGAACTCCACCACTCAGCACACCACTGCTTGACTCCTCTGCTGCCCCAGATGTGGTTCTGATCAGCCTGGTATAGGAAATACTATACTCAGCAAAGATATGGTACCTGGCTGCCTCTAATTAGATTTTTCAAGGGTACTTCAGAGAGTCATGGACCCTGGAAAATACTACATCAGGAATTGAGCTATCACAAAAACCTCTAGGTCATTGCTCAGCAGAGCTATGGGGGAAGTTCTGTAACCCTAAGCCCCAGAATGAGCTATTGCAATGCAACTCCAAATTTAAAGTACACAGCCTTGGATGCACTGAGCAATGTCAAAGAGTCAGGGCTGTCCAGATCTTAAGAGATAAATAACTGCTAAGTATAGGTGGTAGAATAATATCTTAGCCCAGTTTGTCTGGAAGGCAAGACTACGACCCCAGTATGTTTGGAAGGGAGCAAAGTCAGATGTGAGAGGGAAAAAGTAATTATCATAGAACTTATAGAGACTAATTAGATCTCCCACTTTGACCCACTAGTCCAAAAGGAACTCAGCAAGGAGTACACTCAACAAATTGTAATTATCCTTATCATATAGAATCATTTCCATCCAATAAGAAAATGTAAGTAAGTCAAACAGAATTGTTTGAATTATCTAGGCTGCCTTTTTCTTAAGACAGTTTTAAGAGCAGTTTTGGGTTCACAGCAAAATTGGGAGAGATTTTTCCCATATACTTCCTTTCCTGACACATGCAGAATTTCCACCATTATAAACATCTCCTACCGGAATGACATGCTACAATTGATCAACCTACATTGACATTTCATAATCACCCTAAGTTCATAATTTACATGAGGCTTCACTCATGATGTTGTATATCCTATGAGACTGGACAAATAAATAATGACTTGTATCCAGCATTATTCTATGATATGAATTACTTTCACTGTCTTAACTATTCTATATATTTCACTTTTTTATTCCTTGTAGAGCTCAGTAGTATCAGATACATATGAATGTAAATGGTTGGAAAAATGAAAGTTCTATTCCATAACTTAACATGAGCTGGTATTCAGGGGTTTCTGTGTTAAAAGTAGTACTATTGTCTAATGGTAAATGATCTGAAAAGCTACAATGATGAAAAATAATAGTTTCAAGAATTATTATAATAAAATTATAAAGTCAGCTGATCAGACTGAAACAGAATTTTTATAAAATAGAAATATACCTTAAATTGTGAGGTACAACTAACCCTAAGAGGAGGCTCAAAGTCCTAGGTTGTCAATCTAGCAGGTCAATGTAGCAGGTATGGACAGTACTTTCATCAACAGGCAATAACTGGGTTGAATTCTGTCAGGCATCAGGAATATGGTGAGGAGAGGAAGCCTCTGTATTAGAAACATGGATCGATTTACTTAGAGTCCAGTCTACATTGATAAGGTGTTTCAGTGCTTGGTATGGTGATGGATCCAGACAGAAATTATGAGAATCTGAGAACTACTTGATCATCAGCTTAATTTCAGTTAGTCTCATTAGGGAATATTCCCTTGCAATTGTCATTTGCATGTGTAATAGTTTTTTAGCAGCTGCAATTAGATGTGCAGTTAATGTCCCCAAAGATACATGTCTTATGTCTGCCACAGTTTTCTAAATGTCAAACACCCAGGCTATTAGCAAAGGTCAAAATGTCAGCATAAATACAAAAAAATGTATTGTCCAAAAGCATTTGGCAGAGTATAAAAATGGCCTTGATTTCTGCCCAGTGAAGGAAGTCACCATATCAACTTGTGGTTCTGCTTAACTAGTTTTGAGATTCAACAGGTATAGCAACCTAAAGAAAACAAGTTTCAACCTTACACAAGTAATTGTTGGACTAGACCTGAAACTTAGGGAGATCTCTGTAAACTGAGAATTCAGGTTATTCAATAGCTTTGCTTTAGACAGAATATCAGAGGGTCAATGTTCCTCTAAAATGTGAGCTTCCAATTTTTCATGTAAAGATAGAATTATGCAGAGATACTATTGTGTGTGTTCTTGAATATGTTTTACCCATATAACAAGTGAGTCTTGTTGGTTCTCTCTTAACTTGCTAATAATTGGGTTTGAATTTATCCACCCTCAAGTGACAATATTATGCCAAAGTCACAAGATCTTTATGCTTCAGGAGTTAATTTTAATAGAAACAAAATAGCAAGCTAAGAACTTACTTTTTAGTAATTGGTGCAATTTGTTGTTGTGTCTGGGAAGATAGTCCAAAATCCAAAAAATACCTTTAAATGGAGGGTGCTTCTCTTCGCCAGTAGCTCCAATTAGCAAAATAGCAAAATTATCATATATTAAAATGTGTGGCTCAGAGACAGCAGTAGGTTGTGCTGCAGCAAATATACAGCATGCTAATGCTACTGAAGAAACAGAAACTTGTTGGACTGCTTCTAGTAGTTTGGGTGTGCTACTATGTGTGCTACTCAAAAACAAACAGACAGCTGATGTGTGGGTGAGTGTAAACAAAAGTCCAAGTATCTTTTGCTATCTCCAACACCTAAATAGTGTGATAAAGCAATAGACTTCTTTATGTGGAGGCAGAGCTGAGAAGAGATGCTCTTTGCCAGATGAATTAATTATTATAAGTCCACTCACTTAGTTCCAAAAACTACTTTCCAAGCAGTTATTTTTTTTGGGGGGGAAGGGAGTTAGGGTTTATCATTCGCTCCTTAAGGATGAGGCATGATACCTCCAAAGTCAGGATCACTGATTCTGAAGCTTTTTAGATGGCATCCAACTGTTTATCATGTACATGATGAAAACTTTGGACTTCAGAAAGTAGAGACATTGACCCACTCAGGGCTTGAAAATAACAAGGGGAGTTTAGACATTCCTGTGAGAGTACTATGGACATATACTGGGAGCCTGTGAAACTTAACTGACCTTGATCCTGATATGGCCAAGTCTTGCTATGGGAACAAAAACAGAATTCACTTAACAATAACCTATTATAAGCTCCTTTTTTTAACCACTGACCATATAGGGCTGTTGTATTAAGATACTGCATCTTATATTACCTTGACTGCTTATAACTCTTTCATTAAGCTAGTGATTGATTTAATTGTTCCTCCTACTATTCTAAACTGATTTTGTTGGATCACCCAGGATACTAGAAAGGTGATTTAGCCATGTAGGTATACCACTAGTACTTCTAAGCATACAAATTTCCCTAATGGAAAAATTTCCTCTGGTACTATGGGAAAGGAGGCCATAAGCATATGACACACTTATTTTCACTAAATATTCTTAGTAGAAGCAGCAAAAAAAAATAATAAAATAAATTAACCCAAAGTACTCCAAACACTGAGAGATTAAAAAGTAAATATTTCTCTTCTATAGTTCTGGGTAGATGTGGGGGCTCATAGGGAATACAGGACAGCAAAGACAGGACCTCACCTGGTTTTCACAGCCACAGATATGCACCTACAGTTGTCTAAGGTACGAGGAGGCCAAACACAATGCACATGCACATGTCATGCAGCCATGGACTTGTGCTATATACTCACATGAATGTCCACACCAAGAACATACCATGCATGCACACATCATGCTGATGTGCACATGTGTTATTTTGCCTTAAATCCTATGTAGAGTACCAGCTGCAGAATAAAACTGCTCCTTATTTGGTCTCCTCCAGATGGTAAGTGTGCAAGTATTCTTGCCGGGGAATCTCACCACTGAAATCTACCCTGCAACCTTAGCTGGCCTGCAACAGAATTTCTGACAATTGGTGTAATGGGCAGAATGAGATGAATGCCCCAGGACCCTTCTAGAGAAATAGCACAAGGAAGAAAAACTCAGGGTGGAGGAAATGTGACCTGCAACCTTTCTGTTGTTCCCAATAGTGGAGTATTTGGTGGCATGGACAGTACAAAGAATTGGAACGAGGTACATCCTCAAACAGAAGAAATTCAGAAGACTTGTAAAGTGCTGGAGATGGACATTCCACAAGCACTAGCAGCTCTGCTGATGGGTGGAATGTACCAGCTGCAGGGGAGGAGGCTTGGACTCTGAGGGCACAGAAGCCATCTCAGTGGTGGTGGGGAAGGAACTGTCATGCAATCCTCAGTCCACACAAATTTGATTGTGGTGGGCTTGGCCATGCCATGCCATGAGTCAGAACACCAATGGATGGTACAAGATGTGGACTGCTGATTTGGTGCTAGTCAGAGGCCTGATAAAGGAGAAAAGCATGGTGAGAGTACTAGGTTAGTGGAGAAAATAGCTGACCTGAGACCATATGTGGAATTGAATATTTTCTGGTCCGCCTGCAATGTGACAAATCAAGGTACCCCAGTGATTTTGAGAATTGGATGTAGAATTGGAAAGCAACCCAAGCAGTATGATGTGTATATGTCTCCTCCAAAGCTGGGTATATCCTGAGGATGGGGCTTTACGGGAATTGACTATGCAGAAAATTATTACAGAATTCTGCTTATAGGTGCATGCTATAAAGATTATTACAAAAGACATCCCAATCATGTTCCTTTACAACTCTCCCAAACCACAAGTCTTGTAAATGTATGGCAGTGTAAATTACCAGGGGGGCATGAGAAAACTGGACAAATGATACTAAACCTGACAATCCTTGGTGCATGACAGTAGATGTTCAGAAGTTAAATAAAGTGATATTGCCTTTGTATACAGTGTTGCCCAATATTTTAGAACTGATGAATCACTGGTCATATGAACTAGAACAGTTCCACTACATTGTAGCCTCTTGGAGGAAGTCTGAGACTTAATGGTTGTACCATTGTATTTATGATGTTATTCTAACCTCTGATTCTCTTACAGAGTTAAAAGCGGCTGCATGCAGTCTTCAAGACCCTCTCCATGATTAGGGATAAACTGTCATCAAAGAGGACAAGGTGCAGGGAAGTCAGTTTTCTGTCTAATTCCTGGAAGTTACCTCATCAGGTAAGACAAAGGTGATAGCTAAAGTAGTGATAGGCTGGGAATTGTCAAGCAAGAATATACCAGGAATAGTAAAAATAATTAGACATGTACCTGGGTCTGTTGGGGTTTTGTCAAACCCTGAATGGGTTTTGGTCACAGCTGTAGAAAGGTACAGTGGCTATATCTGCTGCTCTCTTAGCTTGTGAACACATTACAGGTCCTGGCTTGATGACGGTGCAGACCACCTACCCTATTGAAGGTTGGCGGGAGTCCTGAATTTAGACCCACTCCCAGACAGTGATAGCCCAAATATCCACTCTAACTAAGTGGGGTGCTTACTTAGTTGAAGTTTGGCTGAGATCCTGTACTCAAACTCCCACACACATAAGAATAGCTCAAATGCCCATTCTGACAAAGTAGGGTACATATTTAAAGCAATGAGCATGGTTTTCTAGTAACCCTTTGTCTGAATAATTATATACTTTGTTGGAGCTAGTATATTTTCAAGTGATAACCTCCTCAGAACCCACTGAGTGGGAGACTCCCCAAATTTCTTTAAGGAAGGGAGAACCTCTGTACTGGTGTAAGTGTGGCCTACTTATGACTCCTGTCATGGACAACCACCCATGTGGGCAGCTATGGTTTGATAGCCTTCCACAAAAATGTTTTGGTAAGAGACTAGTGCAGGAAGCTCTAGTCAATGGGCCAAACTTTGGGAGGTATGGTTAGTTTTCATGAACAGGACTGGGCCCTTGCATGTCTACACAAAGACCTGGGCAGTATGCCATGACAGTTAACCTTGTGGATTCCCAGACAGGCAGTAAAAGACTATTTGATTAAGTACTATCCATTGTGGATCAAAGATATGATGGAGCTAGATCTTGGCAGATCCCCAGTAATAAAAAAAGAAACTGAAGGCATTGATTCCCCATCCAAAGAGATGACATGCACAAGTGCCCATGGGTTGCACTCCTGGAGCCATGGGGTCTGGGAAAGAAGGCCCAGTTGCATGTAGACCCTGGGAAAGATTCCTGGCCATGCATGTTTTCCCTATAAGGGAAAGCACAATTTTGAAAGACACACAGTTATAAGACTGTAGACTCTTCTCTTTTATTATATGGAGAATGTTTGCAAGACAAATATGTTACTTGTTCCTCCCATAAAGAAAGGACTTACCTAAAATGGTCTTTCTGCCCTGTTCTACTGTTTAGATTAGCAACAGGAAATAGCTTTCTCTCCTTGGCCCATACCTTTGGAAGACTGCACAATACTTATCATTTCTGGGTTTGTACCAAGCTACCAGTGGAGGCAGCCAAAAGTCTCCCATGGTGAGTTACAACTACCAATACAGACAACTGGATGACCTTACTAAGTTGAAACCATAGCATCCCAGAATGAGATGAACAAAGTGACGTAATAGAGGATTTATTGTGCCAAAACTATAATAATCCCACTCCTTGTTAGAGTATGCCATGAAAAACAGGTGGGGCTGGTTATTAGGGGAGCATGTAGAGCTTGTAGACATAGCACTTTTTCGTGTGTAGAACAGGAAAACCAGTCTGTGGCCAAACAAATTATTATATGGTTGCCTCAAGAACTATGTTAGCTTTGTTTATTGAAGAGGGTAGTACTATACAGGTAGAGCTGCAGGCAGAAGACTTTGCTCAAAATGTTACAGAAGTTTTAAATACAACCTGTCAGGCTCTTTCTCTTTTAATGGGTTAAATCACCCAAATCCAGAAGGTGGTTTTGCAGAATAGAATGGTGTTAGATATGCTTACTATTGCCCAAGGGAGAATGTGTGCTCTTTCTCATGGAGAAGGTTGTATTAACTTCTCATATTACCAGCATCAGGTACAGTAAGCTCTAGAGAAAACGAATGTGGAGGTACAGGCTCTTCAGATCTTATAGGAGGATCCACTTACAATCTGGTGGACTTACTGAACTCCTCCTGGAGATGGGTCTTGACTATTTTCACCTGTGTGGATGGAAGAATAATACTTTACCAAAATACTGACAAAACTCAAATTTTCATCCAATGTAACATGTAGTATAGTAAAGGTCTCATTGGTGACACCATCTGTTTCTACTTTAGGAATCCTTAGATTCTCTTGCTAAAGAAGCAACTTGCTCTATTTTTCCAAAGCTTTTTGCTACACAGGCGCCTTTGAAGAGATGATTCAGGAAAAAAAAAAAGTGCCTCTGTTTGTAAGAGTTGAGCAATGGATGAGGCCCATAGTACTAGCTCCAATAGTTGTACTAGACATGAGTGTTCATGTTGCTTTTCTTGTTTTTAGAAATAAAACAAGAGTTAAAATTATATTTGATACTCTTTTATGTTTATGTTAAACAATTCTTGCCAAAAATACTTTTCCATTCCTGTCTGAATCATTCTTTGATAAAGCATATTTATATGTGTTTGTGCTAAGCAACATTGGGATTAGGCAAAAATATAACATTTTGTTCTGAAAAATATTTGCTTCTGAAAACAAGATGTTGAACCAACTAAAATAACTTATTTAGCTTAACTCGCAGTGTTATTATTACCCATTGAAATGAACTTCAGATAATTGTCTGTGTCCACTAATTAAAAGCACCATAAACTATGTCCAATTCCAACTACATCTCCACTTG
Organism: Muscardinus avellanarius; assembly: GCF_963383645.1. Classification (NCBI taxonomy): domain Eukaryota; kingdom Metazoa; phylum Chordata; class Mammalia; order Rodentia; family Gliridae; genus Muscardinus; species Muscardinus avellanarius. The sequence goes on from NC_137787.1 coordinate 157,982,996, forward strand.
CAAAACCCTTCTTAAATTTACATATAGTAGATCTAAAAACCATCTGAAACATCTTTCTTCTGAGACACTGTTCAGGTTCTGTCAAGGAGATGCTGTGTTTTATTGCAGTAAATCTAATAAAGCTACCTTGTCCTGAACAACAGAAAGAGCACTCAAGTTACAATGGAAACAAAATAATTTTATAAAGTTGACCTTTACCATTAATGGCTGTTTTTGAAACTGTGATAGTAACTATCCACAGGTAATCATCACTTGACAAGGTCATCTTAGGATAGCACAAGTAGAGGGAAATATGATTTTATATTTTAAGTAAGGTACCCTCAAGTTAATTAAAATAGTATAGGAAACAGAAACTATATTTCCAATATAATTTCACTAATATCATAAGGTAACACAGTGTGCTTCAATTTTAATTTATCTTGATCACAGCACCTGATACTGCTAGGGTCCAATTTCCCCTTTGCCACAATTTATCGTATATAATTTTTGACTGGAATCGTGACACTTTTCACTCAGTAAATTTGAGTGCAATTTTAGTGCTATCCAATTATGACCCTTGCTTGCTTTTACAAATGACATATTTTAGAAAATTAAACAGCTAAAATGAAACCCCAAACACCAACATGTGTTATTTTAACTAATATCTTTATAAATTAAATGTGTATGTATTTTATTCTTAATAGTACAACATTTTCTGTATTATTTTTTATATTATTGGTAAACCAAATGATTCCCTTATGGGTTTAAAAATATTCTAAAGCAATTCATATATTCAACAAATTTTTAAGCTCACCGCTCATATATTTTCTTCTAATTTCTGCCAAAAAGACAATTAATCTTAATTATATATAAAAAGTATATTTAATCAAGCACAGGGATTCATACCTCTAATCCCAATATTTTGGAGATTGGGACAGGAGGGTCTCAGGTTCAAGGATAGCCTCAGTAACCTAGCAATATTTGGTTTCAAAATAAAATAAAATCAAGCCAGGTGTGTGGCACAAGCTTGTAATCCCAGCACTTGGGAGGCTGAGACAGGAGGGTCGTGGGTTTGCAGACAGTTTCAGCTACTTAGTGAGGCTTTCTGCAACGTAGTGAAACCTTGCTTCAAAAACAAAGAATAAAAAATAGGGCTGGGGGTGTAGCTTGGAGGTAGAATGCCCCTGGGTTCCATCCCCAGTACTGCAAAATAGATAGATAAATAAATAAATAAATAAATAAATAAATGAATGTTGGGGATGTAGCTTAGGGGTAGAATGCACATGGATTCAATACCCAGTCCTGAGTATATGTGTGTGTAAATAGTATATGTGTGTGTTAATACATATAGCTATATACATACACACATACACACACACATATATATATATACACACATATATATGCTATTAAATAATATAAAATATTATAATAACATATAAAAGGTGCTATTAAAGTAAAATTGGAAGTACTGAGGAAAATAAAATAAGCTGCAATGGTAGAATCATCTCTTTGAGGGACAAAATATAGATAACATAAAAAAGCATAATAAAATATATTATCTTATTTCTTTATTTCTGAAGTAGGATATTTTCAGTAGTTTGTTGATAAAACCTGGGGATTCCGAAATGCACTTTTTATTAAGCACCATTTGAAGTGTTTAATTATTCCTAATATGGTCCCAGTAGTTTTGTTTTCATGTGATCACTCTATAAGAGAAAATAAAATTTTTACCACTTGGTGGTGCTAGTGGATTATATATATATATAAAAAAAAACAATTCCTGGAGCATATGTTGAGAGAACTGGCTAAGGCAAGTTAAATAAAATTAAGGGTAGGACAGCTTCATTCACCTCTGTCATTCCCTATTTTTCATTTCTCCTTTTGACACAAAGAGTGTAAATTGGGCAGAATAGTTGCTACTGATGGCTTGGGTCCTTGCTAACTAGCAAAGGGAACAGAGATCTTTAACACACATTTCATGGCTTTGGAGTCTGACAATTAATGAGGCTATTATTTTAATTTTTAAATTGTCTGCTCCAGTGTGAAAGATTGCTTCAATTATACATTTTATTATCATCATTTCAAAAGGACAAGTGTTTGTAGGACTGCTCCTGTTTTTATTTGAAATGATGACTGCTAGATTGTATTATTGTTTTCTATGTGAATGCAAGTATTTTAACATGTAACTGAGTATGTGTATATCAAAATTAATGGTAAATACATCTACAAATTGAGTAACTGTTCAATTACAGAAATGGCAGAATATTTTCAGATAGAAAACGTGAGGCAAATAGCTCTATGTCATATACTATGTATGGTAATTGTCAGTCAGTCTTGATTTCAGAAATGTATTGCTTTCTCAAAAGTAAGCTCTCCTACAGTGTTAAGAGTTTTTCATATTTATTGGTCAGTGTTTTTTACTTAGCTCAGCTTCAGCTTTAAATTTTTAAAAATGCATATATTATACAATTTTTATGAAGTATTCAGCCATATATTCCTTCAGTCACATAAACAGAAGAATCATGTCAGTGATGCATATTTTTTTTCTATTATCTATTAACCAGGGGGCAAGCCCATGAATTTCTTATGCCCAGTGTTAACCTAGACTGTCATGCTCCACAGGGAGTGTGAGATGGAAGAGTTATCTGGAAAAGATTTTCAATGACAAAATGAAAGTCTTCAGTTTTCACTTCACTTCAAAGAAAAGAACCCAGCTGACTCATATTCTTTGTCACATTGGTAGGCAGATACATTATTAACATCTTTGACATGGAAGAATAGGCAGCCCGAGGGCCCCAAATTCTGCTTCTACATAGATGAAAGGACAGGCACTTAACTCTGCCACTGAACAACAACTGTTTTAGACAAGGCTAAGGGTGACCCCAAAGCTTATTTGTAACTGTATATGCCCAGCCAACCTCAAGGTCATATACTACTTGATTTGAGTTTCCATTAATGCTTTTGATTATTTAAATGGATGTGGTAACAATGAGGGCAGTTAGTGAAACACTGAACCACTAAAAAAATGTATGAATCTTATAGTTGTTATACTATATGAGCCACAGTTAAAAAAAAAAAAAAAAACTCTGCTAATATGAAAGGGACTTCATCACTCACCTTCCCTCATACAACACATAAAACAAGTGTGCATGGCATGCCCACTGGCAAAATCTACTGAGAATAGGTTTTAAAATATCCATAAAGCTGCCCAGTATTATAATATAATTTTATCATAATTTTGTTAATATTACCTCTTTTATCACTAGTAGGATACCTTTGTTTGACAGTAATAATATTTTCCATTATTATTCTATTTGTAGAAACAAAAAATTATCCATATTTAATCAATTAAGTTTTTTTGTTGTTTGTTTTTTGTTTTACTTTTGGTACTGGGGTTCCTGGAAACCCTTCTACTTCCGGGCTACACTTCCAGACCTAATATATATATATATATATTTTTTTTTTTTTTTTTTTAATTTGGAAACAGGGTCACTTATTCCAGCACAACTAGCTTTGAGCCTGCGAGATCCTCCTGTCTTTGCCTCCCAAGGGTGGGGATTACAAGCGTGTGCCACCACACCCGGCTCTAATCAATTACTTTTAATCGTCTTCTCTAGGTGAAATTTTCTGTACCCTATTTAATTTGTTTGAGACGTATGGTCACTCTCTCAATCAAAACCATTCTCATCTGGAAGTCAATTCTTTTATACAAAGGATTATATTTTGAGAGAAACTCTGGAAACTATAATGAAGGAAAGACAACTATTCAATAAAAGAAGCCACCACAACTCTACTTCCCAATCACACTATGTTCTCTTAGATAGTACTCTACTCAGAATGAGGAAAACTAGATCGAGGTGCTAAGGATACCATATTCTTTCATCAAAACTAGGCAAAATTTTTCAACATTAAAAAATTGCATGCACCAGTACTTGGGAGGCTGAGACAGGAGGATCTGGGTTTGCAGTCAGACTCAGCTACTTAGTGAGGTCCTCCACAACCAAGTGAGACCCTGTTTCAAAATTAAGAATACAAAAAAGGTCTGTGGTTGTAGCTTGGAGGTAGAATGGCCCTGAGTTCCATCCCCAGTACTGCAAAAAAAAAAAAAAATGACATGCAAAATATTATAACAGTGTTTTTTTTTTAATGTGGTTGAGGAGTTTTTATTAGCCTTTCATTAAGTATTTATAAGATCAATTAATATATTTGTCCTTTATCAAGAATATGTAGTAGAAGTATTGTTATGATTTTCTTTGGAAATCTGCTTCCTGAAAGTAAGAGATTACTTTAAAGTGATACCTAGGTTTCATGTCTGGAAAAAAAATCCTATTGGTACATTTTTTAAAAATCTTTAGCTTGACATGAAGGTAGAATCTTTTCATGACTAATTTTAAATATCTGTATATAATAAAAAGCACTAATTCTCAAAGAAAAATACATGTAGTCATTCTTTGTTAAGATCTATCACATTCAAAAATATCATTTGATTAAAGTATTGTAAAAATTTTCTCATAATAAAAGTAATTTTTTCTGTTAGTATATATATCCATTCACTAAAAAAATTGCCAACTTACTTCATTTGCGAAGTATTGAACCATCTCATAACAATACTATGTATCCTAGTTTTTCTTAATGCTTATTGAAAGTGGTTATATTTCCTCTTTTAGATTTATAATGTTAAGGTTTGTTGGGAGCTATCTCAGCCCATGAAATTAGGTCATCATTTCAGATCTGCATAGCCATGTACATAGTAAATGCGAAGTAGAAACTGTCTGCAAGCAGACAAACTTCCTTGGACCTGATGGGACCTAAAGGTGGACTTTGATGACTTACTATTCTCTCTGAAATGTTTTATCTTGCCCCTCCCTAAACCTACCTTCTGATTGCCTTTCCCTAAAAACTGACTTGTAACCCTAAACTTAACTTATGACCTTCTTGCTATTTGCTTTTTTTAAAACCCTCCATATAAGAAAGGTGCTGGCTTCAGGAGACCAGGAGGATTGTCATGCTACCTCCTCCCCAGCTGACCCTGAATATTATATATTCAAAATAATTATCTTGGACTCAGTGTTGTTCATGTGAGGGACTTTAGTAAGTAGTAATCATGACATCCAGTCCATCACAAAGGCTTATTAATACTTTATCAAATACTTATTATTATTTTTATTGGTGCATTGTAGTCATACATCTTAATGGAGTACAAGATAGTAGAGGCATACATGCACACATCATCTTTTTATCCTTTCCTTAATTATCATCAATTCTTCCCTTATCTTTTCAAGAATAGAAACTTATTTGCTATCTCAAAATATTATAATTGTGTATCATGATTAAAATAATTAAATTGGTTTTAATTTTCACCTTTTGCATTAGCATATCACAGCTATAATTTAAGCAACTTGACCACATAATTTGGAGGAAGGAAGATATTAGCTCATAGTTTTGGGATTCTGTTCAAGTGAGGCCAGGACCACTAATCTTCAGGCTTGAATGCAGGGAAGTGGAGAGGAGAAGGACAGAACATTGGCCGTGCTCTGCACATCATGGAGGCAAGAAGCAAAAGAGAGTGAGGAAAGGAGGAAACATAGCTAATCCTCAAGGTCACAGACACCAGGACCCACCTTCTCCAGCACATTCTACCATCTCAGGCCACCATCCCAATATATCCTTAGTGGATTTATGCATTGCTGAGATTGCAGTTCTCATGACAACTATATTAGCCCTGAGTATAAATAAATGAGCTCTTTAAGGGACATTTATATTTAACACTAACACCTTCCATTTTCACAATATATACAAATAAACCAGTCTAACCTAAGAGTAAAGGACTCAGCTGGGTGTAGTGGCGCATGCTTGTAATCCGGTCACTTGGGAGGATGAGACCCAAAGATTGTGACTCGCAGACAGCCTCAGTTACTTAGAGAGGCCCTTTGCAACTCAGTGAGACCATGTTTCAAAATAAAGAATAAAAAATAGGGCTGGGGGTGTAGCTTGGAGGTAGAACGCCCCTGGGTTCCATCCTTAGTACTGCAAAAAAAAAAAAAGAGTAAAGAATTTAATATCAAAACTTCAGAATTTTCAAATAGATTTTATCTTATGCTCTGGTGTTGCACATAGATGGTGTCCTTCCCATGACTATAGTGGAAAGATTTTAATATCTTAAGTATGTGCCTAAACCATTTGTATTACTATTTTTTCTATTTATATATTTAATTCATAAATTAATTAAGTTTAATTTATAAATGAGCCAGTAGGTAGTAACCTAGCCTCTTTTCTGCAACTACTGCCTCTGCCCCTGCAAGTTGAAGTTTTTGAAGGAGGACTTGCCAGGTCTCTCAAGACACACTGGAGGGGTTTTCTGAATTAACTTCTAAAACCTTTGACACAATGAAAGTCACTTTTCCCCAAAGTAATCCAAATTAGCCCTTTACGCCTATATTAAATTGATAGGACTTTAGAGGCAATATTCTTTATGTCTAATGTAACAACAACAAAACAAAAAGCAGGCAAGAAATCCTTCAGAGTGGATGCTCCTTTTTTAGGAAAGGAAGAAGCACCTAACCTAATGGTTCCTGCCTATAATCCACAGGAGGATCCCAGCAGTTTAGGTCCTTTGCAGTGAGATCTTCTTCCAAAATAAAAATTGAAATAGGGCGAGGGGTATCTCAGAGATAGAATAACCCTGAGTATAATCCCTAGGGCCACAAAACAAGGTAGAAAAAAATTTAGATGAATCCTAGTTACTTGTTTTCTTGTTGTATGTGAGTACATAAAGGACAAGGAAATGAAAGGGATATAAGCAGAGGAAGGAAACTAAAAAGGTCCTCTATTTATTAATTATAATTGACAAAAGGATACTGGTAAGTTTCTGTGTCCTTAAGAACTGAATTGAAGAAAAGCTAAAGAGGAAGTAAGGGGCTTGAGAACCTTTGAAAAAATATTTTTCATAGTCAAAAGGAAAAGGAAGAGATAAGAACAAAGTAGAAAATAGGACAAACTAGCACTCCTTAGAACAAAGACAAGGTATCCCCCTTTTTTGAGGTACTGAAGATTGAACACAGGACCATTCTACCTCAGAGCTACACCCCCAGATCTATTTTTTTATCCTTTATTTTTGAAACTGGGTCTCATTAAATTGTGAAGGGCCTAATGGCCACAAAGGTGTGATCTTCCTTTTTTAGCCTCCCAAGAACTGGGATTATCTGTGCCACCACACCCAGCAAGACAATGGATATTTAAAAACAGTTTTAACATTGTGAGATGAACTTGATTAGGACATGTATGGAGTTGTCTTTATTGCAGTATTTGAGACTATGGCGGAATGCCTGGAAATGAGAGAGTGGCAAGGACCGTTTTTTTTTTTACTATCTTAGCCCAGGGGAAAGGAGCTGTTCCCACCAACAAAGCCAGTGAAGGTGAAAGTTCTTCCTTCCCATGACAAGCAGAATGCCAGGTTTGAAGGCCGATTGGACAGTGATTCCTGTGAGGAGGAATACAGCAGAAATGACAGATTAGCCACGCGAAGAGGAAAAGCAGGATAAAGAAAGCAGCACTGTATCTACAGTGAACTCTACTACAATACTGTTAGCCTGGCTTTCTTTTAGCTAAGAAAAAATTACGAGAAAGTAAGGTTCTTTGTAGAATATTCAATATTTTTTGAGGTACTAGAGATTTAATCCAGGGATATTTGACCTCCAAGCTACACTCCCAGCCTTATTTTTTATTCTTTATTTTGAAACAAGGTCTCACTAAGTTGCAGAAGGGCTCACTAAGTAGCTGAGGCTGGCAGCTAACCTGCGATCCTCCTGTCTCAGCCAACCAAGTGCACCACCACGCCATGCTCTAAACTTAAAAAAAAAAAAAAAAAAAAAAACAGATAATACTGAAAAACAACACATTTTGGGTCATTTTAAGAATTATTTTTTAAGCCTCAAATACATGTTCTAGAAAATTTTGCTTTGTTAGTATATCTTTTTTCTGTCTTTTTGTTTAATGGAATTGATTCCTACTTTTCAGTTTATATCAGTCACCTTTATGTCCATATCATTGTCTTACCCATCTATTGACTATCTGTGAGGACAAATGTTCATCAATGTCCTATACATCTACTAGACTGCTATATATAGGTTATCTTCAATTTGTAGCTTTTGTATCCAATTTAGTTTATTCAACAAAAACAGAATTTCTAGAAAGAAATGCCAGCTTTCTGATGCATTAATTCATCTGTTTTTTGGTGAAGCCCTGTGTCACCTCCCTCCTGGTGCCTTTTTATGGATCTTAGGGTATCATGGAAGAGTTGAGAATCTCTTTAATAAATGTCTTAATTCCTATAATGATAATACATTATTTCATTTATAAAACTTCACTTTTTCATGCTCAATTATTTTTTAGGCTGTTACTTCTGAAGGATCAATTTTAGTTTTACCTGAATTTAAAAGCTGTTATTTCTTTGCAGCTATCATTTTCTTTCATATATTTTTTAAAATATTTATTGTCTTACAAAGTTAATATTGTGCATCTGCTTCTTGTCATATAATAATATTCAAACTAATGTAAATTTGTTTTTGTAAATTGTATTTATATATTTTTATCCATTTTATATATTGTTCTCAGTTATTGATTGATGATAACAAGGCTGATCTGTGTTATTTGTGACAAACTAAGAGCAATTTGAATTTTTTAAAGTTCAAACATCTGAAGCTACTATTTGTTTGGAAACACTGGCAAGGGAGAATAGGGCAAAAGAAAGCTTTTTGAGTTTCTACTGATTGTACAGTTATTATGAGATAGAGATGTTTGAGGTAAAGATCTTCATAGCAGCTAAAGATTTCAGTAACCTTTACTGAGCTTTGGCAAAATAAGTTTGTGTCATTTTCTAGGGTTTTGTTTTGTTTTTTAACATATGAAAGTTATATTTAAACATTATATAATTTATATATAAGTTATATACTAAACAAACATGCTTAATAAAATGTTCATTTGGTTTAGTATTGATGCTTGTCTATTACTTTTTGTTGCTTTATTCTTAATAATCTATTACAGTTGCCCATTTTATTTATTTATTTATTTATTATTTTTTTTTTTTGGTGGTACTGGGGTTCCTGGAAGCCCGTCTATCTCCGGGCTACACTCCCAGACCTATTTTATTTTTGGAAACAGGGTCTCCTAAACCAGCGCGGCTGGCTTCGAACCTGCGCGATCCTCCTGTCTCTGCCTCCCAAGCGCGGGGATTACAAGCGTGCGCCACCACGCCCGGCACCAGTTGCCCATTTTAAAGTAAGGTCTAAAGCAATGTATAAAAATAAAGCCCTACAATTAAAAAAAAATCAGCCAGCATAAGCTATTACAAAAAAAAATTCTAACAATTTACTATATGAAAACTATGTGAATGCAGTTCTCTCTCTCTCTCTCTCTCTCTCTCTCTCTCTCTCTCTCAAAAGAGACAAATATTATTTGTTAAAGCAAATAATATTTACAGATAGCAGTTGACTAGCTAAATAAAACCATGAAAAGCAAAGCTATATAGAAGAAACTACTTTTATTTCCTTTTAAGTATTGCACACTCAGTGCAATTATATAATTTACTCTAATGTGTTTAGATGAGAGGGTTTCAGTGACATGACATATTAAACATTTTTGTTAAGACCAAATATTATTAGTGTTTGTATTATTCTCAACAAGGTCTTTTTAATATTCACTTTTTTATGTAACACTATAGAAGTAAAGCATGATCACTTTGTTACAGAGATAGTGCATTTAACTGGTCAATTTAACATTTAATTATTAAAACATTATCCTTAATTAAACCACTGTATTAGAATAGCATTTATCTTTTTTATTTTTTTAATGTCCTGATTAACAAAGCTTCACTTTTCTTTCTTTCTGAATAGTGTTCAGATAGGAGTGATTTTCATCTTTACATGAAGCTGTAAATGAAGAGAGGTATTATGGCCAGGTCTAATTTCTTAAGCATAATAAATTCCTTTTACTTCTCATTGCATATTTTAAGTAATAAAAGTATAGTTAAACTAAAAAATCTGACTATACTTTTAATGCTCAAAATAAGAAAAAATCAAAATTAGAAGATAATCATAAATTTTAAACAAGTTGTTACATCTTTACAAAGCATACTTTTATTTCTTTCACACAAAGGCCCTTCTTTAACATTATTTTAAAACAACTGAATAGTTGGGATTTATGAAAAAATTGAGTCTGAAGTTGATACAGCCACTTACAGTATATGTGACCCTGAATCTGATTCTCTATTTTTAGTGTTCTTTAGAAATTTTAAAATCAACAAATTGTATGACTCTATTGTGTTTGCTTTAAAAAGAAATGTAGTTACACATGCCTGAAATACCAATACTTGAGAGGCTAAAACAGGAGGACTGTGGAATTAAGAGCAGTCTCAGTAATTTAGTAAAACTCTTACTAGTGACACTCTGTTTTAAAACAAACAAAAATAATAATAAACAAAAAGTCCTAAAATGTAGCTAAGTTAGGGTGTCCCTGGATTCAATCCCCAGTACCCTCTGCCAAAATAATATGAAATAAAGCAATAAAGTAGATTTAGATTAAAATGAATATATATATATATATATAATCAATTGCTTATTTCTGTTGATATCATAGTATAGAATTAGGATAAACAATATGAAGACACATTACTAACAGTCTCCAAGGAAACAGAAAAAAAAGAATGATTATTATTCAAATCAAAAAAGTTTCATGTGATGCAAAAAGCATGAAAGCTTGAGGAATTTGCATACAGCAAGTTTTATGCCATTGTTTCTGTTGTAGAGAACAGCACCGTCCCAGTAGGAAGGCTCTGTAAGATATTACATCAGTGTGAATCAAAGCCAACCGATGAGTTAACATAATGAGAAGTATTGAAGATCATATATATATATATACTTCGAATTAACACTTGCAAAGTATCTCTTTTTAAGTGTATCACAGCTTTGTTGTTCACAATTATGGACTTAATTGAAGCTTGTTGATTAATTCTTCTCTTACTTTCTGCCAATGTTTGGATGTTGAATGTATCTTAAAGGTCTATGTGTTAAAGGTTTGGTCTCCAGGGTGGCACTATTGGGAGATGGTAGAGCCTTAAAAGAGAGGCCTTAGAGAAGGCTCTTAGGTCACCGGAGTGTGTAGTTAAAGGAGACTGGCAACCTGTCCTTACCTCTTCCTCTTTTTATATTGAGGTAATTGCTTTTCCTTTGCCACACATCCTTCCATGTTGTGCTATCTTGACACAGGTCTAAAGCCACAGGCCCAACCTATGGACTGGAACCTCCAAACTATGAGCTTAGAATAACTTTTTCTGCATATAAGTTGCTTAGCTATTTCTATATAATGTTGGAGTTCTTACTAACACAGTTGCAATTCAAGTTCTTATGGTAACTTGCAAATGAAGTAGCTCCAGTATACATTCAAACATTTTCAACTATAGTTCTATCCATTGTTCTCCAAACAAGTCAATACCTTTTTATTTCCCAGGATTTCTGGGTGTTTTGTGACTGCAGAATGTAATTTGGCTGATATTCACATAATTTTCCCTTTAATAAAACAAAACTAATTTTCTGACTCTATTACCTATATCATGGTCCTTCTCTCTATATATGATTTTCCATTTATTTTATTTCAAGGAATATATAGCTACCTGTCATAAAGTTATACATTTGCATTAATGGGTTTAGCTCCAGCTTCAGAAACAACAGAAACTGGCGTAAACCAGTGAAAGGTGTTTCCTCAGGTGACATTACACTTCCAACTCTTTCCTGCGAGTTTCTATAGTTGGTAGTGATTCCTGGGTCATAGGTCATCCCAAACAGTTCATAGGTGTCATTTTCTGCAGTTTTCCCAGCAGCAAAACATTTGGTTTGTAGATAGAGAGTAGAAAATACTGCAGGCCTTGCTATGGCTAGGTTTACATTAGAAGTGGCACACATTACTTCTTTTCAATATCCAGTGGCCCAGTTGTATGCTTTCATTATAAATAAAAGAGAAACTGGAAAATGTTAAGTATTTGTATACAATGTCCTCTGGACATATAAATAGGATCGGCAACCCCTTATGAAGGGTATTTCACAATATTTATTTGTCCAAACATTTTTCTTCTGTCATATAATATGCTGCATATCTCAAGGGCAACAATAGTATTTAGTTTCCTTCCTACTCTAGTCCCAATGGGTAGAATAGAGTTTTGCACATAGTAACTGCTCAATAAATAATTTTTAAATTAAAAAAATAAATGCAGTTTTTATATTTTTCCATGTTGACCTACAAGCAACAATATGTACTAGAGCAGAGGCAGAGGAACTTTGCTAGCCATCAACACTTGTGCCAACTAGCAACAATCAGATTTCTACTTGATTAATTTTGTTCATTTACTAGCATCAAACTACTAGATATGTAAAGGAGCCTAACTTTTTCCTACCCATTAAATAGGACATATTAAATTGTAATTTCATATACAATTATGTGACAAAATACAGTTAAAATTTTGATTGTAATTTTTTTTGATGAGAAAGTTTTTAAACTGAAAAGTATATTTAATTCATTGAGACACTGGATTATTTTTTATAACATTTGCAGAGAACTTAAAAGCACATTAATTTTCTTGTTGATGTCTGCACTAATATGATAAGAACACTAGTGCCCTGATTACTTCTGTTTTACAAAAACAGAAGATAGGGTAAGCCCTATCTGCCATTCAAGATCACTAACTAAAAGCAGATTTTTAACCGAATACTCCTTCTTATTGAAGTTATTTACAAACAGAATTTTAAATCTCTAAAGTTATTTGTTCGGCAGGATTATCAATCATTAATTCTCACGTGCAACTTTTGGTACAATACTCTCAGTGTCCTAATATACTAGGACTGTAAATAAAACATGGATTCAAAACTCCAAAGGGCCCTTTTGTTGAATAGATGAGACCTTCATGGCAGGTTGCCTAACAGAGGTGAGCAAGATAAAACAAGGAGGAAAGGAGGTGATTCAGTGTACATGTAAGTTCCAAAATGTGGTGATCAGAAATTGTAGAAGGCATTATTTTCAAAGACTGATTTGCCAAGAATAACCATCTCTGTTGAATTAGAGCACATGTTAGAAGAAAGAATGTAAACTCAAGTGGAAATCCACAAAATGAAACATGTTTTAAGGTAGGGTACAATCAAGGTTAAGAAATGAAACTATGATGTGCATGTATGTCTACAAAAGTATTTTCTTTATACCACTATGATGTATGAATACATTGCACCAATAAAAAATAAATTAAAAAAAATAAATTTGGAGTTAGTGATAATGTTACGATTTCTTTGTGTTTAATAAATTACTCCTGGATATAAAAAAAAAAAGAAATGAAACTACAAAGAAAATTCAAATATTATGGGTGGAAATAAAAAGTATGAGAAGGAACAAGATATATATGGGATGCTGCAATTTGTTGCATAATGTTTCATGCTAGTGTTTGGATTTCAAGTTTTGTCTGCAAAGTATTTTTAAGTTTTGTCTATCAGGAAAGAGACAAACCTAAATATTAAAAATCGCGCGGTGTGTAATAGTCCTGGATAAGATTGAGCCCAAAGATAAGTGGATATTTACTTTAAGGCAAGGCAGTTCTGAGTCAGTCAGAACTGGGAAGGTAGACAATGACCAATTAAATATTTTTTAAAAAGTGCTGGGCGTGGTGGCGCAAGCTTGTAAACACCCCCCCACCCCCACCCCCCCACCCCCCTCCCCCCCCCCGCTTGGGAGGCAGAGACAGGAGGATCATGCAGGTTTGAAGCCAGCCACGCTGGTTTAAGAGACCCTGTTTCTAAATAAAATGTATAAAATAGGTCTGGGAGGGTAGCCCAGAAGTAGAAAAGATGGCAGGAAACCCCAGAAAGTGTATCCTGGATGTACTTTCATTTTCTTTTTTCTTTTTTTTTTTTTTTTTTTTGGTGGTACTGCGGATAGAACCCAGGGGTCTTCTACATATGGGCTACACTCCCAGACCTATTTTATAGTTTTATTTGGAAACAGGGTCTCTTAAGCCAGCTGAGGCTGGCTTCGAGCCTGTGGGATCCTCCTGTCTCAGCCTCCCAAGCGAGGGGATTACAAGCGTACGCCACCATGCCCAGCTTACTTTCATTTTCTATAGTGTCACTTTTAAGAATTTTTATGGCTTATATTTTTAACTCTTACATGGATATTTAGAAAAGAGAAGTAGTAATAAAAACACGTTAGATAGGAAACCAAATTGTGTAAATAAATGATATAGTTTTCTTAAGGAGAATAAGTTTGCATTACAGCTATGGAAAGATGTTTGGATTAATAATGTTATACTTGTACATTATAAACTTAGAATTTTATTAGTAAAATATTACTGTTTAAACTTTACACTATTTATTTGATAATAAGTAATTTTGCTTTTTTACTAAAGTAAAAAAAATACATCTATAAATGACTATATTATAAAATTAAAGAAAACAGTTCAAGTACAAAATTGATAGGTCCATAATTATTTCCTTTTCATAAGGGAAATAGAGTTTTTAATTATTTTTTTTTGTTTTGTTTAATGATATGGCATAAAAATTTAGTCACTTTTGTGGCTCTTGTTTGAGAATTACCTAGGTGACATTAGTTATAAACTCTCAAATTGTTAAGTGTCATTTGTCATTATATTAATAATACTAATTCAGGCACATTGTTTATTTTATATTGGAAATTTAAATGTTAAATGAATTTGATATATACAGATTTTGCATGTTTCATTTTTATTTTTCACTGTTTTTAAATTTATATGACATTTTCACTCTATTTTTAACCCTTTCTTAATTATTTTTAATGTTGCTACTGCCTTATGTCAATTTTCTATGTATGATTAATCTAATATTCTGACTTTTCATTACACTGATCAATAATCTTACTCCTCAGCAATGCTATACTATCATATTTTATACATTTGTAGAATATTAATTCTGGGGTGAATCTTTCTATTTTCTTTTTTTTTCCCCCAGTACTGGGGTTGGAACTCAGGAGCATTCTACCTCTGAGTTATACTCTCAGTCCTATTTTTTATTCTTTACTTTGAAACAGGGTCTGACTAAGCTGCAGAGGGCTTCCCTAAGTAGCTGAGACTCTCTGCAAACCGTGATCCTCCTGTCTCAGCCTCTCAAGTACTGGGACTACAAGTGTAGAGAGGAGAAAACGTATTACCTGATTGAGTAATCTAGTCTTGAACAATCAGGTTGCCTTTTATTTATTTATTTTAATTCTGTAGCTATCTCCTAAAAAGCTTTGTTTTTTGTTAGGTTTATTTCTACTCAATTACAAATAAACTGTTTCTGTCGATTCAAAGAATAATATTCATTTAATATGATAACTTTTAGCTACTCAACACTTTTTATTATCTTATTAATTCAAATGACTTATATATATGTGAGTTCCGAGATTTATCTATATAGTCAAGTCAATTAAAAATTAAGTTTTGTTTATTCTTTTGAATTCTCATTACTTATATATGTATATATATGCATATGTATGTATATATATATATATTTTTCATCAGCCAGGGCCTATACTACAAGTTTGAATGTACATGTTGAAAACGGCTGCGATCTTCCTATTTCAATTTTAGTGTTCCTAAATACTAGGTTTACTATTTATTTTTAGTATATTCCATTGGTTAAGGGCTTGTTTCTAGTTTAATACATTTTTAAGTCACAAATAAATGTTCAAGTTTTTAAAATATTTTTAAGCATTTACATATAAGAACTTTGAAATTTCCAATTAATTTCAAAAACTTAATTGGGTTTTAGACTGAAACACACATAATCATTAAAAATGTTCAAAACTTTCCCAAAGACTGCAGAGGCTTGAATGATTTTAATGTATTCAAGTTCAATATTCTCAATTTCAACTGTGTTCTTTCTTAATATAGATGTGTCTAAAAATATGCACACACTGCCCTTTCTCAATTGTCCTTCTTGCATATAACCAAAGAAAATTATAATTTTAACCTATCTAAGATATGATTAATTGCACTGATTATACAATGCCCTGGGACACAGAACAAAGGGGAAAAAATTTGTGTCTGCAAAGAATCCTTTAGTCAAGGTAACCTGAAGCCAAAGTCAGCATTTTATCATTCTCTGTCTTATACATGTTTTGCTTAAGGGTGCATGACGTGATATAACAATGTGTTATTTTGGTCCATATTTAGGCTTTCTGAATCCAGAATAACAAAGTGGTATAACAAAATGAGAGAGCTGAGAGCATTCATTTGATAACGCCACTTATGTAACTCCACTCTTATTATAAAAGAATGTTTCACTGCCCAGGGAAAATTCAAAAAACGGAGGAAAAAAAAAAAAAGAGAAAACATTCTTAAATAGCAATGGGTGCTATTTAAGTAATCTTTATGTCACTCATCTTAACTATCCATGGAAAGCCTTTCTCTCTTATCTCTTATCTATTATATGTTATACTGTTTCCCACTTTTTACTACCTCCCTAAAAATGCATAAACATCCCATGCCTTTGTCATGTAGAATTGCTTGGCTTCCTAGAGACTTAGCTGAATTTTTGTTTCTAACCAAATCTCCCTTGAGATTTGGCCTTTTTTTCACCCAAGGAACATGGGAGAAAAATAGAAGGAGGAAGAGGAGGAGGAAAACACACACCAAACAAGCAAAAGCACTGCAGGCGTGTTTTGCAGGCCGATGTTTTAAGAAGCATCCAGAGCTTCATTCTGCATACTTGCTGTCCACCAGAAGAAAACATTGCAAGTGGCATTGCTTATTCAGCCTGAAACCTAAAGGGAAGCAGGTGGAGCAGACTTAGATTGGCTTACAGCCTAGCCTACTTTCAAATACAACCAAAAAGGCAGATCTGAGAACTCCCCATTTCCTAAACCAGAAGTGTGAGGGCAGTGGTACAAGAGAAAACTTGTGGCTTTTTCCTCATACAAGAGAGATGGAAATTAGTAAGGAAAACTAAAACTAAACTTGAAATAACTGCATTCACATGTGTATTTGTGTTATGTTTCATATTTATGAAGATCGCTTTTAATCATTGTGCATACTGAACATTTATGGGCTAAATTAGGAATAACTTTTTGATTCTTCTGTTCTCTTTATGAGTCAAAACAGGGCACATAGCCAGGTGTGGTGGCGCACGCTTGCAATCCCAGCATTAAGGAGGTAGAGACAGGAGGATCGCAGTTCGTGGACCGCCTCAGCTACTTACTGAGTCCCATTGCAACTCAGTGATACCCTGTTTCAAAATAAAGAATAAAAGAAAATAGAGCTTGGGGTGTAGCTTGGAGGTAGAATGCCCCTGAGTTCGATCCTCAGTACTGCAAATAAATAAATAAATAAATAAATAAATAAATAAATAAAACAGGGCATGTAGTTTGAGATTTTTCTATGAACACAGATATGAACATTTGAAAAGAATAAAACAGGGACTCTAGAGAAAGATCCACATAGTTATATTCTATGAGTGTGAATTACATTCCATTCCTACAGAATAGGCTCAACTTTAATATTATTATAAGTTGTGTCTAAATGTGATTCACTGGCAAAGGACAAAAACAGAGTGTAGTGTGTTCTTGATGAGGAAGATCTATGCACTGACAAGTAGAACTGCCACATTGTAAGGAAGAATCAAGATTTGAAAAAATAATTTTACAAAAGCCTTATAATAAAGCTAATGTATCTCTGCACAAGGGACTTGGCTGAAGTGGAACACGGAGGATTATATTTAGCTACTGGTGTTCTTGCACTACGAGGGTGCACAGAAGGAGAAAATAGAAACTATTGGGAGTGATGCATATGTTATAAATTTTAGTTCTGAACTATAAATATCGAAGGAACAACCTGGATTCATTTGGAAGGTTAAATTTAGAATGTTCGAATACTGCTTCAACATTTTTATTTATATAGAAAAACTACATGAGTATTCACAAAGAAAGTGAAACATTACATCATATGCATCCTAAATATGTTAATCAACATGTTTTCTTCTTCTGAGAAACTATAATCCTAGATGTATATTTTTTTAGAAATACATTGAATAAATTTTATTTATATGTACATTATCACAGAATCATCTTCTAAAACATACATGGAAAAAAGATAGCCTCTGGTTAACCATGTGCAGAAAAATGAATATAAACCCACATTCTCATTGTGCACAAGAGTTAATTCTTTTTTTTTGGGGGGGTGGTACTGGGAGTGGAACCCAGGGGCTTTCTACCTCCGGGCTATACTCCCAGACATATTTATATTTTATTTGGAAACAGGGTCTCACTAAGTTACTGAGAGACTCACTAAGTAGCTGAGGCTGGCTTCAAACCTGTGCAGTCCTCGGTCTCAGCCTCCCAAGTGCAGGGATTACAAGCGTGCACCACCATGCCTGGCTAAGAGTCAATTCTAAATGGATCAAATACCTGGAAATTAGATCAGAAACCTTGCAGCTACCTGAAGAGGGCATAGGTCCAACACTGTAACACATAGGCACAGGTAAGTCTCAACAAGACCCCAAAGACACAAGAAATTAAAAGGAGGAGCCAGTCATAGTGGCACACACTTGTAATCCCAGTATTTGGGAGGCTGGGTACAGGAGGATCACAGGTTGTCCTCAGCCTCAAGAGTCTGAGGCAAGAGGATTTCAGGTTCAAGGCCACCCTCAGCAACTTAGGGAGATCATCAAGAACTTAGCAAGAGCCGGGTATGGTGGCACAGGCTTGTAATCCCTGTGCTTGGGAGGCGGAGGCAGGACGATCCTGCAGGTTCAAAGCCAGCCTTGCTGGCTTAAGAGACCCTGATTCCAAATAAAATATAAAAATAGGTCTGGGAGTATAGCCCGGAGGTAGAAGGGTTCCATCCCCAGTACCCCCCCCCACACACAAAAGAACTTAATAACTCTCTGTTTCATAATAAAATAGGAGAAAGAATATAGCTTGAAGGTGAAACAAACACAAACCCCCCAAAAAACCTACCCACCCTGGATTCAGTCTCCAACATAAAAAATAAAATTGAATAAATAAGCTAATGACACTTAATCTAGAGCAAATTTCATAGGTTCTTTGAATATCAATCACATGCTTCAGTTGAAATGAATGTAATACAGAAAATTACTAATATCATATTTATCTCAGTGAGATAAAGAAATCTAAGTCTGCAATACCAATCTCACTAAGGTAGAAGTGACTTTTACTTTAAAAGTCTTGAGTAGGTATTAGTATACTGAAAATATTTAGCAAAGTAATGCAAAAACTTCAATATAATAAGAAGCCAGTAAAGTTTTGTAAGTAATGGTAAAATTCACTCTAACACCACAGAACTATGTAGTGAGAATAGAACACAAAGGAAGGTAGAGATGAAAGATGAGATATTATAAAGGTACAATTGCCAAAAGCAGTAAATATGTACCCTTAGAATATATTAGAATCTAAAGGAAGCAATAAATATGTACCCTTAGATTATATTAAAAATCCTGAGTGGGTTATTTCAGTTTGTGTTTGTGTAAGTTGATTATCATTATTCAAAACACTTAGATCCCAAAGCAACAAGAAATTTAAAGGATAATCAATGGGTGGAATTGCATTAAATCTAAGAGCCCCTATACAGTAAAGAAAACTATCAGGAACCTCAACAGAGTACGGAAAGAATGGGAGAAAATTTTTGCCAATTATTTTTTCCAATAGAAGATTGATATCTAGAATATACAGAGAACTCAAGAAGAATACTGCTAAGAAAAGAAATAATTCAATAAAAATGGGCAAGTGAACTATATAGACACTGCACAAAAGAAGAAATTCAAATGGAAAATAAATGAAAAAATGTTCAAAATCATTAGCAATAAGAGAGATATAAATAAAAACTACCCTGAGATTTCACCTAACTCCAATTAGAATCAACAATAAATGGTAGTGAAGATGTGGGGAAGTGGGAACTCTAATACACTGTTAGTAAGATTGCAAATTAGTGCAACTACTTTTGAAAACAGTATGGAGAATACTCAGAAGAATGGGAAGGAACCTACCATATGATCCAACAATACCACTTCTGGGTATCTACCCAAAAGAAAGGAAACCAAACTACCAAACTAATGCATGTGTATCTATGTTCATAGCTGCACAATTCACCATAGCCAAACTATGGGAACAGCCAAGATGTCCATCAACAGATGAATGGATTACAAAACTGTGGGGTATGTACACAATGGAATTTTACTCAGCCATAAAGAAAAACACAATTACATAATTTATAGGAAAATGGATGGAACTGGAGAACATTTTGCTAAGTGAGATTAGCCAGCCACAAAAAGTAAAAAATTGAATGCTCTCCCTAATATTCAGAAGCTAGGGAGAAAAAGGATATGAGGAACTCTAGATTAAGAAGGAGAACCTATAGATAAGCAAATGCATTACATAACTGAGGGGGACGGGAGAAGGGAAGAGGGAAATTTCCTAGTGTACATAATGTGTATTCATAAATATACCAAAGTCAATTAGTAAGCCAAACATGAGAAGGAGGGAGGGGGAAGGAATGAGGTGAGAACTGGGGAAGGGCTTAAAGAGTGATGAGTGCATGTATGCCTCGACCATCTTGTATCCCATTAAGATGTATTACTACAATGCACCAATATAAAAACATACTTAGTTTACTAAGCTAGAGATTTAACTAGACATATTCTTTGTTAACTTAATTATGCCATTAGTATAACATTTATGAAGAACATATTTTGTGTAAAGAATCTTCCTATGAATCAGACTGAGAAAATATTGAAGCTTAAACATTCTTAAAAACAGAAGAGAAGCCGGTGTGCTGGTACACACTTGTAATTCCAGCATTTGGGAAGCTGAGACAGGAGGATCGTGTTTTGCAGATAGTCTCAGCTACTTAGTGAGGCCCTTTGCAACTCAGAGAGACCCTATTTCAAAAAAATATATATATATATACATATTAGGTCTGGGAGTGTATCCCGGATTTAGAAGGGCTTCCAGGAACCCCAGTACCACAAAAAAAAAGTAAATTAAAAAAAATTAAAAATAGGGCTGGAAGGATAGCTCGGAGGTAGAATGGCCCTGGGTTACATCCTCAGTACCAAAAAAAAAAAAAAAGAAAAGAAAAAGAAAGAGGAGGGTGAAATTTTATTTGACCTCAAACCACACTTTTTTTATTTAATCAAAGACCTATTTGTGGAACAAACAACAGCAACAAATTATGAGAGCAAAATACCTGTTTATTTTTTTTCATTTCTTTTTTAATATACATTAATTGGTGCATCATAGTCTCACATCATAATGTAATTAAAAGTGAAAGAGACATGCAGGCATAAAGTACTTGGTGAGCTTTCCTTGGCTTTATTTCTAAATTATAGGCTTTTACCTGGTACTGATTGAGTTAAATCAGGATTTTTTTTTAAGGCAACTATGTCCTCTGAACCTTCAAAGCTCTGAATGGAATTAGATTCAGTTAGATGTGGGTTTGAAACCAGACTCCCTGTTAACTAGGTGTGTGACCTTGAGTAACTGCCTTAACCTCCCTGAGGTTGAACAAAGCTGTTAATGAGCTCACAAAGCTGGTCGCCCACAGTCATCTTCACCAAGTGCAATTAGAGCCAGGAAACAGGCCAATTAGTCATTGGAAACAGAAATTGATTCAGATAGGCTTCCGAGTGAA
Source organism: Muscardinus avellanarius (assembly GCF_963383645.1). Classification (NCBI taxonomy): domain Eukaryota; kingdom Metazoa; phylum Chordata; class Mammalia; order Rodentia; family Gliridae; genus Muscardinus; species Muscardinus avellanarius. The sequence goes on from NC_137787.1 coordinate 158,004,663, forward strand.
CAGTGCTGGTTTCTATCAATCAACCAATCACTCAGTTGAGGTTAAGAAAGGAGAATGAGTCCTGACAGATTACTTGGGGAAGTATGGATTTATTCTGACTTCCTTTATATCTTAACTCCAAGTCACCTGTCTTTAAAGGACTTTTCATTTGAAAGGCAGTGAACAGTTTGAAAAAAAACTGGAGCACTGAACTTAGAATAAACATTTTAATTCATCTTAAAACATTATTTTCTCACTGTCAACATGGAAGTTTAGATTATAGAAACAATAATGGATTAGAACTAAGAAGACTAGCTTCCTAGCACTAATCTATATAGAATATGCCATCGACCTCTCCTGTCAGTCTTTGGATATTTTTGAGCTTTAGTTATGTCCTTTGTGAAATGAGGGTTTGGGGATAAAACATTTTCAGAAACCTTTTTGATATGAAAGTTCTGTGATTCTTTTACTTGAGTTCTAACAAAAGCGACAGAGATAGAAGAGGAAGTTTGATAAAATGAAACCCATGCAAATATTAAAGGTAAAATGCTATTGGAAAGGAATTGTCCCACATTAAGAAAATTACCTTAAATTATGCATCCTCTGTTCAATCACATTATTAGAGAGTATCTTACATATAATATACAGGTAATATATAAAAGACAATCATAAACACTAAAATGAATAAATATTTGAAATATTGTTTAGATAAAATTAGAATACTTGTATTGATGATTTGTAAATTTGTACTAGTAGTAGAAAACATTAAGTAGTTATTAAATTCTGATTCAATGAAATAAAATATTATTTCTGTGTTATAATTTAGATATACAGATATAAATATTATTAGTAATGGTATACATACAGGTGACTTACCATATTTAATTAAAAGGAGGAAGGTTGGATCTTTACTTGAAAGAAAAAAAGTAAATCAGAAATGTAAAAGGTTAGCTCAGCATCTAGGGAAATTCCACTGAGATATTTTATGGTATTATAAATAGCTGTTTTTGTCATTTCATCTGATAATTCCAAAAATTAAAAATAATCATCAACTCTACTCCTTTTCAGTCTACCTTTTTTCATTATTTCATGAATCACCTAACCATTATAGACACATACATTCTGAGATGGTAAGATGTTGACAATGAACTGCCATACCACCTGGTCCTGATTCCATTATGCAATGCTCTTTCATTTGTTAGATAGGGGATTTTTTTCTCATCTGTATTTAATTCAACCAGAAAGGGCTGTTGAAAGCGCTATGCTTGTTGTTCATGTATCCTACTAGCATGGTTGTCCATGAGACGTGGTTTGAAATTGAATTTCATTAATAGCTCAGTGGCCTATTAGTATCCCCTCTGTATGAAGGCATGTCAGATTCATAGTGAACAAGCAGGGACCTGCCTGAGTTTGATCTCACAGACACTATCCCTTCTAAAATAAGGCAAAATGCTTAATCAAACCGCAGGCCTTGATACACCCTTGTTTCTGAAGACCCATACCCCAGGCATACGGATTTGTCTCATTTTTAGATACACATAATAAAACGGTCATTCTGAAGGTTCATTCATGTGCCTGATACAACTGCTGACACAGGGGGCTTGCATTCTTTTAAAACATGGGGCACAGCAGGGGTTTGCAACAGGCTCTATTTGCTAGTCAGCTCTCACAATGGATCACAGTCTAAATCCTTTCACTCTAGGTTTCAAAATTGAAACATGAACCCTCTGAGAAATCTTTCATGTATTTCTTTTAAGCTGGGCTGCAAAAATAATGAGCAATTAGTTCTTGAAATGATGCACTGCTGTTTAGATGAACGACTTGTAGATATTTCAAGTATCCCATTTGGATCCTGGAGAAAAGAAAAGAAGTCTACCTAGGATGAGCCTTCCTATTTAGTCTTCAAAGTCCTAGGTTGTTCACCACCAAGCTGAGCTTCTGAATAAAATCATTGCTTTCAGCCTCTATGAAATGCTGGCACTCTGTCAGAAACATGTTTTTCAAGTTTCATTTCCTAGTGCCAAATTTTCATGCTATATAACTCTTTAGGTAGCCTCCAAGAAAATTAAAGCTTCAATATAAAAAAAACATACTCTTTTTCTACAGATTTAGTCTGATTTAACAAATTTGTTGCTTTTACCAGATGTGGGACTTTGTTTTAAAAAGTGAAATTGAAATGCAATCTGAATCTCTTTCTTTGAAAGTTAGTGTATAGCACATCTGACGTGTTGCTTGTTTTCTTACCAATATGTCAAAGAGAGATTTAGGTCCTATTACATTTAATATATCCCAGACAGTTTGCTCTTATTTATGTAGTTTGGTTAACCATGATTACTGAATCAATTTTATTTTGAATTATTTTCTTTAGTACAAGGTGTGAATATTTCTACAAATCTTTAACATTTCAGAATTAACATCTGAACAGTTTAGGTTTGGAATGTCTCAGATGGGGGAAACAAAGTTTAGGCATGAATACTCATATTGATTGAAATCAGTTGTGAATAATGTTGTATATGCTGGATAATTGGTGCTTCAAAATAGTTTTATAATAAAAAGGTAAAAGATTAAAAAATATTTTCTCCACGTATTCTGTAATTTCATAACAATGCTCATTTCTTTAGATTACATAATTTAAAAAAATAGGCAAACATGAGTATTATTTATTAACTGTGAGTCAGATTAGTTCACATGACTCATGAAAGTATTATATAAAAGCCATAGAACATCAATTGGAAACTTTTAAAAGAAGAAAAAATCAAATAATATGCTTAGAACTCTAGGCATGAAAGACCTGTGAACAGTGAGTTCTAATAGATTATCGGTAACCAGAAAGCAGAGTTCCCCATGAGACAACATCCTTAACAGAAAAATCTATGTGCTTTTCATCTACATCATCCAGTTCCCAGCACCTAGAACTCAGCAAGGACTCAAATTTCACTAAATAAAATGTGTGGCATTTTGTCTATGGAGTAGTCTCCTAGTAGTGTACTGGATAATGACAGGGCACAGAAAATATAATGGGTGCTATGAACAAATATATATTTCCCCATCATATTCTTTCATATATAAATTTGTATATTCAACTTACTTTCTATAGCTACAGGAAAATATTCTCTCTTTTATAACTGTGGAATTACCTCTAATTCTCTGTTTGTACCAGAAACGATTGTAAAACTTGCTATCCCTGAGTCACTGATTTGACAGTAAAATGTTTAGTACAGGGAGGCCACTTTGAAGCTTGTACCACCCCAGGACAGTGAGGGAGACACAATCAGAGATGCCAGTGGCTACAAAGCTGCAGAGGAATTGGACGGAAGAATTTTCCCACATACTAGGCTCCATGTTTTCTGTAAATCTATTTTAACCTCTCCAGGGAAGGATTCAGTATGAATGACATAATTTGGATTTCTGCAAAGCAGGAATATCTCTCTAGTGGAGGATTAAGGACTGAGAAAATTAGAAACACTCCAGGAGCTGAAGAGGGTGGAAAGTTAATAGATGGCCAGTAATGGAGAGATCAGAACAAAGGGCCTGGGGGGATTATGAGTCTAAAGACCACTTCATCACAAATTTGAAGTGAGGAAAACCTATCAAGGAGGAAAGCATTGGAATCGTTTATTCAGCTCACAGAAGAGACTTTACATGATTCTTATAGAGACTTTCTAAGCAAAAAAGCTTGTAGTCAGAGCATAGCAAAAATTGCACACATGGAGAATCAAACAGAATAGTAAATCCACCATTTTTCTGCATGGCAGAGCTTTAATGTTAGAAAATTTCCTGACAAAGAGGATACAAGACCTGCAGGCTCCTTTTCCTGCCTCAAGTAATGATCTCATGAATTCCAGAGCTACAGGCACTTAAAAGTACAGAATGCTTACACATACAGCATAACTTTTGAGGTTCCATAAGTTTGTAGTTGTACATATTGTTCTTATTTTAGGTATGTGTTCTTGTCTCAAAACAGTCATTTTTTCAAACCAAGTGTCCTGGGCAGTTTCAGCTCCATTTCCATCCAAACTGCTCACACAATCTTTTAAATATGTTTTTGTCTGTCTATTTGTTTTTATTTATGATTTCACCAAAGTAGCTGCTTGGGTTTCCCCTTTCATTTAAACATAAATGCCCCAAGTAAGAATTGGCCATGGAGTGGAAGGAGTTGGAGAAAGTGTGTCCTACAATGGTCACAGACCGGCATCTTCTCTGAGAAGTCCTGACTCTTCAGTCTATCTGACAACTGGTGCCGTAATCCTTCTCTGCTGCCCAGTGAATTTCAGTTTTAAATGGAAAAAAAAATCTACAGCAGAGATATGAAAGTATAGATGAAGAAATCCAAATGGATAAATCATATCACCTTATAAAACCTTTCTTTTTCTATGACATTCCAGATAATTCAATGAATAGAGAAACAATCTTTAAAATGCTTTTTTCCATCTTTTCTCTTTCTGAACCATACAGCTAGGCAACATCTATGGGGAAATGAGATGGAAACTTCCATACCTTTTTCCTTAATCTTGCTTCTAATAACCTTCTATCTTGTTGCTTTAACCTATCTTTGATTATCTCTCACTAAGTCTTGTGTTCATACTATACATCAGGTGGATCTGTAGATATTTGAATTCCAAATATGAGTACTTTTAATATCCAAGAGAAGGCAAGCATTTTTATTCTTCTTTAGATGTAAAGCAAAAAAGAATTTTTGCCATACTGGGGATTTAACACAGGGGCATTCTACCTTTGAGCTATAGACCCCCAGTGCTAAATTTTATTTTTCATTTTGAAACAGGGTCTCACTAAGTTGTGAAAGTCCTCACTAAGTAGCTGAGGCTGTCCACAAAACTTGATTCTCCTTTCTCAGCCTCCCAAGAACTGGGATTACAAGTGTGCACCACCACCCCCATCTCTATTTTTTATTTTATAGTAGTCCAACAATTTCATATTTAGTCCTGGTTCTTTTTGAGAGGAAATGTGTAAAATGTGTCTGCAAATCTGAAGTCAGACTGATCTTTATTCCTCTGGTTTTTACCCTTGACCATGCAAGACTCATTAGAGCAATTGCTATAATTTTAATACTTAAGCCTTTTTTATAAAATTAAAAGTGTTCCCACAAAAGGGATCTTGGATTTTGAGTGAGAATATCTCAGACCTAAGGAAGAAGATATCTATAGTCAAATTAGGAGTCTCCTATCTATCAGAGTTTTCCCTTTGTCTTTCTACACTGTTGTAGGATATTTTTCTCTGAAGGAACATTGCCATTAAAATTCTTCCAAAGATCAAGGCAATAGGACTCTGATTTTAAAAGCTGGGTTGGTATTTTAACTTCGTAAGGGCTATTATTTAGGAAAATATTTTTATTTTTATAATTTTCTAAATATTAGTTAAATATCTCCAATATTTTTATTTCTTTTCTATTTTTTGTTTTATTACTGAGCTTCCTATTTATCTGCTACATTGAATTATTTTATATCTTAGAACACTGGAAAATTCTGAGATAGAAAAGGTAAATTCACAGCTTATATGTCTTTCTTTCTGATTAGCTTCTTTCTCTCTCCACAAAAGGTCTTCTTTTGCCTTCCCTTAAGTACCTCTAAGTAACTCCACAGCTGGTAGGGTGATGGTTAAAAGCAGAGTCTTTGAATGTGCCTGGGTTCAACTTCTGGATTGCCCACTTACAGTTTGCATTTTGTGACAGTGAGCAAGTGATTAACTTCTTCCCATGTGGCCTTTTAGCTTAAATCACTAATTTGTGGATAATAAAAAAATAAAGCTTGTCTCAAAGTCATGGTGTGAAAATTAAATGTCAATTAAAGCAGTCCATGTAGAATGTGGCACTGGTGAAATATTTAATGGTAAATGCCATTAGTAAGTCTGAAGTATGGGTACATTTTTATATTAAGGGCTTAGAGGGACTTGTAATGCAATGGGTGATCTATAAATATATTATCAATTAGAGCTAGTGCATCACATTTAAGGTGGAGCAAGCTAATAGTAAAAGACATTTCACAAGGCAGCTAATGCTGTCCAAAGTCTCTGCATACAAATTTTGTGTCATGTAGATTGGTGATAAAAATAGTGAAATATAAGACTCATAAAGACTTAAGACAAAATTTAGCAATTTTAGATTATTTTGTTATGGTAATAATAGGTTTTACTGTCATGAATCTATATATATATACATATATAGTCATATATATAATAGATTAAATACATAAGATTTTACATATTTTATTATTAGATATCAGGTATGATTACAATATATTATGATGCTATAAAATTAGAACAGGTATAAAATATTTCTCCCTGTCTTTAAATAATTTAAGAGGAAGATATTATCCTGATATTCCATAAGAAATATGTGGCAGAGTGTGTCAAAGTACCAAATACAATATTATGCAACTAGTGGTTTTTTCTTAGATATATACTAGTTGATTCATTTAACATTTATTATTGGTGTGTGCTCTTTCATATTAAGAATATAGGATCATATTTTGAAATAACTTACCTGGAAATGGTTTAAAACCAGATGCATTATTATCTTTATTGCAAGATATGAAAAATTAAGATTATAAAAGTGCTATGCATGGTAAGAAGTCAAAAAATTTAAATGGATAAAACATTTAGAGTATATTACCTGGCTTCAATGTCATAACCTTATAAACATATCACATTATTTCTGTGGGATAAATCCTATTATTTTCTTTTTTCTGTAGAAGATGCATATGAGTACTATAGAAATTTCTCCAAAGTCACACAGCTAGTATGTGGCACAGCTATCACTAAATTTAGCTAGTCTGTCTCAAAAGCTTGAGTTCTTAAACACTTGTAAAATTGCCTTCACATCCAGGTAGGGAGGAGATTAAAGTTTTGATAGCATTGGTATTATTTAAAATGAGTTATAAAAATGGATAGATTTTTTATAGAACCATAGAATTTCACAGGCATACAGGGCTTTTTGATATTCGTTACTTCCACCCCTTTACTTTATAGAGGAGGTAAAGAGAATTCTCACAGGCAGAGATTTGCAGAAGAACAAGACAAAAAGCATATTTCACGCAGAGGAAGTAGCATGATCATTGGCATAGATCTAGTAGAGAAAGGTGGTATTTTGACGTAAAGTCAGATAGTTCAATTTGGCTGGAATATAATCTACATATATGTAGCTAGTAGAATATAAGACAGAAAATGCTGGCTGTAGCTAGAAATTTAAGGGCCCAAATGACTAGCTGAGAAATTTAGAAATGATTCACTGGGAGATATGGAACTGTTGACCAGTGTAGAATCAGAGATTACAAAAGAAAGTAGAGCTTTGGAAATATCCATTTGAAGGAAGTGTGGAGGGTAGAAAGGGGGTGAGAGACCTTGTAGGATTCTTCATAAATAAAATATGAATAAAAGAAGTATGAATGTGATGTACCAGAAAGGTATGACTAGGAAGTAATGGTACGTGTGGAGCAAGTGAAATGAAGGTGCTCATGAAAATTTAATCCTTCAAAGACTGAAGGAAGGAAAACCACTAATATAAGTTTACAGGTGAGACTTCAATAATATCATTTGCTGTATCTCTAAAGCTGTTCTTGTGCTAGCACTAATCTATACTCTTCACAAACTTTGCCTCATTGAAACTTTAATACAAAACTAATAAGTATGCTATACTCATTTTATATTAAGAACTTTAAGGCACAGAAAGAAATCAACAAATTTGCTTAAATCACAGGTAGTAGTCAAGATTGACTACAGAGCTACCAAATTCCCAAGTTTTACTATGGCTTATTTCTGGAGAACATGCTGAATATAAGTGTGTGTATTTTGTCTTTTAATTACCAGAGCTATATTTAAATTGTAATCAATGGAAGCTTAGAATTTAGGAAAAGCATAAGGCTTAATAGGCTTAGAGTTATGTGAGTTTATAAATTTAGATGCCATTTGAAATTCCAGGAGTTGATAAAAATTGGAAAGAATGCTAGAAATGAAGAAGAATGCAAGGAATTAAACTTTTAAAGAATGCTTCTGTTAGAACAAGAAGAAAGAGAAGTAGGAAGAGTGAAGAAAAGTGGTAAGATGAAGAAGCATGGGAAATAGATGTGGAATTAGAGCAAATACACTTTCTTAAAAAAGTACAGGTAGTATCCTGTGCAATTCTAAATTAATATTATACACATACTCTATATTTGATCGCTTGGTTAACATATCTTATGAGATGTCTAAATTAAATACAAATAGCTGTGCAGTTTAAGTTCACCTAAATTAACTGTTGTAACTTTTACTTAGTCATGTTTCAGTGTCTGTGGTAGAATCTGGACACTGGAAAAGGATGAACGTGGAAGAATTTTAAGTCTCTACTTGTCCACTCTGTACACTTATTTAAGGAGATGGACATGATAACATGTTATAGTTGTTCATTTAAAAAGGGAATAGGCTATATCAGAAAGAGGCTGTAAAGAATTTGTGTATGTTCTGTCCATTCAGTTTGTAAGACATTGTTCATGGACAGACATCACTGATGCCATTCAAAAGAGAATTCAGAGATAGAAATTTAGGGGAAATAAATTTTACCACATGTATATGTATAAAGCTGTGCAAGGTGTGTCATGAAATCACACCAACAGCTGTTTGAGTGTGTGTGTGACTTTGAATCTCACTGAAATATGTAATAACAATGCACCAATGAAAGTATATAAAAATAGAATAGGCATAAACATGAAACTGGAATGGCAGCAAAGACCTGGAATATTGGGAACATTTTGTACTATATTCAGAGTTCAATTTTATTTAGCTCCATATAAAAAAGTGAATCATAGACAGGATTTAAATAGAGCTTGTAGCATAAATAAATAGACATTTTTAGAAAGATCACTTTGCAGGCAAGGTTATGGTCAGATGGGACATAAGGGTAGCAGAAGCAGAAAAGAAGCTGCCTAGACAGCTGTAGCCATCATGGAGTGAGGAAACAGAAATGCAGGAACACAGTAATGACAGTGGGCTATTAAAAAGCTAAAGACCTACTCTAGTTAGACTATGGTTTTAAATATATTGTTCTCATCAGAATTCTTGCAGCTATAATCTAAATGTTTGACCAAGTAAGTTAGAAGAAAAAGTATTTATTTTCCTAGGGTTTTGGCTCAGTCCATGTGAAGCCGAGGACCACAGATCTCAGGTCATCACAGTGGGAGGCAGAGGGAGAGCACCTGGGTTGTGTTCATATTATGAAAGCCAGAAGCAAAAGAGAGAGAGAGAGAGAGAGAGAGAGAGCAGGGAGAAAAGGAATCATTCCATTTCTATAATCCCCAAGGCTGTACCCACAGGGATCACTTTCTCCAACCATACCCTACCAGATTCTCAGGTTACCACCCAGGTAAATTCATTACAGTTGACTTATCTCATTCTGAGATGACAATCCTCATGAATCAATCAGCTCAAACATTAATTAATGAGTTCTTTAGAAGACATTTTATATCTAACTATAGCATATAAATTTTAAAATTAGATTTCTAAGCCATTTACAGTTGCCCATGCCTATAATTCTAGCTACCTGGGAGGCTGAAGCAAGAGGATCCCAAGTTCAAGGCCAGCCTGATCAGTTTAGTACAGGACTGTCTCAAAATAAAATAATAATAGTAACAACAATAATAAAAGGGTTGGAGATATGGCTCAGTGGTAAAGCATTTGTCTGGCGTGTGAAGGCTCTGGGTTCAGTCCCTACTACTGCAAAAAGAAGGGTTTTCTGCTCTGGGTTATCCTAGCATGAAGACTTGTAGGTATTTGTTAGAGTGCGTGCGCACGCACACACACACACACACACACACACACACACACACACATACACACATGCACTCACATGTGCACGTGTGTATGTGTGTGCCTGAGTGTGTGTGCGCATGGTTTTTTTTTTTTTTTTTTTTTAACAGAATTTTGCTAAGTTACCGTGTACTGACCTGGAACCTGTAATCCTCCTGCCTCCCAATTACTGAGATTGCAGGTGTGGCTACTGCACCTAGAACAAGTGACTTGTATATGAAGGACTTTGTAGCTCCCTGGATATGTGCAATACATCACTGGATCTTTATGGGACTGAACTCTGGGAAACAAACAAAAGAATAAGTGGCATTGATTAAACTGACCACTGAACAAATACCATGTATTGTTTAATGAATTTTAAATTACCTGTAGCAATAGTACTACTGTAGTAAGAATAACGAGTTCATGTTGAATGCAGTGATTTCTCACTAAAATTTATATTTTGAAGGTCAGTCCTGCATTCCAAAGTCAATGCATTTGATTTGATTTAATAAAAACTTATTGATTTCTTTCTATGTGCCAATCGTTGCACTAATGCTAGGACTATATAAAGGGGTCATGGAAAAGGATAAACTCAGCAAATTGTAGCCAGGATATAAACCAATCCATTAAATTAAAACATATTTGGGAGATGCACAGTGTCCCTCCTTTTACAGAGAAAAAATGCCAAGTGTTAACTTGACAGATTACTTCAAAATCTAATTATGAATTAAGATTAATAATTGTGTTAGTAATAACTCAGGAGCTATGTAGTTAAGGGGTTTAAATAAGAAATATTCACCTTGGTTAAAATACAAATACATTTTATTTGATATGATGAAGGGATGTGAAAATAACTTGAAATTTAAGATTACTGTAGTATTTTGCCACTAAATATAACCTTTTAATCATAACATTCTATTTTGCTTTATTTTTTATTAATAAAAATTAGTGCATCTTTTCTAACACTGAGAATGAAGAATCAATATGATACCGGGGGTTTAGAAAAGCAGTAATTCAAATAATCCACAGCTTTAATTCCGAGCTGTCATGTCTCCATGAGTCCTACTTAACTTCTTTTTCTCCACCTGATTTTAAAGGGATCTAAAAAGCCACAGAAATAGTCAGGTGAATGGAAACAGAATTCACATCTGTGACACTGTTGCCTGTCAAGGAGATTAAAAAAAAAAAAAATCCATTCAGCTAACTTGCCATTTCTCCATGTTAAGAGAAGGAAAAAAGCAATTTCTATAAAGTTTTAATTCATGCTGGCACAATGCAAAAAAGAAAAGAGAAAAAAAAAAAGCCACAAAGCTTTCCTCTTCCTTTGCAAACAGCAGTAAAATTGCAGAAGCGTGGAGCAGAGCAGCATGCCCTAGTCACAGCTCAGTAGCAATTACCGTGGGTGACTGTGTTTACTCTCTCCAGGAGATGCACTGAAGACTGGCAAGGACATGCTTCACCTATTTGTGGCAAAGATATAACTGGAGCTAGTGGTGGTAGTGGGGGAGACGTAAAGCTTCACTCCTACTGAAAATACATCTGTCCGTTTTAACTGCATTCTTCCTCTGAGTAAAGAAAAAAATACAATGCAGAGCTTGGCCTATAAAAAAATTTTTATTTGTACTTATTCATTAGAAGGCCACTTTTTTCCTCTAGTGACAGAAATACTGCTGATAAAAATAGCTGAAAAAGAAAGTCCTTGAATGTTATGTACTGAAATTAAAGCATTTTCTTTTCTCCCAGAGAGAAGCCATTAGAGCTTCAAGGCAAGAGTTTGTTTGTGAAGTTTTTAATATAATGTCCCTATTTTTGAATATAACAAATACATTTACTTAGTAGAACTGAAAGTTTATTTAGCTATTCAACTTCCTGGATCAAAATTCTTAAAACATAGGATTCTGACCTATAAAATAGATTATAAATTTTATCTTATCATTTCACTTATATTTCCATAAATATTTTAAGGTATACATTTCCTAAAGAAAATACAATCTTATATGCTATTGATTATAATATAAATGCTAGAATCATACACTGTATTTTCCCTTTTGGTTATTACAAGTTTAACCCAGGGGCACGCTACCTTTGAGCTACACCCTGTGTTCTGTTTTAATTATTTTTTTTGAAACAGTGTCTCACTAGGTTGCCAAGGGCCTCACTAATGGAGGCTGTCTGGCTGTGAACTTGTAACCCTCCCATCTCAGCCTCCCAAACCTGGGATTATAAATATGCACTACCACATCCATCTCACTTTTCAAAAATAATTTTATTGGTATATTGAAATTATATACCATAGTAGTGAGAATTAAAGTAATACAGTCATACATGCATATGGTACTTGGTGTATTTTTCTGGGAAACATATCACCTCATCTTAACTGATTCTCACTATTATTCATTTCAATTCTTCTTTCAAATAGAGAAAATTGGAGTCTAAGTAATTAATGTGAAGAATTTATTTTGTCAAGCCTAAGAATAATTCTAGTAACTAATAAGAATTATTTATGTGCTGGGTGTTGTGGCGTACACTTGTAATCCCCGTGTTCAGGAGGCAGAGACAGGAGGATCACGCAGGTTCAAAGCCAGCCTTGCTGTCTTAAGATACGCTGTTTCCCAATAAAAAAGTATAAAATAGGTCTGGGAGTGTAGCCTGGAGGTAGAAGGGTTTCCAGGAACCAAAGTACCAAAAAAAATTATGTTTTTTATTTTTCATTAAGATAATTATCTTACTCATGGTTATTTGGCATTCAACAAACTTTCTAACATATCAATACTTTATTATTATTTGTAAGTATACATAATATTTTATTTCTAATAGCAGAAACTTTTTTATTTATGAAATATTCACCTATATGTCTGTTTTTACCTTGATAAATTATTATGTATTGATATCCCATACATGTAAACAGTCATGTGTCACTTAACAAGAATATGTTCTGAAAAATGCATTGTTAGGTGATACTGTCATTTTGAGAATTCCATAGAATGTATTTTTGCAAACTGAAACAGCTATGACATTAGTAGGAAATATAATCTTATGGGACCACTACCATATATGCAATCCACCATTACATGAAACGTCATTATGCAGCACTGAACTGTGCATATGACAGTATTACTGAGATTAGAAGGAAAATCGCATCTTCACAGTATCTATAGATATGCTAAACTTAACCAACTATGACTACATGTGTTTGGGAGAGAGAATGAGGGATTAAGAGAAAGACATATCTAAAGAGGGTGGACTAAAATTACATACTTGAAAAGCTTGCACAAATTGGCTCATGCAGTTGAGTGGACATGATGCAAAACAGAAAACTGTATTTACATTGATTTCATTCAACCACTGCAAGCTTTGTAGTAATATGCACATCTCACAATGCAGTGTGTAGCTCATGCTGAAAATGTATAATTAAGATTTTTTAATACCACTTTGTTGCTAATTTTACCTTTAATCATTTTAAGAAATTTCAATATGTTTCAATGCCAAAAGAAAAACTGACTGTTGAACCCAATTGAGTACATCAAGATTGACTTAAGTGACCAGATAGATTTTGCTTATGGTAATTCACTTTATATACTGAAGTTAGAACTCACTCTCCAGTCATATTTAAATCTGAAATATTTGTAATTTTTATGCTACATTCTAAGGTGTGTACTTCTAATTATTCATATCTTATTTTCTAAAAATAAAAGAATAATGGTATCATGCCTTTTATATTCTTGACACAAATATTTGGTTGTGTTAAGATGCAAAACAGAAGCAGACTAAATAGCATCTTGACTATTAATCAGTTGCCCTAATGCTCCTCAAATGTTCATCATCTTGACAAACTTGAGAAACTTTCCATAATGCCCATTAAGAACAAGCTACCCAAATGGAAACCGGGTATTTCAAAATGAATAATAAAACATGAAAGGGAAAGAGCTATTACATGGGGGAAACAAAGCCTTAACATGAGATGGTCTTACAGTTTTTTGGAGAATTCTTCTAAGAATGTCCACAAAAGATTGCAGTGTGCTTTGAAATAAAAATTCCTGCACTTGTGCATATGTGCAAGGTGCACACACATTCACGGAAGAAGAAAACAGTAGGGAGGAAAAAAACATGACAGAGAAAAGAAAGCATACTAATTAAATATTGAATTCCTCATAGCCTTATCATTTTGTAACTTATGTGTTCATCTTTCTTATCTTGCTGTTATTTCATGGAAATGTCTGACGTGATGATTTTTTATGGTAAGTTCTAAATTGGAAGCCATAGGCCTAAGGAAGTAAGATTCATTATGCAGCTTTGGTCTCTGTAGCATTGTCTCCCATTAATTCAAGTACATAGCCATTCATATTCCACATTAAATATTTTATAATACATTTGCAACAAAATGCATGTAAAATTTCTTATAATTAGGTAAATAATTTATGGTAAAATAAAATAAAACCTCTCCTAGCTTCAATGCATTCTGATACAACAATTCTATAGGTACAAAATAAATATGTACCTAAACAATATGTACAAAATAAAGCATGTTGTGTACATGATAATGGCAGCTTTTAGTTATATCTCTTTAGTAGTAACAATCTTAAAATATTCATTATAATTTTGAACTTGTGTTTATTGCAAAAACATACCTTATTCTTCACTTATCAATGGTAAGAGATAGCAGCCTATTAAAATGAATTTTTAATTAATAAAAAATATGTCCAAGACAGCCTTTACATATCCCTAAGCTTGACTAGATTTTAGACAGGCTACTTGCTGCCTCTAGACCCATGATTCCCCTCTCACCCTGCACACACAGCAGCCAGATGGCCTAACCACAGAGGTCCCCTTCCTCCCTTCTCTTAAATCATGAGTTTTAGAAAACTCGTCATTGTAAATTCTATCTCTGTCCCTTTCAGATCTATATAAATTCTTTTATAAAAACCTCTTGCCAGTTTTACTACTCAAAAACTCTTTCTCAAGGACTGAGGGCCATTCCTTTGAAATGTAGTTATCAAGGACTGTGAAACTCCCATCTCTTACTTCTGTGGGATAATAGGAGCCAACTTCAGTGAGGACCTGGCTGTGGGCAGTAAAATTCCTCCTTTAAGAAGACAAAATAAACAATTATTTTACATATAGGAAAATTAATAAGCAGATGCCCTGCAATTCCTTCTACCCTGTTTTTTTTTTTCAAACTCTCTTTCCTGTTACTTTTGTGAAGTTAAGTTCATATAAGTTCATATAAGTTAAGTTCACAATAATAGAGAGACTCTGGTCTCTCTCTATTACTGTGACATCCTTTAATCGTCTTCCTTTTCTGTTTAACTTTTCCAGTAATTTTTTTTTTGCTTTGACAATTACATTTAAATAATTCATTCTGTAATTGGTGTAAGATGCTTGAACAGACATACTATTATCGTTTCAATATAAAATGAAAGATGAAGAGATTAAGGAGTTCCTCAGTTTTCACAAGCTTTATAAATGGTGAACCTGCATAAATTCATTGCCTGAGATTTTCTATTACATTGCTAATTGTTTGCTTGGATAAATTATAATTTTTTCACAATTAGCTGTTATTACAATTATTATTATTATTATTTTGGTTGGTCCTGGGGATGGAACCCTTCTACCTCTGGGCTACACTCCCAGACCTATTATAAATTTTTATTTGGAAACAGGGTCTCTAAAGCCAGAGAGGCTGGCTTTGAACCTTCGCCATCCTCCTGTCTCCACCTCCCAAGCGCGGGGATTACAAGCGTGAGCACCACGCAGGACCCTAGCCCTGTTGTTTATTCTTTATTTTGCAACAGGGTCTCACTGAGTTGTAAAGAGCCTCAGTAAGTGGCTGAGGCTGTCTGCGAACCCGTATCCTCCCATCTCAGCCTCCCAAATGCTGGGTTTACAAGCATGTGCCACCATGTCCAGTTTAGGATCAGTTGTTATCTTAATAAGGATTAATTTGAAACATATTCATCTCAGATATGTCAGCTATAATTAATAATTTGCATGTTTGTTTAGTCAGGGACTGATGCTTTCTTTGTATATTAGTTTTATAAATATTTGAAATTTATACATTTGAGACTCAAAGTCTGTTTTAATTTAATTACTCTTAATTAAAACCATCTAAGTTATGAGGCATTTTGAAATATGGCAGGGTTTACTTTCTACTTACCCTAGACCTGTTATACTGTTTCAGTATCATTGTAGGTATGACTGTGATGCATATGGGGTGCTTTGTCCTCATGTCAAATGGGCCCAAGTTGCTGGAGCTGATTTTTCATGCACGTTATCATATTTCATTTTTTTCTTTTCAGTTTTCATAAGCACCACCAAACACAATGTTTCAGATTAGAATTTGCTATTTACAATAGATGAAACAGATTGAAAAAGCCAAATAGTCATTTTTGTGCAAAGAATAACCCTAAATAAAAAGAATACTGGGTGCCTCTATTTTAAAATTATACATACATTATATATTTCTTTAATAAAATTAGACATTCTTTATATTTTTAGAATTCTACTTTTGAGTGCCTTATAATATTATACATACCATATGAAATTAGTCATGAAATGGAATTTGGTTTTGATTTAGTTTCTAATACATAGTTTTGAGGGCCATCTATTTTCTCAAATCTAAAATAATCTTTTCTTTTTAATGGGAATGACAATAAAAGTTCTGTGTAATTTGATTAATACTAATTTACAATACATTAGTATTCTTTGCTTCTATATTCACTTGGTTACTTCTGCTTTAGTTTACTCTGGATTTATATACTAATGGGCTTATCTGATAATTTAATATATCTTTTATGGTCAGACCTATTTCAATTCTAGTTAATGAAAAGCAATATGAGACAAAAGCTGAGACAACAGCAAAAAATATTTCTTAGCAAAAAAAAATTGTCAGTCTTAGAAGTTATTAGCCCAATGGTTTTAATGAAATCAGAAGCATTATTCTCTAACCCCTACTTTTCTTTGATGACTTTATGTCCTCAGGCCAGCTAATTTCATGGTTGTTTATTTTTCCAGGTTTATATCCTGTGGTTCTATTATCTAAAAGAAAAGAACTCAGACTATCCTCCAAAAATATTGAAATTTTCTAGCAAAGAACATAAATGAGCCTTGATCATGTCACATGACTATACCCTGGACCAATATCCTTGCTGCAGATGTGGCACTCTTTAATCTCTTTGACAGAAATAGGATATTACAAAATGATGGATGATATCTCAGTGTGAGAAACTGGTCAGTCAAAACAATATCCCAGGTTTTTCATGGCTTAGTAGCAGAAATAACTGAACACAACATATACCAAACAACTGAATTTGAAATTTCCTTAGATAACTATGCTGTGCTTAACTTCTATGTTCTTCTTCAAAAATTGAATATTTCATGTACAGCATTGTTAATTGCAAATAAAATAACACGACTACTGTGTAATATAAATGCTATAGGCTAGCTTCATTAGATTAATGAGCCAAAGACTCCAACCTTGATGTCTCGTCTAATTATGCATGATACACAGTTCCTTTCAAAAGTAGACAACTAATTAATTAGATACAAATGTCACCTATAGGTCATTGACAGCTAAGCTGATCATTGATGATTCAGTTTAGTCCAAGGAAACTTAATACTCCTTTGGGATTTCCAGAAAATGTCATCTTTGAATCAAAATGTTTTTCTTTAACCAAAAGATTGTAGAAAAGAAAACATAAATCTCAAATCCTCACCTGTTTTATAAAGAATAACTGGTATCTAATCTGAGCAGTAAATGCAACCATTCCCAGACACACACACACACACACACACACACACATTTTCAGCTCGCTGTCTTTGGTCTTCATTCCCATGTGAAGGCTATGCCACATAAAATTTGTAGTATTAAATAGGTTTGCAGGCATTTACACTGTTGATTTTTCTTATGCTAATTTAAATCTGTGGTCCAAACCCATAAAACAAAACAATAACAACAAAAATTCCTAAAAATATAGAAACTTCTGAACTTCTGATACATCTTTCCCCTGGGGATTTCATCACTTGTTTTAAGAAAATAAGAGTGATTCTGCATCTGCTGTAGTGTGTGTGTGTGTGTGTGTGTGTGCGTGTGTGTGTCTGTGTGAGTAACTTTAGCTCAAAATAATTCTTGTTCCAAAGCAGCATATCTGTGATTTGCTCTGAACTTGTTCAAAATCAAAATGAATATCTTAATTTTAATAATTGTTCCATGATTGTATAAAATAATCACCTTGAAGTATTTAAGAGTAAAGGGACATTATATTTATTTATTTATTTATGTATTTATTTATTTATTTTTATTTTTTGGTGATACTGGGGTTCCTGGAAGCCCTTCTATCTCTGGGCTACACTCCCACGGGCTACACTCCCAGACCTATTTTTTTACCTTTTTATATGGAAACAAGGTCTCTTAAGCCAGCAAGGCTGGCTCTGAACCAGCGAGATCCTCCTGTCTCTGACTCCCAAGCGCAGGGATTACAAGCGTGCGCCACCTTGCCCGGTGGGACATTATATTTATAAAAAATAAAAAATAACGGAAAGCTATCTTTATTAATAGATGCAGTGAGAGTACTTGTTAAAAATGTGCTTTTCTGGAGTAACAAAATATAACTTCAATTGAATGAAAATAGTGTAAATATTGTGAAGAAATCACACAATTTCTAGAAGCCTTGTTTTATTTAAAGAAGTATCATGAAAAGATTAAATTTATAAACAGAGCAATAGTATTACATTCTTGTTCCAATATACATAACAGTTGTCCAAATAGCATGACTTTATAAATAATAAATGTGATCATTTAATAGCTTACTAAATAAGTAAACAAAATAATTATTTTAATATTTGCAATTCTGTATTGCATTATGCACTTCAAAGTTTAACAAACATTTGTAAAAATATAAAAGATACTCTTAAAATCTTACTTTTAAAAGCCAGGCATGGTGGTGCACACTTGTAATCCTAGCATTTGGGAGGCTGAGACCGGAGGATAGTGGTTCGTGGACAGCCTCAGCTACTTAGTGAGGACCTCTACAACTTAGTGAGACCTTGTTTCAAAACAAAAAATGAAGTAGGGCAGGGGGTATAGCTCAGAGGTCGAATGCCCCTGGGTTCTATTCTCAGACCTGCAAAATAAATAAATAAATAAATAAATAAATAAATAAATAAATAAACAAACAAACAAATAACTTATTTTTTGCATTACTGAGGATGAAACCCAGGGGCATTCTACCTCCAAGCTACACTCCCAGCCCTATATTTTATTCTTTATTTTGAAACAGGGTCTCATTGAGTTGCAAAGGGCCTCACTAAGTAGCTGAAGCTGTCTGCGAATCACAATCCTCCTGTCCCAGCTTCACAAATGCATGGATTACAAGCTTTTGGCACCACACCCAGCTTAAATTACACTACTTAAATTTATTTGACTTTAAAAAATTTTATCAGTTTAGCTGTAGTTTTTAAAATTTGGATGTATATGCATTTGTATGTGGGAATTAGAATGAAGATTTAAGCAGGATATTATTAAAAAAGTGAGTCAGTAAAATCATAAAATAGTTACTGGTTATATTTGTGATCAATACATTTAAAAATTTTTATTTTGATGTTGTTAATGAATTTATGATATTTAAATACCACAGATTAAATTCTACTTTAAGTCACATACTAAGAACTATCCAACATAGATTCTACCCATTCATTTAGTGAGTAGTATATTCCTGCAGTGGTGATCATAAATAGCCAGAATCATTGCTTTCTCAGAGACTAAAAATTGAATTGACATACTTTTAATTAGAAAAAAAAATCATGGAAGAGAAAACATGGAAACTTTGGAAACACATAACAATGTTTTAATCTATATTCAGAAAAATCTTCTATGTGAAGAAGTCATATTTAAACTGAAACCTGAAGAAGTGTTTCTCACATTGGGGTACATAAGCCATCAAGCAGCACCTGGGAACTTGTAAGAAATGTAAATTCTAGAGCCACACCCCAGATTTGAAAATCAGAAAATCTAGATGGTGATATCCAGCAACCTATTATTTATATAACATGCCTTCCAGGCAGTTTTGATGTACAGTAAAATTTGAGAATAAATGGAGTTAACTCAAGAAGAGTAGGAATGCAGCAGGTAAAGGGCAGGACTCGATGTTTTAGGCATCTTACTTCAAGTAAAAAGGATAGGAGTTATGGGAGAGAGATTTTACTCAAAGGACTTGCAAACAGAAACAGAAACAGCCACACTAAAGTGAGGTGATATGAAGCCAAGTATGTCATCAAGGGCTTGATTTTGTAGTTTTACATATACTTTATTTTAAAAAAGAAGAATCATGCATTCAAATTCTGTCATTTTATATAAAATAGTAAATCTTTACTCCTTATAATGCCAATAAAAATAAGTTTTTATGAATTTTATATAAAATTCTCATTATTGCACCAAGAAGCGATGCTTTTTTTCATAGCTAAATTCTTTGTTCTCTCTGATTTTTATATGTTACTGGTAAAAATAGATTTTTACATGTCACATAGTAAATCATTTCTATGCTCACCTATTGAGTTAGAAATAAAATAAACTCATTTTCACCTGTAGGGTAACACTGACTTTAACAAAACAAATGTATACCGTCATTAATAAGTAAATTAAATAATTATTTCTGAACTTAATAATACTCTATAGTATCAGATACTTTTGTATACATCATTTAATTGATTTTTCATATCCTTTTATACAATCTACTTTATAGTGGTGAATTTTAAAAGCCCAATTTAAGTCACATGTGGTGATGCATGCTTGTAATCCTAGCACTTGAGAGGCTCAGACAGGAGGATCACGGGCTCATGAGCATGAGGCCCTTTGCAACTTAGTGAGACCTAGTTTAAGAATGAAGAATAAAAAAATATGCCTGCATTGGATCCTCAAAAAATAAAATAAAATAAAAGATTATATACAAAGTGATATCTATGCTAGAGCATAAACTCCACAAAAATAAATGTTTCTTCTGTTTTCTTTCCTGATATACCTCAAGCACTAGATGGGGGCATGAATTATAGTAGATACTCAATGAATATGTCAGTTGAATGTGTTAAGAAATAATTGAGTCACTGTAGTTTTATCAGCTGCCAGTATTTATAGATTTTTGTACATCAAAACTTTTTAATATCTTTTATTAGGCTACATGAAACAATGTGTAGAATATTTTTTATACATACATATATATATAGTCCATTTAAATAGACAAATAGAATACATGTATATTTCTTTCCATTTCTTAGCATGTGACCCTCATATAAATTTTAGCTGGCAAAGGTGAAATAGCACTCAAATTTTTTCCTAATAGCTACTGTATATATATATATATATATATATATATATATATATATATATATATATATATATAGTTTGTTTGGGGAAGTCATCCAGAGTGAAAGAATCATCTGTCTTATGCATAAAAATCAGGCAGTGAGAAGTCATCATGACAATACTTCGGAGAAGCTATTTGTTCATCCTCTCAGCCATGGCAAAAGAGAAGGATTAAAAAGAGAAGAGTGAAGATACACATTTTTCCATTATATGTTTTTATATAGCCCCAAATAAGCTCATTACCTCAAAAAGTTTTTTTTAATGTATTTTTTTCAGCATTCTTTCTGTATATTAAAATGTATGACTGCCTTGGCAGCCTTCTCCATATTTATAACCCACTTCCACTGCATCCGCAAAATGCAGGTAAACAATAAAGTACTATAATACAGTGGATAAAACTAGACAACAGAAATAATTTTCTAAGTTTGTACCATATTAGTTACGTTTTTACATAGTCTGCCTCAGTTTTTATCCTAAAATAAAATGCATACATTCCACAGAAAAGGATGATACACATCTAGTGTATAAAGCAGATATATAGGGAAGTTAGACAATTGAAAAACAAATTTATATTTGACTATCTTTTATAAATGCTAAACAGGAAAACATCTTAGCTAATCACATTATGTAGGCTTTCCTCACACAAATGGTCTCCTTATAAAATTTAAATATTTTGTCATAAAATTCTGCATGTGTGTCAAAAAAGAAACATATATTCATATGCAAAATATAATAGGCTCCTAATGTTTTGGTTCTACTATTTAGCATAATTGTGGAAAATGTTTGGACTAAAAGAGGGTTCTGCTAAAGTAAATATGGGTTATGATCAAATCATCTTTAGCTATCAGATTTTGATTTATTCTTTAACAATGGAAATCCTTAAGCATAATGGTAGAAAGTGTGCTTCTAAAGCATATTTACTTGAGTTCAATTCTAAACTTTTCTAAGCTCCCAGCTAATTTAAAGAAGACAAAATAACTTCCTTAAGTAGAACCAAATGATTTACCATATTTAACAAGTAAGTGCTTTCATTTATTAGTAAATTTTATTTTCTTTTATATACATCTCTAAGTTAAATTCAAATCTTTGAATTGCTTTCTAAATTTTTATTCATTTATTTGTTTATTGTTTGTGATTCTGGGGATTGAAATCAGGGGCATTCTACTGAGTTATACCTCCATTTAAATTTTTTATTGGTACATTGTATTCATACATTATAATAGGATAAAATGATAAAATACTTGTGTAGACATACATGCACACATCACCCAGTAGCCCCTACTCAGTCCCCACCCCATTCCCTCCCCATTCTTCCTTCCCATGCTTGGCTTAGTGGTTAACTTCGATATGTTTGTTTAAGTACATCATGTGCTTTAGAGAGTTTCCTTCTCCCCCCTCCCCCCGCCATCCCCTCAGTTAGGTTGCCTTATTTGCTCCTCTATAGGATTTCCTTTTTCATTTAGAGTTCCTCTTGTGACCCATTTCTCCTTAGCTTTTGCATATTAGGGAAAGCATCCAATCTCTTATTTTTGTGACTGACTAATCTCACTTAGCATAATGTCCTCCAGTTCCATCCATTTCCCTGTAAATGATGTAACTATGTATTTCTTATGGCTGAGTAAAATTATATTGTGTACATATCCCACAGCTTTGTAATCCTTTCATCTGTTGATGGACATCTTAGCTAGTTCCATAGTTTGTCAATGGTGAAATGTGCATTATGAACATAGATATGCATGCATTAGAAAGAAGAAACTCAAATGGCCAATAAATGCATAAAAAAGTACTCAACATCCTTGGCAGAGAGATGCAAATCAAAACTACCCTGAGATTTCACCTAACTCCAACTAAAATGGCAATCATTCAAAACACAAACAACAACAAATACTGATGAGGATGTGGAGAAGCGGGAACTATAAATATTGTTGGTGGGATTGCAAATTAGTGCAACCACTTTGGAAAACAGTATGGAGGATCCTAAGAGGAGTGGGAACAAACTTACCATATGATCTAGCAATACCACTTCTGGGTATCTACTTACAGCCTTGTTTTTGTTTTTTTTTTTACATTTTTTATTGGTGCATTGTATTTAAACATCATAATGGGGTAAAAAAAAACTTGTGTAGACAAAAATGTACACATATATTGAGGAAGGTTTACACTAAGTTTTCCAGGTTGGCCTCAAACATGTGTGCCTCCTTTCTCAGCTTCTCAAATACTAGAATTATAGGCATGTGTCACCAAATCCAATTTAAATCCTGATTTTTAATGTTTTATTTTTACTATTAAATAGGTTTATCATTTTATTCTTCTGTGGTCCATTTTTTTTTTTTTTTCAGTACTGGGGATGGAACCCAGGGGCATTCTAACCCAGCCCTATTTTTTATTCTTTATTTTGAAATAGGATCTCACTGAGTTGCAAGGGACCTCAACTAAGTAGCTGAGGCTGTCTGCAAACCCGTGATCCTCCTGTCTCAGCCTCCCGAATGCTGAGATTACAAGCATGCACCACCACACCTGGCTTCCCACACATTTTAATCTGTGTGGTTAAATGCACTTATCTGTTCTTGAGATATTCACTTTTTCATATTTTTTTGTTTCTGTTCACTTAGGTGCCTTCATTACTGATGTAATCCTTGGTAAACTGCTTTGAGATTTATACTTTTCTTTATATTGCTGCAGACTTTTGTGACACCCTATATTTCTAAATGAAAAGTCATAATTTTGGCAATGTTTAAAATATAAATTTCTAAAGATACAAAGCAGAAGTACTCATTGGAAATAAAAATGCACCATTGTTGGTCTTTGTCATATTTTCTAGGAATAGAATTGTTTCTGAAGTTTATTGATTAGGTTCAAGGGAGATGAGCAAATAAGTTTGAAAAACTGCACTTTATAGTTTGTAATCTTTAAAATGAATGCACTGACCAATTTCAAGTTTTAGAAGAAAAGAACCAGAATGGATGCTGCATTTGTTTAGAAATGTGCAGAATGTGTTAGATAAACCAATCAATACCTAATTACTAGTCTGCAGCCTTCTCTGTTTTAATGCCCAGGCTTTCACAGAGATAAACCACTTGCTGTGTGACCTGATGTATTTGTTTTGACAGCACTTTTAAAGAAACTGCTCAAAACCTGGCAATAACTGCATTATTCCAAGAGAAATAATTTTCCAAGAGACTTATTTCCACACATGTCCAAATAAATATAGAAAGCCACAGAAGCGCATGAGCAAATAAATGTGCAAAGCCCTAAATCTCCTATGCTATATAAAACAAGTGAAATATAATATTTAAAGCATGTCTTTCCTAATATAACAAATGGACAAAGTTCACAGATATTAGTTATAATGGACCCTGCTTCCAGTGATCATACCTGGGCTAGTCAGTGTGATTAAAATTTATTCCAACTGTTAACAATTGCCCTAATGACACTTCTGTCTACACAGTACTCAGGGTCCTCAATGGTTATTGCTCTGGTTTCACTGAAATATTATTTCAGAAATAATTAAATACTTTAAAGATCTCTTTTTAAGTTAGTCATGCATTGGCATTCATCCTGAGTGTGGTCTGTCTATGGTCTCTGTAATCTGTTAAATAAGATAATATGATCACCAGAGAATTTGCAAAAAGCCATCATTTTTCTTCTTGCAATTCAAAGAAAGATATTTCAGCCAAAGAGGTCTTCAGATGAAGAGGAAAATAATGCCTCACAGGAAAATTTATTTTTCTTTAGGAGTGGCTTCAGAACTTTTGTTATTGAGTTAATGGATAAAGATGTGTTACATGAATAAATTTAAAATAAGTATACTCTATCTAGATTTTATATTTGGTCTGGAGAGTGATATTTAATGTACATTTTCTTGCATTTTGAATTGTGGATGTCATGATAATTTTTATTGTTAGTTTCTTATTAGTTAATACCATACTTTTATAGTTATTTTTATTTTTATTGGTGCATTGTATTCATACATCTTTTTTTTTTTTTTTGGTGGTACTGGGGTTCCTGGAAGCCCTTCTATCTCTGGACTACACTCCCAGACCTATTTTTACATTTTTATTTGGAAACAGGGTCTCCTAAGCCAGCGCGCGTGCGGCTGGCTTCAAACCTGCACGATCCTCCTGTCTCTGCCTCCCAAGCGCGGGGATTACAAGCGTGCGCCACCACACCCGGCGTATTCATACATCTTAATAAGATGCAAGATGGTGGAGACATTTAATGGAAATGCTAATTTGCATGTTTTACTTTTATAATGCTATTTATTTTTGTATCTTCCTGCTTTGCTTTTTTAATATATTTTTTATTGGTGCATTTTAAGCAAACATCTCAATAGAACACAAGACTTGTGAGGATATACAAGCACACAACACCCAATTAATCTTTATCCAATCCCCATGCCATTCCATCCCCCTCCCTCGATCCTATGCTTGATTTAGTGATTGACTTTGATATATTTATTTAAGTACATAATATGCTTTAAAGAGTTTCCATCTTCCCTCCTCCCATTCCCTCAGATAGGTCACCTTAATTGCTCCTCTATAGGGCTCCTCTTCAACTAGAGTTACTCCTATTGGGTAATAGGAGGAACCCATTTCTCCCTAGTTTTTGCATATTAGGGAAAGCATCTGATATTTTTTTTTTAATGATATTTCCCTGTGGACACTGTACTGCTGGCTCTGATCACAGCCTCAAAGGCCACAGCACTGGCCTTGCCACATGGCAGTTTTCAATCCCGGCCTCACTGGCCCCGGCACCAGCCTCGCCTCACGGCATGCTTCTATCCTGGCCTTAGAGGCCGGGGCACCAGCTTCGCCTCATGACAGGCTCCAATCTTGGCCTGCTGGCCCCGGAACCAGCCTCGCCTCATGGCAGGCACTGATCCTGGCCTCACAGGCCCCAGCACTGGTTTTACTGTCTGGTAGGCTCTGATCCCGGCCTTGCTGGCCCTGGCACTGGCCTCGCTGTACAGCAGGCTCAGATCCCGGCCTCAGAGGCCCTGGCACCAGCCTCGCCTCACAGGAGGCTCCAAGCTCGGCCTTGCAGGCCCCGGCACTGACCTCACTGCCCAGTAGGCTCTGATCCTGGCCTCACTGGCCCCAGCACCAGCCTCATGTAATGGCAGGCTCTAATCCCAGCCTTGCAGGCCCTGGCACAGGCTTCACTGCACAGCAGGCTTTTATCCTGACCTCACCGCATGGCAGGTTTCGATCCCAGCCTCAAAGGCCTGGGCACCAATCTTGCCTTATGACAGGCTCAGATCCCAGCCTCTAAGGCCCCAGCACCGGCCTTGCCACATGTCAGGCTCTAATCATGGCCTTGCTGGCTGCAGCACTGGCCTCACCTCACAGCAGGCTTTTTATCCCAGCCTCAGAGGCCTGAGCCTCTCCACAAGGCAGGCTCTGATCCCAGCCTCGAAGGCACTGGCACCAACCTTGCCTCACGGCAGGTTCCAATTCCAGCCTCACAGGCCCCTCCATCAGCCTCACCACACTGCAGGCTTCGATCCTGACCTCAATGCCCTGCAGGCTCCAATCCCGGCCTCATAAGTCCTGGCACCTCATCACCCAGCAGGCTCTGATCTCAGCCTCCCAGGTCCCAGCACTGGACTTGCTGCCCAGGAGTCTACTGTTGCAGCCTCTCCCATCCAGGCCTTGCTGTTTGTAGGGCTCCGGTCTCTGTCACTGTGGGCAGATTGTCTACAAAGGTTACCTTTTTACTTCTTTTTTTTTTTTTTTTTTGGTGGTACTGGGATTACTGGAAGCCCTTCTACTTCCGAGCTACACTCCCAGACCTATTTTATACTTTTTTTTATTTTTGGAAACAGGGTCTCTTAAGCCAGTGCTGGTGGCTTTGAATCTGCATGATCCTCCTGTCTCTGCTTTCCCAAGCATGAGGATTATAAGCGTGCACCACCATGCCCGACCTATTTTCTTTTTTAAGGAGAATACAGAACGTGTGTTTTGCAAAAGCTGGGAGTCCAAATACCTCCTGGCAATGAATCTTGTCTCCCCTCCAAAGGCAGAGGCCCACAGCTTCACTATGGAAAGCAGGCTCTGCTGCTCCAAGTGCACCCTGGCTTCCAGCGCTGCGCTTAAGAGCATGATGGCCATGAAGGCTGATATCTGCTGGAACACACAGTGTGGTTGCTCAACCTGGTTACACGGGGTTCCCTCTGACATGCCCCAATTTCTCCACCTAGCATCTTGTCCAGAATTCTGAGCATGTGGGGCAGGAGTAGTCTACTTTCAGGGAGATTTCCTCAAAAGTTCAGAGTGGATTGGACTGGATCAGTCTGAATATATTGATTTAGTTTTATTCTTAAACAAGTAGATTGTGTTTGCTTTTGATATTTTGCAATGGAAAAATATTTAAAATTTACTACTTCTGCCTAAATTTTCCCTGAAAAATCAGTTATTTATGCAAAGATGGAGACATTGAACTCTATTATAAAATTATGCTTGCAAAAAGCAAAGTTCTAAAGTGTTCAAAAATTTTCACCAATTGTTGTGTGCATGTATGTCACTATCACTATGATTACATAATGATGTAAAAGTATAAATAAGTCTATAATGCACTAATAAAAGTTCCTAATAAAATTTCATCAAAATGTTCACATACTTATAGTATATTCTATTTTATTTTAATGGTGTGTTCTAACTCTAGGCAGACACTTTTGAATGTTGTCATCTGTGACATTTCTCTCTTTCTAAGATTAAGATTAACAGTTGAAAGAAAATAAGCTTTAAAAACATCACAGAATATAACTGGGACCCTGGGAAGCAAAAATGTAAAATATATAGTCCTAGAAATAAAGGATAAAAAATTTTAATTGCCTTAAAATTAGTACTATGTATAAACAAGTTATATACTAGAAGAATATATTTGTAAAAATAATATTTATCTACCTAAAATTTTTGCTATATTTTCATATTGTGCTAATTTCCTTACTTATAATCAGTGTTCTAAAACTAAAATAACACTTAGCATTTTTAAAAACTGTTAGCCTGTTTATTTCACCACCATCTAACAGGACAAAATAGCTTCCTGATTCCTACTATAGATAGTGATAAGTGGGAAAAGTTTTGTTACTTTGAACACTTGAGGGACTAATTTAGGGATGACCAGATGCATGAATGTCACACTTTTTATGGCTAATAATGTTCAGTTCTCTCTCAAGTTCTGTTCTTACTTTTTCATGGTACTTATAAATTATACTTTTAAACTTTAGAATATTTCTTCAGATTTTTCTTTATATTTTCAGGTATTTATATATTTGTACAGACCAGAATTTCTTTCTCTTTAAGACAATTGCAAATTCAAAACAGCTTCAAGCATAACAGTTAGATACCCTTCAAAATGTGGTATCAGGAAGAAAAACCACCATATGATTTAGATACAATATTTCGCTCTATTTTTCATAAGAATTAAAATTACAATACTATAGTAATACATATATATCCATGTTTAGAGAGCCGAAATTTGCAGTGGAAAAATTATGGAACCAACCGAGTCGTCCATTCACAGATTAATGGATAAAGGAGATATAGTATTTACACACAATGGAATTCTCCTCAACCATAATGAACAAAATTATGTCATCTGCAGAAAAATGAATAGAACCAGAAAATATTAGGCTATATGAGATCATCTTGCCTCAGAAAATGAAGGGTAATATGTTTTCTCTTATATGTGGAAACCGAAGAGAAAATAGGAAACATAAAGAACTTAAAAAAATCTTCAGATACCTGAAAACTAGTAGAAGGGGATGAATAAAGGAAGAAGGAGAGGGAAAAGGAGGATTGAGGAAGAAAATGGTCCAAACAATGTTTTGGCAATGTATTAAAATATTACTACTGTTTTAGCTAGCATGTACAGGGAATCAGGTACAATTATAGAATTGCAAATATATATATATATATATATATATATATATATATATATATATATTTACAAATTTGTTTATAATACACATCACATATATATAATTTTACATATAAATATATAATTGTAATCTTTATCTGAACATTGGCTTCACTACTTAAATATTAAAGAATTATCTATATTCTAGAAGTTTTTATTTGATTTTGTCACAAATATACAAACACAAACATAGCCAGTAAGTCAGTTTTTCTTCTTTTTTGCAGTTGTCACAAATATATCATTCCAAATTTAGCTCTTGATTTCTTAATGTCAAAATATAGAGAATTTAAGTAAAGGCCCTGGTTCTGAGTGGTATGCAATATTGAATTTGTTCAACAGATTAATTAATGTGAAATAAATTCTTCTCTCTTTATCAGGGTTAAGTCCAAAAAGTTTTAAATAATTTAAGAATAATAAAATCACAATAAAGAAAAACAAATTATACCATTTGTAGGAAAATAGATGGGGCTGGAAAACATTATGTTATTTGAGAATAGCCAGTTATAGAAAGTAAAGTATCATATGTTTTCTCTCATATGCAGAAGCTAGAGAGTAATCAAGATATAAGAGGAAGAAACCTCAATTCAAGAAATAAGGAAGAAACCTCAATTGAACCAGGGAGGTGGTCTAGAGGGTAGTTTGGGGAGAGGGAGAATCAGTGAAGGAAACACGTCCATTGACATCATGTACATATGTGAGAATATCAATGTCAACCTCAATAGCCAGTTTGAGGAAGGCGAGAGGAAGGAAAAAACACACCAAGTACTGTATACATGTAAGTCTTTATCACTCTGAACTGCATTATGATGTGAGACTATAATTTATAAATAAAAGTATAAAAATAAAAAATTAGAATATTTTAAAAACTTTCTAATGCTCACATAAAATGATGAATTTTTTATTTTGAGAAATTTTAAAATTGTGTCTCAAATATTTCACTTTAATGGGATAGCATGACTCTCCTATTTTCTATTTTATAGGATATAGTTTATTTATTTACTTATTTATTTATTTATTTTTGTGATACTAGAGATTGAACCCAGGGCAATCTGCTTCTGAGCTAAACCCCAGTTGTTATTTTTTTTATTTTTTATTGCTGCATTGTATTTACACATCATGATGAAGAAAAAAACTTGTGTAGACATAAATACATACATCACCCAGCCAGCCCCCACCCAGTCCCCACCCCACTCCCTCCATATCCTCCCTCTCATGCTTGGCTTAGTGGTTGACTATGCTATGAATTAGTACATCATGCACTTTAAAGAGTTTCCCTCTCCCCTCCTCCCATCCCCACAGTTAGGTTGCCTTATTTGCTCCTCTATAGAATCTCCTTTTTCACCTGGAGTTCCTCCTATGACGCTTTCACCTTAGCTTTCACATATTAGGGAAAGCATCCACTTCCTTACTTTTTGTGACTTACTAATCTCGCTTAGCATCATGTCCTCAAGATCCATCCATTTCCCTGTAAATGCTGCAATTGTGGGTTTTTTTTTAATGGCTGAGTAAAATTCCATTGTGTACATATCCCACAGTTTTGTAATCCATTCATCTTTTGATGGACATCTTGACTGGTTCCATAGTTTGGCTATGGTGAATTGTGCAGCTATGAACACATGCACCCCAGTTATTTTTATTTTCTGCTTTGAAGCAGGTTCTTAGTTGGTTTCTGAGAGTCCACTCAGTTGCTGTCATTGGCCTTGAGCCTTCTTTCTCCCTATCTCAGCCTCCCACATACTGAGATTACAGGCATTGGCCACTATGACCAGTTTAGTCTCATTTTTTAAATTTTATTTTTAACAATTTTTTATTGAACATAAATAGTATACATTTAAACTATATTTGGTGCCCTCTCCCTCCCGCACCCTTTTTCCCTCCTCCCCCTCCCACCAATGGTTGTCTAGGTTAACCATGTCTTATTCATAATTTTACACATGTTCAGATGTAGACCCTCATTAATCAGGATCAACCTTCCTCCTCTCCTATCTTTCCATTCAAACATTGCTGATATTTCCCCTCCATTATCTGGAGTCCCACTGGTATCCTTTGTGTTTCCTAGTTTGGGCATATTAGAGAAAACATATGTACCTTCTCCTTCTGTGCTTGGCTGATCTCAATTAACATAATGTTCTCCAGGGCTTTCCATCTTCTTGCAAATAATATAATTTTGTTCTTCTTTATGGCTGAATAGAATTCCATTGTGGGAAAGGATCTTTACCAGCCACCATTCTGATAGGGGGCTAATATCTAGAATATACAAATAGCTCAAAAGACTCTACACTAGCAAAACAAACAACCCAATCAAGAAATGGGCAAATGAACTGAATAGACACTTCACAAAAGAAGAGATACAAAGGGCCAATAGATACATGAAAAGATGTTCTTCATCACTGGCCATCAGGGAGATGCAAATCAAAACTACACTGAGATTCCATCTAACCCTAGTCAGAGTGGCAAGCATAAAGAAATCAAACAACAACAAATGCTGGCAAGGATGTGGGGAAAGAGGAACTATTTTACACTGTTGGTGGGAATGCAAACTAGTTCAACCACTATGGAGATCTGTGTGGAGATTCCTAAGAAAGGTGGGAATAGATCCACCATATGATCCAGCTATACCACTCCTGGGTATCTTTCCAAAGGGGTGGAATTCAGAGAAATACAGCAACATATGCATACCTATGTTCATAGCAGCACAATTTGTAATAGCCAAAATATGGAACCAACCCAGACCACTATCAACAGATGAATGGATAGAAAAACTGTGGGAAATACACACAATGGAATTCTATTCAGTTTAGTCTCATTTTTAAAACAATATTCTTGTAGTTTTAGTAGTGACAAAACAGTAGGCACAAGGAATTTCTCATCAGCTTATTCTTTTTCTTTTCTGTAATTTGTTTTCTTTCTACCCATTTCAAAGAGTGTTTTCATAATAAATGCTGAGTATTCCTTAACACAAAAATCTGAAATCCAAAATACTGTGAAAGGTGGACATTGACAGCCTCCAGGATGCCCCAAATTCCATATCTGACCTTAAGTGATGAAGTTATTTTTGACCCCAAGTCAAAATGCAGGTGTGTTACTATCACTGTGGACTACATTATGATGTGAGATTAAAATGCAGCCATAAAAGTATTAAAAACTGAAATAGTCACACTCCAGAAAATTGCATATTAACTATCTGCTGTATATGTATTTAAAGCATTTATGAAACATAAATTTTATACTTAAACTTGGGTCCCACTATATTGTAATATGTAATTGTATATGTATATATTACAATATACAGGTATTCTGAAATATAAAAACGTCCATTTTATAAATACACTTTGGTCCCAAGAATTTTGGATGAAGGATATTCAGCCTACAAAACATATTCAATTCAGACATAAAATGGCAAAAATATATAATACATAATCTCAAAAAAACGTGTTTCAAAGTATTCAAAGCAAGCCGGGCGTGGTGGCGCATGCTTGTAATCCCCACGCTTGAGAGGCTGAGACAGGAGGATCGCACGGGTTCGAAGCCAGCCTCAGCTACTTAGTGAGGCTTTCAGCAACTTAGTGAGACCCTGTTTCCAAATAAAATATAAAATAGGTCTGGGAGTATAGCCCGGAGGTAGAAAGCCTCTGAGTTCCATCTCCAGTACCACCAAAAAAAAAAAAAAAACAAGTATTCAAAGCAGTTTGTTTTTCAGTAAAATCATTTGAATATTTGTGTCCTCCCTAAATTTGTATGTTGAAATCCTTGCCCCAAAAGTGTTAATAGTAGGTAAGGTCTTAGGTATATGATTGGTCATGAGAGCAAAGTCCTGGTAAAAGAGGTTAGTGCCTTATCAAAGAGGTCCAAGTTGCTCCTAGCCTTTGCCTTAGTGTGGAGTTACAGCCACCCTTTAGCTAAAGAAGCCACCCTTTAGTTTATGAAGTGAGACCTGAGGAGTCACGGAATCTCCAGCCACCTTCACTCTTGCTATCTTGTCCAGCTTTGAAATTTATGAGAATAAGATAATCACTGTTTTTAAGACTTATGATATAATGCTGTTTTGTTACAGCATAAGTAGACTATGGAAAAAATTAATTATTTTTATAAAACTTCAGCTTTGAAGCTCAAGTTTAAAAAAGGGGTCAAAGCATTTTTAACACAATTCATGAGTAAGTACTAATTAATTGTTATAAAACAATATAAGTGAAAATTTCATATAAAAGTTATAGCTAAATAATTTTCAGTCACTATAAATTTGCCTATGGAAGAAAAAAATAAAGTCCAGGAATACTTGTTTTATTCAGAGTATAATATAAGAAAATTTAATAGTCCTCTTTAAATGTTTCTGATTTAGATATATTTAAGACTCATAATTAAAATATTAAATTTTAATAACCTGTTGATATGTATCAGACTATATAACTTGAAATAGCTACTACTACTTTAGATTTCAGAAGTACTTTTAAAACTCAGTATAAATGTAGATAAATTCTGGAAAGATTTTAGTGACTTCTGCTTTTTATCTAAATTTTGCTAGACTTTAATCATTGATACCATTGCTAAAAATTATCCATATTTGTTCACTGGAATTACATTAATGCTTCATGTTCTTGGTTGACATATATTTGAAAAATTCATTTCCAGACATAAATCGATATTAGCATACAGATAGAATTTAAAATTATGTCAATAGTGATTGACAAAGTTGATAGGTGTCTGGTGTCCTCATTTTAGATTAGTTTCATATTTTTGTCTTGGAAGCAGAAAATGTAAAATAGCATTTCAATTTTCCAATCCATTTAAACTGAGAAGAAAGTAATAATCTAGAGAAAAACAATAAAGGCTTAGAGGTTAGGATATGACTGACATATGGCTAAAGTTTGTTTCAGTTGTAAAGAAGAAGCCAGTGTCATTAAAACTGTGTTGACTGAGTTGGTATCTCTGACTCCCTTTGTCCACATTTAATTGATTTTAAAGCTATGACTACACAAGAAAAAAATGATACTCTGTTATGTCTATATGGATTTCCACTGACATGACACTATTGTTTTATTCCAAGTGCATTTGGAAACAAAGGAAAATGTTACCTAAAGCAAATATAGCTAATATTCTTAAGCTTTTTCATAATAAGAAATAAATTTGAAAGCTTTGTGTTTCATTATAATACAGAAAAGGAATGTTATATATGTACATGCATTATGACATTATCAATAATATATCAATAATGAACCATAAGACAAATGTAGCATTAGACATCAGAAAAGAATTGTAGATAATTATAAAAGGAGACGAGAAAAAAAGTAAAATTTAAAAAATCAAAGACAAGCCGGGCGTGGTGGCACATGCTTGTAATCCCAGCATTCAGGAGACTAACACCAGAGGATGATGGTTTGCAGACAGCCTCAGCTCCTTAGTTAGGCCCTCTGCAACTCAGTGAGACCTGGCTTGAAAATAAAGAATAAAAAATATGGCAGGGGGTGTAACACAGAGACAGAATGCCCCTGGGTTCCATCCCCAGATCCCCCGCAAAAAAAAAAAAAAAAAAAAAAAAAAAATCAAAGACATTTTTCACCATGTAGAAAATAAAGATAATAGGTACAGAGACTGCTAGACTGAAGAGATTTAATAAAGTAGAAATCTCACATATGTGTAAGCTTTTATATATCCAAGGAAACTAATGGTTTTAGAGAATGTATCATTTTATTTACAACTTAAATAATTTTTATAATTGTTTTATATTGCTCTAGGAAAGGATATTAGTAAGAACATATCATTTCAAATAAGCACATAAAGTACCTTAGATGATTTTTGCCTGTGAAGATGTAAAATGATAAAAATTGTTATCTTATTATTCTTAGTATAATCCATTGAATATTGAAATGACATATCACAAAATAAAGATAAAAAAGCAAGCAAGACATAGGCATTAGATATACACTACTTTAGATTTGTTTGTGATAAATGGAATTTTAACTCAAATTAGAACCACAGTTTAATAAGTTATGATAATGACAACTTTCTCTATTTAGCACTGTGACAGCATATACCTCACAGTCTTATTAAAACACTTATAAAGTTATTCTAATTAAAATCCTTTTCTGTGCCCCTCTTTCTCCTTGACACATTGTGCAGTCATTGAGATTTTTATCACATGGCCTTGGGAACCACTAAGGAAATGTTCCCTTTTTCTTTTTACCTTCCATCTCCACTGGGTACTCACCACACTTGTAAATCACTGCCTAACCTGGCACTCAGGAAAGTGATTGATGACTGCAGCCACTGCAAAAGACATATTTTGACTCCCACCAGAAATTTGGCATCTATTACTTGCTAGACATAGTCAGTTATTCTGTAATGATTTAGCACCCCAAGTTCTATGTTTTATAATTTCTATTTTCAGTAAAAACAATCTAAATGTAGTTTTTAAAGGATGCAATGATTTCCATTCTTTTCCAGTATCAGCAAGTTCAAAAATAAACAAAGTATAAGCTGTATTGTATCATATTTTTTTGCTAATTAAGGGGAATAGTGTCTGCTGCAGTGGTGGGCACCTGTAAAACTCATACTTGGGAAGCTGAGATAGTAGGCCTGCAGATTTGAAGCCAGTGCAGACTAACTAATTAAGATTCTTTATCAAATAATAACTAAAATAAGGTCAAGGGTATAGCACAGAGGTAGAACACCCCTGGGTTAATCACCAGTACCACACAAGCACATCAAAAGTATGCTATATATATTATTCTTCACACATATTACAGTAGGTAACACCATGTTTCAAATAGAAAAGTTCTACTTAGCATATCAACTCACACTACACAGTACACAAAGTGCTGTGTATATTGTTATAATATGAAAAATGTATAAAATAAATTTTTGTTAATTGTTAGCCATGTCAGTATATAAATATGACTTTTTTCCAAATACTTAAAGATGCAAAATAATTGTAATTAAATATTTACTATATTCTTGTCTAAAAATTTAAGTAGTAAGACTTACAAAACTGTATAATATTTTAAGTTTAAAAAAGGAGGCTAAAATTTAAGATAAAATTTAATGTCATAAGTAGGCAAAAAACATACTTATATTTTCTACTTGCATTGTCAAAGTTTGCTTTGACTTTCTTGAAATATTTAGGAGAGACACCATTAGACACATGAAAGTATTGTTTTAATGAAAAGACAAGTATGAGTTTTACAGGTGTTCACCACTGCACCAGGCTCTATTCTTTTTAATTAGCAAAAGTATAACACAATAAAACTTACAAATTACAACTTATTTGTTTTATGCATATGAAATGTCATTAAATAATTCAAAAGGTAAAATAGCCAATTTAGACAAAGCAAGGTAAATATAAGTGTTTTACAAAATATTATTTTTTTTCAAATTCTTTATTTTTGTAAAAAAACAAACAAACAGCAACAACAACTATATATATATATATATATATATATATATATATATATATATATATATATATATTTATATTTATATTTACTGGGGGTGGAATCCAGAGGCTTTCTACCTCCGGCCTATACTCCCAGACCTTTTTTATATTTTATTTGGAAACAGGGTCTCACTAAGTTGCTGAGAGCCTCACTAAGTAGCTGAGGCTGGCTTCGAACCTGTGCGATCCTCCTGTCTTAGCCTCCCAAGCGCGGGGATTACAAGTGTGAGCCACCACGCCCAGCTGTAAACTCAATATTTAATTCATGATATTTTACTAAGTGCTTCTCAAATATTAGCATGCCTAGTAAGGATTTGGATAAATTTTATATTAATTAATTAATTAGTTTATTTATTTTTGCCATACTGAGGATTGAATTCAGGGGCATTCTACCTTCAAGCTACATCCCCATCCTGAATTTTTTTTTATTCTTTATTTTAAAACAAGGTCTCACTAAGTTATGAAGGGCCTCACTAAGTAATTGAGGCTGGCTGTGAACCTTCAGTTCTCCTGTCTCAGCCTCCCAAGTACTGGGATTACAAGTATGTGCCAATTTACCAGCCTTTGGATAACTTTTAAAAGCAATTTACTGAGGCAAACCCCAGAGATTTTGCAT
This sequence comes from Muscardinus avellanarius, assembly GCF_963383645.1. Taxonomy (NCBI): domain Eukaryota; kingdom Metazoa; phylum Chordata; class Mammalia; order Rodentia; family Gliridae; genus Muscardinus; species Muscardinus avellanarius. The sequence goes on from NC_137787.1 coordinate 158,041,734, forward strand.
TAGAAGGTCTAGAAGGCACCCTATAATCTGCATATTTTACAAATATATTAGTTTTTGTGAAATTTTCAGGCTTTGAACTACACATTTAGTGGGACTGCTTTAGGATTCAAATTTGGAAATATATAGGCAACCACATGTTAGTCCTCAGAGGGTTGTATCATTCTTTGTCCATGAATTTTATTGCCTGATAATAATTCAAGTGTATTATGCCCAGCTTCCTTTGGGTATTACTTAGAACCTTTGTTATAGACCTTGTTTGTCCTGGTATCCAGATAACTATTGAAATTGCCTACTTTTGCTATTTGTACCCCTTTGATTTTCTTTTCTTGCCTTGTTCTGACTAGAGTCTCAAGTACTATATTGAAAAGAAGTAGTGATAATGGATAGCCTTGTCTTCTTCCCATTTTTAGGAGAAATTCTTACATTTTTTCCTCCTTTAATATGATGTTGGCTGTGGGCCTATTGTAGATTGTCTTTATGATGTTGTGGTATGTTCCTTCTATTCTGATTCTTTGCAGTGCTTTTAGAATAAATGTATATTGGATTTTGTCAACTGTGTTTTCAGTGTCTATTGAAATGGACACATAATTTTTGTCTTTGGTTCTGTTTATGTGATGAATTACATGGACTGATTCATATGTTGAACCAGCCTTGCATCCCCAAGAACCCTACTTTATCATGGTGTATGACTTTCTTTAAGTGGTTTTAAATGCATGTTGCTAGTATTTTGTTTAGAAGTTTTGCATCAAAGTTCATCAAAGATATAGCCTTTGATTAACTGTAGTTTTCCTTCCTTGAGTGGTCTTTATTTGGTTTTGGTATTAATGTGATGTTGGCTTCATAGAATGTATTGGGAGAGTCCCATTTCTTTCTATTTCATGAAATAGATTGAGGAGTATCAGAATTAGCTCTTCTATAAAGTTTTTTATAAATTTCACTTGGGAAACCATCTGGTTTTGGGCTTTTTTATGGTAGGTTCTTTTTTGCTGCTTCAATCTCTTTGACTGGTATTGGTTGTATTGCATTTCTATATTTTCTTGACTCAGTTAAAGAAGGTTGTATTTATCTAGAAAGTTATAAATTCCTTTAAAATTTTTTATTTTGTTGGAGTGTAGTTTTCAAAGTAGTTTCTGATAATCCTCTGAATTTCTACACTGTCAGTGGTAATATTTCCTTTTTTATCTCTTATCTTAGTAATTTGGGTTGATTCTCTCTGTTTTTGGTTAAGATGGCTGATGGTTCATCTATCTTGTTGATTTTTTTTTTTTGAGAAACCAGCTTTGGTTTTGTTTATCAAAGACTTGAAAATTAGACCAGAGACCTTGAGGCTTTTTGAAGAGGTCTTAGATCCAACACCACAACACATAGGCACAAGTAAAAACTTTCTCAACAAGACCCAAAGGCACAACTAAAAGGTGAATCAATATGTGGGATTACATTAAGCCAAAGAGCTTCTGTACAGCAAAGAAAAACATCAAGATCCTCAACTGAGCACCTACAGAATGGGAGAAGATTTTTGCCACCTACTCCTTCAATACTGGACTGATATCTAGAATATACAGATATCTTTTTAAAAATCATTACTAAGAAAACAAATAACCAATCAAAAAATGGGCAAGTTAACTAAATTAACACTATATAAAAGAAGAAATTCAAATGGCCAGTAAGTGCATTAAAAATGCTCAACATCATTAACAATCTCTGAGATGAAAACAAAAGTACCCTGAGATTTCACCTAACTCCAACTAGAATGGCATTCATTCAAAACACAAACAACAACAAATGCTGGCGAGGATGTGGAGAAGTGGAAACTCTAATATATTGTTGGTGGGATTGCAAATTAGTGCAACCAATTTGGAAAACAATAGGGAGGATCCTCAGAAGAATGGGAATGAACTTACCATATGATCCAGCAATACCACTTCTGGGTATCTACTCAATGGAATGGAAACCAAACTACGGAACTAATGCATGGATATCTATGTTCATAGCTGCACAATTCACCATTGCCAAACTATGGAAACAGCCAAGATGCCCATCAAAAGATGAATGGATTATAAAACTATGGAATTTTACACATGGAATTCTATTCAGCCAATAAGAAAAACGCAATTATGGAATTTACAGGGAAATGGATGGAACTAGAGAACATTATGCTAAGTGAGATTGGTCAGTCACAATACAATAAGAAATTAGATGCTCTCGCTAATATGCAGAAGATAGATAAAAAATAAGAGGAACTCTAGAAAAGAAGGAGATACTATAGATGAGCAAATAAGGTGATCTAACTGAGGGGTTGGGTGAGAGGAAGATGGAAATTCTCTATCCTCATGATGTACTTTAACAAACATATCAATGTCATCACTAAGCCAAAATTGAGAAGGAAGAAGAGGGAGGAAATGGGGTGAGAATGGGGTAAGGGCTAATTTGGTAATGTGTATATATATATATATATGCCTCCACCATCTTGTACCCAATTAAGATTTATGACTACACTATACCAATAAAAATGTTAAAATTAAAAAAAGAAATTCCCTTCTCAGTATGCTATTCTTCTAGCTTTTCTATTACTTCTACACCTGTTTTACAAGTATAAGTGTATTGGACCTAAAATGTGTGTGTGTGTGTGTGTGTGTGTGTGTGTGTGTGTGTCTAAGTAACAAATTATATTTTTGTTAACTATTGTTGAAAAGTAAAATGATAAAAAGCAAACTAAGGAATTTTATCATGTACAATCTATAAGAACAAAGTATTTTAAATAAAATAAGGTATGACATTCATTAATATGTGTGTACCCTGCTCTGTATGTGTGTGTGTATGTACACACATAATTTAAGAAAAAAAATAATATGTTGAAAGGCTGAGACAGGAGTATCACAGGTTTGCTGCCAGCCTCATTTACTTAGTGATATCCTTTGCAACTTAGTGAGATACTTTTTCAAAATAATGAATAAAAAGTAGGACTGGGGGTATAGCTCAGAGGTAGAATGCCCCTGAGTTCAATCCCTAGTACTTCTCTATCATCTTTTATAATGTGACTATTTTTACAGTTCTAAAAATAACTTGTATCCATTTGGTACTCTCTAGACATCATCTAATTCTTCTATCATTAGAAAAGAGTTTCCTTTAGTCATTTTAGACATCAGAGATATAATATATTTTCATCTTCATTGAGTTTTTTAAAGGATATAAAACTATCTCCCTTAAACTTACAGAAGAAAGTTCTTAGTAATTTGCTTAGTGGAGATGACATACAGACAAGAAGTATATAAAAGTTTGGTATCTATCAGCACACACAATATTATGAAGCCTCAGTTCTAATATCTGAAGTTCATATTGGGAGTAGCAATGTAAGACAACAATTATCCTATTTGGACTTGTTGGATGGTGACATAATAAGTCTCAGATTACTAAAAAAACAAAGTCAGATTTTAGCCTTAATAGATAAATTGTTAATTTAAGTAATAATATCTCTCTTCCTCAGGCAGCAAGGGCTATAAAATAGAGGACAAAGTCACAGAGACAGTGAACCAATCTTCCCATTTCATAAGGTAAAAATAATGTGCAGCCCCACTGCTACTTTCACCTCTGGGTGTCTGAATGCTGGTGCAGTGGTTGTAGTTTAAATAGCATCTATTCCATATCTCTTTCCTCTTGAGGGAATCTTCCTGGGCCAGAACCATTATTATGATAATTTTGCCTCCAAATGGGTGAGAGTATGACCTCTTTGGGAAAATAATGTGTTAATCAAAGTCTCTCTGGTATAAATATTTTCTAATCCAGAAGCATGAAGAACATTGACTGTGAGTGTAGAGGCAGGGAACAATTCATTCTAGAATTTTGGGTTTGATGAATAACTTTTTGCTAGTAGAAAATGTTGTATGATGAAAAGAAATGCTTTACTGGATAAGATGATGAATCAAGCATTCAGTAAGCTTCCAGGTTATGGTTCTAGCAGAAACATGGAGGATAAAGAAGACAAGTAAATAATCTCTTTCAGTAAAATAAGAAAGTTCTGATTCTATGGTCATATGAATCCCATGTAATCAACCTGCCACTGATATATTCACTTGGGCTTAGAGTTCGTCACTATTATAGGCAAGTTGGGAACTCACCAGGGATCAGAGTCAGGGCATTTTAGAAAAGTTTATATATATAAAGTATATAGTAAGTTTATACTTACTATAGTATAACTTGTTTTCCAGGTTCTATGCCCTTTTATATCCATATAACTATCATGGAACTATTGTGGTTTTCTGGGAAGGAAGTTAAATAAAATCCACTAACTTAAAAAAATATATATCAAAGTCTCTTTAAGTACTTTTATGGCAATCAAACAAGTTTCACAATTAACAGCTCACAAAGTTTGCTCATTTAATATTTGTCAAAGTTCATTTGGTTTTTGACCCTCTACACTAGTTACTTGCACTTCTATCTAGTTCTTATAACTTCTTTATGCTAAAAAAATTATTAATAACAACTCATGAATCAGCCCAGACTTAAACTCATCACAATTTACCTTTTCTAGGGAAATTTAACCATAGATAACTGACTAGTATGAACTTTTTTGAAATGATGATTATGTTTTACATCTTGATAGAAATATTAGGCTACATGGGTGTATGAATTAAAATTCCACATCAGGAATTTTAACACTCAAGATCAGTGTAGTTCCTTGTATTTAGTTGTGCTTTAAGATTGAGCATTAAAAGAAAAGCAGTTAAAAAAAAAATATATATATACATACATACATATATATATATATATATATATATATATATATATATATACATTGCTTTATTTGACAAGCCCTTTTCCCTTTATCCTTAAGAGCTTTCATTAAGTAGGTTATAATATTATAGTATTTCATTTATGCAATGCCATTTGTAAATTAGATTTGCTGGTTTTTCTACCTCATCAATTAATCTTTAAAAATTCCTCATTAATTCAGAATACTGAGTTAAGATAAAGATGGTGGTGTGACAGGATAAACTGTTAAAAATTAGTGAGACTCTTCATAAAGTTTACATATACCTATTGGATGTTTTCTGGGTCAAGCACTTACACTTGAAGGTGCACATAATTATTTTTAGCTTAGTGATTGAAATAGGAGACAGTTCCTAATGGAAAATTAAGTAACAGTCAATTATTATTACTTGTTATTGATTTTTTTTATCTCAGTGAGTACTAAATAAAAATCCAAAGCTCTTTGTTTAAAGAATATAAAATGTTTGTTGTAGCGAGCAGTATTATACACCAAAACTATCTCTTGTGTGTTTTTTATCAGAACTAGTCACTGGCTGAGTATCACTGGCTTCCCTAAATAAGTACAAGCCAGATAACCATTTCTTTGAATGCCCCCTTTCAACCAGTGGCTGTATAGACAACACAATAAGTGAATTAAAGTTATTTATTTCTTCCACATTCAGGAAAGCTGAAGATTAAGCATTGTACTATTTTCTTTGGTTAAACAATGTAAAATAAATTAATTTGCATTTTTAATGTAGGAAATATCTCAACATACTACAGTACACAGGATCTGAAGTAACTATATTAAAACAAAAGTTCCTTCACTTTTGTTGAGATTTATTTTTCAATGTTTGGTACTAAGAGTTATGCAATGACACCTAAAGGCACTTGCTATTTCCCCTTCACCATACTATCATGGCATGATGTGTTAATGTAGTGAGTGAAGGAGATGACATCAATGGGATGATGAACCTATCAAAGTCTCTGTAGAGAAAATAAGTCACTAATATAAGAATATGATGGTGTCTAGTCAAAAGGTAGAGGGAGTCTACTGTCCCTGCTGCTTTTAGTTATTGAGTTTAACATCCAAATAAAGTGATACATTCAGGATGCTAGAGTTGTGGTTATCTCTCCTTTCTTTCTTTTTTTCTTTCTTCCTTCCTTTTTTCTATCCTTCCTTCCTTCCTTTCATAATTTATTGGTGCATTATAATTATACACCATCATGTGGTATATAGTGGATAAATGTAAATGCACACAATTGGTGCACTCCCTCCATATTCTAGCCCCCTCTTCCTTACCCATATGTATCTTTGATATTGTCATTGGTAATTGCATATATGTACATTGTACATTGCATTTAAACTGTTACCTTCTTTACATGTCTATTCCCTTTCTTTCTTCCCAAACCTACTCCATTACTCCACTGTAGTCACTGTTCTTTCTTCTTTTTTTTTTTTTTTTATTCTTCCATATACGGTTCAGTTATTTTTGACAAAAACATTTGGTGAAGGATATAATAATATTTTCACTAAATATTGTTGAAAAATAATAATTACATGAAAAAGAATAAAATTTGTCCCTTACCTAACACCATATACAAATATTAACTCAAAATAGATAAAAGACCTAAATGTAAATCTTAAGACTATAAACTTTTAAAAGAAAACCTGGGTCAGAAAACTTCACAACATTGAAATTGGCAGGGATTTCTTGGATATGATTCCAAAGGCACAGGTAACAAAAAGAATGAACAAACAAACTTCATAATAAAAAAAGGTTGTATATCCAAAGACAATGTAAACAGAATTAAAAGTTACTGATAGAATGGGATAAAATATTTCCAAATGCTTTATTTGAAGGTATATTAATATTCCAAATATAAATCCTAAAATTATCAATAATAAAAGCAAACCTTACAATTTAGAAATAGGTAAAAAACTAAAATAGATAATGAATCTCCAAAGATTTTTATATGACCAATAAACACATGAATATCACTCATCATTATCATAATATAACTATTAAGAAAATACAAATAAAAACTATAGTGAAATACTACTTAACATTTGTTAGGATGGCTACTTAACATGAATTACGTTGCTCCAGCCCTTTACTTTGAGTTTGTTATTATCTTTATTTGTAGTGTGTTTCTTGTAAGCAGCAGAAGGATGGATTCTGGTTTTTAATCCATTTGGCCACTTTATGTCTTTTTATTGGAGAATTGAGGCCATTTACATTCAGAGTGATTATTGAGAGATAACTTTTAATTCCTAACATGTTAAGATTTTATTTCTGTTTGAAATACTGTTTATTCTTTTTTGCTTAGTTGTCTGCTGGATGGAAAATCTTGTTTCTCTGGTTCTGGTGTGTATTACCTATTTCTTCTTTGTAGTTAATCTCTTTGAGTATTTTCTCTAGTGCTGGTTTTGAAGACATAAATTCCTTCAGTTTCTGTTTGTCATGGAAGCTTCTTATTTCCCCATCTAATTTAATAGATAGTTTTGCTAGGTAGTAAATTTCTGGCTGGAAGTTGTTTTCTTTTGGAGTTTGGAATATTTTACTCCAAGCCCTTCTGGCTTTCATGACTTGGTTTGGAAAGTCTGGAGTGATTCTAATTGGTTTGTCTCTGAATGTCACTTGGCCTTTTGTTTTTGTTGCCTTTAAGATTCTCTGCTTGGCTTATACATTGGTCATTTTGACAATTATGTGGCATAGGGAACCTTTTCTCTGGGAGTTTTAGACGTTCTTTGTGCTGAAAGAATTGCTGAATTACACCCGAATGATCAGCTGCTCACTTCAGCTACTTGTTTACCTTTCTTCTCTGGAAGAAAGAGGCTCCGCCCCCTCAATGCAGGTTGGTTTCTTTTCTGGTCTCTGGTTGTTCTTCTACTCTTCTTTTTCTATGTCCCTTGTGTTAACATTTTTTATTTCTCTGCTGATAGTGTTTTCTGACTATGAAAAGTGCAATAGAGATCAAGTGTTAGCATGACTCGTAAACACTGCTTTTCTTGGTCGCCATCTTCCTGGAAGTCTCTCTGTTCTTCCTTCTGAGGTCTCTTTTTTTCCAATTTTTATCTAGCTTCCACATACGAGAGAAAATGTACAACCACTCTGGTTCTGGGGATTGTACTACAATGTAGATATTGAGCTACATCCCCAGCCCTTTTGATTTTTTTTTTTTTTAAGTTTAAGACAGGGTCATACCTATTTCCAAGTCTGGCCTCAAAATTGCAATCTTCCTGCCTCAGCTTCCCAAGTAGCAGTAATTACAGTGATTTTGTTCTCTTTTTGACTTCAGATTAAGAAAAAACTATATCTCTTCCAACCATTACAAATTAAGTCACCATCTGGCAACATTAATTCAGTCAAGTAATTTGTTTGGTTTTATAATAAAATATTATTCTTGCTTCTGAAATAACCTTTTTCTTTTTACAGATATGTTGATGAAGTGTTCCTTTTGATTAATCATGTGGAAGGAACATGAAATAAATTTGTTTACTTCAGATAACCCACAGGGGAATTCTGCCAGTGACTCTGTATACCCACCCAAGTATATGATTAAAGAAAAAAATACTTAACTACTGGGTTAGCAATAAGTTCTAAACAGGTCATTCAAGTATATGATAAAAAAAAATCATGCTTAACTATAGAGTTAGCAATAAGACCAAGGTCAAATTCAATTTTTTGAAATGGCATTTTGGTTCTTAATATATGAAAATTTATTTTAAATCATTAATTTTCTGAAATAATTCCTTATTTTTCTTTTCCTTATTATATTTACCCTATTTATGACATAAATTCTTTCAAGGAATGCCAGTTTAGAGATTTATAACATTATTTTGAGTCCATTTTCAGAGTACATCCTCATCTTTCAAAAAGTTTCAGGTCTGTGAATGAACATAGAACTGCAAAATTTTATATGAGCCATAAATTTTTGTGATTTTTTTTGTTGATGTTAGTATTTTGAATCTTGTTTTGTTTTTTTAAATTTAAGATAGATGAAAAAAGACAGAAGATAAATGATGTTTTATACTATTTTGTGTTATAAATCTGAATTGGTTAGAATTTAACTGATTATAAAAAATATAGTCAATATTTCTATAAACCTAAATATTTACTTTTATTATCAAGAGGTTTCTAATTCTTATTTATCATACTTTAATGGAAAATATGCTTAATTAATCAGTAAAATATGTAATAATAATGAATACAGGCTAGAGCATCCCAGTTCTAACTCCTCAAAATTGTACTTTTATTTGTAATTATGTCCTAATCATTTAATATAAAACTTGAATCAAAGATATCACTTATTAGAGATTTTTTACTTGCTAGAAAAAGTAAATATTTAGTTTGTTTATAGAAAAGGGTTTTAATTCAAGCTTCAATATTTATTTGTCTGTTATATAGGGTATATTATTAAATTTTTATGAGCAACATCAATAGAAACATCAAGATAATGTATCACAAAACTATATTTCATATGATGTTAATTGTGAGAAACAGGTAAAAAATGTCTAATGGCTGGTAATGCCATAAAAATATATTATTAAATGAAGGCGAGAATAAATCAATATAATTGTTTTAGTTTATTTCAAAATTTTACCATGTTTGCCTGGCCACTACATAGTATATTACAAAATGCTTTGAAATTGGGCATTTAATTTTTTTAAATTATATGCTCTCTAAATATAAACTCTCCTGTTTAATATGTGTGCTTCTGTTGTCAGTCATTAGTAGTGGTTTCAGTGCTTCTGAAACTGCATTCACAAATATACATGCTGCAATAGTGCAGGTACACCAGCAATCGGAACACTGCTTTTTAACTTGAATTACTGCACACAAAACAGTCCTATGTTGACAGGTAACTATTATTTATGAGAAGATGATATATTGCTTTAAGTTCTCCTGACAGTCTTTATGTATATTTCTTCTACCCAAGACAGTTGCAATTTAATAATGCATTAAAAGACCATGTGCCATACCATTTGTCATATGCTATATTTATATAATCTGTGCTCTTTCCTGCTTGAATTCTAATTAATCTAGCAAACACCTCATTACCTTTTTAAAAACCCTACTGTATTTTAAGGTCAATTATTAAACGCTGCAATATTACTGGCACATTGAGAACACATGTATATTTTTGATACTTAGAAAAATCAGAGGATATGGTCAAAATAACACTGTTACTTTACTCATGTTATATTATTGCCTTTTTATGTGTTTGACTTCACCTTAAGCTAATATTTTTTAATGTCTACTAGCAATTGAGAGATAATATGTATATAATGTATATCATATATATATATTACTTAAAGAATCCAGCCATCTAAAAAAAGGAGACCATATTACATTTTTTCTTCCTCACAATGTCTCATAAATCATCCTGACATCAAAATTTCATTGAAAAGTGTACCTCCTCCTATTGCCAGGACATATTCTTTCCTGTCCCTCTCTGACTATTATATGGACTTTGGCCACAGACTTCCCATGTATAAATGTCAAGAAGATTCCCCTAGAATATTCCTAAGCATATAGGATAAGAATGGGAATACAGAATACCATTTTTACAAGCATGCTATCTCAAAACTAACTGAGATATATAAAAACAGTGATATAACATAAATAAGAATTTCTAGCCTTTATTTTTAAAATGGTTAAGATTTATTTTTTAATTTAAAAGAAAGAGGAAGAGAGAGAGAGAGAGAGAGAGAGAGAGAGAGAGAGAGAGAGACTGATGAGGCAGAATTCTACATTTTCAATAATTCAAGAAAGAGTGTAGTACCTCAGATAAAGAAGGAATAAACCATTTCTTTCCTGTTTATGCTTATTATTTTATACAAATATCCAATATCAAATAAATGAAAATATTCTTTATTTTATGTTTTTACAACATCTGATTTTTGCTAAAGAATAACATATTAGAAACACCATTTTGTTGCTTCCAATTAATTTTCTAAATGTGATATATAGGAAAGTGAGCACTGATTATTTTCCTTTAGTAAAAGTTGGCATCTCAAAACAAGAGATCAAGAAGTCATTTATTTGTCCCACATATGCAGATGATACTTTGGAAAGCACACAGATGTGCAGAGATAAATAGGGCTGAAAAGGAAGCCGTAGAAAGTCAAGAGCTGAATGATTGAATATGTGGTTCTTGACAATAAGAGACTTAGAAATATGTTGTCATTCAGGTAATAATTGGTTTCCTATGCATTAAAGACTAAAACCTAAAATGTCAGTAGCTCATAAATTACCATCTAGTGGTGTGTCTTATGATGAGCTTTCTTATTAGACTTCAATTTTGAGCCATAATAGAATTTCATAAAAGCATTTCTACCTGTATTTAATTTAGACTTTCAATAAGTGCTGTATTTCAGGCAGAAAAATGTATGCTTCTACATGCAATATTTTAAGATCATAATAGTCTTACTCGAGACCAAGCTCTTTGCTTATACAACTATCTTGGACAGAAGAAAATATAAATCTTGTCATTCTCAGTAAAGGAAAAACAGGACAAATAAAACTGACTATGTCTTGCTATAGAACAAATTTTACTCAGTTTGGGGAATTTTTGTAATCTTCATGATTAGTACACATAACATATTTAATAAATGATCATTTTGTGACTGGGAATTATGTAAAATGCTGATATTATTAGAATAATTAAGCCTCTGTTCCATTGTTGATTTTGAAAAAGTAAATCCAAAGAGTTGTCTTTAATGGTTTCTCTCAGATCTGAATCAGAAGTCAAATATACAAAGCTATCACATTAAAATATGAAAAAGAATAGACAAAACCAGGGTCATATGTAAGAGTTTAAAGTATATTCGGATTCATCTGAAAATATAAATGTTTATAGTAACAGTAGTAACTAATAATCTGAGAAAAAAAGTACATATCATAATCAACATGAATTAAAAATAAAAACTAATGAAATGACTATTAAGTAGATATAAGAAAAATGATCATAAGCTCTAGACAGAATATATTTATTGTTTTAATACATGTTACATATTTTATCTACTATATTTGCATAATAGAACAGACTAAAATTTTTTCATGGATAGTGGCTGAAAGTTTTTAATTTTGGAGGAATGTAAATAAGAAAATTTAATTTTAACTGTAAATTTTAAATAATATAAATTTAATTATGAAAGTGTAGTTATCATATAGAAAGCCTAATTGAAAACTTGAAATAATAATTATAGAATTGAATTAGTGATTTGCCTGGGGTGACAAAAACTTAACAATTTACCTCACTCCCACTGGGATTCTCTAGATACTTGAGAAAATCAGCTATTGTAGAAAGAAACCTAAGTTTGCCATGGTTAAAAGTAAAAGAAGGTAAAACTATTAAAGATTTAAGGGCAAAGTTCAAAGAAGGAGATAGTATAGATAAGCAATAAGGTGACCTAACTGAGGGGATGGAGGAAAAAAGAGGGAACATCCTCTAATGCACATGATGTGTATATCTGGGGTGATTACAAAGAAAGGACTACTTCATATTACAATTTTTTTTCTGTTGCTTGACTCTCATTTTCAAAGAATGTTGTGGATTACACAGAATGCGAATAACTACAAAAAGTGCAGTTGGTTAAAGGGATGATAAAAAATGAACCAGAAGAAGCAAATCACACATCTAAAGCCACTGAAGACAAATGTATAAAATGTCTTTTTCCAAAGTATTGGTTGGTCAAGTGTATAAGAGAAGATATCTGCTTATTGGACTTCAGCAGTGGTGAAGGTCTTGCCTTTACACACATAAAGGATGAAAGAAAAGTGTAGAAGAAGGCATTGCCATTAAAAGAGGAATGGCTGGAGCTAACTGGAAAAACAAACAATTAAACATAAAACAAGGAGGGTAGTTATGAGGCTGGGGATGCAGAGAAGCAAGGAAAGGAAAAAAAGGAAGGTGTGCTGGTACCTATGGTGGTTGGGAGTGTGGCAGAGGGTGGGCCAGCAGGTAGACCTGGAACCCTGGTCAGATAGAGTCCTGTGTCTTTGATAGAACCCTTGGCCCATAATAAATAATATTCATCCTGCTTTTTAGTATTTTTTTTTGTGCAGTATTAGGGATGGAACCCATGGGCATTCTACCTCCTAGCTACACCCCCAGTCCTATTTTTTATTCTTTATTTTGAAACAATGTTTCACTGAGTTGAGAAGGGCCTTGCTAAGTATCTGAAGCTGTCCATGAACCACAGTTCTCTGGTCTCAGCCTCCAGAAAGCTGGGATTATAAGCATGTGACACTACACCCAGCATCTTGCTTTTAGCATTCTAATGGGCACCAAGCAGAGTTTGAATGTATGCCATTTTCAATATGATGCACATAAAATAAAAATAAATTCCCTTACCAAAAAAAATAAAATAAAACAATAAAAACTAATTCGAATATTCACAAGATAATGAAAGAGGGAAAAAACTTGTGAAACATGTCCATTAGCAATTCAGAGAATTTATAAAAACTGACTAGTATAATAGTATACAGAGCTCTGGAGGAAATACTAATGAATGCAGACTGTTTTCACATTATTACACAGTCCAGGCCACATTTCTCTCATTTTCTATTTTTCTATTCATTCTCTAATTTCTTATTTGCCATTTGCCACTACATATGCAATAGAAACTATATGGGAAATAGTACATTTTTAGTTAGATCATGTAGACATCAAATGATAATTGCCCTACTGACTGATGTGAAATTTTTCCAATAAATTTTACTCAGATATTTTCTCTCAGGGAAATATTCCTCAGGAGCGTTAATACATTTTTGGATACTGAGTTTTAGAAACTTTTTGCCAGTAATTCAAAAACAAAAGTTTGACCTACTTGTAAAGTTAATGTTGCATCACATACAGTTTGGTTGTTTATAAAACTGCAAAAACAAAACTATATTTTAACCCTTTCCAAATATGGTTGGCATTTTTATTAATATTCCTTTGAAATATATGGTTGGCATTTTTATTAATATTCCTTTGAAATATAACCTTTTATACCAAATGGAAAATACTATTGTGATTTTGATTTTATAATTTAATTTAATATCTAGTTTTGGTCCAAAACCTACTTTTTAATATAATATCAAATTTAAAATAAGTGTTTTCACTCAGTATGATGAATTATAGAAATTATCTTCCTGAAAAGAGGTCTAAGACACCAGTTCATAGCTTGCATTATTTATACATTATTAGTTAATTTTTTCTTGGCTTAAAACTCCTAATTACAGCTGGGTGTGGTGGCGCACGCTTGTAATGCCTGCACTTGGGAGGCAGAGACAGGAGAATCATGCAAGTTCGAAGCCAGCCGCGCTGGCTTAAGAGACCCTTTTTCCAAATAAAAATATAAAATAGGTCTGGGCTTCCAGGAACCCCAGTACCAAAACAAAACAAAACAAAACAAAACTCCTAATTACAGAAACTTACTATATGCCAGTAAAAGAACACACAGTGCTATAGATACTGGTTATATATTTTTCTGAACTCACCACTCTGGAGGTCATTGAAAGTGCTAATCACTAAGCTGAACATGAGGAGGGAGGGAGGAGAGAATGGGGTGGGAATTGGGGAAGGCTTATATGAGTGATGTGTGCATATATGGCTCTACCATATTGTACCTCATTAAGATGTATGACTGCAATGCATCAATTAAAAAAGAGATAAATTTTTCAAGAAAAAATAAAAAAGAAAAATCCAAATAAATGACTGGGGATGCAACGTCTGCAACCAAATAGCAGGGAAGGCATATCAGACTTCAGAATCCTCAAATCAAACTGCTTGTTGGAAATACACATAATATAGATATTCTGTGAATTTTCCAAAATACATAAAAAAAGACTCATAAAAGACTGAAAGTCTCACTTGTCAAACTCATGGAACCCAGAAGCAAGAATATTTGAAAACTCATATGAATAAATATTATAGACTGCCTTTGGCATTACTCATTGTTGAAACTGGAGGCCTTTACTTATGGATGTGATTGTCATCAGCTTTCACTAAAGAGTTCATAAAATAGAAGTCTATGTGAATACCTAAAACTAGGTTTTGCACATTAATTTCAGTGGCCTAGTTTTACCTTGATGTAAATCATTATATTTAGTTTGGTTTCCTTTATATTTCCATGTTTTGCAATGAGCAACCTCCACACTTTTCATTTTCAGACTTTTCATGTTCAAAGCTACTCTGGACTATAGACAATGCTTGTAATCCCAGCATTTGGGAGGCGGAGACCAGAGGATCCTGGTTTGTGGACAACTTCAGCTCAATGAGACCCTATTTTAAAAAATATAAAGGCTAAAAAATAAGACTGGGCATGTATCTGGGAGGTAGAATGTCCCTGGGTTCATCAACAGTACCACAAAAAAATAAAATAATTTAAAAAATAACAGATTAGATTAGCTTATATGCCTAAATACTATCCAGCTATGTCATTCCATTTGTTTTAGAATATAATTAAAATTCTTACCAAGATTTCCTAGTTAAGAATTATATTTACCTTCTTATAGCCATGACTAAAATATAGTAGTATTTTGGGGAAAAAGACACATTTTTTTCTTAAAAAGATGTGATCAAAAGTAATATATATTTCTTTTTTTTGTGGTACTGGGTATTGAAGCCAGAAGCATTCTATCCCTGAGCTATACCCTCAGCCAATTAATTGTAAAGGACAGTATTTGGCTATAGATAAGAAAATTTTGCCTCCAAAGGCAAATATTCAAGAATAGATGTCTAAATACTCCTGTGCATAGATTATCCCCATTGTAAATTAAAATATGTTTAAATGTCATATTTTGAAATAGAATTATTAATATATACTTTTTAAACCCATGCCTATTTTTTGTGTAAATTGAAACATTCATTTTAAAAAATTACTTTGCAAGACCTGTGTTCTCCAACTGTAATAGGGCTGCCCATTGTGGAAGTTGTCCTTTGGAAGGGAAGATTACTTCCACCTTCCCTTCCTAATCTTTTGACATCCCCAGACCCTCCTTTTTTTTTTTATCAGATAGTCTAAACTCTATTTTTATTTTTTTGGTGGTACTGAGGTTCCTGGAAGCCCTACTACCTCCAGGCTACTCTCCCAGACCTATTTTATATTTTTGAAACAGGGTCTCTTACGCCAGTGCGGCTGGCTTCGAACCTGCGAGATCCTCCTGTCTCTGCCTCCCAAGCCGGGGATTACAAGCGTGCGCCACCAAGCCCGGCTTAGATAGTCTAAACTCTAAAGAGAGGCCTCACCTGGGAAGAGATCTCACCTGAAACCTGTCTTTAAATTCACAGAACTCTGATGGTCTTTTTTACACCCTTTCTTAGTAACTAACAATAGCTGGCGGAAATCTATCCATTTTGATAAGGCACATACCCTTTGTGGTACATCAAAAGACCCCTCTCAGTCTTGAGCCTCACTGTCCCCATTCCTTTAAGAAAAAAATAAAACCTTCACTCCCAAAAAGACTGGAGGGACCCCTTCCTCTTTCTTCTTCAGGGTCAACCTTGAATAAACCTGATTCCTTCCCACCAAGTTACCCAGATACTAACACTGAACACCAAGGCAAAGTCAGGGCTAGCTTTTGTAACTGTGGTGGGCAGCCTGGACAATTGTTAAATCTAAAGACAAGTTCACTTTAAAAGGGACTAACTGAGCCTGTGCTCTGGGCACTTTTATTTAAAAAAATAACTTAAAATTATGTAATATAAATGTGTTTTAATTAATTCAGATTCTATAAATCTTTGAAACTTATAATGCAGAGATTCAAAATCGTGTCTTCAAAGAGAAGAGCTATTTTTATTGGGATCTTTTATAAAAAGCAAACTTTACATATTTGACTAAACGTGACTCATTTTTAAGTGCTGGAATATTCTCAGGAGGCAGAACACTTTGGAAGCTGAATAATTTTTTTTAGAGAGCCTCTCTCCATGGACCTACCAATTTGAATAGCTTCATGAAATACAACCTTCAGAAGTATGTAAAAAGTCTGCTAGGAGATCATAGCATTTAGTTTTATTACAATATTGAGAAAAGACACATTCAGGCAGGCAGGAAGGAAATAGTTGCCTGCATCACCCTTCTTCTAATCACAAGCAGTTTGGAGAGAGCTTTTTTCTTTTTGGCACTGGGGATTGAATGTGGAGCCTCCCACATGCCAGCAAGCACTCTTCCACTGAGCTGCTACACCCACCAATGAGATACTCTCCACTTATTGGAGAAAGAAGTAATTCAGTTCTCTCCACTTATTGGAGAAAGAAGTAATTCATTTCAGGCCTTAGACTTGATGCTAAGGATCAGGACTACCATGGCAGAGCTCTACAATTCCTCTTCCCATTCTAGCACCCATGGGCTGAGCTGCTAGAATTGCATTAATCAGCTGGCTAAGTGACTGCCTCTACCCCCTCTTCCAAGCCAAAGCATCATGGGAAGAAGGTTATAAAGGCTAGCCCTGACTCTTCCTTGGTGTTCAGTGTCCTTCTGCTGTGAGACCCAGCACTGGTGAGAAACCAAAGGCCTTCATACTCAGAACAGAGATCACAGATACAGCTATCAGACTCACCCCAGCATGAGAAATAAACCTGTGGGCAATGGGATAAACTAGTCATTTTTGGCCTGTATCACTGCCAACCTTGAAGTGAGTTTCCTGCATCTCCCCTTTTAAGACTACACAGGTCTGACAGCTGTGTAATACAGGTGTTATCCTGTTTGGCATCAGTCATGACAGCCAATAAATGGACTGTCTTTATCACCTGTTTCCTAACCTCAGATAGGGAGCTATCCTAGATGGAGCCTCTAGAGCAGCCCAGGACCAGAAAGAGTCTTGAGCTCTGGTAGGAGCAAATTAATGTTTCATTGTATATCACTACAAGTCATGATATATGCCTGGGTATACTCCTGAAACTGGGGAGGTTCTTGTGGCTTTGAAGCCCAGGTTAGCATTGGCCTTGGTGACCAAGGCATTAATTACATTTGTCAGCACTACTCTAACATGAAACATAGAATAACATGAAACATTTTGGAATTGGGGTTAAAATAGGACACTAAGCGTAGGACTTTGCCTTAGAACTCAGTGTCCAGCTGGTGAAACAATGGCAAATCCTAATGGCCTGTGTCCTTTGAATAGTGTCAATAGATGGAGTCACCAAAATAAGTCTTGGTTCCAGGTATAGACACATAACCCGTATCAATTGTAGATCTATTCCAGAAAGCACTGCCTGCAATGGCTGCAGTGGTCTTCAGCCATAAGTCCTTTCAGCAGTAGGTATCCCACAGCAGTGTGTACTTGTTTCTATCAAGTGTGACTATGGACTTGGCAAGCTATAGGTTCAAATTGTGTGGCAGCATTGCAGTGAGTTTTATCACTACCCATAGTCACAGATATGATATAAGACCTGAGGATTGTGTGTCCATGATGTTTCTGTTTAGAGATAGGAAGGATCATACAATACCTGACCATAGGATTGAGAAAAGTATATGGGCCTACTCTGGACTGAGGTAGAAAATGTCGGGTGTGGATCATGCTGAAGGTACTTCTGGCATTCATCCCGAACAACACATTAACTGTGAATGGGATTAATCTGGACTTGGATCATTCTTGAATGATTAAACAGTAAAAATGTACCAACAGGAGACTCAGGGAAAACATAGATTAGTTCACCATCTAGTGCTGAAATAGCAAAGAAAGGATATGGGATTAGAGAAAATAAGCAGCCTTTCAGGATTTCAAGAAAGATGGCTGTAAACAAAGCCACAATATGAATACTGGCACAAAAACTTAATCTTTCAGTGCACAGATGATATCCCATACCAATGTGTAACAAGACCATTCAGAGTATCATGATTTTATCTAGTAGTCAAAGTAAGACACCAGAAACCAACCATTTGATAAGCAGTATGAATGAATTCTCCAAAAGAAAATTTCAACACCTGTTTTAAAGAAACTCAATGAACTTCAATAAAGTACAGATAAACTATTCCACCCTTTAGCAGGAAAACACCACCAGAAGGATGGAAGCCATTTAAAAAGCCAAGCAGAAATTCTCAAGCTGAAAAGCATACCAAATAAAGTTAAAAAGGCAATAGAAGGCATCAATAGCCAAACACCTAAATCGGAAGATTTGGTGAGGTCAAAGACAAGCTATTTGAAAATAGTCAGAGAAAGTAAAAAACAAAGAAAAAAAGGAAGATGAATTTAATAAGAAACAAAGTCTATACAAACATAGAGATGGCTTTAAAAGGACAATACTGTGTTCTATGGTTCAAAAGAGACTTGAAAAGCCAAAGAGAAAGCTCATTCAAAGAAATCACTAGTGATACATTCACTTAATTGCTTTATTTTAAATCATAGCCAGTTTTTAAATTGTGTATGCTACAAAACTGAAGCTTAGGTAACCAAGTTCTTGTGTTTTATTTAACCTTGAGGATATCTAACTTTCTTTAGTTTCAGGTTAGTTGACTGCTATGTTATCTTGGCTCTCTTCTGGGGTAAAGCAAAGTTGCCACTGAAGAATGTCCAGAGTTTATTGCTGTTGTTGTCAGGATATAATTTCTCTATCCTACTTGGAAACCAAAAATTAATACATTTTATTTTTAACATAACTTATTTCAGTGCTTTTAAAGAGGAAATCTATGGAAAGTATTGCTTTTACCGTTAGTACCTATGGAAAAAAAAATAGAAACACATTACTTTTTACATCTTCACTTCATGTTGAGGCACAGAACAACTTGCCTTCCTCCTCTATGTAATAATCTTCTTTGAGTGACTGCTTTTCTTTGTAAATCACTTAAAACTTTTGGAAAAGTAGCAGAGTACAAAGAAATAACATTTATTTCATAAATGATATATTTACAAATCTTTCTTTTATGAATAATAATAGCTTTTAAATATTTGGTATCTTACCAAGTGTCAGAACATCAAATGTTCATACTTCCTTCAAAAAAAAAAAAAAAAAAAACCAAGACCTAAGAATCATGTAGTGAAAGAGTAGCTCGTAGCTCATATAATTAAGATTCTTTAAAATAGCATGTTATTCTCAGATGTACAGATTTTACTGATTTTTGTTGATATATTAAAACTGGATAATGTAAACTATTAGTTATCTTTACAATATATATTTTCTTAAGCACAGATAAAATTTTTTTTTGGTGGTACTTGGGTTCCTGGAAGCCCTTCTACCTCCAGGCTACACTCCCAGACCTATTTTTATTTGGAAACAGGGTCTCTTAAGCCAGCATAGCTGACTTCGAACCTACGCAATCCACCTGTCTTCGCCTCCCAAGCGCAGGGATTACAAGTGTGCGCCACCACGTGTTTAAGCACAGAGAACTTAATAAAGTGTGTTTTTCATATTTTCTATGATCCTATGCTGCCATGTTAACATAACTGATAATAGACCAGGTTTACTCATGCTCCAGTCATAAAGGAAAAAGAAGAAAAAGTTCTAACAAAGATTTGTTAATCTGATATCTTTAAAAACATGTGGGCTGTTTTTATACGTGGCTAAAATATTGTTTGTTCAGCCTAAATAGATAAAGATTTTCATATTTTTAAGAATAGTGATGACTTCTGCTGAAACAGCATTGTGCATGATTTACAATAAACGCCATTAGCCCACAACATTCTGCGCATAGAGATATAGTATCTTGAATTATTTAATACACTATATTGATACAAGCAAGATAACTGTATGGGTGAATTGCATTTTTTATTATGTAGCTTTAAGTTTTTGCTCCCTAAAATTTTTATCAGAGCCATTAAGTATAGAATTTAAACATTTTCTTTAATAAACCACTGAGGGGATAAATATCTTATACATTCTCTTATCCTCTTAAGCAAAACAGCACTCATTTTTATTTTAAACTCCAAATGAAACAAATATGATCAGTTTATACAGCCATATCATAAGTATATAAAATTTCCTTAGGTTTAATACCCAGTACCACACACATGTGCGCGCGCGCTCGCGCGCGCGCGCGCACACACACACACACACACACACACACACACACACACTTCATTGAGATTACTTATTACATAAAACTTTTCTGTTTCTAAACAAATAATTTTATTTCATAGAATTATCTTGGGCTTAATAGGTGCATCATTCTTTAAAGGTTTCTCACTAGACTCATCAGGCTAAAACATGTAGAATGATTCAATTTGGAAATTTGAGGCTGCCATTTCTTCTTTAATGAAAATAAGCTATAATTTGTAATATGTGTTGCTTTACATTTAGGATTTGAAATATTCTCAATCTTAAAGAGTTCAGTTACAAAGCAGGTTCACAATTTTTGGATGCTGAACAAGATTAGTTATTAATTTTATGACCTTGAGTTTACCTTCCTATATCAACTTTCAGAGCCAGATATAATTAATATTAGATAAATACTTAATCATCTGTCTATAATGTTGTAAGGACTTAGTAAAACCTATTTAGTTAAAAGATAACTCATGCAATTTTATAACTAAAACCCCCAAATCAGTTAATCAAAAACTATATTAAATGAGAGGAGATTAATTTCCATTGCTTAGAAAATTACTTGAAAGAAATATCTCCAAGTAAAGGGCAAAATATATAAAGAGCTAGAAATCTAAAATCAAAAGGATAGAAATTTAAAAGACTAGTTCAGAAAAGAAAATGAAATAAATATAAAAAGCAAATAAACAAAAAATTAAAATTTCTTTGAGATTAGTAAAAATTCATTTTGGTAGATTAAAATATGTCAACAAATTACAGACTGGTTTTATAAAAATATACATGTTCTTTAGCATAATTAAAATTACTGATCGCTTTAGGAAAAACTAAAAATAGTCTCATAGCGTTTCAAGAAAAAAGTGTAAGTTAAGCCAGGTGTGGTGGCACATGGTTGTAATCCCAGTAATTGGGAGGCTGAGACAGGAGAATCTCACAGGTTTGAAGCCAACCTCGGCTACTTAGTGAGGCTTTTAGCAACTTAGTGAGACTCTGTTTCCAAATAGAGTATAAAATAGGTTTGGGAGTATAGCCTGAGGTAGAAAAGCCCCTTGGTTCCAACCCAGTACCACACACACACACACACACACACACACACACACACACACACACAGTGTAAGTTACACAGAAATAAAATGTTATGCTGGCCTTGAGTTATTAATTTTAATTTTCTTAATACTAGTAAATAGGCTAAAAAAAATAGGACCACAACCTTATGTGATAAAATCATCCAATGTAGGGCTATCTTCTGGATATTCATGAATTTAGAGAACATATTGTCTATAAAAGATACTAGATCTCAATTTTGAGAAAAAAAATGCCCACCCCTAAATTTAAAATGTTATAAATAACAGAATACTTATAAATAATTGAAAGCATTGACAAAATAAATTGAAGAAAGCTTTAGGAGATGGAAATATATTCCATGTTCTTGGATAAGCAGAATAAATATAATGAAAATGGCCATTCTTCCAAAAGTGATCTACAGAGTCAATGCAATACCCATTAAATTACCAAGGTCATTCCTCAAAGTTAGAGAAAAATTACTCCTTAAATTAATTTGGAATAACAAAATCCCAGAATAGTCAAAGTGGTTCAGGTAGTTCTTAGCAACAGGAACCACATAGGAGGCATCAAATACCTAACTTCAAACTATACTACAAAGCCATAGTAATAAAAAAAAAAAAAGCAGCATGGTATTGGCACAAAAACAGATACATAGACCAATGGAGCAGAATAGAAGACTCAGAAACAAATTTGTACACTTACAGCCAATTGATTCTTGACAAAGGAGCCAAAAACATACACTGGGAAAAAAAGAGTACCTGTTCAAAAACTGGTGTTTGTAAAACTGGTTAACCATAAACAGAAAAATAAAAATAAATACTACTTTCTCACCTTGCACAACAGTCAACTCAAGATGAATAAGACTTGGAAATCAGACCAGAGACCTTTCAGCTCTTTGAAAAGGGAATTGGTCCAACCCTTCAACACATAGGCATAGGAAAAATCTTCTCAACAATATCCCAAATGCACAAGAAACTAAAAGGAAGATTAATATGTGGGTACAGAGACCTCAAGAAACTCACAGCTAAGAAAACAAATAGACCAATCAAAATTGTCAAATGAACTAAATAGATACTTCACAAAAGAAGGAATTCAAATGCCCATAAATATATAAAGTTCAACATCATTAGCAATCAGAGATGCAAATCAAAACTACCATAAGATTTCACCCTACCCCAAAGAGAATGACAATCATTCAAACCACAAACAACAACAAATGCTGGCAAGGATGTGGAGAAGTAAGGACTCTAAAACACTGTTGGTGAGATTGCAAATTAATGCAATCATTTTGAAAACCAAGATGGAGTATCCTCCAAAAAATGGGAATGAACCTAACATATAATACAGCAATATAACTTTTGAGTATCTACCCAAAAGATTGAAAACCAAACCACCAAACTAATATATGTATATCTATGTTCATAGCTGTACAGTTCACAATTCCCAAATTATGGAAGCAGCCAAAATGTCCATCAATAGATGAGTGGATTGCAAAACTATGGGATATGTACACAATAGAATTTTACTCAGCCGTAAAAAACAAAATTACATTATTTACAGGGAAGTGAATGGAACTCAAGAATATGATGCTATGTGAGATTAGTCACAAAAAGCAAAAAATAGGATGTTGCTCCTAATATGCAGAATCTAGGGATAAAATGGGTCATAGGAGGAACTCTAGACAAAGAAGGAGAAACTCTAGATGAGCAAATAAGGTGACCTAATTTAACGGGTAAGGAGGGGGAAAGAAGGAAACTCCCTAATGTATATGATGTACATCACAAACATATTAAAGTCAATCAGTAAGCCCAACATGAGAAGGAGGGAAGTGGAGGGCATGGGGTGAGAATTGAGGAAGGGCTAAATGAGTGATCTGTGCATGTATGCCTCTATCATCTTGTACGCCACTAAAACGTATGACTATAATGGACCAATACAAAATAATAAAAAAGAAAGACAAGAAAAATGAGGAAGATGTAGTTAGCAATGAAGCTTGAATACATAGCTAAATATGTATTGTATTATTTATATATGTATTCCAGTGAATTTGGAATTTATATATAAATAGTAAAATACTCAAGTATTAAATAAAATGCACATATAAATTATGAAATATAAATTTAAATACTTTAGGTTCATATCTTCTGCCGCTTTGTTTATTTTGTTTGTCAGGACGCTGCCTTCTTGGTAGTTGAACTTTATTTGTTCCAGCTACTGAGATATGCTGCGTTCTGCAGTCACCATTTTGAATCTCCTACATTTATATTAAGGGAGATTAGCCAAGCACAGAAAGGAAGGGACATATGGTTTTTAATATGCCCAAAGGAGGGAGTATTAGGGATACCAGAGGGACTCTAGATAATAGATGGGAAACCTCAGCAAAGCTAGAAAGGAAGGGTAGGAGAGGAAGAAGGCTGAGGTTAGTAAATGGAGGAGCTATATTCAAATATGGATGTAAGTGTGAATGTACCATGGTCAACCTGGACACTCATTGTTGGGAGAGGGAAAGAGGAAGTAGGGAGGGGGGAAGGCACCACCAAGCACTGTGTGAATGTAATGTATGTCATTTTCAATATGATATACATAAAATAAAATATAAAAAATAAAAATAAAAATAAATAAAATGAAATGTAGATACCTCAAAGAAAAAATGAATAAATTTAAATATTTTAATATCTATAGTTATTCTATACAGAAATAAAATAGATAATAACATACTGAAAATTTTTGATATGTCTTAAATGAACAATAAACAAGAGAACTCAATAAACAAGAGAACTATTTCCTAAAGAAAAGTCATATAAGTATTAAAATATATCAGAAAATCCCAATGGTAAATGGGAAAATGTAACAAGAATAATATACATGTAAGTCAAATTAGCAATATTAATTATAACAGCTATTCTGCAAAAGGAAAATTCATTAATGTCTTGTACTAAATTAGAGGCTATTGCAATAATTTAAAAAAGAAACTTTGGCTAAGTTGCAATTTTAAGAAATATACTGACAAAATAATAAAAAACCTTGAAAATTATGGTGAACAACTAGAATTTCAGTTACTACAATAAGTAATATTTAAGAAATAGTCCAATTAATGTAAGGTGGAGCTTAACATTAAAGCATAATAGTTATTTTATTTATATATTTATAGGTAACTTACAGTTTTATATCAATATCTTATATATTATAATAAATTAAAAGAAAAAAATGTACACAGCTTATATAGTATCTGGCATGACCATATAACATGCAAATTAAATATACAAAGAAATATATTGAAAAAAATGAAACCTTTACTTTTTGAAATTCTTTTCTGTGAGAGTACTGAGATGTAGGTTCCTGCTTAAAGGGTTAAGGAAGCAACTCTGGGTCCTGAGAAGCAGCTTGGAATGCCAGGCTGGGAGGCAAGCATTCTTCCTCTAATCGGTGAGCTAAGGGTTTTGCCAAGTTCCCTGGAAGGCCAGGAAGGGGCTCCAGGCCTCTTTGCATGTCCTTCCAAGTCTAGACATCTCAGAAAACTTACTGGTGTGACATACAGCGTGAGATGTTATGAGTGGTCACAGGTGTTCCTTGCTTCTATTTGTAAAACAAAGAGTTGCTTTAAGTGTGAGATTAGTCCTTTGGTTTTACTTACACACATCCATTGTTGCTTTAAGATAACCTTGAAATGTCTGAAATAGCTAAATTCGTCAATGTAACACATAGAAGCTTTCTCTATAAAAGCCTGATTGCTCTCTCAATAAAACATGCAGCTGTACATGAAAATCTGCATCCCCTGTGTCCTGTGAAGCGGCTCTACCCTTGGGTCTCCAGTGCACTAGACACTGACACTTTTCTAATGATAAAATTTAATAAACATAAAAGTAAACAGCCTCAGGAAAAACTTAAGATAATCCTAAATCAACTACAAAATCCCTGCTTACAATAAGCATATATTGTTGTCAGGGAAACAATAAATGATAAGCAAAATCAACAAATATATAATTTTATACACTTAATACTGCACTCGAGATGAGGCATATGAATAATGCATTATACTATATAATCATTACTGCTATAAATAAAGGAGGAATAAAAGTACAATCAGGTAAAAGGAAACAAAATACAGAGAAGTGATTGGGCATTTCAATTTGAAAAAATTGTTGTTTCAAAATAGACTTTACTGGGAAAATGGCATCTGACCAGAAACGTGAAGGAATTTGGAGGCTATCCAGTAAGATATTTTGTGGAAGGTCTTCCTAGGAAGAGGGAACAGACAGTGACAATTTGAATGGAGCAAATGAGCCAGGAGAAAATGAAGAAGGAGATGAGGGAGGTAACTAGAGAGAAAGTAACTAAAAAGTATTCCACAGGGCTTGTGAGGAGCAGAGTTAAGACAGAATTAATGGTAGAAACTATTGAGAGCCTTGGGGCACTTTACCTTTTAATTTGAATAAAATGGGGGATTATTTCAAAGCTTTACACAAAAAAGAACATATGGAAAATATAACAAAAAGTATGTCTTTAATTGTTTTATGAAACAGGAGGATTGTGGTTTGCTGACGCCTCAGCTACTTAGTGAGGCCTTCTGCAACTTAGTGAGATCTTGTTTCCAAATAAAAATATAAAATAGGTCTGGGAGTATAGCCCAGAGGTAGAAAGCCTCTGGGTTCCACCCCCAGTACCACACAAAAAAAAAAAAAAAAAAAATTCTAAGGCTTTTAATAAATGCTTTAAAATATTTAACTTTGTGTGTACTTTAAAAAAATCCCCTTTAAAGAGAAAAGTTTCAAGATTAATGAATGTTTTATTTTATATTTATAGTAAAAATAAAGTATGAAATACATTTTCTTGCATAGAAGTTTAATTAAAATATTTTTATAACTTAAAATTTATACAATTTATATTTAAAGTATTCTGTAAAATGTTAGGAACTATATCGTGTATATGAGATTTCGTAGATTATTTGATTCAAAATAAAAATAATATTTATCGTAACATTTAATGTACTTTCCTATCTTAATTTGAATATATGAAAACTCCTAAGTAACATGTTAAGGTCACATAGCTCTTATAGCATAACCGAGGTCCATGATACACTTCGTACTCTTTCTCTGAAAGCACACAGGAGCACAGGTTACATATTCATGCAATACTAAAAGATAAAATGGGATTCCCTCAAGAAGAGCTTGAGCTAGTTCTTTTTTTTTTTTTAAAGGAAATGCCAATCATACACTATTTCATCATGTACTCTTAAATTCTTTGAGGCATATGAGTTCATACAAGTCTTCGTAGTGTGATCAAAGTTTCAAACCCAAAGTCAAATGAAGTTTGATTTTGATAGTTTCTGTTTTCTTGATTGAATTAAATGCAGAGTGCTCATGTATATGCACAAACACTGGCATTCAGCAGAGCCCTCATTACCATGCTGAGAAGTGTGGATTCAAATTAGAGCTGCATGTTAGACAAGGGCTTGCATAAGCTAAGGCTTGTTAAAACAACGTTAATGAGCCCCCATTGTATTGAACAGCTTCACTTTTCAGATCTTTTATATTTGTTCACATGAGGCCCAGGAAGATGCTGAACTGATTAAGTCTGAAACGGTCCTAGAAACTCTCTACAGAGTCAGTAGGGTGAAGGGAATTAGAAAAAGTCAGGAACAAAGAACCATATACAGTTTACTTTAGGTTAAAAATGTGGTGCTATAACTCTCCCTGTGTGTGAGAAATGACTTCAAGCATGGCCAAAAGCATATATTAGAAAGCATATATAGGTAACCTCATAGTTATCCTCAATTATATCTTCTCCTGTAATTTGGACAAAATTTTCTAAGGCTTTTTTAAATTATGTATTTCTAGCTGGGCGTGGTGGCGCACGCTTGTAACCCAGCATTCGGGAGGCTGAGAACTGGAGGATTGCGGTTCCTGGACAGCCTCAGCTACTTAGTGAGGCTCTCTGCAACTCAGTGAGTCCCTGTTTCAAAATAAAAAATAGGGCAGGGGGTGTAGCTCGGAGGTCGAATGCCCTGTGTTGACCTTCCCCAGACCCGCAAAAAAAAATAATAATAATTATGTATTTCTCCTACAATTATTTTCTTCACCAAGAAAAGCCTTTCTAGTGATGCCAAGTAAAATCTATTTTCATAGAAAAAATACAAAGAATAAAAATCAGCAACACTTTCTTAATAGTTATTCTTTTAATTTTTTATGAATGTTCTGTCTCCAACCTACACCTCCAACACTATTTTTTTTGTTATTTTGAAACAGGGTCTCATTAAGTTGCTGAGGGTCTTAAGTTGTTCACACGAGGCCCAGGAAGAAGCTGAACTGATTAAGTCTGAGGGTCTCACTGAGTTGCTGAGGCTGGCTTCCAACCTATTATCTGTCTCAGTTTCCCAATAGAGGTAAGCACGACCACACCCTGCTAAGTGATTATTCTGGATATGCTATTTAGGATTTATGAAATTAGAAGAAAAGACTTGAAAAAAAATTTTGAAATTATTAGCCTGTTTCAGTATTCCCAGCAACTTCTAAATTATACATAATGAATCTCAGTTTAAGAAATATCACATTAAATATTAAACAATGACAACTTGCAGGATCACTATTTCACATATAAACAGCATGCACTTTGAAAAAAATCATGTACTTTGATTTGAAACATTCCTAGCATTATGATAGGAACATCAATGTTATCAAGGTTTAACTCTTTTCAGAATTCTAGATATCAGAGATTTAATATCGAGTAAAGAGTAAAAAAGTAATCCTACAAAATTGGGCCATCACAGAGAATATATTTCTAATTGCTCATTTAGGACTTTGAAAACCACTTCTTTGAGAATCCCTGACCTGCTGGCTTTAAAATATGTCAATGTTTTGGCCCATTTTCAATGAACAGCAATTATAAGTTATGGCTCTTTTTGTTTTTTAGTCCAAAGGCAGCCCTTTAACACCAACATCTTTCTTATTTCACTCCACCTATTTCTTCATGACAGAAAAAATGTGATAGTATATTTACTTAGTTTACTTAGTTAGTGGGTCTAGCAATCCCACTAAGTAGTAATTTCTGAATGGAGAGAGACAGGTCTATTTCATGCATAATTGTATATTCAGGACATAAGGTATTCCGAGGCACAAAAGAGGAACTCAGGAGGTCTTCTCATTTTGGAATGAGATAACCAGAAGGGAAATGAAAGGGATGAATTGCCTGATTTTGTTCACTATATTGAAGGTTAAACATGTAAAAACTGTGTTGAATCAGGAAACTCCAAAGCAGAACCCTGAAGACTTCGCAATAGCACTTGTTACATGAAGCATCTAAAGGTCAGCAAATGCTTCATGAAAGCCTTTTGATGACAGCTGCCATTACAACTTCACTACAAAGTAAGCTATAGCTATAAAAGCACTCATGGGGAATGGCAGGCACTTTGAGACCAAAGGTTTATTGCTGGAGCTATTTTTACATGTCAGAACCACTTACAGATAGAACAGTAAGCAAGACAAATGAAAGCACGGTCAAACTTCGTGGACACAATGATTGTGTGGCTTTGGTTGAGCACTTTGCAATTTGTTAATTCAGTTCCTGAGCTAACCCCTATGGGGCAGTGAATATGAAAAAAGATGTATATCCACAAAAACCTATCACTTGTCCCATTAATTATTATCTATCAGAAGTAAACCAAATTAAATAGTTTAGCCCCTAAATGCAGCAAAGAAATGGATTGTGGAGTACTTGAAGATTCAAATATTGGGGGCTATCCTGTAGTGTTTCCTATGGCTAACCAAAGAGTCATGCATAATAAAAATAAGACCTTGCCTTCACAGTCATTTGTGTATGTGTTTTTTTTTCATAACTTGAGAATTCATGTGGTCAACTAAAAACGATTATGTAATAGAAAGAAGCAATGATAAAGAGTAGGAAATCAGTAGCATCACTGATAAAGGGTGGGCTTAATATTAAAAAGTCAGGTGTTTTATCAAAGGTTGTATAACTGAACATGTAAACTGGGGAAATATTTTCTGCTTTGAGGGGCAAATATTACTCAGCAAAGCATAAATCAGAAAAACTGGCTTGCTGGTAAAACTAATATGAAAGTTCCTGATAGTATTATGATGTTTTTTATTGTAATTCTTTAGAAAAAAAATTCTCTGATGGTGTTGTATATTTTAAAATGCACTCAGTCAATAATCAAACTCACTGTTGCAAATATTTTGAGTTTTGTATTTTACTTTCTGAGAACTTTTTGGCATTAAAGATTAAATACAGGGGCATTCTACCTCTGAGCTATACTCCCAGCCCTTTTATGTTAAATAATTAACTGATTGATTGATTGATTGATTTTGTGGTACTGGAGATAGAACCCAGGGGCATTCTACCTCTGAGCTACACCCCTAGCCCTATTTTTTATTATTTATTTTGAAACCATCTCACTGAGTTGCAAAGGGCTTAATCATCTGGGGCTGTAGGCAAAGTTTTAAGATTACAAATGTGCACCACTACGCCCAGCCCCCCTCCCCCTTTTAAATTTAGAAACAGGGTCTTACTAAATTGCTGGGGCTGGCCTCAACCTGTGATCTTCCTATCTCAGTCTCCCAAGCAGAACGATTGCAGTTATGTGCCACAATTCCTGCCTTTCTGTGACTTTTTAAATTGAGGATTCATATAAGCTACCATGACATTTCATGAGTTTAAAAGTAAGAGGGAGGAGAAAGAAATTATATTTGTAGTTGACATTCTCTTATCCCTAAAGGCAGTAAGCACCAGTTCTGGAATCAGCTTTTCCCAAATTCCTCTTAACTAAAGAGACAGAGTCTTTCCCTTAGCTCAGTGAATTATCCCCCCAAAAATAAATACAAGGCATTACTCAGAAAAATAAGTCCTAGCCCCAGTATGAAAAGGGAGAAAGATCAGAAAACAATATCTATGGCAACTTATCATTTTGACATGGAAAAATCCTCAATTTTTAAACATAAACATAATTAATCTAAAATTAGCCTACAGTCTGCTCCTTATTCAGGGTATATACCTCCCAGATGGCAGAGGCATAAACATATCCTAAATTCATTTGAGAACTAATCTTCTGAGGGATATAAATGCACCCAGGTGAAGCTTCAGAGATGTCAGAAACATCCCAGAAATGAGAATGCTCCCGTTAGTCCACAGAGCTTGCCATTTCCCCTCACTTTGCTCCAGAATGTCTGCAGGTTTCTCCTCACCTTTTGTCATATATTTACCTTTAATCTCAATATTCTACACAAATATCTCCTAGCACTCACCATGAAAATCTTTGTTATAATGCAATCATCCTCTCTCTGTCCTGAATTTTGTACCATTTTAACAGTAGAAATCACCTCTCAGTTCGTTTATTGCCTCTTCGCTATTTTTAGAATTCTAAGAACTGTGTGATTTTTTTGAAATCTTTCTGAAACTCATAGGTAATTTTCACTGTATAGAAGACCTAAGTGATGAAGACTTGAAAAGAGGTGACTGCTAAACTCAGGGCAGCAATAATAAAAGAAAGGCCTCAGGCCTAGTAGGATGTCTCTGTGATTAATTAGCATAAATTACCTAAAACAATTGCAGAAAAAGTAATTTACTTGTATTTGTATGCATGTGAACAAATCCTTGACAACACAGAATCTGAGCAAGGCAAGAGTAGGAGTCCTATAGGCAGAAGCTGCTCTTTGGTTTAGCAAAGTCCATACCTGTCCACTGGTGACCTGCTGGTTGTAGGGGCTCCACTCAAGCCAATGCTTCCACGTGTAATCTTGAGTCTCTGGAAATTCTGTAAGTGGTTTTCAAGGAGACTACCCAGGCCAATAAGTGTAGTCCAACTGTAGAATGAAATTAAGTTCACAGAGATGTAAGTGGCAACAGGCTATATTTATACATCTGATCAGGCTTCTGAGAAGCTGTTGCTAGGCATATAAGAATTATCTGGATATTTGTCACATCATCCAAACTAAGGGTCCAAACTAAGGGTCATGCAGCAGACAAGTTCCTAAGCACATGTTCAAGGATTATTGAGAATTTTTATCATAAGAAAGTACGTGATTCCCGTATTTATAGCTATAGAATCTTTTAAAGTCAGGGATCTTATAGGAGGTTTTAAGTTCACTTTAGAAAAATAAATTTGGCCACTTAAGAGTGTTATTAAAGGTCACACAAATAATGATGTGTTGAGAGATGATAGGACAGGCAGAGGACGTTTCATGATAATTTGTTATTTGTCATGCATTTTTAGCCTAATCACATGTTACATTATTGTTATGGATTAAAAATTGTGATGAAGCCACTACCGTATCAATATTAAATGTAAACATTTGCAAACATTGAAAAAATATTGAAAAAGAGATTTTAAACGGAGATATTAAGTATTCTGCTTAAAGCTGTCAAACCTGATCAAATCATTTTAAACAAGGTATATTTTTAAGGTACCATTGATGATTTATTTCCCCTAATAATATGTTAGCATATCTGGCCTAACTCTACTTTTATTTTTGACAACTAGCAAGTTTCAAATAATTGCTGAATGTTGTATTCTGAAGAAACGGAAATTTCTTGGGATTCTGGCTGCTAATTCATTCTTGGATAACTGAAGTGTGATTGTCAACCTAAGCACAATTAAGAAACCAGAATGCATATTACTATAGTAGATTATCTTTCTGGTCATTTTATCACAAAATGCTTTCAGACACCACAGCTTTTCATAACTCAATATAAAAAGAATAATATCACTACAGTAAATACCATTTTACTACAAGTTTAATCATTTCCCAGATATAGCAGAGGAGGAGAAATTTGGGAGAAGAAACTAGCTGCTCAACAGCAGGATAGTCTCAAATAGCAAGGAAAATGCCCCAATTTGTATTATTTATAAATTCACTTATTCTCAAGTCAAAGAAGTAACATACTTATTTAGGCATTATTTATGTTTATATAATTACAAAACTATATAATCACATATTTTACATTCACAAATATATTTTCATATATAGTTTATGTGCATATAGCTTATACTGTATAATTTATTACTAATAATGTAATGAGACATATACATTTATTCCAGACAGCATTTCTGCAGCTATAGCCTAAAGATTGGCCATGTAACTTTAAAAAAAAAAAAAAAGATTTATTTTCCAGCATTCAGTCCATTTGAGCATGGGGACCATGGGTCTCAGGGCATGGCGGTAGGAGGCTGAAAGAGACAAAACACATATGTTGCTCTCCTCATATCATGGAGGCTGAAAGCCAGGGAGAGAAGGGAGAAGGAGAAGGAATCTTATACAATCCCAACGCCCCACCCTCAGGGACCACCTCCTCCAGCCCCACTCTACCTGTCTTTGCTGGGATTACAACTTTCATTACTCAATTACATCAACTCTGAATATTAATAAATGAGCTCTTTAGGGGATGTTTTATATCTAACTATAACAACATCATATTAATTATATTTATAATTTAATTAAAATTTTATATATTTAAATTATTGCATTAATACAGATGCTTATCTTTCTTCCCATCCTATTCCATAAATAAGCACATTTAGAAGCAAGATTGAAAGTCTGTTTTTTGAAGACTATAGTAAATATTTTGACAGATTAAAATTTAGACTAAGATCTCTAAATCAAAATGATTTTGACATTTTTGCTAGAGATTTAGGTAAATGCCATTGCTCTTTTTAACTTAATATTCTTGCATTTCAATTGCTTACATGGTAGAAGTGCATTTAGGTGAGGTACATATTTTGAAGGAGAACATAGTGGGAAGGCTGGGGTATTCCCAGCTCCTATGATGAGAAGAATTATAGGAGCACAATGTCAGTTGCAACTTTCATGTCCCATGATATTTTTCTCTCTTCCTTACTCACTTCTCTGCATCTCTTTTCCAAGTCTCTATGCCCTCCTGCACATCTACCTCTAATAGGATCTATAGTTAATCAGCTCCTGGAAGCAATAAATAAGAACTTCACTGAGAGTAAGTATTTGAATTTTCTTAATAATCATTTGAGGTACGTATCACTATTGACTTCATTTTTTAAGCAAGGAAACGGAGTCTCAGAAAAATAAAGTAACTTATTTACAGATAAATAGTTTTCCAGGTAGACATGGTGGCCCATGCCTGGAATCCCAGTATATAGGAGGCTAAGGCAGGACGATCACAGTTTTACAGTTTTAAGGCTAGCCTCAGCAACCTAGCAATGCCCTAAGCAACTTAACAAGACCCTGTTTTGAAATATAGTTGACAGTGGAGCTCAGAAGTAGACCATCCTTGAATTCAATTCCCAGTATCATACATACACACATATATACCTACATATATACATACACACATATGTACCTACACACACACACACACACACACACACACACACACACACACAATGATAAATATCAAAAGCTACACAATTAACCATTAAGCAGTACTGCCCACTGGAACCCATTGAAAGAAATCCTTCATGAACATGCACTGCTTCAACCTGTATATCATTATTTTTTCTCATGTATAGATGTTGGAGTTTTCACCTATGTAAACAATGCACTAAAGAGCTTTGGCTGTCTCTGGAAAATATGTAGACAAAGAATTTGTTTCCTTATAAAAAAAGGTAGTTTTTCTATCAAGAGGAAGTGTGCAATATCTTTTGGATCTAACAGTTACTTTTGTAGGAGACACCCCTATGAGGCTCAGGGTGCTCAGCATGGAGGTGTGGGTAAAGGTATACAGCATGGAAGGAGGTTGGGAGTTTCTCAGACTCCTCGGGTTCCTGCAACCCAATCAATGAATGATGGCTAGGTTGTGGCTTGACCAAGCGTCAAAACTTTCTTATGGATGCTTCGTTGACCAAACATCTTAGAAACTTTTGGTGGGTAAATTGCCCTTTAGGATTAAAGGTGAGGGCCTTCTAAGAGAAGTTTACCTAAGGAAAAATAGTCCCGTAGGGTGAACATAAGGATCATAAGGGACTTTTAAGATTTAAGACTATCTTACTTTTTTGTTTCTGTTTTTTATTTATCCTTGTGTCCTTTCTACCTATTACTTTTGTTTCTCCCATCCTACTCAAGTTGATCACAGTGTGTAGCAGAAAGAAAAGCCAGTGGAAAAAATAGAAAGAGATCCACATACATACAAAAACTATTCTATAATACATTCTGGATATTTGGTTTCAGACAAGGAGAAAAAAAATGACTTGCATCTATACCTTGTACATCTGAAAATGCATTACAAATATATTAAGACAAGATTATAAAAATATTAAAGAATATTTCATCACTCAGGTTTAGACAGCGATTTATGTAGCAAGACATGAGAACTGTAATATAGAAAAAGATCAATCCATTCAATCACATTAAAATTAAGGAATTCTAAAAAGTTAAATCACTTTAATGACAGTAAAAATGTATGCCACAACATGGAGAAAATTGTTTATAACATACAAAGAGACAGTAGTTTATATTTAGGACCTATGAAAAATTGTAATAAATAAGAAATACAACAACGAGTTATTTGGAAAATGGGAAGAAGTCAAGAATTGCAGAAATAATGATTTCTAGTTGTCTATGATATTAGAAAGAATGCTCAGCCTCATTAATAACAATAACATTTAAATAAGAAGGAATGCTATAAACCATATAAAATCTAAAAAATAAGCAATACGTCAAAATTTTCTCAACATCAAATATTACTATAAATATGTAACAAATATTATTCTTATTAGAATGGAAGTACGAAAAAGTAGCAGTTGAGAAAAAATATTTCTTTTTTTTTCTTTTTTTTTTTTTTTGCGGGTCTGGGGATGGAATCCAGGGGCATTCGACCTCCAAGCTATACCCTCTGCCCTATTTTTTATTCTTTATTTTGAAACTGGGTCTCACTGAGTTGCAGAGGGCCTCATTAAGTAGCTGAGGCTGTCTGTGAACCGCGATCCTCCGGTCTCAGCCTCCCGAATGCTGGGATTACAAGCGTGCACCACCACTCCTGGCTTAAGAAAAATATTTCTAACAAGATGTACAATTGTGTGTCCTGACACTCAACTGTTTTTATCTTAACAATATAGTCTAATGAAATTATGTGATACATATACAACAGGAGATATTTATGAGAATTGTTATATAAAGGACTCATACTATTAAAACTTATAAATCAAATGTCCATTAATGGAAACCTACAAGGTTTAAAATATGTCATACTAATATAACAAAATGTTATATGATAGTGAAAACTAGTAAAATGAGCGATATTTTTATATTGAAATATAGATATAATGAGTAAAAAGTATAAATTATTAAAATATAAAATTATGTGTCCTTATTAATTTGAAAAATAAACTAAACTTATTATTTAGGAATTATTATAAACTCCGAAAATTCTGAAGAAAGTTACATAATTATTATACTTAAAGAGATGAAGGTACTTTTTCTTTGTGAAAAAATGTCTGCATCTCTGCTGAATTTGGGCTAATTTTTGCCAGTGCAGAATGCTGCCTCAATGAGGAGATCCTTTATATGATGATATGCCAATATGGGCTATATTGCTCTTGGAGCCTAGTATCTTTTCCCCAACAGAAATTCAAAGAGACTTGAACAACACATTGAGTATTAAATTTTCTCACACAGAAATAAGAACAACTCCAATTCATCTTTTGGGTTCATTCCCACCACACACACACACACACACACACACACACACACACACACACACACACACACGGAAAATACTTTGATCCTAGAAACTGTAGAAAAAAAAATGTAGCCTTGCTCAGATCTTCATTTTTATCAAGTGAGACTTATGTTAGACCTAAATTGCAAAAAAAATTAATTCACCCTGTTTTAAACCTCTAAATTTATGATAGTTTGTTATGGCAGCAATATAAAATAAATACAAATTTATAAAGATTCCTACAGGCATAAACATATACACTGGTTTCACAAACAAGTTTAAATTTCACCATAATAAGGTAATTACTCAAATTTCTCAACATAAGTATGCCCTATTTGTTATAAATATATGTGATTTCAATTTTCTTTCATTAATTTAACCTATAGAATGTCTTTTTTGCCAACTAGTAATTTACTGACATACTGAAAGCAATAATATAGTATCGAGAAAAAAAATTAGAAAATCTGTGATATGAAAAGTACAAAACAACAGGATATCACTGCTAGGTCAAAGAGTATGAAGTAATCAACCTTTCCAAGAACAGGGCAGTCAGAATGTCAAAATTGATTAAAGTTAAGGCTGACTGAAGAAATGGTTGTAGAAATTGTTCAAGTCATGGAACAAGTAGCAAAATGAAAAATTTGTATCATTTCTTTCTGTTAAAAGGATTTGTGTAAATCATCAAGAATTTGTAAAGACAGGTAAATGTGGGAAAGGAATGTTGATATCAACCAGAGAATCAAGAAAAAATTATTTATTTTCTTCAAGCACCGTATATGTGAAAAACAGCCCAATTATCTGAGGACACAAAAAGGTGGAACTAATTGAAAACAACAGATGCAGCATATTAAAAGTGCTTGAATATATCAATCACTTGTTATTTCTCTAAATTTCATCTTTCATGTATTCTATGATATTTTAAATCTGCTGTTATTTAGTTTTCATCCTAAATAAAATTATTGAATTTAGGTCTAAGATGTGTTAGATTTGGGATTTTGTGGTTTAATCTCTGAAAAGAAGCTTTAGACCTTGTGAAAACATTAAGCATCATTTATTTATCCTCTTGTTTTTATTGTTCTGTTTTTTGTTGCTTTTTAAAATTTTGTTTTAGAGAAGGACCTAAAGCTTTATTTTTAATAAAGCCTGCAGTATACCCATATGAATAAGGAATCCCTGAGTTAAATAATTGCCTTGGATATTGTTTGAAAAGAGTGATTCTGGAACTAAATTATTGATAAGAAAAATTCAATCCATGTTGTAATTTATGAAGGTCTAAAAAGAAACACATGTTATTTTTTTATACAGAGGTCTTTCTGAGTATACTTTGTTGATTGACAATGCTGCTATTCTCTGGTGGGAAGATTGGCTCCTTTTTCTTCTAAGTGAAAGAAAAAATAATTTGCCTTTGCTCCCACAGGACTAAAGCTCAAGAATATTTGCTAAAACAATTGTATAAGGTTGGAAAGTTAATTTTACCCATTTTATTTAAGGTATTATACAATTTTATAAAAATTAAGAGATATAATCAGAAATTTTAAGTCTTCATGTGTATGTATCACATTGAATCTCCCTATAATGTTTAATTATGAGGCCAGTATCACATTAATCCCAAAGCCAAATAAAGATACCTCAAGAAAGGAAAATTACAGACCAATGATGAACATAGATGCAAAAATTCCAAACAAAATACTAGCTATACATTCAAAACCATATCACCAGTATTTATTGTTTGACTTTTTGGTAATTGACATTCTAATTAAGGTTAGATGGAATCTATGTATTTTTAATTTTTATCTCCCTGATTTTTAACATTGCTTAACCATGCATCTCTATCAAAATACCAAGAGTTGGAAAAATCAGTCCTAAATTTCATATGAAAAATCAAGACTGCCAAGGCACAACAAACTAAATGATGAATCAATACAAGGGATTGTATGAAACTGAAGAGCTTCAGTACATACAGCAAAGGAAACTGTTAAGAAAGAACCTTAATCGAGAGCCAACAGAATGGTAGGAGATTTTTGCCACCTACTGCTCTGATAGAGGATTAATATCTAGAATTTACAGAGAACTCAAGAAACTCAACACTATAAAAACAAATAATCCAATAAAAAAATGGGCAAGTGAACTAAATAGACACTTCACAAAAGAAGAAATTTAAATGGCCAGTAAGTGCATGAAAAAATTCTCAATATCATTGGCAATCAGAGAGATGCAAATCAAAACTACCTTGAGATTTCACCTTACCCCAACTAGAATGGCAATCACTCAAAACACAAACAACAACAGATGCTGGCAAGAATGTAGAGAAGTGGGAACTCTGAAACATTATTTGTGGGATTGCAACCACTTTGGAAAACAGTATGGAGAATCCGCAGAAAAATGGGAGCAAATTTACCATTTGATTCAGCAATACCACTTTTGGGTATCTACCCAAATGAAATAAAACCAAAGTACCGAACTAATGCATGTGTATCTATGTTCGCAACTGCACAGTTCACCATAGCCAAACTATGGAACCAGCCAAGATGTCCATCAACAGATGAATGGATTACAAAACTGTGGGATATGTACACAATGGAACTTTACTCAGCCATAAAATTACACCATTATATCATTTACAGGGAAATGGATGGAACTGGAGGACATTATACTAAGTGAGATTAGTCAGTCACAAAAAAAAAAAAAAAAATTGGATGTTTTCCCTAAGGAGAAATGGGTAATAGGAAGAACTCTAGATTAAAAGGGAAATCTTATAGAGGAGCAAATAAGACAACCTAACTGAGGGTATGGGAGGAGGGAAGAAGGAAACTCTCTAAAGCACATGATGTACTTAAACATATAGAAGTCAACCACTAAGCCAAGCATGGGAATGAGGGATAGGGAGGGAATGGGGTGTGCAATGGGTAGGGGCTAAATGGGTGATGTGTGCATGTATATCTACACAAGTTTTTTTAACCCCATTATGATGTATGAATATAATGCACCAATAAGAACATTTTTAAAAAAGAAAAATCAAAAGACCTAGATTAGCCAAAGCAATTATCAGCAATAAGAACCACATAGGAAGAATTACAATATTGGATTTCAAATTATACTACAAAGCTATGGTAATAAAAACAGCATGGCATTGTCACCAAAATAGAATAACCTATGGAGAAGAATAGAAAATACAGAAACAAATATACATACTCATCATCAATTGATTTTCAACAAAGGTGCCAAATGCATATGTTGTAGAAAAGACACCCTTTTCAACAAATGGTGCTGGGAAAATTGGATATCCATTCATAGAAAAATGCAAGTTCATCCCTACCTCTTAAACCACACAAGAGTCACCTTGAGATGAATCAAAGTACTAGAAACTAGACCAGAGACTTTGAAGGTACTAGAGGAAGGAATAGGCTCAATACTCCAACACAGGTAAAAACTTCATCAATAATCCCCCTAAAGCCCAGGAAATTAAAACAAAATTAATAAATGGGATGGCATTAAACTAAAAAATTATGCTCATCAAAGTAAATTATCAAGAGTCTAAAGAGAGAGCCTACAGAATAAAAGAGGATTTTTGCCAGCTAATTCTCTTATAGAGGACTAATATCAAGAACACCAAATTCCTTAAAAGACTTAATATGCAACTGAACTAAGGAAACACTTCACAAAAGAAGAGATGAAAATGGACAATATATACAAAAGGTTAAACTTTTTAAATAAATAAGTTGCCTGTAACAATGAGCATACCATGAGGCACAGAGTGACCAGGGTACAAATAATTTACTATTAAGGTTCATATACCTGCCAGTAATAAGTTTATTTGACCTATTTACTTCCCATTATGCTGTCAGTGGACATAGGACTCCTAAAATTTCTCTCTCAATCTCAATCTCTCTCTCTCTCTCTCTCTCTCTCTCTCTCTCTCTCTCTCTCTCACACACACACACACACACACACACACACACACACACACACAAACACACACACACAAACACACACACAAAACACATTTATTTAATACCATGCTTTCAACCTCTTGTAGAGATTTGGTTTTACTAAGTCAGAACACTTAGCTCAAGGGAATATTTAGAAAGGAAGGTCAAAAATCAATAACAATGAAGCAAAACAAACTAAAAATAGTTTAATGTTTATCTAAATTTAAAATAATCTATGATGCATTTTTCCAAAGAATTTTGAAATTGAGTTTTGTGCTAATACATGTGTGTATATGTTTGTGTATATTAGATTTCTAATATATATTAGATTTCATAGTGGTGAAATCTGCATGCTACTTATGAAGGGCAAATTTAAAAATCTGGAAAAACAGTTTCAAAAAGTAACATTAGTGCTTCTCTGTGCTAGTTTTAGTGGGTGAGTCAGTGCTGACTCCAGAGCTCCATGGTGTCTTGTGAGGAATAAAACCATGTGAGGAAGCACATAAACGTCGCCCCACAAGTGGGACACTGCCTAATGGAACTTATAATTCTTAGTATACGTTTCCCTTTGGAGCATTGATGCATTTTTAAAATTTGCTGTTAAGACTGGATTGTAGTTTTTTATTTGTCATTATAGCACCAGAAAATGAAACAGTGGTTTGGCTATGCAACCCCAGGGATTTCAGGATTAAAAACAACAGAACAAAACAGTACCAAAATGGCAAGAACATTTTCCTTTGGGATAATATTTTGGTATTATGTATTGGGATTTTTGAACAGTGATAAAATGCCATGCTAGGTATTTAAATAAGAAGATATAGGAGAAAGCCCAAAAATACTTTAATAAAAACAGAAATTTGTCTCTTTTCTTATAAAAAGGTGGGGCTAAAACTTTTGTTTGGATCTTTTTACTTTTATACTATTTAATGACTTAAAATAAATATTCAGTACTATAAGGAGAAATATTATCAGGGCCCAGTCATCTTATTTTCATGTCAAATGTACTGTTTTGTTTTACAATAGGTATATATTTTGATTATATTTATATATCACATTTAATATAATATAGTTATAGAAGGTATGTATGATAGTCACAATAGAGCAAAGTAAAAAATGTATAAATGGTCACTAGTTTGGGTGTACATATCCAGTGTAAGAGGTCATAGTATCTTCTGTAAAATATATTTACAATACTGTCTTCAGAGCCATAAGAAAAATACTTTCTGAGTCTTTCACTTGCTATTAAAAGGTATACCTTTGTGGAAGCATCCTTAGTTGGGTTTTTCTGAGAACATTTCTTTATCTCAGAAGAAAAGTTTACATATCAGAACAGAAAACTGAAGAAGCAATCCAGTATGATGCATCCTACATCCACCAGCATTCTGCTGCTATTCCCATTCATGCAAAAACAGGAGGGTTTCTCTGTCACAGCTGTTTTCTCCAAATGATCCCAGACTTCCTGAAAAACTACCATTATGATGCATTACAGAAAAATAAATGTTTTTTTGAGCTTCCAGGTGATAATATTTATTTATTATTTTTAATATTCTTTTATTGATGCACTGTAGTCTCACATCATAATGTAGTTCAGAATGATAGGAACATACATACACTCGACAAAAATAAAATAAAATCTTTGGGGTGTTCAACAATGCTCAAGATATTTACTGATTTTCTTCTATAGTATTTATTTTATTTCAGGTATATGATTCCAGACACAGAGGTAAATAATTACAATTGTTTGACTTTTCACAATTTTCTAATAACTTTAGGCTTTTAAAACTGTTTTGTGCTGCCATTTTTTAATTTGGTTTTATTTTGAGAAAACATGTGAGGAATAGTATACGACTCAGTTTCTGAGTGATTTGAACAGTTTTCTTTTACTCTTTGTTAAGAACGACCTTGGATCTCTAAGGAAATGTGGAACATAAAATAATCTGTTAATCCACATCATTTTAAAGTCTAAACCTAAATTTCAAACCCTGATGTTGTAACTATGTCATGGTAAGCTTCCTTGACTAAGCAGGTATTTGTGCTCCTTTTTCTAGCTCTACATATTATTTTAATTCTGGAAATATTTCCCTCAAAAACTCTAGCACGTGCTCTAGCTGATAAAAATCAAGATCCACCAAGTCTGTCTCCTAAATTTATATAATATGTGCAGTTCTTCTTGCTTTGGTTGATCCTATCTCTATGTGGGCAATCATAGTCTCATTTAGAGTTTTTGGCAACCTTTTACCTAGCACTACTGCTTTCCATTTTGCCTCTACACAATCCTTTTTTACTGGCTTTTTGTGGGCTTTTTATATCACCATTTGCCTTTTGGGTTATTGAATTTAATTCTGGATCCTACAAGAACTGCTTCTGTGCTATATTATTCTGCCATAACCTTTCAACAAGGTCTTGTCCAGTGCCTTACAGATGCTTTCAATAAAACACCCTTTCATATACTCTATGTTAGACAATCCTGCTATAGGCTTATTGTATTTATTATATCAGGAGAGTAGTAACTAAATTGTTAATATTCCTATGAAACCAGCAAGCTCCAACCCATATATAGGGAAGAAATTCTGTATATCTTGCTCGATTATGCACTCTCTGTGCTTGAGGAGGATGAGTGAAAAATACACCTGTTTGTGGAAAAATGCAGGTAAATAGTGACGAATGAAAATCTAAAGGAAATGAAAATTGGAGAAAGGATTAGAAATTGCCTGATGGCAGGAGCTGTTACACTCCTTCCCTTTCAAGTTCAAACACTTGAAACATGGGCCGGTTATATTCTTGTGCATCATCTTTAAAGAAAAGGAGGACAGTAAGACAACACATTTCTGGAAGGATTCTATAGTTTCTAGGCACCAGGCCAACTCAAGGGAAAAAAGAAAGTAGACCCAGGTCAAGAGTGCCTATTAAATTAGGACATGGGCTATTTTCTCATGTATGCTCGGAACCTGGGCAAGTTAATGTTAGCTGAAGAAAGCTGATTTTTGCACATTAATCAGGATAT
Source organism: Muscardinus avellanarius (assembly GCF_963383645.1). Taxonomy (NCBI): domain Eukaryota; kingdom Metazoa; phylum Chordata; class Mammalia; order Rodentia; family Gliridae; genus Muscardinus; species Muscardinus avellanarius. Next base: position 158,085,081 of record NC_137787.1, read on the forward strand.
GTATACCTGGGGATGATGGTCATACAAGCAAATAAAATGAGCTAATGCTGATGATGTCACTGCTTATAAACCCTAACATATAAATTTCCTCTCTCAGTGGTAACTGGTGTGTAATGGAAGACATTGTGGAAAGGATAGGTGTCATTTGTCCAGCCAAACACCTTGAGGGAGAGGATACACTGCTTTGTGAAGAACAGTAAGGGACAAATCTTAATCTGTTTGGCCTACCGCTATTTAATCTTTCTCATAAGCATTTCTCAACAAAGTCATATGCCATCTCTGGGTGTCTTCTTTGGTCTCTGCAATCTATCCTACTGCCCTGGCAGAACTGAGATGTGGATGTGACAACTTGCAGGCCAGCTAGGAAACCAAATAGACCCCATGAGCACCAAGACTAAGGCAGTCAAGAGGAGGATATGTGTGTGTGTGTACAGTTTCTAAATGGCCTCATATAGAGAGGGGCTATTATGGATATTTGGGGCCACTATGTGAGTACAGGGATGCCCCCAAAACATCAGGATGTAGAGGAAATATTCTTGCTCATGGGAAAAAATTTGGCCTAGGGAAAAAGAAAGAACTATATAAGCTCACAGCAGTGGGCATCTCCTCACAGCAGTATAGGCAACAACAGAGGGGCAGCTCCAAATACAAGCCTGTGTCAAGCAACTACAGGAGGAATTCAAACTGGAGCGTGAAGCACGTTTAACTGAAATAGGGACCACTTAGCAATTAATTGCTTGTGTGAAGAGTACTGATGCGGATTTAGAAACTGTAGCCTGACACTTTTCCAAACTGAGAGGCAAACATCTACCACAAGCTAGAATAAGAACAGTAATTAATAAAATTTATTGAGACACCCCAAAGTGGGACACCTGTGAACTCGGCATCTCAAAAGAAGAAATTAAGTACAGGGATAAGTTAACTGTAGTACCAGTGCTAGGGGAAAGGCCAGCCATAACTCAAAAGGTCATGGCATTCAAGCCACAATAATCCTGATAATGAAATGTTCATAGCAGGAAGAAAAAAATACCACTTTTCAAATGGCTCTACATTGGTATTAAGGAGCTTCGCTATAGCAATCCTGAGCCCTCTATGGGCTTTTCCATATCTTGAGCAGCACAGTTGTAGATGATAAAGAGAAAACTTAAAAGATTATAGAGCAAGAGGTATGGATCTAAAGGTAGAAGAAAGAAAGGGAAAAGGAGATACAAAGAGTCGATAAGGGAAGCAAAGAGAAATTTGCTTTCACATGAGAGGGGCAACAACAAACTTTTAATATTTTTTTCTTGAGAATATTAACATAGAGCAACCATAGGTCATGAGATGTTGATGGCAAATCTGGTCCTGTGGACAAAACCTGACCCAGTATCTGTGTTTTATTATATTTATGATACAATGTTAATTTTTTTCCCTACCTCGAAGAGGAAGATCAAATGCTGATGGTGTATCTCCAAGACAAAGGATTGGCTATCAACTCCAAATTCTTAGGTCCCAGGCTATTTGCCAAGTATCCACAAACTATCTGGTGGGGTAAATCTAAAGTGTATCAGTTAGGCCAGTTGTGGTGGCATATGCCACCACAACTCAACATTTGAGAGGCTGAGAGAAGAGGATAGAAGTTCGTGGACAGCCTCAGTTACTTAGTGAGGCCCTTTGCAACTCAGTGAGACCCTGAGTTTCAAAATAAAGAATAAAAAGTAGGACTGGAGGTATAGCTCAAAGGCAGAATGCCCCTGGGTTCCATCTCCAGTACCAAAATACAATACAATAAAATAAAAATAAAGTGTATCTGCTGTTATATATTACAGGCTTTCCCTTCCCCTGATATGATATGTTAGTCATCTTTGAATCACTATGTCCAAAACACAAAACACCTGACCCCCCAAAAAAAAAACTTGGAGGATGACAGCTTTCTTTAAGCTCATAGTTTCACAGGTACAAGCTCATCAGCCTATTTCATTCCTTTGGTCTAAGGTAAGAAAGAACATAGCAGAATGACTTGTTTGAAAAAAGCTGTTTAGCTCATGGTAGCCAAGAAGAAGTGTGTGTGTGTGTGTGTGTGTGTGTGTGTGTGTGTGTGTGTGTGTGAGAGAGAGAGAGAGAGAGAGAGAGAGAGAGAGAGAGAGAAATAGAGAAAGAGAAAGGTGTCAAAGACATATATAGTCGCCATGGCCAAGCTATAGTGACCTACTTCCTCTGGTCATTCTCCATCTGACTATCATTTTCACCACCTCCCAGTTAGTCCGTTCAAATGACTAACCTTTCAAATGGACTAATCCACTGATAAGTTCAGAGCCTTCATCATCATTTACCTCTGGTCACTGCTGCACTGCCTCACACATGAGCTTTGGAAGGACATTCCAGATCCAAACCACAGTATCCAACTACTCCCCCAAAGCTGGAAACTCATTTGGAATTATTAAGGTAACTTGTGCCCTTTTATTCATATTTAGCACAGATGTTAAGACGATTGTGCCATTTAGTTAAAAAGTGGAATCCACTGGGACAAAGAAACCTGAGTTCTTAAGCAAAAATAGTTGTAGAACAATTATAAGACTTGGGCATATTAGTCTAAGAAAAATTTATTAATTGAGTAATTCTAGTTTCCATGCTGTGTCTGAGTGGAGCCTGTAGCAATGAAAGAGAAATTAATGAGTTTTCTTAAAATCTTGGTCTCAAATATGGAAAGGAACAAAGGCATGGAAAAATTTTTGAAAATTATTGCTAAATTTGGAACTGATTGTGCATCGTATGGCTGCTTATAGCCGTGTTTCACCAGGAAATCAAGAAGCAGATAAACTAAAGCTAGATGGCCAGAAAATTTGCCAGTTAATAATGTGGCTGCTTGGCTACATGGAAGAAAGGACACTAGAAAATAAACTTTTGTGGCTCATAACAAAAAAATGGGAACTCTCCCCACATATTCATACTTTATATATGTATATATTACATTATTCTTCTTGTTCCATGAAACAGCCATGAATATTGTTTCTCATGAGATTGTGGGTGATTTGAAGAAAGCAACCTGGCCAGTAGTGGCAAAATGAATTCATTGTCCTCTTGCCCTTATAAAGGCTGTACTTTTGCAGACAGGCATACTGGGCTACACAGAGCTATACTTGTAAAATTACCCTACAGAAGGCAAACAAATAAGGCTTTAAAATACTTAGCGCCATGTGTGGGACCCCTGCAAACATAGACAGTGACAATGGAACACAACCCACAGGCCACTTGGAGGAAGAATGGGCAGCAAATTTGGACAGAACTAACAATTCTATGTGCCTCATAACCCAGTTACAGCAGAAGTAAATAAATGAAGAGTCTACTACAACAGAAACTAAACATAGACGTTAGATGCATTATAGTTCGAATCAAGTAATCACCATAATATAACCACAGAACATAGCCTCAACACATTCTCCAGTGTCTGCCTGATGTTGACACAAGACCTTGATGACTCCATCAGGATGTAATGATGATGCTTAAAGACATGAACACTGCACCAATGGGAATACAGGATAATTTGGTGTTGCTCTTGTCATGAGATCTGCCATAAAATACCTATAAAATCTATTGGCCAAGGGAATGGTAAATAGCTCCTCAATGGTGTGGGTCCCTAATACCAGTGGGGAAAAAATCAATGAGACCATACATATGATACTGTAAATCCAGGGATGGGCTATACACCAGCACTATTCTCGCTACAAATTGTCAAGTTGCTTATGATTTTTTGAATAATAAAAATTTGCCTCTATTAACACCTGCTATAAATATATATTTCATCTTGAGAGCTAGTCTATTTGGAGAATGGGCAAGTGCTATTGGAGAAGTGCAGAACAGAATGTGCTGGTATGACGTGGACTGCCTGACTCCCTCCACTGGCCATCTGTGGCATCTGCAGCTTAAGCTGGAGTAAGACACCACTCATGGGCAACTGCCTCCGGAACTTGCATATAAATTTACCTTCTTTTAAAGACACCAAGTATCATGTGTTTTCCTTGGTGTAGGAACACATGGACCTTTCTAAACCTTATCTTGGGTTCAATGTGTTCAACACTTAGATTATTTAGGTAAAACACAGGTGGAAATGAAGATACTTCTTTGTATACAAAGCAATACTGGTAATAACACCTCTCTATATTCTGGAAATATGGGTTGGGTCCTTGTCAGTCAATAAAATTTAGTCATTTCTACTCAAAGAAATTGACTATTTATAGTTGCAGAGTGGAAGAGCATGTGTGGGAGCATATCCCTCCCCCTAGGGATGGTTATGGGCATGCAGTACCAGCATTTAATTTTATATTATTATTGGGTTTTTTTTTTTTTGTGGTACTGGGGTTCCTGGAAGCCCTTTTACCTCCGGGCCACACTCCCAGACCTATTTTTATATTTTTATTTGGAAACAGGGTCTCTTAAACCAGCTCGGCTGGCTTCAAACCTGCAAGATCCTCCTGTCTCCGCCTCCCAAGCGCGGGGATTACAAGCGTGCGCCACCACTTAATTTCCATATTTATTATTCGTAGCATAGTAGTTGATCCAGAAAAAGCACTGAGAAAATATTTTTTGTATATTTGTTCATAAATTGTCTGTTTTCCAAAGGGATTTATTTTATATTAGGTATTTTGAGGGAAAGCTCTCAAAGGGAATTATTAGAGCACTCGTTTCATAAAAAGTGATTGTGCATTCTGAGAGGAATATCCTCACTTTGACTCTGCTATTTTCTTTCATTTAATGTTGCTGTCACTACAAACTTTTTTCTCTTTTAGTGTCTCTGCTGTTAACTCTTCCAGATTTTCTTTTTACTGGTTTTAACCCCTTTTAATTAACAATAATTATAATGGATAAGTGGAAATTTCTTCTAAACACATAAAACCTATTTTATATCTTTTTATTTAATTAAGTGAATTTGTTTGTTTGTCATGGTAACTTGAAGGTAAAATGCTTTCTTTCCCTTTTATGTTAATGAATAAGACAAAGCCAAAGCATTTATGCTATACCTATTAGAAAATTTAAATCAATAATTTGGAAAATTTATGTATATCATAATGGTAGCTAAATCTTTTTGAAAGTACATTATCTTTAGGGCATAACCTTACTGATCTTAAAACTTAACATCCAATTTAATTAATTAATGGATTCTTACTGAGTGTTCACCTGTGGCAGGCCATTTGCAAACTATATATAAGAATAGGAAGATAACTGGAAAAAGTTCAGAATGATCATGTTTAGAACCATAAAATAAATAAAAAGAAAATGCAATCATTTTTCTAATCTATCCTGATTTTGTCTCAGGTTTCTGTTATGTCACTATATTGCCATTCCTCAAACCTCAACATTATTACCCAAAGTATAATGCTTGAGTAACTTCAGGAAAATATTTTGAAAACAAAATGCATCTGAATTAAATCATTTTTAAAAGTTAAAATAAAATATACTCTTGGCTAGTACTTTTAAATGGTGAACAATATGCATTTCACTTAAGAAAGAGAAACTGGTTATTAATTCACCCAGCAAAAGCCTAAAAGGCCATGTGCAGTCAATGAGAAAAATATGTTACAATTGCTTTCATAGATTTTACAAGATGAAAATGCCTTTAAGTAATAGTCATAGAAATAGGTAAGAGAAGAATTAAATAGCTTTATAATTGCTGGTTTTTCAAATAAATTGCCTTTCTAGAGTATAATACATTCAGCAGATTTCTGCCCTTGGTGAATAAATTAATTGTATATTTCAATACAAATGTTTTCTGATCATAATTCACTTTCATTATTTAATATGTACAATGTTAAATTCTTCAGATTAAGAAAAGTATGTGTAAAATTACTAAGGATATACTTCTTATATTTTAATAAACATTTTCTATTAAATAAATATCTGTCAATTGCCCTGGTAGGGTATTGTTTCAGAGAGCATTATCACTGCTGTAATCCAATATAACAACTACACTTAGAGGAACAAAGATTTGTTTGCTCACAACTTTTTGGAGATTTTAGGTTCAGTCTATGTGAGGCCTGTGGATATTAGGATATGGTGGTAGGAAGCAGAGAGAGAGAGAAAGAGAGAGAGAGAGAGAGAGAGACAGACAGACAGACAGACAGAGAGTGCTCAGAGGCACAGCTCTCATCATGGAGGCTGGAAGCAGAGCAAAAGCAAGTAAGGGGATTCAAAGGCAAAAGCATAGTCTCTAAGGTCACACTCCTAGGAATTCCCTTCTCCAGCCATACCTCATTTACCTAGGTGACCACACAGTAAATCCATTATAGTACATTTCTCCACTGATGGGTTTACAATCTTCTTAACATAATCACATCAACTTTGAACATTAATACTTGAGTTCTTCAGGGAATATTCTTCATATAACAATAACAAGTATTAACTATTGATATTTGTGGTGGTATACAAATTAATTCTTGTGTTTTATAATTTTTAATTATACAAGAATATACCAAAGTTGTAAATAATTTATACCTCTGAGAATTTAATTGCATTTCTTGATTAATCTGGAAATAATTATCTTAATTATTTAATATTGAATGTCTCTTAAGTTGTAGAAATATGATACCCAGAAAAAATAATAAATCCTCTGAACCAAATATGTAGAATTGGAATTGTTCCTGGATTACCCAAACTACATATATCTGTTTAAAATGTCTCTCAAATCTATTTGTTTTTAGTATACTCTTCTTCACTTAACCATCTTTCTTTTTACATCTTTTACATTACTATATGAACCTTAGTAGAATATTAACTTTAGAGTCAGAAAATTCAGAATTCTGTGAGAAAGGAGATTGGGAGGTGTATATTTGTGAATTTAAGTGGTTTTGACCTAAATGATCTGTGTTTTTTTAAGATTAACTTTGAGATTAAGTAAAAAAGACCTCTCATTGGTGGATATAATAATATACATTTTTAAAAAAATAATGGTTGATAAAAGTTGAATTATTGTGCATGTTCTGTGGTTCCTAATTTTTGTTTCTATAATAAGAATATGTGCATTCTAGAATAAAAGCTATACATTTCACAGTTTTCCTAATATAATAGGGGTAGGTTCAATATGAAATTCTAATGTTTTCAACATTGAAGTTTTATATTGCAAGTCCCAGGAGGCCCAATGTTTTGCCTTGAGAAGTTAGAGCTTAACTGCTTGTGAGAAACAGACTGCCATGTTTCTCAATAATAGAAGTAACTGTCAAAGTAACTGTGATTTGGGGCTAGGAAGGCAGTTCAGTGATAGAGCTCTCACAAACATGTGCAAGGCCCTGGGTTCAGCCCAACCCCACCCTCAAACATGTCATTGTAAATTATATGAAACTACCATGGATTAGGATTTTAACATGTCTTCATTTAATTAAAGTTCTTAAAGTACAGTGTTGTCAGACAAATATTTTAGAAATGACTAAAAATCACTACATTAATGCCAGATGCAAACAATTTCTACTGCAATGTCCATCAACTGGCTGTACATCCCGTTGGAGAAGTTTCTCTACGCATTTCTTGAACTGCTAACCCACAAATTTAAACTTTCACTTTCATATGTATATATGGTATCTGATATCAAGCATTTAAGAAAACTAGTGGTGATTTGAATCAGAAGGCTCATTAGGGACAATTAGCCATGCATGCTTTATGGTTATTCCATCCTCTTTTGTTTTCCTTAAAGTTATCCTGACAGTCAGTATATAGACTTCTGAGGCAAAATTTGACAATAATCTGTAATACTATATTAATAACAGGATGTAGAACCCTTGAGAGGCGGAGACAGGAGGATTGCTGATCTGAAGCTAGCCTCAGCAACATGGTGAGACTCCCAGTAACTTAGCGAGACCCTGTTTCAAAACAAACAAACAAAAAATGAAAATGGCTGGGGTTGTAATTTGAAGATAGAATGACTCTGGATTAATTTTCAGTACCATAATAATGATAACAAAGATAAAACAAGACAGAAAATGATATTCTTTAAAGTGTTTACTTTGCCAACAATATCAAATATTTACATTTCACTAATTCTTAAAGGCTTCAATGAAGAAAGAATGCCAGAAGCAACTACATTTGAGAAATGGATCCTACTGTATCCCACTCATGGAGAGTCTCACCCACAGATCAAGGTTTTTGAACAATTTTTCAATAAAGAATGCTGTTTAGCTATGTTTATCCTTGCTATGTTTATCCTTGTCGCGCACAAGCATACTTGACGGGAGGACGATTTCTCAAATAATCTTTCCCTTAACATCCTATAGGTCTAGTCTTCCGCACAAACTACCAGATGCGATTGTGAGCTAAGTACTCAATTGTATATAAACTGAATTACTTTGTGACCTTTTTGCCTTTTCAGCACAGTGAAGTTAAATATGAGCCTACTCTGTAAAATGTTTCTCTGTAAGGATTCTCTCTCCAAAGCCCCATTTGACCACAAAACTTTATCACTATCAATAATTGAGAGCTGCCTAGATCAAGAGAAAATTTTAACGGACAATAGCCATGAATTAATGTATTCTTAAAATGTCCTGCCAAATTTTCATTAATATAAATTTTGTATCCAGAGTCATCTACACACTTGTCACATGTAATATCGGGTCATTGGGTTTGCCTAATGTATGTCTATGTAAAATATTCAAACATGGGTGGATATAGAGATAGCTTGTGCACTAATAATATAAAGTACTATCATACCAGAATTCCCTAAATATAAATATATGAAACTTTCTTTACTAGCTTGATGATAATGGTCTCCACTGCAGAAGAGAATTTAATGCTTCTTGCCCAGGTAACTTTAGAATCATGAGTGTCTAGTCAAACACTTGGGAACTTGGTACAATATCCAGTCTATGGTAATGGTCTAAAGGTGTCTGTGGAAAGGAAAACCCTTCCCTGTCAGGAGATAAATCGACAGTGCAAATCCTTTAGTTAAAAGTTAAGGTACCATAGTCTTTTCACCTCACTACACTGAGATCTGTTGGGGTGATTTGCATTAGAGTGAGGTTTAATTTAAATGTGTTAGATCACATACATAAATTTATTTTATAATGTTGAATGCTTCCAACAGAAAATAGTTTATAGGTTAGGTCTTGACATTTTCTACATTATTAAGTCAAACTCAATATGTTTAGAGATTGATAGATTGATATACCCCTCTGAAGATTTCTCTATATTTCAGTTCAGATCACAAAAAAATGTGAAAGTTAGAGGGACAAAAGGGGGGATTAAAAATAGAAGAGAGACCAATAATGTAGATGATAGGGGCCAGGAGGAGAGAAGAAGGAGGAAAAGGAGAGTTCCTAGACAATGAGATGGACCAAATTATGTTCTGTGCATGTGTGAATGTATCACAAAGAATTCTACTATTTTATATAATCATAGTGTACCGATAAAAAGGATAAAAAGTAAAATACCTCTCTTTATATAAATAATGGAAAAGAAGATGTTATCTCAAGTGACTATAAATATATCTGAGGAAAAGAGAGAGTGGGGTACTCTAATAAAAACATAACCCATTCTCATTTTGTGAAATCAAGTGCCTCAAGTTCAAAGGCCAATTTTTAGGAAGGTGAAGTTCATTCTTCTCACTCTGATTTTGTTGCTTTATTTTTTATCCAACCCCAAAAGAACAAATTAATTTTTAAAAATAACTTTCTTACGCTTCTTAGTCTCTCTTCAGAGGAGCCTGAAGGTGATCTCTGAGATATGGCTGAAAATATGTCAAGACTTTCCATTTTCTGTTTTAACATGTAAGAAGAAGGAACACTAGGAATGGAGCAGATTCAGAGGTCGCTCTCAGCTTCAGGTGTACACAGAGAAATCCATGTAAATTATTCAATATGAGATGTTTATACGATACCATAAAAATATAAAGATGAAAGTTTCTATAAAAATGAAGGTTTCTATAATTTTTATTTATTTACTTTTGCACTGGGGATGGAACCCAGGGTCCTTCTACCTTTGGGCTATACTCCAGCCCTGTTTTATTAATTAATTAATTAATTCATTCATTCATTCATTTGGTACTGGGAGTGGAACCCAGTGCCCTTCTACCTCTGGGCTACATCCCAAGAACTAATTTATTTTCTTTCCTTCTTTCTTTCTTTCTTTCTTTCTTTCTTTCTTTCTCTCTCTCTCTCTCTCTCTCTCTCTCTCTCTCTCTCTCTTTCTTTCTTTCTCTCTTTCTTTCTTTCTTTCTACAGGGTCACACTAAGGTGCAGAGGGCCTCACTAAATGGCTGAGGCTGGATGTGAACCTTCTATCCAACTGTCTCGGCCTCCCAAGTACTAGGATCACAAACATGTTCCATTATCTCAGTACCATAATGTTAGGCAGCTTGGCAGACAGCAGGCGGGGTTGTTTGGGATGGACTGGAAGCACTGGCAGTTGATCTGCAGAGCCTTGCTCAACCTGAACTCTTCCCCTTTGGGAAGGAGTGTGGGGGAACCACACAGGAAAACTAAGGCGCTGCTTGAAAAGGGCAGTATATAACCCTAAATGCAATGCATACATATACATAAAGAAGGTGTCCAGAGGGACTATAAAACCTGACAGGTGGAAAACTCCAGGCCACTTTCCATACCTGAAAAGAGATCATGCCGGACCCAACGTCTGGAGTGTAGCCCTGGCCCAGGTGACCTTCCTACTCCTGGAGTGGCCTATTCCACAGGCTTTTCTCTCCCTTCACAGCCTTTCACATTCATGCCTTTACTTCTCTGAATAAACGTCTGTATTCCTCATTTATGCTTCCTGCTTGAATGCTTTCCAAGTAGATAAGCCAGGACTGAGGTTGTATGCAAAAATTGTAAAATCCCTCGCCCAGGCACAGAAACGTCTTCACACTCTTTTAGAGCAGCTGCAGCAGAAACTGCAGAAGGTTTTAGAGTAGAAAGACATATTACAATGGAAAGATTTCCTGACTGGGATGGTCGGAGCTCCTTCAGCTGTGGGAGTCATCTTAGAAACTTGGCTAATTATTTCTAGGTTACTTTCTTGGGATTCAATGATTTCCCCCTCACCACTAGAATTCAACTTTAACAAATAATCAATTCCTGCCCAAAATCTGTTATAAAAAATAAGGGAATCTAGGTAAAAAATTGAAGAAAGTGCACATTGTTTGGGAAAAGGGATGCAATAGGAAATTATATTTTTATTTCTTTACCATTTGATTTAATAAACAATACCTTACTCACAACTCAGATATTCTTAAAAAATGTAAGAATAATTACAGGTTAAAACCTCATATTATTTTGACTATGCATCTATTTTTTATTTTGAAAATAACAAAATTCTGGCTGATAAGTGTATGCAAGTTTGATTTTAGATGTCCTCTCAGATTTTCAAATATGCAGGTTTTTATGTTTACTGTAAATTAGTTTTTTGTTTTTAAACAGGATCTTACTAATTTACCATGTGCTGGCACCAGACCTGCGATCCACCTGTTTTAGCCTTCAAATACTGGGATTACAGGTATGCACATTTGGGCTCAGCTGAATTATTGTTATTTAATGGATAAAACAGAGAAAATGTGATCTGCTTCACTATTTTGAATATTCTAAAAACACACTTATCAAAGAGAAATTATCTGAGCTATGCTTGGTGCCATACACCTGTAATCTCAGTTTTTGGGAGCCTGAGGGGGAAGGATCCTGGGTTCAATGCCCAGTAAATACTTCCCCTCCCCCCAAAGAGAAGGATCTTTATTTTGGAGCAACTTCTATCAGAACGTACCCTCAACATTTATTTTGGTAGTTCTTTCTAGTGCAGTACAATTAAAATGTATCCAATACAATTAATAATTTTTAAACTATTATCTGTTTTATAAAACATGCAAATAAACAGTTATTTGCTTTTCTTTACCCGACGTTGAGAGAAAATGTGAAGCCAAGGTGAAATTAGTAACTAAGAACTAAAATTTATCTATTTTTAGGTTTTTAATTGGCAAGTAGTAATTGTGTATATTTATGAGGTACAATATGGTATTTTAAAACATGTGTAATGATCAAATGAGACTACTTAAAATATTTATCATTTCTTTTAGTGAGATCATTTAATATTTTAGACTATATAAAATTTACCCTTCACATATATATGAATTAATTATAAAGAAACCATTACCTATAAAATGCTCTTTATTGCCAACATATAATATGTAAGAAGAAAATTTATAAAACATGGCTTATAGCTAAATATGGTCATGGATGCTTGTAACTCTAGTAGTTGGGAGGTTGAGACAAGAGAAGCATAGGTTCACAGCCAACCTTGGCAGCTTAGTTAGACCTTGTTTCAAAAATAAAAAAATAAATTAAATTAAATAGGATTGGGGGTATAGCTCAGAAGCAAAATGCCCTTGGGTTCAATCTCCAGAACCACACACATACACACACACACACACACACACACACACACACACACGCACGCACGCACACACACACACGCACACATGCACACACGCACACACACACCTTATCAAAAATGTATCATTTATTTAGTTTGAAACCCTCAAGCAGAAGCAAGATAGAGTGACTATTACTAAACTGTTACTTCTCTACCTGAGAAGCCTACTCCTCAAGGATATTTTTATTTTCCAACCTTTTTTTCGCCTGAAGATACACTACGGTTGTTCTCTGCTCACAATATTGATCAGTTTTTCTGCCTCCTTTGTAGCAATGAAAGAGTTCCCTTTTTTCCTACTACAACAATATAAGTGGCTGAATTATGGGCTTTGACAGCCTTTGTTTCCAAATGACACTGTCACCAGCATTTCTGTGGTGGCGCTCTGCTTTGCACCAGATACTTTTCCTCAGAAATATAAACATAATTCTATTTTTTTGTGTGTCCATCTTGTTCAGCAAATAGTAATTGTCAGTGTAAGTCCTCAAGTTTGTTTCTCAACTGATTATAATGACTTATTCGCAATTATTTTTTAGTCTATTAAAAGAATTTTTCTACCTAGATATAAAAGAGAAGTAGGAGGTTTTTTCTTTTCCTTTTTTCTTAATTCTTCCTCATCTGCTCCTAAAAAAGTAGAGCATGAAGGAAATATGGTGCTGAATTACACTGAGATTTAATTAGTCTTTAAAAAGCTGAAAATGAAGGGGAAGACTCTATTTGGAAGTTAGGCAGTTTTTAGATTTCGGAAAGACTTTCCTTCCTTTCTTTTCACACAAGTCATTTTCCCCAAATATCCCACAAACCTTTTCTTAAATCTTTTGCGTTATTTCTACATCTATTTCAAAATCAATGATCTTATAGCCAACTATCTTTTCCTTATACTTCATTTTTACATATGAAGAAAAAATTTTGAAGTATACCTTCAAGCAAAATGACTTGATTACAGAATTGTGATAACTAGTGTGTAGTCTTAGCATTGCTTTTTTACTTGAGTGAATTTACTGTGTGAGGTTCAAGTGGAAAAAATATTTAGGTTTTGTGGTGAGTTAAAATTTGTTTGAAATTCCGAATATGGTGTGTGTGTGTGTATGTGTCTGTCTGTCTGTCTAAATAGAAAATACATGTTGATGCATCTTAATTTACTTTTCAACAAAATTCTTGAAAAGAAAGACGTGTACTAAGCAGTGGAAATTAAAAAAAAAAAGGGGAAGGAAAATATTTATAAACTGGGGATGATGGCATATCATGCTATAATCATAGTACTTGGGAGGCTGAGAAAGGAGGATTGCAGGCTGAGGTCAGCCTCCTTACCTTGACACCTTAGCAAGGCTATATTTTTGGAATAAAAAAAAAAATAAAAGTGGGCTGAGGTATAGCTCTGAGGTAGAAAGCCCCAAGGTCCAATCCCCAAAGACACAATAAATAAATAAGTACATAAAAGTATACTTGTTCCTACTTATAGATTAAATTTCATACTAATATCAGTGTACATTGGTGCATATGAATGCATGCATATTTCCATGGCTCTATTTAAAGATAGAAGCTTTTAAATATATATTTTACAATATACACTATTAGGAAATATAGGGCCATTAAAATTCTGAAGAGAATATTGAATTGAATTAAATAAATCAACTATTTGAGTTAAAGCAGGATATCAGTAAGAAGAAAGATCTTTTAGCATGTAAGTGCTTAAAAATTTAACCTTGAATTCAACAGATAAAGAAAAGCCCATGCTAGATGTGCAATTTATGCAATTTCTCACTTCGACCTCTAGGTGGCACTGTTTACCCACTTTTATTTTAGCTTTTTCCAGCAATTCAAAGGCTGTAATAGGTGGAAATGAACTTTCTGGTCCTCAAGGTTATTTGTGGGTCCTAAGACACTGCGAAAAGTCCTTTCTTTTCAATGTATTCTGGTTTCTTTGTTTTCCACACAGAATAGGCTCTTGTAGTATGTTCCTGAAACACTGTTCTCAATCCATTAATTGATCCTAGCAGAACAGGGCATACTATAGAGAATTAGCAGTGAGTCCAGAAGGAAAGAAAAAAAAAATCACTAAAGAGGTTGAGAAAACACAATATACAGCAACATGAAATACCTTGAAATGTTTATTCTTGGGAATTAGATGTTGAGTGGTGACAAAGGGTCACTCATTTCTGATTCACAATCCGTATGCTGAGCTTTTCCTTATAATTTTCACTGGTGTGCAGTACTATTCAGAGTGAGTTAGATTGAAAATTTAAGACACATTGATCAAAACAGTCAAAATTCAATAGAGGCATTCAATTTCATTCTATCTAAACTTCCTCTATCAGGTCTTATATTCACACCTAGAACTGGCCTTGGGCAGACATTTTAAGGGCTATTAGAACTCCCTACCTTCCTTCGGCCTCTCAGAGTTTTCTCCAACCAGACAGGGCAGGGCCTCTGTTGCTTTGCTGGAGATAGCTGGGCAGTTTCGGTACATAAGTCATTTTGTCTTTGAGGTGAATATTTCTGTTGCTGGCTTCAAATGAATTCAGTGTTGACACAGGAGTTCCCTGGAAAGATGAAGAGGGCTGAGTAAAGCTCTCCAATGGCATTTTTAACTCCAAAATCATTGCTCCATGACAGGTCCTAAAAAGGATTCTGACCTACTGCTCACATGCACGCTCCGTCTCTCACAGTAATACATG
This sequence comes from Muscardinus avellanarius, assembly GCF_963383645.1. NCBI lineage: Eukaryota > Metazoa > Chordata > Mammalia > Rodentia > Gliridae > Muscardinus > Muscardinus avellanarius. Next base: position 158,100,128 of record NC_137787.1, read on the forward strand.
TTTTGCTTGAGGCAGAGTTGGTTTACTATTGTATCGTTCTTTTTTCCTCCTGGAAAAACTTTTCATAATTAGTTTCTACTTGTTCTCCATATTTATCTCTAGTTACTGTAACGCTTATTATTTTATTATAGTTCCCTTCTGTCCTTACACATGGTAAGCAAGGTGACTGTATAAAGGAGCTTTCAAAGTTTTCTGTTGTAATACAGCAAAATACTGATGAGCAAAAGTAGAGGAAAACATTCTCATCCTTGTTATTTGAAGCACTTGATGACTGTCATGTGTGTATGCATGCTCTCCAACTCATTGGAAATAAGATGGAGGGTTTCTGATATACTGAGTAATGTCAAGGAGAGATGGGTCCATTCCTCAGCTCAGGAACAGTGGGGTCCTTGGCTTCCCTGGGAAAAAAAGAATTTGAGCACACACGAGTCAGAGACAAAGACAGACGTTTATTTAGGAGAGTGGGGGATTACAAGTTCAAGGGTGAATGGGGGCCCTCTCAAGAGGGAGGAAAAGCGACTTTGGGGTCCTTATAGTCCTTCTTTTACAGGAGACCCCATGAGGGACTGGAAAGGAGCACATAGCAGGGATGGGAGTCTGGTCACTTTTTTATTTGAATCCTCAGGTTTCTGCTATTTTGTTGGTGTGTGCTGGGTGATACTTTGTCTTGACCAGTGGTCATACTTTTCAGGGAATCCTTAGTTTACCAAGCATGGAATACAGGTTTATTGAGGACCTTTGCGTAAGAAAGAACAACTAAGGTAGATCATTATGTTTAAAAGTGTGACCTTTTGAGGATTTTTATCTAATTAAGAGCAAACACTATAGGGTACAGGTACTGAGTTTTTGGATCTTAAAACTACATTTTAAGCATGGTGGCTCACGCTTGAAATCCTAGCATTCGGGAGGCTGAGACCTGAGGATCATGGTTCATGGACAGCCTCAGCTACTTAGTGAGGCCCTCTGCAACTCAGTGAGACCTGGTTTCAAAATAAAAAGAATAAAAAAATAGGGCAGGGGGTGTAGCTTGGAGGTCGAATGCCCTTGGGTTCCATCCCCAGACCCATAAACAAAACAAAACAAAACAGAAAACAATAAAAAAAAACCTACATTTTCCTCTGTTTTTTCCAGTTTGACTTTTTTAACCTATTTGTATTTTTCCTATCCTACCTCAAGTAACAATTGCTTCTCCATGAATGCAATGCATTATTAAAGATAGAGGAAAGGAAGAAATAAAGAAATGAGACAGATGCTCAGCTGAGAATGTGATGTGCTATACAGATTATAGATGTAATTTTAAAATTAATGAGGAGTTAGGAATATCTGGGCAGTTTAGGGCAGAGAACCTAGAACTCGAACATCTGTAAGAAGAACAGAAAAAGGAGAAGCTTAATAAAATACAGGATTAAAAATGACCAGGCAAGGACAGTATAAGTTAAAACAAAACTTCAGCCCTTTCCATGGGCCCATTCCTGAGAACAACCAATATAAACAAATTCCAAGAGCAGAAGGGTGGAAGAGAAGGAGGGAAATGTGGCGCCTACTCACCTGCCACCTAGAGAGTCAAACTAGTGGATGAAACTGAATCATGGACATTGGATCCCAGGATCCAAATCAGACCAATCACTAAGGAACAAACCAGGGATTCACAGGATCGGATAAAAGCTGGTCTCCCCAGAGCTTCAAAGGTGACTCTCTTTCCAGAGCCTCTCCCCTATATGGGGAGTTTCTGTGTCTCTATCCTATATTTTCTGTGTTCTAAAATAAACTTCCATACACCTTTGTCCATCCTTCTGTGTTCTATGAATGCACTCATAGATTTTTATGAAACTAAAAGCCTAAAAAAAGTTTGGCTTCAATCATACAAATTGAAACATAGAAAGACATAGAATATAAGAAATACTGCAAGCTGGGCATGGTGGCACAGGATTTTAATCCCCCACGCTTGGGAGGCTGAGACAGGAGGATCATGAGAAGCCAGCCTCAGCTACTTAGTGAGGCTCTCAGAAACTTAGTGAGACCCTGTTTCCAAATAAAATATAAAATAGGTCCAGGAGTGTAGTGCGGAGGTAGAAAGTCCCTGGGTTTCACCCCAATACCACCAAAAAAAAAAAAAAAGAACTACTATATACAGACTTCTACTTCTAAACTTAGGAGAGAATACCATATGCAAGTAGAAAACAGGTTATGTGAGTCAACAAAATAAATAAATAAAGAGTAGGCAATACAAATCTGTCCTGATGAGAAATGCAGAGGAAAAGGTGAGCTGTGTAACCAGCCTGGCTCTGTGCTGGGAAGCAATTTCCAAAGGATGGATAGAGAGGAAAGAAAAACCCAAATAGTCTTGCTGTCGCAGTGAGTTGAAAAGGCCAACTTCAGAGTTTTCAGGGCTCATCTACATCAAAGTAGAGCATAGTTCTAGAAATAAAAGTAAAAGAAAAAAAGAAAACTGTGCAAAATAGACTGGATATTTATTTAAAATTATCTTACTGATACTTACAAAATGCCATTGCCTGGATTTTGAATAAAATTGCAAAATGGACCTCTTTGCCATATTGAGTGTATGATACATAAATATATGATATTTCTCTGCACTTAGATGTCTTATATCTGTTTCTCTATAATGTTTTATAGATTCCTTTTTACAGATTTGCATGCAATAAAAATGTTCCTAGGTATTTCTGATGTATCTGTGACAATTTTATTGTTAAATTAAGTATTAACAAAGCATAAAAATGCTATAATATTTTGTACCTTGTGACCTTGTCACACAATGATCCTGGGAAGTTTTCCAGTTTGGGAAAGGGAAAATCACCCCAGGTCCCATGGGGTCATTGGCTTTTGTGGCAAAAAGAATTTCTGCATGCACAGGTCAGAGACAAAGGCAGGGGTGTATTAAGGAAAAGTAAGGACATTTGTTCAAGGGTTAGAGAGGACCAGCTCAAGCGAGAGAGGCCCCTTGGATCTTTGGGATCCTTCCTTTTTAGGGGTCCTGGGGGTGATTAGGTGCACGGGGGCTGGAGTGGAGGTCTGTCTGGACTTTTATCTCCAGGAATCATGGGTAATGCCTGGGTGGCATCTGACCTTGTCCCTCCTAATAAATCCTTTACTAGGCATCTCAGGAATCTCAGATGGGGAGAGGGGCCAGTATGATTAAGGTTGTGCCTCTGGCAGGCTTCTACCTGAGAAAGAACATACCCTACAGAATGGAGTTAGAGATTATAAACTTTTCAGATTTTATAACTATATTTCTTTCCTTCTCAATTTAACTTTTTACCTAATATTTTATTTCTTCTATTTTACCTCAACTTTACCATGTATTTATTCCGGAATCAATTTTGAATATTAGTTAAAACTTTTTACTTTGAAAAAAATTTCTGCAAGTAAATAAAGTTTTATTTCAATTCTATCTGTATGCATTATGTACCAGTATTGGGAATGGCCTAGGAAGATTTGAGAAAGCTCTGATTATTATATTTCAAAAGTTGGTGAAAGGACTTGGTTTTTGTAAAAAAAAAAAAAAAAAAAAAAAAAAAAAAAAAAAAAAAAAAAGGCAACTATTCCAATGTAAATTAACCTAACTAAAGATAATAAACAAGTCTATAAGAGAGGGGAACTAGGACTTCCCCATCCTCATTCTAAAGACAGATTTACATAATAATTGGATAATCTAGCTAGGATGGGAGGAGGGGGTCAACCTTTGACCTTCCTGAAAGGAGACACCTTGGGGGAGATACCTTACAGGGACCTTTACTACATCAGAATTACGTGAACAAGATGGAGGTCATGTGTATAAAAAGAATGGTCCAAGTGTTTTGTACTTTGGTGAATTCATTTGAACCACCCCCTCATGTTACAACATGAAGCTATAACTATCTTCTGTATTTCTATCTCTTTAATAAATTTCTTTAAATCTTTAGCAAGAGTCCGGGCTAAAGTTTATTTATCCTTAGCTCAGGACAAGAACCCACAGTTTTTCTGTTTTGGGATTTTTTTGTGTGTTTTGAGGGAAATTGTGTCTGGAACCCTAACAGGGGTCCTCAGGGAAAGTTTCCCCAAAACCATAACATATTCTCAAACCGTAACACCTTATATTCCTTTTTGCTGTATTAATGCACTAACAAAGACCTCCAATAAATTAATAAATACAAGTAGTAGGAATGTGTGTTTTGGCCTTGATGTCTTGACTTACTATTTTCTAGAGAATTTTCAGAAGTAGCCTTTTTATGATTAAGAAAGTCATTTCAATCCCTAGTTTGCAGAGAATGCTTATAATAAATATGCATTTCCTTTGTGAAGGTTTCCTTATGGATATACTGAGATCACATTCATTTAGCTTTGTAATCTATCATTATCTCAAACTGCATGGATAGATCTTCTAATGTTACATAAACTTTGCATTCATGGGTTAAAACACATTTGATCATGATGTATGATCCTTTAAATACATATTTAAAAATTGTTCTACTAAGATTTGTTATAAAATCTTGTATTTAAATTCATTATTCCTTTCTTGCAATGCCTTTTTCTTATTTTAATATCAGGATAATTATGGCCTTAGGAAATAATAATACTTCATTTTTTATGTATAGTTGGAAAGAGGTTTTTTGTAGAATTCTTATGAATTTGCATGATCTCTGGACTCAAAATATATTGCAGTTAGTTGGGAACCCTTAGTTAATAAGTATGAATCTAATATAATGGGCAGAAAGCATCTCTCCCCTTTATCTCAGAGGGAAACATTGTCTTTATTATTCTGGAGATTAAGAATGTCTGCAGTTAACTCTGGAGGGAGCCATACCTCTCTTTTCTCAAAGTTATAAGTAAATCTACTATTTATTCTGCAGGGAGAGCATGTCTCTACCAGCAAAACTGTTCTCTATAAAACATTCTTAAAAACTTGTTAGCAAAGCGCATTCAATGTGCCTTCTACAAAAGACCTGAAGAAATATAAGAGATACATGGAGAAGAAAATTATCTCCCAGTATTATTTTTCTAATTCCATTTTCTCCATGATTTCTAGAGTTATTGAATTTTTTTTTTCTCCATGGGGCATGACGTCTTGAATTTGTGACAAATTTTGATACGGTGTCAAATGTTAATTTAATTGTTGGAATGCTCATTTTTGTTTGTTGAGTTCTCTGCACCAAGACAAATGTCTTGGAATCCATTTGACACTTAAGAGGCTCCCTTCTAAACTTTGCCGGGTCACTTCCTGAGCAGTCTTGACTCTAAGTCAGGTAGAGCCGGACTACTGAGGTAACACTCATCTAAAGATCAATCCAGGGGTTTCTGTGTTTATAGACCTTTCCATTTGGATGGATGGGAACACGAGCTATTCCTGCTCTGCCTGAACACAGGGAATTGTGTAGACTACTGCTCTCTAATGGTGATTTCCTGACCTGAGATACCATTGTGCTCATGCATGAACAGGTTAGAACTCAGCCAAATGTTCAAGGGCATCTCCCTGAAGATTTCTGGAGCTACTTTTTTTTTATATATATAACTCTTTCTCCTCTCTAGTACTCTGCCTCACAAATATAAGCTACCTTGACCTCTTTGAACTCTGATTTCTGCCTCCTTAATGTGGCAAGAGTACAGGTTCCATTTGATCTTTTTTTTTTCCCCCACTCTGTGAGGTGACCTGAAAACTGCATGTAGACCCCAAGCTGATGCAATTTTAGAATTCACATCACTCCTTTCCCTTCTCCCCAGGATCACAGGCTTTGGTTGTCTGTTCCCAATGTGTGAAAACTATTCTTTCATAGGTTTTGTTCCACTTGTTGTTTCAGAAAGGAAGGCAAATTTAGTTGCTGTTACTGGACCATGACCTGAAGTAAAATTCATCCAAAAGGATGTTATTGTCTCTCTTGTATGGTTTATATCCATAGTTTGGGCCAGGGCAATTTACATTTATTATAGTATCCATAACTCTTTTAATTCACTTTTTTTTAAAGTGTGGCTAACTCCAAATCTATGAACAGATAAAACATAAAATGTAACTGTTTCTACACAGAGGTGATACTTAAAATACAAAGTAGCCTGGAAACAATATTTTAATGCATTTAATACACACAAACAACCTACCACACAGACTTATATGCCTTCCACCAAAACATATATATTTCCCATCACTGAATTACTTCCACACTAGAAATATAATATGTAAAAATGCTATTATTATACTCAAGTTGCATTTAACATAGAACTTTACTTGTATGTCAACCAAAATATTAATTTTGCAGAAACTATCAATTCACTTTTCAATTGTTTAAAAAGTCAATCCCTTGGTTCTTTTATTTATTTGTGTGCAGTACTGAGAATTAAACCCAGGGCCTTGCACATACTAGCCAAGTGTGCTGCCACTGAATTCCATTCCCAGCCCAATCATGTGTGTGTGTGTGTGTGTGTGTGTGTGTGTGTGTGTGTGTGTGTGTTACTAGGAGTCTTCTACCTCACACTCTCAGCCCTGTTTTTTTTTTTATTTATCTTTAAAGAGAATCTTGCTGAGTTGCTAAATCTGTCTAAATTAGTGAGTGTGGCCTCAAATCTGTGATCCTCCTGTCTTATCTTATTAAGATTACATATGTGCATACTAGGTCCTTGATTCTTTAACCAATAAATTATGCTATTATGTATTTGTTTGAAAATCATGTTTATAAAAGTTATAAAAGCTGAGATGATCAGAGGTCCTGTTATTCTAAATTTTAAAAATTTAGTTGTAATAATAAATCCTATATTATAACAAATGTGATTCAAACAAGACATAAAGCGCATTTTTTTCCATTAAGGATTTAAAAGAATTCCTATGAAATAAAAACAATTTAAATCATAATTTTCTCTGACAAATAACACTAATAACTCCTAATAATTTTTTATCAAAAAAACTGACTTATGTTTAATTATTTTGGATACATATTGAACAACCTTCATAGACAGCTTAAGTTTGTGAAGAAATGCTCTGAAAATTATTAAATGTCAATTAATGAAAGGATTTTATATACCTAATTAAAAAAAAATAAACCTGAGGTTAAGTTAGGCCTGGTGGTGCATACTTATAATTCTAGTACTTGGGAGGCTGAGACAGGAGTATTGGGGTCCTCAGCCAGCACCAGCTATTTAGTGAGGCCCTTTTTCCAAATAAAGAACAAAAATTCACACTGGGGATGTAGCTCAAAGGTAGACTACCCCTGGGTTCAGTCCTCGGCACCAACAAAAAAAGTAACAACTTGAAATTAGATTCTAGAATACATCATTGACTATAATCAAATCATTGACTATAATAGAAAAGCTTTTGTTCCAAATTTAGATTTTAGGTCTGCATATTATATTTGTAAGATTAAGTTTTGTATATTTAAATTTGTATATTTATAAGATTAAGTTTGATATTTTTATTATTGTTAAATCAATCAATTAGAATCATTAGTCAAATTACATCCTTTTATGTGGGCTATTTTCCTAAATATATATGACAATGTCTGACACCATTTAATAACACCATTTAATAGATATTTTATCTTATCTTTTTTATAACTATGGCTCAAAAGTAGCAAAATCTGGGAAAAAATTAACCGTAATGATTAAATCCTTAATATTCTACTATATCTATGAGAGACAAAAACTAAGTACATAGCCAAAGAAGACTACTTCAAAAAAACAGTGAAATGCTGTCCAAATAGTACTTCTTTTTAACAAAAATATCAATAGCTGTATCATACCCGACATTGAGTTTCTAATGTTGCCACAGGTGTGCTTGGTTTAGTATCATTGAGACACTATTTTCCATTAATTTTATTGCTATCTGTTAATGTTATATTAGTCAATATTGAAAAGGGCTAATAACATAAGTGCTGAAATATCAAGGCCTAAAAATATTTTTTTCAAATTGAATAAAAAAACTTTATTTCAGCAAACTTGTTTACCTACTTTTTAAATTTATTTTCCAAATCTTTTTTCACTTTCACATGTATGTTCAAATTATGAAGTTACATTAGAAGTGACCAGTCTAAGCATATTTGCACACATTAAATTGAAATTATGCTAATTTCAAGTGAGCTGTAATTTTATAATAATTAAATACATAAGAAAATATTTTATAATCAGCAAAGTAATCAAATATACTGGTCAATATAAAGAAATATATTTACAAAATAATATTTTTTTAGAGAAGCATATTTTATTCAGGAGTTCAAATTTTATAGATTATGGGATAAAGAAAGCATGTGTCACAAGCTTAAGGCCTATTGGCTAGTTTCCAAAATATTGTCAGGGTACCATTTTCTTGATGATTTTACTGCAGTTGAGGAAGGGCATCTAAGACCAGCATGCTCAGAATATAATTTCATTAGGATACATGGCATGTATCCATTTCCCCAGAGTTGTCCTAATTTAATTGCACTCAGAAAAATTGATGTATAAAATCAAAATTGCTTTTTGGCAATACAGTAATTTCAGCTAAAATCTAATACATGCGTCTTAGAAAAAAAATCTGCACAGCAGTAACAAAAACATTCATTTATACCATAGGAGTTAACTAGAGCTGGCTGTGCAGACAGTTTAGCTTGGACAGCAATTGCTGTGATAAGCATTCAAAATAAAGAAAAGAGCAATAAGAAATGCTTACATCACTGTCATCACTGAAGTGCTGGTAGATACTGAGACCATATTGATAGAGCATAGGTCATTCACCCATGGGAATGTGGTTAGGATGGAGAGTTGTAGGCCTGGTTCTGCAAGACTGATACAGGCAAAGCTGCTCTGTGCTAGTAAAAGGATCCCAAGAGCTGTTGCTTGCTTTCCATTCTCTTAAACACAGTGTAAAGAACACCCACTGTCCCTGCTAGCAGCCAAGCTCAGGTTTGTGTGTGTCTTTTTATTCCTCTGCTATTAGCATTCTTATTTCTCTTGTGTCAGGAGAAAAGCCCCATGTGAGCTAACCTGACCGACCACAATTTTGCCAATATTTTTCTCCACTTACTATCTGCAATAATTGTGGGAGAAAAGAAGCGACTAAAAATGCATATAAACTCCAGCTGCTAGGAATTCTCCCATTGGCAGGACTAGCTCCATGCTATATTGTTTAATAAATAGAACAATAAATAATTAGAATTAAACTTGGTGAGTTATAGTATGAATACGGAAAAGCATATGTATAATTCAAAGGTTTCATAGTATTAAGCTAAAAACACAAAACTTCATTCTCCAAAGTAGGTGCACTTCTCCCCAGTGAAATACTATAAACAATTTATTGGTTAAATATTCATTGTGAAGTCTTCCTTGAACACTTTATGATCTTTCCCCTAGGATACTTCCATGATTCCATGACTCAAGAGCACAGATTATACAGATGCATATTTTCTTAGACCTAATACCTAATACCACCACAATAGATATTTGCCAATCTAGATGTAATCACATAATTTTAGTTCAATTTGATTGTTTTATCAAGTATATATTATGTTAAATAAAATAGTAACTCAAGATCACGATTTTTCAACATTAAAATTTGGAGCTGGATGATCTTTTGTCCCAGGAATTGTCCTGTAGTTTGTGGGATGCTTAGCCATATTCCTGGAATTATCTCATTAGTTTTTAGATAATATATGCAACATCACTAATAGCACCCACTTTGTAATTGTGACGATGAGAAATGTCTCCAGACATCCCTAAATATCGCCAGAAGTCAAAGCCTTCATCCATTGAGATACTGCCCTAGACAGCAATATTAAGAGTGACTTGGGAGGTGTTTTAAATTCTCACTGTTCTTCCTAAGATATGAGAGCTTCTCCCCCTCCACCACTGCATCTTATGAAAGAAGAAAGGAATTTGATATAAGTATGGGCTAAGGATTTTTTTTTAATTCCTGTGGTTGCATCAACTCACTAGATGTCATTTAACATCTCAATATTCAAGGTTTAATTATACACATGTGGCTGTTTAGTTTTCTGCTCCTTTTTTAGCATATACTTGGCTAGTACTTATCTCTAATAATACCATCAGAGACAATTATCTTTCAAGATTAAAAATATAGTTATGGGAGGTGGAAATCAGACACACAGAGCAACATTTACAAAATGTTATTGTTCAATACATTATTTTCAGCTAGAAGTAATTTAGCCCTTACAAAATGATAAAATAGTTCTGTTGAACATTATCACATCCTGGAGAAATATCAATATATATTGATATAATAAATGTTATGTGCTTGCCTAAAGAGTATTATTCAACAGTATTTGGATCCATATTATCCAATATAATTTGAGACATTATTTTCAGATAATCATTTTTATTCAAAACCAGCCATAAAATGTTTTAATATTTCTGTATATTCAACTAAACATCCAATTTGCTCTATTTTAGGTAAGAGTAGAAACAAAACAGACACCAAGACAGATCTCTATAAAATGTTGTTCATTTAAAAATTGTGTCTTTTAAGACTTTCATTAGTTTACAGGTCATCTCTCTTTTACCATGTTCCACGAATGGTTCCCACACATCTTAACTCTAAACATAGGGGTCACAAATTATTCACTAATTATTTTCACTGAGGTTTATTTTTAAACTTTCACTGCCTCAATACCTTAATTCTAGGAAGTGAATATATAATGAATTTCTTTACATGTGGGTATGAATGACCCAGGGATTTGCCTAGAGCAGAGTGGTGGGTATTTGGCATTTTATAGTGTGGCATAGGGAAGAATGATAAATTCTGCAGTCAAATACAACAGCCAAAATGCAATATGTTGTTATTTTTGTGTGTGTGCATGTGTGTGTCCTATGTAAAAATAAAATCACTTATCTATTTCAAATTTAATCACTTTAGTATTATAAAGCTAACATTTTTAATAGGGTAACTTGTGTCATTCACACATATAAGGTTAACAAACATAAAAATGACCGTATTAAGTTAAAGGCCCCAGCAAACAGATAATATAATACTTCTTATGTTATCCTCCACTTAATTTTTATTTTAAGTTATTGCATACAAGTTTGTCCTGTTATGTATTTAATGATAAAATTAATATACATCTTTACTTACATATTTCATAAAGTTTGATATCTTTTAAAATTTCGATTTCCTTTTCAGGCTTCAATGGAAAAGATGTTTTATAACTTAATTATAACTGTTATTTTAAGATATACTTTGTAACCACTTTACTATAGATAGTATCTCATAGCAAACTATATATATATATATATATATATATGCCTTAAATATTCATAGTATAATTTAATTTTAAGAGAATATAACGAAGTTAATAAAAATCTAGACTAGGCTAGAAGAAAGCAATTATTTAATGAATATAAAGTACATTTTGCTTTTATTTTCTCAGTTCATTTTTCTTAGTAGATTTGAGGAGGAGTGAGAAATGGTAATAGTCTGTTCTGATGCATCTCCCAGTGACTTTTTATTCTGTTCTGAATTTTCCAAGCTTTTTGTTAAGGCTGATCCAATGTACTTAAAATATTTTAATTTTTCTAATAATCTAAAGGAAACCTTATTAATATTAATTAGTAGCAATTTTTGTAATATTGTAATACCAAATTAGGTATGTCACAAACTTTTATCCTATTGTCTTTGACTCACACAAATGTCCTTAAAAATTAGAATGGGTTACAATAGATGCATAATTGTACAATCATGTTAGAACTCAGATTCAAATTTTATCATCATGATTTTGAAAATCTCTTTGATTCCATTTTAGAGATGATAATTTCTATCTTTCATCAAAAATTAGTTTACTAGAAATGAATATGATCAAAATGTTATTTGTATGCATAAAATGTCACAATGACAGTCACTATCTTGTATAATTAAAATGCATTAATTAAAACAAAGAAAAATGTTTTAAGTCAAGATAACTATAATGAGAAAAAAATATTAGGTAACTCATGATTTTTATTACTTTTTTATTTTTGAGTTTTGAACAGAAACTATTTTTAAGTTTTGAGATTGGAGTTTAATATAGGATCAGTAGCCATTTCCATTCTTTAATTCAATAAGAAAAGATTCATATACTTAAAACATGCTGTCTATTTCCAATATTTATTTTACCATATGTACTCCTTCTCAGAGAGAATAGCAAAATTGACCTGTTTAATACATTTCAATAATAGATATTGAATCTTTTTTGTTCAAAAAATAGAACAAAAATGCAACTAGAAAAAATTGTATGAGACATGCAATGCAATACCCTAAATAGAAATTTTAAATATCAATTTTAAATTTCCCAACACTAAGAAAACAAATAACTCAATGAAAAAATGGACAAGTGAATTAAATGGATACTTCATGAAGGAAAAAATTCAAATGGCCAATAAATGCATGAAGAAATGCTCAACATCATTAGCAATCAGAGAGATGCATCAAAACTAGCCTGAGATTTCAACTAACTCCAACTAGAATGGCAACCATTCAAAATACAAAAAATAACAAATGCTGGCGAGAATGTGGAGAAATGGGAACTCTAAAACAATGTTGGTGGGATTTCAAATTAATGTGACCACTTTGGAAAACAGTTTGGAGTATTCTCAGAAGAATGGGAATGAACCTACCATATGATCCAGCTATACCACTTCTGGGTATCTACCCAAAGGAAAGGAAACCAAATTACCAAACCAATGCATGAGTATCTATGTTCATAGCTGCACAATTCACCATTGTCAAACTATGGAACCAACCAAATCTCCATCAACAGATGAATGGATTACAAAACTCTGGGATATGTACACAGTGGAATTTTACTCAGCCATAAAGAAAAACATAATTACATTATTTACAGGGAAATCAATGGAACTGCTAAGTGAGATTAGTCAGTTACAAAAAAATAAGAAATTGGATGCTCTCCCTAATGTGCAAAAGCTGGGAGAAATGGGTCATAAGGAGGAACTCTAGAGAAAGAAGAAAATTCTATAGATGAGAAAATAAGGTGACCTGAGGGGATAGGAGGTGGAAGAGGGCAATTCTCTAATGCACACGATGTACTTTAACAAAAACATCAAAGTCAATCACTAAGCCAAGCATGAGAAGGAGGGAGGGGGAAGGAATGGGGCGGAAATTGGATAAGGGCTAATTGGGTGTTGCATGCATATATGTCTCTACCACCTTGTATCTCATTGAGATGTATGACTTCAATGGAGCAACAGAAAATTTAGAAAATTTAAAAAATTAAAAATTAAATAAATTTCCTGAGACATTCTCTCCCAATCTCAGTTCTCCAGGACTTGAGCATGCTACTTTCTTTCATTCTGAAAATAAATAAACTGAAATAAAATGATAACAATCATTCAAGTAAAAATGGATCACAAGGATATGATTGAGAGCTTTAAAGAGCATTAATTCTCAGTCTTGTATTTCATCCTATGAGGTAAGAATAATTACATACTGATTGGGATCCAGGGTCTTTAGCAGATATCTAGGACATTCCTTCGCATCTAGGTATCACAAGATTCAGAATAATCTTTGTCATCAAAGTGTTCTTCCTTTTAATTTGCCTCTTAATTTCACTTTTCTAGAGATCCTCAAAAGGTTTATAAAGATGATCATTTCTTGATTACAAACACTATGTTGATAGTTCCTTTTCAAAAAATATGAACTGTGTTTTCACAAATTATTATATATTTGTGAACATTGTGATTCACATAATTTTGGAAGCAACTGTTTTAATATTGATTAGATTTTTATGACAATGCAATTTTGGGTCATAGAATATTTTTAAATATTTATGCAAGTATGATATATTTGCCCTTTGAAATATAAAAGCAAACTCAAAAAGAAAATAGTCACTGTAAACTCAAATATAACACTGTAAACAATAAGGAATTTAGAAATATCTAGATTGTTTTCAATTGTCTTCAAATTTTATGAGAAAAATATAGATTACATATAAAAACGATAGAGACTACATGAAGAAAATTCCAGTATTTATATAAAGTCAGTGCAGATCTCATTTAACTCCTGCAACTACATATAGAGTTTCTTATAGTCATTGATTTTCTGCAAAACTTGTCCGTAGTTTATGGCCTTCATTTATTCATACCATTTTTTCTGCTATAGCTAAACCCTGTCATTTCTACCTATTGAAATCCTGTTTATCTGTCAAGCTTCTGCTAACATGTCACCTGCAAAGAAGCAATTTACAATCTCCATCCCCTACTCGTCAGCACTGATTTCTCTCCTTTCTGAACTCACACAGTATTTTTATGCCACATCTACAACAGGTACCAAGAATCATAGTCATTTGTAACCCATGAAGATTGATAGATCTTCATGGATTGATGGATCTTCTTGAGGATAGATGTTATTCATCTCTCAACCCTTAGAGAATTTACAATGAACAGCTGTAGGTAACCAGTAAAGAAACTGGTAAATAAGTATGAGGAAATATAAGAAGCATTTTACATCTGCCAAATAATTCAAAGAAGAATAAAGTTAACTACCATACACTTATTTAAAGATATTTTTAAATTGCATTCATCTATTGAACCATTTAGCTTTATTTGTGATAGATTGATTTATTGATAGCTATAATTTTCACCCATGCCTGCCTCTTCAATACACAGGCCTTTCCACCTGCTGTAGTCTATAGGATGACTGGTGACTTGAGCCTATTACTCATGTCTATAGTCTTCCACCAGACAGGTTAGACAAACTTCAGCTCAGAAAAGCCTGGAGAAGCTCATGTCAACTGCTTTCCAGCCCAGTATGTAAGGAATCCAACCAAGGTCAGCAAATACACTGGACAACCATTCCAGATATGTTGGCAGTAAGTACCTCTTGACATGTACCACTCTTTTACTCTGATGATTCTCTAAAAGCTCTTGTAGTCAACTAGAGACCTGAGCATTTTGTGTTATAAAAAGAAAGACTACTTAGAAGGCTGAGACAATAAGATCACAGGTTCTAGGCCGTCCTCAGCAATGTAGCAGAGTCAGCATCCTAAAGAGAGAACTTGTTTTAAAATAAACAAACAACAACAACAAAAAATGTCTGGGTGTATAGACTGGAGGTAGAATGCTGCTGGGTTCAATCCCTGGTACCACAAAAATAAATAAATAAGTAAATGGACCATGCCATGTACCTTTTGGTACTGGTTTTTATGAATCATCTGTTAGTTAAAGCAACACCTAAACAACATTGAGACCATTCCAGTGGACTGTTAAAATTTACAGACCATTAACTGAGAAAAAAATATCCTTTTCCTTTATGTTATTTACAAATCATAGAAAGTTAATAACATGTTACTATAAAGATAAATTAGAGATTTTTAGGCCATATTATTTTCCTCTCTGCCTGATTCCTTTAGGATTTATGACTCTTATTCCATTTTTTATTAAAACATGAGTTCAGTAAGAAACATATTCCCAGTTACCAGACATGGTTGGAAGAATTTGATTTGTAACCTAGGTCTTACCTGGAGTGCCATATTTGAGAATGGTGCTCATTTACTTAGATATAGTCAGACACTTTTAAGTAAGTTTTATTTAATGAAGTCAATACTTACGCAGCCCTTTGAGAAAAACTGGCCAGATATCTGACTTAGAGTCTTTATAGAATTATATATTCTCAGCCTTAAGGAAGGTCACTTCTGGTTTAACCAAGAAACAATATATTTTGAGGGTGCCAAGAGAAGAGTAATTCACCCACATTTATAGAAAATATAGGTAGAATCTATATGAGTAAGTTGTTAAATTTCTCAGACTCAGAAGACTATTAGAAGTCTAACATAAAATTCTTTCCGAAAACTTCCAGAAGAGAAAACTAAAAAAAGGCCAATTGGCAATTTATTGTTGCTAGTTGCTACAACTACACTTTATAATATTGTTATATTTCTAATCAGTCAGTATTAAGAAATTTGGGACTAAAAATTTGGGACTAAAAAAAGCCCAAGAAGGCAAGATAAAGAATTGTTTCAGCATGCAAACCAAAGTCTTCCAGGGAAGATTGCTTCAGAGCTTGCAGTAATAAACTTCAGAATTACCATGCTAGCTTTCAGACGGCAGCTTTTAGTCTATTATTATGATTGTTTGGCAGTTTTATTAGGTTGCAGTTTGATTTCTAGAATTTAGATATAAAATATGGTAATAAAGATAATGTGACTAGAAACTTCCTTTATAAAATGTGGGCCCCAGTTTGGTCATTCATGCCAATCAAATGAGAAAAATTATACCCCCCCCACATGGAAAACGTAAACAACATATTGAACATCATGGGAATAGGGGTTTTATTGGTATATGAATATTTTATCTATAGCTGTATTTAAATACAAGGATGGTTAGTTTTTGTGAAGTTGGATAAACTAAACAAGTAATTAGAAAAGAAACAAAAGAAGGAGAAAGAAATTCTGCATAATTGTTCAGGCCTGTCTCTTTCTAAACTAGTCTCTCACCAAAGGCTTATCACTCCCAAATTCTTGAGAAATTTGCAAAATTTAAAGTTAACCAAAATTTTATTCAACTGTAATTACCTTGTACATGGTTAATTTCCAACCTACCCTCCCAGTAAAGAGTTTAATCAAGAGAAATATGATATCTTGAGAAACTGTACTCGGGGATTTTCCAGTGTTATATGTTGTTTTGTGATCATGAGACTGATGTCATTCTCATATGCCTTCCCATACCTCCTTCTTCATCAGGTTTTTTAGTTTACTTTAAAAAAGGATTTGGGATTTGTGCCTATAGTATCCTCCATAGTTGCTTAAGATTATTTCTGTATGTGTAACCAAAATATGTATTTTATCTGTTCTCTAACAAAATAGATATGATGTATATTCATAAACACATCAAAGTCAATCATTAAGCCAAATGTGAGGAAGAGGGAGAGAATGGGGTAGGAACTGCAAAGGCACTAAATGACTGATGAGTGCATGTATGCTTCTAACACCTGGTAACCCATTAAGATGTATGACTACAATGTATCAATAAAAAATTAAGAAGAGATTTTTAAAAATCTCCTTTTATTGTCAATACCTCATCTCATTTCATCTACTATATTTTTAGAAAGTAATCTGAATTGGAGTTTCTATGCAAACATATAAAACATTGTTTGTAAAACTTTAATACATTTTAAATTATAAAGATCAAATAGTTAAAATATAAATACCTGCATGTTAACTTGATTTTTTCTAATATTTATAATAAAATATGATTATTTGAAATATTATATTTATATTGCTAGTAAAGAAATTATGATACATTTAGTATTAATTCTGCCAACATAAAAACATATGTTGGCAAAATGTTCAAAGAAAACCAATTCAAAGGTCTTTCCCATAAGATTATATTTTAATCAATGATAATGATGATTAAAGAACATGACTAAAAAACAAACACTTTCTGATCTTCTCAAAAAGTGCAGCAAAATATTCAAAATAACCAACACTATCCATTAATGATATAGCCTACAGCATATTCAATAAGGTAAAGATCATGCATAAAACAATTTACAGCTAATATTTTATTTAATGATGAAATAATGAAATTATTTCCCCTAAAATAAGAACCAACTTTTATAATTTATATGTGCACTTAGAAAAAATTACAGGACACTGGCTATTTAAAAAAAAATAATATATTCTTATAGTCTAACTGGAAGCACTTATAAATTAAAACTTAAAGAGATACTATTTAGGAACTTATGCTTCTGGGCAAGGGGTATAAAAATTTATCCACTGCTGTAAGACAAAATAATTTTTTTTTGGTGGTACTGGGGTTCCTGGAAACCCTTCTACCTCCAGGTTACACTCCCAGTCCTATTTTTATACTTTTTAAATTTGGAAACAGGGTCTCTTAAGCCAGCGTGGCTGGCTTTGAACTTGCATGATCCTCCTTTCTCCGCCTCCCAAGTGTGGGGATTACAATCTTGTGACACCACGCCCGGCCAAAATAATTTTACAATAGTAAATATGTGAAAAAATATTTTTTCAAAACATTTGAATAGCAGAAAATGAGAGATAATGAAAACTGATAGAAAAGAAATGAAATAAGTCTTTCTGTTAACAAAACTTATTGTCTCCAGTAAGTGCCAGGATGTGATTCAAGGATGGATAATTTAGACAGAGTCCACTGAGCTGTTTGAGTTGATCATTAAGATTGAATATTGAAGGAAGAAAGATGATAGGCATTCTCTAAAGAACATAACAGGAAAGAAAGACTTGAAAGAGAAGGCAGTTCTGGAATTCTGAAAACAGTCTTTTCTGACTATATAGAATACTGCTCAGTACACATGGAGATATGCCCTGAATATACTACAGTTTTCAGTAACAAAATAAGTGAGTGCAGTGTCTGTTCATACCAACCAGATGGGAAATTATTTTGATTAATTGGGCATCAAATGGAGTATAAGAAATATTTTGCCTTAAAAGTAAAGAGCAAATGGCTTTAGACAAAACCCTGCTAATACTATGCCTAACAAAACCAGAAATGGTTGAAGTGCTTTGGAATAACTTATGAAATCTCTGTACAGAGCTCAAATGTATGTATAGGTCTTTGATCCATCTCCAGTTGACTCTTGTGCAGGGTGAGACATAGGAATTTAATTTCATTTTTCTACAAATGGATAACCAGTTTACCAATACCATTTGTGAAAAGGCTATTTTCTCCAACATATGTTTTTGACACCCTTTTTTTGGAAAGCCAATTAGTTCTAAGTATTTGGATTTATTTCTGTATCTTTTATTCTGTTCCATTAAGTTATGTGTTTGATTTTGTGCGTATACTATGCATTTTTTATTACTATAGCTCTGTAGTATAATTTGAAGGCAGGAATTGTGATGACTCCTGCATGATTCTTATCACTAAGAACTGCTTTGACTATTCTGGATTTTTTGTTTTTCCATATAAAATTTTGCCTTAATTTTTCTAGGTTTGTGAAGAATGATTTTGATATTTTAATATAAATTGCACTGATTCTGTAGATCACTTTTGGTAGGACAGCCATTTTGATAATATGTATTCTGCTTACCCAAGAGCATGGGACATCTTTCCATCTTCTAAAATCTTCAGTTTTTTTCTTTAGTTTTTTAAAAATTTCACTGCAGAGTCTTTTACCTCCTTAATTAGATTTATTCATAAATATTTTTTGAAGTTACTGTGAATAAAATTTTTTTCTGTATTTCTTTATTAGTGGATTTATGGTTGGTATATAGGAAAGTGAGAATGAAATTACTATTGTAGGGCATTGGTTCAACACTTGAATTTTTAGAAACAGGTAGAAACTTCCACAAAAAGACCCACAAAGTTCAGGAAGTTAAAACAAGAATTAATAATTGAATGTCACTAAAATAAAAAATATCTGCTATTTAAAAAAATCAAGAGTCTAAACACAGAGCCTACAGAATTGGAAAAGATCTTTGCCATCTATTTCTCTGATAGAAAACTAATATCTAGAATACACAAAGATTTAAAAGACTTAACAATAGAAAGCCAACCCAATCAAGAAAAAGGCAATTGAACTAAATAGAGATTTTACAAAAGAAGAAATATAAATGGTCAATAAATACATTAAAAATTAAATAGCAGTAATAATAAAGGAAATATAAATCAAAACTACACTGAGATTCCATCTAACCCCAATCAGAATGAGAATCATTAAGAAGTCAAACAACAGTAAATGCTGGTGAGGATATGGGGAAATAGGAACACTTCTACATGGAGATCAATTTTGAGTTTCCTCAGGAAATTGAAAATGGATCCCATATGTTTCAGCTATACCACTCCTGGATATCTTTCCAAAGGGACTGAAATCAGAATATTATAGCAATATATGTATACCCATGTTTAGGGCAGCAAATTCATAATAAGCAAATTATGCAATTAACCAAGGTGTCCATTAACATATAAATGGATTGCAAATATGGGCTATACACACAATGGAATTTTACTCAGTATAAATGGAATGACCTGGAGAACATTATGTTAAGTTAGATTAGCTAGTCACAGAAAGTGAAGGGGTGTATGTTATCTCTCATATGTGGAAGCTAGGGAGCAAATGAAATATAAGTGGAGGAGAAACTGCAATGGAGCCAGGGATGTGGTTTAGTGGAAGGCTGGGGAGAGGGAGAAGCAATGAAGGAATCACTTCCATTGACATTGTCAATCTAAATATCCTACATGAGGACAGGAGGAACGCAGGGGAGCCTGGAAAAACCCACCAAGTGCTGTGTACATGTCTGTCACTATCACCATGAACTGCATTATGATGTAAGACTATAATGCACCAGTAAATTATAATAATGTATTTATAGGAATTAAAAAATATCAATCATCTAAAAGACCAATTCTCAAGTTCTAGCATTTATTCAGCAGTGAACAGAAACATAACAAAGTAGAAAAAAATCCCTTAATAAAAATAAAATATGTCAACAAAATAAACCTTGAACTTGCCAGATATTATGATTAGCAGATAAGCACATTAAGAAAAATTCCCCAAAGAAACAATGAAACTAATTATATTTCATATGTTTCAAAATAGTACTATAGTCTCAGGATCCCTCATGTAACTAAAGAAGAAGGAAGGAAGGGATCCATGGGGATTTGTGTAGCAGGAACTGGGGGCCATCGGACAGCTCTGGAGATCACAAAAGGAAAATGGTACTGGATGCATATTCATATGTGTGTGTGTATGTGTGTGTGTGTGTGTGTGTGTGTGTGTGTGTGTGTGTGTGTATTTGTGGTGCTGAGGATAGAATATCCCCGGGGGTATTCTACCTCCAAGCTATACCACAGCCCTATTTTTATATTCTTTATTTTTAAACAGTCTCACTAAGTTATTGAGGGCCTCACTAAGTAGCTGAGGCTGGTTACAATCCTAAATCCTCCTGTCTCACCCTCCCAACTACTGGGAGTAAAAGTTTGCACCACCATTCTCATCTCCAGATGAATATTTATATCTACTTAAAATAAGGATGATTATTGGAAATGGCTGCTATTTAATCAAATATGGAAGATTTTATGATATTATTAAATATTTCTAAAGAGTAACTAAACCAAACCTATAGCAATAGTGTTATTTGTAATAGAATATTATTTGCTAACAATAAAATATATCTTTTATTTCGAGTCTACTATATTTCAAATGCCAACTAAACATCCCAAAGCATGGGTTAAAAGAAGCATAATTGCCGGGAGTGGTGGCGCACACTTGTAATCCCCGCGCTTGGGAGGTAGAGACAGGAGGATCGCGCAGGTTCGAAGCCAGGCTCACGCTGGCTTAGGAGACCCTGTTTCCAAATAAAAATGTAAAAATGGGTCTGGGAGTGTAGCCCAGAGGTAAAAGGGCTTCAAAGAACCTCAGTACCGCCAAAAAAAAAGAAGCATAATTAAATATTTATTGTATGAAAAATGTCACAAAGGTACTAGTTGCAAACTAATATAAAGATTTACAGTTAGTCAGTTTTCCAGAAGATAAAAGGTAATTATAAATATTATCTAATCTAGAAAAGGCAGAGAAAGAAGAAAAGGGGATGGAAGAACAGATAGGATGAAGAAAGAAAACAATAAAAAGTTGATAAATATAAACTTATTCACATCATAAAAAACCTAAATATTGCTAAAAGGAATTAAAGATTTTATAAATGGAGAAATAAATATTAGCTTGATTATTGCTAATATATTAATTATTCTGAAGTTTATTCTTATATGAATATATGCTCACTATCACCACTCCTTTTCCATATAGTCCTTGAGACTCTTGCTGCAGCAATAAGACAAGAGAAGGAAATCAAAGGAATTCACATCAGAAGAGAGGAATTAAAATTATCCTTATTCGCAGATGACATGATCCTTTATCTGGAAGACCCAAAGAACTCAACCAAAAGACTTCTGGAGCTGATTGACAAATTCAGCAAAGTCGCAGGTTACAAAATCAACCTAAAGAAATCAGTGGCTTTTCTTTATGCCAACAACGAATCCACAATGAAAGAAAGAAAAACAACAATTCCATTCACTATAACCTCAAAACCAATAAAATACCTAGGAATAAACCTAAACCAAGATGTAAAAGACCTCTACAACAAAAACTATAAAACATTAAAGAAAGAAATAGAAGAAGACCTTGGAAGATGGAAAGATCTCCCGTGCTCATGGATAGGCAGAATACATATCATCAAAATGGCCATTCTGCCAAAACTGATCTATAGGTTCAATGCAATTCCCATTAAAATACCAGTGACATTCTTCAGAGACCTAGAAAAATCAATCATGAACTTCATATGGAGAAGGAAAAGACCTAGAATAGCCAAAGCAATTCTCAATAACAAGAAACACACAGGAGGCATTACAATCCCAGACTTCAAACTATACTATAGAGCAATAGTAGTAAAAACAGCATGGTACTGGCACAAAAACAGATATACTGACCAGTGGATTAGAATAGAAGATACAGAAACAAACCCACACATCTTTAGTCAATTAATCTTTGACAAAGGGGCCAAACATATTGAAAACATGTTGAAAAGACAGCCTTTTCAACAAGTGGTGCTGGGAGAACTGGCTAACCATATGTAAAAAGATGAATCTAAACCCCTATATCTCACCTAACACAGGAATCAACTCATGATGGATCAAAGACTTAGAAATTAGACCTGAGACTGTGAAGTTAGTAGAGGAGAACATAGGTTCAACACTACAAAATATTGGCACAGGCAGTAACTTTCTCAACAAAACCTCCAAAGCTCAGGAAATTAAAGCAAGAATAAACAAGTGGGATAACATCAAACTAAAAAGTTTCTTCTCATCAAAGGAAACTATCAATAACCTAAAGAGGAAGCCTACAGAATGGGAAAGGATCTTTACCAGCCACCATTCTGATAGGGGGCTAATATCCAGAGTATACAAAGAGCTCAAAAGACTCTACACTAGCAAAACAAACAACCCAATCAAGAAATGGGCAAATGAACTAAATAGACACTTCACAGAAGAAGAGAAACAAAGGGCCAATAGATACATGAAAAGATGTTCTTCATCACTGGCCATCAGGGAGATGCAAATCAAAACTACACTGAGATTCCATCTAACCCCAGTCAGAGTGGCAAGCATAAAGAAATCAAACAACAACAAATGCTGGCAAGGATGTGGGGAAAGAGGAACTCTTTTACACTGTTGGTGGGAGTGCAAACTAGTTCAGCCACTATGGAGATCTGTGTGGAGATTCCTAAGAAAGGTGGGAATAGATCCACCATATGATCCAACTATACCACTCCTGGGTATCTTTCCAAAGGGGTTGAATTCAGAGAAATACAGCAACATATGCATACCTATGTTCATAGCAGCACAATTTGTAATAGCCAAAATATGGAACCAACCCAGATCACCATCAACAGATGAATGGATAGCAAAACTGTGGGAAATACACACAATGGAATTCTATTCAGCCATAAAGAAGAACAAAATTATATCATTTGCAAGAAGATGGAAAGCCCTGGAAAACATCATGTTAAGTGAGATCAGCCAAGCACAGAAGGAGAAGATACACATGTTTCCTCTAATATGCCCCAACTAGAAAACACAAAGGATACCAGTGGGACTCCAGATATTAGAGCGGAAATACTGGCTAAGTTTTAATGGAAAGATAGGAGAGGAGAAAGGCCGATCTTGATTAATGAGGGTCTACACCTGAACACGTGTAAAATTATGAATAAGACATGGTTAACCTGGACAACCATTGGTGGGAGGGGGGAAGAGAAAACGGGGGCGGGGGGGAGAGGGCACCAAATATAGTGTAAATGTATAATATTTATGTTCAATAAAAAATTGTTAAAAATAATTTAAAAAACAGTAACAGAATTTTGTAAAGAACTTAAAAAAATGATTCAAAATTTCAAATGTAAAGGCTATGATCTTAGGATATTCAAATGACTGTGGGAAAGACAAACAAATAAAAACAACAGCAAAGAAACACAAATTTCAGGGATAACAGCAACAACAAAATTCTAACCATTGAAAGTATTTCAAATTCGTACGCATGAACTTTTATAGTATGCTTCATAATCAACTTTCTAAGTCATTATTTGGTAATTTTTAGGGATAGAAACCTGATTTCTCAAAGCCTAAAGTCTATTCTCTTTCTACAGGAAATAAACTGTATTTTTAGCCTTTCAGTGTTTTTTTCTCTGCCTTTTCTAACATTCAATTACATTCAAACTGGTGCATTACACTAGAATGTATAAAATAATCTACAAATACAGTTAGCAAGATTCAGTACATATGCCATTTGATGGGACATTTTATCTATCTGTGGCTAATGTACCCTTCCTAAATGCTCTATCCCTGATTTCTCTGTAACCATACAAATCTCTGTAAAATATTAACTCTTATAGGTCAAAATTTAGAAACATATGACCATAAAACATAATATATTTCTGGACATATCAATTTACTACACTCAGAGTGAAAGAAAAAGGGACATGATGTAGAATAATGAGAGGAAATAACAATAAAAAACTTTTGTCAACTTGTTTTAATGTGGTAGCAAATGAAGCATTTATTTTTATAACCTGTCAAGTCAGAATTCATTTCTTTTAAATGGAGAAATACCAGACATTGTAAAAAGAGACACTAAAGGAAAAAAAAGGCCCACATCAGTGAAGATATTTATATAATCACGGAAATTTAGAGGCTTGGCGCATACAAATTTATTTTCAGATATGTGAAGTACATCTCAGTTTGGGTCAAAGCTGGAACTAACCTATATGCATTACAGAGTAGTAATTGGGTGTCATAATGGTGTTATATTATTGTTACTAGTGTTAACAAAAATATTGGAGAATGGTTTATATAGTTTGCCATCTGTTTATAATTTTTAAACACTACTTTCCTAACAATTTGCATATGACAATAAATATATGTGGCCTGTTTTTTTTATATTGCCTTTTACTTACATCATCCAGCTCTCTTTGCCTCTCTGGATATCCTAAAAGCTGAGCTTTGTGGCCCAAATCATTTGGGCTCCATTGTGCTCTGGCTTCCTGTTGTTTAGTGAGTGCTAGTTACTGAGGAGACCAGAGGGAAGGGCGAGAGTAAGGTCAGCCATGTTATTCTTAATTTTTGCCCATTTTAGCATGCTGGGTTAAGGAGTAGTTGTTTCTCTCCTGGACTGCAGTATTTCTAAGTACACTTTTCAGTAGATTCTTAAAACAGTTTTCTCCCACTCACAATGGATACGTGGATCTTATAATAGCTTCCCATGGCGGTTCTTCTCTGAATTCTTTCATCCTATCTTCTGTACTCTAGTAAGACTGCCCATAAATCTGTTATTAGTTCCTTCATTTGAACCATGTGAGGAATGTTGTTTACTGGAGGAACTCTGAGTCATAAAGATTATTATTAATAAGCATAAAGATTATTATTAATAAGCTTTTTCTAATGGTGGAGCTGCTATAATTTTAAAATAAATATTTTTTTAATTTAAGTAGAATTATATTTAATAAAACAATGTCTAAAGTTTAGTGAATTTTAGTATGTGATAGACAATATTAACAACATGTATTGATTATCCTTTCCAATCCTATAATAGTTCTGTAAACTAAAACTGCAAACAAATCTGTCAATCTAATGCTAATTCACTATTTTCAGATTCTTTAGGTGAATATTAATCAAATATAGTGACTGTTAGGCTGTGCACAATCATTTCCCAACTCCACTAACATGTAGCATGTGATTAAAAAAGAAGTAAGCCTCAGGCTAAATTTTGCCCTTCCAAAAATGCATTAGTCCTACTTTTAATAGGCTTAATGTTAGGCCCCCACCTTAGCCAGACATAGAAATACTATCAGCACTAATGTCCCCTGTAAACTAGAGAAGGGAAACAAATATTGAGAGTTAGAGTCTGAGATCTCCTTAGAAGGTCTTGGAATATTTGGCTTGGCTTTCTAGTTTCTTGAACCTTATTCCTACAAGAGTTAGTCTCATAAAACTCGTCAATCATATAAGCACAAGGATACTGAGTTACAAGTGCCCTTCTAGATTACTGGTCATTCTGCAAATGAACACTTATTTCTAGTATCTCTCCAGTTAATTGGCATACCCTGTGTAACAAATAATAAGATTATTTGACAGAAAGAATATTTAATGTATCTAAAAAGGCACACCTGTTATATTGATTCTATTAAATATTTCAAATGTTAATCAAGATGAAAAGCTAATAGTATTAGACTATAATGTTAAACATATTTTTGATAATTTTTCATTGTATAAAATAGTCCAGTTCCTAAAGAGAAATGAAACTTTTTATAATTAAAATGGATGCATATAATCATGTCATTTTTGTAAGGAAGGATTAAACAATGATACCATAAAATATAAAATATGTGGGTATTAGTCATTTTAATTTCTGTGCCATGGCTATAATTTATTACAGACTTGGTAAGTTATAATTTTCTGTAATATGTTACAAAGTTGGTAAATTTTAATTTCTTAGTAAAAAACTCCAAACTTTATAATGATCTCAAGAGTTGCAAAATGTTTTGTAGAACTACTATAGAACCTGAAGTTATGTAGTACCTACAGTGACTAGCCAGAAAATAAATCAGCTTAGCCTCAGAATAATAAAAATATAATTAAAGACCTGAGACATAAAATTTTTAAATAAGTTATGATTACATACAGAATATAAGTAAGGTATTTTAATTATAAGTGTATATCAAAATGTCTTCTAGAGCATATGATCACAATTAAAATTAAGATGAAATTTATTCATCATTGGATGGCTGAATAGTGCTGTATTAGCAGTATATTCATTTATTTGTAAGACTTTTCTCTCTTTGCTTATTATTTATTTAGTAAAAAAATTCATATGACTCTCCAGTCATATTTAATAACCTGCTGTTGCTAAATATATGTTTTCTCTTATTTCTAGTACTTTCCATAACAATATTATTTCATACAAAAAAACTGATATTTTGCCTTGCCATCTTTTAACTATCCTTTAAATTAACTGCAATTTAAAGCTTTCCTTATTCTCAGATATGATTCAGTTCTTTGTCAGTCCTCATCCAAATCCTTATGGTTTTTTTAAACTCAATTTTAGACCAGAATTTTTCAGTGTAATTCATAGGACACTGCATCAGCATCATATGGAGAGCAATTTAAAAATGTGCGTCCTTGCAGCTCACCCTAGATATATTAAATCTGAAATTCTGAAGCCTGGGAATCAGCCCTGGTGATTTTTATGAATGGTAATATTTCAAAAACCTGTACTCTGTAATCTCTTAGATAGCCTAGGTGCAAGCCTTCTGACACAAAGTACAATAAGATTATAGAGCTTCAACCCTACTCCCGATACCAATTACTTTCCTACTAGACCAGATTTGTTGAACATGAATAATTTATAATCCCTTTAATAGGAATAATAAAAATACAACTGATTAGCATTGAGAACTATGTAATATAGAAAATAGAAAGCTAGAGAACTTAGTATCAGCTCAGTAGTGAAAAATTTCAGCATGAGGCTAAGTACTGCTCTTGCCCTTCCTTCTGTTCAGACTATATTGAGGAAATTTAATTGTATTGCAAAACAAAGGTGAGAATATATATATTATGTTAAAATATACAGTGCTTCACAAGGTTGAAAAGTCAATATGTCTGGTATAAAATAAAATCCTGTGTCAAGAGGATTAAATTATGACCCATAAGGAGAATAATAAGCCAAAAGAAAAAGATACAGAAATGACACCAATAAATCATATAATGAATGAATATCATATGTTGTATGATATTTATTTATGTAGGTGTGCTTGAAGTCAACCAATAAGTATTATGCTGTTGGATTTAATTTTTAAATAATTTTTCTATAACATTTATAATATGTATTTTATGATAATTTTCAGATTTTATGTATCTGTTAAATATCTACCATTCAAAATAACACATTATTTTCCAAAGTGATTGCATTCTTTTTTTTTTTTTTGGTGTTCAATTCCAACTTTCTTTTTTTTTTTACTTTATTTTATTTGTTTACATTTACTTATTTATTTATTTTCAGAAAAAGTCTATCCTAACATTAAATATGAACTCTAAACACCCAAACAATATCGAAAAAGAACACAGCTAGAAGATTTACAATTTCTGATTTCAAACCTTATAAAGCAACAATAACTGAAACAGTGTAGTACTGCTATAAAGGTAGATATATAAACCAGGGGAGTATTATTTTTGACCAGGTTTCCAAGAACATTTGGTGAAGGAAATAATAATCTTCTTTCTAAATATTGTTGAAAAATAACAATTACATGGAAAGGCATAAAATTGGACCCTTACCTAACACCATATACAAATATGAACTCAAAATAGATAAAAGACATAAATGTAAATCTTAAATCAGTATGGAAGATCCTCAGAAGAAGGGAAACAAACTTACCATATGACTCAGCAATACCACCTCTGAGTATCTACCAAAAAGAATGAAAACCAAAATACCAAACTAATGGATGAGCAACCATATTCATAGATGCACAATTCACCATTGCCAAACTGTGGAACGAGCCAAGATGTCCTTCAACAGATGAGTGGATTACAAAACTCTAGGATACATACACAATTGAATTTGCCCAGCCATAATGGAGGACAAAATTATGGCATTTGCAGTGAAATGCCACAAAAAATAAGAAATCAGATGCTTTCCCTAATGTACAAGAACTAGGGAGAAATGGGTAACAGGAAGAACTCTAGATGAAGAAGAGATCCTATAGAGGATCAATTAGAGTGACCTATCTGAGGGGATGGGAGGGGTAAGAGGGAAATTCTTTAAAGCAAATGATGTACTTAAACAAACATATCAAAGTTAATCAGGAAACCAAGCATGGGAAGAAGGGAGGGGGAGGGGAGGTGTTAGGGATTGGGTAAACTATTTATGTTCAATAAAAAAATTGTTAAAAAATAATGTTATTATATAATATGTTTAAATATTCTTATGCTTATATGCTATTTATTTATTTATTTATTTATTTATTTATTTATTTATTTATTTATTTGGTGGTACTGGGGTTCCTGGAAGCCCTTCTACCTCCAGGCTACACTCCCAGACCTATTTTATATTTCTGAA
Organism: Muscardinus avellanarius; assembly: GCF_963383645.1. NCBI lineage: Eukaryota > Metazoa > Chordata > Mammalia > Rodentia > Gliridae > Muscardinus > Muscardinus avellanarius. The sequence goes on from NC_137787.1 coordinate 158,129,163, forward strand.
ACAGGGTCTCTTACACCAGCACAGCTGGCTTCGAACCTGCGCCATCCTCCTGTCTCGCCTCCCAAGCACGGGGATTACAAGCGTGCACCACCACGCCCGGCTAATTTTTATATTTTTGTGTTTATAATTTGTAATCATGTTATGTGATGTGTGTATTTTTGAGCATTTATCTTATGACAACTCATTGTCAAAGTGGGAAGATGCTGATTTTTATTTGTTCATCCAATATTCTTTTTTCTGCTGCATGCTGAAGAAATAAATGGGTCCTTTAAACTATTGATTTCTATAATCTGCAAACTACATTTATCACAGCTACATCATCATTTTCTACTGCATTAAAATTTACTACTCATTTATTTCAATTTGTTATATACAAAAGCTAAAATCATAATCAGTTATGTTAGGGACCCTATTGAATGCATATTAAAGATGATACTATTGGTAATAACATGCTAGTAGATGGATTTAAATTATATGCATCAAGAAATGAACATAATTTTTAAAAATATAATTACCAAAATAAAATATTCTCATATAGTAAAAGTGGTGATAAAAGTAATTTAATATTTCTCTATTTAAAAAAATTTCTAACATACTCTCATATAAATTTATGTTTGAAGTGTTGCACTTTTTTGTACTTTTTTATAAATGTTTTCTTTTAATATACTCTTAAATACATCTTAGTTTGAAGAGATACTATAATTTTTCGTGTGTGTGTGTGTGTGTGTGTGTGTGTGTGTGTATTTCTTTACAAACTTTTCCTCTGAATCATCGACCTATTCTTTTTCTTTCAAATCTTAACAAAATAAGCTTTCATGCAATCCACTCTCAATTATTCTTTTACATGATATTTTAGACATTTTAGTAATTTCTCTGAAATATTCACAAATAAATAAAATATGAATTTAAAGAAACTTAAAACATGGAAGACCTTATATATAAATTTATAAAAATATTAAAACACCATCTTCTATATAGAACTTTTAAAATTCACAAAATTCCTAACCTACTATGAATTAAAATGGTCTATGAACAAATGGCTCAAAATAAAAGAAAGAAAAAATATATTTGATTATTATCTTTCACTTTATTTCCAAAGAAATACTAAGAAAGGTAAGCAGTAAAAAGTGCTAGAGTTTACCATTAAATATCAAGAAATTAGATGTACTTGCATGTTAAGAAGTTCTTTAATTAACTGACCCTTATTTTTAAACAATTACTATAATCCCCAAATGTTATTAAAATTATTGTTTTGTACCAACATTGTTGTAGAAAATTATTAATATCTCAACTACTGTATCATTGAAATATTTGAGAAATGAGAAAATATATTGAAATAGGGAAAAATGTAGAGTTAAGTATTAGCTAGAATAACTTAGTCAAAATACCTATATTAGCCACGATAAAATATTCATGCTGGCTTGAAAGTTCAGAGACTGGATTTTTCAAGTATTTGGATTTTTTCAAGCTCTCAAGTCAAAATTGGCTTTATGCTAAGAAAATTCACAAGGGACTGATAAATAAATCAGATTTTCAATATATTAATTTACTCTAGTGATCACATTTTCTAGCTGGGGCAGCTCACCTTCTGGTATTTGAACTATATAAGAAAATTAATTATTGATCAAAAGGTTACTTGATGACTATAGAATGAAAGAATAGAGAAGCAGACATTCTCAGGAGATATTCCAACTACTTCATGAAAAGCCTGCTAAATTATACCTACCTCACACAGCAGTAGACACTATCCAGGGGCCAAATTTCTCATAATTCCCCAAATTATTTCTTATTTTTGAAGAATAAATCTGCACTGCTGAATTTTACTTTTTTAAAATTTGTTTTATTTTATCCATTCTTGTATTGACATTGTTGGTTTTTTCATATGATGTCATTGGATATCTTGTACGTATTAATATGTTTACAAGAATTATAGGCATTACATATTTTTGCGGGCTTTTTAATAATTAATTTTCAGAGGCTCAATTGAACTGTAAATTGCTGAGGATGATCTTATGCTCCCATAAACAACTATTTTATCTTTCTCCAACTTAGATTTCCTAATTCCTATCACACAGGAAAATTGGCAATGTGCTCACAATATATGTTGTTATTCCTAAAATCGTGCTACAACTATACCCCTGCAAAAGCTAGCCAAGGATGTAAGCTATTTTTTAATGTTCTCTCTATCCTTATATTTTATCAATTGCAATGGCATCAGTTCTCTTTAGACAATACTTTGCGTCTCTTTTCTCCATTTTAATTCTGATTGCCTTACTTCAGAACCTTTCCATACTCTTTCTAAACTATCATATACTAGTAATTTATCAGCTCATTTATTAATTGGTTTGATAATTCAATAAATATCTTAGATATACTTTTATTGGTAGATTGTGATTATACATTATAATGGGGTTCAGATTTATAGAAATATACGTGCACACTTCAACTATTTTGCGGTGGTCACTGACCATTTCCTCATGAAGTTAAATCTTCCACAGGAAAAAACAATGAAATGAAACTAGTAAGCATATAAGTAAGCTCTAATGTTATACATATTAACAAAAATCGTCTAGAGTGATATGTAAGAAGGTGAAGAAATGCTCTGATATTTTAAAAAGGTAATCGAGGAAAATCTTCAGTAAACAGAAATTTATGCTGAGAAACAATGTGAAAAAGAAGAAAGATGAAAAAATGTGTAATAATGTCTTAAACACTCAGGAAAATAAAGAAAAAAGTTCAGGAGATCTAAGAAATAATAAAAAAGACAATGCATTGAAGGAGATCACAAGAGAAAAAAGTGAGACAGAAGATGTAGGTAGGGGGCAGATTCTATCAGGCCTGGTAAGAAACAGTAAAGATTTGGGGTTTTATTCTACAGCTACAGGAACATAATTGGAGTGAAAAAACCCACCCAATTTGCATTTCAAATGATAGTTCCCACTGCTGTTCACAACACACTACTATTTCAGTAAGCCCAATGTAGATGTGAGATGATTGGATTTAGGCTCATTGTCTCAGAGCTTTCAGTCCATGTTAGGTAGGCCTCCTTGCTTTGAACTCATGGGGCAAGGGTATCGCTGAGCAAAGATATTCAGCTCATGGTATTTGGGAAGCAAAATGAGAGAGAAGAGAAAGAGACCAGAACAAAAGATATCCCCGAGGGCATGTCCCCAGTGACCTATGTTTTTAGGTCCTACCTCCTCCAGTTTCCACTATCTCCCAATACAAATTATCAGTCCACCAAATGGACTAATCCACTGAAGGGGTTACAGTCTTCAGATCCAATTATTTCCACATATCTCTATGCCTGAATCTTGCTGTATTGGAGACCACATCTTCAACACATGGACTTTGTGGGATATCTCATATGCAAACTATATCACTAAGAACGGGCTTAACACTTTTTGGTGGTTTCTCAGCTGGCCTAACAGTGGGCAAAAGAGACACAAGCTGGTGGAGCTTGCATGTTAGAGGGAAATGTGGGCATCGGAATGACAATTGTAAACTGATAAAAATTATAGGTAGTAAAAAGAGTTAGAAAGAAAATTATCAAACACCAAAGGGAAATTTTAATTCAGTCCTTAAACAAGCATCTCCTCTACCATTCAGCCCTCACTGACTGGTCTTCAGTTCTTGTTATATTACACGTGCTCACAGCTCACTCACTCCGTAAGGCATGTTGTCTTTTCCCCATATTTATTTAGCATCATATCTTACATCTACGATTTGTTACATTTAAGACGAATGCTGATTTGCTTGTACTGCTGCCACTGAGGATAGGGGTTACATTTGGCTTAACTTTGAATGTCATGCCAAATGCTTGCCTTATAGTCAGGACTCAGGATACTCTTAACCAATATTGAGTTTGTTGCATATTTAGATCAAGGGTCAAATAATACAGAAAACTTTAATTATATTTATGATTCTCCTTGGAATGTCATATCCTTCTCCAAAATTTCTATAACTGTATTTTCTGCCTCTCTTTAATATTTTACAGTATTACTTTTACCTTAACCATTCATTATGTTTTACATTTCACCTGTGATTCTTTTCTATATAGAAAAAAAATCATATGCAAATCTTCAAACTGTTCTATATATTTACTGGGGGTAGGGATAATAATAACTACCTTTCACTGAATGTCTATTATGGAAAAACAAAGTCCCAAAAGTTAATTAAATCCTAAAATCTCAAAGTCACTAGGAGACAGAATCATTATTCAAATCTAAGTCTGCCTGATTTCAAAGCCAGATAATTTGCCATACCATACTGCCTTAGATTTGAGCTACAAAATGCCCCCCAAAATAAAGCCTAACAATTACTTGTGGGTCCATTGTTCACTTGGTTGCAATTCTCAGAACGAGGCAAAGAGCTCATTATAAAGGAAGGGGTGAGAAAACAGCAGGCCTATTTTTCTCAGGAGGCCAGATTCGGTCCCTAGGTGGCCATGTATCCTTGGTTAAATCAAAAGCACTTTGGGTGCATAAATTGCCAGATTATTTCAAGCAAAATAAATGCTAAAACTTGCAAAGAAAGTATTTGTTACATGGAAAGTTTATATTTTATTCTCCACTTTGATCAATTAACTTTTTTTATTTCTTAAGAATTCATTTTGTCCAAAAATATAAAATACTGGTATTTTCAATATAAATTTTATTATTACTAATATAGATCATAATATGCTATGTTCATTTTGTTATAGGTTACTTATGAGACTAAAATCTTCTAACAATTAAAAGAGGAATTTTTTTTAAGGCAATTGGGCATATTTTTAAAAAAATTTTGAGGGCAGCAGAGCTTTTTTGAAAGAAAAATTATTTTTTTTCAAAAGATGTTTTTCTCTCTAAAGGAGGTGATCATCATTTCCAAACTACCAACTTCCTTGTAACAAAAATTTAGAGGAAGCTGTTTTTACCATGGTGACAAAACCTAGATGCAGATTACTTCATCAGAAGACAATTTTCCATAATCAGCTGAGCTCCGAACACAAAGGATGTTACATTGAATGCCTGATACAAAACCACTTTTGGAGTTATTTGGAAGTGTTTGTGTTCTTATTTAAGGCTCCAGAGTTATAAGAACTAACTAAACTGCTGAAATAATCTTTGGGCAAAACAAATATGACTTTTATAACAAGAAAGTTATTCTTAAAGTTTTAGGACTTGGGGAAATGACTACAAAAGTTGTTGTGGCTCAAATAAAAATTAATATTTAAAATGCTAAAATGCAGATGAGGAGATGTTTTCCCAACATGCGAGGCCTGGTTTCAATGAATTCTGGTTTTACTGTTGCTGTTGACAGGGGCAGGGGCGGGGGGGGGGGTGCCATAAGTGGAGCCGGTTCCTGTGTGCTCCCAAGAAGAAATTCGGACAAGACAAGCAAACCATTGTGCAGTTCAAGCAAGAAGGTTTATTGCAAGCAATAATATTCATTCAAAGGAGGGAGATAGCATGCCTCTTAACCAAATGGCCAAGAGGCCCCGGGTAGAGGTGTTTATAAATCTGGTTCTAGTTTTTTACTTTCTAGGTGATCTGAGGTCATTTGATTGACAGGGCTGAGTGGCAGAGGGGCTTCTAGCCTGAGATTAGTCACTGCACATGTGCTTACCCATGGGGGTGGGGGGCAAAACTACAATGCTCGTGATATGTTAAAACTGTTATAATTAGATAGGGGTCACTATAGGTTGGTTTGGGCCCCCTCCTATGTAAACGAGTCCATGGATATTCCCCTTAACTCTCCAAACAGGGAATTATAATTTTAAAAAATAGAAGTTTTAACTGCAAGTTAACCATGTCTGGGTGGGTTTAATTTAGGGTCTGTCTGTTTAGGGACAGTTGTGGGGTGGACCCAGAGTGTGAACATTTGTAGAAAGTTTTGAGTTTGGTGGTTGCCTGTTTGTGAGATAGTGTGAGGTGATCTTGTAGGGTGGGAAATCCTCCAGGGGTGAAAATCCCCTGAAGAGTGTTTAGTAGCTTATTTCCAATGCTCACACCTAGATGGGAAGTCCTGGGGTGGGGGGGATATCTAGCAGGAAGCCTTCTAGTGTTCAGGCATTCTACCTATGTAACACTACCATGTGACTCCGCTGAGTGGGACCTCCAGGGTCCACGGTCATGGCAAAGTTCCTGTTTGTGTTAGACAACACAGAGCCTAATACTTATGAATGCCAACAAGGTGTCACCAGAATTGAGTATGTGTGATCATAGGAATGAACTTAAGACTACTCTGACACTCAACTATTGCTCTTGCCTCTTTTGTTTTTATCTTGATACAGAGACTAGCTTAGTTGCCCAAGCCAGACTTAAATTGACTTAATTTTGGGATTCTCCTGCCTCGGTTTCCAAAGTTTCTGGCATTACAGGCATAAACCACTGTGCCTGTGTATGTACTATGTATCACCAGCTCTCTAAAGTTCCCAATCCAAAGGCAGAAATCAAGGGATGTGTGTGTGTGTGTGTGTGGTGTGTGTGTGTGTGTGTGTGTGTGTGTGTGTGTGTGTGTGTGTGTGAGAGATGGTGGTACTGGAGATTGAAACTAGGGGGATTTTATGTCCAAACTATACCCCATATCTCTTTTTTTTTTTTAAATAGGAGTTCTCTAAGTTTTTGAGGCTGGCCTCAAACCTGTGATCCTCCTCTCTTAGCCTTCCAAGAAATGGGGTTACAGGTGTGTGCTACTAACCTTGCTAATTGTGCATACTCTATATGTACAATTATATATATATGTATATATATATATATATATATATATATAATCAGAGCTTCTAATTTTTTTCATATGACATAATCTTGATTACTGTCTTTTCAAACAGGTAAACATGAGAAGAAATTTTCTAGACATGTTTAAAATGACATTTGCTTTTTAGTGTATTTGTCTATTTTTAACCATTAAAATTATGATTTTTATCTGTACACACAAATCAAAGGTAGGCAATGACATTCATGATCAAACTCCTATTTCCTAAATTTGAGTGTAATTAATTTTACTCAGTTTTGTTTTGAAATAGGAACTCATATTGTAAAATTGTATAGTCTAAACAACTCTACTTGCAAATGCATAACTTTTAGTAACTTGACAGAATTGATGAAAATACATGATTTTCTGAGAGTTTATATATTTCTTTTCCCAACAGATAGATATTAAAGACTCAACTATGTATCAAACTATTTTCGATAATAAAAAATCAGATAACACTTTCTCTCATGAAGCTTGCATTCTAGTAGAGGAAAAAGAAAATGAGAAAATTAGAAGTTCATACCTACATAGTACAATTTTAAAATGAATTAATATAAAGAAGAGACAAGGGTTAGATAATTACAGAGGTTTTTTTTTTTTTTTTAAGTAGCCTTTTTAGGAAAGATTTACATAAGTAGGGAACATTTGGGCAGAGAACTAAATCAAATGAGTGACTGCAAATGCTGGTGGGAATACATTCCAGGCATAGAAAAGAGCCTATGCAAATCTCTTAAATGTATAATAGGCTTGGCATACTTAAGAAAGTAGAAGGAGCCTGGAATTTTGATAATAGGCCCACATTTGGTAACTGTAATTTTAGATAGTCAACATAATCTACTATTTATATCCTGATACAACCTTTTCTAAAGTTAGTAGATAAATTTTAAACTATGTAAAATTTAAACTATATCATTCTTTCCATTTCTAGCTTCCTATTTCAGTTAAATATGAAAATAAATTTTAATTATTTTGTGCTGGTAGTTGTGAGGTGCTTATTTGAGAGCAGGTGGGAAATTACCTATAGTTCACTTTATCATGATGTAAGCATGATCTAACAGCTCCCTTTGTAGATGGGAAACTTTGAGAAGGAAAGGAAGATATTTTAAACAGTGTATGCCCCAATTCTCATTTTCTTGGTGAGAAAACAAATGTAAGCCTTTGTTTTATAAAAAAAAACTACTTAAAAATTAATGCTTTAAAATATTAAAAAGTTTCATGCACATGGTATGTTTTTTATGTTTAATATCTGATGCAATGTCTATTGGAAGTGGTGTGAATTCTCTTAATATAAAAGAATGAAATTTTGTCAAAGAGGTGCACAGTTTCTGGTAGTTATCTGTGTGCATTAGGTATAATGATTTAGATTAAAAAGTGGTTATGTGTTTGTGACAGAGAAAATATAGGACACATTTAAAGTCAACAGTTCATATTGACTGAACACCATTAACATTTTCATATGTACAGAAACACACACACATACAATAAAATACCTATCTACCTCCAAGGTACATCCCCAAGACCTATTTTTTATTATTTAATTTGAAACAGGTTCTCTCTAAGTTGCAGAGGTCCTCACTAAGTAGCTGAGACTAGCCACAAACCTGCACTCTTCCAGTCTCAACCTTTCAAGTTCTGAGATTACAACCATATGCCACCATTCTCAACATTGAGATGCACTCTTATACATTATTTATCAGTAATAATATCCTTTGAAATATATTGATGAGTGAATAATTCTGCTTTTAGATAAAGACAATTGTATGCTTTTCTACTATGTTTTTGTCTAAATAAGTATTGTAAGCTTGATTTCAAGCGTAAGTAAAAGTTCATCTTTATCACTAAAGGTGTCTGGAATGACATAATAATCAACACTCACTGCTACACTTAATTATGATTATGTATCTTATCCTTTGACAAGATCTACTGTTCAAAAATAGGTGTGCTCAATTCACAATTGCCAAACCATGGAACCAGTGAATATGTCCATCAACAGATAAATGGATTACAAAAATATGGGATATGTACACAATTAAATTTTAATCAGCCATAAAGAAGAACAAAATTATATCATTTGCTGGAAAATGAATGGAATAACAAATGAAGAATATTACGCTAAGAGATTACTCAGTCACAAAAAGTAAAAAAAAATTTGTATGTTCTCCCTAATATGTGGAAGCTAGGGAGAAAAAGGGTCACAGAGGAAACTCTAGACGAAGAAGGGGAAAACATAGATGAGAAAATAAGATGACCTAACTGAGGGGGATCAGAAGGGGGAAGAAGGAAATTCCATAATGTACATGATGTGGATTCATAAACCTATCAATGTCAACCACTAAGCCAAACATGAGAAGGAGGGAATAGAGGGAATGGCAGAGAATTGGGTAAGGACTAATTGGGTGATGTGTGCATGTATGCCTCTACCATCTCATACTCCGTTAAGATGTATGATTACAATGCACCAATAAAAACAATTTAAAAAAGAAAGAAAGAAATAGGTGTGCTCAACGTTTGCTTCTGTCTTGCCTGTATTTATGCCCTATTTTCATGATCCTGCTACTTGGTGTCAAAATCTGAAGAAAAAATTTGAAGTTGTGAATGTGATGTGCTCCTTGCATTTAGCATATATTTGAAGATGATTTTTTTTTTATCTGTGGGTTCTTTCTCCCAATCATTCTTCATGACTCAAATGAACTATATCCTTGAAGATGCAGCTTTTCCCTGGCCTCCTTATTTTTCAGTGGCCTTTTCCATCCAGCTAGGCTTCCTCTCTGCTACACTCCTGGCTGCCTGACCAGGTGATTTTAAGTGACTTTGTTTTAGTTCTTGTGCATGCATTTGCTTAAAAGAAAAGAAATGGTTTCCAAACACTCTGTTAAAGGCGGCTTCTTATACAGTAGCAATTCTCCTTTGCTCTGTGAACAATACAGAAAGCAGAGTCTGCTCTTAGATTTTCCACATGGAAATTAGACATTATTTGCCCTAACTCCTGGGAAGACATATCAAGTTCTCTTAGCCATCCTGTTAAAACCTCACTTATTACTTAGAGTTCAGATCCTTTACCCCATATTGAAGTTTGCACAGAAAAAGGCTCTCTGAGGCAATTCTTATTTCTGTCCTTTCTTAATACTCAATTATCTAACCATTTTCCATCTTCAATATATGAGACTTCAGGCTTATGAAATGAGTTTATAAAATTTTAGTCAGGTGTGGTGGTCTGTCTAGTAATTCCAATACATGGGAGGCTGAGACAGAAGGATTGCTGGTTTGCAGCCAGTCTCTGCAACTTAGTGAGGCTGTCAGCAACTTAGACTGTTTTCTTTCTCTTTCTTTCTTTCTTTCTTTCTTTCTTTCTTTCTTTCTTTCTTTCCTTCTTTCTTTCCTTCTTTCTTTCTTTCTTCCTTTCTTTCTTCTTTTTTTTTTTTTTTTTTTTTGGTGGTACTGGGGTTCCTGGAAGCCCTTCTAGCTCTGGGCTACACTCCCAGACCTATTTTTACATTTTTATTTGGAAACAGGGTCTCCTAAGCCAGCACACAGGTCTGGCTTTGAACCTGCATGATCCTCCTGTCTCTGCCTCCCAAGCGCAGGGATTACAAGCGTGCGCCACCACGCCCGGCAGAGAGACTGTTTTCAAATAAAAAATAAAATATGATTGAGGTTGTATCTTGGAGGTAGAAGGCTCCTGGGTTCTATTCAGAACCATATACACCAAACAACAACAACAACAACAACAACAACAACAACAACAACAACAACAAACAACAAAAACTGTGTTTTGAACCCACTATCTATTTTCTTTAATGACTTAGTCTACATTTAAATTTTGTATTTGTGCTCAACAATATTAAAATATATCAGTTTAATTTCAACACTGTATTTTATTTACCATATTTTGATTCTTGAATGGGTCAATATAATTTACAAGAATAGCATAAAAAATAGACTGTATCCTGAAACTTATTTCAAGGTAAGAAAGATAACCTTATTCATCAGAATTATACAAATAAAACATTGACTGGTTTAGAAAAAGTAAACCATAATCTTCTGTTCTGGTTCTTTTGAGAGATTAAAAGTTAAAATCCCCAGATTATAACAAAGCTCCCATTATTTAAGTCAGCTTTATTATCCTACTTCTTGTACCTGTGTAATGTTTTGACAGATACCATTTAACTTTTAATTCTCTCTGTCTTTATTTCTCAAAATATTGTGGTACTAATTATCTCTAAATATCTTAAAACTGTTCTAGTTCACAAAATCCACTTTCAAATGGTGAAAGAAGTTATATGGCAAAATAGTCCTTGCTGTTTCTATTTATTTCAAAGACAATTTAAAAGCTTAGACAAAATAAATGACAAAATGTATTTGGTACTCCAAGGGATTTCTGCAAAATTTATAAACTGGCTTCATCTACTTAGTGTTCCCTACAGGAATTACAATTCAATTCATTTTAAGAATGAGTGGAGAAATATGTCCAAAATTACACGATGAAAACTTGTTCCCAGAAAATGTTTTTGGAACACATTTTAACTTTACAAAACAGAGAGAACAAGGAAAAATAAACAAATAGAGTTAGATTTCAGCTTATGCTATTTTCAATTTCATAACTAGAAATTTAAATACAATTCAGTAGTTTATAAGTATATTAAGATAGTTATGTTATATCTCAGCCAACAGGTATTAAGAAGAAATTTTGAATTACAAAAATAGCTGAATAGTTGCACTGATGCCAGTATTATATACTTGTTTTTCTCATTTTAATGAATAGCTAAATTAAATATGCCTTTTTCTTAATCCCTTATATCCCATGTTCCATATGAAGGATACCCATAAAATTTTAAATTGAATAGCTCTATCATATATAACTTCGATGTTCAATTTAAGTCTTTATAGCTATCCTATATGTGAAACACAATGCAATAAGATATTAGTGCTCGAAGAAATTATCAACCATCTAAATAACAATCATCTTAAAACAAAACCTAAAAACCAAGAGATAATTAGATTTCTTATTTTGACTACTCAAAATGTGATTTTAAAAAAATTAAATACTAGTTATTTTATGCAAGTAGTTTAGTAAAAAGACAAAAAACAAATTCTGTATCATTTCTGACAGAGGTTTTATTAAAAATAAAAGAATATACTTTTTTTTCAGTACTGGCAATGGAACCCAGGGTCATTCTACCTCCAACTTACACTCCCTGCCCTTTTTCATCCTTTATTTTGAAACAGGATCTCATTGAGTTGCAAAGAGTTTCACTAAGTGGCTGTGGCTGTCCAAGAACCGTGATCCTCCTGTCTCAGCCTCCCAAATACTGGGATTACAAGTGTGCACCACCACACCTAGCTCGACATCAGTTTAATTATTAAACATCAGTTTAATAATCTTTTGTTAGTTTCTAGTCTTTCATTTAGGCAATCTCTGGAATACAAATTAATAGATTTATATTTTATTTATAAGATTCGTGTGTGTGTGTGTGTGTGTGTGTGTGTGTGTGTGTGTGTGTGTGTTACAGAAGATTAAGCTCAGGGGTGGTCTACCTCTGAGCTACACTTTCAGCCGTTTTTTTTTTTAAACAGATTCACACTGAGTTGCAAGTGCTAACCTAGAACCCATCATCCTCCTGTTTGAGCCTCCGAAGTACTAGGATTATAAGGAAGTGCCACCATACCTAGCTATTTATAAGATTTCTACTTTTATCTTTTTGCGAATAAATTTGGCAACACTTTTCTTTTTTTTTTTTTAGTATTGGGGAATGAACCCAGGGTATTCTACCACTGAGATATAAACCCCAGCCTTTTATTTAAAATTTATTTTTTTATAATTTTGAAGTAGGGGGTCTTACAAAATTATAACACATTGGCCTAGGGCCTGGGTTCATCTCCCTCAGGCTGGAATTATAGACATGCAGCACTGTAAATGTCTCATTACAGTAACTTTCACAATTATTTTTCCTTGTTCATTTTTATCACATGTTCTGTCAATATTTCAATTACTTTCTTGAACTCTTATTTTCAGTAACAGAATTCTTGGGGAATATTATTGTGGATTTGGTTGGTTCTAGTATATTCCTTTGTGCTTTGTGATTTTTTGAGCTACTACAACTCAATGAGAGTTAATCTCTCAATAGCTTCAGTTGAGGAAACTTTTCTACAGGGTGAATTTCTAAGTGAGTCTGTCAGTTACCAAAAGCTAAAACTGGCCTTGGACAATTTTAGTCCCAATGTTTAAGTTTGATGCTCAGGCTCATTTATCTTCACTGTGTGGCCGACTTAATTTTTTTTTATCATTAACTTTAGGTCATTCTTTGACATTTATGAAACATTTTTTTTATATGTTTTGATCTCTTTCTTTCACCTATTCTCAGAGATTTCTTTTAGTTCAAGACAAAGAAACCATAAAAAAGTCTAAGTCTAAGTGTAGTTGAAAAGATGCTCAGGGATTAGAGTTCAATATATGGCTAAAGTACAGGCTCTAATTTCTCTTTAGTGTTTTCATTTCTTTAAATCAATATGTTTAGACCACTTATAATAGTAATATGCTTAAATTTGTATATCATAGTAACTTTCATTTTCACATTTCAATTATCTTATGTTCACAGTGGTGTACATTATCATTATTTTGGATTGACTCCATTTTATTTATCTTTAATATTATACCTTTCTCCCAAATAGAATATTTTTATTTGCAAAACCTGTTATTATACTTATTTCCTTTAAATTTCTAGCAAACATTTATTTTCAAAGTTAATATTCATTCTGCCTTCTCAATAAACACATGCCCGTTCAAACTCTAATTTTGATATATTTATCCTAGCTATTAATTTTATCTAGAATATGTGGCTAGTTTCCTTTTATGCTTTTGTTAAATTGGCATTTATGGTGACCATTTTCTTGACAATTGTAGTAATTTTGAATTGTGAATTCATATTTTCTGGGGTTCTACTTCTAGAGTTCTTGGGATTAAATATGTGTTACTGTTCATCAAGAAAGTACTGGTATCTTGAAACCAGTATCATGGCACCTACTCCAAAATAACTTCATATTAAGTTCTCAACTTGAGATATTTGAGGACATGTAGGTAGATTAGCTTTAAATTACATATCTGGGTCAGGTCCTGAGGTCCTCTGTGTGTGCGTGTGTGTGTGTGTGTGTGTGTGTGTGTGTGTGTGTGTGTTTCTATATATCTATATCCACATATTTTTGAATATATAAATTTGTGAAATTTGCACATTTGTGTACACATATATATATACATATGTGGATATGCTTCACAAATTTATCAACCTTCTCACTGTTATAATCCAAAGCAATTGACCACAAACTTAGAAGAAGGAAAATTTATTTGCTCACAGTTTCTTGGGGATTTGGGGTTCTGTCCAAGTGAGGCCAGGGTCTTGAATTTCTAGGCATGTTGTTGGAAAGCAGAAAGAGGGAGAGAGTGAGGCTCTGCTCTCATATCATGGAGGCTGGAAGCAAGAGAGCACAAGAAATGAAGAGGATTAAAAAAGGCAACTATAATCCCTCAGGCCACAGCCCCAGGGACCAAGCTTTTCCAGCCACAGTCCACTGGGCCTAGTTTGCCAAACAGATAAACCCATTATGTACTGATGAGATTACAACTCTAGGAATTAAATATGTCAGCCCTGAGCTCTTTAGGGGGCTTTCTTTAATAATTGTGTGTGTGTGTGTGTGTGTGTGTGTGTGTGCACACGCGTGCATGTGTATAAGAGAAATCTTTTTCTTTAAATAAAACCCTAGACAATAGTTTTACATTTATATCTGTTTTCTGAATTTGTACTGTTATAAAATAATAACAAAATACCTGAGATTGGGTACTTCTTAAAAAATTACATAAAGTTCTCGCAGTTATGAAGGCTTGGAGGTCCAAGATGAGGCTCTGGAAAGTTTCTATGTTGCAAGAAGGTCAAGGCCTCTCTCAGCTTCTAAAATGCTATCTTAGTGCTACAGTTTCCCAAGGGGACAAAGGGGTACCCTCACAAGGCAGGCACACAAGGGCAAATTCCCCTCTGAAGCCTTTTTAAACCTCCCACATCTTAATATTCTTGAAGTGTCACTATAAATTCTGGAGAGAGCACAAACATCCAAACCCTTTTGTCCTTAGTGGTACTTTTTCTTCTGTGTCAAGGATCTGAAGTTCAGTCTTTTAGAGGTCCAGGCCCTTGTTGTAGGCAGGAACTTTATGTCTAATACTATGCCTTTTTCTCCCTAGGCCTGCTTTTCTTCATATCTTGGCTCTAACACTCTAACATTCTGGCCATTTAAATCAGAAAACTCTACACGAAAGACCATATTTTGAAATCAACTAACCATTCTTATTCTCTGTCACTCATTGTCTCCCTCACCATATACCATCTCACACTTCGACATTTTTATCCCTATTTTAACTGCATTTTAAAAACTTGATTTTAAGTAGTTCTTTTTTATAACTTTTGAGAGAAATTTTCAACATAGTATGCACACAATATTGTAAAGTTGTTTTTTTTTTCTCCTCTAAACTACTAAAGTTTTGCTTTTGTCATCTGTGAAAGTAATCTTAGCCTTGAGGCTCAAAATACTGAAAAGCTTCCTTTACATAGTGTTAATGGTAATTGAATTTACTCACAATATAATTGTTAATAGAAGTTCAATTTTTAGAATGTTTTTGTAGGCAATTCAATTAATTACTAAAGTTTCAATAAACAAACTAGTATATTGTGATAATTAACTTGCCACTTAAGACCTCATTAGTTGCTTATTTTGTAACTAAATCTTTTGTAAATGCTCAAACTCATATTTTAAGAAGTGCAAAGAAACCTTATCTTGACTTTTCTTCACTTATATGTAAGAAAATAAAGCTGATGATTCATTTCTAAAAAAATGAATTCATTCACTCAAGAAAAATGTTTCTTTAATGACTTAATGAAGTAAAAGATGTGATATGTTCTTTTAAAAGCACCAGTACTATTTTATACATTATGATGAAGTGGCTAATGTGGACAGTATGGATTTAATTAAAACTTTACTATAGTCATTTCTATGTGTCAAATTGACTGCTGAGTCTTGCCAAGATTAAACAAGTGTTTAATCTTTCTGGGTGTGTCTGTAAGAATGGTTCTGGATAAGATTTGAATGTCAGTAGGTAAACTCAACAAAGTAGACTGTCCTCCTCAATGTGGAGCAGTTTCCTCCTAACTGTTGCAAAACTAAAATCAAAAGGATGATGGAAGAGAAATTTGCCCATTTTTCTTCTTGATCATCTGTGAGCATTAGAACTGGGTCTTACCCTACTTTTAAGGTGTGTACAATGTTAACTCCCCTGCTACTCAAACCTTTAAATTCACACCCTATCTATACCACAACCAGCTTTCCTAAGTCTTCATCTTGTAGTTGACTGATGATGAGAATTCTCAGCCTTGATAACCAAGTGAACAAATTCTTCATCATAATTAAAGTAACACTTTCTCCCTATCTCTATTTCTCTCTATTTCTCTCTCTTTCTCTCTCTCTCGCTCACACACACAAACACACATAAATTTCATATATACATATATATGCATGTATATAACAATATATGTATGTGTATATGAAATGTGTGTATACATATGTATAACATGTACATATGTAGGTATATATAACCTATTGTCTAGAGAATGAATTCTTTGAATAGATAAAAAATAAAAAAGAGAGTAATTTCAGGAAAGAGAACAGCAAAGTCAGTCATTTATTTTCAAGCCTTATTTTACCAGATCTCATAGCAGCATTTGTTACAGTTCATCATTTAATTCTTCCTAAAATACCTTTTAAATTGCTGTATTTCCATTTGGTTCTACTCCCAACTCACAGTGTATGGCCAGCTCCTTCTGTTCCACATAACTATGATGTCCATGGGTCTCTGCAATGTTATATTTGGGCCTCTTTAATTCCAACCCTGTCCCAAGCTAATTAACAAAGTGTGATGTATATAAATGACATTTATGAAGGTGTATAGTACTATTTTTTAAAAATATCCTCTCCTGGAATGATATCTAGGACCTAGTTAAACTCTTGTCCTCAACATAATACCCAAAGTTATGTTAATATGAATATGAGCTAAAGACAAAACCACTGAGCCAATTTTTAAAACAAAAATTCAGGGTTCTTTCCTTTGCTATTCCATCACTCTTGATGCAAAAGAAATTTCTGTTGAATTTAACTTTCAGTAATACTTATAATGTAGGCCAAACCTTGTTAACATTTGAATTAAAATGATTATTATTAATCACTTGGAAATTTGTAATAAGTTTCAACTTCGGTCTCTACTTAAAGCCATGCGTTTCTATAGTATAATTTTTTTTTTTTTTTTGCTGATCCTTTCTTCTTTTTTTCTCCTCTTTTCTTTGCCTTATGGTAGGTTAATCATTATAAAAACTTTAGTCACATTATGTCACTCACCTTAAAACTCTCCAATGACTTTGGGAGTAAAATCCTACCATGTATTACAAAGATCTGCATCAGCCAGGTTCTGTATAGTGTCTGACTATTCCACGTAACATTTCTCATAACCACTAATACTTAACCATATTATAATTACACTTATTACACAGGAAATACAATTTGAACTTGAGACTTCCAATTTCCTTTGTTCTCAAAAGCTTTTTCTCTCAGATTGCCATTGTGCAACTTCTTTAAATCATCCAGGTTTCAATATCTCTACTGAGAGGATTTTCCATGTCAGTAAAAGACTATCACTCTGAGATACATTATGATGTGAGACTAGTAAAAGTGTATAAAATAATAAAAAATAGATATCACCAATTTTCCTTGCCATCTACTTTTTTTTGGCATATCACCAACACAGTTTTCTTCCTAGAAGTCATCATTAACTTAAATTGCATTGCCTCTGTGTTAGTATATTGGCTGAATATTTGTTAAATTGTAAATTCCATAATAGCAGAGAAACTTTGTCTTTTTATATTGAGTGTAGAGATAAAACATGTTAGCTTTAAGGGATCTTGGCACATGATTGATCTCAGTTGTAATTTTAAGGTGAAGTAAAGGAAAATATTACAAAGACAGTAAATAAACTGAAAGTGGATTTTCTGAAGTTTTAGGTGGAAGTTTTTGGATTTAATTGTTATAGACAACAGGAAAGTGTTGTAATCTTCCTTTAAATTCTAAAAAAAACTATTTGAATAATATATAAAACTTTAATTCCCATGGCCTGTAGAATCCAATTATTGAGTGTTAAACATGACAAGTAAGCCTATTTCAAAGGACATGTAGGGTAATGAGTATTTTCTTATCTATAAATATATTCTATTTTAATTATATGGGTAAGTAACAAGTAAATATTTTAAAAAGTAGAAACAATTTCTCTGTGGCTCTGTGAAGTATCATTTTTAAATCACTTTTACATTTTGTCTATTGAGAGATTCTATTCCGTTTCTGCCTCAGAGACATGAAAGGCAATTTGGCCTTTACTCCGGGGATTTATAATAAATGTTTGCAATAAAGCAATCCAACCATAAAACATACCCGCTAAAAGAGTGGTTAAATGACTGTTGTATCAACTCCCTGACTTTTCATTTCAAGTTATCATAACACTTTCAACTTTAACAACACAATCACTATTAGGCAATTACTTAGAGAAAGTCTCATTTTCTAGTGGCTATTTTTAAGAAAGGAGGAATTATTCTGCTTAGATGAAGAATAAGTTATTCTACATACCTACACTGGATAGACATTTAAAACAATAATGTCTAAGAAGTAAAAGTGATACAATTGACTCAAAACAATGTGAAAAGAAAACAAAGACTGAAACAAAACTTACATATAACACACACATGTATATATATATTTTCCCCTTATATTCATCCATACACAGAGGAATGAACAATTCCTGTTAAGACATTGTCCCAATAGTATACATATAGTTAGGAGGTAGATACATGGATAGGTATATGGACAGCTAGATAGGTAGGCAGGCGGGTATAATGCCACATGCCTATAATCATAATATTTGGGAAGCTGATACATCTTGGAATCAAGATCAGTCTCAGCAACTTAGCAAGATATCTATTCAGTAAGGTAATGAGATCTTGTTTAAAAATAAAATAAAAGGGCTAGGGTATAGCACAGAGGAAGAATGCCCTTAGGTTCAATTTCCAGTATCATAACAATTTAATAATTATATATAATATTTATAAAATTATTACTTTATATCCAAATTTTGCATTTAGTTTTTAATATAAAGCATACATACACGCAACACATTTATAAAAATACAATATGAAGTCAATGAAGTTGTCAAAGATTAAAATAGAAATCTAAGCTTATAACATACATATCTTTATCACAAAATTATATAATTCTATAGCAAAAATAATTATTCTTAAGCCTAAGCACCTAGTTGAGTTTTACAACAAAAGATACAAAGTCACTAAGACACTAAAATGCTAAACTTACAAGGCAGGATGAAAGTGGAATAGAAAACAAGATATTTTCAGAAAAACACTAAAAAATTGAGAGATTTTTATTTTTTTATTTATTTTTTGTGGTATTGGGGATTTAACCCAGGGGCAGTCTACCTCTGAGCTACACTCCCAGCAGTATTTGTTTTATTATTCTTTATTTTGAAACAGGGTCTCACTGAATTGCAGAGGGCCTCACTAAGTAGATGACGCTGTCTGAGAACTAGTGATTCTCCTGTCTCAGCCTCCCAAGTAGTAGGATTATAAGCATGCACCACCATGTCCTGCTATTAGTTTAAGTTTTAGATACCAAGATAGATTAATAGTAAACACAGAGTTTAGGTAAACCACAAAACCTGAGATTAATATTACAATGTGACTACAATTCTGCCTGCCTAAATGTAGAAACAATATAGATATGAATTTATGATTAGTAATACTTAAAGCGACTCTTCATGACCTTAGTAGTTTGCTCTTAATCTCACTGTATTTTTCAACTTACAAGAATTCTCTTGGAAAGAGAAGTTTGTGTGTTTGTATTTAGTATTTTAGGCCATTGGAGAGCCCAGTTCCATTTCTAATTTTTTGAGGAACCTCCACCTTGATTTGCATAATTACTATACTAATTCACGATCCTGCGAACAGTGTGTAAGTGTTCCTTTTTCTCCACATCCTTGTTACCATTATTATTATTTGTATTATTATTATTATTAATTTTTTTTTTTTTTTTGCGGTGCTGGGGATGGAACCCAGGGGCATTCTACTTCCAAGCTACATCCCCAGCCCTATTTTTTATTCTTTATTTTAAAACCAGATCTCACTGAGTTGCAGAGGGCCTCACTAAGTAGCTGAGGCTGTAGGGGAACCGAGATCCTCCCCTCTCAGCCTCCCAAATGCTGCGATTACAAGCATGTGCCATCACGCCCAGCTGTTATTTGTATTCTTGATAATTGTCATTCTAACTGAACTGTGATGGCATCTCAGTATAATTTTTAATTGCATCTCCCTGATTTCTAAAGTTATTGAGCATTCTTTCATATATTTGTTTGTGATTTCCACTGGCTCTTTGAGAAATAGCTGTTTAGTTCACATGCCCATTTGTTTATTAAATTATTTTTGGTATTTTCTTTAGTTCTTTATATATTTTGGTTATTAATCCCCTGTCAGAAGAGTAATTGGAAAAAAATTTTCCCATTCTGTAGGTTTTTACTTTTCTTGTTTTCTTTACTGTGCAAAAGCTTTCTAATTTGATCTCATTTGTTTATTGAAAGCATCTTTAATGAAATATTGTTTCAAATAATAGACCTTTCAATAATTACATGATACAAAGAACACAATACTGTAGATTCTGCAGTGCTAATAGAAATAAAATTGGGAAAATTACTCTTTTTCACCAAGTAAAAAAATAAAAATAAGTTAAACAAAAAGAAATTGCCTATTCAAAATAGATGCCAAAGATTTCTATAAAAACAAATACTATGTACATAATTTTCTTTTTTATTGAGTGTTAATGGATAATCAATATGGCTGGGTACAATGTACGTATAATTACTATTGAATTTCTACTGCAAACTATAATATAAACATATTTTTATGGACTTTACTAGAAACAAAAGGAGCAAAAGTAGTATGAACAGAAATGTACTTGCATTGGTGTGTAGAACTTAAAAGCTAATCATTTTGGGGGGAATCAGGTATGATAAATATATCTCAGTATATTTTCAAAATTATACTCATAAGAAAAACTAAATTATTTTTCTCAATATAAGAAATTACAAATTAAAAAAACTAAACCCTATTCCAACACTCACAGTATATAATACTACCCAAAGGTAGTAAATAGTATTATACTATTTACTACAGCCAATTTATGTGTATAATGTTGTGTTGAATAGATCAGATAAGAAAAGTGAAAGATAAAAATAATTATTTATTTTAGCTTTATAAAAGAACTTCTGTAGGGCACTGGTTAGAATGAGGGGAGGAGAGAAAAGAGATTATTTTGAAAGAAGAAAAATAATAAGAATATGAGAGAGTATATGGCAAACAAAGAAAGATCATGCTATCTTTGTATAAAATGTATTCTACAGAAAAAACAAAAGGTAGTATTATTAGTCGAGAAGGGTTCCTGATGTTGATGATGTTAAAATTGTCTTTACAAGCTAGATTTTCTATATTGGCCAACTCCTTTCTTTTTCTGTATTTTCTCCTACCTATAGCTGACCATGTTCAAAATTCTTGTCATGGTACCTTCTTTGTTCCTCTTGAAGAACATATGAAAAAGACAAAAGATGGCTATTTAAAACTAAAAGGGGCCTTATCAATTTCCTAGGTTCTATGATACATTGAGAAGGTCCATTACCAAATTAAAACAGTTTCATGGATCATATCATAATGTACTGACACTTGGTGTATTTTACCATGTAGTTACATAAAAAGTGAATATAAGATCATATATTTTCACATAATATACATATATTCTTCTTTAAAAATCATATATATATATATGTATGTATGTATATTTGAGTATATGACTTCATTCTAGAAGGAATGTGAGAGAAAATAAAGAATAAATAAATGCATATATATGTTTATATATTTATATATTCCAAAACATACTTTTTCTAATAATTCAGGAAGAAAATACTATTCCAATAGAATTTAATTTATAAGCACACAATGTACTGAATACAAACTAGAGAATAGAAAAACGGCTTTATCTACTGTATTGATCATGTGCACTAGTCCCTAATTTAAGGTTTGAAATCAGATTTAGCATCTTCAAACAAAAAACAATAAATCAAGTGTCAGAATTAAGAACTGAAATTGAATAATATTTAGTGGTTAAAGAATATAATGCGCTTAGAAAATCTGGGCTTAAATTTTCAGAAACATCAGTGAAAATATTGGTGAAACATTGGCATTTCTTTGTCAAGTACCTACTCCATATCATTGAGGTCAAACCTTTGGTAACTTAATCAACGTCTATTTGTCACATTGCCTTTATAAAACAGAAATTGCAAATTGAAGTCCATGTTTTTTTCCTTCTTGGATTGTTACTTAAAAACCCTATTTCCTTAAGGAGAAGCTGATCCAAACGTGCCCAGGAGATGTCAGGGATTATCCTGATGACAAGCATAATTTTTTGACATAAGAAAGTCCTGCCCTGCTTTGTTTTAAAGGTAAGATATGCTAGTGGTTCTCTTGGTAGTCATTTTTGTAACAACCTCCAAAAAGAATTATGCAAATCACAAAAGAAAGTATGTGTAAACTCAATAATCATATGTATTATATTCATAGGCTATAGTGTGAATTAATCATAGCTACACATTGTTGTATTCTATGAATTATCCTGAACAAATTTCAAGATGAGTCAATATTGAGATAGCCTTAGCACATTAAAATGCATGCTTTTGAAGTAAAAGAGTGGGTAGAATTTTATTATTTATTAATTAATTATTAAATTCCCCCAGGGACATATAAGAGAGACAGGAAGAAAAAGGGGGAGAAGAAAGGAGGAAGAAAGCAGAAAAAGCCAGGTATACAAATATGAATATACATGGAATTGCCACTGTAAAATGCTAATTAACTTCCCTTATAAATAGAGAGAAATATTTTATGGTTATATGTTCTCAATAATTTCAAATGACACAGATAGCTTAATCAAGAACCTGGCCTTTGAAAAATTTTTTTTCATAATGCATAATTAAAATGCTTCCTTTTATCACTTGATCTTAGCCAAAAGGCCAGAGAAGCATGCTTCCTCTTATCAATGCTCAAAGGTACAAAGGAAAGAGGCATGTCTCCTATATTCAGTATAGTGATCTCTTAAAAGGATAAGACAGATTTCATAAGTAATCATGGAAACTTGAAATAGTCCACTCAGAGTCAGGCTACTTGGAAAGATAATAGTAATAATGATAAGAAGAAGAAAAAAATAATAAATATTTATAATGATGATGATATAGGATACACAGTTCTTCCATAGATAACATAAGTTTATCAGTGGACAAATCTATGAGAAAATACCGATGATTGCCTAAAGAAAAACAGCCAGTGTGCTTATTGTAGTTCAGATAACACCAAATATGTAAAAGAGGTTACTCTCTAAGCAAATTTCACAGATCCAGGAGTCTTAACTTCTATTTCGAAATGACAACCAGAGGATGTTAGTTTGATAAGAACTCTGAACTCATTAGTATTTGTTCCTGACTTAGAATGCAGGTCTCACTAAGTTGCAAAGGGCCTCACTAAGTAGCTGAGGCTGGCCACTAACCATGATCCTCCTATCTCAGCCTCCTAGGTACTGGGGTTACAAATCTGTACCACCACACCCACCTAATTTTTCTTTTGTAAACTAGCAATAGAATCCAGGGGCATTTTACCTTTGAGTTATACCCCCAGTCCTTTTATCTTTTATTTTGAAACAGTATCTCACTGAGTTGGTAAAGCTGGCTTCAAACCTGGGATTCTCCTGTCTCAGCCTCACAATTACTGATATTACAGGGATGGACCATGATGGGCAGTTAGGACTTCACATTCAAGTGTACAAAGTGTCCAGATGTGTAAGCATCTGTACTCTTAAAGAGATCATGGATCCCACTCGAATTCAAGAAAGAGGGGACCAAAACTCTTCCTCTTTTTGGGAGTGTTAGGATAAAGCTTTTGGCTACTTTAATATGCTACATGTAGCTAAAAATTGAAGGAAAATATACAAATTGTTTTCTTTCACATTATGATACTTAACAGGCACTCTCTTTGTTAAAACAATTAAAAAAAAAGGAACAAAACACTTGTAAAATGACTTTTAGTCAGACATTGCATTACCCCAGAATTAGTAAGGGCTCTATCTATTGTTAAACTGATACAGTTTCCAAGAATAGCATTAACTCAATCTATGCAACCTAAGAACAAATAAGGAAAAGATATTGGGCTAATTATTCTGGGGGGAAAAATTGAGATTCTGGAGGGAAAAATTGAGATACCTTTTTTTTTTTTTTTACTGATTGAAAACAATAAAATTTATTTCCCTATTCCAATATTAAAATATCAGTTTTGGATTTGTCAATTTCATTTAATTCCCATTGAGTACATGGCTCAGCATTCTCTCAAAGTCAGCCCTTCATATCTGAGGGTTTCATAACCATGATCCACCATTTGTGGGTCTAAAATATATAGAAAAATTGCACCTGTACTACACTTGAACAGACTGCTTCCTTGTCATTATTCCCCACACAACACATAAAACAACTATTTTCATAGAATTTACATTATAGGAGGTATTATTAGTAATGGAGAGCTGATTTTAGGGAAATGGATGAATGTGAATATGTTATATGAAAATACTATGTCATTTTATATAAGGGACTTGAACTTCCATGTATTATAATTTGTGCAGATTTTGGTATCTGTGATGAGTTCTGGAACTAATCCCAATGGATACTGAGGAACAATTATATATTGATTTTGATATAATCACATGTAGATATATTCATAAAATAACTATTGAGTAATAAAAATGACTAAATTCTATTATGTTAAGTCTAGCATAAATATAAACTCAAGAGGCCATTGGAGGACAAATATTATATTAAAACTAGAGCCCCGATGCTAGTCTTGTCTTTCTTCTCAAAAGATAAATAGCATAACTCAGTAATTGGTACACAATTACTCTACCTTTACTACAAGAACTCAGGAACATTTTACCACTAAACTATATCCCTGCCTATTTTATTTTTTTTAATTAAAAAAAAAATTTAAAACAGGTTCTCATTAATTTGCTGAGGGCCTTGTTAAATTGCTAAGGTTGACCTTAAACCAGAAATCATCCTGTCTGAGTCTCCCAAGTACTGGAATTACAGGCTTGCACCACTGTACTCTGCTCAAGAATAGTATTTTTGAGGAATTTTTGTATATATTCTGACATGATACATTTCATTAGTCACTCTCTGCTTTTACAGGTAATCACAATGGAAATAAAAAGGTTTAAATTTGGTATACCCAAACTTCAAACATAAAACTAACATGAACAAGAAAAATAAAATACCTTAAAATGACAAGAAGTCAACTTTTAAAATGGTTTTATATGAATGGGTGTGGTCGTGCATGCCTATAATCCCAGTACTTGGGGGTTGGAGACAAAGATCAAAGATTCTCGAGGACAATGTTAATGTAATGAAACTTGCATCTATTTTAAAATAAAATTTAAAAACATGGCTATGGGTATGGCTCGCTGGTAGAATGCCTCTAGATTCAATCCCTAGTATCACACACAAAACAAAGAAACAAATAAATAAATAATGATTTTATACCTAAACACCACCAAATGCTTTTCGGAATATAACATTTTGTATTTGTGTTATGATGCAGATGACTGAATTAATAGACCCTACATTTTTATTCAACTCTCTTGAAAACTTTGATTCTCCAAAATAAGAACAATACAAATTATTATATTTTCAGCTCTGCTATTGTATAACATTGATCAAATTCACTGTATAGAACTCACTCTAGCAACTATCGATGCCAACAGAATCTCCTAACCTTCTTCCCAACTCATAGCACTTCCACTGTTCTTCAAGTCAAGCTCTAAAGCCACCATAAGATAAAAATGGACCTGGTTTATTTTCTCAAATACAGTGAGAATTATTTCTAAAAATCCCAAAAATATTTCAGTAGAGGCATCTTTATCTGAAACCTGTAAAATTATTAATTTTTTGAAAACTGAGCATCTCATCCAGGTTTCAGTGACACTTGAACCCTCACAGGTTGTTGGAGATTTGTTGTTGTTGTTGTTCCACATCTAAAACACTAGGGTCTTAAGCTTTCTCTGACCTGTTTATAAATAACGAAGACCAGGGCCCTGCAGCCTGCTCTCTCTCTCTCTTTTTTCTTTATCAACATTTAATGGAAAGTGGGGAGGGAAGGGAGAATGCATGCTGTTAGCTATTATCTTTACAAATGACTTGTTAGCCTTTTATTTGTCTGCTCATGCTTCAAACACTCAAAGGACATTTTCAGAATCTCAGTAGATGAGGTTCAATCCTGAAATGATGTGACAGGCTGTATCTTCTTTAAGAGATTTTGACATGATATTAAGCCATAGTTACAAGCCAATGCTTGAATGAGAAGCCCTGGGGAAATCTTTCAGAGCTTGGAACACAGCGTTTACAGCAGGAGGCAGGTGTCTGCGCCAGTGAAGCAAACAACAATATCATATATTTAGGATCAAAAATGGAAGTAAAACTACTGCCTCTTTACCACTGGGGAACAATGGAAAACACTGAATGAGGGGAAAAAATCATCTTTTGGGACCCCTGAAAATGTTAATTTACTGACAGTATGAAATATGCTCTCATCACGGTAGGTGCGCTCAGAACCAGGTGCTGCTCTCAGTACTCTCTTTGAATTTATGTGTTTCCTTTGCAAAGATCGGATGTGAAGCAGCTGTCCTGTCCATGTGGACAGAAAGCAAAGAGCTTTTAATTAGCAATAAGAGGGCTGTTAATTTCTTTTGGGATCTCGCTTTCTCTCTGTGTTCTCTTTGTACTCTTACTAGACTCCTAGCATGAGTTTCTATGTGTCCCTAAAAGCACAAAGAACGATCAAGGGAGCCATATATTATAGCTGATTCAGATCTGTGTACTGTTGGTGGATAAACTTAAAAGCACAGATACATTTTTATGAAAATTAAATTCACAACCAAGCTAATTACTATCTTGAATATTCTTTTCTAATAAAAACTTGTGATAGATTAAGAGGTAAAATGTTATATATTGACATGGGATTTTTTTTCTCATGGTATCATTTTAGCACTTCTCTGTGCTTTTCATGTAAATGGTGTACACATCTCACTTATTAATGGATAAATTCATAGTAATTAACATTACATATCTAAATGATAGTAATATGTATATATGTAACTATACTCATATGTGTAATATATAGTTACAAAAATATTAGAATGCTTATTTTATAGATCTGGGGAATAAAATTTATGTAAAAATTATAAAATTGATTCTTGCCATCTGAAAATTAGATGTACTTTCACTTTCTTTTAACTTTAATAATAATAATATATTAATAATATATTTCTGTTCCTTATTTCTATTTCTCAAATTTAGGATTATAAAGAATTTCTCATAAATATTCTAATATCATTAATGCTTTAAGTTGTATTTTAATTTTTTTTTTTTTTTTTTTTTTTTTTTTGCGGTTCTGGGGAAGGAACCCAGAGGCATCTGACCTCCTACAACCCTAACCTATTTTTTTTATTCATTATTTTGAAACAGGATCTCACTTAGTTGCGGAGGGCCTCACTAAGTAGCTGAGGCTGTCCGTGAACCGCAATCCTCCCGTCTCAGCCTCCCGAATCCTGGAATTACAAGTGTGAGCCACCACACCCGGCTTGTATTTTAATTTTTTTTTTTTTTTAGAAAGAAACTTAAATCTTCTTTAATTTATTTTTTTAACAATTTTTTTATTGAACATAAATAGTATATATTTACACTATATTTGGTGCCCTCTCCCTCCTGCCCCCGTTTTCCCTTCCCCCCTCCCACCAATGGTTATCCAGGTTAACCATGTCTTATTCATAATTTTACACATGTTCAGGTGTAGACCCTCATTAATCAAGATCGGCCTTCCTCCTCTCCTATCTTACCATCCAAACTTAGCTAGGATTTCCCCTTCAATATCTGGAGTCCCACTGGTATCCTTTGTGTTTCCTAGTTTGGGCATATTAGAGGAAACATATGTATCTTCTCCTTCTGTGCTATGTTTATGTTTTCCCAAAATCAAATTTCTTTCTTATAGTACTGAGAACTCCTAAATTTTTACTACAAATCAATATCAACAACAAATTAGTAAATCAACTGATGTAAAACTGTGATCACATTTGACCAATGTTTTAAAATTACCTTTCAAAATTAGGTTTTTAATATCATAACTAGAACATCAACTATATAGTAAGTCAAGTGAGACCCAGTTTGGTTGAATAAGAGAGATGACTATCTGGATCTTTAAATTACAGACATTCAGTATAGATACACAGAAGCAACAAATTGCCATCAGAAAAGAACCTACCCAAGCAGCCAGCAATAGGTTAGGAAAGGTATAGGCCTGGGGGCAGTCAGAAATCTGGTCTTCCTGAAAAGAAGGAATGTTAGGTGCTACTGTGAAATGCACTTCCATTAACAAGACTTGACACTAATGAAGGATGTGTAAAATTACTTCTCTACTCTTGTACTTGATATGGTGTAAAATAAAATAAAAATCCTAAGTTATAAAATTATGACAGATACAGTTAAGTGAATGATAGAATATGACTGGGGTTTAGAGGATTAGCAAATATGAATTTTATATCTTATTTAAGTTCTGACAGTAGCTATGGACTTTTGAGAAAATAGGTCATAGGAGAAACTCTAGACAAAGGAGTCTATAGATGAGCAAATAAGATGATCTAATTAAGGGGATTCTCTAATGTATAAGATGTACATTCACAAACATATCAAAGTCAATCACTAAGTCAAACATGAGAAGGAGGGAGGGGATGGGAATGGGGAAGGGATTGAGGAAGGGCTAAATGAGTGATGTGTGCATGTATATCTCTACCATCTTTTACTCCATTAAGATATATGACTACAATGCACCAATAAAAAGTTAAAAAAAGAAAATGAGGACATGATACCTCTACCACTTGTTTGTTTTACTAGTAGGGTATATAATATCTATAATATTAAATATGGAATGTATAATGAGCTGGGTTTAGTATATCATAATCAGGAAACAGTGATTTTTCCAAACATTACATTAAACACAGTGTTGTATCAATTATCTTTGACTGTCAATGACATCTTGAGCAAATTTTATAGCTTCTTAAAACTTGGTAGTTAAACAATTAGATTTACTTAGAAATAGGTAAAATCAGCCAGGCGTGGTGGCACACACTTGTAATCCCAGCATTCGGGAGGCTGAGACTGGAGGATTGCAGTTCGCAGACAGCCTTAGCTACTTAGTGAAGACCTCTGCAACTTAGTGAGACCCTGATTCAAAATAAAGAATAAAAACAAAGGGCCGAGTGTGTAGTTCAGAGGTCAAATGCCCCTGGGTTTCATTTCCAGACCGTCAAAAAAGAAATATATAAAATCAAAACTTTCTGTGCATGCCTGCTTGTTTCTAATCTCCTATTCTCTCAGCCACAGCCTGACCCATGGCCTAGAGCCATGGAAGTTGCAGAAATGTGGTCTGTTCCTTCAATTTTCTTGTTTCACTTCTCTTGCAGAGTGAACATTTGTGGTTACTCTGGGTTAAGGAAGGGAGAAAGAGAAGTACTATTTTCCTTTTATCGGGGTGTTATGCTAGGTGGACAGATAGATAACTTCTTAAAATCTCCCTTTGGGTTCCTGCCACTAGAACTTTAATCACGGATTCTTCCAGTAGGGATTTTACACGTCAGCTGACTTTCACGTTTGATAGATTTGGTATTTTTGTTTTTGTGGTACTGGGATTGAACTCAGGAGCATTTTGCCTCTGAGCCACACTTTCAGCCCTACTTTACTTTTTTTATTTTTGAAACAGGTTCCCACTAAATTGCCAAGGCTCTCCTCCAATCAGTGATCCTCCTGTCTCATCTTCCCAATCACTGGAATTACAGGCATGAGCCACCATGCTGGGGCTCCAGGTTGGTAGATTTTTTTAATCATGACTTCAGTGTAGTCACCTTTTTCATGGCCCATTTTTTTCACCATTAAAATAAAATACACACTTGCCCTTGCTAATACAGTGAAAATGCAGCTGGGTAACTGCTTGCCCTCTCATACTGCTTTCTGTCATGAGCAGCTTCTGTCTTTTGACTGTCCTCAATGAAAAATAAGAACCAGTTTTATGCTTCCAGTACAAAAGTGTATAGATAATTATAGTTCTGCACATACTTGGAAAGAATATGAGATAGTTTGCTATGGCAACCCAGTGCCTCGCAGCCATTTCCTAAGGCCATGTAACTTAGATGCAGGAAAAGGATGGAGAGAAATACACAATCTTTCTCTGATGAAAATGCCAGGTTATGCTCTAGATAGGTAATTTTCTTAAAGAGTTCTCTCAATAGTTGACTTTCCTTTATATGGGCAGTGGATATATGATGGCTGTCAATAAATGACATTTTTTTTACATTTTTTGACTCAACAACTTATGTCTAACAGCATAACCTAAAACCTGCTCAAATCTATTGTGCCTATTCTCAGCTTTAAGGCTGTGGTAAAATTTTGAAGTAACAGGAAAGGTAACCCTGTATATCCTGATACAAATCTAAAACTTGTTTTACTCATTGAACCAGTTTCATACTACTAGGTAGTAATGTTAGATAATCTATAATAATAATAAGACATCAATACATTTTAACTTTTTATTTCAAAAATGGATGAAAATAATCAAAATTTACTTTATACTTAAATAATGTCTTTGTAATAAAAAGTATAATAGAGTATACATTGAGAGATATTTATTTTATTTATTTTTTTGTGGTACTGGGGGTAGAACCCAGGGGCTTTTCTACCTCTGGGTTATACTCCCAGAACTATTTTATATTTTATTTGGAAACAGGGTCTCACTAAGTTGCTGAGAGCCTTACTAAGAAGCTGAGGCTGGCTTCGAACCTGTTTGATCCTCCTGTCTCAGCCTACCAAGCGCGGGGATTAAAAGTGTGCGCTACCACGCCCAGCAGAGATATTAAGTCTAGTTGAATAATATTCACAGATGAAGAATTTGAGATCTTTAGAGAAAACATTAATATCTAAGTTCTCACATTTAATACTAGTACATCCAATATAATTCTATACCTCTTTTACCATCCAATAATTCCAGTAAACCTGTAGTCTGCCAAAGTAAATGTTTCAGGAATCTTTATATTGCCCTTTCACAAATAAGCTTTTGTGACAGTATATTGTATTCCTGTGTGATCTTTAGTAGCTATTTCAAGATATAATTGATTAAATCATTAGTTAAGAACTTGTAAGCCATGTTTGATTTTGTAATATAAACCACAAATTTTTCTCTTTATTCTAATAGTTACTGTCTATAATTTGCTATGGAATATTTCCCTCTTCCAAAGTTTTCATGATGCTGAAGTATGAGAGGAAAACATTATAGAAGCACAAAATGGATCAACTGGTGTTTAATTAGCTGATATTCCTAGGTGAAATGGAATGGCATTTTGCTATTTTTCAACTTAAATGAACATAGAAATTAACAATGACAATTTAACAGCTATGTTTTATAATACAGAATAACCAACCTGGTAAAACCTACAGTTTTAGAACAGAATTAAGTTAATTCATTACATAATACACTGTAGCTTTTTTAGTTTTAAAGGAAGTAGTGATTCATTATTTATTTGGTCCTATGAGTAAAGATTAATTCTATCATAGAAAACAAAATGTTTTAAAATCTTACAAATTGTAGCCAATCTTGCATCGCCATAAAATATATGAAACATTTATTATAAGATAAATATTAAAACAGAGAGAAAAGAGAAAAGCTTTCAAAAACTTAAATTATCACCAAGTTTACATTCATATTGGTAACTAACTATGTGTTGCCTCTACTATTTATAGCATTTTAGAAAGCTTTTTAGTAAGAATATTTCATTTGAACAATGCAAACCAGGATGTTTAAGCATGGCAGGAAAAATAGAGTTTTTTAATCAACTCTTATTATTCACATATATTGATGAAGAAACTAGCATATAGAAAGCATAAGATAGTTCTGTTCTATAATATGATGCTATATCTTTTTTGTTGTTGTTGTTTTGCAGAACTGGAGATGGAACCTAAGGCATTCTACCTCTGAGCTACACTCCCAGCCCTAATTTTTATTCTTTATTTTGAAACAGGGTCTCACTGAGTTGCAAAGTGCCTCACTAAGTAGCTGAGACTGTCTGAGAATTGCAAGCCTCCTGTCTCAGTCTCCCAAATGCAAGACTCGCAAGCGTGCACCACCAAGACCTATTTTATATGATGCTATTTCTAATGTAAGCCAAGGCTCTGATTTAGCTGTTGCTCTTCTCTCCTGCCCTATACTAAACAATTGAAGCAGTACTTCCTATACCAAGTGTTATGTTTTGGATCAGAAATGTACCCCCAAAAGATCCTATGTCAGAAAATGTAGCAATTTTCAGAGGTGAAAAGGTTAGTTTATGAGTGTCCTGACATCATCAATGGGTTAATCTATTTGATCATTTAATAACTTGAATGGACTTACTGGGAAATGGTGAAAATATGCAGGTGTGGCCTTAGAAACAATATCTCTCCCTCCCTACTGCCCCTTGCTTTCTGGCTGCCATAATAAGCAGTGTTCACTGTTACGCCCTTCAGCTGTGATATTCTGTCTCCCCTTGGGCCCAGAACAATAGAGTCCAGACTGCATCCTTTGAAAGAAGGGCTGAATAATTGTCAGGAATTTTGGTCACAATGAGGAAAAGCTGAGTAAACCATGAAGCCTCTTCTCAAGTTTACAGTTTTCTATGTTTGCTTTTTGTTATATTAATTATTGTACTAATTATGGTATAGGGAAGAGGAACTGGGAACAAAAATGATTAAAAGAGGACATCTGCATAAAGATGTGAAAAACAAGGAAGGTTACTAAGATACAAGACTAACAATGCCCAGGCAAGGACTGTGGATATCAAAACAAAAATTTAGCCCCTTCTGTTAGCTGCATTCTGAGGACAACCTGTGTAAACAGGGGAGGTGAACAGACAAGTGGTGCCAGGAAATAACAGACCACTATCCCACAAGATAACAATCAAAGGAAGGATTGAAATTGAGTAAAAGATACTTGATTCCCAAGACACAATTCTGCCCAATCATAAAAGAGCAGATGGGTACCTTAAAAGCTCACCTTCCAAGAACTTCAATGGTTAATCTCTCCTGGGGACTCCTTCCATCTGTGTGAGGGGAGCTGTTTTTAATATTCTATCATTCCTTGACTTAAACTTTCATTTCTCTTAGCCCTTATTATTACTTGGACTTCATTTGTTGATATCCAATGAACCAAAACCCAAGAAGAAGAGACAATCTCTATTAATTTGGCTTCCCAGATGGGACCACAAAGGAAGAAACCCAGAATTTAGTTATAATGATGACCAAAATATTTATATTTTAATCCTAATTATATTACAGAATCTGGTAATGTTACATTGTTATGTGTATGTGATTTCATGAAATGAACCAAGGGGAGTTCCACATCTGAGCCATAGCTTTAGTCATTTTCATATTTTTTATTTTAAAACAATGTCATGCTAAATTATCATGCAGTGGCCTAAAACCTGCCATCTCACTGTTGTATCTTCATAAGTACTGGGGTTACATGTATGCACCACTGTACTTGGCATGTTACATTATAGTGCCCAATATCATACACCAACATGTTTTCATTTCTAAATGTGTTGTTAATTCTTATGTTTGGAATACAAGTAGAAAGATTTTGTTGACAAAAAACTGTTTGATTGCTGGGCGTGGTGGCGCATGCTTGTAATCCCCGTGCTTGGGAGGCAGAGACAGGAGGATCGCGCAGGTTCGAAGTCAGCTGCGCTGGCTTAAGAGATCCTGTTTCCAAAAATAAAATAGGTCTGGGAATGTAGCCCAGAGGTAGAAGGGCTTCCAAGAACCCCAGTACTACAAAAAAAGAAAAAAAAAAAACTGTTTGATAAATAAGTATATCAGAATTTATAGAATCCTTTCCAATAAAAATTTCAGTCCATAGCCTAATTAGAGATTTTCCTCTATGGATAAAGTATTTGGAAGAAATTGGTTAATTTTTTATTTTTAAACATTTTGTTAATTCTTGTGTTTTGAATTGTAAGTCAAAAATTTGTTTTTGTTGACAAACAACTATACTATTCTTGTGGATATATTTGGCCATTTCATCACAAAATATTTAAATATTATCAGTATCCTGATAAAAGATAACAGGTAACAATTAATTAACTGGAATATCCCTGTAACTTTTTTATAACATTATATAAAACTTATTATTATTGTGATCTATAGATTCAATGTAATTCCTATTAAAATACCAATGATGCCAGGCGTGGTGGCACATACTTGTTATCCCCATACTTGGGATGCAGAGACAGAAGGACTGGATCACACTGGCTCAAAGCCAGCCTTGCTTGCTGGCTTAAGAGACCTTGTTTCCAATTTAAAAAGTATAAAAATAGGTCTGGGAGTGTAACCTGGAGGTAGAAGGGTTTCCAGGAACCCCAATACCACCAAAAAAAAATACCAATGACATTCTTCATAGACCTAGAAAAATCAGTCATGAATTTTATATGGAGAAAGAAAAAACCCAGATTAGCCAAAGCAATCCTCAGCAATAAAAAACAGGCAGGAGGCATCACAATCCCGGACTTCAAATTATACTATAGAGCAACAGTAGAAAAAACAGCATGGTACTGGCAAAACAACAGGTAGACTGACCAGTGGAATAGAAGATACAGAAACAAATTCACACACCTATGGTCAATTGATCTTTGACAAAGGGGCCAAACACATACAGTGGAGAAAAGACAGTCTCTTCAACAAATGGTCCTGGGAGTACTGGCTATCCATTTGTAGAAAGATGGACCAAAATCTTTACCTCTCACCATGCACAGAATCAACTAGAGTTGGACCAAAGACTTAGAAATTAGCCCAGAGACTGTGAAGTTATTAGAGGGGGGTTTAGGCTCAACACAGCAACATGTAGGCATAGACAGTAACTTTCTCATCAAGACCTCCAAAGCACAGGAAATTAAAGCAAGAATTAACATATGGGATGACATAAAACTAAAAAGTTTATTCTCATCAAAGGAAACCATCAAGAACCTAAAGAGAAAGCCTACAGAATGGGAGATCTTAACCAGCCACCACTCAGAGAGCTAATATCCAGAATATACAAAGAGCTCAAAAGACTCTACACTAGCAAAACAAATAACACAGTCAAGAAATGGGCAACTGAACTGAATAGACACTTCACAAAAGAAGAGATACAAATGGCTAATAGATACATGAAAAGGTGTTCATATTATTAGCCATCAAGATGCAAATCAAAACTACGCTGAGATTCCCTTTAACCCCAATTAGAGTGGCAAGCATAAAGAAATCAAATAATAACAAATGTTGGTGAGGATGTGGGGAAATAGGAACTCTTTTACACTGTTGGTGTGAGTACAAACTAGTTCAGTCACGATGGAGTTCAGTGTGGAGACTTCTTAGAAAACTGAGAACAGATCTGCCATATGATCTGGCTATACCTCTCCTGGGTATCTTTCCAAAGGGGTTGAAATCAGAGAACTACAATAACATATGCATACACATTCATAGCAGCACAATTTGTGATAGCCAAAATATGGAACCAACTTAGGTCTCCATCAACAGATGAATGGATTGCAAATTATGGGAAAAACACACAATGGAATTCTACTCAGCAATAAAGAAGAACAAAATCATGTTATTCGCAAGGAGATGGAAAGACCTGGAGAACATTATGTTAAGTGAAATCAGCCAAGCACAGAAAGAGAAGGGACTTGTTTTCTCTAGTATGTTCAAACTAGGGAGTATTAGGGACTCCATACAATGGAGGAGAAACCTCACCAAAGATAGAATGGAAGGATAGGAGAGGAAGAAGCCTGAGGTTGATTAATGAAGGAACTACATCTGGATATGTGTAAAAATATAAATATAGCATGGTTAACCTAGACACTCATTGTCGGGAGCGGGGAAGGGGAAGTGGGGCGGGGTTTACCAAGCATAGTCTGAATATATGCCATTTTCAATATGTTCCAAATAAAATAAAATAAATAAATAATTTTATTGCTATATTATAATCATAAAACCTAGTGATATCCAAAGTGATACATGTAGACACATGCACACATCACTTGTTGTGTTTTCTGATCATCCCTTTTTTTTCTCTCCATGCATGTTGATGAGATCAGTAGTGATACCTTCCTCTATGAAGGTAACAATATTTGATC
Organism: Muscardinus avellanarius; assembly: GCF_963383645.1. NCBI lineage: Eukaryota > Metazoa > Chordata > Mammalia > Rodentia > Gliridae > Muscardinus > Muscardinus avellanarius. The sequence continues at coordinate 158,165,355 of NC_137787.1, forward strand.
CATTTCCTTCCTCAAGCTACCACTTCCCTTCCTCTTCTCCCTTTCTTTTCCCTTCTACTATTCTACTGATCTTTTCCCTCTTTTATTTGAAGTCTTTTTGTTTCTCATTTTCTCTCTAGTTGCCACATAGGAGAGAAAACATAAGACCCTTTAATTTCTGAAACTAGTTGATATTACTTCATATAACATTCTAAAGCAATATATCAACTTAAGAATACAATCAAATAACCCAGACTCCTGCATATGACATGAAATAGTAAGTAGATGGTAATGTGAGATGGTGTACACTCCAAAGTAAGATTAATTAATCTTCCAGAAGAAAAACTGGAACAAAATATTGCACAGTATCTCAACAGAGAACAAAAGCCCTGAGACTGCATCCAAGCTTGACCTCCATACACACAGCACTAGTAATCTAGCAACAGAAAGAAAATATGTTCTTAGGGAAAAGTTAGTTTGAGCGAAATTCTGATCATTTTATTAAAAATATCTTCAGACATTTAGTATGACCTGTGGAAAACATATTTAAATAAACGTATGTCAGTAAGAGGCTTTGATGTTGAAATGCAACACTTGAGTTTAAAAGCAGAAGCTAATGGTTTATTTGCTCCATTTCTGAAACAATTAAGGTCCACCTTTTGAATTGCAATCTAAAATACAATTAAACTTTAATGCATTTTGAAGTTTGAATACTGAGAATCATTTTTAAATTTAACTTTTTTTTTTCAGGATTGGGGATGGAACCCAGGGCCATTTGACCTCCAAGCTACACCCTCTGCCCTATTTTTTACTCTTTATTTTGAAACAGGGTCTCACTAAGTTGCAGAGGGCCTCACTAAGTAGCTGAGGCTGTCTATAAGCTGTCATCCCCTGGTCTCAGCCTCCTGAATGCTGGGATTACAAGCGTGCGCCACCACGCCTGGCTTTAACTCTTTCTTTAACAAATTTCTCTAAGATTTTTAGAGACTTTTTCTGAAAATATCAAATTGTTTTAACCTCTAAAACTTTTTCTACTAGCTAAGAAATAAAAATGAGAAGCCTTTTTCAAAATAATTAATATAACCAGAGGAATATTAATTTAGAATAAATACCCCTCTTTGACTTGTATTAAAATATAATATTTTTTTCTTGTTGTCTAAAAAAGGTTTGAAGTAAAACCCCTGAAGCCAAAGCACTTTTATCAAAGGGCCTCTACAAGATCATCTTAGTTCTTTTAAATTGAACTCATATCCAAATACTTCAGTATATATCCAATGTACTTACTCTGTTTTCAAATACCCAACTAAAAACATTATCTCAGTGTAGTTAAAACATTATCTCAGTGTAAATTACATGTAGCTAATCACCCCTCATTGAATATGTGAATAAATAGGAGGATAAAGTGAATGTCAGACAATTCTAATTGATTCATTCCTTAGTGAAGCGTCAATGTATTAATTTCAAGTCTGCACAGGATAATAAAGATGTTTGCTACATTTTTTCTTTTTTATTTACTTATTTTCACAATTTGTACATATTTTAGGAGGCAGTTTCAGAGTCATTTGAACACTTGTGTGCAAACAACATTCTCTTTTTCTCTCTCTACTATATTTACCTTAGCATCTTTATTACAAGTGAGTAGATAGGTTGTTTCTGCTAATATTCAGGAAATGTCTCAGCATGATGAAAAAGATTCATGTTTAAGAACGTACATGAACATTTTTTACATACCAGGTGGCTGCAGTGATCACAAGTCTGTGTGGGGGAAAAAACTGCTCACAAGTTAAATATGTAGGTAGGCCTCTCACACATCCTTGATCTCTGGACTAGACTATTGATTTCATTATGGATGCAATATAGCCCAGAGTCTTTAAGCAAACACATTTTCCCCCTAAAAATCAAATGCGGGAATAGGCAAAGAATTCTCTTTCATCTATAAATTATAAAGCCAAGTTCAAGAAATTCAAGCTACTTGAAAAGGAGTATTTGATTTCTTATGTAAAGAAATTGTAAAAATAAAATAAAATAAAACTCAATTCATACATGCTTGAATGAGAATCTCAATATTTTAAATAGGAACTATAGATTCTACATGCAACTCATTTTAATTAGGAACTAAGAGTAAGATGAACATATTAAATACTCAGTAGCAATCTCAGAATAAATACTTGCTAATTAGACTTTTTTTCAGAAAAAAAACATGGTTTTAAATGGTATAACTGAGATAAGATAGAAAAAATAAATATGTATAAAGGAGACACAAAGGATGAAAGAGGAAAATGTAATTTCAATATAAAAGTATTGCACTAAAGGTCATTTCTCCCCTAGCCAGGCCTCTCACTCCTAAGTTTCTGGTAATTTATAAAACTTTATTCATCCAGTCGTATTAATTACTTTGACCAGTATTATTTATCCCACCAATTAGTAGCTTAAACACAGACTATAGAGACCACAACAAAGACCCTAAAGATGCTCAGTTTACCATACTGGATACTTGCTTACTTGTAATAGTTGTCTTTATTGTTTTATTAATGAATAGTTTAAGCAAAAGAGATATTTACTCACCAGAAAATAGAAACTATAATAAGAGTTTTAAAGATAATCAGACCATCATAAACCACCTTGAAATCAACAGACTGACAATATTCTCACATACCTTCTTATACCTACCTTCACCCTACTTTCTTTAAAAGGAAAGCTATGAAGACCCACAGTCTCTCTCACTTTGGAGATGGCCTAAATTCTCCCTTGATGTGTATCTCTTATTATCCTAAATAAACCTCTGCCTGTGTCTCTCTATTTCTAAATTCTTTTCCATCAGGAAATCACAGACCCCAGTGGTCCTGAACTGAACTCTCCTTTCTCCCTTCTGGGTTTTCCAAGACCCTTGTTGGAATCATCTCTTTTCCCAAAGAAATAATCACACACACACACACACACACACACACACACACACACACACACAATCTGTAAACCATCATCATATTCATTGACTTTCTCATCAAGGGTGACTGTAAAAATGTACACATTGAAAATGTGAAAATTTAAAAAATGCTAATTTTTTATTCTTGTATTCTACTCAAATTGAGAAATAGCAAATCTATTGTCATTTCTTAATTTTGAATGGGTTTAACCACTCATCACCACTGTCGAGTGGTGATGAAAACTAGTTTAACATATTCTTGATAGTACTCCTTTGGAAAACAATACAATTGTTACTCTAAAGCCATTCACAATCTGTTATTTCTTTTTTTCCTTACCATTAAGGAAGGAAATAGTAAATCTACCTTTTCACATTTTAGAAACATATAGCAGTTAACTAAAAGATACTAGACCATATGGTACTCTAGTCAAAGAAATAAAAGGTGAAAGTGCTTCAACAGAACACTTAATTAATAATAAAAATTATGATAACACTAGCAATAAGACCTAGAGTTTTACTAGGAGAGAATACTTTTCTGCATGAACTCAGACCCAAAGCAGGCATTACAACATCCATTCTTTACTCACAAGTAAAAGACCAGAGGTAAGGGTATTTAGATAAATAATTCAAGTGATATATCCTATTAGAGAAATGATCACAAGTGACTTATTTAGGCCATGCTAGTTTCTATATATACTTAATATAACTGCCCTTTAAGATCCTTTAAGTGAACATGGTCCTTATGTATGGAACTCATCGTTTATTTATATGGTATTCATATAATGGGACATTCTAAAGAATTTTACTATCATTAACAAGTTACTTATGAATAAAGACTTACTTGCATGCTCTACTTTAAAGTAATTTTATCTCATGAAGAAAATATAAAGAGTATTAGATCACCCTAAAAATATAACAGATTTTATAAGATTATACTTTGATTTTTTAAAAATCTAATATGGTTTATTATATATGTAAGACATTCATTTTATTATATGTAATTATTTTATTAATGAATAGTTGGTCTTTTTACCTTTATGGTCCCAATAGTATAAAATAATTTTTAAAAATCTAAAATCATATATCTAGTTATATTTTCTGAATTTCTTCTAGAGCATTTTATTTCTATTTATTTTAAACATTCCATAATAATTTCATGTAAATTAATTCATATAAAATGGCATGCATTATATACTTTTTAAACATTTTATTTCTTGAATAAGACACTGACCTTGTTTCTATTAGAAATTCTGTAATAATAGGAAATGCATGACAAAAAATACTAGCATTATTATAGTCTATTTCTTCCTTTAGTTCCTGAATATCATTACAGAAGAAAATTAGCTTGGTAAGTTTTCCCACAATTTCTGAATTTATATGAATTCAAATTCTCTGCACTGACTAGATAGCAAAGTTAATTCCAGCACAGATACATAGTGTGTGCAGGCTAAAGGACAATTCAGCTATAAAAAGTTCTATTTCAGAAATGCTAACTATTTCTGGATTCTCATTTCTTATAATTTAAAGAAGTAGCCTGCAGAATTTCTTATTATGACTGTCACATCTGCCATTATATCTACATACCTATGAACTGTCTGTAGCAACACCTCTCAGACTCCAATTGCATCTGGTAAGTGATGAGGCTGACGTAGTCATCTGAAATTCAGAGGCACAGCAAGTCAACCCTTCTTCCTTGCTCTCCATAAACCAGTTTGAAATGAAATGATTTAACAAATTCAAGTCATATTTACAATTTATTTTTGCAAACCAAAATGTTGTACTAATAATGCAATATGTTCTTCTTACCATAAAAAATAGAATTAATTTCACTCCATCTCCAAATTTGTGTATTTTAGTTTTGCAATTCAGTATCAGCTTTGCTACACAAAGCACATGTATTAGTTTTTTTGTATAACCCATTCTATTGCCTTGATATTTTATAACTTTATACATCTACACAAATTATTTAAAATGAAAAATATTATTTATTTTAAAAAGTAACTCCATCTCAAATAGCTAGAAAGTGTGTTGTTTTTTTTCATAAAGTTAGTAAAGAGATGAATGGCTTTTTTTTTCTTAATGGCCCTCAGCACACACTAATATGACTTTTCTACAAGATTTGCTAACACGGTAACCAGATTCTTATAAATTGAGTATTATAAAATGTAATTAAATATAAAAATAATAAAATATAACTAATTCTCTATAAAATGTAATCTAATCACAATTTATTGTGATCTAATCACAATTTATTATCTAATCACCCGCAGTTCACCCCCTTCCCCACAACTAGAGAAAGACTTAAAAGGATTATAGCTGCCTCCAAAATGAATGTCTCTGAAACTCATTCTCATCAAAGTTTCTGCCAAAACTGACTCTGACTGGGAAAAGCTACATCATATCCTTGGATGCTTACAAGTAGGGTTGCCAAAAAGAATATGCCCAGTTTGATTTGAATATTCTCAGTTAGGATCACCAGATAAAATACATCCAATTAAATTTGAATTTCAAATGAACAATGAGTAAACTTTTAGTATAAGTATGTTCCAACTATTATAAAAGACAGACTTATTAAAAGGCATATAATTATTTGTTATTTTAAATTCAAATTTCACTGAAATTCTGTATCTTTCTTGCTAAATAGGGCAAACTTATTCACAATGCAGTGCTATAGCATTTAAGAAAAAATATTATGGAAATGTGTTTAACTTACTTCAAGTCAAATATTTAAAATTTGATTTGACTACTGAATGCTTTTCGAAGGTAACATCAACTAGTATGCTGGTAGACAGAAATCTAGAAAAACAGTTTAGTTTAATAACTTAATTTTTTAGGAAAGAAAGCTAAAAGAAGCTAATTTAAGTATGTGACTGTTTTATATATTATCTTTTTCACCTTTTCATACTACTTGTTCTGAAATTATTGATTTTTGAACCATATTGGTTATAAAAATGTACTGGTTATATAAATATATTGGTAAATGAGTTATTTAATGTATTCATTACATAAAATGTAAAATTTGTAAATTTTCAATTAATCTTATCAAATTATAGTTAGACACATTATAAATGCACATGTATATAAAAGATTTTAAGAGGCAATTAAATTTATTGTGGAATCATGAACAGTCTCATCAGAATTCCAATACAATAGAAACATTTCCTCCTATAACTTCTAATTTGACAGTGCAATAAAAAAATGAAAGAAAGCCAATAAATACTTCAGTAAACCTCCTTTGATCTCAACTGCATTTTTGAAATACAAAGATGTGAAGATGTGGAATGTGACTGGAAGAGTGAAGAAGACAATTTAAGAGAAAAGGTTACCTTTTTATTTTAGCAAAAGCAATATAGAACACTTTTGGTGAATTATGCATAGATTTTACATAATTTTATTTATTGAATTATTATGCTTTAAAAAATATTTGATTCTCAAGTATAAAAATTGGTTAGATACGGGTATTTAATCTCTCTTACTCATATAGAAATCAAATTATTTTTCAACAATTTTATCAGAAAAAAAGTGTGTGTTTTCTTGAAGTACTGCTTAACACTGCAGCTAAACAAACTAATCAAGACTTTATAATAATTATTAGATTTTAATGGGCTCTTCATGCAAAGTAATACTAAAAAAATGGCTAAAGTCAAGAGAGTGTAGGAAATTTGGCTTCTTTTTTTTTAATATTTACTTTGTGTGGGTGTTCATTTGACATAAGTACTCTTTAGTAATTCAAATTGTGTGATGTATTTTTAGAGTTAATATAGTTCCTAGAAAATGTTTTAAATTCTATAGTGAAGAAAAATTCTTGATCCCTCTTGCATAAAAAATTTCAACTTCTCTAAAAGTTTAAAGCCAAAGACATGATTAAAATAAAAGTATATGAGTTAGAATAAGCAATTTTTCAGCTTTACTGTTTAATAAAATTGTGTAGAAATCCTGGAGTTATTTAATCATAGTAATGTTTATGTTTTTCTTTTGAATACTGGCTCTTTTAAGAGTTTCAGAGCTGTTCATAATTAGTCTTTGTAAAAATCATGACAATAAGTTTACCGTATTATCTTAAAACATGTATTTGTATATTGTTTAAGAAGTAACTTATGCTTCAAGAAATACTTGTATATAGATATATAGATAGAAATATTTTGTAGCAATAATTGAGCATATATATATATAAATTTTTGTTCCCCTCAAATTTTATTAATCATACTATTTATTATTGGCTTAAAATGAAAAGTTTTCTATTTTTCCAAAAATGTTTATCTGAACTTTAAAAAATTTATTATTGATATTAGCAAATATGGATCTTTGGAAAATTGTTTTGAAGTAATTGGGATTTCTGGAGCTAAATTTTATAAATAAATTCCAAAGCCAGAAATAACTGGCAAGCTTTGTAATAATAATTGGTTATGGACGAAAAATACAAGAGTGACAATCATATTACAATTGAAGAAAACTGCTTTTTGAACTAATTCACTTAAATGAATTTCTTAGGTAACATCATCTGAACATGAAGAGCATGCTATTTAACACTGAGCTACATGCCCAGCCCTGACATATAGCATACTGTCTATTTACTATTTCTCGTTGTCAAGATAAGCCCAGGTATTAAACAATGGAGTTTTTTTTCCAAGACAAAAAGTTTTCAATCACAAGATTCAATTATTTAGAGCAAAAATCAAATGCTTTAAAAAATAAAAGATTGTAGAATATTTATTGTGTGTGTTTTTTTATATAACTTGGTCTTGAAAAAAGTCTTTAAAATAACAGTGACTAATAGGTGTGCCTTCCTTCATAAAAAGATCATGTTAAATAAATTTTAAGTAAAAAAATGTATGATTTATAGCAGTAGCTAGAGTAAATTAATTTATAAAGTGATTTTCCTCAGGTACAAACAGATCTATCACATCATAATATGTTGACTGTCATCATAACAAATTACATAAAATGGTAAATACCTCAATACCTAAGTAAGCTGTGATTGACAACTCCAAAAACATTCTGTTTTAAATAAAACTCCAAACTGCCAATTTAAGATTCTTGATTTTGATAAAAATTCAAGTTAACCATATGTTGACAATCATGATTTATATGTACAACCAAAATATTGATGTCTCTGAAAATTGAACCACATGTTATAATAAAAACAAGCGTTCATCAATTCATCCCTTCATAGACAATTTTCCACATTATCCATATGCTTCACAACTATATTAAACCCATATGCAAAAAACATTCAGAATATTGTATTTTATACATTTTCTTTAATCATAGTACAGAATATATTTCATCTAAAAGTTATTAAATCTGAAAAGATTTATAACAGTTAAAAATCAATATTCTAACCAACTAGAAACTTAAATTGATGAAACACATTGTAGACCTCGTTTTGTGTTATAAATTATAAACAGGATAGTGCATTTGTACTGTGAAAAAAGGCTCCAATATCCAATTCTAGTATACTTTGAAGACAAATCATAATGTCAAAATGAATATCCACATCCCTGTTAGAAGGCGGTGGGTTACTTTTATGATTATCTAGGGTAAAATGTATTATTATTATAAAAGTTTTATACCATATTATTACAATTATATTAATTTTCATTTTGATTAGTTTGAAGATTTTTAGTTTTTATTTACTGATTTTCTTCTAATTTTTAAATAATTATACCATCTTTATACATTTTAAAATTTATCACTTTTAAGTTTGGAAATTATTTTCATTCATTATGTTAAATTATAATAATTGGAGTAGTAAAATATACTTTGCCATAGATTGCGTTTCCTTATACAACCTAATACTTTTGTGAGAAGTCTTATTATGTATTATTTTATTGTGTTTATCTCAAAGTCTTACAAATGATAAATATATGAATTACTTGAAAAAATGACTTGTACGTTCTTGCTAATAAACATAAAACTAATTTATTGTATGCATTTAAATATATGGCAGAAAATTTAACTTTCTAAGATATGTGGAATTGGATAAGAAACAATTACTTGTATCATAATCTTCAAAATCATTTCAGCCTATACATATAACCCACTTAAAAAAACCTCATCCCCATTTGCTACAGCAACCTACCACTTCCAGATACCACATTTATATTAGTTTCCTCTTGTTTATATAACAAATCACCAAAAACTTTAGCTTACAAAGGCCCAAGTGGAAATTCACAGTCTAAAATCAAGGAGTTGGCAGAACTCTTTTCCTTCTCTTTTATGGGAAAATTCACTTTCTTGACTATTCTAGTTTCTAGGGACTTCCTATATTGCTTACTCTAACATTGGAAGCTACCAAAAACAAACAAACAAACAAACAAAAAACAATATTACTTAAGTGTAAAAATGTATAAAATTAAGCAGTATCTTTTTGGTATATTTTTCATTTTCCAGGATTTTATAAAAATGGGAATAAGTATGTACCAGTAATAATACCATATTCTCAGAGTAATTACTTTATAGGTTAACTTGACAAATAAGACCAACTTTTTACTTATGTCATTACCTTTTTTTCATAGATTTGTAATAGGTTTATGCTCAGATAAAGAAAACACATCATAATCATAGCAGCTTATGACAATAGAGTTTACTTTTGCTTGTGTTCCATGTCAGCAGCTACCTTAACTGTTATGTTCTGTTTAGCTGCACTAAGCTCTGCTTGGTTCTGCTCCACATATCTTCTCATTTAAGGATCTTTTCTGTGGGTGAGCCCTTACATAAAACATTAATTCTCCTAGTAGCAAGAAACAAGCAATGATTTAGCAAAAATTGCATGGCATATCAGAATTCTATCCATTCATATTATAATATGACTTCTGTTCAAATCATTTGACCTAAGGCTATCTCATCATCAACATTAATAATAGGATGAAAAATGTGTCCTTATGGATGTTTAACAAGTCATATAAGAGATGCAAAGGGGTATTTTGGAAAGATAAAACACAACAATACCCCTCAGCACACCCTTTTGTACACAGATATTTCTTTCCACATAAGTTGTTTTGTGATTCAAATCTTCTCATTTGCATGTAAACCTGCACTCTATTGCACTCAGGAACCTGGTGTGATAAATTAGCATTATGTTGTTACTCTAGTAATTGTTACTAGCCTCAAAAGTTCTGATTTAGAGGTCAGTTTTACTTTTACTGATGTGTTTTATGCATAACTATTTTGATGGCTTTCAATCATAAGGACCCATAGATTTGTCTCTCAGCTACCTCTCTGTTCTCACTTCACGTGTAGGCAGATGAAAATGCTACAGAGTTGACTTCATTGGAACTATAAAGTAATGACAGAAGATTAAAGCTGAATATCTTTTCATCTTGCTTTTAATGAACAGACATTTTTTTCTCTAAACATGACTTACATGACTATGTGGTGATCTACACCATCTCCTGGAAGTCTGCTATGGAACTGAGTTTCTACTGACAACAGTGATAACCTACTTGTTTTCCATTTCCTTCCATGTCTCCCTCTGACTACCTTATGAGAGCTCTTTGGGATTCAAGCCAAATACTATGGCACTGATATCCTTGGTTCAGGATTTTACTCTTGGGATAACCCAATAAAATTGTACATGTCTAACATACTTTATTTTATAGTGATAGGTGTTACTTTAAATATTGATACTTGTAACATATTTCTATTAAGTAGAAGAGATACTCTTTTTCCATGTTAGGAAGAAGGCAAGGACTGAATTCATTCATTCATTCATTCATTCATTCTAGTATTCATCCATTTTAAAACATGCAACTTACTTATTTTGCAATTCATATGTTTAAGGCAACAAGATTACAGTGGGGCACAGGGATGAGACCAAGCACTTATCTATGAAAGTCTCTGACTTAAGGCAATGAAATACATTTTAAAAGTTACAATACAGCCAGGCGTGGTGGCGCATGTTTGTAATCCCAGCACTGGGGAGGCTGAGACAAGAGGATCGCACAGGTTCGAAGCCAGCCTCAGCTACTTAGTGAGGCTTTCAGCAACTTAGTGAGACCCTATTTCCAAATAAAGTATAAAATAGATCTGGGGATATAGCCCGGAGTTAGAAAGCCTCTGGGTTCCTCCCCATTACCACCAAAAAAAAAAAGTTATAATACACATACATCTGTATTTACAAATATGTTACTAAAAGCAGAGTGTTGTGAAAGCATATGTGAAAGGCATAAAAAAGCCTTTGAAGGAAAGACATTTAGAGAGATTTACAGGAAGTGAGGCATAGCACGTTGAGATAGGGAGAGTGGAGTCTTTCTGTACCCAGGGAAACTTGTGAAGGCACTGTGGTGACAATAGTCTTGGTAAATCATGAAGTCACTAGGACAAACTTCTGTTAAGTTTGTCATTGTTGTTATTTTTTTTCTGACAACAAATGAGTATATTGTTCAGTGTGTTTGAAAACACTGTTCATATTCCACAGGACATAACATTTTTTGAAGTTTATTTTCTTAGATACAAAAGAAAGTTGTTTTAAAACTGTTTTGTTTGCTTGTTTATTATAGAAAAGCATAGCTAACATAAAATGACCGTATTAGTCATACTTAAGGAACAGTTCAGTGGCATTAAATTTCTTCAAATTATTGTGCAACCATCTTAGCCATCCACCTCTAGTTTTTGTTTTTCTGTCCTCCATCATACTGCATATTTACTACACAGTAAGCCCCACTCCCAATCTCTGATCCCCTGAGAATCAACATTCTACTTTCTATTCCAATGAATTGACTACTCTAGTCATCTTGTAAATATGGACTCATATGTATATGTATTTTTAAATGGCCTATTTCAGTTTGTATGTCTTCAAGGTTTATCTATGTTGTAACATCTGTCTGAATTTTTTTTTTTTTTTTTTTTTTTTAGTGGTACTGGAAATGGAACCCAGGGCATTATACCTCTGAGCTACACCACCAGCCCCTTTTTTTAATTCGTTATTTTGAAACAGGGTCTCACTGAGTTGCAAAGGTCCTCACTAAGTAGCTGAGGTTGTCCACAAACTGTGATACTCCTGTCTCAGCCTCTCAAATGCTGGGATTACAAGGGTGAGCCACCATAATAGGCTCAGAATTTTCTTTTCAATGCTGAATAATATTCTATTTTATATGCATACCATATTCTATTTATTCATTCATGTATAGATGGTCACATGAGTTGTTTTGACTTTTTGGCTCTAGTAAATAAGTTTGCCATTAGCATAAGTTTATGAATATCTGCTCAAGATCCTGTGTTCAGTAATTTTAGCTGTGTTGCAAGAGGTGGAAAGTCTGGCTCATATCGTAAGGTTATCTTTCATTGTTTGAGGAATGTCTGTGCTATCTTCTATAGCAAATATATTATTTCACATTCCCAACAACACTGTACAATGGTTCCAAGTTCTCAACATCCTTGAAAACATTATTTTCTATATGTTTGTTGCTTTTTGTTTATTTTTAATAACAGTTATGCTAGTGTATATGAAGTGGTATCTCATTGTAGCTTGGGTTTACATTTATCTAATGATTTGTGAAACTATTTTTTCATATGCTTTTGCATGATTTGTATATCTTCTTTGGAGAAATGTCCCTTCAAGTCCTTTTGTCAGTTTTTTTTTTTAATCAGGTTGTTTGCTTTTTGTTGTTATTAAATTGTAGGAGTTCTTTGGATATTTTGGATACTTAGGTATATAATCTGCAGGAAACTTACCTCATGCTGTAGGTTATCTTTCACATTGTGTAGTGTTTTTGATATACAAAATTTTAAAATTTTGATGTAGTCCAATTTAAGTCCCAGTCTAACTGAGATACAGGGGCTTTGCTTTATTCTCTGCTTAATCACAAGGATCTAGAACAGTCCATAATACAGAATACATGCTCAGTAAAAAACGTTTTGAGTACATTTTAAAACAGTATCTTTACTCTGCACACCTTGTCCAGTAAATGCCATTCCCTGCCCCCTTCCTTTTTCACCCTCTGTGAACATGTATCTTTTCATGTTCCCACCTGTTCCATGAATTATAGGGAAAAATGGCTTAAAAATGTTAAATTTAGTTTTTTAAGATTAAATTAAAGTAAACTAAAGTGACAGCAGAATAAGCAGGTAGGATCTTCTTTCAGTTATCAGTAAGGGATGGTGGTACATTTGAAGGGGCTCATAGGAATGAAGATGGAAAGGAGTAGACAGATTTGATATATATTTTAGAGGTAAAATATACAAAATTTAATGAGGAATTTATTCAAGATGATGAGAAAGGAAGGTGCAAAAGAAGATACATATTTCTAAATGCATGGTACAGCAGATGGTAAGAGGGGAAGAAAAAGATTTAGAAGATTTGAGTATTGCAAGGACATTTTTGAAAACTCAGTTTTAGGTATATTACATATGAGGTGTCTACAAGACATCCAAGTAGACATGTAAATGGGCAATCAGATTTATAAACTAAAGATAGACCTTAGTAGATACACGGTGTCATCTGACTTAACTAGCATTCAAATCCCAGGAAGTGGCCAAGATTCTTTCATAAGAGTGTGTAAAGTACTGAGAAAATGCCCCTATAATGTGCAGATAGACACTAATACTACAATTGAAAAAAAAAAAAAGGAGCTGGCCCAAAGTATAAAGTTAGAATTAGAATTTGGGCCTAAATTAACTTACTTCAAACGTTTCTAATATGATTAAAAAAATTTTTTTTTCAGTTTCTTAAACTGTGAAAAAAGTATAAAGTACAAAAACAATTACTTGTATCTATTGAGCAACTTGTTTCTTATACTTATCTTTATTATAAATTTTCCAACCAACTGTACAAGGTATGTACTATTATTTTTATTTTATTTTTAAAGTTTTTATCAATTCATTAAAATTGTACAGAATAGTGAGAGTCGTAGTGATACATTCATATATGCACTTATCATTACTTGGTCTGTTTTCTTCCCCAAACCTTCCTTCTTCCCTCAGTCTCCTTACACTACTAATAATCTTTTGCCTAATTTTCTTTTCCTTTCTTTTGCCTACTTATCATTCACATATAAGAAATAACATGTGACTATTGATTTTTCTGAACCTCACTGAGCATGATATTCTCTGATTCTACTAAGTTTTCTGCAAATGACATAATTTTATTCTTTATGTCTGAATAAAACTATTGTATTTACATATCACATTTTATCCATTCATCTGCTGATGAATACCTAATTTGGTTATATTATTCTTAATTACAAATTTTGAATGGTTAGTGTGTGTGTGTGTGTGTGTGTGTGTGTGTGTGTGTGTGTGTCTATGGTACAGGGGATGGAACCCAGGAGCCTTATACCTCTGGGCTACACTTCCAGACCTATTTTATATATATATATTTTTAGGAACAAGGTCTCACTCAGTTGCTGAGAGCCTCACTAAATAGCTAAGACTGGCTTTGAACCTGCATGAGCCTCCCAAGTACTGGAATTATAAGTATGTGCTAGCATGCCCAACCTGAAAGGTTAAATCTATACATTGTTTATAACTGCAAGAGAATAAAATAAAACACAAATGCACAACCACACTTTTCAATTCTTAAATAACTTGTGATGATTACTTATAAAATAATAATTATTTTTTGTAATATTATGGTGAAAAATAGCAAATATTTGAAGGTTCTTGAGATAAAAATATCTTATTCATTTTTATTGTCCTCTACAACATAATGATTTTTGTACTTAAATATTTTGGGGATATTTTGAAGTATATAAAAATAAAAGAAAAAATAAAAACAGATATTTTTCTAAAAATATTTTCTTTGAGTCAACTATGTCTAAGACATAATACTTAATGATTAAAAAAGTGAAGAACAGAAGTCAATTTCTGTCCTCATAGAATCATTAAGTTTTCTAGATGAATATAAGATTTATTAAAAATTTAAAATAATAATCAAAGAAAGTGGCATTCAAATAATGCAAGGGGACTAAGAAAACTCAGAAGTCTTTCTTAGTAGGGTGGGCTAGAAAACTCTTCCTTGAAAAGTGGTTTAGGTAAGCATGGCAACTTCTATTATTTGTTAATTTTGAAAGTTGAAGGTAAAGCTATTTGGTTAAAAAATAAAAGCATTATAATCAATTACATTTATCTAAACTTTTAAGTGAAGAACAGATCTAATATGTATTTTCATTCAAAGTAAGAAATAATAACAATGATTTTGGTAACTCCACAAGAATTCACTTTTGAATAATGCCACTATTGTATCCCTTACATTACCTTATCATAGCATTCTTTGTGTGTGTGTGTGTGTGTGTGTGTGTGTGTGTGTGTGTGTGTGAGAGAGAGAGAGAGAGAGTCTGGGGATGGAACCCAGGGGCATTTGACCTCTGAGCTACACCCCCTGTCCTGCTTTTTATTCTTTATTTTGAAACAGGGTCTAAGTTGCGGAGAGCCTCACTAATAGCTGAAGCTGTCTGCAAACCGCGATCCTTCGGTCTCAGCCACCCAAATGCTGGGATTACAAGCGTGCGCCAACACGCCCGGCTCTATCATAGCATTCTTATAAGCCTAGAGTAAAAGCAATTCTATCTTATCATATTAATTGCTTTGCTTTTATAGTAAGTATAAGTTAACTTTGTAATACTTTCTCTTTTTTTTTTTTTTTTGGTACTAGGGATGGAACCCAGGGGCATTCTACCTCCAAGCTATACCCCCAGCCTTATTTTTTAATTCTTTTTTATGAAACAGGGTCTCACTGAGTCACAAAGGGCTTCATTAAGTAGCTGAAGCTGTCTGTGAACTGTGATCCTTCTGTCTCAGCCTCCCAAATGCTGGGATTACAAGCATGCACCACAATGCCTGGCTCATAATCTAATTTTAATAAAATAACATGGTATTTGTATTCAGCTATATCCTTATATGTAAACCTGTTGATAATAAATGTGCCCATCCAATCAGAAAGAACTATAAATTATTTTATATTTGTTAAAAAATTCATTTTAGCTTGGCATATCTTTAATCCCAATATTTGGGAGATTTAGGAGGATCACAGATTTGAATACAATGTGTTGTAACTTAGTAAGACCTTGTTTCAAAATAAAAAATAAAAAGGGCTGGGAGTAAAACTCAGAGATAGAACATCCCTAGGTTCAATTACCAGTACCATACAACACAATCTGCAGTGTATAGACAATACAACAGTAATTAAATACTACTACTACTAATAACAATAATATTAAAAAATACTTCTCACCCAGCCAAAAATTTTCTTAGCAGTATTTAGATATCTTCTTTACACTGAAACACAATCCATTGTAGTCATTGAAAACCATGATAAATTACTCCAGAACTTTGTCCTATTGGTCAGGCCTCATTTTTCAAAGAACTAAAAGTATGTTAATGAGACATAACTAACACACTTATGCCTATAAAAGAAGAAGAAACATCATTGTGAGATAAAATGATGAAAGTAATGAAGAAATAAAATAGGAAATTCAAGGATGGAAGTAAAACAAATAGAAAAATTTTTAAATGAAATTATGAGTCTATACTTGAAATAGTCTTGAGCAGATTGAGATTTTTGGTGTAGAGTGATCTGCAAAGAAACATCATATGATCCTCTCCCTTAGAGTGCGGTGATATCTCAATTTAGATTCTAGCCAAAGGAAGACAGCAACAGTGATGGGAATGTTGGCCTCATATTTAGGCTGCACCATATTCCGTAATTCAAAGTTTTTATCATAGAAGACTAGAGTGAGATTCTCCCGCTGGCTTTTAAGAAATAAGTGGTCATTTTTGAGAGGGTCTGTGAGACTACCCATGGTGGGTAACTGTTGATTCTTGGCCTTGTAAATGGCCTCCTTCCAAAGCTAACCAGAAACCAGATCCTCTGTTACATAACCGAAATGAATATTGCCGGTAGTCTATAAGAGCCTGTAAGTCTTTTCTTTCAGATCAAACATCCAGATGACAATCTGACATCTTGAGTTCAGCCTTGTGAAATCTGGGTAACAGACCTAGCAAAGCCTTGTCTAAACATACCACTCTCCAAAATTGAGGTACCAACTGCATGTTGCTAAACTGTTAAGTTTGTGCTAATTAATTACAAAGCAAGAGAAAATTCTATAGTATTTCTGTGTAGGTGGCTAGTATGTGTGGATGGTAAATCATTTGTCCACACAGCCTGACTATTTTTCCCCACTGACATTTGCTGTTCAAATTAGAATTTCAAAGTTATTTTCTTCTTTCTGACTACTTAGAAGAGAACAATCTCCCTGGTGAGTAAAACTTAAGTACAGCAATAGGATATTAAACATATTTGAAGTACATGCACAGCTTGCTACTGTACTTGTTTCATTTTTAGTGTAGTATAGCAAGTTTAACTGCCTGATGCCAATTAACCATAATGAGAATTATAGAACTAAACCACTGTGCACCACACTGAAAATTGATTCATTGGGGTTCTACTGACCTTAAGCTTTTACTGAAGGACATATCATATAATATGTGCTAAAGACTTCCCTTTCCATTACTTGTATTCATTATTCAAGTTAAAACTCTAACATTTGCTAACTTTAGTTAATAAATTATTGTTTAATTGACAGAAAAAATGTTTTGTATTTACTGCATACATGTTTTAAAGTATACTTATGTTGTAGAATAATTAAATCTGTCTAATTAATAAATTAATTACCTCATGTAGTTATCATTTTTGTGGCAATATATCTGCTTTCTTACCATTTACAAGGACACCATCTTATTAACTATAAATTTCACAGACCTATTGTGCAACATGAAAACTAGTTAATAAAATTAATTTTCACATCTGTTCTCGAGGGAAGAGTTAATGTTACTTTAAATTATGACGTCTGAAATTAATTTAATACAAAATATGCAAAACATTCAAAATATATTCTTTTTGTATACTTATAATTTTAATATATTAGAGGCTAATTTGAATTTTAAAATAATTATGAATATAGGTTTCTCAAATAGATACAACAGGGCCTCCATA
Source organism: Muscardinus avellanarius (assembly GCF_963383645.1). Taxonomy (NCBI): domain Eukaryota; kingdom Metazoa; phylum Chordata; class Mammalia; order Rodentia; family Gliridae; genus Muscardinus; species Muscardinus avellanarius. The sequence goes on from NC_137787.1 coordinate 158,183,189, forward strand.
GAGAATTCCAAGGAACTTAAAATGATAGTTTATAAAACTTTGTCACAGATGTTAACTCTTTGAGACCACTGAATTCAGGTAGGAATCCCAGAAACATGGGTATGTTTTCTGAGGCTTAATTTTGAACAATGAGATAAGACTTCGAAGTTAAGCTAAAAACCAGAAAAATCATTTAGAGGAACCAAGTATAAAGAAACAAAAGAGACACAAACAAACACACAGCTACTCTCACAGAAAACTCACAATTCCAAACTGAACTTGTTGATTCTTTTTCTTTTGAAGCCACGGGATGTGAATTAAATAAATGTATTTGAGGATTCAGATGAAAAAGTCAAAGCTTATCATCACTGTGTTCATTCAACAAAATCAAATATATATATTGCACCAACACTGGGTCAGGCATCATTCTCAGCACCTCAACAATTGGATCATGAATCCTTATAACGATACCATAAATTACTTAGAAATTATTTTTAATGAAATGCAGTTCTGAATTTATTTTTAAAGAATTCCAATAATTTTCTCAATGACCTAAATGCAGAGTGAACTAGGCTTGAGGAAGTCATTCTCTTTAGCTTTTCCTGAAGAATAGTATGTATTCAGCTACTGATAGAAAAATAGAGATTTTCTATTCCATTAATTAAAGTTTAAGTGAAAGAATCTTACTCTTTACTCATTTTGAATATATTATTTTAAATAATATCTTTGAACTTTAAAACTTTAACTTAACTCTAAGTTATATTCTAAGTAAAGCAGAACCTAAATTCTCACCAATTTCTCACCTTAGACATTGCACATCCCTTCTTCAATAGGCAAAAACTCAGTAAACAGGCTTTGCCAATGGACCATACTTTCTCAGAGTACAATAGAATCAAGCGAAAATTTCCTTTCAAGCAAAGCCAAGTTTAAAAAAGATCTGCTTTTCCGCCATATAAATTCTTTTATATATGCTTTTCTATAAGTCTAGAAAAAGTCTAACTCCTTTGTGCAACTGCCAAGACATACTTAAAAGCATATTTTTTATAATACCATGTTATAAAATTGATTAACTGCAATATTATCGGGTTTTATTTTTTATTTTTTATTTTTTTGAGTATTGGGAATTGAACCCAAGGTCATGCATTCTCACTCCAAGATACAGCCTCAACACTTTATTTTTGAAAAAATATAGTCTTGATAAGTTGCTTAGTGTCCTGCTATGTTGCAGAGGATGGCCTTGATTTTAGGATGCTTCTGTCTCAGTTTCCCAAGCACTGGAAATACAGCTATTTGCCATGATGCCCAGCTCAATATCAGTTTTTGTAGACAATCTAAATTCAGTTTATTTGATATTTCATATTTGGGACACTGTAAATGACCACCTATATCTAAAGGTTTTTAATATTATCTCTTCCACTTTAGATTCTCACTTATATGCTCTTGTGATTCCTTTCTCCTTATCTATGCCCTCTTCTATCCCAAATTATTACATGTCAATTTTCATAGTTTTATTCCATAAACATCCTCATATATCTTTGACTTCATATCATTCTTCCACCTCCTAGAGGTGACAATTAAGATCTGGCATTCTACTAGTGTACGGCTGTTAGTTTTAAAATATTTAATATTATCCTGAGTGCACAAAAGAAGTACTTGCACTTAACCTATTATTTATTAATACTTATATAACACTTGTTCCATCTCTTACTTCCTTCAGTTATAATTTCTTTGGTAAGGTGCTGAGAATTATATGCCATCTTATGCATATCAGGGTCTCTACCACAGATAACCAACATGGAAACATGAAGGCTATTTGCTTATGTACCTGCTGCATTTCTCCCTCAAGACCCCCCACCCTTGCACACACAAAAGAAGGAAAAACAATTTTTTTTTTTTTTTTTTGCAGTACCAGGGATGTAACCCAGGGACATTCTACCTCTGAGCCACACCCCCTGCCCTATTTTTTAGTCTTTTTTTACTTTTTTTTTTTTTTTTTTTGGTTGTACTGTGGTTCCTGGAAAACCTTCTACCTCCGGGCTACACTCCCAGACCTATTTTCTACTTTTTTAAATTTGGAAACAGGGTCTCTTAAGCCAGCACGGCTGGGCTTCTAACCTGTGCGATCCTCCTATCTCTGCCTCCCAAGCGGTGGGATTATAAGCGTGTGCCACCACGCCCAGCGAAGGAAAAACAATTTTTTTTCAAAGGAAAAATTTTGAGTTCCTACTCTAGAATGTAAATGAATCTCTCTGTGGCAAAGTTAAATCCCAGATCTCAAATCCCCTGCAAAGTTTAAAATACATCCCTAAAAGTTAAATCTTCATGCAGTTTTCTCTGTATTTAATCAGTCATAAGTTATATTCCAATACTTGTTCCTTTGAGCACCGAATATCAGTAAATATTCCTCAGAAAATTTTAATAATGTAATGCAGAAACGCGCACATACCCACACACAGATACATGCATGTGCACATAGACACACACACACACACACACACACACACACACACACACACAATTTGTAATTTCAAAATTAATCTATATTTATGCCTCAAAAGTGGAGATTTTTTTATTAGGTCACTATTCCCTTATTTTCAACTGTATTTCTGTATCACTTTTTTTTTACTAAAACAAATGAACTCTTTCTTTGAGGCTCCTGTCATGTCTTTCTTTCTTCCTAGCTATTTCATCCCATCCAGAATATTTCTATATTATCACCGTTTTTTGCCGTTATCAAAATTTCACACTGTATATATAACAGATATTTCCAATGAAGTTTTGGGATTATCTTGAATCATCTCAATATATACAGGTACTGCATGAATTAAACTTAGAGCATTTTAATATTTTATGTATACATCTTTCACTGCACTCCACTTCATCCCAATTCTGTTACCAACTGGTATGGATACTTTCAAGATCTTGTCATCACCCATACTTTGATGACCTCTAACAAGATTAATTTTTGAAAATCAACTACTGAACTATTATTTTTCTCCCATCTTTACAACCCAGTGGACATCAACTTTAACTCACTAAGAGTTTATGGTGTTGTAACTCACTGCTATCTTTGTTACCTTTTCTGATAGGTCTCATCATTATAGGAATGACCCACACATCCTTTAGCTGATAGAGTTCTCTTATTTGTTTCTTAAATGGTCCCACATCATTTTTTTTCCCAAAATTTCAACTATAGTTCAATAGAAATATTTTTTTTCTCAAATTGCTCATGACATAAGCGAATTATTTGTTCAGAAGCCTATTCATATCAGTGCCATTAAAAATTATAATCTACAATCATAACTGGGGGTTTGTAGAAAAGTATCCAAGGGTAGCTTGCATTAATTCTATCAAAGATTTATTTTAAATAAATAATTCTTCCCTCAAGACTTTTTTCTCTGATATTTACACTGTCAGACTTTATGAATGTTCTTGTTTCTCATATTATGAAAAGTAATGTAATATAGTAATTTGTGTATATTATTGTGGAAGGTGCTCATGGTTCTTTTCTTGGGGTGAATTGCTAGACTGAATTTCTCAACTTAGTTCTTTCATGTGTCCTACTTGACTAATTTCTAGTCAATGAATAATGGGGAAAAAGAAAAAATGTGTTACATTCAGATATATTTGTTTCCTATAATATATTCCTTATGGCTTTCTATTTCTCTATTTCCTCATCTCCTATCTGGATGTAAAGAATTAATCAAAGTATACCATACATTTAAAATATGGCAGAAAAACAAAAGGAGGGACTGGATCCTCAAAGTAACTTGTTTTCTTTGTTTACTCATTGCTATTTAGTAAAATATTTATCTGAAATATTGGCTTAAAATGGCAAAGATTTATTATAACTAATATTTCTATCAGTTGAACTGAAAGTCCTTTTTCTTATGTAGTGTTAGCTGAAGGACTGGGATGACTGAGTCTTCATTCATGTGATTGCCCGCTGGTGCCAGGATCTCAGATCACAGACCTTACTTCTTCCCTACATGAACCTTTGCATGTATGTGTTCTGAGTGTCTTAAAACATCCATTTCTGGGTTTCTAAAAGAAGCACTTCAGATGGCAATGACAGAAGATACAGAACTCATAAGGCCTTGCTTCATTATTTAAGCATTGTTACTTTTGCTTATTTTATTACTCAAAATAAGTCATTGGATGAAACCAGATTTAAGAGGAGTGAAATGGACTCCAGTTTTCTAAGTACAGGGGCAAATAATTGCCAGTAACCTTTAATTCTGCACAGTATATTCTCAGGATAAAAATTATTTATAATTTCCCACATGTAATACATTCATTCCTTTTGTAATGAGTTTACATGTAAACTTTAGTCTGAAGTCCAGGTATGTAGTTGTCATTTAAAATATATATTTAGGGGATAAATGAAGCTCTGATAGGTTGTTTCTGGTATAAACAACTGAATTAAAGAAGTGTATTATTTACACACCAAACTCTAGCATACAGCACTTATTATTAAAATAAATATAAACTTTGAAGGCATATACCTCTTTTTGTTGGCAGATATTCAACTGATATTTGTCTATATGCCCATACTAATTAGTGCTGAAGAGTAAATGTCAATAAATGTTAGAATGTCAATCATCAAGAGTACAGACAACAATAAATGCTGGAAAGTGTGTGGGGAAATACACACTCTTATACACTGTTGGTGGGATAGTACATTAGTGAAACTGCTATGGAGATCGGTGTGGAGATTTCTCAGAAAACTGGGAATGGATCCACCACATGATCAAGCTATACCATTCTGGGTGTCTTTCAAAAAGGATAGAAATTAGAATATTATGATACATGAATATTCATGTTTATAGCAACATAATCCACAATAGTCAAATCATGGGACCAACTCAGATATCCATCAACAGAAAATATTATGTTAAATGAAATTAGCCAGTCACAGAAAGTAAAAAGTCATACGTTTTTTCCTCTTATGTGAAAGCTAGGAGTAACTGAAACAAAATAGTAACTTTAGATAACGGAGGAGAAACCCTAATGGAATAATGAATGGGTTTAGGGAAGGGTGGTATTGAGGTAAGGGAGAATCTTCCACTGAAGTTATGCACATATGTGAAATTACTAATGCCAATCTCAATTTCCTATATGGGAAAGATAAAAGGAGTGAAGAGAGAGCTGGGAGGAAGCTTACCAAATACCATGTGTATGTGTGTCCTTGTCACTTTGAACCTCAGAGTGATATAAAATTACAATTTGCCAACAACAAAAAAAGAATGTGGTGTGTGTGTGTGTGTGTGTGTGTGTGTGTGTGTGTGTGTGTGTGTGTTATGAGGTAGCTGGTTCTAAAAGAGTTACCAGAAAAGGCATCACCACCAGGGTAAATTTTTAGTAAAGAATGAGAAGAAAAGTATCAAGCCATGCAGAAATTTGACAATGAAAGAAGTAGGAATGTTTTTTACAGTCCTCACAATAGTCTATTGAAGGATGGTGTTATTTTGGCTCAGAGATAATCTTGAAGGAGTAAGAAATGTTAAGTTCTACATGTTTTTAAAAGTAATATCAACAGTTTTTTTTTTTTTTTTTTTTTGATGGATGGCAAGAGCAATAGGTAGAGGCCAATTGAGAATGACAAGAAATCTTGCCTGATGAATTAAAAAGACAAGATTTCCATTAACTGATTTGGGAGAAAATCTGCAGGATAAACAGATCCAGGGGGAAATTTGAAAATACAAGTTTTAAATATATTATGGTTACAATTTATATCAGAGTTTCAATGAGAATTGTCAACAATATTAGATATTTAAATATTTGAGCCTGGAATTATGGTTCAAATGTGGGTAACTACTAAGGTTTGACAATGGGCTAAAGCAAAATGGAAGTTACCTGCATCCTTGAGAGAGTCATTTAAATGGAGTAGTATGGCTAGAACTAGTTAAATGGCTAGAACTTACTCATTTAGAGTGGGAAGAGAGAAATTAGAAAAGCTGTACTTTGAAAACTCTTCTATCTATAGCAAGAAGACTTGCAGTTTCTGCTGATGCCCTGAGGCACATTTGTAATTTTTTAATAGCACACCATCACAAAGAAATTTTGCCCATTGTCTTGTTCATCAGGAACATTTTGATTTGATAATCTAGAGCTCCTATCCACATGTGGGAAAGAGAAACAAATTCAAAAAAGAGTTTAAATTATATCCTAATATAGGAACTGATAATATATTATAAAATATTCAATCAAAATACTTGTTCAAAGTAATTCTGATATTTTAAGAAGACTTATCTGAAAATAAAGCTGCCTGATTGAAGGTCAAAAAGCCTAATCCATTATAGGACTTTTTAAAACCCTCACTAGCCTAGAATAGTTGCAAATATGGAAGGAGAAAAAGAAGTTTCAAACTAAAATATTAAGAAAGAAAGAGGTCATTTCTGTTCTTCATTTCCTTTGACAAAAATAGAATTATACTTCAACTAATTAGTCTATTGTGTGAGTGGACACACTGAATACAAGTTAACTGCTACTTAAGATGGAGTAGATGATTCAGTGTTTTTGAAATTGTTTGAGCTTAGGTCCGGAAGTAGAAGTTATTTATACTTAAGTCTTTAAATATTGCAAATTCACACTGCTTTTCAGTGGTTTTCAGATAGTAGAAACTTCAGGCATAGCTAAGCTTATATGACCTTTGGAGATTAGTAAAGTAGGTACTGGGAGCCTGAAACATGTGGCCTTCCTCCAGCTTCTCAAAGTTTCCAACTTGGAATTTCAGTAATTTATTCTCTTACTACAATATTTTGAGCTTTAAAATAATCTTTCATCCCCTTTCCTCTTGTCCATGTTCACTCTTGCTCATCAAATTTGCACTGGTGGCTGATGTCAATACATTTTAAGAAATTTGATGACACTTATTTTTCCCAGAAGTGTTCCTTTAGAGTAAACAAACGTGTTTTAAGTTTGGTCAATCATATACAAAGGCCAATTTTGTGATAAAATTAGGTTAATTTTGAAAATGAATATCTGTATCTATACATATTTTATTAAATAGAAAAATATTTCAGCAAGAAAATTAGAATAGCATTTTAATACTCTATATTTAATATTTTTAGCATATATGAATCTCAACAACACAAAGAAAGCTTTCTAATATCTCTTATTTATTATAGATATTAGTTTATACCATACTGAACAGTTTTAGGCTTGCTAATCCCTTTATTATAAGAAAAATAGCAGAAGTAAAGCAAATAAAAACAGACTATGCATATTCACTTTAATTATTCTATGGGAATTTGAATGTTGATATACAAAGTGTTATTACTTTTACCTAAATGAATTACTGGTAGATTTTTAAATAGAAAAAAAAATTAAACCATCCAAAGAGAAAAACATTTTATCCTGTTGGAAGGAAAGAGATTTTCATTGATTGAAAAATTGTTTTCTGAAATCTTACATCTATTTTCTTTAGGAATATTTCAGAAATAGGCCACTGAATTTACTCCATTCTGTTCTGCACATGCATTTTCTCAATAAATGTTGAGCTCACTAAGCTTTCATGAAGCCATTTGTTCATCTACATTTTATTAAATATATATTTTTCTGGTTGCTAAATATTACAAAAAATAATTATAAATCAAGCATAGTGTTTTACCTCAAAATGTGATAGAAATGAAAATGTTAAACTAAAAAGCAGATTTAAAATACAGTGTCCTAAAGTCAGGCATGGTGGCGCACGCTTGTAATCCCAGCATTCGGGAGGCTGAGACCTGAGGATCGTGGTTCGCAGACAGCCTCAGCTACTTAGTGAGGCCCTCTGCAAGTCAGTGAGACCTGGTTTCAAAATAAAGAATAAAAAATAGGGCAGGGGTGTAGCCTGGAGGTTGAATACCCCTGGGTTCTATCCCCAGACCCTCAAAAAAAAAAAAAAAAATATATATATATATATATATATATATATATATATATATATATATATATATATAGTGTCCTGGACACCAGCATGAATGCCTTTAATCCCAATTCTATGGAGGCTAAAACAGGACGGTCCCAGGTTCAAGGTCAGCATGCTGTAACTAAGCAAGATCATTACAAAATAAAAAAATAAAAAAGAACTGTGGGGTATAGCTCAGAGGTAGAATGCCCCTGATTTCAATCCCTAATTCCACAAAAAATGTATGTATATATACATACATATATACATACATAAAATGTAATTCATGAAGTGCTATAATAAAAAAGCATAAAGGTTTGGTTCCTAGTACTCGGATTATGGGCACACACATTAAAAGAAAGCTTCCCATGTAAGAGGTAACTTGACTGAGAACTCAAGAACAAGACAGTAGTAGCCAAGCCAAGTGCATGCTCAAAGGCTAAGGCTGAGACAGCATGGCCTATTAAGAGACAAGAAGGAATTAAATTCAGTTGCAGTATATCATTTGTAAAAAAGAAACTTAGTAGTAAATCAAGAAGAATAAGCAGGATGAAGATATTCAAAGGTATTCTTGTTAATTTAGGTAAAAGAATTTGACTTTATCTTAAAAACAGTGGATACAACTGTCATTTTAGCAGAAGAGTATAATTTTGAGCAAAATTATTTTGGAGTGATAGATGGTGACAAAATTTTAATGGGAATGCTCAAATGATAAAATGAAATCCATTGCTTAGCATACATAGAATGTTTTCTTATCTTATTGACTTAAATAATATGAAGTGTGTATTAGCTTAGTTATAGATGGGATATACATATACCCATCTATATATTTTCTATTAATCTAAATGGATAAGAGAGTGCCACTAATATTTTATGGTACACACCTTGAGTATAATTGAGGTTAAGAATGAGTTAAGGATTGCCTAACATAGGAATTTCTTGTTTATTGTAATTCTGAAGGGTCACATTCAGAATTGACCTGAAGAAGTCATGCTATTTCTCTTAAACTTGCATGCAAAGAAAGTGAGGGATTGAACAGAAAAGATACCCACATGAATTAACTTTATGTTTTAGGAAGTATATCTTAACCACTGTTTGATAAAAAAGAATGATGAAACTTAAGAAAAATCTCTCTTCGTATTTTATTCTATTCTGTATTGACATATAGAAGGACACTCAGTAAAATAAGATTTTAAAACCTTCATATTATCGTGATAGGTGTTTATGCTGAGTGAGATTGATGGGACAAAAGTGTGAGAGAAAGAGCCCCCTAGTATATTTCTGAAAATACAGGTGAAAAGAGCTATTGTGTAAACATACTTTTTACTGAATTACAAAGTGAAGTCACCAATAAAGAGGGACACTTAGATGAGTAGGCCTAACAGGTCATAATTCAATGTATGCTTATTTGCTTATAAACTGTGTTATTTCTCAAAATACATAAGATATAATTTATGATTATGTCAAAAGTATCCTTGTTTATGTTTCATTTCAAATTGCTGATAAATGGTCATTTATAGTGGTCATATAATTAATAAGACCTACTTTAGAATTTTCTAACATTTTTAATCAAAAAGAAGGAAGAAATAAAAATATGTTCACTGATAATATAAAATAATTTGATTGCCTTTTCCATGCACATAAACTATTTCTGGGTAATAAGAAGTAACACAAATGATACTGAAGACTTTTCTCAAACAATTATTATTTAAAAAAATAAAGAATAACATCCCTCATTGGCATTTGTCCAAACAAACTGAAAACATATGTCCACACACATACCTATGCATGGTGGGTGTTTAAAGCTGATTTCTAATTGGTAAAATTTACAAGTAATCAAAATATATTTTAGTATAATTAAATTCTGGTACCATCAGATGATGGAATATTATTCAGAATTAAAAAGAGATGAGCTATCAAAGTCTCTTTCCTATTCTTGCTCCTCTGCAGTATATTATTCTCAGAGAAATCTATGTGTTCTACCAAATATGGAAATGGGATTTTGTCACACCTTCTGCTAAAAATCCTCCATTGGCTTCACATCCAATTTAGAAACATTTCCAAACTCTTTACCAATTTGACATTGTCAAGTCGGATCTCCTCTCAGTTGGCGTCAAACATCTTATCTTCTGTCATTCTTCACCACTCCCAGTAGGTTCCATACATTCTGGTTTTCTATCCTGTCCTGGATAGGCCAATTTTCTTTCCATTTTCATGATCTTGCATTGCCAGAACCATTCATTTTAATGATCTTTCTCTAACATGTATATATCTGTCTCCTTGATATTTGTTATCAGTTTATGTGTAATATAATTAAAATACTATCCTTAATATCAAAGATAAAAATTGCACAATGGCAACTTATTCTTACTATAAATATTTTTATATTTTTCTTTTACATGTTATTATTTTTATATTTCTCACATATTAAAACTTTTGGCTTTAAATTGCAGAAACTGTCTAATTTGTCAAAGTATTTCTGATGTAAAATGAAGAGCCTCATAAAAATAAATGTTTGACAAAGAGTTGAATGTGTGCGTTTACAAGCCATTCTTCATGAGAAACAACATAAGAGCACCAGTGTTGTAATGGGCAATATTCTCTCCAATACTCCCTTAAGAAATGAAAAGCTGTCAAAAGAATTTTGTTGTACTTTTCTGCTTAAAGGCAGAGATCTTCAGTGAAAGTAGAAGGCTAAATACTCCAGTTCTTTAGGAAGACTTAAGAAAAACTACTCGATACCACTAGTTTCTATAGGCCTAGACTGACATAAGATACAAGACTTAAAACATATAATCTACAGTTTGTAAAATTTTGGAATCAATCAACCTGACAATGGAAGAAAATTATGGCCCTTCTTTTCACTAAAAGCACACAGTCAGGCACAATGTGTGCTAAAATGTCTATCCAAATACATATGCCATTCAACATCAAGCTATAATCGATTTTACTCAGAGAACTCAAGATACATCAATTGCCTATCCTTTTTGGAAGTTTTCTATAAAGATCATACACTCTCAAAATAAAATTTAGAGTTTTTTTTAATAAGTGGAACACATTGAAAGTGTTGTACATTTAGATTGTGCTTCATGCCCTTCCCCTTCCCCCCTCATTTCCCTTCCCCCCTCCCAATAGAGAGTGTCCAGGTTAACCATGTTATATTTATACTATTACACATATTCGTATGTAGCTCCTTCATTGAACAACCTCAGCTTTCTTCCTCTCCTATCCTTCCATGCAAGCTTTGCTGAGATTTCCCCTCCATCATCTGGAGTCCCTCTGGTATTTAGAGTTTTTAAGCAGTTAATCTTGGGGTAATTTTTACATTAGATATTGAGGATAGTGTTCTAACAATAGCAGTTAATCCCAGCTCAGAAATATTTTTATATTAGAAAATCACTTTCAAAGTGAAAATAACAGTATATGAATAAGGGATAGGTTATTTTCGTAGTCATATAGGAGTGACACCTGGCAGTTGTATCTCAAACCACTCTGATGGCCTTTTGAGAAATGAATTGGAGTATGCCTGGGACTATAGATGTAATGAGGAGGTGAACGCCACAGTCATGGTTGAAATGATTAAAACCTGAATTAGGTCAATAGTTGAGACCTAATAGTTGAGAGAGACAAATATAGCCCACCAAAGATAGCAAGGGACTAATTTAATAATAAATTAAAAGAATGATATCATGATGAAATAATGGTTTGATTCCAGACATTTTTTAATGTTATAATTGTAACCACCTAGCTTTGTTTCACTCTCTTATGACTGATTGACTGACTGATTGATAGGTAATATCCTCACTGACATAAAATTTTCAGAAATGCCAATTCAGGAATATTTGTTAAAGAAGAAATGATGCTCCCTCTGAAGCAGGGTAGCAAATTCTGAGTCAGAATAAAACCAATATCCAGAAGAATAACCATCACAGTAGTTTGTACCTTGAATGAAAACTGACATCAGAGCATATAATGTGTGTGTATGTGTGTGCCAGGACTCTACCTCATTTGTGCTGTGGAGACTGAGCTTCCTTAGATTTTTAAATTGTGCCAGGTTATTTCAATGGGTGGTCAGGATTAACAGCCATTGCATTTGAGGGAATTATGGCCCTTCTTTTCACTAAAAGCACACAGTCAGGTGCAATGTGTGCTAAAATTTTAAGAAGAGGAGGGAACAGAGTAACAAAGCAACTGGAATAAAATTGGATCTTGGGGCCCTTATCAAAGTTAATAGTCCAACAAGGAATCAAAAGAAACTGAGCAAGCTAAATCCAAATAAGTAAGTCTAAATAAGTAAATAATTGCTATTTTTTCCCCTGTTAAATTACGAAAGACAGCTTGTTCAACAGAGAGCCAAGTTCAAAACTGTGTGCCCGGTGTGGTAGCTCACTCCTATAATATCAGTACTTGGGAGGCTGAGACAGGAGGATCACAGGCTGGAGGATAGCCTCAGCAACAGAGTGTGACTCTTGGTAACCTAGTAAGACCCTGTTTCCAAACAAAAAATAAAAAGAGCTGGGGAGTAGGTTAGAGTTAGAATGTTCTAGGGTACAATCCTCAGAAACACACACACACACACACACACACACACACACACACACACCAATGCCATTGTTCCTGAGACTTTAAGAATCTATGTCCTATAATATAACATAATATAATTAACATAATAATATAACTGATAACATAATTATAATGTCAGATTCTACCTTAGAAGAGAAGAATCACCTAATGCTTTTATTAATGTTATGTATGTGTGCACATGTATGTATGTATGCATGTAAAATTATGTTAATGTTTGCAAATTTAACCTCAAAGCCTCAGCTAGCACCAAGACAGCTTCAGTCTTATACAATGTGCTATAGAAGAAAAATCTGCAGAGATAAATGCTGGAAACTCAGAATTTGAGAGCAGTCAGCATTCCAAAGTAGAGACAGCGCCTTCAAAGAGGAATGAATGCAAAACTACCCAAGATAAAAGAGGTAGTATCCAGCTCTCCCAAATTTCCCAAGCTTTCTTATTCATTTATCTTAATCTACCATTTCTTCCTCTTGGAAGAGTCAAACACCACAATCAGCATGTAATGGAAGAAGGGAAATATGGAGAATCAACTGCACAGGTGCGGATCTGGTTCCTACTACAAGACCGACTAAGGAAGAGAGAAAAAAAATTTTATTGATGACATGAAGGACTGATTAAAGTCATTGAATCAGAGTTTTAATTACTGAACTATGTGTTTGCTAATTTGCTGTTATCACAGAAGTTTTGGTTAACTAAAAGAAGTCAGAAGATGAATAATTATTTCTACTTTTCATCTTATGAGTTACAAGAGAAATTCTATGGGTCAAAATTTAAATCGTTTTTTATGAAATCCAATTGGTCTAGAATGATGAAATTTATAATCAGAAAAGAAAGTAGAACACAAGAAAAAAATGTGACCCAACAAAATTTCTTGTTCAAGCACTTGCAGATCAGAGTTGTTTACATGAGAGGAGTTTATAGCAATTAAATAAGGTGACAGAGAAATCTCTTTCAGGTAAGAGAAAAATACAACTTCCTTCCCAATGGCCAATATCATCAGATGGATTAGAATAGAATCACTGAGAATTATTGGTATAAATGGATCCATGGGGAAAGAGAATTGTGCAATGATAACCTAGACTCAGCCAAAAAAATACTTTTTTATATTAATTTGGAAACACCAATGCAAGGTTGGGAGGTGGGAAACTATAGCTCAAATGAAGGCTCCATAGAACCTTGAGTATACTTCCACAAAGTTATATAACAGTACTAACCACCAATTATGTTTGCCTTATCAGTTTTCATCTTCCTGACATTGGGAAAGAATATATTGCTTTGGACTTGTAGCCGTGAATTTTCAGAATGACTTGGATATAATGAAGCTTTTTAAAGGAAAATATAGATTTTCTGACAAGTTTGGCAAATGCAGATCAAAGCTTCATGAAAAAGAAAAAAAAGAAAATGTAAATGTGATCATTGCAGGATGCTGATATATACCCCTCATATAACAGCTACATAGAAAAGCAACACACTATTATGGTAATACCTTTATAAGAAACTATTATTTTTCTCCTAATATATTTTTCTGTTCTCAATCTTTCATCTCCATATATTGTTTATAAAAATCAACTCTCTTTTTTACTTAGTTTTTAATTGAGAAGAGAGAACATAGTCTCTAAACCAACTTAGCAAGGAAAATGCCCCTTGCAGGGATAAGGACTAATATTTCAAAATGACAATTTTGTCTTTAAATATGGCTTAAATTTATTGTATTTCAGTTTCTGTGTCTAAAGTCATACAATGACCTGAGTATATTCTATTGGTGTATCACCTTAATAACCAATCATTAATAATAATTATATACATGTTTGACTTGAACTCTTTCAGAATAAGCTATTCTGAATCTCTATAACCATAGTAACAATGTTCATATGCTCATAACTATATTCATAAGGCTGAGAGTTCACATTCTGTAGAAACATGTATATACTATCTCTGCTCCTGTCTCAGTGTTTACCCCTTCCTCCTTCAAATTCTGCTTCCTGTGTTCAGACTTATCTCTCTGCAGTGATCCATGGATTTTTTTGTTTGTATAAAATATGAAGGCATAGGTACAATTCAGGGAACAGCATAAGTTGGAAAATGCCCAAATGTGTTCTATCAGAAAAAGGATTTGAATGTTAACTGCCCATGCCCAAACTTATAAAAATAAAATAAAAAGATATTTTATTTAAATATTTTATCTCAGCCTTTGATTTTTCTCTGACTGAGGGGTAAAAATGTTTTTAAAAAGAAAAATAGCTGGAGAAACCGGGCCCAGTAAGACGCTGGGTTCTGGGCGGGGGTCACGCCAGATGGGGCCCTGGTTGCGGGACTCTGGGCCCCGGGCCGAACTGTGAGTAGCACGCCAGACCCCTGGAGAAACCGGGCCCAGTAAGACGCTGGGTTCTGGGCAGGGGTCGCACGCGGCGCACACCAGCTGGGGCCCAGGTTGCAGGACCCTGGGCCCCGGGCCGAACTGCGAGTAGCACGCCAGACCCCTGGAAAAACCGGGCCCAGTAAGACGCTGGGTTCTGGGCAGGGGTCGCGCACGGGGCACGCCAGCCGGGGCTGGGTCGTGGGACTCTGGGCCCCGGCCAAACTGCGAGTAGCACACCAGACCCCTGGAGAAACCGGGCCCATAAGACACTGGGTTCTGGGCAGGGGTCGCGCGCGGGGCACGCCAGATGGGGCCCGGGTCGCTGGACTCTGGGCTCCAGGCCGAACTGTGCGTAGCACGCCAGACCCCTGGAGAAACCGGGCCCAGAACAGAAAAAGATAAAGAAAAATATCGGAGAGGAGGTAAGAAAGCCGTTATGGATGCCAGGACACTGGAGATGCAGACAAAACTTATCTAAATGCACTGGAACTTATGGAAAAATTCGCCGTGAAAGAGGACTGCTATTTCTCTATATTGTTAAGAATCTCAGACATCACCTGTAAGGAGAGAGTTTAGCAGAGACCAAGGAGAAATGCGGTGTTGAAAGAGTTCTCCGCGATGGTGGTGGAGACTTGTATTCAGGAGAAGCAGAAACCAGATCTTACCAACTTTATTTTTTTGGAGAAATTACACCAAATGTCAAATAATACCATCACGCATGCTTAGGAACACTGGACAACATTCAGAGTGGAAAAAGAGCCTGAGAAGGATTTGAAATGATGGAGGCAGTGGCAATGCCAGTGGCCAATACTCAGGGGAGGCAGAGATCTGATACATTACACCTGGAACCTTTGAAATAATAACCACAGAGACAGTGATCGGAATCTGCTGAGGGCTTAGGCGGGCGCCAGGGCCAGTGGCCAACATCGGAGCTTGCTGTGAGGCAAAGCCACTACTGAGGCCTCCGTGGCCAGGATTGGAACCTTCTGAGGGGTTAGTCCGGTGCTGGGTCCAACGAGGCCAGCATCGGAACCTACCGTGAGGCAAGGCCGGTGCTGGGGCCTCCGAGGCCAGGATAAGAGCCTGCCGAGGGGTTAGGCCGGTGCTGGGGTCAGCGAGGCCGGCATCAGAGCCAGCCATGAGGCATGGCCGGTGCTGGGGCCTCCGAGGCCAGGATAAGAGCCTGCTGAGGGGTTTAGCCAGTGCTGGGGTCAGCGAGGCCAGCATCAGAGCCTTCCATGAGGCAAGGCCGGTACTGGGGCCCCCGAGGTCAGGATAAGAGCCTGCTGAGGGGTTAGGCCGGTGCTGGGGCCAGTGAGGCCAGCATTGGAGCCTGCCATGAGGCAAGGCCGGTGCTGGGGCCTCCGAGGTCAGGATAAGAGCCTGCCAAGGGGTTAGGCCGGTGCTGGGGCCAGCGAGGCCGGCATCGGAGCCTGCCGTGAGGCATGGCCGGTGCTGGGGCCTCCGAGGCCAGGATAAGAGCCTGAAGAGGGGTTAGGCCGGTGCTGGGGTCAGCGAGGCCGGCATCGGAGCCTACCGTGAGGCATGACCAGTGCTGGGGCCTCCAAGGCCAGGATCGGAGAATGCCGAGGGTTTAGGCCGGTGCTGGGGCCAGTGAGGCCGGCATAGCAGCCTGCCGTAAGGCATGGCCGGTGCTGGGAACTCCGAGGCCAGTATCGGAGCTGGCCGAGGGGTTAGGCCGGTGCTGGGGCCAGCGAGGCCGGCATCGGAGCCTGCCGTGAGGCATGACCAGTGCTGGGGCCTCCAAGGCCAGGATAAGAGCCTGCCGAGGGGTTAGGCTGGTGCTGGGGCCAGCGAGGCCGGCATCTGAGCCTGCCATAAGGCAAGACCGGTACTGGGGCCTCCGAGGCCAGGATAAGAGCCTGCCAAGGGGTTAGGCCAGTGCTGGGGCCAGCGAGGCAGGCATCGGAGCCTGCCGTGAGGCATGGCCGGTGCTGGGGCCTCTGAGGCCAGGATCGGAGCCTGCTGAGGGGTTAGGCTGCTTTAGCCAGCGAGGTCTGAATCAGTCCACTGAGTAGCCAGGCCACTACTGGGACCATCAAGAGTGGGATCGGTACTTGCAACGCAGCATGCACACAGAAATATCGCAGAAAATATAAACTTCTCTTAATCAGCAATAACTAGGAGGAAAAGGGCAACAGGAAGAGGTTGAGCTATAGAAAGGGCCCTATAGTGAAGCAACTAATGTGACCAATCAGAGGGTATGTAATACTGGAGGACGGAGCCTCTTTAAAACGCAGGAGGTACATAAACAAATGTATCAAAGTAAATCACCAAAGAAGCGTGGGATGGAGTGAGGGGGTGGGAATGGGATGGGGGCTGGAGGAGGGCTAATTGGATGATGTGTGCTTGTATATCCTCTCAAGTCTTGTACTCCAATGTGATTGATATATGACTACAATGCACCAATTTTAAAAATAAATTAATAAAAAAAGAAAGAAAACTTTATGAAAGAAGAAATTCAAATAGCCAATAAATGCATGAAAAAATGCTTAACATCACTGCCAATCAAAGAGATGCAAATCAAAACGACCCTGGGATTTCACATAACTCCAACTGGAATGGCAATCATTCAAAACAACAAACAACAATAAATGCTGACGAGGATGTGGAGAAGTAGGAACTCTAAAATATTGTTGGTGGGATTGAAAATTACTGCAACTACTTTGGCAAACAGTATGGAGGATCATCAGAATACTGGGAATTAACTTACCATTTGATCTAGCAATACCACTTCTTTGGTATCTACCCAAAAGAAAGAAAATCAAACTGCCAAACTAATGCATGCATAACTATGTTCATAGCTGTATAATTCACCATTGCCAAGCTATGAAACCATCCAAGATGTCCATCAACAGATGACTGGATTACAAAATTGTGGGATATGTACACAATGGAATTTTACTCAGACATAATGAAAAACACAATTACATCATTTACAAGGAAATGGATGGAACTGGAGGACATTATGCTAAGTGAGATTAGTCAGTCACAAAAATAAGAAATTGGATGTTTTCTCTAATATATGAAAGCTCAGGATAAATGGGTAACAGAAGGAACTCTAGATGAAGAAGGTGATCCTATAGAGGAGCAAATAAGGTGACCTAACTTAGGGGATGGGAGGGAGGAAAGGGAAATTCTCTAAAGCACATGATGTACTTAAACATGTCAAAGTCAATCACTAAGCCAAGCATGGGAAGGAGGGACAGGGAGTGAATGGGGCAGGAATTGGTCAAGGCCTAATTGAGTGATGTGTGCATGTATGTCTCTACAAGTCTTTTATCCAATTAAGATGTATGACTACAATGCACCAATAAAAAAATCAAATAAAAAGAAAAAAAAGAAGAAAAATAAAACAATAACAACAAAATGATTATGGACCTCTGGGTAAAAACATGTATATAGAAAAGACAGCTCTTATTAGTTTTTAAAAGGCTAACACATTTAGTTTAATGGCATGACCACATATATATAGGTGCATTCCACAGCATGACTGACATTCTCCTTTAATCTGTCCTAAAGATTGATATGCAGGCCGGGCTTGGTGGCGCACGCTTGTAATCCCCGCGCTTGAGAGGAGGAGACAGGAGGATTGCGCAGGTTCGAAGCCAGCTGCGCTGGTTTGAGAGACCCTGTTTCCAAAAATAAAATAGGTTTTGGAGTGTAGCCCGAAGGTAGAAGGGCTTTCAGGAACCCCAGTACTACCAAAAAAAAAAAATAAATAATAAAAAAATAATAATAATAATAATAATAATAATAATAATAATATGCATTGCCTTAAGATTGATTCGGTTTCCACAACAGATCGATAATGATAAAAGCAAATAAAAGTGATGTGCCCTGCACATCTACAGATCACTGTAGATGCCCTGCACATCTACAGGTCACTGTAGATGTTCTTTTTTTTATTTTTTTAAATGAGGGGACTTATGGTAGTGAGTCCAGCAGCAAATCCTTTTAATTAGCTGATTTTGTGGAAGAATGTTTGATATGTGCGTGTGTGTGTGTGCATGTGTGTGTGTGTGTGTATGTGTGTCTGTGTGCATGTGTGTGGATGTGTGCGTGCGCATGTCTACCCCCATGCACATGTGTATGTTTTGTAGTGGGGATCAATTCCAGGGGCATTCTACCTCTCAGTTACCTCCCAGCTCTATTTTGGTTTTTGATTTTGAAATGAAGTCTCCCTAAATTACTATACATTGGCCTGGAACCTGTGATCCTTCTAATGCAGCCTCCCAAGTATTAGGATTATAGATATTCACCACCTCCCAAAGCTTGTGGAAGAATATTCCTATTGGTAGAATCATGTTATAGAAAATGTATTAAAATTCCCACTTCTCTACACTCTCACCAGTATTTGTTGTTGCTTGTGTTTTGAATAATTGTCATTCTAGTTAGAATTAGGTAAAAATCTCAGGGTAGTTTTGATTTGCATCTCTGATTGCTAATGATGTTGAACATATTTTCATACATTTATTGTCCATTTGAATTTCTTCTTTTATGAAGTGTTGGTTTAATTTACTTGCCCATTTTTGGATTGGGTTGTTTTCTTAGCATTGGGTATCTTTAGTTCTCTGTATATTCTAGATATTAGACCTCTATGAGGAGAATAATTGGCAAAAAATTTTTCCCATTCTGATCACACTCTGTTGAGGTACTTAATGGTTTCCTTTGCTTTACAGAAGCTCTTCAGCTTTATGCATTCCCAAATATTATTTTGTTTTTAATTTCTTGAGCCTTTGGGGCCTTGTTGAAAAAGTTTTTACCTGTGCCTATGTGTTTCTTTGTTGGATCTATGTTCTCTTTAAGGAACTACAAAGTCTCTGGTCTGATTTCCAAATCTTTGTTCCACCTTGAATGAACTCTTGTGCAGGGGGAGAAAGTGGGGTTTCCAATTTTCTGCATATGGTTAACCAGTTTTGCCAAAACCATTTGTTGAAGAAGTACTCTTTTTTTACAGTGCAAGTTTTTGGCCCCTTTGTCAAAAACCAGTTAGCTGTAAGTGTGGATTTGTTTCTGAGTCTTCTCCATTGGTCTTTGTGCCTTCTTTTGTGCCAAAACCATGCTGTTTTATTTTATTACTATGATTTGTAGTCTAGTTTGAAGTGATGCCTCATGCAAGGTTCTTGTTGCTGAGAACTACTTTGGTTATTCTGAGTGTTTTTTTTTTAAATTCCAAATGAATTTAAGGACTAAGTTTTCTATTACTGTAAAAAATGACCTTGGTAATTTACTGGGTATTTCATTGAATCTGTACATCACTTTTGGAAGACTGGCCATTTTGATGATATTTATTCTGCCTGTCCAAGAACATGGAAGAACATTCTATCTTCTAAGGTCTTCTTTGATTTCTTCCAATATTTTATCATTTTCTTTGTAGAGGTCTTTTACTTCGTTAGGTTTATTCCTAAATATTTTTATTTTTATTTAATTTGTGTGTGAAATAACCTGAGTGGGAGTGTTTTCTGAATTTCTGTTTCAGTGGATTTATGGTTGGCATATAGGAAGGCTTCTGATTTTTTGAGATTGGCTTTTTATTTAGACATGTTGCTGAATTTATCAATCAGTATTATAAACTTTTTGCATTGTTGGTGGGATTGCAAATGAGTGCATCTACTTTTTTTTTTTGGTGGTCCTGGGGTTTCTGGAAGCCCTTCTACCTCCGGGCTACACTCCCAGACCTATTTTTACATTTTTATTTGGAAACAGGGTCTCTTAAGCCAGCGCGCGCGGCTGGCTTCGAACCTGCACGATCCTCCTGTCTCCGCCTCTCAAGCGCGGGGATTACAAGCGTGCGCCACCACACCCGGCATGCATCTACTTTTAAAAAACAGTATTAAGGATCCTCAGAAGAATGGGAATGAACCTACCATATGATCCAGGAATACCACTTCTGGGTATATACCTAAAAGAATGAAAACCAAAATCCTAAAGCAATGCATGTATATCTATGTTTATAGTAAAAAAATTCACAAATCTCAATCTATGGAACCAGCCAAGTTGTCCATCAACAAATTAATGGGCTACAAAATAATGAGATATGTACATAATGGAATTTTACTCATCCATAAAGAAAAACAAACTTACATCATTTGTGGGAAAATGAATGGAAGTTAGAACATTATGCTATGAGATTATTCATTCACAAAAAGCAAAAACTTGGGTGAGCTCCCTAATATGTGAAAGCTAAGGAGAAAGATGGTCATAGGAGGAACTCTAAAAATAAACCATAGATGAGCAAATGAGGTGACCTAACTGAGGGCTATGGGAGGAGAAAAAGAGAAATTCTCTAATTTACACGATGTACATTCACAAGCATATCAAAGTCAATCACTAAGCCAAACATGAAGAAGGGAGGAGAAAAGGAATGGGGTGGGAATTGAGTAAGGGCTAAATAAGTGATATGTGCATGTATGCCTCTGACATCTTGTACCCCATTCAATGTTTCATTATACTGCCCTATTAAAAATAATAAAAGAAATGTATAGGAAAAATAACATCACTAATATTTCTAGACAAATCACAACATGAAACAAAAAATACTATAATTTGGTCAGCACAAATTCCATACATGCACCTTGATTCTCATTCTGACATGTTAACCAAATAAGTTTCACAAAGGCAACTATGATCTTGTGTTTTTAGGTGTGGTTTTATTTTTTACACTAATTTGTACAAACCATGTAAGCAATCTATGATACAGTTTTTTTATTCAAAATAGGGAAAATCAGGGTGCTCATCTGAGGTTCTCTACTACTTTAATATTTTCTAGATTATATTTATAGTATCATCCTTTTTTCAGGACTTTCTTTAAATTATTTTATAAATTTTAGCTGAAATATGTGTAAATTAATTTGTACCTTGGTAAAGTAAACCATTCATATGAGCCAGGGTTCTCAACGATTATCATGATTTCTTTTTTAAAATTTTTATTGGTGCATTGTATTCATACATCTTAACGGGATAAAAGTTGGTAGAGACTTATATGCACACATCACCCAATTAACCCTTACCCAATTTCAGCCCCATTCCCTCTTCCTCCTTCCTTCCCATACTTGGCTTAGTGATTGGCTTTGATATTTTTGTTTAAGTACATCATGTGCTTTAGTGTTTCCCTCTTCCCCCTTCCATCCCTTCAGTTAAGTCGTCTTATTTGTTCATCTATAAAATTTCCTTCTTCACCTAAACTTCCTCTGTTACCCATTTCTCCCTAGCTTTCACATATTAGGGAAAGCATTCAATTTCTTATTTTTTGTGACTGACTAATTTCACTTAGCATAATGTTCTACAGTTCCATCCATTTCCCTGTAAATGATGTAATTGTGTTTTGCTGTATGGCTGAGTAAAATTCCATTGTTTACATATTCCACAGTTTTGTAATCCATTCATATGTTGATGGACATCTTGGCTGTTTCCATAGTTTGGCAATGGTGAATTGTGCAGCTATGAACATAGATACATATAAATTAGTTTGGTACTTTGTGTTTCTTTCTTTTGGTAGATACCCAGAAGTAGTATTGCTGAATCAGAAGGTAAGTTTGTTCCCATTCTTCTGAAGATCCTCCATACTGCTTTCCAAAGTTGTTGTATTAATTTGTAATCCCACCATCAGGGTTTTAGAGTTCCCACTTCTCCACATCCTCACCAGCATTTGTTGTTGTTTTTGTTTTGAATGATTTCCATTCTTGTTGGAGTTAGGTAAGATTTCAGCGTGGTTTTGATTTGCATCTCTCTGATTGCTAATAATTTCTTAATTACCAATAAATATGGTGAATATCATATTCCCAAACAGTTGGATAAATTATTAACCATTTGTTGAAAAGGCTATCTTTTCTCCAGCATATGTATTTGAACTTTTGTCAAAGAAAAATTGGCTATAAGTGTATGAATTTTTTTCTGTATCTTTTATATTTCTCCACTGATTCATGTGTCTGTTTTTGTGCAAATATTATGTTATTTTTATTACTCTATCTCTGTAGTATAATTTGAAATCAGGAATTGTGATGTCTCTTGCATGGTTCTTAGTGCTGATCATTATTTTCACTGTTCTAGGTATTTTGTTTCTTCATATGAAATTTATGATTGATTTTTCTAGGTTTATGAAGAATGACATTGATATTTTGATTTGGATTCATTGAGTCTATAGCGGTATGGCATTAAATTACAACATTTTTGCACTTCATTGGAAACCATCAAGAGTCTGAAGAGAGTGCTTATGAAATGGGAGAAGATCTTACCATCTATCCCTTTGACGGAGGACTAATACCTAGAATATACAAAAAACTCAGGAAATGAGTGACTGAATTAAATAGACACTTTACAAAAGAAGAGATTCAAATAGCCAACAGATACTCGAGAAATGTTTAACATCATTAGAAATCAGGGAGATGCAAATCAAAACTACACTGAGATTTTATCTAACCCCAAACAGAATGGTTATCATCAAGAAGTTGTATAACAATAAAGGTTGGTGAGAATGTAGAGAAATATGAAGTCTTCTATGTTGTTGGTAAGATTTCAAACTAGTTCAGCCACTATGGAAATCATTATGCAAAGTCCTTAGAAAACCGGGTATGAATCCACCATAGAATCTGGCTATACCACTCCTTTGTATCTTTCTAAAGATGTTGAAACCAGAGAACTACAATAAAAATATGCATTCCCATGTTATTAGCAGTACAATTCACAACAGCCAAATTATAGAATCAACCTATGTGTCTATCAACAGATGAAGAAAACACAAAATGATAAGAAATACACACAATGGAATTCTACTCAGCAATAAAGAATAAAATTGTCTTTTAATTAAAATAGAAGAATATAGAGAACATTATATTGAGATTAGCCAATCACAGAAAATTAAGGGGTAAAAGTTTTTTCTATTATGTGTAAGACAAGGAGTAATTGGGATACCAGAGGGACTCTAGATAATGAAGGAGGAACCACAGTGAAGCCAGGAAGCGCTAAGCGTGGAGGAGGAAGACTGAGGTTCATTAACTGAAATACTATCATCGACTTTGTGTATATATGTGAATATAGTAACAGCAATTTCAGTATTCTGTATTAGGAAAGGGAGAAATGGGGAGGTGAGGGGACACCAGGTGCTCTGCACATATATGTCATTATTAACATGATTTACATTATGATGTAAGGCTATAATGCACCAACCAAAGCACGTTAAAAAAGAATCTTGCAATTTTATGAGGATAATCATTGAATTTACTAATTTGAATCATGCCTAGTCTCTTGTTCCATATCACAGCACAATTCATAGAGACCTAGTTTACCTTTACATTTTGGATAACATCCTTGGCCTACCAAATTAATGTCATTATATTAAATAGCAATATAATTAATTGCAAATTGCTTTTTGTTAAAAGATTAGTAAGGGGCAAGTAGCAAACTTGTGTGTCAGAAGATGGAAGATATATAAGAAAATATAGTGTATGAAAAATTTGAATTTTTAGAAATGCAATTATACTGTACATATCATTTAGGTTCAAAATCATTAATTCTTTTAACACCTAAAATGAAAAATCAATAGAATTACTTAGAATTTTTGCATTTTGGAAGTATTCTATCTTGAATTTGGGATTATTTTTCTGATTGATTTGTGATTTAGAAGAATACCAGTTTAGAGTAAGACTCAGTGACAGATATGTCCTAGTTGCAATCTGAGCTGTCCTGGCACCTGGGTATCTAACATAAAAATCAATTACATTTTTTTTTTAAATAAAAGAGCTAGGGAATCTTTCTGGGAAATCTCAGTAGGACAGGTACAAAGCAGAACTTTAGGGTCCTTGAGAAGCCCATTCCTTCTGAAGTAGAAAAATATTTTTCAAAGCAGCAATTATTCTGATGTAGATCCTAGTAGTGTCTGGTTGTCATACTATGGGAAATAATTTAAGTAAGAGACTAGAAATAGAAGGTTCTGACAATGAAAATAGATTACATCAGCATGTTTCCCCCAGTGTCTCACAGGTGTTTGCACTTATATTTGTCATCAACCCTTTCCCACTTCTTCATAAGGCATGTCCTATGATCAACTTATGTAGGAAAAAAACAAAATGTGGGGCTGGTTAATATAAAAGGTGATCAAATGAGAAGAATTGGAGATTCTAGATAAATTTGAATTTTAAAGAAAAGTATTGGTGAGCCTACAAAAATGTTCTGGCACCTAACTAAAATTTGATCACATATTCCTTTTCAAAAGAAACCATATGAGCCAGGCGTGGTGATGCACACTTGTAATCCCAGCATTCGGGAGCCTGAGACCAGAGGATCTCGGTTCACGGATAGCCTCAGCTACTTATCTGGTTCACGGATAGTTACAGAAGCCTGAGGCCTTCTGTAACTCAGTGAGACCCAGTTTCAAAATAAAGAATAAAAAATAGGGCAGGGGATGTAGCTCAGTTAAATGCCTGTGGGTTCCATCCCCAGATGTGCAAAAAAAAAAAAAAAAAAAAAGAGAGAGACCATATGAAATCATATCATAAGCCAAAATAAGTCAGATACCAAAAGTCAGAAGAAACATATATTGGATAAATGGCAAGAAAAAAAACTTTTTAAAAACTGAATAATATTTAATATTTTAGTATGCCAATTTCATTAAGTTGTTTACTTCTTTGAAAGTTTTTATTAAATAAATTTCAAGTTAAGAAATTTGAAAGCATAATCTATTTGTTGTTATATTCACAATAAGTATAGTCAAAATATCTAAACCAGTTGTTTTTTTACTTTGCCATATTGTATTAGAAAAAATAACTTATAACAGTGAGTAACTAGAGAAACAGAGGACTCATTAGGTGCTAAATTTGGTGGTGTGGAGAAAATATTAACTCCCACTGAGTCAAATCCAGGATTAGTTTGAGAATAGAGATTATGTGTGGTAGGTAAAAGACCAAGTGGTTCTTATATACTCATTCCCACCTATACTGATAGGTATCAAAGCTGTGTTAATGGTAAAACTACCTTACAATATCATTTTTCATGACTTACTTAAATGCTGTTTTATAGCCGGGTGTGGTGGATCACGCTTGTAATCCCCGCGCTTGGGAGGCAGAGACAGGAGGATAGCGCAGGTTTGAAAACAGCAGTGTTGGCTTAAGAGCCCCTATTTCCAAATAAAAAAATATAAAATAGGTCTGGAAGTGTAGCCCGGAGGTATAAGGGTTTCCAGAAACCCCGGTACCACCAAAAAAAATTTTGCTGTTTTATAAAATAACCGTTATAAGCTTCTCCAAAAAAATCAAATGTAATTTTATTTTAAATAAAACAATAATTAGATTCGTATATTGAAAAAAGACAATACAGAGCTATGACTTTTATGAAGTTGTCTTAAATATTTCATAAGATGGAAAATATAGGAAAAATGTAGATAGAATCTCTGTCTCATAAGTCACTTGATGCTAACACAGAATAGACCTTCTAATGTACTTGGGGAATAGGTCGTATTGAATTTGTCAATTTCATTTTGCATTTATGTTGCTTGACTAATGCATTCACAAAATTTGTTTGGGGTTGTATTGCACCCAGACAATTTCTCTTGGAGATCCTCATTCAAATCACGGTGGGAATAATATTTAACCTGCCAAAATATTATTGCAGCTCTGTGAATTACATTTGCACTTCTCAATTACTTTGTTGTCTTCTAAATTCATTTTTTAGTAAATTAAGCCTTTGTAAAAACAACAGAAAAGTAACTTAAAGCTAAACTAAGATATCACTATATAATTGTGGAAAAATTTTATAATCATATTCAGACAATCACATCTTAGTAGTCCCTGAATTTGGCTTTGTGATTGGATTCTTTCCCCATGACCTACCAACTAGCCAACAATTTCATTTCCCCTGTTATCCCAGTAGGATTGGTGCTGCTGCTCCCAGAGTAATTTCCACAACTGTTAAAAGCCCCATATAAGAAGAAATAAGTCAGAATTTTAAAAATAGACTATTAGTTTTATTATTTATTATTTTAAAAATACATCTGTTAATAATTTTTATTGTACTGGTTATCATTTTGTTTTGTTTTATTTTCTTTTGCTTAGTGTGGTGTTTTCTGCTGACCAACTCACTAGAGAAATTTAAATATTGCATATTTCTTAAAATCCTTGTATTCTGCTGATATCAGGCCAGCAATCTTCTCAGCCAAGTATTGGAGTCCCTATGCAAAATTTTATTTTATTTTATTTATTTATTTTAGTATTTACATTTATTTTTATTTTTTATTAGTGCACTGTAATCATACATGGCATTAGAATACAAGCACACATCCTCCAATTGGCCTTCATCCAGTCCCCATTCCATTCCCTCCCCCTCCCTCGATCCCATGCTTGATTGGTGATTATCTTTGATACATCTGTTTATGTACCTCATGAGTTTTAAAGAGGTTCCATCTATGCTGGGCGTGGTTGTGCACACTTGTAATCCCCATGCTTGGGAGGCAGAGACAGGAGGATCACGCAGGTTCGAAGCCAGCTGCGCGCGCTGGCTTAGGAGACCCTATTTCCAGATAAAAATGTAAAAATAGGTCTGGGAGTATAGCCCTGAGGTAGAAGGGCTTCCATGAACCCCAGTACCACCAAAAAATAAATAAATAAATAAATAAATAAATAAATAAATAAATAAATTCCAACCTCCCCCATCCCATGCCCTCTGACTGGTCACCTTAAAAATTGCTTCTCTATAGGGCCCTTTCTGCAACTCGACGTCCTCCTGTTACCCCTTTCCTCCTAGATTTTGCTAGTTAGGGGAAGCATCTGGTTTTTACTTTCTGTGATATTTCTCTGTGCATGCTGCATTGCAAGTTTTGATCCCACTCTTGACATCCCCAGTAGAGGCCTGGCCACCCAGAGGACTCTGATCCTGACCTCGCTGGCTCCAGCACCACCCTTGCCTCATGGGAGGCCCCAATCCTGGCCTCACTGGCCCCCACAGCAGCTTAACCCCTCAGCTGGCTCTGATCCCAGCCTCGGAAGCCCCAGCACCGACCTTGCCTCACAGCAGGCACCGATCCTGGTCTTGCTGGCCCGGTACCGGCCTTTCCCCTCAGCAGGCTCTGTTCCGGCCTCGGAGGCCCTAGCACCTGCTTTGCCAAATGGCTGGCTCCAATCTCGGCCTCGCTGGCCCCGGCACCGGAATAACCCCTCGGCAGTCTCCGATCTCGGCCTCGAAGGCCTCAGTAGTGGCCTTGCCTCACAGCAGGCTCCGATCCTGGCCTCGCTGAAACCAGCACCGGCCTTACCGCTCGGCAGGCTCTGATCCAGGCCCCCAGCACCAGCCTTGCCTCATGGCAGGCTTCGATCCCGGCCTTGCTGGCCCCGGCACTGTCCTAACCCCTCAGCAGGCTCCTATCCTGGCCTCAGAGGCCCCAGCACTGACCTTGCCTCATGGCAGGCTCCAATCCCAGCCTTACTGGCCCCGGTACTGGCCTAATCCCTCAGCAGGATCCAATCCCAGCCTCGGAGGCCTCAGTAGTGGCCTTGCCTCATGGAGGCTCCGATCGTGGCCTTGCTGACTCTAGCACCAGCTTAACCCCTCAGCAGGCTCCTATCCTGGCCTCAGAGGCCCCAGTACCGGTCTTGCCTCACAGCATGCTATAATCCTGGGCTCGCTGGCCCCGGCACCAGCCTTTTCCCTCAGTAGGCTCTGATTCTGGCCTTGGAGGCCCCAGTACTAGCCGTGCCTCATAGCAGGCTCTGATCCCAGCCTTGCTGGCCCCGGCACCAGCCTAACCCCTCAGCAGTCTCTGATCCCAGCCTCAGAGGCCTCAGTAGTGGCCTTGCCTCACAGCAGGCTCCAATCCTGGCCTCACTGACTCTGGCACCAGCCTAACCCCTCGGCAGGTTCCTATCCTGGCCTTGGAGGCCCCAGTTTTGTCCTTGCCTTGTGGCAGGCTACGATCCCAGGCTTGCTGGCCCCGGCACTGGCCTTTCCCCTAGGTAGGCCCTGATCCCAGCCTCAGAGACCCCAGCACTAACCTTGCCTTGTGGCAGGCTCCGATCCTGGTTTTGCAGGCCCCAGAACCATCCTAACCAATCAGCAGCCTCCAATCCAGGCCTCAGAGGCCCCAGCACTGGCCTTTCCTCATGACAGGCTCCAATCATGGCCTCGCTGGCCCCAGTACCAGCCTAACACCTCTGCAGTCTCCGGTCTCATCCTTGGAGGCCCCAGCACCAGCCTTGCCTCATGGCAGGCTCCGATCCTGGCCTTGCTGGCCCCAGCACCAGCCTAACCCCTCGGCAGGCTCCAGTCCCCACCTCAGAGGCCCCAGGACCAGCCTTGCCTCATGGTAGGCTCCAATCCCGGCTTTGCTGTCCCCGTCACCAGCCTCACCTTTTGGCAGGCTCCAATCCTAGCACTCTCTTCACTCAGCAGGTTGTCCCACTTTCCCGAGGGTGTGTGGTGGTGGTGGTGGTATTCTGCCTCTGGGGTTATTTCTTCAAAAGTTCTAGGTGTCTTGCATCAGAACTCTGCCTCCCCTGAGTACTGGCTGCTGCCATTGGCACTGCCTCCACCATTTCAAATCTTTCCCAAGCTATTTTCCTACACTGCATGTTGTCCAGTGTTCCTAAGGAGGCACGACGGTAGCATTTCACCTTTGGGGTAATTTCTTCAGAAGATCAGGGTGGGTTGGATCCGATCTCTGCCTCTCTCAAATACAAGCCTCCACTGCCATCGCAGCCACTGCTGCCCACACCGCCTTCCTCCTAGGTCTCCACTAAACTCTCTCCTAACAGGTGATGTCCAGGATTCTTAAGGATGTAGAGGAGAAGCAGTCCTCTTTCATGTTTTTTTATTTTTTTTTTCCTCAAAAGTTCCAGTTCATTTGGATATGTTTTGTATGCATCTCTAGTATCCTGGCTGCCACCATGGCCATCTTGACCCCTCTCCAATATTTTTCTTTTCTCTTTTCTTTTTCTTTTCTTTTCTTTCTTTTTTTTTTTAAATAAGAGAAGACAGTATGTGTGGTTTGAGGAAGTTGTGGCTATCAGGCACTTGGAAGCAATGGATTTTTTTTCTTTCCTCACTTCCAAAAGCGGAGTTCAACAGTCTCACCACACAGAGCAGATTCTGCTATTCTAAGTGCACCAACCACGGCCTGGTGTAGCACAGCAGAGCTGGGTTCCTCTGTATCTGAGGTTAGGTCTCCTGTTTGGTACCGGGCCTCCCTGAAGCTTGGGCTGGGCCTCCTGCCTGACACCATGCCTTCCCAGGGGTAGGCCGGGATTTCTGTCCCCTGCCCAGGGTCCAGGGCCTTGAAGCCGGACCTCTGGACCTTCTGGGGGGCAGGCATGCCCTGCTGGACCCTGCCCAGGGCTCAGGGTCTTGCAGCTGGGACCTCCAGACCTTCTGAGGGGACAGGCATGCCCTGCCCGACCCCCACCCGTGGGCCCAGAGCCTTGAGGCCCACCCCAGTCCTTCAGGGGGCAGATGTATGCAAAATTTTGGAACATAATCATCATGAGGATGGCTGTATGAATAAATAAAAATTATTTAAAATCCAGTAGGTTCTACTCATCTTAGAGTGTTTCCTGCAAAATATAAAGTAATGCTAATTACATAAAGTAGCCTGCACTCAAAGGAAATTATTTTATGATGTTATGAGCTTTAAAGAACATAAAGTGGAACTAAGAATTGTGACATATGCCTGGAATCTCAGTATTTGGTAGGCTGAGACAGGAAGATCATAGGTTTGAAGCCAACCTCAACATTTAACAATTTCCTCACTAATTTAGCAAAACTATTTCAAAAAGTATAATAAATTATAATAAAACATGGCTGATGCGTAGCTCAGAGGCAAAAACCTAAAATGTGTTCAATCAATAGTACTATGCACACACACACACACACACACACACACACACACACAAATAACAATGATAACACAGATTGACAATAACAGGAGAAACAGGATGTCTGTGGGATCTATGTATCTATCATTCCTGTGAATATCTGAGTATATGCCATCCATGGTAGATAGCTTTCTAATATTTTTTTTCTTTAAGTAATATTTAAGTTTATTGACTCAGGAAATGAATACCACCTGCATATTTGCCTAATCTCAACAATTAATAGAGTATTATATTCTGAAACATTTAAATGAGCATTTAATGAAGTATTTAGTGAATTTTAGTGAAATGAGTGAGGGAGAACTGGAGTTTTTGGAAGGAGTCAATTGGTCAAGATATAACAATATTTTGTCTTAATAATAGCACATGTGGGGTAATTTTAGAGAAACATTCAAGTGAGAGACATAATATGTCACTTAAAATTACTTGAAAGAAAATTCTTTCCTAAGATAACATCTTTGAAATGTCAGTAAGCTCATCTACAAAAATATACTTAAATTGTTTTTCCTCAAAGCACAAGTCGAAAGTGTTTCAAGTCTTTATTAAAAAGTGATGGTGAGAAAAGCTGTACTTTTCACTTCAGAGGCTTAAACACCATAAATAAAACACAGAGCAAATGTTGCATTGTGACTAGATTTGACCCAAACTCAGTACTTCTATGTGGTTGTAGAACTGATAAGAATGCTTCAAACAGTAGCAAATTCAAATTTATTAGACATATTCTTTAAAAGTCAGTAGTGTGCTAATTATATCAATTTAGATAACAATAGAAGTTACTGTAATATTTCAAATCAATTTAGATAACAATAGAAGGTACTGGAATAATATTTTAAAGTAGGAATTTTATACATGTTTTAATGACAATATACTGTCACATGCTATAACATTTTTAGTCACTTTCAAGCATTATTGTCAAAAGAGAAAAATATAAGAATTTATAAACAAAGGATAGCAAAAACTTTTTGGTAACAAATATTTTAATCTCTTTGAATATAAGTTTGCCAATTATATACTGCTGATATAATCAGCAGTTTCCTCTATTCATTCTTTTAGTATAGGATTGCTCATCTACAAAATATTGTATTTTGCTATTAATTGTCTTAGCATGATATGTTCATATATTAATTTTTTTCTGTGTTTGCTTTGTATTTGCTAGGATTTTTTTTCTGTATTGGTAGCTGCTAGTCTTACATAGGTAATGGATTTTATTCTTTCCAGGTATTTTATTTCTTGAACTATTAAAAAGTCAGCTTTTGTTTTGTTCATTCGCTTTCACTGTTTGAATGAGTGGATCAGATCCTTGGATGCTTTCATATTACTGATCCAAAGTAATGCTTTGAATGATTTTTTTCATTTATTTCTTTTTCAATCTGTAGATAGCTTAGTTTCAACAGAAAGCTAAAGCAAATAAAACCCAGCCTGTAATGGATTATATTTAGAATGATTCTTAGCCCTCAAGAAAGCAAGGCAGAAACGTTGGAGTCCAGGCTTGGTTGCTACGGAGGGGTCCCTGGGGGAGTGTGGCTTTGGGGATTTTATCAGGTTCCCTGCTCCTTGTTCTTCTACTTCTGGCTTTCAAGATGTGAGTGGAGCTTTGCTCTCTTTACTTTCCTTCCTTTCCTTTCATTTATCTTTCTTTTCCCTGCTTCCCACCACAAAGCCCTGAGCTCCAGACCTCCCCCTCACATGGACTGAAACACAAATCTCCAGAAAACCATGAGCGAATAAATATTTATTTCTCTAATTATGTGGTCAATCATTTTGAATTATAGCAGTGGCAGTGTCGACTAATACACTTTAAGTACTACAGGATGTCTTGTTAAGTATTTATTTAACACATTTCCCACTCCTCCCTCCCCACACATGTTAACAAACCTGGGAATGATAAATATATATGGATATAACATTTTTTGAACTGCTTTTTCCTCAACACTAATTCTTTTTATACAAGAGTGTAATCATTATCCTTCATATACCTAAAAATTTAAGCACTTACTAAATATTGCTTTAAAAATGGTTCTCATTTACTAGTTCTTCAAAATACAGGTTACTCACATTTTAAGTATGTTTGTGGTGCTTGGATAGAAATCAGGAACTCTTGCATGTTTTACTGGTACTATACCACTGAGCCACACACCCTGACACATGTCTCACTTCCTATGTTCAGTTTGATAAAATTGACTTTTATGAATTTAGGGTAGATAATTACTTCAGACTGGCTGTCAAAAAGGTCGGAGCTTATCATGGTTTCATAAATATAGAATAATTTTGGTATCAAACTTATCCTTAGATGAATAATAAATAACATGTTAGCCCTCATATATACACACATATATATTTATATTTCAAGACATTTACTTTTAAATTTAAATAGAGTTATGCCACCGCCCTTTCTCGGCATATACACACGTGACAAACGCTTGTATGATCGGCAAATGCTTCACGGAAGCAAGCCCCGAGGAGGAAGCGTCATTTCTGGCAAAAATACTCCTTGCTCTTAGAATTCTATACGAATAAGCTCCAATGATGTAAAACGGGATCCCAAGAATTAGGACTGTGGAAGAAATTGAGTCTGTGAAAGATAAATTTTCTAGTAAAATGTCTGAGCCCTCAGACTTTCTCTGCATTGCTAAAGTGCAATCAGAATTGAGGGGCCAGAGAAAGGCTGCAAAATTCCTCTCTCGACCTTTCTGCAGGCAGGTCCTTTGATCTACAGATTAGCTCCCAACACCTCTCTGCCAGCAGAGGAAGTTGCAAACACAAAGTTCCTACCTTTTTCCCCACTCTCCAAAGAGATGTAAAATTGTCTCTCTGGAATCTGGGCCATCTTCTCTCTTAGAGATGCAAAATCCTTGACTTAACAAAAGCCTACCATTTGTGACTCAGCAGCAGGATAGTAAAAAACCCAAAAGTCTACAATAAAAACTGGCTTCAAGATTATTCATTAAAGAACAATTATAGAAATCCAATCACCTGTGTTATAATGTTTTGGCACTGTCTACTAACTGTAATATAAGTATTTCCTTATAGGAGATGGCAGAGCAGACAGGACCAGACAAATTCTCACCGCAGCCCTCTGGATCTTGCCAGGCAGAGGAGGGCATGGACTAAGCCGTAAGAACAAAAGACTCCGAAAGGATTAAAGGAGATCCTAGAAGACTGAATTTCTCCAAAACAGACTTTGGGTGTGACTCCCGCCTTTGCAGACTCCTTTCTGGACTCCGGACCTTGCCCCCTAGGGTTCAACTCTGAGGCCAGAAACCTGATTTCAATGACAAAAGCCAAGGGGGCTGACTGTAATTGCCAGGTACTAGAGGAATCTTAAACTGTGATGCCATGGATCTTCTTTTATCCTGTTTATCTTGTTTACACTTAATGCCTCACTATTGTCCTCTGGTGTTTACACTGGAAATAAGGGTATAAGTACTAGATATGAAAATTAAAACTTAGTCAGATGCACAAGAGGCAGGTGTCCGTGTCAGTCATTTCAGATTTTTCCTGGAGAAGAATCTCCACTTTTAGCTTTGTAAACAGAAACTTAAAGGAGTTTATTGCATAAAAAGGGAAAAATTTCTGTAGAGAATTCTCTGCAAAACTACAACCAAAGCCCTTGCCCACCTTTCTGAGAATCTCGGTCCTGAGCTGACTCAGTGCCAGATTTATTGTGCCCAGTGCTGAGCAAGCCATAGCAGAGTTACAAAAGCATTATACATATTTTTAATCAATTTTCTCCTGGGGTAAGTATTAGTATGAGTAAGGTTTAGTATATTAATGTAAGGTATATACATATACATATATATATATATATATATATATATATATATATATATATATATAGTTTGTGTGTTATTTTCTTCAAAGTCTCTACTTTCAACATTGAATTATTTTCTCCTTTTTTTTCTACTTTTATAAGAAAAGAGGAAATCTTAGACAATACTAATAATAGCCTCAAATACATTTCTGAAAAACTATAGAGAGAAAATTTCTACACAAAGATAATATTTTCAATTGTCAATACTGGAATGATATAATATCATATAAATTCTAATTTTCCTCTAATTCTAGGTAATACAAAACTGGAATTAGGTTGCTTTAAAATTAGTGACAATTACATTTTGTGCTCTTTCAATGTAAATTGTTTTTGGCAACATGACCTAAATGACCTATTAGAGGTAGCACAATAATCACTCCTGCATATCAGCCCTAGAACCCAAACTTTAATCATAAAACATTCCTCTTGAGGAGTTCAGATTGAGAAAGTAGATAAAATTGGCTAGTGGAAACATACTATGATGAAAGTTTACTAAAATCTTTAATTATTTTAACTACATATAGTACCAAGTAAGAAACAAAGAGAAGAAAGATTTTGAGGGTCATCCTAAGGAAGCTGCCTAGATTTAAAGTCATGAATCAACAACTTTATCAATACAGTGATTGACTTTTTTCTGCATCTGTTTCCTTCCTAATATTCTGCATCACTGACAGGACAAGAATCTAAACTGAAGTTACCTGCTGGGTCAGTCAGATGGCGAATTGCTGCTAACAGACTTCACCATTAGTATAATAGTCTTAGATGATCATTATGATACCAAGGAATGCATCTTTTGCCCAGGTTTTGTTTGTTTGTCTTTTAAATACCCAGTCCCTGAGACACACACCACTACCAAGTATGAGAGGAACTTTCCATATGCGTGATACTGGTGTCTGTCTACATTGGAAAGAAAAGTGGATGTCGTTACTTGCCTGGGAACCTTCTGCCACATGTACATGTTGAGTTTTGATCACTTTACAGAACCAGAAAAGATAATACTCTTATAATTCCCCTTTTTGTGATTCCAAAACATAACTTATGATTTGGGTAATATTTTGAAAATTAAACATAGAGCACTTAAAAGATACTTGAGTAGGATTCTAACAATGTTGTTATGACATAATTTATTCTAAAACAGTTTGAACCATATATTAAGACAAAAACCACAACCTGTGGTTTACCTTTCATAGATATGTCCAGATTTTTATTTATGCATTCTAATGATATCACCCATTTATTTTTAATTTTTATATTGGTGTGTTATAGTCATACATCTTAATAGAGTGCAAGATGGTAGAGGCACACATACACACATCATTCACTTAGCCCTTCCCTAATTCTTACCCCATTATCTCCCCCTTCCCTCCCTTTCATATTTGGCTTAGTGATTGACTTTAATAGGTTTGTGACTGTACATCATGTACAATAGGGAATTTCCCTCTTCTCCCCTCCAATCTCCCTCAGTTAGTTCGCCTTATTTGCCTTATTTGTAAACATAGGTATGTATGTAAATGTAGTTCTTCAGTTTTAACCTCTCTGGAGAGATACCCAGGAGTATTATAGCTAGATGATATGGTAGATCCACTCCCAGTTTTCTAAGGACTTTCCACATTAATCTTCATAGGAGATTAACTAGTTTGCAATCCTATCAACAATGTACAAGTATCATCAAATTGGCCAACCTGCAAAAAGTAATCTACAGAATCAATACAATCCCTATCAAAATACCAAAATCATTCTTCATAGATGTAGAAAAATCAATTATAAATTTCATATGGAGAAACAAAGGCCAAGAATAGCCAAAACAATTATCAGCAATAAGAATCATGCACAAGACATCACCATTCCTGACTTCAGATTATACTACAGAACTAGAGTAATTAAAAGAGCAAAGTATTGGCACAAAAACAGGCATATAGACCAATGGAGCAGAATAGAAGATAAAGAAAAAAATCTACACACATAATTTATCTATAGCAAAGGGGCCAAATAATTATGATGGAGAAAAGACAGCCCATTCAACAAATATCATTGGGAAAAATGGCTATTTATTTGCAAAAAAAAAAATGGAACTGAATCTTTATATCTCACCCTGCACAAAAATCAATTCAAGATGGAACAAACAAAGACCTGGAAGTTAGACCAGAGACTGTGAAGCCATTAGAGGAGGGCATAGGTTCAGAACTTCAACAAGCACAGGTTGACTTCCTCAAAAAGACCCCCAAAGCTCAGGAAATTAAAACAAGATTTAATAAGTGAGATGACACCAGATTAAAAAGTTTTTGCTCCATGGGGCGTGTGGGTGCACGCTTGTAATCCCTGCACTCGGGAGGCAGAGACAGGAGGATTGCGCTGGTTCAAAGCCAGCCCCGCTGGCTTAAGAGACCCTGTTTCCAAAAATAAAAATGTATAAAATAGGTCTGGGAGTGTAGCCTGTAGATAGTAGGGCTTCCAGGAACCCCAGTACCACCACCAAAAAAAGTTTTTGCTCCTCAAAATAAATCATAAAGAGTCCAAAGAGAAAGCCTACAGAATGAGAGAAGATCTTTACCAGCTATTCTTCTGACAGAGTACTGATACTTCTTAAATATGCTATTTGGACAAGTCTCTGTTTCACTCTAACTGAAAATAACTCTGGAAATATGCAGTTATTAACAAGATTAAATGAGAAAATGTACAGGAAGGAGTTCATGCCTGGCATGGAGTACTCTTCAAAACAAATGTATGCAAAACAAAATATAAATTAACAAAATCAAGGGCATCTTAACATTCTTATTTAGGGACAATCATGTTGGAAAACTCCATGCAAAAAAAAATCACTTTATATTATCATAATACAGGAGTTTGGATTCAACTATCTCTTAATTCTCACATGAATCTATTTTCATCTAGTATTCTCTACACTTCCCATTATCTATAACACGTGCTTTAAATTATAGAAAAAGTCTTTAGGCATTTTTTTTTCTCGTTAGCTCCAGTTCCGCTCACAAATCTTCACTTTAACACCTGTTTAGCTTAAGTGACCACTACTATCATGAGAGTTGATTTAAAATTGTTAACTGGCACTCTGGCCTCCAGGATATTGTCTCCAAGTCTCATCCCACTAAAATATAATCTTTGTTCTGTGACCAGAGTCACGTAGCAAAATTCAAACCTGATCTTTTTATTTTTCCCTCATACTTCTTTAATAGTCTTCCACTGCCCTGAAAACGCAGTCCAGTCTCTTAATACAATGCACATACTACATGTAGTGTCTTTTAGTCTTTATCATTAATTTTATGAAGTATATTTAGCTAAATAACATACAGTAGGTACAATGTGTCATAGTTTTCCTCCTCTTATAATGGTGTCTATTCATCACTTTCATTACTTTTCTTCCCAAAACTCTTGCTTCTTAGAATCTGGGCTTGAATATTTCTCAATTTCCAAAATTGTGTTCAGTGCTTCTCTCTGTTACCATGGCACCATCTCTTCTGCTAGAGCATGTACTACACTGCAATAGCCTCTTTCCCTTTCTCTATCTTCCAACAGACAATAGAGGTTTTGAAAGCAGACAAGTATTTGATAAATGTTTGGAGCTCAATAAATATTCGTGGAATTAATAATAAGTTTAAGTAACAAAAATGAGCCATTGTGCTTTCAGTCTTTAGGAAAAAAAAACTGCTTGTATAGAATTCTACTCTGAAAAAGCTTACTTAAAAGGTTTCTCATTGCTTTTACATTAAATAGGAAATAAAGCACGATTTACTATTTACATTTTCAAGAGATATTTCTTTCAGAAATATCAAATGTTTTTGCATTCATATGACAACAACTCAATTTACACTATCTGAATTGCTGTAGAGCAGAGCCAAACTTTAAATGCAATAAAAGTATAAAAATGTTGACTTATCAATTCCATATGAAGTCATACATAGAGTAATAAAAATGGATTGCTTAGAAAAGTAACAATTGCCTAAGATATTTCTAGTGGAACCAGTCTTAATGAGTTAATGTCTATAAGCACACTATACAAAAATTGGCTTATGATTACTTCATACAATTAGGATGTATTTACAAAATATCTTACTAGCAGTGGCAAAACAATTTTTATTAGATTCCTGACCAACTTAAAAATACAAATACTTTTCTTTTGTAATTTAGTTTTGATCAAATTATCTAAAATTTATCATCAACAACTTGGTGTTTGATAAATTTTGGAATATAACTTGTGTATATTTTATTTTACATATACATGATGTGCTTATGTATAATTATATATATGCAGAAATTTTAAATATGTAACAATTAAATTTATAAGTAAAATTGAAAGTTATCAATGAACTTTCTAGTAACTCAACAATAAAGTTTCTTACAAACACAAAAATTGATGATGAGGTAAAATATATTTTGCTGAGAACAATATTAAACAACTATAACTTTTTTATGAAACTATAACCCAAAAAGTACAAAATTTAACACAGAATTAAATTAATTAGGATAAAATTCAATGGCCAGAAATGAAAAACACAACCAACAGTGACTTTAAATAGATAGGAGTAATTTCTTGCTTCCTCTACTAAAGAAACTCAAAGGAAATTGTATTCCTTAATTAGTTCTATTCAACAAAGTCAGCATCAATGATTTCTCTGATGTTCTTTCATGATGTGATCATGTCAAGCTCCAAACAACACATTAATTTTAAGATTCAAAATAAAGTATTAAGAATGGAGCCCAAAACATCTGGTCCTTTACCAAAAAAGTAAAATTTTCAGAAGGTCTCCAGATGTCCTGATACATTTCACTGATCAGAATTGTTTCACAGGCCATAACTAGCTACAATACAGATAAGGAAAGCCAGCATTTGGAATTCCAAGTCTCTAGAGAAACCAGGCAAAAGAAAAGAGGGAGAAAATAGAAGTATTTTATTTATCATTGTATGATTGAATGATTGTAAATCTTAGGCTTTGCTTAATAATATTTTGGTTCTAGAAAAGGAGACATACTATATTAAAAAAAAAAAAAGACTCTGAGGGGAGAGAAGACAAGATGGACAAAGTGAGGGAATAAGGACATGATGGCAGCTTGAAACTTGGGAGAGTTTCTACATAAGAACCTGACCACACCAGGACCTGATCTCAGACTCACAGCCTTTAGACCTGTGAAAATACACTTCTGTTGATCACGAGCCTTCAAATAAAAAGGAGTGGAAACTTACCTGGCTTCAGTAAATAAGAAAGTAAGAGGATGAAAACACCATTTAAGCATTTCTTGGAGGTGTGTATTGTGCACTATTTCCATACATGAATGTGTTTCATGTCCTTTTTCTAAGATACTGTACTTGAAACCTTGGTGTTGACTCTAAGTTTCTACTTAAGTCATGTGGGCCTTAGCAGTGTACGGGTGTTTTATTTTATTTTATTTTTTTCACTCAGCCAACTTCTCCCTTTTTTTCTTTTTTAAATATTTTCATCTGGGCATGGTGGTCATACCTGTAAATCCCAGAATTTGAGAGGTTGAGACAAGAGGATTACAGGTTTGAGCACAACCTAAACAATACAGTGAGACTCTCAGCAACCTAGCAAGACTCTTTCCCTGTTTCAAAAAATAAATAGAGCTGGAGTGTTACTCAGAAGTAGAACAACACTTGGTTCAATCTTATATATAGGTACATATACTTTTTTTTCCAAAAGAATGTCTTTTACTTTCAGCACAATTTGTAGTAACATTTAAATGTGTGTATAATATTGGGGGCTTAACTCAAGAGCATTCTACCTATGAGCTACACCTCCAGCCCTTATTTTTTTGTTGTTGTTTTGTTTTGAAACAAGATCTCATTAGGTTGCTGAGAGCTTCACTGTGTTGCTAAAGTTGTCCTAGTATCTGCAGTCCTCCTGCCTCAGCCTCCCAAGTACTGAGGTTACAGGTGGGTGCCACCACACACAGCTCAATAGAAATAATTTATTTTCTCATTCGTGTTTTGCTTTATAGAACATATTAAAGTATCTATGTGAGTAGATGGATGCTGGA
The DNA here is from genome assembly GCF_963383645.1 of Muscardinus avellanarius. Lineage (NCBI taxonomy): Eukaryota > Metazoa > Chordata > Mammalia > Rodentia > Gliridae > Muscardinus > Muscardinus avellanarius. Next base: position 158,223,691 of record NC_137787.1, read on the forward strand.
GATTGTTGAACACATAAGGAATGTAGAGAGAAAGCACATAAGAAAGATATGCTGGAGCTGCTTTTTTGAGGAAACAGAACAAACAGCAGGTAAAAACCTTGCCGCCCACTGGCTACTATATCCTTGGGGCTCCTGTGGTGATCTGCTAGTCTTGGAATCAGACTACAGAAGCTGAGCATCATTTAAGCTACATGACTAAGCAAGCCTTTGAGTCTGATTTTGTAGAACATGAACTCATACACCACAGTGAAATTACTTCCAACTTAGTTTCATGGTTAGTGGTGGCACCTGGCTTCCTTTTAGCACAACAGTGAGGCTGAACTACAGGTGATTTGCTGCAGTTATGGGATCCGGAAAATTAGTGGAAATTCATCACATTGTCACTTATTGCTGGGAAGCCACAATCCTTTCATGGCGTAAGGACCTGGATCCAAACCTTACAGATGACCAGTACTTATTGTGTGAAGTGCTAGTCAAGAACTTGTTTCAGGAAGAAAAATTTTGGGAAGATAAGCCTCTTCTAAATTACCAGTCTGAAGAGGATAAGTTAATTTGTGATAAAATAATAAAATAATTTAATATTTTAATATGTCAGGTTTTAAAAAAATATGTTTTAGCTGGTATTAATTATGTATCCCAATTACAAGTCCCAGTAAGAGTAAGTTTTTGTGCTAGAGTTTCTAAACATTTCATATTCTCTGACAAAGTTTTAAAAATGTATTACAAAAATGCATAAAAATTGTATTGCTGGCTCCTGTGAAGGTTGGAAGCTTTATAATGGAGACATGAACTGTTTCTCATGCTATACTGAGAAAGTTATAAAGATAAAATGAAATTAATATATTATTATATAACATTTGTTTAGAATTAAATCACTTCCTCTACTGAGAAATAAATATGTCTTTAGCTATGAGTTATCTCTATTATTACTTACAAAATGATCAATATTATAATGCTCTGCATTCACTACAATTAATTTTTAAAATGTTATTAAAATAGTTGTCTTCCTTCTAGTTTCTAATAATGTTTATGTCACTCCTAATGCTAATTTCCAATTACACCCTGAACTTTTTTGCAGAAGTATATATAATTAAATCTATTTTTACATATGCACTTCAAGCAGCACTATATCTTGGTGACATTCCCTGAAGGAACATGATTTTAGTAACTTAGAATAAATCAAAAGTGCCACTAAAGAATCACTGGTCTTTACCTGATGTATTTAATAACTTCAGTGAAAAGAGGAGAGGTGATTATAAGTTTTAGTGGGAAAAAGACAGTTATTTTTCCACAAAGACTCTTTCTTTTTGAAATGTGGAGTATCTTATTACAGTATGTTATTAACTCTTAATTCCTTGGAAATTTCTTTCCAAGAACAGCAAGGCACAATTAAGAATTGGACAGAAGTATCATTGGAAATGAGAATATCTATCTCTATAGAAAATATAAAAAAGTCATAAAACAGCAATCTTCTTGTTCACCAATGCCGAGTCCAGGTGAGCAGACATTTTTCAGGCTGGACTGATGTCACTCCACAGTGACGGAGCCAGATCCTCAAGTAATTAGGCCTGATGCCCGCTGTCAGGAAAGAAGAGTAGAAATGAATTCTCTGTGCCCCCATCCCTGCTGTTGAGAAGGAAGAATCCATCCTTTCCCTACAGAAAGACATGCCCTCCATCTGCTCTTGGGATCCTATTCTTTCCCTGATTCTCTAAACCGTATCAATCACTTTTGTCTTCTTCATGCATTCCATCAGTGTCTCCGCACTGCACCTGGCACAGCCTCCAAATATATTCATGACTCAATCTATGAGAAAAATAGGAGTGAAGCCACAGCATCAAACACAAAATGGCAAATTTTCATCCTCAATCATCCTATTTATCATTTTAGCTTCATAATCACACTTTTCTAAAGATTCATCTGAAAGCTCTTCCTCCAGGTCTCTCATTTCAGCACACTCCAGCTTTCTTTCAGGAGTTCAAAGTGTCCCATGCTTCCTCACATCTAGGATGTATCTTCACTACTCTGCTCTTCTGTAATGCTTCCCATGCCCATTTAATATTGATGCTTTTTAATAAATGAATCTTGTTCATTCAGTTATATAATGTTGTTCATCTATCAGCCTAAGCATCATTTCTTCAGGAACTTGTTTTCAATTTGTAACAGGAGCTCATCATGTTGTATTGCTTCTCTTTTGTAATTTTTTTGTCAGCCTGCAATTACTGATTCATCAATCTGCTATTTTGATTACTCTCTTCCTAATTAATAGTAGTAAGGCCCATAAGAACCAGAACTGTGTCTTTTCCCTACTCATCTGGAGTCTCCAATGCAAGGCATCATTGACCCACAACAGGCACTTAACAAATATTACTGAATGGATAGTTTTAAGTCAGGCTCATTGGTTGAGAAGTGATTAATTTGGTCCATTTATATAGTTCTGTTTTTTTCCAGAGATGAACCAACAAAATATGAAAGTTTTACAATTGTAAGTTTTAGTGCAGTTTTGCAAATGCAAGAGATATTATTAATCTCAAACTAAACATTGTCATTGCACTTTGGGGAATGATAAAACACACAAAAAAAGAAAAACCTCTTAAAATTTCAGTGGAATACTATGCATTTTTAATGAATAGGTTTTGTTCATCCCTGAAAGTAGAAATATACTCTGTATTTTTTTTCTGGAAACTTTAATTTGCACACTACTATAATGTGCAAGGTTTTACATGAAATAAACTGTGAAAGGTAATGAAATATAAATCATAAATAGGCATATCATGATTCACTAAAATTATGTTCAATTTCTCAATTAAATATTTTATAAAACTAATAGCACTCCAAAATTGTTGAGATTTTCACATTTTTCCTAATCAATATCGCACAGATGTGATAATCTGAAAGATTCTAAAGGTGACGGGAATTGTACACATTTTCTCATACATATTTTACATAAAAACATAATCTGATATTAAATTAAATGAAAGGTAACTAAAATGATTGACCATTGTTTATTTTAATTAAAATGAGAAATCTAAATAGACAATCATATTTGCAAAGCTAAATGATACATTCTTTGTTAAAATATTTTCTTTCCCTTTAAGGAAATAATAATAGATCTAACAGAGATTAGATTATCATGAGTCTTGGGAATGGACACTAAAAAATAAACACAAGGTACCCAGTTATTTGATTTCAAATGCTTAACAGACTCTGAAATGTCACTGAATTAATAGCTTTTATATTTGCATTCTGTATTTGAGCAATTTCTCCCAATTTCACTTACCATCCTGCTTTCTTCTGTTGATAACCATGATAACTTTCAGTAAAACATACTTTTTTTGGGGACTAATCCAAACCCTTTCTAAGTGAGGGTGCCAGAGACTGATAAAGGCATGGTGCTTAGTATTCATAGCGACCATTGCAGAAATAGATGATATGCAGGAGGCAAATGAGAGTGATCATACTGAACCTTAAATGAGCTATATCAAGCTATTGTTTCCTAACAGTCTCTTCAAACCACATCTTGTTAGAATATTCCTGATGAAATATTCCAGCTTATTAGACAGCCAACTGTTACAGCAGTAATGTGGCCTCATTTAACAATATTAAACCCAAACGGCTATCAATGTTCAGTGCTCCTCTTTGTTACGGCAATAACCTTTATTTCACATCTTAATGTTTTTTAAATAGCAATGGCCTAAAAAATTGATTTAGAGTTTCTCTGATAACATATAATATCTAAACCCTCACTTTTACCCATTGAGGTACACAGAAGTATAAAAAAATGTTGTTAGGCTAGAGAATGTGTCAAGTCTGGTATTTGATTAAAAAATGAAATAGTTCAATATAAAATGACCCTTTTATTTATTACAAAATATTATGATCAAACAATTCTGACATTAACTATGAGTTTTAAAATTTAATTATTTTCTGGAAATAAGATAAAATATTATTCCAGCTAGATTACCTTAACTAATACTTGAAAGATGCATTAAATTATAATGTAAAATAAATGGATGCCAATAAAAAACTATCACAATATGGGCCTAGACTGGTTATTTTGTGAAGGAAATAATATTTTAAACTCTTCATGTATTTTTAATATTGTATAATTTTATGTATCTTAATATAATGTCATTTAATACATTTATTAGTGAATTATAATATATCACAAGATCAGTATGGAGATTCCTTAGAAAACTGGGAATAGATCCATCATTTGATCCAGCTATACCACTCCTGGGTATCTTTCCAAAGGGGATGAAATCATAGAACTACATTAACATATGCATACCCATGTTCATAGCAGCACAGTTTGCAATAGCCAAAATATGGGACCAACCTAGATCTCCATCAACAGATGAATGGATTGCAAAATTATGGTAAATACACACAATGGAATTCTATTCAGCTATAAAGAAAAATAAAATAATATCATTTGCAAGAAGATGGAAGAAACCAGAGAACATTATGTTAAGTGAGATTAGTCAAGCACAGAAACAAAAGGGACATATGTTTCCTCTAATATGTCCAAGCTAGGGAGTAGTGGTAATACCAGAGAGACTCCAGATGATGGAGGGAAAATCTCAGCAAAGCTTGAATGGAAGGATAGGAGAGGAAGAAAGCTGAGGTTGTTCAGTGGTGGAGCTACATACGAATATGTATAATAGCATAAATACAACATGGTTAATCTGGACACTCTCTATTGGGAGGGGGGAAGGAAAATGGAGGGGAAAGGGCATGAAGAACAATCTAAATGTACACCACTTTCAATATGTTCTACTTATAAAAAATAAAAAAAATAATAAAAAAAGAAATTCAAAGTTCAAATAAACATGTACACAAATTTGGCCTTTCCCATCCCCCTACCTGTCCCTCCCCATATATAACAGTGAAAACAGTAGTAAGACCTTCATACATGGGCATAACATAATTTGATACATTATTTTCCTTTTTATGTGTGTGGTACTAGGGATGGAACCCAGGGGCATTCTAACTCCCAGCTATACTCCCAGCTCTATTTTTTATTTTTTATTTTGAAATAGGTTCTCACTGAGTTGCAAAGAGCCTTTCACTAAGTATCTGAGGCTGCTGGCAAACCACAATCGCCTCCCAAATGCTGAGAATACAATTGTGCGCCACCATGCCCAGCGGATACATTATTTTCATCAGTTCTTCCTTTTTCTCTTCTCACCTCCCTCCCTCTATATCCTTTACTATTCTACTGGTTATTATCAATTATTTAAAGCCCTTCCCTTTTTTTTCCTATTTTCTTTCTAGCTTCTACATAGGAGAGAAAACAATGGACCTTTTAATTTCTAAGACTGTCAGAAAAGTAGCTGATACAAATTTTTTCTCTAATATGCCCAAACTAGGTAGTATTAGGGATACCAGAGGGACTCCAGATAATGGAGTGGAACCTCAACAAAGCTAGAATGGAAGGATAGGAGAGGAAGAAGGCTGAGGTTGATTAATGGAGGTGCTACATCCTAATATGTGTAAAAGTATGAATATAGCATGGTTAACCTGGACACTCATTGTTGGGAAAGGGGGAGAGGGCACCAAGCACAGTCTGAATGTATGCCATTTTCAATATGGTCCACATAAAAATAAATAAATTAAGAAAAGAAGAAAAGAAATTATATAAAAATAGCTTTTCTATATACCAACCACAAATACACTGAAAAAGATATCTGGAAAACAATTCTATTTATAATAGCCCCCACAAATTAAAAATAAAATGCTTAGAATAAACTTAGTCGAGGAGGTAAGAGACCCCTAAGATGAAAATTATGGAACACTAAAGAAAGAAATTGAAGAAGACTTTAGACAATGGAAAGACTTCCCATGTTTTTGGATAGGCAGAATAAATATCATCAAAATGGCCATACTACCAAAATTGATCTGTAAGTTCAAGATCTAGTGTCATTTTTGTGAATGATAAGAAGTGTCATATTGTTGTCAGGAGTATTAGATGATTTTAATTTTTTATTAAGCAAATGTTAACACTCGGCAATATTTTAAAAAGATGTGAAGATATAATTCTAAATTCTTATTGATAATATAACAATATTCACAAACTATTGAAAACATATTCAAACCAAAATATTGACTTTTTTAATGAGTGAGAAATATATAATACAATAAATATTATATTGAGCTGTAAAATAAAGCTTTATAGACTTTATCTTAGAGATGACTCAAATGCTCACCTATACGATTCTATGATTTTAATGAATTTTGTGGAGGCTGCGGTGGCAGTGGTCATGATTCTAGGTCATACCAGGTGCAACTCTATATTATTTGTGCTTTCTCATGTAGGTGTCACTTAATTTGCATTAAAATTTATATTTATATTATATAATCCTTAAAAATTAGGCTACAGAAGATTAAATTGCTTTCCCAAGTACATGGCATTCCTTTGGTCTAAACCATGTAATTAATTTCATAAGTAGAGTTTTCCCAATTTCACTGTATAGCTCAAAAAACAACAGTAGCTCTGATTTCTCTACAATTCCTATATCTATACTTAGCTCCAAAACTTCTAAGCAGATCCTAATTAAGCACAAACAGCATAAATAGATAAAGTACATTTTACAATTTAATGAATAAAATGAAAATTGGCAATTAAATATTTTCACAGGTGGTGAACAGAATCCCATGTGAGTCATTCCATCTATTCTATTTCAAAAGAGGCATTATAATATCCAACTCTATGAGACACAATCTTCAAACCTAATAAGACTATTTGATGAAATCAGTTCTTTTTTTCATAAAAATCTATTACAATTACATGTCTTCCTTTGTCCAAAAAAATGAACAAAACAAGATGCACAAAAAATCAAATTTAAATAAATTTAATAACAAAATATTTTAATATTATGTAGAATTTTATTTAAAATAAATTATGAAAGTAAATAGTACAATGGTTAGGAAAGCTGGCTAGGAATTTGAACACTAAGGGATCATAAAAATTTATTGAACCTCTAATCCATTTTAGTATTCTAAATCACAGATGCAAACATAAATTGTATTTTTCAAACTTTCCAAGATTACTTTGATATAGCTGGTCTCAGCATTTTGTAATCACTGAAGTTTCAAATTTTCATTTACATGTAAGACAAATATATTTTCTTATGAAAAAGTGCCAATTTTTGCTATATTTAAATTTCTTTTAAAATTATATAAACTTGTCTATACTTTAGCATTAATTTCACAGATTCAATTTAGTCTGATATCTTTAATAAGATTATATATATATACCAGATTTCCTAATTAAATTTAAAAATAAAGATGCATGGAAACCTATGAATTAACTTGGTGAGTGGAACAATCTAATTATATAACCAAAAATCTTAGAGGACTAAGAACCAACACTTATATTTTGAATTTGTGTGGAAGAGTATGGCTAGATTTAACATAGAAACATGTTACATGCATGAATAATTCAGTTATATACAAAAATGTTAATAACTATAAAAGTGTAATCAAAGTAAAAAATAGAAAATTATTCTACATTCCTGTACCTAAAAATTTACAGTGCATGTAAGTTTCACTAATACCTTGGTAAACTAGAGATAAGAAAGTAAAGTATAAGAAATCATGGATTAATGTGATAATGTAATCAAAGTAAATGCTAGAGGTGATGTATTCTTTCTCTTTTTTAAAATAATGCATTCTTGGAATGTTAATTAGAAGATTTGTTAATTACTTGTCTTTGCCAAATGCACATATTTTGTGTTACTTTTATTTTGGAATTGAACAGAGTTATAAATGAGGAGAAATCCGATCCAAATGATACATGATCGTATATGCAATCAATAATTAAGGGTCTTTTCAACATTTTATTTATTAAAATGTCCCTATGTTGGCCTCTGATGACAAATTTTTTAAAGAATCATTACAAATTCAATTTTCCTTTCTCTCTGATTACATATTGCCTATTTTATCAGGCATTTATATCATGAATTGTACCATCATTTAAAAAATAGCAAATCTATGGAATGTATGAGTTACACATTCTATTGTCTTATCTCCAAACTTAACAGTCATTTAAACAGATAGACATCAAACATATGTTTTGTGCTCTCTACTGTGAGAGGCAATGGGGAAACTATCGTGAATTGGATACTTTTATCAGATACTCAGGAGTCTACCACATTGGTTCTTTTGTGTGTTGGATGTGTGTGGGGGGGAAGGGGTTACTGATTGAACCCAGGGGTTCTACCTCTAAGATAAACCCCCAGCTCTATTTTATTATTGATTTTATTGTAAAATATGATGTCAATAAGTTCCTGTGGGCTTTCTAAATTGCTGAGGCTAGCCTCAAACTTGTGATCCTCCTGTCTTGGCTTCCCACATAGTGAATTACAGGCATGTACCACCGTACCAGGCTATACTGGCTCTTACATGTATATTACACTGAAGCAGGAGAATTTCAGGTTAAAGGCCAGTCTCAACAATTAGTGAGGCCTTCAGTGAACTGAGACCCTGTTTCAAAATAAAATAAGAGCTGGGGTTGTATCTCAAATCCTCAGCCCCAAAATATTAATAACTTCTGTATAAATCTCCAATTTAAGAAAGTACTATTAATCCCTAGAATAAAAACAATGTCTTAATGTATTAATTATATAATTATTACTTTTTTTTTTTTTTTGCAGGTCTGGAGATGGAACCCAGGGGCATTCTACCTCTGAGCTACGCCCCCTGCCCTATTTTTTATTCTTTATTTTTGAACCGGGTCTCAGTGAGTTGCAGAGGGCCTCACTAAGTAGCTGAGGCTGTCCATGAATCGCAGTCCTACGGTCTCAGCCTCCCAAATGCTGGGATTACAAGCGTGCGCCACCACGCCTGGCTAATTATTACTTTCAGACAGGCCATATTCACCTTTAACTTTTTTTTGTAGTGTACTCAGGATTTATACTGCTATGAGCATCACAGAATGTATTGCCTGTCATAAATAAAGTAACTATGAAACAAACATTTGAACCAGAAAGCTTCCTACTGACCCAGAGATATGAAATTAAATCCTCCATAGAAAACATATGTAGCTTTAAGCAGGATGGAATTGCATCCAAAAGGAAAATAAAGCACATCAACACAAAGCCGACCTTCAACTACTATAGCCTATCTGTTTATATATTAAAGGCAAAGAATATTATGAAATGTGTAGTTTTAATTGCACTATGTTTATATAAAATGCTAAGAACAGTGTGGGGCTATGGGTATAGCTTAAGGTAGAGCATGTGAGGTCCTAATGATATGTGTGTGCATGAGCACATGCACTTGTACATACACACACACAACCACATACACACACACACACACACACACACACACACACACACACACATATATACAGGAGAGAGGGGGGGAAGCAATCAGTGCTATTTTACATTGCCCTAGACTATTTAAGTATCTCATATAAAGGCTATTATTTCATAAAAAGATTTTATTTATTTATTTATTTATTTATTTATTTATTTATTTATTTATTTATTTATTTATTTTTGGTGGTACTGGGGTTCCTGGAAGCCCTTCTACCTCCGGGCTACACTCCCAGACCTATTTTATTTTTTGAAACAGGGTCTCTTACGCCAGCGCGGCTGGCCTCGAACCTGCGCAATCCTCCTGTCTCCGCCTCCCAAGCGCGGGGATTACAAGTGTGCGCCACCACGCCCGGCATAACAAGATTTTAAATAAATACCATTGTTTAATAATTTAACCTTGCCAGGCGTGGTGGCGCACGCTTGTAATCTCCGCGCTTGGGAGGCAAAGGCAGGAGAATCGAGGCCAGCTGCGCTGGCTTAAGAGACCCTGTTTCAAAAATATAGAAAAGAGGTCTGGGAGTGTAGCCCAGAGGTAGAAGGGCTTCCAGTAACCCCAGTACCACCAAAAATAATAATAATAATTTAACCTTCACAAATATTTATGCAAGATAATAAATTTTAAAAATGTAGTCAGTTACCCAATTAAAAAAAAAATGATTTCTTTCTACTACCATGTAATTCTTTAATACTTAATTGGTTACACATAATGATATTCAGACCTACATTCACTAAGTAAAAAGATATGCATTATTGCTCCTAATAACTCAAAATTGAAATCTGTGTAGCAATTTTTTACTATTAAAAATTTGAAAGCACATAAGACTCCCTTTATTCCCATTTAAAATGGTTCATAACATCTTACTGATAGATTTAATTGTTCATGCTCATTAACTTTTTTTTTGCCTCAGTGTCCTTTCATTTGGGGATCTGAAGGACTTAGTGTTCTAAGTAAAAGTTGGAACGTGCAAAAATACAACAAAATGTCATTCTCTACAAAAATTAAACCAACAGTTTTCTTTCCCAATCAAATGTAACTCTGTGTCTTTCTCCATTTAGCTGCCAAACTGAACTATGACACGGCCAATTTGTTCTTTTCAACTGTCTTCATGATGGATCCACAAGGTATGTTCTTTCCATGCTCCTCAGTTTGGACAGTCCACGTAGCTCACATCAAAGATGCCTGTTTACTGACCTAGTTAAATGACATGCTTACCTTTGAGGAAACAAATGATAATCCTTCTTCCACACACTGAAACACACACCTTAACAAATCTGTCAGTCACTAGAGCTGAAGAATTCTGTATTGCCCTTTATACTGAACTAGAAAAAGTTACGACACAAATAAGGAAATCTCTTCTTTCAGACACTGGATATTTACTTAACTAGAAAAAAGTAGTAACACAAATAAGAAAATCTTTTTGTTCACACACTGGACATCTTGTCAATTTAAGTATTGTCAAAAATTAAAATGATAAATTACTTTATTTAAAATATAAAAATAGTAAAACAAAAAATCAAACAAGCTTATAATCAACAGATATTTAAATATATGTAGACAATTTAGGTTGTAACTTCATAATTCATTCAGAGTATATAAATGTATAGATATATTTTTTGTTTTAATATTTTAAGGGAAATATACTTTTGACAACTTAAGTATTTCTCTTTAAGAAAGATAACAGCAATGTTCTCATTCTGATATTGACTGCTTTAAATGGTCTAGTCTTATTAATTCTAGAAAATGCTCTGTGGCTTAAATTTGTATATTGAGCATAGGACATAACTGTAATTAAAAATTATCCCTTGCATTTCTTTAAAATTATCTGCTTTTTCCTACTTATTAAAGAGTGAAAAGTCATATCATAATTATTTTACTTTACAATTTAATTTCAGAATAGTTTGTGAGATTTTTTCTTTGTCTCATATACTATTTCTTTGTCTCATAAACTATCTATCAGTATACAATACTAGAAAATATTCTTTATATTATAATGGAAAAAAATCACCATGGACAATGTTAGGAAGTACCTAAGTTTGTAGTGCACTATTCACTAGTATATCACTAAATATTATAACAACAAAATAGATATTAAATATTTATGAAAGAGGTTGATTGCCATTTCATCAGACTTTAATTCTAATAATCTCTTACTGTTTAAAACAGTGAATTCCTACCAGCAGTAGTTTGCGTTCAGTCTAACCCAGGATTTCCAACAGTCTAAGCCCATGTTGACAGCAACAATGACTGCTACTATAATATAAACTCCTAAATGTGGGCTCCTTTAACACAACAAAATTTACCTGAATCAGAAATGTCAGGGAAGACTGGTTTGGGATATTTCAGTTATAACTAAACTTTCAGAAATGTAGAACCAGCATGGTAAATCATCTGGAGACATTTTACAGAGCTTAATATACTGTGTTTGTAGTCCCTTATAGCACATGAGATTGCCAGTTTCTTGACCTAAGGCAAGTAACTAAATCCTTCCAAATCTGAGTCTTCATTGTAAGTAGAATAAGACCTCTTAAAGCTTGCTATAGTAATACAATATGGTACTTGTTACTTAAAAAATATCTAGTGCTTTATAAGTTCTTAAGAGATGCTTATAAAAAACAGCACAGAAACTTATTTTATGAGTCAATGCAATAATGTTGAATAAGAGGAAACCTTATCTGAGATCTTGGGATTGAGACTACACTGAGGTTAGATATTCATTCAAGGGCCCTCAATAAATTGAACATAAGAACGAGAAATCAAACAGAAGCCAATGACTCTATTTTAATATTGCAAGGGGTTAGAAGAAAATTAAAATGAGGCCTAATCCCCTGTAAGATGAATTATCCATGCACCATATAATTACTGGGATGAGACTTAGTCTCCAAGTATTGACAGAGCTCATCAAGGAGTGCAACAAGAGAAAAGAATGGGAAGAAGTGTACAAGCAAGGCAGTTTCTATGAGTTAGGATTACATTGTCTCTTATTCAATTGTCATAAAATTTACTTTTATGCACATTTTATGTTTGAAAATGAAAATGTATGTTGAAAAAGACCCAACTTCCCTGTTATCATTTTTATAAAAATCCACGTTGATAGTGATACTAATACCATAAACTCCTTGGAAAAGGTCATTAATTATAAAAGGTAAACTGAAATACATTAAAAAAATAGAGTCTATTAGAGCAAACACTATATCATAGATCAGACAACTTCAAAATAGAAATGGTTTGGAGCTCTACTAGGAAGCCCAAGGGAGAGGGGGCTCTTTTATAGGGTGAACTTGGGAGCAAAGCAAAGACAATTTTGATTGGTTACATTATATAGTTGCCTTATTTGGCCTGTCATGGTGGAAAGTTACCAGTTATATAACTTTAAGAAAGTTGGCAACATCTAACTGGTTATCCTTAAGTTCCATTTTTCTTTAATATAGGCATTTCAAAGAAATAGCTCAAAGTTAAGTTTTACTTATGTTTGAAAATCAAGTACGATTCAGGTTGCTTATAAAGTCTAAATGGCTTTGTATACTCAGGAATTTTCAGGCCTGGTTTCCATTTTAATTTACTACCAAAAACACTGGAACACTCAAAATCACAAAATCATATATGCAGTTCAATCCACTCTTTTCTATCCATTTATCCTTTCTCCTAAAATGGCCTCATACAAATAACCTTTGAATCTCAGAAAAATACACAAATTAAACACAATTTTGCATCTTTTAATTATTTAGATTGTCCCAGATATTTTTATTTATTCGTATAATTTGTGATTATAATTTTTTCTCTTGAAAATGTTATATCTTTTTTCTTTCATCTTCAAATATATTTTTCTGGTACCATAAACGTGGATAAACCCAAATATTTATTTTCTATGTTTTCCTAATGCAGTCAATTATTTCTGTACAAAATTACATATCCTGAAATGACAGTCCTACAAAAGATTCATGAATCTATAATGTTGACAACAAATATCATTTGCTTACTCTCTGCAACTATTATACTCCATATTATCCTATTTTCTCAAATCTACCATGAGTTTCTTTCTGCTGATTATTTTTAGTTTATGTCACTAAGAAAATAAAAGTCCGTAGGCAAAAATTCCTTCACCTTTAACTTAAACATTTAATATATTCCTTTTCTCCTATAAAAATAAAAGAGCTTAGCCAGGCATGGTGACCATGCCTATAATCCTAGTGTTTGGGACAATAAGACAAGATGATCACAAGTTCATGGGCAGCCTCAGCCATCTCATGAGACTCTGTTTCAAAATAAAAAATAAAATAAAATAAAATAGGGCTGGGTTGTAGCTCAAAAGAAAACTGCTCCTGGGTTCAATCCCCAGTACCATATTAACAAAACAAAACAACAAAAAAAGAAAAAAAAACAAAAAACTATACTCTCAGTCAAGAACTGATCCCTTCACACTTGCCATGGTTTATCTTTAAATGCTTTGTAGTTTACTTATTTCTTCTATTTTATCTATATCTCTTTCACATTTGGATTTAATAACTTCTTAAATATGATGAATTTTAAAGAAAGATTAAAACCCTTTTCTTAATTCTACATCCTACTGATGCTCTGCCTTCATCCTTTTATCTTCATGGAAAACATTTTTAAAGCTATTGCCTGTTAATCTCTCTCTGCTTCCTCACCATTCATTTTCTTTTCAATCCACATTAGTCTCACTTTTTTTTAATTTTTAAATTTTTATTTTTTATTGGTGCAATGTATTCATACATTATAATGGTACAAAGAAAATACTTTTGTAGACATACATGCACACATCGCCCAGTTAGCCCCTACCCGGTCCCCACCCCGTTCCCTCCCCATCCCTCCTTCCCATACTTGGCTTAGTGGTTGACGTCTACTTTTATAGCAATTTATCCAATATTAACGATGATAATCTCACAAAACAGTTTCATTTGTCTGATACCAAGCTTTTGATGACTAAAGGATAACAGTTCAATATTTCTTTTTGCTTTCTTTCTTACCAGAGAATATTTTTTTCTTTTCTTTTTTTTTTGTAGGTGAAGCTATCATACATTTATTTATTTATTTTTCAGAAAAAATCTATCCTGATATGGAATATGGACTCTAGATACCCAAAACAATCTCGAAGAAGAACAAAGCTAGAAGATGTATATTTTCTGATTTCAAACCATATAAAGCTACAATAATTGAAACAGTGTAGTACTGTTCTAAAGGCAGATATATAAACTATTGGAGTTAAATAAAAGCTTAGAGATAAATTCTTCCATATATTGTCAAGTTATTTTTGACAAGGTTTCCACGAACATTTGGTGGAAGAAATAATAGTCTTTCAACTAAATATTGTTGAAAAATAATAATTACATGAAAAAGAATAAAATTGGACCCTTACCTAACACATATACACATAATAACTCAAAATAGATAAAAGACCTAAATATAAATCTTAATACTATAAACATTTAGAAGAAAATCTGGGTCATAAAACCTTACAACATTGAAATTGGCAGTGATTTCTTGGATATGATTTCAATGGCACAGGCAACAGAAGAGTATACAAACTCCCTAAAAAATAAAAAAAATATATTGTATATCCAAAGACAATGTAAACAGAGTTAAAAGTTACTGATAGATTGGGATAAAATATTTCCAAATGCTATATCTGAAGGTATATTAATATTCCAACTAGAAATCCTAAAAATAGCAACAATAAAAGCAAACAATACAATTTAGAGATAGGTAAAAGACTAACATAAATAATGAATCTCCACAGATAACCAATCTTAGTTGTCTGTTGGATGGAAAATCTTATTTCTCTGGTTCTGGTGTGTGTTACCTATTTTTTCTTTGTAGTTAATCTCTTTGAGTATTTTCTCTAGCACTGGTTTTGAAGACATAAATTCCTTCAGTTTCTGTTTGTCGTGGAAGCTTCTTATTTCCCCATCTAATTTGATAGAAAGTTTTGCTGGGTAGGAAATATTTGGCTGGAAGTTGTTTTCTTTCAGAGTTTGGAATATGTTACTCCAAACTCTTCTGGCTCTCATGACTTGGTTTGGGAAGTCTGGAGTGATTCTAATTGGTTTGCCTCTGAATGTCACTTGGCCCTTTGTTTTTGTTGCCTTTAAGATTCTCTGCTTGGCTTCCACATTGGCCATTTTGACAATTATGTGGCGTGGGGATCCTCTTCTCTGATATTTTCTAAAGGGGGTTCTATAAGTTTCCTGGACCTGTGTATCAACCTCTTGCTCTATGTTTGGAAAATTTTCTGCTATTATTTCCTTGAAAAGATTGTTAATCCATTTGGTTTCACCTTCTTTTCTCTCCTCTATTCCAATTATTCTTAGGTTAGCTCTCTTAAAATGGGCACATATTTCTTCAATGTCAGATTCCTGCTGTCGGATTTTTTTTTCTAAATTAGAAACTATGCGTTCATTTTTTGAATGATCATTTTCTAGGAGCGAGATTCTATTCTCCATGTGGTCTAATTGGTTGTTTGTACTTTGAATTGAGGCCTTTACTTCATTAATTGCATCCTTTATCTCTCTTTGACTCTCTCTCTGAATTCTTTTCGAAACACCTCTATTATTTCTACAGTTATTTTCCTGATTTGATCTTCTATAAATCTCTGAATTTCTGTTTTATCAGCTTCTGATGTTGTGGGGTTGTGGGCATTCATTGCTCCAGTATTATTCCTCTTTCCCATGATTTCGGAAGTTTGTGCCTTCTCTGGGTTCTTCCCTAGGTCACTACGACTTCACTTAAGGTACTGTGGATCTCGAGTCTGTGGTATCTCAGTCCCCACTACTCCTTTACTGGGTTGTATCGCAGAGTCTCAGACCCAAGGAGTCAATTGAGGCTGCTTTAGACCACGGGGTGGGGTGCCAGGTTGGGCGTTCTCCTATGCTGTAATATCTCTGCCACCACCACTCCCCCACTGGGTCAAGTCCCTGGGAGTACAGTACTGGGATTTCTCCTCTAGGGGCCGCAATTTGACTCACTGTTGAGTGCGCAGATGGAGCTGTAGTGGACTCGGTGAACTCGCTGCTGCTGCTGCTGGTAGCAATATGGCGCCGCTGCCATGCCCTCGGTCATGAGGCTAGTGTATTTCTTCTCTGTTTTTGAACTCCACTCTGAGTCCCTGCAGGGTGCGCTGAGCCCAGCCCCTGGGAACTTTAGCTGTTCCCTGCGCGGAGAAATCTGCTGACTCCCGCCCAGCTGTTCCACAGCAGCTCACCTCGGCTTGCCGTCCGCCGCTCCTCTCTGGAGTTTGGTGGGCTGTTGAGTGAGTTGGTATGGTGCCATCCGGTGAACTCGCCGCTGCCGCCAGCAGTAAGGCGCTGCTGCCGCGTTCTCGGGCGTGAGGCCGGCGTATCTCCTCTCTGGTTTCTGGGCTCTGTTATGAGTTCCCTTCCTCTCTGGAGCCTGGTGCTGCAAGGCAAAATGGCGCCCGCCGCTTCACGCTGTGGCTCCGGCTGCAGCACTGCGGTCTGGCTTCTGGTGTCTTGTTTTTCCAGCCCTCTTTTCTCTGTCCCTTAAAAATTACATCTTTTGTTTCTCTGCTGATGGTGTTCTCTGGCTATGAAAGGCGCCAATTCTGTGGTAATAGAGATTGGTTGTTAGCGGGGCTTGTAAGCACCATTTTGCTCCGTCACCATCTTCCCGGAAGTCCTCACTTTTTTTTTTAATATTCTCTGCTGACCTCCATGCTTATATACCCAGGATGCACACCACTGTCCTCATCTCACTTTCTTTATGTGCATTTTATGTGCTTGATTATCTTCTATTTAGGAACTTCTAAAAATCATCATCTTTTACTCTTTATTGTACCATGTCTACACTCTAGCTTTTCCTTATGATCCTGAAAATGTATCCATCTCCTTAAAAAATCTCTAATAAGCTTCTAAAATTTGGAGTTCTTCTATAAGCTATCCTTATGTTACCCCTTTTATTTTTTAAACCAGTCTTTCCTGACTCAATTTCATTCATGCTCATCACTGTTCCCAACATAGTATGTGTGATAGAAAACTCTTCGCTGAGTCTTCAAATTATATATTCAACTACCTAATTTTATTCTGTACATGAATATTTAGTAAGCATCTGAAATGTAAAAAAAAAACAAAAAAAACAAAAAAAAACTCTTGGGTTTTTTCTGTATTTAATTACTAGTTTTTCCTTCTTGAATCAATATGTTAGAAAACCTAAACATCCTCCTAGCATTTCAATCTCCAAACTGTGAGCTTTTAATTAATTTATTTCCATTATCCTTTCTATTCATCAATCAAGTCAATAGATCCAACCTGAAGATGGTATCAAAACTGGTCTTGTGTCTTCCCTCTGCACTGATATCATTCCATCCAGGTCCCCATATCATGTCTAGACATCTTTAGTTATCTTAAAACAGTCCTCCTCTGTCAATATGGTATTATCAAGTCCATCCTCAATCTAAATAGCATAATTATCTTTAGAAAAGGCAAAGCAGCTCCTATCTTCCTTCACAATAGTCAAAAATGGATATTAAACTTAATATTGAAGGGGTTTATGAGCTCCTCCATAACCTGGCTCTTGTTTATCTCTGGAAACATTATTTTAATTGGATCTCTCCTTCACTCATGCTTCATTCAGATGTGGAAACTTTCAGGCTTCTGGATGTCGGGAGGCAATTTTCAATGGTTCTTGAGTTTCCATGTTTGTTTTGAGCAAAGAAACTGACTCTCTCATTCCAATGAATCTTTTCAAACATGTTTGTCTACTGACACTTTGGAAATTAGTCTCCCTCCAGAGGTTTGCTCAAAGCCTTTGGTTTGTATAAAGATGGTATCTGCAAACAGATCAAAATGGCAGGTGCCAGACTTCTTAGGTATTCTAAAGAGACTTAAATTTCCTGACTGAGGTGTTCTCTGCTATAATGTAATACACTATGCACATAGGTGTCAAATGGTCCTCTTTGCATTGGTCAATGAAAAATGAAGTTAAGGAATCTAACATAAATGCTAGTAATCTGGCTATTACTATTTATCAACAATAAATTGTCCATTGTCTCTGACATTTAAATCCAGCACTAATGAAACTATTGAAGAATAACTTAAATTATATATAGGGTAGAATCTTAAATTTCTTCATTGTTCTTGACAATGAAAAAAGAAAGCATTTTCTAGTCTTGATAATAATTACTTGTGGTATTTGTTTTAAATATAAATTGCCTGTTTTGGAAAAATGTGGAGATTGAATGTAAATATCTAGATTAAATCCCCTCTTTAAAAATCATAACCTCTACATAAT
This sequence comes from Muscardinus avellanarius, assembly GCF_963383645.1. Classification (NCBI taxonomy): domain Eukaryota; kingdom Metazoa; phylum Chordata; class Mammalia; order Rodentia; family Gliridae; genus Muscardinus; species Muscardinus avellanarius. The sequence goes on from NC_137787.1 coordinate 158,242,279, forward strand.
CTGTGGCCACCTTCATTCATAGCAAAATTGTTTGGGTTGAGTAGTGACTAACCTTTATGTGAGATGTATGCTCTAAATTCACCAGAGAACTCACACCATATTGTTACCTGATACTGAGATCCACTGTCATTTGTCATTTATTACTGAGCTTGCCCTGTTGTTTTCAGTATTGCAAAGGTGAGAAAGAAAACAAAAGAAAGCCCCAAAGGACTAGTGTGTATCACAAAAATTAGGACAGAGCATATTTCTTTCTGTAAATGAAAAATATTCCTATGTGTTTAATATGCAATCACAGTGTCCCTGTGGGAAGAATACAATTAAGATTCCATTAATATGCAAACGAAGTGTATCTGGGTGAAAAGAATACAACTGAAGACACAGTTCTACTTAACTCATTTGCTAACCTGCCTGGCCCCAATAGGCATCTGAGTTGCAATCTCTGCTGTAGTACAAATGCCCTGCTCTCAGTTCTTAAAAGTAAGGACAGATCTACTTCCTGCCCTTTCAAGGTGCTCCATCTGTCTGGACTGTATTTTCAGGGTATCTTCATGAGACCTGCCTCATTTTTATCCTCCAAATCTGATTAAAAAGCATCTCTGAGAGCTCTACTTGAAACCACTTTTCTAATTAGATCTGCCCTTGTTATTTTTCTACTATAGCATATTTCATGATCTTAATATCACTTTTCTATATTTCTCGTTCAATATTTATTTACATATTTAATATCTGTCTTATAAGCTTTGTAATGAAAGATGGTCTACAATGTTTCAGTATCTAGTGCACAGAGGAGTATATAATCATGCTAGACCTTATATCTGATGAATAAACAAACAGATTTTCCTAAAACATGTTCTGGTAGGGTAGTGTGACATGTTCTTTGAGTACACAAAGTACTTGGCATTGAAAAATATCATTGATAAAGAACAATTTGAGGAAGTCTGGACAGCTTGAGAATTTTTGCTTTCTGAAGTTTAACATTAAGTAACACAAATGGCTTAGAGTAAAACCAAACTGAAACAAAATAAAATAAATCTCCAGCTTTTATGGAACGCAGTTTTTATGGAATAAACAGTTTACCTTTTTGGTTAATACATTTTGACATTATCAATGCCTGTTTCTAAATTCAACTCAAGATTCTCCAAACAATGGTGGATTGGAAGAATCCTTATTTTTGCTCTTTCCAATCTTAGTGTTATTGATAGTATTATGGCTGACTTCAGGAGATATAGCTGAAGTCATTTACTTGACTTGAATTGGAAAAAGATGCACACATTCCACTCTAATGAATCAGGATTGTGTGCTGGAGCATACTACTCTTCATAATGTCCCCAAGATATATTCTCCTACATATTGAGTTAGAAAATAAACAGGCTGATTAATACTATTTGGGTTTTGAAGCTGTGCTTTTTTATTATTTATTTAACAAGTAACTTGATATTTTATATTTCAATTTGGAAAACTCCTCTGTTTTACTTTTTAAGGCTTATTTAAGGTTCAGAATAGTTATTGGAAAATACCAGATGTACATTTTATCAGTAGTTTTTTTTTTAATGCTACTATTATTTCTCAAATAAAGGTAGATAATGGCATAAAAAGATTTAGGGGAAAAAAAGCTGGACATGGTGGCACAAGCTTGTTATCCCAACAGTCAGTAGGCTGAAACAGGAAGACACTGTTCATGGACAGCCTCAGGAACTTAGTGAGGCCTTTTGCAATTCAGTGAGACCCTGTTTCAAAATAAAGAATAAAAAATAGGGCCGGGGGTATAGTTCAGAGGTAGAATGCCCGTGGGTTACATCCCCTCCCCAGTATGCAAAATAAAACCAACTCAAAACATTATATATATATAATGTTTTATTACCTGTGTTTATATATATTATGTACATATATATATATATATATATATATATATATATAAACACATGATATGTAGCATACATTTCTCATTGTATTAATCAATTTAGTTTTATATATAAGAAATGTGGCTAAGCTACCATAAGAATAAACTAGAATTTATTTGTTAGTATACATATATTCATATAATGTTCATATAATACATATTTTGATAAATGCATGTATACAATATTAAATAACATTGAACTGATTACAGTAAACCTTATTACATTTTTTGATATCTGCTCCTTCCCCAATCCTATGGTTGCAGGTAAAAGTTCCCTGAAATAAGAGTCGTACTTACTTAAAATAATATTAACAAAATTTTACTTTTTTCTTGCTTTTTGTACTTCCTCTATGTGCCTTTTATAATTATGTTTTCTTTAATGTGACATTATTTGTATCAAAATGTTAGAAACAAATGAGAACAGATTAAATAACTTGTACAATTTCACAAGTATAACAGGTAACAGAAGAATTGGAATTTTAGTATATATTCAGGATATATATATATATATATATATATATATATATTCAATATGAATATGTCTATGTATGTAGATGGTGTGACTTTAGAATCTTTAACTTTGCTTTACTGTTTCATCTTCAGCATTATTCCAGGCAGGAACTCAGGACTTTAGGAAACACATGGAGATGAAGATTTGTGTGCAGAATTTAATTGTGGATATTCTAAGAAAGGACCTTTGTGAGGAAAAGGGGAAAAAAAGCAGCATGACAGGGCACAGAGAGAGGCTGAGCTGCGAAGCATTTTTAAAGTAGCTCTTAGTCCGCATAGGCCTATGTCCTATAGAGCTCTTTAGATATGAAAAAAGTCAAGAGGGATACTTTTTGTACTTCTCTTACAGATCATCTATTTGTAGGAAGCCACCCTCCAAACCATCCATGACCCTGACCCTTATATCAAGAGTAATTCCTGGGAGGTACACAGCTATGACCCATCAAAATATTACACTCCTGGCAGCTGGGGAATTGGTGCTTTGACCCTGAAAAGGGTGGTTCTGAATGCTTTACACAGAACATTCACTAGAGCTCATCCTTTGTACATTTTTTTTTTTTTTTTGGTGGTATTGGGGGTAGAAGGGCTTCCTTCTACCTCCGGGCTACACTCCCAGACCCATTTTATATTTTTTATTTGGAAACAGGTTCTCTTAAACAAGATCCTCCTGTCTCCACCTCCCAAACACGGGGATTACAAGCGTGTGCCACCATGCCCGGCCGTACAATTTGTTTTTTAACATAATTTGTTACCATCTGAAAACAGCCCCTTTAATATTCTTGTTGGTAACTTTTTCTAAGCAATCTTTTATGAAAAGATGGCTGAAGTAGGAAAGCTATGTCTTGTTGCTGCAGCTGATCTCAGTATCATTTATTCTTATTGCTAAATAATACCCCTCATCCCTAATTATCACCTTTCGGTGACTAATCTTGCTGGTTGACCAACATGTACATCAGAACATCTGAACATCTGGTTATTATGGTTTTCCTTTATTTGCCTTTTGCATTTGTTTTCAAAATAGGACAAGAAAGAGTCAAAATATACCTTGTTGATTACTTGTGTGACAAATAGGTTCTTTGCTCGCATTGATTAAGGACATTCCCAACTTAATTTCTCAAGGGACTCATTCTCTCCTGTTTACATATATGGAACCCAAAGTGACTGTATGGCAGATATAGCTTGCAGTCTAATAGGGCACTTTGCGTCTAAGACTCATGAGCTCCAGATTCACAAAAATTAAAGTTGCTGGGACAAAGGCAAATGAATGTTTAGTTTAGAAGAAGGATCTTAGAAACACAAACTAAATCACCCACTGAAACTACATTGGATAGCAATGACTTTGCAAAGTGTGAGACTATATCTCATGCTGGGCCTACCAGTTTCTTCTCCATGAATTTAGAATTACTTACAACATTTTGAGGAAGACTATAAAGCTGAGAACTATCACAAGCTATTTCTCAGCCTGTGAAACTGAAAGGCACAGAGCTTCAAATTATTCTACAGAGCTATCATAATAAAAACAGCATGGTATTATCATAAAAACAGACACAAAGACCAATGGAACAGAATAGAAAATATGGAAACAAATCCACACAGCTATAGCCAATTGATTTTTGACAAAGGTATCAAACACATATGTTGGAAAAATACCGTCTTTTCAACAAAATAGTGTTAGGAAAACTGGTTATCTATTTGTAGAAAACTAGAATTAAACCTTTACCTCTCACCCTGCACAAAAGTCAACTCAAGATGAATCAAAGAGCTAAAAATTATACCAGATACACTGAAGTTACTAGAGGAGTTAATAGGTCTAACACGTTAATATAGAGACTTAAGTAGAAACTTCTTTATTAAGACCCCCTAAAGCTTAAAAAATTAAAATAATAATAAATGAGATGACATAAAATTAAAAAGCTTCTGTTCATCAAAAGAAGAGACACAGTGAAGAGAACAATCCCTAGCTCCCAACACCCTTGAATCTCTTATCCAGGTATTTCCTGAGGCCAATACTGGAGCAATTTTATTGACCATGGGCTGGCTGCATTATCTCTACTTCTTTTATAAATTTCCCCTGTAAAAAGAAAACTTATTCAAGTGCTGTTTTCTGACAAAATTTAGCAGTTTTCCCATAGCAACTTGCCCTCTCACCTGTAAGCAATTGTGAAATGAGACTTAACATCCAAGACATTTTGAAAAATTTAAATGAATACTGGAGTTGGCATTTGATATGACTGGTGAGCTCTATTTAAAGTACACATTGTTAGCAACTCACCTGTTGCTAATGTGGTGCTATAGCAGAAAAGAAAAATCACTTGTGGAGGAAAAAAAATGCCACTTAGAGATGTATTATAAATATAAATGTTAACCCACGAAAAAAAAACAATACTTTTATTGTTTCTTAATTTCCATTTTTACTCACAATTCTATCCGGCTATTTTAAAATGGTAGAAAAATGATATAGTACTTTTATACTGTAATGAAATAACATGATTTCATTATGATCTTTTAAAAAATTCTTTTCTTCAGGAAAAAGAGTGCCAGGTGAAAGTCTGTTCCTTGGTCTACATGTCTTCGTGTGTAAAATAGCGTATACATTAAGAATATGTGATTCAGATAAAGCCTTATTGTTATCTACTATCTTGCAAGAATTTGGACTGTATAACAACTCGATACACTCAGAATTCCAGGTCAGAGTGTAGGTGGCAAGATTGCTGTAAAACATAAAACCATTATTACACTTTTAGTTTTGTGCTTCCCTTTAAATATATGATTTCATTACTCTATAATTTATTTGAATAATGTTTTAAGCAGAAAAGTCTCAGTAATAATATCATAGTTTTACCCGGGAGCCCGCGCTGAAACAAAGTGGCACATATTTGTTCCTGCGTTATTCAGCAGCATGATGGATGACGGCAATTACTGGAAAGAACAATATTAGTTTTACAGTTATTGTTATTAACTTAAAGTGCTAAGAATAAAATCCCATATTTCACTAGATACTCCAATCACCGCCAAAATATGTGACAGAGGAACATTTTATAATCCCAGTATTTTACACTGGCTGCACAACTAGAAATTGGCAGAGTCAAATCATTTATATCTCCTTATTACCAGCTTGCAGAAGCCATTGAGAATATGGAGCTGGTGATGGATATTTTTGTGGCAGATGTTGTTTTATTCTCTTCCACTGTATTAAATTTACCATACATTGGTTCCACTGCAGTTTATTAAAGTTTCACAAAGAGATTAGCAGTAGAATAACAAGACATACAACTTGCTTACCCTTGTTCCCCACCGACAAAAAAAGCATTTACTTATTTATAAATTATGAATATCATAAATATGGAATATATATTTAGTTGGTAAATATTTCAAGAGAGAATCTGAGTAAAACATTTTCCTAAATTCCAGATATTTAGACTAACTTTTACAAAATCTTCCTTATTCTATAAATAAGATATACATATGTGGTTTTCTGAATGTTTGTGTCCTCAAAAAATTAATATTTTGAAATTTGGGGGCACTGGAGTTTGAACCCAGGGGCACTCCACCTCTGAGCTATACCTCAGACCTTTTAATTTTTTATTATTTTGAAATAGAGTCTTGCTACATTGCTGAGACTTACCTCAAATCTGCAATCCTCCCATCTCAGCCTTTCAAATACTGGTATTGCAGGTGTGTACCACCTTGCCCAGGTATTATTTTGAAATTTTGATTCCCACAATGTTGGTATTAGGAGGTGAGGCTCTAGGATGCAATTAAATATTGAGGATAGAGTCCTTAGGATGGCATTGGTGCTTTTATGAAAGACTCAGAGAGCCCTTTCACTCCTTTAAATGTATATGGTTACAGTGAAGAGGGTCGTCTGTGAAGAGGGCCCTCAACAGACACCAAATATATGGCATCTTTATCCAATAACTACAAATGTGAGAAATAAATTTCTGTTGTTCAGATACTACTAGTGTATGGCAGTCTGTTAAAACAGTGAAATTTGACTAGCACAACATCTATATGGAGGCATGTTGGCCATGCATTTTATTTTATTATTATTATTATTATTATTATTATTATTATTATTATTAATTATTATTTTGGTGGTACTGGGATTCCTGGAAGCCCTTCTACCTCCGGGCTACACTCCCAGACCTATTTTATACTTTTTTATATTTGGAAACAGGGTCTCTTAAGCCAGCGCGGCTGGCTTTGAACCTGTGTGATCCTCCTGTCTCCGCCTCCCAAGCGCGGGGATTACAAGCATATGCTACCACGCCCGGCCCTGGCCATGTATTTTAGATAAAGACAGTGAATAAAACATAAAAGTATTTTATATTTTATAAAATCTACTGGATTTCATTCCATAGAAATGCTCAGAACATTTGTTCTAGAGTTGACTTTCTCAGTTTAAGTCCCACCCTACCAATTACTATGTGCCTTTGGGAAATGTACTTGTCTGTATCTTGTTTTCCTAACCTATAAAATGGAAAAAATAAATGTTTCTAGTTCATGGAATTGTTATGAGGATTAAAGGACTTGATAAAGTAATGTGTCCAGAACAATGTCTGCAATAAATTTCTAATAATTTAAATATCATCTGTAATTCTGATTCATTTCTGAAGTGCTCTCCATGTCAAAACCATTTTTCTATAATCCAATTTCAGTAACTACCTCAAGCAAGTATCAGCCCATTATTAAAAACATTTGTATTAGAAATATTTCAAATACTTTGAAGCTATTATGACATAGAGACTCTCATCTGAAAATGAGCAGAAGAAAGAAATCAGACAATAAATACAAAGCAATGATAATTAGAATATAGAGCATGTAAGAAGAGATTTCATAAGCCAGCACAAGTATCTTCTTATACAACAGCTTTTTAGATGAGATGGTGTAAGGCTTGATATGTATTTTCAAAACCACAGAGAACAATAGTTTTTTTTTTTCAGTTTACATTGAGAACATTCATCATGAAGTACACCCTAATTCATCACCTAACCGAAACTGCCCTCTACTTTCCTTTTCTTTCCTGGAGTGTATGAAAAGTTATATATTGAGTTCTAGCTAGTTGCACCTTTTATAAATAGTTTGGGTAGATGGACTGTAAGCACACTTTTATCCTTCTAGATAAAAAGTCAGTCTTGAAATGAGGAAACATTTTACCAATTTTTTTCTTTCAGTCTAGAATGGGGCCATGAGTTTGGAGGCAAGATAGTCATCCTACAGCCATGAGGATGGCAGCTCAAAGACAGCGTTCCACTCCATGACAACTCTCTTCAGTGGGTGCACCACACCTCTCCCTAGTTCCAGATTTTGTTATATAAGAAAAAAAGAATGCTTTCTTTAAGTTACTGTTTGTGAGGGACCACACCATTGTAGCTTTTCACTTCTATGTCTTTTCTATTTATTATACTTAGTACACCAGATAAAATGAAGGAATCATTTTAGATTAAGTCCTCAGTTTCCTTGAAAAAAATAAAATAGAATAATAAGGTATTCAGCTGTTTTTACTTTTCATCACTTTTAAATATGTATTATATATTCACAGAATGGAAAGAAGAGAAATAGAATAAAGTTTGAGGTTTTAATAATTTCTGAATATTTAACATACAACTTATCATGGACATTCTAGCTCTACTTCTTGAGAAAATCATGTTTAATTGTAAAATTACTCATTTCTTATTCCTGAAACTAAACTGCAAGCCATGTAGAAATTGATATTTTCCCATAAATTATAGTATAGCTTTTGAACAAAGCACATACTTGATAAATTATTAAGGAATAAGCACGTTAGATTTATATTGTTACTGATATTTTATATGAAAAACAATTGTTAAGTGCTCACAACATATGCTTCTCATAAATATGTTTACATGAATTAATACTTTCATTGCATTCACTTTGCCTAAGCAGGACATAATGCTACCAAAATTAAAACAATGATATTTAATATCTGCTTATAAAACACCACTATGACTTATTTCAGATTGGAACATTATGATGGCAGAATAAGTAAAAGGAGCATTTTATAGAATTTTACATACTACTCATCAATCAACTGGTATCAGGCTATCTAGTTCAGCAAATCCACAAAACAAAATAATAAAACTTGTAAAGAGGTCCAGGTCAGTGTTGGAGTGCTTGCCTAGCTTGCACAAAGTCCCTACTTCCGTCTTCAGCGTACCAAGGGGGAGAAAAAAAAGAGATGGAAAGATTCAGTCAAAAAGTATGATTTGTATAATTAATCTTTAAACATACTTAAAATCTGAGAATCTATGTGTTTATCTAAAAAGGAAAATAATCAGTGGTTCAATAAGGTATTTGTCTTTATTTTACTTAAAAGCAGGTTCTGGTGTTTTGAGACTTGAACTTTAGAGAGTTTGGGGAGGGTAGAGACATTCAGCAAAATAACAACAATGGTGTTGTTGTTGTTAGTAGTAGTAATAGTAGTAGTAGTAGTAGTAGTAGTAGTAGTAGTACTGAGGATTGAACCCAGGGGCATTCTACCTCTGAATTAGAGCCCAGCCCTATTTCACTAGTCCTTAGTTGCAGAGACTGGCTGCAAACATGTGATCCTCTTGTCTCAGCCCAAGTACTGAGATTATAAGTGTGTGCCACCATGTCTGGCCAGAAAATTATTTTTACATGCACGTTCTATAAAATCATGTGGTATACTCCAAAGAGTTGCTAAAATACAAGGCCAATATTTTCCCTTTTCTCTTTGTTGCAGGAGAGCGTTCCCCACAGCCAGATTTCAGAGACAAAGAAAACTCCGGAGGCTGGAGGTCCAAAACAGAGGCCCATGAGAAGGAGGGATAGGAGAGTCTCTCTTTAATCAGTCCGAGGATCCAGGAAGTTAGTTCCAGCTTTCCAGACCTTGGTCCATAAACAAAGATATTCCAACCTTACCCCATCTGGCCACTAACTCAGAAAGGAGGAAAAAAGGGATATAACTAGCAGGCAGGTGTTATAAAAAAATTAGAAAATTATTAAATTATCTAGTCCCTCTTATCAGACTAGTGCTTTGTTTACAGTCAAGAAGGGACTCCCCACTCTCCTTTCTCTGCTAAGCTCCAGCTCCCGGGACTCTGGAAGAAAGCAGAAAACTCCTAAACCTAAATTCTTAACTAAGAATTTAACTACAGATAAGTGACTTGCAGGAGGACAGGTATTCAGGTAACTGCTTGTAAAAGACATATATGTCGGTAACTTGCTCAGGAATTTCTCCTTGCTTTCCCCATCCTCAACTTCATCTACTGTCACATTTCAACCCCTATAAAACAGCCTGCCTGCTTCCACCCCTTGTTACAAATCTATAAAATGGGAGCTCACAGAGAGCTTGGGGGCCAGGGTTTTTCAGGAACTATTCTAACCTTGGCCCCACTGGTATAATAAACTTCTTTTCTACCCTAACTGGCATTGGGTCCATCATTCAAAAAAATTTCTACAACAATATGACTCTTATGAACATATCTGATTTTCTTTTAGCACTATGCAAAAAATGCTTTATGTATGTGCCAAACATATGTATGTGCCAAACATGTATGTGTGTGTGTATATATATATTATATATTATGTAAGTTCTATTGTCCCATGGAGTTATCCATTTCCCATTCTTTAAAATACACAGATACATTTTCTATCTTCATTGAATTCAAGTTTAATTCAAGAAAAATGGTCTTCTCAGAGTCGTAGGGAAAAATAGATAACAATGGCAAAAGTATTTCTCACCTAAAACTTGTATTTACTTGATAGGAATTAAAACATATCAAAATGCTAATCCTTGTTGAGGGTTGTCTTATTATCTCTCAACTTCAATGTCTAGTACATATTTTCCAATGTATTTCAACCATAAATACATATGTGCTTAGTTGGTGTGATTAGTTAAGTCTGTCAGCATATTCATTTCAGTTCTTTTTCTGTATTTTATGATATATTACACTACTAATGCATGTCACAGGGCATTTAGTAAACTCAGAGAGCATTAGACCCTATTTTATTTTAGGTGTTTTCCTATGTTATTAACTCAATATATTATCATTAAGAGTTTCAAACTAGAAGCTAAAAAACAAATGAGTTAGCTGTTTTCAGTGGGATCTTTTTAACTTATATTTCATACATAATCCCTAAAGAATATACTTCAGAAACATAATAGCAAGCATGCACTTATTGCTACTCTAAATCAATTGCTAATTAATTCCACAAGGTACAGATGGATTTCTTTTTAGCATTAAGTTTACTGTGGAAGTTTTAAGTTGCAAACTGCCATGGTGTTCTTAACAATCCTTTTTTCTGTATTATTCTCTTTCCTTGTATTGTTAAGGCCTGAGAATAATAAGGAGAAAGGGATTGTTATAAACACCATGGCAGGAAGAACTCAACAGTATTAAGGGCAAAAAAAATTGTTTTTTATGCAAATATTGGTTATCAAGTGTATTTTTGTTATTTGGAATATAGTTGAATAATTATATTTATATTTGTTGACCTACTACTTATTTGTCATTATATAAAATTATGACTTTACCATAATATGTACAATAAACAGAAGATGAGATTTAGTCTTTTTAACATACAAGTCTACATTTATATTTTTTATTGAATCAGAGTCCTGACAAATATTTAATACATTTTTTATTTTGTAAATTTTTTCAATTTTAATCTATGACTCAACTTCTGCATCACACACTAACCAACAACATAAAAAGACAATAAAAACAAAAGCTCAACATCCTTGAATTTTAATATTGAATATTATCTGGAAGTATTCTGGTAATAAATAATGACTAAGGAATTACTACATCTTGGTATTTTATTGATAATCTTTGGAATGTTTGATCAATTTATAATTTGCTTAAACTTTTATTAGGAGATTTTTTCTGTTTTTCTGTTTTTCTTGCTCTTATCATTCATGTACATATTTCTTCTCCTTTTTTTTTTTTTTTTTTTTTTTTTTGGTGGTCCTGGGGATGGAACCCTTCTACCTCTGGGCTACACTCCCAGACCTATTTTATATTTTTTATTTGGAAACAGGGTCTCTTAAGCCAGAGAGGCTGGCTTCGAACCTGCAAGACCCTCCTGTCTCTGCTTCCCAAGCACAGGGATTACAAGCCTGAGCCACCATGCCCGGAGTTCATGTACATTTCTAAAGCAATGTTAACAGCCAGGCATGGTGGCATGCACTTGTAATCCCAGTACTTGAGAGGATGAGACAGAAGGATCCTGGTTCATGGCCAGCCTCAGCCACGTAGTGAAGCCTTCCACAACTTAGTGAGACCCTGCTTCAAAAATAAAGAATAAGAAATAGGGCTGGAGGTATAGCTTGGAGGTAGAATGCTCCTCGGTTCAATCCCCAGTACCACATTAAAAGAAAATAAATACTAAATCTAAAATTATGAAGAAAAATCATGCATCCATTTTGAATAAAATGCTGATGAAAATCATAATAATTCTGTACATATTTGAGTTTATATGAATGTGTATTAACAAAGATTTAAATGGTATGTCTACATTATTTTTAAAATACACTGGAAAGTTTTATATAAAGAGAATGACATCATATACGGGATTCTGTGGTTTTTCCAATAAATTTTATCTTCATTCTTTGTAAACAGAAAGATTTATTATCACAAATGCAAGGAATTCACATGTTGTGCTAGTAAGCATCACTGTGTTGTCCAATTTTTTATAACAATATGTTAGCTTTATATAAAGTTTATAATAACAAGGTACAGATTAGCTCAGTGTAAGTGTTTATCTGGAATGTACAAAGCCATGGTAGTACTGCAAAAGAGAAAATAAAAAATATATATTATCTATTGCAAATTTGTTATTGTAGCATATGATATGATTAGAAATTTTTAATTATCTATTATCATTAGGAATCACATGTTCTCAAAAATATTCAGCATAGCACTAATCACAACAAAAATTATTAAAACAGTATTTGAATGTGTTACTTAGATTATGTTTACATATTTCCTTTGCTAGGATACTAATCTGCCTTCTTAGACTATTAGACTATTGAACTAAAGGCAGTCTTTTAATAATAAACTGAAAAATAGTCAAACACAGAGGATTGCTTTACTTCACCTATTTTTTTCTTTCAAATTATTTTGGTGAGGGGGGTAGTAGGGACTGAACCCAGAAGCATTTTATCTCCAAGCTATACCCCTAGGCCTTTTAAAAAATATTTTGAAACAGTATGGCACCAAGTGGCTGATGGTCTAGCTAAGTTGCTGAGGCTGGCCTCAAAGCTGCAATCTTCCTGTCCTAGCCTCCCACATCCCTTTGTTGACTCACCTAAAATTTAAATGAGGATTATAAAATGGTTCATCCAGAGCCCAGCATGGTGACACTCATTTGTAATCCCAGTACTTGGGAGGCTGAGACAAGAGGATCACAGGTTTATGGCCAGCCTAAGCTACTGAGGCCCTGTGCAACTTAGTGAGACCCTGTTTCAAAATAATCAATAAAGTCTCATCCACCTTTTGTCCTTGAGGCATTTTTTTCCTATTTGGTCAGTAGATGGCAGGCTTGTATCAAATATAATCCTCATTGAGCACTGAAGGATTATTTGTTATGTTAATAAATACCCAATTTTTGTTGTTTTTGTTTCTGTGTACAAAAAAATGACAAAAAATGGTTTGCAATATGTTTCTGCAATTAAATAAAATTATATGAGTAAATTTATGAATTTATGCAATGAGTAATTTTTAGTATTATTCTAGTGATTTGTTATTTTATGTATCAAAAATAATCACTACTAGAGAAACACTAACATTGAAAATGTTCCAAAATTGACACATTTTACTATAATTATAAGGATTGAGAAATAAAACTAAGGCATGTTTGAGTAAAGGTATATTATAAAAACTAATCTATATGGAGCCTATAATTCCTTTAAATTTAATATAAAATGCATGAACAAATTGTTTTTAAAAATAAATGTTTTTAGAGGCCTATGTGAAATCTGTACATTGCTTGTGTTTATCCATTCACCATGACAGTTCATGAAGTGTTTTGAGGAATGATATGACTTGATATTTTTGTCACACAATAATATCACTTGGTGTAATACGGCCCATCACATGGCATGTCCCTTTACCAACATGACAAAAGTAATCTGTCCATCTAGCTGCAGCATATAAGGAGGAAAATCATAACCACTGAGAGTAAGTGCTTCGATATAAAGCTTATTTAACATAAATTAATTCCCTTGAAAGTTTTTCATTTCATAGTTTAGGATACTTGTACAACAGTAAATTCAGTAACACTTTCATATGCTAAATGCAGCTCATGAATGAACATCATCCTGTATCTATTTTTATCATTTCCAAACTGAGTGAGTTTGAAAGAAGGCCACATGGGTTCCTGAGTCCACAGGCACAGCCAGACAGATTCATCGTGGACAACATTACTGTGCTCTAATACACTTTAGTTTGTCCTTATTTAAGGTTATAAACTTGGAGAACATTATCAAGCATACTAGGAAATTCTCCTAACTATATATCCTGCAGAGTAAACAAGAGATTGGAAATTTTGTCACTCATTCAGTTATGCCTGGTAACTTCATATTCTCCTTTCCATGTTTGCCCATGGTGTCTGAGATGAGCTACCTCTGCATAGGACTGGAGGGAAATCCTACCTTCACATTGTTAACTGAGTTAACAGTTATTAGCAAAGATTTCTAGGACATAGTTAGAATTTTTATTCTTTTGTTTATATGTTTGCTTCTCTGTTTACTTTGTGAGATCTCCTAAAATCCGAACATCCAAAAAGCTAGCCAGAGAATTCGACATCCAACCTAACCAGATGAAAGCTCAGAATCCAGCAATACTGATACAATTATTACCTCTGCCCTGTGTATATTCACACAGGGCATATTAATATTATTACTACCATTGTTGTTTTTGTTGTTTGACTTTAATTTCATGGCATATTTACTTTTCTGAAAGCTAGAAATGTTAGTATCCTACATGTCCATTGAAAAATCTCTCAGCAATATTTTTCACTTATTACCTAGAATGACTATTGCTCAGTCTCTTTACTCTTTCAACAATTAAGATTATCTTTCTCTATCCCTCCACAGGTGAATGAGAATGAGACCCAAAAAGAAGCTTCCAGTCATTTTCTATACCTTAATCCTTGCTATTCAAAGTATGGTCTACTATGTATATGTGTGTCCCTTTCACTTTGAACTTCATCTTGTGGTATGATTACAATGCACCGATTAGAAAAACAAAAATGTATGGTCTAGAGACCAGAAGCTTTGGCATCACCTGGGAGCATGATAGAAATATAGAAACTCAGATGCCCAGCCCAGATCTACGTAAGCTGAATCATCTGCACTTCAGGAAGATTCACAGATGATTCCCATGCACATTAAAGTTTGAGTAGCATCACTACTGTATACCACTTTGCAAAATGAAAACCAGATGAAAAACAAAACATTTCCTATTTGGACTTTTTAAAGTGTGCTAAATGTCAGGCTAAAGAAAAAAACCATTTTTTGTCAGCAGAGTCTCATGTATTGAATCACTTCATTTGGGGGTAACATCAGCCAACCACCAGCCGCATTTGCAAAATGACTGCTTCCTGAAGAAATTAAATAAATGTATGCAAATGACAAGACTGACTCTGACATGACAACATTTTCTAGTTTGAAAAACTATAATAGGGTGCTCAGGTGTTATAGCCATGGTTAACACAGAAGGAAAAGCATAAGCACATGGTTTATATCAGCCCCAATGAGCTGGAAATGAATCTCAGTGGTGGAGTGCATGTTTACCATGTACAGGGCTCCAAGTTTGATCCGGGAGCACTCCCCAAAATAAAACACCTTATAATGCAAAGTAGAAGATATATTATTTTTCTTAATTTCAGTTTCTATTGTTCTCCATCTACCCCACCCCCCCCGCCAAAAAAGAAATTGTCTCATTTAAATTTTATCCTTTCCATTTTTCAAATTCTGCAATGATCTTAGATACTGCTGTGGGAAATGTATAATTAATGGTGTGAATTGGTTTGTAAGGGAACATTATATCAGAAAGTACAAGCGAGTAAATGAACTCATACAATTCAATTCTATGCTTCAGTTTCAAATATAATATGCAAATCTCTACTCTCCAAAACCCTGTAAAATGACTTTCTGAACTCTATTATCCGAGGTTTAATGCAGTGATTAGACTGGGTCATCTTTTTTACATTGTCAGAAGCCATACTATTTTGTAGTTATCTAATTGTTGTTTTATTTCCATTTTTATTATTCTATCCACTATGTCATTATTTTAATTTTGGCCTCAGACACATCCTTTCATATAAAAACTGCATTTCATTAGCTTTCAGCTCTCTCAGACACACATGATGAAGGGGTTTAAATCAATATATCCCTCCTGTTATGGCCTATTACTTTGTTCTAATTCTAGTGTCAAAAATGTTGGTAATTTGATGACTGTTGTTATCGAATGTCTCAGCTTGTGAGTTGCCATTTTTTAAGAGAATTTAAGTCAACAAACATGTACTTAAGAACTACTAGTGAAAAGAAACTACTCACCAAGTTGTAAGATTTTGTAATTTTGGGTTTGGAATACTTTCACAAATGTTACAGACATATGAAAACATCGTATTAATGATACAGGATCCTGATTGAAGATAGGTGACTTGATATTCTCAAGGTCTCACAGCAGTTTTGAACGAGATAAGCCAGAAACCATTGGTCAACCTTTTTAGTCTTTTTGTTTTTTAACATTGAAATCAACCAAGCTATTTCTAGCCCCCATTTCTTTAACTTCGATAATCAAAATGAGTTTAATGAAACCCTGTCAACCAAATATCACATTATGCATAATAACATGTATCTCGAAGGTTATATCAAATGGGAAGACGAATCTGGAAAGCTAAGAGAATTAGAGGTCATGGCTCAATGTGAAATCACCATGGAAACAGCTTTCATGGCCAATTTATGGGGAGATGTCAAAAGGCAGTAACCTGTGACTTCTTTTTTCCAAAGCCCTGTCTATGAAGGTTACAGGTTCTATATCTGCTTTCATGATGACATTTGTCTATGTTTTTGTAGGTTTCTATTCTGACAAGCACAAAACCCTGCACCAAGTTGAACCTGTCCTTTGTGATGAGGCTGTTGAACAGAACAGCTGCATAGCAGTCTATCTATTCTTGCTCCAAATTCAGCTAAATGCCAACTCCAATCCCTTTGAGATGGTGAACAGGCTGAACCCAAGGAGAGTGTCATCCCTCAGTATCCAAACTTCTTCAGAGAATCATGTGGTGAAACTTTTTGATTAAGGTCATGTTCTCAGTTCATGGCACCGTCTTTTTCCTATAAGATAAAAGATGTCTATCTCTCCATCTATCCAAAAAATGTGTGTTATAAATAGGTAAACAATATTCAAGCTGTGCTTCCACATCATAAAATTCCCAGAAAAGAAATATAACTTAGAATTTTTATCATTTTTATAATCATCTTATGTACAGTAATTTTACAGTTTTAGGATAATAAAATTGTCTTTGCTTTTATGCAAATTATAAATAAAGCAAAGTAGTTATTTTTATTAGTGTCAGATTATGGTTTACTAAAATATTTTAATCTATGCTGTCCCTATTAAACAGAATAACTGGTTATGCTAAAAGTTAATGTTAAATTATTTCAGGTCATCAGCTTTGGATGTTTTATGACTCTGATATACATAAGTGTAATCTATATATTTATTGTTTATGTATATGTATATTTACTATAGAAAATTATTTAGATTATGTATAGTTTCAAAAAGATAGTATTCATTTTTATAAATTTTTATATGAAATTATGTAAACATGGATGAGATTTGCCAAGACTATACAAACATACTAATAAGTTGCACAATAATATAAAGTATCATTGTAATGGGTTTCATGGGGTTGTTTCTTATTCTTTAATAAAAATAATTTATTATAAATATTACTATCTGCCGGGTGTGGTGGCACACGCTTGTAATCCCAGCATTTGGAAGGCTGAAACCGGAGGATTTCGGTTCGTGGACAGCCTCAGCTACTTAGTGAGGCCCTCTGCAACTCAGTGAGACCCGGTTTCAAAATAAAGAATAAAAAATAGGGCAGGGGATGTAGCCCGGAGGTTGAATGCCTCTGGGTTCCAACCCTAGACATACACACACACACACACACACACACACACACACACACACACATACTATATATATATATATATTACTATCTAAACTTTTGGTTCTCATTATAATGTAGTTTTACATCTAGTTTGCCTATAGTTTTTTAAATCCAAGAGTAAATCTTAAATAGTGTCAATTAGATAATACAGTATTTTTCAAGTTTTTATACTTTTATGGTTGGTTGTTTTGTCTCAACATGAGAGAACTATCATTCTGTTAAATTGATTAGGTAATTGTCTATGAGATGCTAAATTATTTCTTGTGCTGTTTTCAACTTAATGTTGTCTAAATGAAAAAGGGGTTAAAATATTCTATACTATTTACCCATAATTTATACTTTAAAATGTTTCAAGTCTTCAGGTCTGCTTACATTTAATTTAAATGTTATGGAAAAGAATTTCAGTTTCAGGACAAGGGTCCACAACTCTGGAAAAGATAAGCTCTGACCCATACAATGCATCTATTTTCTTTTTAATCTCAAAGAAGAATTGCCTTTGGGAGTAAATATCTTCAATGTTTCCTTTTTTTTTTTTTTTTTTTTTTTTTTTGCTGGTCTGGGGGATGGAACCCAGAGGCATTTGACCCATGAGCTACATCCCCTGCCCTATTTTTTATTCTTTATTTTGAAACAGGTTCTCACTAAGTTGCAAGGAGCCTCACTAAGTAGCTGAGGCTGTCTGCTAACCATGATCCTGCAGTCTCAGCCTCTCGAATACTGAGATTACAAGTGTGCGCCACCATGCCCAGCTTAAATGTTTCCAACGTTTAATAAATTAATTAAGAAATTGAAGACATTGATTTTTTTAAAAACTATACAAATTATAGTGGAAAACTAATTAATAATAAATTTTACCACTATTCACCTTGAAAATATTATAGATTGTCAGTAGAAATTTAATTCTTCCAGATACATATCCCCAAGAAATTCTAAACAAACATTTTTCTATTTTAAAAAAGGATCATTTTTAAAGAAATATGCATAATTTGGCTTAAAATAATCTAGTAGTCACAAAGGATAAATAGCTTATCCAAAGTTTTTATGTATTACTTGCAAATTCTGTTGCATTTGAAATATATATTAAATTTTAATGCAAAAAAGAAGAAATTAATAAAAACTAGTAAGATTTTCTGGTTACAACATTTCTTCATTGGGTTATTACAGCTTTTGGAAGAAATATTACAATTTCTGCTTACACATTTAATAAAATCTATTGAAGAGTATTGTACATTCTTTAAAAGTCATTTTAGTGAGATAATATTAGTTTATTGCTTTTTACCCCATATTTACTATCCACAGAAGTATCTAAGCTCATTTTGAAAACAATAGTGTACAAGTGTAAGTAAATTTAGCAAAGCATTTTAAATACAATCTAGAGTTTTTGAATGTGCTACAAGCTTTTGAAATTAATTAAATATTTTTGTAGAAAATTTGAATTGTATAAATTGTATAACCTTTTTACATTTAGTTGATAAAAATTGTCTTCCTCCTAAAAAGAGCTACTTCTGTGACTATAAAATACAATGATTTGGCAAGACATAGTGGTGCATAGTTCTAATTGCAGTACTTGGGAGGCTGAAACAGGAGGATTTCGTGTTCAAGGACAGTCTCAGTAAGTAATGAGGCCTTAAGGAACCTAGCAAGACCCTGTTTCAAAATAAAAATATAATAGGGATGGGGGTGTATCTCAGAGGTAGAATGCCCCTGGGTTCAAGACCTAGTGCCACACACACACACATATAGAAAAATAAAATGTTTTGGGTGTATTCATTTTGAGTCACCCTTCCATGCCAGTCTGGTATGGAGCTGTATTTCTATTTTCTGTATTTCTATCTTTCTAATAAACTTCTTTAAATCTTCCAAAAAAAAGAAAAATAAAATGTTTTATTTGAATTCCTGGTGAGATTATTGTATATAAAAGGATGGGGAGGACATTTCTAGATGTAATTTTATTGTCACTTTGATGGTAGTATTATTTTCCTGGGATAGCAAATAAATAATTATGTTGGTATCTATTTAATGTGGAAAGAGAATGATACTGCTTACACATATAGTTCTAAGTACAAATTTTAAATTTAAAAAGTAATGTATTTAAGCAGATAAAGTATTTAAATCCACAAAGTCTTACAGTCTAATTCTAGGTCTTTGATCCACATCTAGTTTACTTTTGCACAAGGTGAGTAAGAGGGATCTGGTTTCATTCTTCAATGTATGAATATCTAGTTTTCCTAGCACCATTTATTTAAAAACTGTCTCCAATGTATGATTTTGGTTCTTTTGTCAAAAATCAACTGGCTATAGATAGTATAAAGTTTTCCTCCTATATATCATCTTCTATTCCATTGGTCTGTATATCTATTTTTGTGTCAATACAATGCTATGTATTGTTACTGTAGCTCAAATAGTATTTGCTGTTGGAGCTAGGTGATGTGCATAGGCAGAATTATTTGGTTTAACTGTTATATTTTGAATTATCCATGATGTAAAGCAAAATGGGTAGAGTATCAGTCAAAAAATCAACCAAACTACAAAAACAAAAGCTTTGCCAGTCTCAGCTTTAGAGATCATAGTTAAATTGGTTTAGGATAGAACCTAGTTCCATATTTTTTTAATACTCGGTTTTCAATCTTTATCCAAATTTGGAAATGAGTCAAGATAAAATTGGTACAAGCAAGGATGTACCACTATTCTTGTGTGTAATTAAGATATTTGAAATAATTTTAGATTCACAGGCATTTGTGAGAATAGCACACACATCAAGTTTATGATTTACTCAGTTTCCCACAATGATAAGATACTAAAAAGTATAGTAAGTTATCAAATTCATGATGTTAGCACTGAGACAGTAAAGACACATATTTCACCACCTTAAAGATTCCTCATTTTTCTAGCCAGCTACTCTTGCACTCTGCTATATCCTTTTTCTTTATAATTCTAAAGTTTGACTGTGACATGTCTCAGTGTCTGATTCCTTGGGTTTATCCTGTTTTGGATTGCATCCACCTTTGAATCTGTAGAACTATATGTTTGGCAAAATTTAGAAAATTTATCTAGTATTTCCTTGAGTATTTCTTCTACTTTATCATCTTTTCCTCTCCTGAAATTCCAATAACCTCATAAATCAATTTTCTTTATTGGCCCACAAGTCTTATCTTCATTATTCCAGTCTACTTTCTGTGTTGTTCAGATTTGGTAATTTATAAGGCTTTGTCTTCTAGTTAACTGACTTTTATCATTCTCTTCACTTTATCTTTAAGTCTATTCATTATTTTACATTTTGGCTATTGTATATTTTAGTTCTAAAATCTCCACTCAGTTTTTTATTTTGATTTCTTTGCTGAGACTTTCTATTTTCATTTGTTCCAAGTGCATCTGTAATTGTGTGTGTTTGTGTGTGTGTGCATAATTATATATGAATATATATATTTGGAATGGCTGGTATAAAATCTTTTTGCTAGATAATTCTAATACCTTTAGGTGTAATAAAGTCAGATTAAATGTTGTAGGTTTGCTGATAAGTGTTGTTCATCTCACTTCTTCTGCCTCCTAACATCTGGACAACCTAGTAGGAGTGCTGGACATATTTATAACACAATTTTCAATGGCTGCATGTGAGTGACGGTGTGGAGCGTCAGGTGGGCAGGGCAAGGTCCCCGGAGTCTCCCATCCCTCACCCGCAGTCAGGAAGGAGCACTGAGCCTATGGGTGCTAGAGGGAAGTATCTGTACCCAACACGCACACCAGCAGAGAAAATGGGAATTTTTTTGTCGTTTCTTGGCAAAGATGGCAACCAATGATGCTGTTCTCAAGCTACTGGAACAGAAAAGTGCAGAAGAAGATTAAATAATTGAGTATCTTAGGCAGCAAGTTGCCCTTCTTAAGGAGAAAGCAACTATTCAAAGGTTTTGTGCATAGCATTTGAAATACTTCAGGGCGTGCTGTATATGAATAAACATGGTATAGTACATCAGGCACTGTCTCCTCATACTATCCTGTTGGACCAGAAGGGACATATTAAATTGGCTAAATTTGGACTTTATCACATGACAGCTCATGGTGAAGATGTTGGTTTCCCAATAGGGAGAGAGAATGGATAACGGCAGAATTAGAAGCAAGATGACAAGGTGTCAGCCACATAAGAAAAGTGATTTTTTGAAGATCATCCCAGAAGGGATTAGAGAAAAGACCACTTCAGCCGCACATGCTGCGGACTCTTAATATCATATCTTGTAAGAAAATTGACCCAGGCATGGTGGAAGGAGCCGAGCAGTGCCTGGTGTGGATCCCAGCTTCGTGTCCCGGGAACTCAGCGCGCCTGGCCGCCGCACTCCTATGCTGCAGCAGGGGCTGTGGAGCGCCCGGCACAGCAGATCCTGCTCTTCACGGTGAGGCTGTGGGCCTCCGCTCTTGGGACGGAGATAAAAGTAATTGCTGCTAAGTGCTAAATCTCACAACCCCTTCAAAATAAATAAATAAATAAATAAATAAATAAATAAATAAATAAATAAATAAATAAATAAAATATTGGAGAGGGGCCAAGATGGTGGTGGCGGCAGCCAGGACTCAGGAGATACAGACAAACTCTATCTAGTTCACCTGAAACTTTTGGGGGAAAACATCCCCGCAAAGAGGCACTGCCCCTGCATACAGGCTTAAGAATTTTGAACATCATGTCATGAGGGGAGGGAGCTCAGCAGAGAATCAGGCAGGTGGTGGCCAGGTGCTGATGGCACAGTGGCGCCAGTGGAACGCCTGAGCACCATCGCTGGTGGAGCGGCTGCCCCGGTGCTAGTGCTGGCGGCAGAGGTGGAGGCTATTATTTTGGAGATATTTTGCAAACATCTGATTCAACCCAACTTGACCTCCTGAAGAAATTGCCCCAAAGGTAGAATTTGGAGGGGGAGAAAGATCCAGCCCAGTCCACCTTGAGCTTTTGAGGAAATCTCCCCAAAAGTAGACTGGCTATTTCTACCTCACATGCTCGAGAAGACTAGACAACATGATAAGTGGCAAAAGGTCTTGGGGGGTATCAGAGGGAGCCCCGCATAGCCAGGATGGGCCTACATGCTGTGTGTTCTGGGAGTAATCAATCCTCATGGCCACCATGCTCTTCAGCTCAGAGTAAGAGGCCAGGGTACACGTGGCATAGCAGAGCCTGCTCTCCTAAGTGAAGCTGTGGATCTCTGCCTTTGGAGGGAAGACAAAATTTGTTGCCACTAGGTATTTGGGGTCCCAGCTTTTGCAAAAGACATGCTCTGCTTTCTCATATTAAAAAAATAAATAAATGGAAGAACACCGGGCGTGGTGACTCACACTTGTAATCCCAGTGCTTGGGAGGCGGAGACAGGAGGATGGCTCTGGTTCAAGGCAAGACTCGCTGGCTTAAGAGGTCTTGTTTACAAATAAAAATAGATATTAAAAAAAGTCTGGTCTCTGGCAGTGTAGCCCGGAGGTAGAGGGGTTTCCAGGAATCCCAGTACCACCAAAAAAAAAAAAAAAAAAAAAAAAAAAAAAAAAAAAGAAAGAAAGAAATAAAAGGGAACATCTGTAGATGACCTGCTCATAATGGCAGAGACCAGAGCCTGATGCATAGCAAGGCTGGTGCCGGGGACTCTGAGGCAAGTATAGGAGCCTGCGGGGTGGCTAGGCCAGTGCTGGGGCCAGGGATGCCAGGATTGGAGCCTTCTGTGAGGCAAGGCCAGAGCTGGGGCCTCCGTCCAAGACCAGGATTGGAGCCTGCCTGGGGTAAGGCCAATATCAGGGCCAGTGAGGACTGGATTGGAGCCTACCGTGAGGCAAAGCCAGTGCTTGGGCCTCCGAGGCCAGGATCAGAGCCTGCAAAGGGGTTAGGCCAGTGCCTGGGCCACCGAGGTTGGGATTGGAGTCTGCCGTGAGGCAAGGCCAGTGCTGGGACCCACGAGACCAGGATCAAACCCTGCCGGGGGGTAAGGCTGGTGCCGGGGACAGCGAGACTTGGATTGGATCCTGCCATGAGGAAAGGCCAGTGCAGGGGTCTCTGAGGCTGAGATCAGAGCCTGCTGAGGGGTTAGGCTAATGCCAGGGCCAGCAAGGCAGGGATTGGGACCTACCATGAGGCAAGGCCGGTGCTGGGGCCTCAGAGGCTGGGATCAGAGCCTGCCAAGGAGTGAGGCCAGTGTTGGGACCAGTGAGGCTGGGACTGGAGGTGACCGAGGGGTTAGGCTGGTGCTAGGGCCTCCAAGGCTGGGATCAGAGCCTGCTGTGAGGCAAGGCCAGTGCTGGGGCCTCCCAGGCTGGAATGGGAGCCTGCCGAGGGGTTAGGCAGGTACCATGGCTGGCAAGGCAGGGATTGGTACCTGCTGTGAGGCAAGGCTGGTTCTGGGGCCTCTGAGGCCTGGATCAGAGCCTGCTGAGGGGTGAGGCTGGTGGAAGAGACAGCAAGGCCAGGATCAGAGCCCATCATGAGTCAAGGCCAGTGCTGGGACCTCTGAGGCTGGGATCAGAGCCTACCATGAGGCAAGGCCAGTGCTGGGGCCTCTGAGGCCTGGATTGGAGCCTGCCAAGGGATGAGGCTGGTGCTAGGGCCATTGATGCCAGGAACGGAGCCTGCCATGCAGCAAGGCTGGTGCTGGGGCCTCTGAGGCCGGGATTGGAGCCTGCCAAGAGGTTAGGCCTGTGCCAGGGCCAGCGAGGCTGGGATCAGAACCTGCCATGAGGCAAGGCCAGTGCTGGGGCCTCTGAGGCCAGGATTGGAGCCCACTGAGGGGTAAGGCTGGTGCTGGGGCCAGCGAGGCCTGGATCAGGGCCTGCCATGAGACAAGGCTGGTGTTGGAGCTAGCAAGGCCGAGATCAGAGTCTGCCGGGTGGCCAGGTCAGTGCCGGGGCCTTCAAGAGTGGGATCAGAACTTGCAATGTGGCATACACAGAGAAATATCACAGAAAATAAAAAAAACCATATGCTTTCCCTAATATGAAAAAACTAGGAAGAAATAGG
Organism: Muscardinus avellanarius; assembly: GCF_963383645.1. Taxonomy (NCBI): domain Eukaryota; kingdom Metazoa; phylum Chordata; class Mammalia; order Rodentia; family Gliridae; genus Muscardinus; species Muscardinus avellanarius. The sequence continues at coordinate 158,266,833 of NC_137787.1, forward strand.
TAATAGGAGATCTACTTGAAGAAAGGGCCCTATAGAGGAGCAATTAAGGTGACCATTCAGAGGGGATGGAATGGGGGAGGATGGAATCTCTTTAAAACTCATGATGTACGTAAACAAATGTATTAAAGTTAATCACCAATCAAGCATGGGATTGAGGGAGGGAAAGGGAATGGAATGGGGATTCTATAAAGGCTAATTGGATGATGTGTGGTTATATATCCTCACAAGTCTTATATTCCATTGTGATATGACTACAATGAACCAATAATATATATATATATTTTTTTTTTCACATAAGTATCTTTGTCTCAATCCCACTATCGATCCAATCAAAAACATCAATCCAGTTTCCATCCCTTTATCCCACAGCCCATTTTCATGTAGACATTGACCTGTTCTCCCTATAAAAGGGGTGTAGCTCTGAGGTTACACCCCAGACTCAGAAAAAAACAACCTGTTATATAAATAATAGAACTTTTGGTATATCCTTGGTATATGTGTGACATCTCTGTTAGGTTTCTATCACAGTGATATAATACCTTCAATAATTAATTTATTAAGGAAATTTTATTCTTTATTTTGAAACCAGGTCTCACTGAGTTGCAGAGGCCTCACTAAGCAGCTGAAGCTGTCCATGAACTGTGAACTGTGATCTACGATCCTCTGGGTCTCAACCTCTCAAATGTTGGGATTATAAGTGTGCACCACCTTGGGCCCAGCTGCTAAATTTTATTAGGTTAAAAACTCAATATACTAACTTAGTTCACTAGAGTAAAATAAATACATATGTGCATACACAAATCCAAAGCAGCTCTCATTTCAAAAATCAATCAAAGGATTTGTTAAAGATAGGAACAAAAAATAAAAAGCAATTTTCAATCACAAAATAAATCATATCAAATAACATTAATAAAGTACTATTTAAAATTAAGGTTGTATTTGCTTTGTTTTATATGTGAGTACATTTATTTCTAAAAATAAACTTGTGATAAAATATTATTTTAAAGACATTAAAATTATTTTATGTAGCTATTCATTGAATGTATGTGAAAAATTTGTATTTATCTCATTACTGATATATCAATCAGATGATACAACCAGTTCAAGAAGGATGCAGAGAACAGACTTGCTTTCAGGTTGGGAATATTTCCATACACTTTAAAACAAAAAAATAAATTTTGAAAAACACCTTGTTTCACAGTGGGTAAGAAAAGTCAATTGAACCTCCAACTGACAAAATTTATTTGCATGTTTATAGACAACAATTATTTTGCAATCCTATAAGTTATTTATAATTTAAGGAGTTGTAAAGTATCTCAAAGCAATGATAAAAGAACAGTCCCCAAAGTATCTGAATCAGATGGCCCCTGGAGGGGCTGCACTGCCAAATGCATGTTTCCCCAGAAGCATAATTATTTTTCCATACTGCTGAGAAAACTCCAGAAAAACTATAATAAAACAATGTTTATTTAACATTACTCTGTACAACTCCTTAAGATGATTCTTATATGCATTTGCCACTTGATCCATACAGTAACTGTTGTTTTTATTTCAGTAAGGGAAGAATAAGGTGCTAAATTTTAGCATATTTCTAGGCATACTGAGCCTAATGTATAAAATGAGAAAATTAATGGTAACAAGTAAAGAACTAGAAATATTAGCCTGAAATGCGATCAAGAAGTAAAACAATTTTTAGTGATCCCTTTTGAAATGTTTGCTTTGAACATCTTTCTTCGGTAACTATCAAAAGATAATGAAATTAATCCAGCCCTGGGAAAGGGGAAAGCCTCCTGATGAAGATTGTGTCCCAGAGCCCTGTTACTACATATCTAGGTATCAACTCTCTCATCTTTCTTTGTGTACTTGACATACAGGGAAGAGCACTTAGGCTGACAGCAGCTGAAAATGCTAAACTCTATTCTTAAAACCACACACATATTTGACAGCTGTTTTACTGCTCTTCGTATTCCAAGATTTTTTTTTTTGTCAAATATGACCAAAAGCAATTAACCTCTTTTTCTGTGGAAGTTCTTAATATTCTCTGATCTTATTTGGATGAAAAACAATGATTCCTGCACTTGACAATGATTAACTTTGCCTGAGTCCTGTGACCTCAGAAAAAAGTGATGTTAAACACACACTCCAAATTCATTCTTATACATTCCTTTCTAACCTTCTAATGTCCTCGAAAGGAAGTGGCTTAGTACAAAGAACCACCTTTTCTCCTATGACCAAAATAAGATTCACAGATGACCTCCTTGAGAAAGCCAGACATAGACTTAAATTTTCCATTTTTTTTTCTTATAAATGATTAGCTGAACAGTTTTTACCCCTATCCTGAATCTATTTAGACACTGAGACTGAATGTAGATAAGGGTCATATTTCATATAAGGTACACATAAAATATATTTCTGACCAACATCCTATAGAAACCAAGAAAACAATCTACTATTTATGGTAACTGGTGCAGGAAGCCAATTTACAATCTGCAAATCAGATTTGTAGGAAGTCGACTATTTCTAGCAACCAATCCAGGAAGCTAATCAATAACTCCTGTAAAAAAAGTCTGACACAACCAGGACTTGATTAATAGCTGACAGCTTTCCTAACTGTTACCCCACATCTGACTTACGACAAAACAAAAGGAAACCAAATATGGACCAATCACATGTTATACTCTCCTTTTAGTTCACCTGTCTATAAACTACCATGACAGGAGCCTCTGATGAGGATCTACCAGAGCCTTCCCATTTTTTCTACCATCGATCTTTCCACTACCTTTTCTGCCTTTGAGTCTCTGCCAGATATAAGTGATGGGGAGTGGCTGACTCACTTGAAGCAGCAAGGCTGAATACATTGCCTTTCCTTTTCTTCGATATAATTCTTAAGTAGTGTGCTTGATTTGAGTGGTCTGCTTATTTTAAAAACCCGGACTCAAATATTTCCTGATTCATATTTTTCTGCTTTACAGAGACAATCTCACCTCTAAAATCACCCAACCTATAGCTTGCTCCTCCTCCCTCTAAAAACACAAAATAAACTCATGGATTAAATGAGACTATTTTCACATTTACATGTATAATCTTTCAACAATCAATATGTTTCATAGACAGAATATTCTTTCTACAGTTTATAAACATTTACACAATGATATTTTTTGAGGTACTGAGTATTGAACCCAAAGACATTCTACCTCTAACCTACACCCTCAGCCCTATTTTTTTGTCGTTTTTATTTTTGAAACAAGGTTTCATTGTTATGGGGGTGGGGAGCTCCCTAAATAGCTGAGGCTGGCCTCAATCCTATGATCCTTCTGTCTCAGCATCCCAAGGACTAGGATTACAAGCATGTGCCACCACGCCTAGACAAATGAATTTTGAAATATCAAATCTTAAAATTCCATGCCATTCACATCAGCTCCATTTAATTATTTAGACACATAAAAATTGGAAGAATAGAGAAAAAAGTAAGAAGAGAAAAGACATGGGGAAATGGTAAGACAATGGCAGAAAAAAATGATCAGTTCTTTAAAACAGGGAGCTCATAAATTTCTAAAGCAATGATAGAAATGAGCATTTAATGCATTGATATCAATGGTATACTCTATGGGAATTCTGTCTTGCTCCAAATAGAATTTTGCTACTAAAAAATGTGCAGGTAATATCTTCTGCTTTCATTTAATCTCTGAGGCACAAATTAAAGCTTAATATCTTCTCCGAGAAGTTATAGATCTAGATTAGAGCAAAAAAATTCAAAATAGATGGGTAGGTAGTTCTCTGCTCTTTGCACCAATGTATTGCTCATTCCCCAGGTGTTAAAGAAGAAATTGAGGTTATCATTATCCACATTTACCACTGATTCATTCTCCTTACCCATCGAACCATGTTTTTAGCAACCACTATGTTTCAAGCACTGTGGTTGGACCTGTAAAATCAAAGATGAGTAAAGCATAGTAATTTCTGCCCCCAAGGAGCTCATCCTTCAGCTCCAGAGGCAGACCTGAAAAAAGGATAAGTAAAAATTCAGAGTACATTTCATTTTTTCTAATTTTGGTGTATTTTATCCATTTGATATTAATTTCATTTTCCGTTGAAGATCTCTTTACTTTTAGCACTCACATAATGTTCAAATAAGCATTCATCTCTATGTGTAGAACTACTACACTCATATTTCAAAAGGATCAGCGAAAAGAAAGCATTTTAGAATAAAGAGGAAACCCACTTTTACAGAGCTGAAAAGAACATGGTTCAAGTATTTATAAATTCACCGCATGTTTCATTCAGACACAACATTGTCTTTTCAAAATTGCTAGCACTCTTAGAACAATAACACTGGTACATAACTCTCGAATACACTGATATTTCCCTTGTTTGAATCCCTAACCTACCAGCTAACAGGCTCGACCTTCAGAGATTTGTTCTGTTTAGGTTTGATGAAGTTGCTGTGAAGAAAAGATGCTGCTCTTTTCTGTCTGTGGGTTCACATTAAATTTTCAACTACATTTTTTTCAAAGCTGTAATGTCACCAATAGTAGCTTCTTTCAGTGCCGCATGATTATAATCAGGTGATAACCAGAACAGTGTGTTATTTGCTTTACAATATTTCCTCTCTTCAGCAAGAATGCATCATTTGGGGCAAGATTTATAAATGAATAACATGTGCTAGTTATCAATAACAATGAAATTCTTAAGTAGTGTGCTTGATAAATAGAGCCTTGATTATGAGAAACGTAATCTCCTAATTTTTTACAGCCTACTGAGAAAATGATTATTAGATGTAGTGAAAATCTCTACCGAGTGCTCAGTCAGTGCAATGAAAATCTATATTCCAGCAGTGAATACATTTCATTTAATATTTCCCTCCCCTTCCTCCTCTCCATTTCCCTTAATCAAAAGGAAAAACATTTTCAAAAGCCATCAACACTCTCTGTGAAAGTTTCCAAGGAAAGTTTATTGAATTGTTTTCTGTTCAACTGCTCTCAAGGAAAACAAAAAACTCTAGGACCTACACTCAGTTTCAGTAACAACATAATGCTATTCTTACCCTTCCTGATCTCTTGCTTCTATAAATGTCTAATAGAAAAAAAAAAGAAAAAGAATAGCTCTCAATATGGATCCTTAGATAATTGGCAAATGGCAAAAGGGAGGCTCAATTAGCTCAGATTATTAGCAGAGACATGCTACATCTGGTCGTGGCATAGTCTGTTTGTCCAGAAATATCTATCAAATAAATGATTGAATCAAGACCCAACAGATGTGCATTTCTCCACACATGACCCTGTCTCTCTAATCTATGAAAATGCACTTAGTTTCATAGGAGAATTTCTCCTCCTTAAGTCAGGGGTTGGAAAATAACCTGGAAACAGACATCTGTACATGTTTATTTAAGTTTTCCCTCTTGCATTTTGCCTTTGCTTCCCTGGAATGGTGCAGAATGAGAAACAATCTGTATTCTTGCCTTTGCTCCCAGCCCTGAAGGAAAACCTGCTGGGATTGGCTGCAGATGGTTTCATTGCAAGAGGAGAATGTGCCTCCTCTTGGCGGCCTGCTCTGTATGCATGATCAAGCCCCAGTCAATGCTTCATGTGCCTCATTAACTGTGGGACAGCAAGAAACATGATGCTCCCAAAATACATGCCCTTCCTCTAGCGAAGGCCAATGTTATGAAAAGGCAACATTTAGAAATTAGAAGTTTATATACTGTTAAAAATATTTTTATGGCCAAACTCGGTCTTTCTTTATTGAGTTAACAGTGAATAGCTGACAAAATATTATTAAAGAGGCACATTAGCACACACTGACTTGTTTACTTCAAAGTGGATAAAACTAAAAGAAGTAGTGCACGCACTGTAATTTCTTAGGACCTGAGCATGAAATACATCACGTACTTAGACTGCATGATGTAAAATTTTAAAAACAGCCATTGTTTTAAGGGAACCAGCGTGTTCAATTATCTTAAAGTCTCTATTTTCCCAGGGAAAGTGCGCATTAGATTCTTTATTAAGATTTTGCACTCAAAGAAGCCTAAAGCAATTTCAAATTTTCTTAGAGTATCTGGATTCAATCAACGTATATTTTTAAATTATTTAAATGAATTCAATTATTATTTATTGAATGTTTACCATAACCAGATGCTTTTCATTTAAACATAATTTTATATTCCCAATGATTTACAGATAGTGCAGTAGTTATTAGCAACCCATATTTAGCAGAGCTAAAAGGAGATGTTGGGTACTTTGTTTAAAATCCCTTGTACAAAGTGAAGGATGGGCAAATCAAAGTTTTTTCCTTCAGGCTGAAGAACTCCCTGAGGTGTCTCTGCTGTATCACCAGCTCACTGAGGAGGGAGAAGCAAGCAAGCTGGGGAAAAGATTGGGAGAGAGGATTTCTGAATAGTATGCTTTTCTGCTTCATAGTAAAGTTAAAATTAGAATATTGAGAATAACCAATTTGTTCAAGCATAGGACAAGAACAAACTGATTTAGCATTAGGAGTTAGAAGCTTAGTTGTTAGATGATATAATGTCCGTGTTTAATCAAAATAATGTACCACGAAAAAAATAAAAAGATCTAGTGATGAAATCGAGCACTCTATAACACAATCTCCAGAGGTAATTATTCTTTTTTGTTCCTGTGGTACTGGGGATTAAAATTAGGGGTATTCTATCTCCAAAAATCACCCAAAGCCATTTTATTTTTTATTTAAAAAAATTCTTGCTATGAAGCCAAGTGTGGTAGCTCATGCTTATCATCCTGGCTTTCAGGAGGCTGAGACAGGAGGATCGTGGTTTGCAGACAGCCTCAGCTGCTTGGTGAGACTTTCGGCAACTCACTAGAAAATAAAAAATTAAAAAAAATAAAAAAAATAGAAAATAGAAAAATAAAAAATGGAAAATTTAAAAATCAGGCTGCAGATGTAGCTCGGAAATAGAATGCCCCCTAGGTTCCATCCGTAGTACTGCAACAAAAAAAATTCTTGCTTTGAAACAAGTCTTGCTAGGTTGGTGAGTATGTTCTCCAAACTGCCATCCTCCTATCTCAGCCTCTCAAGTACTAAGATTACGGGCATAAACCACCACGCTCAGCTGCAACTTATTCTTATTTTCATAGTTTTGTTCCCATGAGCTACATTAAAAATGTTTATTAACAATATATTAACTATGATCTCTATTGGTTTCTGATAAAATACCTGGTAATTTACATAATGCATATTATCTTAAGTGTCTTTTCTGCCTCTTCTCTAAATTTTGGTAGTTATATTATTATATATTTTGCAGCAACATGTGTTTCTTCACAATTCAATTGATTTGCATGATATTGATACTTAGTGGAATAATATTAACATGGAATTTGTTAATATTTTTCCTTAGGAAAGAGAAGCTAGAATAGCAGGGGTGATAGTAAAATTTCAAGGATGACAAGGGTAGCACCTTGTTCTCTTTTATCCTGGCAAGGAGCTCTTTTGGTTCTAGTTTTAGAAAGTGAGTTGCACACACCTGTGAGCAGACCTCTCCCACCTTCTTAAAAGTCCTAGCAGGTTTTGTGTCTAAAACTTCAGTTTCATCTTCATGTCTCCCCACCACGAAATAATTACTGTCAAACTACTGTTTGTGTATATTTTAAATACCTCATGCTGATGCCTCCTGCCTGGACTTTGTTATTTCCCAAGTTTCTGATCATTATTTTTCTTAGGGCTTCGGTTAGCAAGTTACATGTTTTAGACTGCCTGTGGTCCTACTTTATTTCCCTCAATCCTTTCCATTTTTAAAGAGTGCAATCTTGCAGAACAAAAGCATATTTTCAGGAACACAGACAGTGTGATATGGCAGAAAGGGCTTCATAGTTTTGTTTTTCTTACAGTTGCAAACTTGATAAAATATTTAAATCTCTCATTTTTATTCCAATAAATTTCACCAGCATTTTCTAATCCTCTCTTCCTTTGATTGGAAATTGAGTTCCTTTACATTTTCTTCAAACTTTCCTACCTTTAGTTTACTTTTGTTTCTGTTTTACCTTTCACATCATATCAGTTAATATTATTTACTTAGACAAACATTTTTTGTCTGTATAAAGATCAGAGGAGTTAGAATGGTGACTTACTGGACTCATAGAAGAAATTGTCAGAGCATCTATTTATACCCATTATAAATCAAATGCATGAAACAAATTAACCTGTAATAATATTTAATATACTGACTGATACATGTCAAAAAGTAATATTAATATTTATGTACTATGCAGCAAGAAGAATGTCTAACTAATATTGTTAGTATTATATTTAATATTATATTTAATAATTCTGATAAATCAGCCAAAGTTTCTGAAAAAGATTGTTTGAGTATGGACAAGTATACTATTTTCAAAAAATCAAAGTTTTAGGGAATTCAAGAGACTATCACCAACATATTTGCTATGTCTATGTTTTTAATTTTTTATTGTTGTAAGCAAAAAGTGTTTTCAAGTAATTAAATTAATGTATTTTAATTTAATTTGATGTATGTATATACTATTGATCCAAGTGATAGAATAAAAGTGAATAAAACAATAGGTAAGAGTAAGGTCAAAAGAATCACTTAGCACTGGTATCATCATAAAATATTTGCTTTAAGTAAATAATTTCAGCCAAATTTAATCAAACTTCACACACAAGATCAATTATGAATATGACCTGATAAATCAATCTTAGGAAAATATTATAAACTATGTGTATTAACCACGAGAATTGCTTTACTTTCATTTACTGTTAATTACTGTGCTGTTATTTAGTAAACATTAGGATATTAACCCTATTTTTAACTGAATTGAATGAATTTTGTATCAAAGACTGGGTGATGAAATAGAATGACTTGGCTAGAATGAACAGAATATTTTTTTTATTTTTATATTTAAGTAATCTGACTAAAATGTTAATGCACTTAATGTTATTCTATTTCCTGTACACATTTTTAAGCACATGTATCCTTGAATATTATACTCTTAACATTTTTTTTTATATTTGCACTGTAGTCATACAATGGAGTACAGATGGTGGAGGCATACATGCACACATCACCCAATTAGCCCTTACCCAATTCCTACTCCTTCTCTACCCCCTCCTTCCCACTCATGTTTGGCTTGGTGATTGACTTTGCTATATTTGTGAATGTACATCAAGTACATTAGAAAATACAATATTCTTAGTCAATAATGTGATGCCACATTCTTATTTCATTTTTTTCTTCAGTAAAATATTTTTTTAATTGGATTTTTATAGCTGAGTGTGGCACACCTGTACTCCCAATATCTGGGAAGCTGAGACTGAAAGATCACAGGTTCACAGCCAGCTTTAGCAACTTAGCGAGTCCCTGTTTCAAAATAAAAAGTAAAATGGAGCTGGGAGTATAGCCCAGAGATGGAATGTTGCTGCAGTTCCCAGAACCACACACACACACACACACACACACACACACACACACACACACACACGCATTTGTATTCAACCTCTTACCCATGGCTTCCAAATCTCATAGTGTAACCATGTTAATTCTATCAATTGATAATGAAATATTTAGAATTTTGTAAAAGTAGATGTAATTATTTTACCCACACAATTTTAACATCTCATAAGCATTAACATATTATAAAAGACATAAAAAAGAAGAGAATTATGTGGAAATTTGAGTAATTTCTCATGAGTATAGACCTACAACCAGCTTTATAAAGTGGTATTTCAAGTACTTAGGCACATTGTTTTTATTTTTATCATCATATTTCCTTTTCCTTTGAATTATAACTCAAAAAGTTTTGGGAAAAACATGAATTACATCACATACAGTGATATTTGATCTGAACTCTATATTGCTGAGCCTTTAGGCAAAAATTGATAAGTGGCATTTTATTCTTGTGCAACTTTTTTTATATCCCTAAAATATTCTGATAAAATAATTGCCTGATTTTATTGCCCTATGCTCTTCTATTATAAGCCAGTGAGTCAACAATGATTACTGTGCCTTCATTCTGCACAGAAGATAACTGTAGTAATAATAATAATAAAAGAGACACTGACTTTGGCTGAGGGAAGTATGCAATACCTATCAAAGCAAATAACTAGTCTATTCAAATTTATGGCACAAAATATCACATAGGGTTTACATGTTGAACATCTTAAAATGTTCTCCTTCAGGTATTTCCCTTTTAAAAATCAGGTGAAAATATGAATTAGGACATTAAATTGAATATGTGCTCACTTCATAAATGTCAATGAGGTTCAACTTATGAAAAATAGTGAGCTATTTGTGGATAGTTCAGCAAATTACTTAAATCACATTACTTTTATCTTAATTAGATCAGTCTTTGGGTCAGACAGTGGAGCTTCACTTTTTCCAGATTTCCAGATTAAGTCTACATTTGGCATTTTTTGAAATAAAATCACAGAACACTGAGGCTATATATCCTTGATGGTAAATCGGTCCATTTCTGTTACTTTAAAGTTTTGGAAGCTAAGTTAAAAAAAAAAGGGGGGGGGGGGTCAATACATTCATGAATATCTCTGGCACTGAAAAAAATAAGCCTAACTTAGTCCTCATTATAAATCCTAAAAGTGAATATTTATATCACCAGCATTTGACTTATCATGTCACATATTACTACTTTAATCCTTTTCTTAATATAATGATGATATCCAAACATTATAGATAATACAATCAAACTAAATAAAATGAAAAGAAAAAATGTTATCCATTGACCAAACAACCTACTGTTAAAACTTTAACTACTATAAATTTTGTTAATATACTAGTAAAATTTTTTTTATTTTAAAAAAATTATATAGTACTGCCAGGCATGGTGGTGCACACTTGTAATCGCATCATCAGGGAGGTGGAGACCAGAGGATTGGGATTCGTTAAGAGCCTCAGCTACTTAGCGAGGCCCTTCGCAGCTCAGTGAGATCAGTTTCAAAAAAAAAGACTAAAATATAGGTCCAAGGGTGTAGCTCAGAGGTAGAATGCCCCTGGATTCTGTCCCCAGTACCGCACACACACACAAAAAAAAAGAAGATAATACAATTAAAATCATAATGATTGCTTGCTTTCTGAAACATCAATATTTTTCTTTTTTATTAAATATTTTAGGACTCCAATAATTCATATTATTATGTGGTAATACAACCAGCCCCAATTTTTACTTTTTCATAGCTCTTCTTGTACTCCCAATTCCTTATTTCTTGTGAAAATGGTTTGTTAACTTACAATATCCTACTTTCATTGTTTCCCCAAATCTCTATCCTACCCTTTGCTCTCTGAAGCCTTCTTGCTCATAAGTAATTTCTGGCCAAATATAGAAATAGCAGCATGAATACTTAGCAATAAGACATTAACTATGTAATCCACATAGTTAGAATAATTGACCTTTATTATATATGATAGCGTTATGTATGTTGTGTATATTTTTTGATGTAAAGAACAGTTAGCTTAGAAAGTCACTTACTCTCATTATCTAAAATGAGTGGTTTTCCTCATTCTAAAATGGTACAATTTGTCTACCATATATTCTGATAAGCTTTGTATTACTTGAAATTTTTCCCTAGATTAAATCTCTTGATTTTGATAATCTGTTTTGGGGTGTGGGGAGATTTTGAACATTTTAACACTGACATTATGTTAGTAACGGTTAAGAGATTAAAATTAAAGCTGCTACCAGCATATCACTGAAATAAAATAAGCATGTCCTCCTCTACATACTTTGTATTTCATAATTATATACTTTATACCACTCCCCACGTCACATTATTATTGGAAACCAAATCTACACCTACAGACTCCAAGCCTGTAGTTTCTGCCCATGGCAACCAATTCCTCCTAAGAAATTATGAATAGAAATATGTTAGTAATAAAACTGAAAGCCATCAAATTTAATTAAAGTATTTACTGGAACCTCACAGAGAGAAGTAATGGGAGCCAATACAAATACTTACACAATAGTCTACTTTTATTATCTTAAGTTTCTATTATAAATAGGATTAATTAATCACTAGAACTACATCACCCAAAATTTGAAGTTAATTATCATGGCACAGAGTAATATTTCTTCAAAAACTGTGAGAATTCAGTATGTACAAAACATGCAATTAAGTAAAATGAATAATACACAGTTACATTTTGTTCACTATATTTTCACAATAGTCAAGATTATTAGAGAACAAAAAAATTAAGCCACTTAAATTATTATATCATATCTACCAAAGCATGTAGACATTGCTGCTGAAATAAGTGTCTATTCCCATCTTATTTTTATCTATAGGTTGATAATGAAGACTGGAGAATAATCAACTAGCCCCAAATATAAAGATAGACAAGTATCTCATGGTACTTTAAGCATTTAATTGCAAAAACAGATATAGCTAGACAATAATTAAGATGAACTTAAATCAGAAGGCAAAGATAGCTTGGAGGCCACCTTACTGACAGATTTGCATTCTCAGATCTTATCTTATGCTTACAAAAATGTTTTGAAGAATAACACAAAGACTTTTACTATGGAAAGACTGAGATTTCAACAACTTTGAGAGAAGCAAAATCTATCATCTAGATTCCTTTCACCAATATCTGCTATAGAAAAAGATGAAAAATAAAATATCATTTAAAAGTTGCCAAATAGGTAGATTTTAATAAGGATGGCACTAATCACAGAAAACATGCACTATACAAACAAATTAGAAGCTATTTTAGTATACTAAATAAAAATAAGACCAAACTGTATTTGTAAAAACAGAAAGATGACTACTGTTTAAGTCTTACTCAATTTCCAGTTGATTTTTGGACTAGGGGTTACATATGAGTCCATTTTTATCTTTCTCAAGTGGATGTGCAGTTTTTCCAACACCATATTTACTGAGGAGAAGTTCACATTGTGTGTTCTTGACATCTTGGCTGAAAATCAATTGACTAGAGGTGTATCAGTTACAAAGAGGATCTCTATTCCTTTCCATTGATCAATGTATCTTTTTATGCCAAAAATATACTGTTTTACTTACTAGGACTTTGTAATATATTTTGAAATTCAGTAGCATGGTACCTTTAATGTTGTTATTTCTGTGTAGTAGATTCCTTTGCCCATTTAGTATCTTTCCTGGCTCCATAAGAATTTTAGGGAGCCGGGAGTGGTGGCAAACGCTTGTAATCCCAGCATTCAGGAGGCTGAGACTGGCGGATCGCGGTTCCCAGACAGCCTCAGCTACTTAGTGAGGCCCTCGGCAACTTAGTGAGACCCGATTTCAAAATAAAAAATAAAATAGGGCAGGGGGTGTGGCTCGGAGGTCAAATGACCCTGGATCCTGGGTTCCATCCCCAGACCCGCAAAAAAAAAAAAAAAAAAAAAAAAAAAAGAATTTTAGGGCTTTTTTTTTTTTTTTGCTATTTCTGTGAAGAATTTCATTAGAATTCTGATAGAAAATATATTGAAATTGTGGATTACTTTGGGTATCATAGACTTTTGTGTGTGTGGTGCTAGGGATTGAACTCGGGGGCATTCTACCTCCAAGCTACACATTCAACCCCGTTTTTTATTCATTTTGAAACAGGGTCTCACCAAGTTGCGGAAGGCCTCACTAAGTAACTGAGGCTGGTACAAACCTAGATCCTCCAGTCTCAGCCTCCCAAGCACCAAGATTATAAGCTTGCACCACCACACCGGGCTGGACTTTTTAAAAACATTAGTGCTTCTAATCTATGAACACAAAATATCCTCCCATTTATTTTGTCTTATACATTTATTTTTCAGTGTTTTTGCTTTCAGTATAAAGATTTTTCACTTTCTTGGTTGGATTTACTTTTAAATAATTTTTATGCTCTTATTAAAGAGATTTTTAAATTTCACTTTATATTTTACTGTATATTGAATTTTATGAATTGATTTTGTACTTTGTGACTTTATGAAATGTCTTTAGGGCTTTAGAATTTTCTATATAAAAGATGCTATCATAATAAAACAGGTTACTATAATTTGGCTGCTGTATGTCCCCGAAGGCTTGATTCTGAGAGTAGTGCTATTGGGAGTTGATGGGCTTCATGAGAGACCTTTACATCATTGGGGCTGTACTCTTTAAGGAAATTATGGGTTCCTAACTCCTATATTGCTTTCTTTTACTCACTGGCTCATGATGCAAGCAAATTTACTTCTTCACATGATCCTTCTGTGATGAGCTGCCTTGATAAAGACCCTAAACAACAGAACCAATTGGCCACAGATTGGAATCTCTGAAACTATGAGACAAAATAAACCTCTAGGTATAAGTTAATCATCTCAGGTATTCTCTTACAGTAAAAGAAAACCAACACAAATATGGCAGCTGGGGACTTGTCCTATATGGGGTTTTTGTTGTATTGAGAAATGCTCCTTCTATACCTAGTTTTCTGAGAATTTTCATTAAAGTATATTGAGTTTTGTCAATTTACAAAATACAAAATTATAAAATGAAAATATAGTTACTTAAGAAAACTAACAAACTGATTAGTAGAAATAAAGCACACAGATTCTTACCTTCAGAAATAAATGAGATGATACTACTACAGAATTCTATGGATATTAAAAAATAAGGGAATATTATGAACAACTTTATATGGATTTATTTAATGGCTTAGGTGAAATAGGCAAATACCTTTAAAGACAGAATCTAGCAAAATTTACTCAAAAAGAAATAAATAACTTAAATGACTATAGATTTAGATATAAAATCATACAATTCCTAAAAGGAACTTCAATTTTTATATTCAGGGACACTAATTTCAGAGCCCCCTCACAGTACTGATTCTCTGTTTTCAACTTCTTTGCAGAATTAATAATTTTTATTCCTTTTATTCACTATTATCTAATAATATTCTAGTAAATTAATACATTTGGAGGCTGTACTGGGATAAATGACAGAAGCATAAGTAAGAAATTTAACATAACATATTAATTTGAGTAACAGGGATTAAAACTACATCTTATCGAAAGAAAAATGATTGGATCTTACTGGAAATGGTCTTGACCCATGAGTTAGGTCCTTCAGAGTTTACTAACTAGCTTGTATCTTATTAACTGGCTTTATAATTAAAGTCATGTGAGATATCTAGAATTCCTTCTCTTCTTTTTCAATGGCACAAAGTATTGTAGAATTTTCCTCTTAGGATTAGTCACTAACCTGCCAAGTTATCAATAATTTAATCAAAGAAACTATGTCACTATTTCTGAATCAAATGCCATTTTTCCCTTTAGCAACACTCACTCACAAAAATCCCATTTATCGTTTATATTTTAGGTCAATGTGACAATATCCTGGGCATTCTTCCCAATTATAATAGTTCACTTTGCTCTTTCCTCTGAAATCTATGTCACTTATTATTGCCGATACTCACATAGCACCTAGCATTTGATGCTTTGTTTGGCAACTTTTTAAACTTTTATTTCATCTACCGCCATTAGACTCTAAACTCATGGAAGACAAAAGCACATCTTTGTTTCTTTCATAGCACTTCTGCAACTCTTACAGACACAATACATAATTATTGAATGAATCATCATCATCACTTTTAATCAGCTGTTCTCTAAGATCCCAGAAAAGGAGTCTATTGTGATATTGAATTAGGAGCATACACAAAAGATAGAGCTGCTGCTTCTGCAGACGAGTCACGAGTTCAAAGCCCCATAGGGAATAGATACTTTGGATACAGGAAAATCCCATTATTTGAAAATCAGTGCAGGATTTCAAGTTTATATGCATAGGTTTTATCATAGTTTTATGCTGTTGAAATTTGTAGTTTTTTTTTATCATATTTGGATTGATGCTGTTTAATGAGTTTTACTTTGTATTAAAGCTATTTATTTCAGTTCATATTAGCTTGTTAAGGCCAAGATTTCATTAGAATACACACAATCTAAAAGATTTAATGTTTTGTTTAATATATTTGAAAAAATAAAAAGGTGTGGTATAAAATGATACGAATAGTTCAAACCACTTTTCTTTAGAGTATCTTAACTATCAGCAAAAGATGAATTTAGAGTTTAAACTTTATATTACAGATATATATTATATACTATATGTACAAATACATTGCTTTGGAAGACTAGTCCTTATGAAATTCACAAAACAGTATATAACCTCTCATTGAAAGTCTTCTTTTAAAGTTTGCTTGTAAGCAGTACATTAAATAATTGAAAGGAAGAATGAGGCCGGGCGTGGTGACGCACGCTTGTAATCCCCGCCGCACTGGCGTAAGAGACCCTGTTTCAAAAATATAAAATAGGTCTGGGAGCGTAGCCCGGAGGTAGAAGGGCTTCCAGGAACCCCAGTACCACAAAAAAAAAAAAAAAAAAAAAAATTGAAAGGAAGAATGAGTGGAAATTTTCAAGTCTAAGGCTCAGTTTTTCAGTATTTGTAACAGAAAGGAATGAAATTAAGTTACTTCCTGGGAAAAAGTTTACATAGGGATTTAAGATTTTAAAACATGAAGACTTTGATATAATTGCTTAAGAACTTTTTTCATTGATCAGAAACTGCATATATTTCTTTCTGTTGTACTTTTGGGCTTTGTAAAACGTGCTGCAAAGGCAATCTATTGTAAAGGTTTCGTGTTTTATTTTCAGTATTTATGTAAGTCGGCTCATTTTCTAATATGATTAGATGATTGTAAATAAAGATCCCTGAACCAGATACAATCTAATAATAACAATGGAGAGCAACTGAAAAGAATCTATAACAATAGCAATAAGGTTCTTTTGGAAAGGGAAAGATAGAAAATACATTTCATTTGAATTATCAATACCAACCGAAGCAGTACAAAAAAACATCTAAAATATCATAAAGAGCAGCCTGTGAGCAGAGATACCTTTTCTAATTTCATGAATTGGTCTCCATTTACTCCTCCAAGCAAGCAGGAATGTACTTTTGGAAAAGCAATGCAATGCTTAATCTATTCTGACAGAATCTTTAATAGTGCATGCTGGTGACATGAGTGTTCAAACTGCTGCAAAGCCCAGTGAAACTGAGCCTAATTATCTTATTAGACCATTGTAAAAGGCTGTATTTATTTACCAGTGGAAGGTATGAAAGAGGGAAAAAAGGAAACTTACTTGAATGTAGGTTATGAATGTGCAGTTTAACTGTCACTGTAAAAATAAAATGTGTGGGGAAGACAGTTTAAAAAAAAAACTATGTAGTCCTTTTATCCTTTAAAAAATAAGCTGCAGTCAGACTATACTTTAACTTGCTATTTTTAACATTTTTAATAAAATGTTTGAGGAAGCAAGTAGAAAAGTAATCATTTCAATTTCTATTTAAATGTTATTTTAAGTTATATTTTAAGCAAAGGACTTCATGAAGACATTTTTCAATGTGATAACTGAGTTCATTACCCATGAAATGTCTTACTTAATAAAAACCATACCAGCATATATTTTATATGGCTACCTTTTTTGTAGTTTTATCTTTTATATACTATGTAATGTGTCTAAGCATAGACCTCTAGGGATTGCAAAACTAATACAAACAGGCTGCATGGCTGTTCTAAAGAATTCCTGAAGGAAACAAACTTGTTTAGGTGATTAAATTGATATTTTGAGTTTGTAATAGTGAACAAATAAGGAATAATGTTTCAATTGACAAAGCATCAACTACATTATATACCATTCCCTTGACTATGAATCATATTTATACTTTATTTCATTTTTCTTTGCAAGTGCCCTATCAATTCTTTCTTCATTTCAATTAATTGTAGTCCCTTACCATATTTGTTTCAAATCTACAGTTTTTTTTAATTGGTATATTGTAGTCATATATATATTTACCAGCTTTTAAAATATCTTCATTTGTGTAGGTATAATAAAAACATGGGTATCTGATATTACTATGCAAAGAGTATTTAATACATATAATCTTGAATATTACTAGTTTAGTAAATTATGATTAAATTATTTTGTTTATGAAGATGTATGTATTAATCAATAAATTGATTAACTTGATTAATCAATTAATTGCAATTAATCAATGCAATACTTAATCTATTCTGATAGAATCTTTAATAGTTATTGATTCATTCGATTTCAAGGATTCTATCATGTGGTAACTATTAAGTTGTAATTTCTATTATAGACACTTATATAGTTATAGAATAAAAATAACATATAAGAAATAGCAGATCTCAATTCAAGTAGATTAATGCATAATTATGCTATTAATAGAGGGTATTTCTTGTACTATAATACTAAAAACAAAAACAGGTAAGGAAGGTATTATATAGGAGAGCATATGGACAGCCCAACCTTGTGCCATGTGCCATAAATTATTTCTGAATGTACATAAAATGTTTTTAAAGCTAATCTATAGGAAGTTACTATATGTCAGAGAGTGGTCTAAGTACATTATATGGAAGATCCCCTTGAATCATCACAATCACATAAGGACCCAATTGCTTTATGAGAGCCATTCAATATTTTAGAATCACAAGGATAATACATTTGTTGTCAAGATACTTTTTCTGTATTTGTATATCCTTCTTTACATTAAACATTTTAAAATATAATAATAAAACCAGTTAGCACCATTACAATCAAGAATCGAAACATTTTACAGTTATACTCCTCACAATGACCAAATCTGGAATAAAATGCTATTCCCAATTCTTAGGTAAAGATGCTTCTGTTCAGGGTGGTTAGATATTTTGCCTCAGTATACATAGCAAGCAAGTAGCAGCAACAAAAGATCAAACACATGTTCCCCTGATGACAAAACAATTTGTCCTATTGCATTGTGCTAAAAAGAATGTAAACACTGTAAAAATCTACTTTTCCTTTGTGGTTATCAGTTCACAGTCTAGGTTTGTGAATTTGTTTTTTAAAAAAAAAATCTTTTTAAGATTCTTCACTAAACAATATATTTGTGGTACATTATTCCGAAAGATCTAAAGAAGCTAGCTAATTATTCTAAAAAATAATTCTGGACATAGAAACTTCTAAGTGAAATGATTTACACTAAGATTTTTAAGTCATTGTAATTAGTATTGTAATTTTATTTGTCTTAAAATACTTTGCTATGACATATACTATAATATTTCAATCTCTTTATTTTTTGTGGTACTGGACTTTGAAACAGAATCTCACAAAGTTGCAGAGAGTTGCATGTAAGTAGCTGAGGATGGCCATGGACCTGTGATCCTCCTGTCTCAGCCTCCCAAGTACTAGGCTTAGAAATGTGCAGAACCCTGCCCAACTTTTCTTTTTTTTTTTTTCTGTTTTTCAAATCTCTATTACTGAAAGCAAGCTTATTTTTTTTCTTTCTAGATAAAACATATAACCTTGTCCACTGTAATTTCTGTTATTTAGGACTTTGCTCTAGTAAATGCAACACATATGCTTCAAGGGCCTAGACAAAAATTTAACCTATTGTTTCACACCAAACAACCTACAAAGAAAATTACTGGCAAAGGAAAAAATGATTCCAATATTTAGTTTTGAACAAAAGTAGGTATCAAAAACATAGAAATATTTTAACTTTTTAAAAGGCACAATGATTACAATGTAAAGATCTAAAATAAAATTTATATCTTGCAGGTTTAAATTAATATCAAAGTATAAGAAATAGTATTTTTTTCATATTACTGAAACTTTTCCAATAAGTATGTGTTAGTATGATCCCAAAATTTATATTGGGCTTATATAAGTTTATATATTTATAATTAATTAAACCATATCCTAGTCTTAAGATTTGACTATAATAACGTTATGATTCTTTTAGTAATATTTTTATTTTGGGGTCACTTATTCTGCTATTTTCCAAGGAGTAAAGTTATTTTTTAGAAAATTTAGTTACTTTCAAAGTTCTTGCTGTTACTACTGTAACTTTAGATATGAACCTTCTTTTATTCATTTACTTATTTTTTTGTTGAGTATTTACTACTTTGTTGGTGCTTTGTTTAGTGCTGGGGAAACAAGGATAAATAAGACACAATCTCTGATTTCAGAATTCTAACCAGGATAGAAAATTTTATGTGAACATAGGTAAGAGATACTGTTCTAATCTTGCATTATAATTCACAACTAATATTTGCATAAGGCTAAGTGCAAAGAAGGATGCATTTGTCGTGCCTTGCAGCATGATTTTGCCTTTGCAAACAGTTTTAAAGCCCTATAAACACCTGGTGTCAAATATTTCATACTATTGTTACCACCCCTTAAATTTTTACATATGTTTTATACCTTAGCACACACAATACTTTTAGCTTAATAACAATTCCAGCCACCTTAATCTCATAAAAATGTGACAGATATATTCTTTTGCCCAGCAACATAATAATATCTGCAAGCTTAATTTTATAAGTGCTTTCACTTAACTTCTTATTTTTCAATTATTCATCAATATATATCTCTAAGTTCTTATTCTAACACTAGTAACACGAGATGGCTTTTTAAAGTCTTTTTATAGTGTTTAATCACACATTATGTTATATTGCAGTTATAGAGTTTAAACTACTCATACCACAATTTATTGAAAAATTGGAAGTTAATGTGACACTATATTAAATTAGTTTAAATTATAATTGTAATGCAAACTAAACTATAGCACCAGGAAAACATGAACTTGGTTCACACATTGCTATTGAAGAATGACTGGTTTTCTTTACCAAACAACGTGGGCCTGACATGGGGCATTAGTTTAAATATAGTTTATAAATCATTTTAGCTATAATGTTGGAAGTGTGTGATCTTGAGATTAAAATATTTTGAGAAGACTCGCATTATTTCACATTTTGCACATAAAGTGAGAGTTTTATTAATTTTTACATCATATTTCAAAACCGAGCAAGTTTAAATGACCTAAAAAGTAATTGCATGCCAATCAGCTCTTAGCTTACTCAGAGCAATACTGAAGTTATCACATAAAGAATCAGCCTTTAGGTCAATTTCTCAAAAATGACTTATCAAGGAAGGTATATTTTAAGTTTAAAGAGAGTAAGGAGGGGCTGGGGATGCAGCTCAGTGGTAGAGTGGGTTCGATTGCCCAGCACTGTAAAAAAAAAAAAAAAAAAAAAAGGAAGAAATAAATTATAAATTATAGGAAAGAAAATCACTAGCAAATGCAAAAATGTGCTTTTATTAGAAGTTACCACTTAACACAGTAAAATTATAGTCCAATTTTATTAAATTAATTGTGCTATAAAAATCAGTCATGTCTCTAAAAACTCATATGATTTTAATAACACTCTTGGACACTGGGACTTCTAGTACAACACAGTTTTCCTCCTAAAGGGGCATAGTGAAAGATACCAGGGAAAATGTGGCCATGTGTTTAAATAGCTTCCTAATGTTGAGCTGACCTCTGGTGTTGAATGTACCATGTTTCTTTTCAATGAGTAGGAAGGTTTGTGCATTTTCAAAAACTGACAATTGTCACAAAGGAACCAAAGAATAGTTATTCTCTGAACCTTGAAAGTGACTTTTGTGTGGCATGCAGGAAAATAGGGTGAGCATTTACCTTGTGGAACATTTCAGTTTTCCAGGACAAAGCTACATTATAAAGTAGCTGAAAATTTTTAGAAATTCAGGAAAGTTAAAATCCATATATACTCTTAGAAGAGACATTTTATTATAACAAGAAAAATGTGTTAATCTGGAGTGGAGTGATTAGGTCATTTGTCAAGTAGAGTTACTGTTTCTGATAACATTTACAGGTCACATATACTTTTGAAATCTCAATAGAAGTAAGTTTGCTCAATTGGAACTTAGCCCACTTGTATTCATGAGCTTGATTGTTAGAAATAAAGGTTGAATCATTGTGTAAAACATTTTAAGACCTTACATTTATGAAGAAAAAAATGAATGAAATTATAAATCTAGAGTAGTTTTGTTGTTGTTGTTAAACAGTTTTAATTATAAGAAGAGTAGTTCAGTGACTTTTTATTATCAGCCAAAAAAAATTTGTGACTCATGTTAGTACCAAAATAAATTTGTGAATTAAAAATGAATAGGATCCCACTTGCAGTTGAGAAAAATAAGTCAAATAAGCCTATCTAATTTCCAAACTATCATCATCATTTTAAGAATGTGCAGTATAGATTTTCATGGTTTTGAAGAAATATTTTGAGTTTCTATAAGATTAATAAATTTAAACTAAGCAAATGCAAACTACTCCTTGTGGATGTTTTTAGTTATTTAAAAATAACCTTTCAGTATTCATAATATAACATTCTCTTTGAAAAATTTTAAAATAATAGTGATTTTATTATTTATCAAATGGTTAAAAAGTGAGAATAATAACTAATCTATATACTCATCAGTAGACACTCTGTTAAGATATTTTCATGTATTATCTATTTTAATTATCTATTAATTCTCAAATATTTATATTCTTACACAAAGTTTACTGAGGAAGGTACCGAGAGATTAAGTGGCTTTAGTATTTTACCAAAAAACATACTCCTAGTAACTATCTGCACAAATTCTATAACTCTTGTCTTTATTCTAATATCTGTATTCGGTATCCTTTATTCATGAGTATGGGTTGGAATGGTAAACATACATCTAAATTATAAATTCAGTACTCTTTTTATAAGAAAACACAATTGATTTGTTCTTTGCTAAGAAATTGGTTACCAAAGAAAGTTCTTTTTATTCTATATTAATTTAGACTAACATTCTTGTAAACATACCAATTAAATAAGATTGTTCTAGACAAGTTTAGTTCAGAATAACTGCTTAAGCTTTGGGCACATTTGAAATATTTTATATATCTCTAGCTATTACTTGAGTTCACATACCATTTATTTCCCAAAGTAATTATTTCCAAATAAATTTAAATTTTATATGAATTTTAAATTACTTGAGGTCTGTAATAAGTATTTAAAACTTTATATCATTTTATTTGAAAAATAAACCTAATACTGAATTTCAATTGTATATTCAGAGATGTCTTTTTAAAATCATTCAATTAATAATTGATAATAAGCATTACTGATTTAAGAATAATATAATTAGCAAAATATCTTCACATATACAGTTCTTAAAAAGAATAGGCAAATTGCAATTTTTTTTTAAAAAAAGATGTGGGATAAACATAATATTTTGAAGGACTCATTTCTGCAAGAATAAGTTTGTAGCTATATGGCTATATAGTTTGGAATAGAGTTGGGAAAGCTAAAATAATAATTGGACTAACATTGTTTTGAATCTATAAATTGTTAGCTATAAATTCTATCTTAGAAAGTGTTATATCATTATTTATTGCCAATTATTTTTCTGATAATACCTTACGTGCTGGCAGTGAATAACTGCAAATTATTTCTGCATTGCTATAATGACAATTTGAGGCTGTAGCAGATACTTCAAATAGTTGCATTTTACAAGACTTTGCAGTTTGGCACCTTTTAGGTTAACTGAAATAAATTTAACATGACATTTTCTGAGGCCAGAAAATAAAGCATAAACTATTTGAATTTTATTATTTTTTATTTTTTTATTTTTATTTTTTTTTTGGTGGTACTGGGGTTTCTGGTAAACTATTTGAATTTTTAAAAAGTATCTAATGTTATAAGGATTGGCATAAGAATCAAATATAAGTAACAGATAAAAAAAATCAAAAAATTATTGTTACAATTATGTTGAAAATTAAGGAAAACAAAGATTATAATTAACATACTGCTTACAGTTGGATGAAATCTGAGTATAGTTTTGATTATGGTAAATTAGATTAGCTAATCTCAAAGAGTAAAGGGTCATATGTTTTCCCTAATATACACAAGCTAGAGATAATTGCATTACCAGAGGGACTCCAGGTAACGGAAGAGAAACCTCTGTGGAGCCGGGGAGGTGGTCTAAGGGAAGTGGAGAAGAAAAACTGAGCTTCATTAATGGAAATACCACCATTGACTTTGTGTACATAAGTGAATATGCCAGTGTCAACCTCAGTACTCTGTAATGGGAAGGGGGGAGCTGGGGAGGTGGGAAAGAGGCCCACCAAGTGCTGTGTGCATATATGCCATTGTCAACATCATTTATATTATATATAAGACAATAATGCACCAAAAAAGCACATTAAAAATAAATATAGGATATAAAATTTTTAAGCTACAAATGTAGCAGTTATTACTTAGACTTCCTCACTTAGTTTTTACCATCAGGCCATGGTTGTCTGCACTGGGTGGGCGCTGTGGATAGCAGGGACCCTGGTTCCTGCTGTACCTTTGTTTCAAATCTTATCTGGGTCTCCTGAGGTTTCAGCCCCATTGTTAAGCCTCTTGCTGCTCTGCACTGGTATACTTTTCCACTGCTCTTATGGTTACCCCCTGCCCTCAGGAAAAATCCTGAATGAATTACTATTTGATATATCAATCTTAGTTAAATCTGCCTTCCACAGTACTGACAGAAAATGATAACTTAAATCAAACTCAACTTGCTGAACAAAACAGAGTGATAAGCAGTGTAAAGTAACAGTTATGTTTATCTCTTTTTTTTTTTTTGTAGTGCTGTGGATTGAACCCAGGGACATTCTACCTCTGAATTACACCCCCAGCCCATTTATTTTTATTAATCTTCATTTTGAAACATGGTCTCACTAAGTTGCAGAGGGCCTAAGTAGCTGAGGCTGGTCTTGAACCTGCCATCCACACCATCCTGTCTCAGCCTCCCAAATACTAGGATTACAAGCATGTGCCACCATGACAGCTTTACCTCTTATTTGAAAAATTATATATATTATGTATAATTATTATTATATAGCCTAGAAGACTCTGAGACTTAACACTGAACCTAAAAAGTGAATTAATTTACTGGGCATGGTGACATGTGCTTTTAATTTCAGTACTTGGGAGCCTGAAATAGTAGAATCCCACATTCGAGGTTAGCTTCAGCAATTTAGCAAGACTCTGGTTCAAAATGAAAAATGAAGTAGGGTTGTGATGACGCTCAGAGATAGAATGGTCCTGAGTTCAAAACCCAACTAATAAAGAAAAAAAGAAATGAAGGCAGGCAGGCAGGCAGGCAGGCAGGCTGGGGTTTCGGTTCAGAGGTAGAACACCCCAGGGTTCTATCCCTTGTATCTTGTGTATGTGCACATGCATGTGTACACACATGTGCGTGCATGCACACGTGTGCGCACACAAACACACACACTATTCATGCCCTAGAAAATCTTTGTTTATGGGTTACTTTTTTTTTTTTTGCAGTACTGGTAATGGAACTTAGAGGCATTGCACTTCCAAGCTATACCTCCAGCCATATATTTTAGTCTTTTTGTGTGTGTGTGTGGTGCTGGGGATGGAACCCATGGGCAGTCTAACTCTAAGCTACACCCATGATCCTATTTTTTAGTCTTTTTATCTTTTAAAACAGAGTCTCCCTTAGTTACAAAGGGCCTCCCAAAGTAGCTGAGGCTGTCCATGAATCACAACCTTTTGGTCTCTGCCTCCAGAATGCTAAGATTACAAGAGTGCGCCACTATGCCCAGCTAATTTATGGGTTACTTACTTGCAGATTTTGTTTTTCATATCTTATAGATACAATAATTGTTTAAATGAATGGAGAAGACTAAGGTAAATGCATTATAAAAAAGTATTTTGACACATGTGGCTTTCAATCAAGAATGCTTATTAGAATTATATGGTAGGGTTGTAAAAGCAAAAAAAAAAAAAATCCAGTTCTACTTATAGCGTATCAGTTTTAAGTACTTTGGAATGGAGCAATGGCGTTCAAATAACAGGAAATGTAAAACCTCGAAATATTAATCATGTCATTGGTGACATTCTAAATTCATTTCAAGTGCCTTACTCCACATATTTTTGTAAAAATTATGAAATCCATCAGTGTTATTCATCAAATATGTCTAGGTCTTTATTAGAGGGATATGCCACAGTTACACTCTATGGTCCCTGGGAAAGTTATTTTTGATCATATAATTCTCTTTGGCCAACAAAATGTGAATGGGAACAAAATATATGACTCTGGGCAGTGTGTTAACTTGTGTTAAATATATAATATTTTATTAGTCCTTAGCTCGTTTATTCATCCTGGGCCTTCCAAGTGAGGAATTTGCCTACCATTACTTTCTCACTTTGTAGTATAAACAAGAAGTGAATTTATGCTCATTTTTTAAACTCATGATATTCTGGACCACTCTGTTATTATGCCATAATCTAGCATACTCTAACTGATAACACTATTTATGGAATTGAATTCATTTCTAAAGATACAAAATAAAAAAGATTAATAAACATATCTAATCAGTTTGGTTGAACCCGTACTTGCAAACAAGAAAAAAAATTAGGGCTGATCCTCAAGTGAAACAGGTCATAAATACAGTTTATAATATCTTCCTAACTAATAATTCACATATACAAGAGGAATGTATATGGTGACTAATTAAAATTGCTGCAATCACTACAACTAAAAAAATAAGTTAAAGAATGTATTTTTTTTACCTAGAAATAATAGTACTTTCAACTTGTGTTAATTTCTTGTTACTTAAATGTTCAAAAATGTCTTCTAATTATTCTTTTAATCCAAAATAATACTTTAACATATAAACAGCATACATTTTCATGCACACTTTTATATTGTATTGTAGGAGCTTCAGTGATTGTTTTCTGAAAACTCTTTCCCCTAGGCACAAATATTTTTAAAAACAGACACAGTTGTTTCTATATTCTATATAAAATTAGTGGCAAAATCCACTTAGCAATATTATTAAAAGCCTTAATTTCTTATTAATGACTTTGTAAGTGCCTTTTCTCCCTGTATTTTTCAATTGATTAACATTTTATTTTATGCCTTAATAGCTTATAAACTTTATAAGGAGAGTTAAGTAAACAGTGCCTCCAAGACAATGACAAATTTAAAATTAAGCAGTTTAAGACTAGGGAGTAAATGATAATACAATTATTGGAAGCACTCTGAAATAATTGGCAATATATATATCATTGTGAAACATATATATATATATATATATATATACACATACATATATATACATATATATATATATAATTTATATTTTACATAGCCTCCTAAAAGTATAGTGTTTATAAAATATTCAATGATAGGTGTTTGCATTGTAGACCCTTTTACAATGAGACACTGGTGAATGACATTTACAGGAGTGACAATATGAAATTCTATAGATTATAGGCTGTGCCACAAATGTTACAGAAAACATGTCATTTATCCAATTATTCTCTCATTATACCATGACATAAGGTAACAAATGTAAATGCCTAATTACAGAATGGTTTTAAGTTTGCTTTAATTGAACTGGGCATGGTGGCACACACCTATAATCTCAGTACTTGGGAGGCTGAGACAAGAGGAGTGCAAGTTTGAGGACAACCTCAGGAAATAGTGAGACTCTCATCAAATGAGTGAGACCCTGTTTCAAGACAGAAAATAAAATATGGCTAGAGATGTAACTTGAAGGTAGAACAGCCCTGGGCTCAATCCCTAGTACCAAAAAAGTAAATAAATACATATATACATAAATAAATACATACATAAATACATGAACAAATTTGCTTTAATTAATTTGAAAGCAGAGATAATCACTTAATAACATACTAATTTTATCTGTTAGTTATAACTTATGCTACATGTCTCAAATTAGTGCAATAAACTATCTACAAACAGGGAATCGCTGCTTGCCTGCAGGACTTCGTTCATTCTAGATTTTTGTTTTTCTTGCTTTCACACTCTCATCTTTCCATTCCTGGCATATACTTTAAATCCCTCTTTTACACCTTTCACTTTTTAATTTATGAAATGAAATTATTCTGATAGTAAATATTCTGCATGGCAGAGACAGTGTTATTTAGCACTCAGTTCATTTCTACCCCTTGTGATAATACGGGTTTTAATATGAAGCGATTTGTTTGGATAAAATACTACCCCTATGGGCAGCAATATGTAAACCATCTCTGCTGAAAACTTGCCTTTCAACACACCTTTGAAATGTAAAGGGGAAAAAGGCTGTTAAACAGTGCGCACTCCTTGCTTTTTCTCCAAAATATTGCTCTAATATTTTTCTCCTAAAATTTATCTATATTTTTAAATGTTTAGATATGAGAAATCTCTCTATTTCAAAACAAACATTTCCAATGGTTCCAGTTTCATTCTTCTCATCTAATTTTTAAGATGTCAGTTTACTTTAAATTATAATAATTCAAAAATAGTAATAACAAATAAATGATTATTCTCCTATTGATCTTAACCACCTCCTATTAATGAAAATATGGACTTTTAAGCTTGTTCCAGAATTTCTTTCTGCATGAATTATTAAATCATAGAAAAAAATTTCTAAAACCACAAACTATTGGTACACTGACATTTAATTTTAGAGAATATCTACTAAAGAACAGCATGGTAAACAATATTTATTATTAATTTTCTGAAATGAATATTGAACAGGTTATCCAAAGATATATTTATACCAATTCAAGATTCAGCATTTCTTATTTGTTGAAGCAGATACAATGAGAATTTTAATGGTGTTATTTTTTATGTCTCTTTATTTTTTAATTTTCTAAAAATTTTGGATGACTATTATTTCTAATTTATTATGTATTATCTTGGTCAAAATTACTTTTCAATAATAGTAGGAGAAGAACTTCAAATTATAAATTGAATGCAAGAGACTATATTTTGCTCTCCCTTATAAAATTTAGTTGATAAAGATTTTAACCTGAGTTGAAACAGATAAGATTTGATTTTTAAACTTCTATGATGTATTTTTAAGTCTACTTTCTCACAATTAATGAACGTTTTAAGATTATGAACAGAAAATTATCACCAACTTAATTTAAAGTTAGAAATGCATTAATGCTTCAAAAATTTAAAATACTTTCCCAAGTAATAAACGTTTTATTTATGGGGTTGATTAACTATAAGTGCATAGATTAATATAGCAATAATAGTGAATTTCAATATTCAATCAATTAATGGGATCCTGAAATAAAAAGCTTACCAAGTAACTATATTTTCCCCTCAGAATAAATTCATACCTCACAATGTCATGCTGTTATATTGCAATTTTGCCATAAGATTTTGCAATGCAAGGCTTTACATGATACCAATCCATCAAGATTCAATATCTTTATGTTATGTCAGCTTAAAGTCCCTGAACATGATTCTAAAACTATGCACTCCCTCTGAGCAGTTGTCCAAAAACAGAGTAATCTCAAATAGCATGAGAGCTATTGATTGATATTAGTGGAAGAAAATAAGACTTTCCTTATTGTTATACAGAAATATCAATGAATAGAACCGTATAGCTGAATTGTCAAGGTAACAGCTAACTGAACATTTGACAAAAGCAACACATTTTGGCGAAAACATAATGCAATTTTTAAAACTGTCATAATATATATCTCATCAATACAGCAACAAGCATACTGGCAAGATTGGTCTGACCCTCCAAATAGCAGAGAGACCAATTCCAGAGCACAGGCTGGTCATATTATGTGCAAAAGAAAATTACATTTAAAAGGGCAGGAAATGTTTTAGAAATAAGATAATGATGTGAAAGATAAAAAGAAGTTATTCTGCCTTCACATAGTAAATATATTTCCCTATAGACTTAGGTTGATAAATTCTTCTGAAAGCTATTTATCTGATGTCAAGTACTTATACAGGTGGAAGGAATGATTGATCAGAAGAATGTAGATTCTGAAAAAAATTGTCCAAATTACTGTCTATTTCAAGTGAAAATCCAGGACTTTAGAATGTATGTTAGCCATTCCATTTAAATACATAAGCAAAATTGCAAAAATATTTAATAACTCATTATAAAATTATAATATTAAGATATAGTTACAGAAAATTGCTATTTTGTCTTAAAATAATAATTTATTTTGCATAAGGAATAACCTATTTAAAAGAGAAGATAACTTTATTTCATTATTTTGGTAAATGGATTCCTTGTTGTTGTTTTTTTGTTTGTTTTTTGTATTCACCTAACAGGTTACTTGGAATATCTTCTCTAGTAGTACAAGCAAAAAAAAAAAATCATCTTTAAGGTTAAATATTGTATCACTTCATTGAGCCCTCTGGAATTCTAGCACATATCATTATTTAAAAAAAACTTTACTTATTTTTATTCTGGACAATTATAGCTACCTTGTTGTTTTGAGGTAGTAGTCTATCCAAAAGCAGACAGGTGGGCTATTGATTTTTAATATTATTTCTTTTGCTCTCTTTACAAATAAATTCTATTGTTTGTTCCAAGAAATGAAAATAAACAACTTATTTAGACAATGATACTTCCCTATATAAATACTATACTATACCTGTATCACATATGGAAATTTGCACTGTGACCTTGAAATGTTCTACATTAAAGTGTGAAACCCATCGCTCAAAAATAAAATGGAATGATCCCAAATTACCCTGAACATGATCCATCTGTTAGGGCCAATCCTAACAGTTGATACCAAGCCATGGGTCTCTAATGTTTGATAGTATTGCTGGCTAAGATTCAAATCAATTGATTTCTAGAGGAAACAACCACTTGGGTACCTTCAATTCTGAATGCTTCAGTGTCACCTCTGAGCTAAAGTTGCACTTAATTGTTTCTAACAGTGGTGCAGCGGAAATAAGAAGCAGACAATGTATGAGAAGAAATGCCTTCAGACAGCCTAAATTCAATTCTGAATGCAGAAACTCTGAATACACTAAAAATACTCCTGTCTAGACCTAGATATGGCATTCAGACAGATTGGCAAGCAAGGGATTCGAATGGAGAAGATAATAAGAATTATGGCAATGCTATTTTGACTATAAATTCTCATTAATTGACACAGCTACCACACTTCACTACTCTGTTCTATGTGGTATGGTTTAAAGCATGTTTTTTTTTTTTTTCTAGTAGTTAGTTCTGGCTCCAGGAAAATCAAATAGACAGCAAAATGTTGCTTCTATGTTCACTCTCTGCTTCCCAAGCGAGAATATAATTTTGAATGATTTGGAACTGATCTTCATCCTGCAGGTGAGCCTGCTGGAATGATTATAAATTCCATTTATAATATTCAAACTGCTAGAGAGGTATTATGGATTATAGCTGAGGAGAGAATTTACTGTCCAGAGAATGTTATACTTAATTTATTGACCAAACTGAGCTCTAATTTACTTTTTGAAGCCTCTACCAGAACAAAATCTTTAAAAAAAATACCCATGGGTATTTTTATAACATATTTAAAATACATTTGGTTCAAAGGCCGATTTTTATAACTACTATATTATAATAGTTATATAACTGGCACAAAGTACATTTCAAAGAATGGGATAAAGAATCATGATATAGGTTTTTGCTTATATATCACTAATTGTTTTAAGAACTTTATATTTCTACTTTTTTATGCCTATCAATATTACATATCAAGTATATGGGTTTTTTTTCCAAGGAATATATTAGAAGTCTTTTACGTTGTGAACTCTCATTATCACTGTGAAATGTTTTACAGTCTTCCAAGTCATTTTTTAAAAAGAATGGATTCCACCAGGGCGTGGTGGCACATGCTTATAGTCCCCGTGCTTGGGAGGCTGAGACAAGATGATTTCACAGATTCGAAGCCAGCCTCAGCTACTGAGTGAGGCTCTCAGCAACTTAGTGAGACCCTGTTTCCACATAAAATATAAAATAGGTCTAGGAGTATAACTCGGAGGTAGGAAGCCTCTAGGTTCTACCCACAGTACACCAAAAAAAAAAAAAAAAAAAAAAAAAAGGAAGAAGAAGAAGAAAAAGAAGAAGAGGGATTCCAATACTAGTTAGGGAGTCTCACAATATCTTGACACAACAGCATAGACTGACCATTAAAAACTCTGTGGCAAAAACATCTACTTAAATCCAGTCCCCAAATCCTTATGTTGACATATTTCTGTACATAAACCAGTGATGATACCATGTAGTAAAAGATTTGGTTATTATTCCTTAGTATGGAAAAAAGTTTTTATAATTTAGACATTTCCATAGGGAAAGTTCTGTTTATCTGTTTCCAACTAAGTATGTGAATGGTGTTGAGAAGAGTATTAATGAATTGAAGAATTCCCTACCTATGGTCAAATTAGAATTTGAAATACATAAATATTTTACTTCCTCAAAATGTCAAAGAACATACTGACTGAGACTTATTGTAAATTATTTATCTTAAACTCTTTCTGATTAATATTGGATCAATTATTCTCTGTACCTATGTGTTGAGCCTATGCCCTTTCCAAGGAGCTGCAAGGTTTCTGGTCTGATTTCCAAGTCTGTGATCCACTTTGAATTGACTCTTGGGCAGTGAGAAAATGGGGTTTATTTCTATTTTTCTGCATATGGTTAACCAGTTTTGCCAACATCATTTGTTGAAGAGGCTATCTTTTTTCCATTGTATGCTTTTGGCCCCTTTGTGGAAAATTAATTGGTTGTAAGTGTGTGGATTTGTTTCTGAGTCTGCTATTCTGGTCCACTGGTATATGCCTTTGTGTTTTTGCTAATATAGTGTTTTTATTACTATGGCTTTGAAGCATAGTTTGAAGACAAGTATTGTGTTGCCTCCTGCATGGTTCTTGTTGCAAAGAACTACTTTGGCTAGTCTGGCTTATTGGTTGTTCCAAATGAATTTAAAGACTGATTTTTCTGTCTGTGAAAAATGACCTCAGTAACTTAATGGGTATTGCATTGAATCTGTAGGTCACTTGGAAGAATGGCCATTTTTTAAAAATTTTACTCTTTTTTAAATTTATTTTTATTGGTGCAATCATACATCACACTGGAATACATGACTTGAGAGGATATACAAGCACACATCATCCAATTAGCCCTCATCCAGTCTCCATCCCATTCCCTCCCCCTCCCTGGATTCCATGCTTGTTTGATAATTAACTTTGATACATTTGTTTATGTACCTCCTGCTTTTTAAAGAGGTTCCATCCTCTCCTATTCCATACCCTCTGATTGGTCACCTTAATTGCTTCACTATAGGGCCCTTTCTATAGCTCGACCACTTCCTGTTGCCCCTTTCCTCCTAGTTATTGCTGATTAAGGGAAGCATCTGGTTTTAATTTTCTGCAATATTTCTCTGTGCATGCCGCGTTGCAAATACCGATCCCACTCTTGACGGCCCGAGTTGTAGCCTGGCTACCCAGTGGACTGAGCCAGACCTCACTGGCTCAAGCAGCGGCCTTGCCTCATGGGAGGCCCTGATTCTGGTCTCGCTGGCCCCGACACCGGCCTAACCCCTCAGCTGGCTCCGATCCCAGCCTCGGAGGCCCCAGCGCTGGCCTTCCTCACTGCAAGCTCCGATGCTAGCCGATGGTCCCGACATCGGCCTAACCCCTCGGCAGGCTCCGATCCAGGCCTTGGAGACCTCAGTAGTGGCCTTGCTTCACGGAAGGCTCCGATGCCAGCTGCTGGGCCCGGCACTGGCCTAACCCCTCAGCAAGCTCCGATCCCGGCCTCTGAGACCCCCAGCACCAGCCTTGCCTCGCGGCAGGCTCCAATGCAGGCCACTGGCCCCGGCACCGGCCTGACCCTTCGGCAGAGTCCAATCCCGGCTTCGGAGGCCCCAGCACTGGCCTTGCCTCACAGCAGGCTCCGATCCCAGCCTCCTTGGCCACAGCACTGGCCTAACCCCTCGGCAGGCTCCGATCTCGGCCTCGGAGGCCTCAATAGCGGCCTTGCTTCACGGAAGGCTCTGATGCCAGCCGTTGGCCCCGGCACCGACCTAACCCCTCAGCAGGCTCCTATTCCGGCCTCGGAGGCCTCAATAGCGGCCTTGCCTCAGGAAGGCTCCGAAGCCAGCTGTTGGCCCTGGCACCGGCCTAACCCCTCGGCAGACTCCGATCTGGGCCTTGGAGACCTCAGTAGTGGCCTTGCTTCACGGAAGGCTCCGATGCCAGCTGCTGGGCCCGGCACTGGCCTAACCCCTCAGCAAGCTCCGATCCCGGCCTCTGAGACCCCCAGCACCAGCCCTGCCAAACAGCTGGCTCCGATGCCGGCCACTGGCCCCGGCACCGGCCTAACCCCTCAGCAGGCTCCGATCCCAGCCTCGGAGGCCCCAGCATCGGCCTTGCCTCACGGCAGGCTTCGATCCCAGCCACGCTGGCCCTGGC
This sequence comes from Muscardinus avellanarius, assembly GCF_963383645.1. Lineage (NCBI taxonomy): Eukaryota > Metazoa > Chordata > Mammalia > Rodentia > Gliridae > Muscardinus > Muscardinus avellanarius. The sequence continues at coordinate 158,300,909 of NC_137787.1, forward strand.
ACCGGTCTGACCCCTCGGCAGGCTCCGATCCCAGCCTCGGAGGCTCCAGTACCGGCCGTGCCTCACGACAGGCTCCAATCCCAGCTTTGCTGTGTCCGTCGCCGGCCTCACCCCTCGGCAGGTTCTAATCCAAGCACCCTCTTTGCCCAACCATTTGTTCCAAGTTCTCAAGGGTGCGTGGTGGTAGCATTCTGCCTCTGGGGTCATTACTTCAAAGGTTCCAGGTGTAATGCATCAGATCTCTGCCTCCCCTGAGTACTGGACACTGCCATTGCCACTGCCTCCACCATTTCAAATCTTTCCCAAGTTCTCTTTCCACTCTGAATGTTGTCCAGTGTTCCTAAGCATGCGTGACAGTAGCATTCGACCTTTGGTGTAATTTCTCCAAGAAAAAAAATAAGGTTGGGAAGCTCCGATTTCTGCTTCTCCTGAATACAAGTCTCCACCGCCAATGCAGAGAATGCTTTCAGCACCGCCTTTCTCCTTGGTCTCCGCTAAAGTCTCTCTCCTTACAGGTAATGACCAAGATTCTTAACAATGTAGAGAAGAATCAGTCCTCCTTAATGGGGAATTTTTCCAATAATTCCAGTTCATTTGGATAAGTTTTGTCTGCATCTCCAGTATCCTGGCATTCTCCACGGCCTCCTTGACCCCTCTCCGATATTTTCCTTTTTCCTTTTTCTTTTCCTTTTTTACAGAGTCCTTCCAGGTACAAGGGGGGTCACCTAGGGGTGCCCTGCCAGCACCTGCCCACCCGACCAAGGTCTGGGCCAGAGGCCCAGACCACAGGGTCCTTCCGGGTGGAGAGGGTGTCGCCTAGGGGTGCCCTGCCAGCGCCTGCCCACCCGCCAAAGGTTGGGGCCAGAGGCCCGGACCACAGGGTCCTTCCGGGTGGATAATGGCCATTTTGATGATATTTATTCTATCTAAAAACAAAGAAGATCTTTTCATCTCCTAAGTTCTTCTTAAATTTTTTTATCAATGTTTAATAATTTTCTTAGTGGTTGACATCTAGTATTATAGCAATTTATCCAAAATTAAAAATGATAATCTCACATAACAGTTTCTTTTGTCTGATACCAAACTTTTGATAACTTAAAGATAACATTTCAATATTTCTTTTTGCTTTCTTGGGAAGGAGGGATGGGGAGGGAATGGGGTGGGGATCAGGTAGGAGCTGATTGGGCAATGTGTGCATGTATGTCTACAAAAGGTTTTTTGTATCCCACTATGATGTATGAATACAGTGCACCAATAAAAAAAAAATAACTTTCTTTGTAAAGATCTTTTACCTCCTTGGTTAGGTTTATTTCTAAGTATTATATTTTTATTTTTGTGAGTGTTTTCTGGATTTTTTTTTCAGTTGGATTTATGGATGGCAAACAGGAAAGCTTCTAATTTTTTAAGATTGATTTTGTATCCAGACACTTTGATGAATATGTTGATCAGTTCTAAAGCTTTTTGGTTTAGTTTGTTGGGTCTTTAAGTACAGTATAATATCATCTGAAAATAGGCATAGTTTTAGTTCTTTTTCTGTTTGTACTCCTTTGATTTTCTTCTATTCTCTGAAGTGCTCATAAAGTATAAAGGATTTCATACATCATTTATACTACTGTATTCCAAGGCGTAGTCAACTAGAACATTCATTCTTCCAAATTATAATCTGTAGAATTAGGGATTGAGCTAAACATGGCTGTATACACTATAAACACTACTTAGGAGGCTGAGACAGTAACATCAAAGGTTCAAGGACAGCCTCAGCAAGTAGTGAGATTCTCAGTAACTTAGCAAAGCTCTGCTTCCAAAACTAAAAAGGTCTGAGGGTATATCTCCGAGGTAAAAATCTCCCTAGAGTTAATCCCCAATAACACAAAAATAAAGTAAAATTAAATTAAGTTACATTAAGGATCAAGCAGTACAGAATATTATCCAGTTGCAATAATAAAGATTTATATCTTGATGTTTGTCTCATTTGCAACAAAATTAAAAGAGCTTCTATCATCTAAAAGTAAAACAGTTACAATTTAAGATTTTGGTCGAACTAAAGTTGAAAATGAAGGCATTTCCTAAATCTCATCAGTCAACAAATACTGATTTAAGAATAAACCCCATAATTATATTTTTAAGAATTATAATTTTGTGATTGATCTATCAATGATGAGGATTTGCTAAGTAATTTTAGAAATACAAACTTAGCAAATCCTCATATTTCTAAAATGCAGTACCATAGTTTTATGAAACTATACCTTACCTTCAAGGGGGTACTTAAAAAAGAAATTTCATTCTCCTATAATGGCTTAAGAAAGTCCCACTACTTAATTTTTAAAGGATTTTTGTTTACTATACCATGATTTCTGTCTCTGAATGTATACATCTTAACAGGTTGATGATTTACTCACTCTAGTTCATTTCCTAGGAGACTAGAAAAAGAGTTTTCCTTGTGAAATAAACTGGTAGAAAAAAGCCAACTTTTTGAAGTTTTATAACTTCAAAGTCTTTCTTGAAAGACTTGCCATTTTCTTTAGTTTTTGTGTCAGACTTTTAAAATACATAGTTTCTATATGAGATGTTGAGGAAATCAATATTATCGTTACTAAGAAATCAAAGCCATGGATATTATCATCGAGGGGAAGTATAAATATGCACACAAAAATCTTAGAATTTACCATTCCTCACACTTAGAACACATTTTACATATACAAAATATACAACTTTATAGAAAGATAATTATGGCTATTTCAGAAGAAACAAAAAAATTAAAGCTCATTTCATTTGTCTGTAAAAGAATGAGCTGGACTGTAGGAAGAGGTGTTAACCAATAGGTGATAATTATTTAATAAAGGTATCCTAAAACTTTCTGACAGTGCTATAAATCCAAGTCCATATACCAATTTACATCTGCATTTGAAGTGTCACTGGGTCATTATGCACATTTAGTAGTCAGTTATATCTAAACTATATTCAGAGTCTACTGACCCTAATAATTATATTATTCCTTATTTTAAAAGTCAACACTATTATAAATTTGTTCAAGACACAGACCTGATGATATAGAATGGGATTCATTTTCTGTCCCTCTAATCTCATATAATCAGTCATGTTATAGCTTTACTTTCTTGTTATCTATAATAATAGATACTTCATCTTTGTGCTCATTGTCACTTTTTATTCACCATGATTAAAAACAGTTCTTAATATGTCTTTTTCCTGGGTATGCCCATGCCTGATTTACTGCCAAAAGAGTTTTCTGACAAGCATTTTAGCAAGTCATTTCAAGAGAGGTTATAGTCTAAAGCTTCCAGGTGCCATGGTCCAAGCCCCTAGTTTCAGATAGTAAGGAGGCTGACATAGAAGGATCACTTGAACCTCAGAGTCCAAGGACAGCTTGGGCAACATAGCCAGAACCCTTTAAAACCAACATAAAAAGAAACAAAACAAAGCAAAATATTTACTGGTATTTATGCCTCACAGAGTTCTTAGGGCTTTATATATAACAGTGAAGAGCAGAACAAAGAAAAAGAGGTAGGAAAGGGGGAGGGAACAGAAATAAGAAGGATGAGAAAGAAAAAGGGAGAAAGAAAGAGAGACGTAGGCAAGGAAAGGAAGGAGTTGTTCACACGCTTTTGTCAAACAAGAATTTTTATTATTAGCCTTATATTGGAAACTCAAATTTAATATAAATTAGCAAAAGTAAAGTGAAAAATTAGAAACATTGTGATATTTATTAATAGTTGTCCTGCCAAGGCTCATATTTTAAAGTTTTTTGGAACTACTCTTCAAGATAAAAAATTGTTTATTAATTATTTGTAAGAGTGTTGAAAACACTTAGAAAAGATCACGTGGGATTTATGTAACACAAATAGACTGATACGGATCTAATCATGAGGAGAAGACCCAAGAAGAAAATGGGAGACAGGATGCATACAGTTTTGTGGAGATGTTAGCAAAATGAAGAATTCTTATTTTTTTTTTTTTTTTTTTTTGTGTGTGTGTGTGTGTAGTGCTGGTAATTGAACCCAGGGGCATTCTACCTCCAAACTAACCCCCCAGCCCAATTTTTTATTCTTTCTTTTGAAACAGGGTCTAAGTTACCAAGAGCCTTACTAAGTAGCTGAGACTGGCTGGAACCTGTGATCCTTCCAAGTAGAGGTATTACAAGCCTACATCACCACGCCCAGCTCGAAATGAAGACTTCTGAAAATGTGCACTTAAAAAGTGAGACACAAGCCATTTTACTCATGACAAAACATTAACATTTAAAAGTGGATGTCATTATAAACTGGGCTTCTAATAACCAGTGTATCAATGAGAAAAATATTGCTTTCTTCCCTTACTAGTTGAAATAAAAGTATGGAGAAGTTAAGCAATCTTTCCCAGGATCATGCAGAAAACATATTCACACATAGAAGATCATGCTGAGTTATGAAGGAATAGCATGATCACTTCTAGCTCATATGGAATGAGGACTTTATTTAAAGTACAGTTAATAGTTATACAAATTCAGATGAGAGGAAAGGAAACCTGAAGATATGTTCAAGTGAGTAAAGTGAGTAACCATTAGTATGGAAACAGAACATTGATGGAGAAATTAAAGGCAGAAAAGCAGTTCTATCTGCTCATCAAACTTATAATACAGCGATAGCTCAGATTTTCTTTTGCAATGTTAAAGCCTTTCCCCATTTCTATGTCAGTGTTTGGCATAATTAGGCATGTAGATAAGAATAATACTTATAGTTATGTAGGCAGTAGAAATTGATTATGAGAGACATAGGAATATATTTGTGAGTGTGATTCTTTTAGGACTTTAAGGTACTTTTTTCCTAGGAAATAAGAGTAGATCTAAGAATACAGAATTTTAAGTTTAGATAAATGTTATATGAACTGTTGAAATTTTCGGGGGGGCAGTATGCAAAAACATAGCAGTATTGTATAAATGACAGAGGTTGGAGTGACAGATACCAGGTATTCTCAGATTTCTTTCAAATAAAGAGTAAAAAATTCCCTGTAACTAGTAATCACCAAGAAGCACTGTAAGATGTCATAATATTTAACTGAAATTTATCCAGCGATAATAACCACAAAGTGTTCCTAATTGGAGCACCACTAATATATACACTTCAATATGCCATCATCAAAAAGTTTTTTTTTATGTCTTTTACAGAGAGTGTGCCACCCATATCTCCTCCTTTGAAGCTAATGTCTCCTGTTGTACCAACAGTTTATCTAGGCCATGATGTCTCACTCCTAGCTATCTCTGCCATCTTCTTCTAACATTTCTTACACTTTGGCACATTAGTTCTAGCACCGCATATTATATGAATTTCTATATTATCTTTCCACTATCATCAGTGAAGCTCTAGGTCTTAGAATGCACTTGAGTATTATCCACATCACATTCAAGTGCCAATTACTATTTCAAGAGAATGACTGAAATTCTGAAATCAAGGTACATATCAAGGGTAAAATAAACACAGGAATTTTTAATATACCATGAAATCTTGGAGTTTTTAATAAAGTTGGAAGAATATTATCCAAAGTTCACCAAGCCTATAAACAATTGTGTATTTAAAATTAGTTTAGTTATAAATAAAATATCAAAATAGCAAGTACAAATCTAAACTATAAACAAATCAATGATGTTTCTTAAAAATTAATTTGCCTTAAGATGGCAGTATTGGTCTTCCTAAGAAGTGGAAAAGTTTTAGAAAGGGTTTTTTGAGGAAAGTGCAGACTTTCTAAACATTCTTTCACCCTCACATAGACACAAAAACCCGTGCTTATCAAAGAATTGGCTCGATGTAATATACATACAGATTAAACTCCAAGTCTATACAAACAGTGATAATGGTTAAAAACACAAGCAGTGCAAATCTGATTGACAAGTTAGTTAATTAAAAGCAACAAGGAGAAAAGGTTTGGGATCACAGAAGGGATTACTCACAGTGACAAGTCTTCCAAATTATTTTGTTTCAGTGAAGAAGGAAGAATCAATAAGCGAAATTAAAAACAAACAAGCAAACAAACAGAATCCTTTAGGAAAATACTGCATGTTACTAAGTCTAGTGAAAGCTCCAGTTTCTATAAAAAGTGTTTTAGGCAGAAGCCAGATAATGATATTAAAAACAGGATGTGTAATTATGTGAAAGAGTAAAGATTCCTGATTATCAGTCACCGAGGAATACTTTTCACATAGGTTTCCATTAACATCCAGCCATTCAGTGTAGCTGATCCATGTTTGGTCAAAACCCTTACAAATCTTTACAGCTTGAGTAAGTTGAAATATAAAATATAGCAAGCATTATATGCCCCAGAGTTTCTGACTTATTTATAAAACCCATAACTATTCAACATACAATCAAAGTCCTAAACATGTTATGGGATATAAGTAATGATGACTTGACAGTGTAACATTAATTACACTCATAACAAAGTAGACAAAGATACAAGTTTAAGAACTTCATGATTTACAAGACTGTATGGCAGATTGATCGCCTATACACTATATATAATGTATTACACCAGTATAATTGTTTATCAGTCTCTTCCAGTCTCATCTGCAACCTGAGCAACCACTATATTGTGTGGGCTGTTTTAGTCATTTAGTCTGTTATTGTCCTTTGAATCAAACATAATTTCCTCAACTTGTTGATTGTTCTAAAAACAAAAACAAATCAAACAAAAAAATACCTCAGGTCTTTTCATTTTACTCACCTACATTTTTGCTAAGAATGCATGAAAACTAAGACAGGGCCTTAAATTTTTTTAAGTTCCTCAAACATATATGTCTATCATATTTTTTGAAGGATATTTTTCTATAAGATCTACTGTTCATATAATTTTAATTAGATTCTATGACACTGCTAAAATATCATTTACAAGAGAATCCCATGTGCCTTGGGACAATACATATGTAACATTAAAAACAAGCCGGGCGTGGTGGCACACGCTTGTAATCCCAGAATTTGGAAGGCTGAGACCTGGAGGATCGCGGTTCACGGACAGCCTCAGCTACTTAGTGAGGCCCTCTGCAACTCAGTGAGACCCGGTTTCAAAATAAAGAATAAAAAACAGGGCAGGGGGTATAGCTCGGAGATCAAATGCTCCTGGGTTCCATCCCCAGATCCGCAAAATAAATAAATAAATAAATAAATAAATAAATAAACAAACAAATAAAACAAAAGGAGCAGTATGCAGAGAAAATGGAATCTTAACAAGATAAGAAAATAATCAATTATAATCATTAATTCACATACAGAAGAACTAATTCAAAACAGTGAAAATTACACAAAAAGACAAATTTAAAATCTTTTATTTTTTCTTTGAAATTAGATAAAAGAGGGCACAAAGATTCACAAAATGTGAGGGTTTTTTTTTCACAAAATTTAGAAAATTTTTTGCTCAAAAATCTCACATTGCATATGTTTTGTGGACTTTGAAAATTCTGTCTGACATCTCCAGTAATAGTGATTTTTGTCATCATAGAGAATAAGAGGCTAGCTAGGCTCTACAGCCTTTCCTGCTGATACTTGGAGTCAGATGAGAGGAAAAATGTAGGTCTTATTCAAAGACAGCTTTGAAGAAAGACAAACTTCCTCTATCTCAGATCTCTGTCTTAGGAAAACTAGAAGGTAAGGAAAGCTTTTATAAGGGAGGAAAATGCTGCTTCGGGATAAAAGACAGCAATTTTACAGGTTCCTTTTCTTCCCAGATTTCAGGACCTTCATCATGTCAGATTCTCTCTTGCCAATGGGGGAACCTTGACTTGTCTAGGGTTCTCTTTGTCTCCTTACCATATCCATAACAATGCCACCTGCTGGAGCAGCATCTACATCTTTTCCTTAGATTAACCTGTAACCTTTTGGACTAAAGATAGGAGAGGTTTGAAGAAGGCTTTAGAATATCAAAAGAAAGGATGGTAGAGATGGAGGAATAGAAACGGTTGGGAGGGTCAAGGGAAGTAGTTCTAAGGAGAAACTTGTTTTTGAGAAAATACCTTTGTTATAAAAATGCCTTTCTGAACTGCTTTGTTAAAAAAGTTTCATTACTGAAACAGTATTGGCTTTTCTCATTATTAAATGATTCTAATTTTAGGCATGTTCTCTTTAATTTCAAATAGAAAAATGTTTTGGTGGGCTCATGTACTTTGCTTTTTGCTCAAAGCCACCTGGACACAAGCCCATCATGGTTGTCAATGTCCATTTTTGTTGTTCTCTTCTCCTATCCACAATATGCTTTCTGATTTGTTTTTGTTTTAGGGAATGTTTTATATTTTTCTTACCTAAATGATAACATAACACACTATTTTAAGTTCTCTTATCAGAAAAATACGCTGTGTGAAAGGTGGAAGAAAAAGGACAATTGATGTATCATATAGAGACTGATACATACATACATACATACATGCAATATATATATATATATATATATATATATATATATATATATATATATACACACACACATATGTAGTATTCAGTTTATCTTTCTAACTACTGGATAAAGTTCTCAGTCAGTTATTTATTTATTTATTTTTTATTTAATTTATGTGTGTTTGATACTGGGGATTGAGCCCAGGAGCACTTTAACACTGAGCTATATTCCTACACCCCATCCTCATTTTAATTTATTTTATTTTAAACAGTGTCTTGCCAAGTTGCAGAGGCTGGCATAAAACATGTTATTCTCCTGTCTAGTCTTCCAAATACTGAGACTACAGGCATCTATCACTTTGCCTAGCTAGTTTAATGACAACTTGTGAGCTGTTGATTTTAATCTGACAAAGATCCATGTTCGTCTAACTGAAGTAACATAATGTCAATTTCTCTTATTGAATATTGTGTCATAGTCTTTAGCACAAGTTCGTTTTATATTTGCACAAGTTTGTTTATATATATATATAAAAATATCATTTTCTCTTATTGAATATTGTGTCATAGTCTTTAGCACAAGTTTGTTTATTTGCCTAATAGTGATGGCTTTATTATTTTGAAAATTATATGTTGAAATTCTATGTACCTGAACCTATATCCAATCTGTATCTATATATCCAATCTCACAATTATCTTTCCCTGGTGGTATCAGTGTTCCATAGTTGGCAGAGTATGGCATTTAAATTCAGTTGATGGAAGGCATCAGTTCCAAATCAGGCTCCAAACAGAAAACTGACCCTCGTTCATGGAACACAATCTGTTGAATACTACTAAACTTTCTGGTATCCACAATACTTTAAGTTTCTACTCATTGTTGGTGTATTTTGTTGTTATTGGCAAGTAACACATGAGGTACACAGCATGACAAATATTCTTAAATTTTGACTCAAAGACGTTTATGATCTACTGTCATCAATAAGACAAATTGATGATATATTTGTAAAATGTAATCCTTGTCTAGAAGACAAGATAAATGTTTACTAAACTGAACAGTCATTTGGAATATTGTGTTTTATCAATTCTCTCAGTTCCAAATTAATTAACATGCTTTTTAGGGACCTTTGGCATCAATTTAAAACTCATTCTAATTTAACATGAATCCCTGTCATGTTTAAATTCTAGTTTAACATGAATTCATTTTTTATTATCAGCTATTTGCAGATTTGAAACCTGATAGCTACATGGAAATGACCATTAACAATAGCACTTTATGCAGTTACTTAACAACATTTTCCTAAGCTATATAAGCTTTATTCTCTGAAGTATTTCTGAAAGATAAATGTGAAAACTTAAATTTAAAGTCAAAATTCAGTGAACTCTGCTAATAAAAAAACAAACTGGAATTTGGCTGTTGATGTGTATCAGTTCACTGATACATGTCAGTTATTCTAAGACTGATGCATTTTATCAAATGTGCAACAAATCAAAGTAACATAGAAAAAGGTTAGTGTGTGTGTGTGTGTGTGTGTGTGTGTGTGTGTGTGTGTGTGTTTGTGTTTTGCTGGAGATTGAACCAAGGAACATTCTATCTCTGAGCTATACTCCCAGCCCTGTTTTACTTTTCATTTGGAAACAAGACCTTGTTAAGTTGCTGAGGCTGGCTTTGAACATGCAATCCTCCCATCTCAGCCTCCCAAATATTAGGATTACATGTATGTACCTCCATGCCTACTCCATGGGTCTTTTTTAAGATAAATAAGGGAAAAGCTAACAATCATACTCATATAGTACAAATATATCATTTATAAATTCCATATCCCAAACCTATCAGGCACTGTTCAAATCAGAAAATACATACATGGTAAAAAATAATAAAAAAACAATTATCTCCTTAAATTATACTGAAACTCTTTCAAGTACCCTGTACAAATTATGTTTAAGTCTCTTTAGTATCATAAGTACAGTTATTCTCAATATGCAAAAGAAAAAAAATGAGTCTTTGTGAGGTTATGGCATTCAGAAGGTTTAAAGCTGCTTTTGAAGTCAGTTTTACTTTGTAGCTCTTTATTTGATAAAATATTTAAAATAAAAATATAAACAGAATAATATGAGCAACCTCCAGTACCCAGCTTAAAGTATTCTACCCCTACCCAATTTTGTTCTTTTTCAGGATTTCATGAAAATCTTAGTCAACATTTCAAGTCACTGTTGATATTTCAATATGTATCGTAAAAAGGATAAGGACCCTTTTAAAAAAGCATAAACATATTAACTTAAAATATGGTTAATTATCAATTCAGGGTTCAGATTTTCCAAATTACTTCATGAATGTATTTAAAGAGTTTTTCTGATAAGATTTGAAATGACACCCATATAGTTCTTTTTTTTTTTTTTTACTTTCTAATCAGCTTTATTGAGTTGCAACATTTACTACATTTTGATGAAATATCTTTTAATGTGTTTTTATTGGTGCATTATAGTCTTACATCATAATGCAAATCATGTTGACAATGACATATCTGCACACATATTTCAATTGCACGAGTACACATGCTTGTGCTTGTGATACCTGTTTCTCTTATTTTCTTCCATTTATAGTTATAGTGACTATGGTGCTTGAATAATGCTCTGCTACTTTTTCACTGATGCTCTGGGTCCTTCTAAGAGTGTGGCCTTCCAAATTTATTTGTTAGTCTACCTTAGTCTGCTTGTGCTGCTGCAACAAAATATTTGACACTGGATAACTTATATTAGAGCAGAAATACATTTCTCACAGTTATGGAAGCTGTGAAGCTCAGGGTTACGGCACTGGCATTTGACGTGGTGAGAGCCTTCTTATTTCATCCTCACATGGCAGAGGGCAAGCTAACCAAATGCTGCATGAAGCCTCTTTTATAAGGGCCTTAATCCTAATAATGAGGAAGAAACCCCACATTTTAACTACCTCCCAAATTCACTTTCTCTTAATACCCTCACATAGGTCATGCCTAATTTTGGAGGTGATTAAATTTCCCATGAAGTGTGGAAGGAACAAAACAATCAAACCATAACAGGGTCATTCAGAGATGCGTAATAGAGTGTTTAGCTTAGATATTGGAGTCAGTGTGGCCAGGTACATCTGCAAATTACAAACAGGGAAGCCTGAACAAATCATGTAACTCTGTGCTTTGACTTACTCATCTATAAAATGAAGAAGATAATACTTCCAGCTGGGCGTGGTGATGCATCTTATATTTCCAGTAGTTAGGAGGCTGAGACAGGAGGATCACAGTTTCATCACAAGTTCATGGCCAGCTTTCGTACCTTAGGGAGGTCTTCTGCAACTTAGTGAGAACCCGTTTGAAATAAAATAATAAAGTAGTGCTCAGAATGTAGCTAAGAGGAAGAATACCACAGGATTTTATCCCTACTAGTGTGTGTGTGCACATGTGTGAAGGCGTACACGCGCGCACACAAACACACACACACACACACACACACAGGATAATACTTTCTGTCTAAAAACATTCTGTGTAAAATAACACAATAACACATGCAAAATGCTGTAGATGGTGATTATTATACATATTAAATTTACTAACTTTTTAAATATTCTATTATGGCAAATTTTATTGCTTTTGTCTTACCCCTTTGTCCTGACAAATGGGAAATTATATAATCCTTGAAATAATGATAGTTAGGTCACAGTTCTATACTATTGTTTGTTGATTAAAATAATTTCTACATAGAAACATAAAATGTAGTGATGCTGAACTTAGCAATAAAAAGCATCCACAACTGAATATTTTTGAACTAAGAAAGAACCACAACAGTTTTTCTTTTTAGTGCCTGAAAAATATAGTTCTCTATTTACTGAATTTGCTCAACTAAAATAATTCAGACAATGATGTGTTGGCAAAGGAACATATGCTATACATATTGTGAGGATGTCTTATTAATGCATCCAAACATATAAATTGTATAACAATAGAAATTGAATGTTTCTATGTATTCTTAGTAATTTTAATCCATGTGAGATGCTTTCATAAGATTTCTATTCACAAATGTTTTGAAAGCTACATTATGCTCTATCTTTCTTCTCTATTCAATATTAATGTATTATTTAAAATTCCCAGGTAAAATTTTCCAAACACTAGGGCTAAATGAATAGTATACTAATGAATGATCTTTAATTAAGTAATCTTGAATTTAAATGTGCATTCTTCCTTTTACAGAACTGTGTCCTTTTATGCGTATTTTAATACTGCAATTTAAGTCAAATCAAAACTTCCAAGCAATCAAAAATTCTCTTAGGTACTGTTTTAACTGGAAATTTATTAAGGTCTATTATAAAACTAATATCAATTCATTGTTTTTATCTTAATAGCTAGAAACATTACTGTATCTTTTCATTAATGTACCTTTAAATGCTCTGCAATCTCAGCAATTATATTTTCTTATGTAGACAATTTCATAAGAATACTCAATCTAATTTTTAAAAACTTTGTTCTGATTATCTGGGTACTCTATATCACTGGGAATGCCTACCACTAAGGCCAAAGATTTTACAATTCATTTCAGCTAACTCTTCCTAATATTTCATTGTCTTATCCATTGTCAAATAGTCATAACTATCTCACCATATAGACTGTACAGCTTTGAATACTACTTTCCTCTATGCATATGAGTACAGAAATTTATCTGAAAATCTTTTTTAATTTTTTAAAAGAATATATTTTTTAAAGACAGTTCAAACTAAAGTATAAAAAAATCAATGTAGAGCCAAATATTGGGTGGCTTAGAAACTTAAACGATAGTAACCATTATCCACAGAGCAGATCGCTCCTACCAATTTTACCTTAAACTCTAGTTACTATAGCTACTCATTAAAAAATAATCATTATCACTTGGGTCAAAACTGCCTCTTGGAACTAATTCCCATCATTCAAATAGTGAGTTCCTATATTTTTCAATAGTAGTATGAACCATCTTTCCCAAATATAACATGAAATGAGTGTTTTACACTTTTCTGACAGAACACAAAGTTTGAATATTTTAAATGAGAAGGGTTTCGTATACTGACCTCTCATTTAGAGTAGTTAAAAAGGTGAAGTGGCTTATGTACTATGTACATATTATCAGAATGGTGTCTTGAAAGTACTTCTCAGTACTAAATTATAGGAAAGTTGGTAAAAATTTTATTTAAAGTGTGCCTTTGAAATTCACTATTTCTATAGCAAGAAGGTTCAAAAAAGGATAAGAACTGACACCATTATCTTGATATCTGTCAGTGAGTTGGCTATTGACATGAAAAAAGATGACTGCTCTGTCTTTCCAAATAATAGAAAGCTCTTTACATTTTAAAATGAAAGCCATTTACTAGAAAGCCTTTGAAAAGCATGTTTCTATGAGTTTTAAATACAAATCAGAAAGTAATCATTCCAACTGGTAATAGCAGCAGGAAGACATTTGAGCAACTATAGTTGCTATTATAGGGATCTTGCCACTGGGCCACCATTAAAATTGAGTTGGCTTTGATTATAAATGACAATTTTCCAGTATAAGCTTTGCAATTATCTTAATTGCACTGGATTGCAAAAAATCATAAGATATTGCCCCTCATCCAATTCTTATTCATATTAGATTTTATTACTCCAAAAAATTTTTAAGGCTCAAGGCATATGAGCATGAAGAAAATAATCTAAACATATACCTAAATTTAATGTTGTTTTTTCCATCTTTTAGAGGAAAAAAAGTTTTATTTTCAACTGAAAAGTTTAAATGTATGGGAAAATGTGTAAAACCTAAGAAAACTTGGGGAAAAACTCTAATTGGAGTGTTATAAGAATTGCGGTAAAATAAAAATATGAAGAATTCTTTTCCACTCTTGATCCTTTACTCGTGCTAATGGTGTTATTCACCAGGATTGGACAAGTGGATTACTATGCAGGAAATCTAGTAATTAAAAGCTTCTGCTGCAGTACAGGCCTGAGGAGGAATCCTAGGCTATGACTGGCTACATACAGATCCTGTAAAGCAAAGTGTCTTTCCTGTGGCCCAGCAGGCTCCAGGCAGTGTTCTAACAAGGACCACGTCTTGCTTGTCTTTTGCATTGATGACAATTTCATCAGAAGGGTGACACTTCTGTATCTACATTAAAAAGAAGAGTGCCAGTAGGCCTGCTACTCTACAACTCTGTATGTTCAGGAGATGCTACAGAAATGCTGTTTGCTCCAAAGTAGTCTGTGATGGCGGCAATGGGCCTGCAGCATCTGTCCAGACCACCACTGAAATATGGCCAGTCTGCCACCAGAATGTGCCACATCAATCTTGAGTTCCCCTGCCTCAAAGGCACCTCCTCATGGTTTATCTCCTAGCTACTGGCTTTGGAAGCAAAAACACAGGTGCTTCTATTGACCTTGCTGAAAGAAGGGTCCACACGGGACCTGGAGACCACATATGCTTCCATCAGGTATGACTGCCCCAGCAAGGCACAGTCAGCTTCTGCTCCCAATCCCAATGAGAAGCCCAGAGGGGATTCCATAAGAAGAGAAGGAGAGCGTGGCAGCTGCCTTCATCCTTGCTCTGTATGTAGAAGTTGACATTGAGGTGAACTGTGGAGAGAAAAGAGCCATCTGAGACTCCTATCTCCAGACAGTTTGCAGGACTCAAGAGAAGTATAACTTTTATACAAGCATCTTCTCTCCTGACTTCAAAAAATTGATAGAAACATAGAAAGTACAACTCAGTCTCTGGCAGAGCAGATGAAAAACATAGGCCTGGAGTCCATAAGGCAGCCACAGGAACACATGGAGTCTCATAACTGTTCAGGAGGACATAATTACTGGACTTAACGTCTTCCAAAGATATGAAGCACTGTCCTCTCCAGGTAAACTCCAGGCTCCAAGATCACAGCAACCAGGAAGGAATCAAGGGCTGAAAGACGCTGCCGTGTACCCACATCTACCACCAGAAGCTGATCCCTTGCTGACTGGTTGCCACTCCAGATAATGTCCTAGGCTTTTCTGATGAAAGTAACTGACTTATTAGGCTCCCTCAGACCAATACTTATTACATCAGGAAGCCTTCTCTAGGCACTGTTTAGTATTCAAAGCACATACTGCCTCCGTGACAATCACTGATGTTGTGCCCTCCTTTGTTTTAATCGTATTAAGAATATAAGCAAGGGTCTTGAATATGTTAAACAAGCGCTCTACCAGTGAGCTATGCTGCTGGTCCTATTTTATTTTGAGACAGGTTTTACTAACTTTCCTGAGAGGCCTTGCCATCCCTCTGCCTCAGCCTCCTAAGTAGTTGGAGTTACAGGTGTGTGCTATTGCCCCAGGTCATGTCCCAGTTTTTTTGTTGTTTGTTTTTTGTTTGTTTCATAGATATGTTATTCTAGTATAGAAAAGTTTGACCTCTATAGGGGCCAGTTTCTCTGCATTTGTCTTCCAGAATCTGGGAGGCATGGAAACATGAAGTCATTTAAAACAGGGAACAAGCACAAATGACATGATGGGAGAGGTGTATGTGTGTGTGTGTGTGTGTGTGTGTGTGTGTGTGTGTGTGTGTGTTGATGGCTAAGAAATAAAACCAGCTTCCCTGCCCTCCTCAGAGACATGAAAGATACTACAGATTCTCTTTGACAAGCAAGACCAGCAGTGTGGGTTTTAGTCTTGGAAACAAGAGAGGAACCAAGGAATATTCTACCTCTGAACTATATCTCCAGCCCTATTTTGTTTATATTTTGAAACAGGGTCTCACTAAGCTGAGGAGGGCTTCACCTGGTTGCTGAGGCTGGCAGCAAACTTCTGATCCTCCCCTCTCAGCTTCTCAAGTACTGAGGCTAGAGGTGTATTCCACCATGCCCAGTGGCTTGTCCATTGCTTTTATAGTAAAAAAAAAAAAAAAAAAAAATTCACTTATAGACATCCAATTATATTTGTAAGACGTCTATATGTAAATGGCAAAATTCTGTAGAAAATATAGAGCATGATTTGACTAATGTACTCTTCTTTGCAATATCTGAAAAAAAAAACAGGGAAAACTATGGTAAATAAAAATTTTAGTAATGGATTCAGCCAAGGGAACTAACTAAAAATTAGAACTTTAAGTAAGATGAACACTTGAACACTTTAAGTCTGCCTTTAAAGGTATTTACCAAGGCACAGGATCTATTTCAGGACTGGTTCATTGTGTATACTTTATAACGCTGTAATAGAGGCTTCCTTGAAATTATCCTTGCTCCCCCCCTCTAGCCCTTCTGTTCCTTTGAGTCTTTTGGCTTAAAGAGAAGCCCATCTAAATAGGCAAATCTTTCTTTAAATTCACAGAACCCAGGTGGTAGTGGCCTTGTAACACCCTGCTAGAGTAACTAGCTACAGGAGGCTGAAGTGCGAGATGGTATTAACACACAGCCTAGCTGAAGAAGACCCCTCCCATCATGAAGCATCCAACCTCCTTTTCTCACCTCAAGAAAGCCCTTCCCATTCTTGAGCCCCCAAGACAAAGCTTTGACATACTAGCCTGATTCCTTTCTACCAACTCCTGTCTGGTGTATCTTGGTCACTTCCAGTTACTGGTAGCCTGGACTACTGATATGGTAACAGTGATACCAACAATGAACTTCTTAAAAGCAAGGGTTTTGAAGTAGAGGAAATGAAAGATAAGTAGAGAGGTGATGAAAGGAAAGAATGGAGATTTATACCTTTAATTTGAAATCCTTGTGCTCAAGTTCCTTCCAGATTGGTCACTTCCCATACTAGTTTTTCCCCAAACCTGTCACTCTCAGATTCAATCTTAAAGTTACTTTAACTCAGAAATCTAAAGTTACTACCAATACAATGAATTGCGCTGTACAATGAAAATTGCCCTCTACAATGTACTACCAAATGTAGTTTTAGGCTAGATTAGCAAAGGAATATCCAATATTTTAAGAAACCCATTAGATATGACAGATTCTAAATGTTATCTGTTTATCAGATAATGGATGTGTCAAAGACTGCCTTGTGGTCACCAACCTGATGTCATCCCACATGCCGTACCATACCCACCCTTCACAAAGTTTTCTTTAAAAGAAGACCCCAAGACTCCAAAAGTGCATCTAAAGCTTGAGATAGCCCACTTTCCCCTTTGAATATGTGTTCCTTGCTTCCTGAATAAATCTCTGCTTCTGTCTCTCTTTGACCCATCTGAAATTTCTTTTCTCAGAAATTTGTTCTATAGTCCTGCTCTCCAAGACCTCATTAGCCTCCCAAAAGTGACGTTTTTTAACTAGAGATTGTTTAATAGTTTTATGTTATTCTATTTGCACAACAGAAATAAACTAAAATGTTAACATTTGGAGTGAAATGATGAACTTGTCATTATTCTAAATATCAAGCATCAGATATATTGGTAAATTAATGGGTAAATATTTGGTTTTCCTGGAACAATTTTTATCTTAATTTACTTTGAAATTTTTGAAAACCTATTTTTAAAAAAATTCTTGTGATCTGAAATTGAGCACTTAAGAGGACCCTCATAACAACTGACACCATAATTCAGTACTTATTTGACTGTATTATTGATTACCAGGTTCAAGATTCACAATGTACAATATGAAACTTTATAAAAAATGATGGAAGCCAGGAGTGGTGGTGCACACTTGTAATTCCAGCATTTGGGAGGCTGAGACAGGAGGATCTGGGTTCGCAAACAGCCTCAGCTACTTAGTGAGGCCCTTTGCAACTCAGTGAGACCCTATTTCAAAACAAAGAATAAAAAATAGGTCTGGGGGTGTGGCTCAGAGGTAGAATGCCCTTGGGTTCCATTTCCAATACTACAAAAAAAAATTATGGAAAACAAATATATCTTGGGGAAAACAAACTGAAAGCTTTCATAAGTATGTTTTTTATACTTTTGTGTTGCTAAGCCATATGCTAATAACTGAAAAATTAGAAAACTGCAGTAATCAAATCATTTACCTTTTGACAGAATAGGAGACAGTGGTAATATATATTTTAAGGAATTCAGAGTATAAAAATAAGAATTGATAAAATTGTCACTTAAGAAACAGAAATAGAGTTTCATTTAGTGCTATAAATTAAAAGTGAGAATTTATTGATTATTTGACATCTCTTGTAAACCTTTCTTCTATTTGCAGATGACATGCATTTATATATAGAAACCACTAAAGGCCACCCAAAATTGCATGATCTAATAAACAAATTCAGTTAAGTTGCAAGATATAAAAATCAACATAAAATAAAGTACCATTCCTATATATTAACAACTATCTGAAAATAAATTAAGAAGCAATACCTTTTATGATAACAGCAAAACAAAAATAAATGAAATAATACTTAGGAATAAATGAATCAAGGAGGTAAAGATCTCTTGAGAAGGGTCAGATAAAAAGAAGTCTGAGATGTTGGTTTTCACTGAGTTCCCCTTTCTTGTTTCCTCCCTACTAGCAGTTCTTTCATTTCTAAAAGTGCTATTTGCATTTAAATTAAAAGGGCCCCAGCTGGGGTTGGTGATGCACACCTGTAATTCTGGTACTTTGGAGGCTGAGGCAGGAGGACTGCAGGTTTGAGAACAGCCTCAGCAATATAGGGAAACTCTCAGCATCCTAGTGAGACCCTGTTTCAAAACAGAAAATAATAAAAGGGTAGAGGGTTTACCTCAGAGGTAGAATGCACCGGAGTTCTATCCCCAATACCACACACGCCCACAACACACACACACACACACACACACACACACACACACACACACACACACACACTGCTGTTTCCTGTTTCTCTGCTTCCTTTGTGACACTTGCCTTTTTTTTTTTTTTTTTTTTTTTTGGTGGTACTGGGGTTCCTGGAAGCCCTTCTACCTCCGGGCTATACTCCCAGACCTATTTTATATTTTTATTTGGAAATAGGGTCTCTTATGCC
Organism: Muscardinus avellanarius; assembly: GCF_963383645.1. Taxonomy (NCBI): domain Eukaryota; kingdom Metazoa; phylum Chordata; class Mammalia; order Rodentia; family Gliridae; genus Muscardinus; species Muscardinus avellanarius. The sequence goes on from NC_137787.1 coordinate 158,320,185, forward strand.
AGCAAGGCTGGCTCCGAACCAGCGTGATCCTCCTGTCTCTGCCTCCCAAGCGCAGGAATTACAAGTGTGTGCCACCATGCCTGGCAACACTTGTCTTTTTGATAATAACAATTCTAACTTGAGCAGTGAACTCATCTCTCATTGTGATTTTATTTGCATTTTTCTCTTTCTTTCTTTCTTTTTTGTTTTTTGGTACTTGGAATTGAATCCAAGGGTACATCCAAAGCCTATTTTTTATTTTTTAAACATTGTCTCACTAATTTGTAGAATACTTAAGTTGCTGAAGCTGGCTGCAAACCTGTGATCCTCCTGTCTCAGCCTCCCAAAGACTGGGATTATAAGCATGTGCCACCACGTCTATCTTGCCAATCTTTAATCTGTTATTTGTTTTCTTGATATTATGTGAGTTCCTTATATATATTTTTGAATATTAAACCCTTATAGGATTTGTAGCTATGCAAATACTTACTACAATTCTATTTGTTGTAGGTTTGATGCTCAAAAAATGATAAACTTTGGCCTACACAAGAGACTGCAATTTTGTGTCAGACAAAATTTGTTTTTCAACAATTAAAATAAGACTTACTTTATGCACATGTGAGAGAAGTCAGAAAATTTCACAATTTTATACTAATTTATGTATTGGACTGAAAATTGTGTGCTCTATATTGTAGCTTGTCCTCATGAGATGCACAGTTGTCCATACAAAATGTTCTAGGAACCACTGTACCTAAAATCCATGGATGTTCCAATTCCTTAACTATAAATATTGGTGAGGCATGCTTGTATTCCTAGTTCCTGGGAGGATGAGACAGGAGGGTCCCAGGTTCACAGCCAGCCTTAGCTACTTAGTGAGGCCCTCTGCAACTTAGTGAGACCCTGATACAAAATGAAAATATAAAATTGATTTGGAGGTATAGACCAGAGGTAGAAGACTCATGGTTTCCATCCCATCCCTTGTATGACACACACTAAATTAAAAAAAAAAAAAAAAAAAAATATATATATATATATATATATATATATAAAAACATTTACACACATCCTATGTATACCTTCCTATAATGGAAATACCCATATTACTTATGTTTAATTATTTCAAAATAAACTCTGATATCATTTACACATTTTTTGTTGATAATAGTATCTTTTGTTGTAAGCACAGTGCTTACATATGTAGAAATGTAGTATACTGTGATACATATCATGGCTATAAGATTAGTGGTACCCAAAGGAGATACGTAAGCATTTTGAAGGGCCAATATCATGTGTCAGTTGGCAAAATTATGCAACTTATCTCAAGATTCTAGTCTTTGTATGAGGATTTTTCAAGAGAAATGGCCACCTCAGCATACACCTAACTCTCATCAACCTTAATACTGAGATTTAGGCAAGAGGATCACAAATTTGAAGGCAGCTTGACAAATTAGCAAAATCTTCTTAAAAAGGAAATAATTTTTAAAAGGTGAGAATGTTGCTAGGTGGTAAAGTTCTTGCCTAGTATGTGTGGGGCTTTGAGCTCAAACTCCAATATAGCAAAATAAACAATTTCAAGATTGAGTTCATACAAATTTAGAAAAGAAAAAAAAAAGGATAGATGGCTCTATCAATACAGAATATTTAGAAATTCATAAATTTGTAACTTGGGCCACACTCTAGATTCTGTTGAACTGTGCTCTTTGGGAATTCTGTAACACTAAAAGTACTTTTAAATCTATAAAAAATAGTATGCTATTTTAAATTATGTACTGATTTAAGTCACAAGAATTTCTTCTGCTTCAGAAAATGATCTTATGAAAAAACTATTTAGTTATTCTGGATGCCCCAAAGGAGAACATTTTTGTAGTGTCAGAGCCCTCTTACTGACTAAATATAAACAATAATGGTCCACAGTGTTACTACTGTACTGAATTGTCAAAGAAGTGTATTTGTGGAATTAATTACATTAACACATGGCATACTAGTAAAAGTCTTAAAATTTGTTTTTGTATAAGATACTTGAAATACCCAAAGAATAGTACAATGAAAGCACAGTCATTTGTCTAATAAAGACAGAAAATAATAATCATATAGTAATACCAAATATGATTTCAAAAATACACATCAAGTAATTTACCTTCCCCCAAATAAATATATTGAGCAAACTTTGTACTTTAAATAGTTAAGTCTACATGAAAATAAAAATACAAAGCAAGTCAGAATTATATAATTTAAGAAAGGTACGCAGGTATGGTGATAGTAAATTTATGAACCATGGTGATAAATGTGACAAGAAAAGTAAAATACTGGTGATTTTGAATATTGCTTACTTTTAGTTAGAGTTGGTTACTTTTAGTTAGCAAAGATGGAAGAATTACAGAACAGAAAAACAAAGTGTACAAAGTATTTAAATATAAAAAGTCAAAATTATACTAATTAAATATACACATCACCCAATCAGCCCTTACCAAATTCCCGCCCCACTCCCTCCCCCTTCCTCCTTCCCATGCTTGGCTTAGTGATTGACTTTGATATGTTTGTTTAAGTGCATTGTGTGCTTTAGAGAATTTCCCTCTTTCCCCCTCCTATCCCCTTAGTTAGGTCACCTTATTTGCTCATCTATAGAATCTCCTTCTTCATGTAGAGTTTCTCCTGTTTCCCATTTCTTCCTAGCTTTCACATATTAGGGGAAGCATCTGTTTTCTTATTTATTTTTTTTTGTGATTGATATTTGTTTTTCCTTCTGTGGTTCTGGGGTTGAAGCCAAAGGTGTTCTACCTCTGAGCTACATCACCAGCACTAATTTATTTTTCTTTTGAAATAGGGTCTCTATTTAGCTGCGGCTAGCCCTGAAACTGCAATCCTCCAGTCCTGGCCTCTCCAGTACTGGGATTACAGGAGTGTACCACAACATCAAGCTAGATAATTCTTTAATGTGGGACATTCTTTTTTAAAATTTGGCAAACATTTAGGGAAGTTAAAAAGAAAACTTAATGAAACGAGTTTTATAATATTGGAGAGAACTTGCTTTATGATTTTTTTAAATTCCCTACTCTCCAAACTTACCATAATACACATAACTCAATTATTTTTGTGTGTGTATAACCAATAAAGAGTTATTCAATTAATCAACAATTGATTTTTTAAAGTTTACATAAAATAACAATTATTTTAAAATATTTCAGAAAGTTAAAATGAGACCATTATGCATCTTATTGAATAGAAAGAAATTGAAAAGAAAATTTATTTTCACTAAGTTCTGGCATAAACTGGAACTTCTAAATGTAACCACAGGAAACAAATTGCCTGCCAAGGAAACACCAGGCAGTGAAAAATCTATCTGGTCCTGCCTGCAGTTCTGAGCCTCATTCCCGACAGCTGTTACTAGAAGAAGATCTTTTAATGAGTCCCTTTTGTGGAAGCATAAGGTGAAAAGCCAACTTAGAACATGATGAAAATGAATCGCAGGCACATTAGGAGTGAGATATAATGAAAGAAATTAAGTAGTACAAGTGGGCAATTGTATTTTCAATACTACATGGGTAATAACTATAGGATCAGATCATTTTAGTCAATAGTGGGCAATAATATGTTTTTAATACTTGCAGTATTTGACTTAAGCTGTTTATAAGGCTGGTTGCTGCTTTAGGAAATCCAGGATCAGAGTAAGGACTCCTAGTTTGCCAATTTTACTAATGGGGGAAAAAGTGAAGAATCATTTTAAAAAGGTGTGTGTGTGTGTGTGTGTGTGTGTGTGTGTGTGTGTGTGTTTATAATTACTTTTTCAGCATTTAATCTCAAAATTTAATTTTAATATTTTTAAAATGTGTTTTATTTTTAATTGTTAATAATGAAGTTAATGTCTTTTTCCCAACTTCAGGAAAAAAGTATAAAAAATCATATGCATTATCCCATTATCCACATCTGTGGTTGTTTGGCTAGATTCGTTAAAATATGTTGCTGATGAGAATAAGGTAATATATATGTTATATACTATATATTATATGTAAAATTATATATATATATAAGAAGGTAGAGTATATATAGTCTTTATCATATTAAACAATCCCAGAACATAGACTTGTCTTGCAAAACTGTACTGCCATTCATTCACACAGAAGATCATTAAATAAAACTCAATATATTCAATTATATCATAAAATAAAAGTCATGGCTTATAGATTATGGAAGAAAAGATGATATTACTATGTTGGACATTTAACACTGTTATATAGTGATACCCTTCATTTCATACTCTTGTTAATTGGATACTTTCTTGAACAAAGAGACAAGAAAAATCTTGTATTTACTTTGTTAAGGAAGAAACTTGAGAGAACAGACTATGCTTCAACTTGAAAAAAAAAATATATATATATATATATATATTTTTTTTTTGGTGGTACTAAGGTTGGAACCCAGGGGCTTTCTACCTCCGGGCAATACTTTGAAACCTATTTTATATTTTATTTGGAAACAGGGTCTCACTAAGTTGTTGACAGCCTCACTCAGTAGCTGCGGCTGGCTTCGAACCTGTGCAATCATCCTGGCTCAGCCTCCCAAGTGCTGGGATTACAAGTGTGCGCCACCACGCCTGGCAGAAAATTTAATCAACTAAAAAAGAAGAATTTTAGATTGTACATCAAATGAGATCATGTCATATTTGTCTTTCAGTTCTTGGATTGTTTCATTTATCACAACACATCCATCTTTTCACAAATGACAGAGTCCCCTCCTCTTAAGAAGATGAGTAATATTATACTGTGTATATACACCACATTTTCTTTATTCCTTTCATCGACATTTCACATTTACAGGCACTTTGTTTCCTTATCTTGGCTATTGTGACTATACCCACAGTGAACATGAAAATGTGGGCTTTGGGGGGAGGGTTGGATGGAGAAAGGAAGATGATTGTATAAGTGTGTAAAATTTCAGTTAAACTGAGCCGGGTGTGGTGGTGCACTCTTGTAATCCCAGCATTTGGGAGGCTGAGACCTGAGGATCACGGTTCACAGCCTCAGCTTCTTAGTAAGGCCCTCCACTCCCCTCCGTTAACTTAGTGAGACTCTGCTTCAAAATAAATAATAAAAAATAGGGCAGGGTGTGTAGCTTGGAGGTCAAATACCACTGGGTTCCATCCCCAGACCCACAAACACACACACACAAAAATCAGTTAAACTGGAGGAATAAGTTCTAGGGCTATGTTCCCAATCACATAAATATAGTTAATAATAATGTATTTGTATTTCAAAATTGTTTAAAGAATAGATTTGAAACGTTCTCACCAAAAATAAGTATATGAGGTAATGGATAAGGTAATCTGTTTTGATTATTACATAATTAACACATGTATCAAAACATCACATTGTACTGCATAAATACACATAATATTCATTTATAATGAAAAATAACATTTTAGATAATATGATACAATTTAATTTTCACTGAAATTTTTAACTGGAGTCATAAAAGACTATATATTTATAAAAAGTATTTAAAAACAAAAAAAATTTCCTTTATTTACTTGTCAATTTCTTTCCTGATACAGACTTAACCATCGCTAATTTTCCAGTATTCTCCACATATTTTAACTGAAGGAATTTTGTTTCTTGTGTTCTGTTATAGTTTTTAAATTTTTTCAGCCCATAGAGCATTTTGCTGAACATCATACTTGTCCAAGCTGCCTATAATATTATTCTATGAAAACAATATCTCCTGTTACTACTTGGGAGTAGGTTATAATTTCTGATTCGAGTTCATGTGAAACTATGAAAATTTTTGGAGATTTTTACATATCTTGAAAACTAAGTTTCAAAAGAATATTATTGTAGTAATACAATGTTTGACAATGTGAGAACAACTCACCTTAAAAATCTCAGCATGATATTCATATTGAACAGGATTCTCACAATAATCAGAATTCAATAGTTCTGTTAGAGAACCAGGTAACAGTGAAATAATAACAATAGAAAAGATATAATCATTAAGCCATGAGAATGTGTGGGCAGGGCAAACTTCTATATTAACTATCCTCTTACAGAATACCAAGCAACAGATTTTGCTTGACACAGGATAAATTACCAGAATTATGATTAGATGCTGCCAGATCTATATGCTTATGCATCTTGCCATTTTTTCTATTTCATATAGTTTTGAAATATCCCACATTATTTTTTTTTTGTAGCTTAGAACATTGGTGATGATCTTGGATGAAGGTTATACTATTCATCTCTGGAATTTCAAACTCTGACTCTTACCTTCTGAGCAGGGCCCAGAAAATGTCAATGGTTCTGAACCTGCAAAGATTCTGTGAACAATGTAGTATAAACCCAGCAGGAATTAGTAAATTAAAAATGTACTAGTAATTTTTATAAATTAAAAAAATATAAACATGTGCCCCATGTTTTGCCATATTTTAATGTAACTTTATTGCTTTTAATAAATGTCTTTCTGTTATTCATGGTTGTTTCTTTTTTTTGTTGTTTTTTTTTTTTTTTTTTTTTTTTTTTTGGTGGTACTGGGAGTGGAACCCAGAGGCTTTCTACTTCTGGGCTATACTCCCAGACCTATTTTATATTTTATTTGGAAACAGAGTCTCACTAAGTTGCTGAAAGCCTCACTAAGTAACTGAGGCTGGCTTAGAACCTGTGTGATCCTCCAGTCTCAGCCTCCCAAGCGTGGGGATTACAAGCATGCGCCACCACGCCCAGCTTCATGGTTGTTTCTAAAACTTGAAAATTAAAAATTTTAAGAAAAAAATGCTACTTTTTTTTAAACTGGTTTTTACAAACTCCTTAGAATTTTGGAATAAAAACAACTTTTTGGTATGTTCATGATTTCAAAATGTATACTTTATCAATAAAGGCATAATCTCTTAAAAATAGGCTATGTTAATCAATGTTTCTGGAAAACTGAACCATCTAAAAATCACAGAACAAAATATTTCATTTTATTAGAGGACAATTTCTTTAAAACTAATATTCCAAATTCTGTGATAATCTCTCAACAGATGTTTCTAGAATTCTGTAAAGTAATTAAATTTTGGGGGAATGGGATAACATTAAACTATTTCAACTATGTTGCTTTTATATGTCCATCTTTATTTTTTCTGTTCATAAACATCCACTTTGTAACTACTTTTAAAAAAGTAAACATAACTCATAGTTAAACTATGACAAGTATGGCTCAGTGGAAACAGATGCTCATTGCATAATATTTAAAGTACTGAAGAGTTTAGAAAATACTTCACAGAAAATTCAGTAATTGGTTAAACTCTTTGTTCACTGGCTTTACAACAGAAGTGTATAGTAAGAACGACTCTTTCTTGAGCTCTGGGAAGATCAGATATAAACTATGAAAATCAGTCATCCTTACTGATTCATGTATTCATGTGTTCAAGGAATGTTTGAAGTTAGTGGCAGGGGTGAAATTGAGATATTGATATATTATTGCTTGTTTAATTAATATGCCTAGATCATTACTATCACACATTTTCTTTCTTTCTTTTTTGGTGGTGGTACTGGGGATGGAACCCAGGAGTCTTCTACCTCCGGGCTACACTCCCAGACCTATTTTTTATATTTTTTTATTTGGAAACAGGGTCTCTTAAGCCAGCTGAGGCTGGCTTCAAACCTGCGTGATCCTCCTGTCTCAGCCTCCCAAATGCTGGGATTACAAGCATGCGCCACCACCACACCCGGCAACTTTACATATATAGTATATAGAAAATGTGTGATAAACCAGGCGTGGTGGCGCATGCTCGTAATCCCAGCATTTGGGAATCTGAGACAGGAAGATTGTGGTTCGAAGCCAGCCTCAGTTACTTAGTGAGGCCCTCTGCAACTCAGTGAGACCCTTTTTCAAAATTAAGAACAAAATATAGGGCTGTGGGTGTAGCTCGGAGGTAGAATGCCCATGGGTTCCATCCCCAATACTGCAAAAGAACAAATACTATATATGTAAAGTTATACACAAATTAAGTTCTATACTATATGTCTATTAGAATACATATCAGAATTATATATTATATATAGTTTTTCTCAACTGCATTGCTTCTTATGACTATCATTTGGTGAATTATTTCCTATTCCAACCAAATTTATTTATTGTTTATACTTTATTAATTTTTACTGATCAAAATCTTTAACTCCTCTTTATAATGGGATATTTATGCTATGATTGTGTTCTCCTACATATTAATATGTTTCTGCTACATGTTTTAAAGAAGTTTATTAGAAAGATAGAAATACAGAAAATAGAAATACAGAAAATAGTTACAGCCCCATGCCAAAATGGCATGAGGGGGGAGGGTGGCCTAGGCCAACTCACCACTCCCCAATCTGCTACATTTTAAACTATTTTCATCTATCACTGTGCCAAAACTATAATTTTAATTTTTCCCCTTACCTGAAAATCTTGAATTAAAACCTGAATTAGATCTCAAGCTATCTTTATTGTTTTTATAATACTCTTTAAAATTTTTAAATATAAATTATGGTTCACATGTATCTCTTGACTCAAGATTTTGCATGTTACGTTTTCTACTCATTTTTCACTTCTCCCAGAATATGAGCTGAACTGAACTTGTGCATGGTGTTGTCCTATATTATACATCTTACTGAAAGACTAATAATTTTCAGATACTTCCAATTTGTAGGTATGAATTGACTATCTAAACCTCATTATTTAATGTGAAAGCCAATTTTTCTTTAAATATAGAAATGTAAAAAATGATACAGAGATGAACTGATAAAAAGCTAGTGATATATAGGGAGAGAAGGAAAAGAGGGAAGGAGGAGAAAGGAAGAGTGAATGATAGAGGAGTGAAAATGCAATGAATTCTCTTCTTTATTCTTTGTTTTGACACAGAGTTTTGCTAAGCTGCTGCACACTGGCTTCAAACCTCCCATCATCTTGTCTCCTAAGTACTGGGATTACAGGTGTGCACCACCATGGCTGTCTTGTTCTTATTCTCTTTATTGTATTGCCTTGGATACATAATAATTTCTTTAATGTAATAATAACATTGTGTTAAGTGAGATTATCCAGTCATAGAAAGGGCCATGTTTTCTCTTATGTGGAAGCTAGGGAGTAATTAGGATATAAGAAGACCTTTGGATAATGAAGGAAAACCCCAGTGGAACAAGGAAGGTGGTCTTGGGGAGGGTAATGGGACAATTCATGAAGGAAATACTTTCACTGATTTATGTACATATGTGGGAATACGGATACCAATTTTGTGTGAGAAATGTGGGCTGGGAGATGGGGAGGGGGCCAGGGAAAACTCAGCAAATACTGTGAGCATAAATGTCATTATCACTATAAGTGCATTATGTTGTGATACTATGATGCACCAATAAAAGCATATAAAAATAAAGTACTGAAGTGTGTGTGTGTGTGTGTGTGTGTGTGTGTGTGTGTGCATGTGTTTGTGTGTGTGTGTACATGGTAGCCCATGTAATACTGAGGTCAGAATCTAGAGGTGTCTACCAATGAGCTCCATACTCAGCCTTTTTTTAATTTCTGAGATGAGGTCTTGCTTAATAGCCCACTCAGGCTGGCCTTAAACTTTCAATCCCCCTCCCTTAGAGGCATGATCCACCTTGCCAAGCCATAGTATTGAAAATATTTTTGCTATAAGTAAAGAATGCTGGCATTAGCATCATTTTGTCATGGATGTAGATGCATCTTAAAAAAGGCAATTGTTGAGTGTTCTATCAATTCTTCTTAAAAGATATGTTTAGAATGTGTATTTGTTTGAAATTGATCTAATATCTTTAGTAAAGTGAATCAGCATTTTGAAATATTTACATGTAAAAAAATAAATATTTCCATATTTTAGGCCCTATAAATAATATCATGTATTCAGTTATTTCTTCCTCTGAATGCTCCAACAGTAAAATCAATATCTAATCTATTAGCTTATCAAGTTGTCACACTGCCTTTTTGGCTAGTACCTTTATCTTCCTGTTTTTCCTGATTTGAAGATGTGTTTTATAATCAAAATCATGATTAGTTTCCATCTTATATTTTTCAAAGTCATAAAAACCTGCCTATGAAAAAATCTTGTATATAGATCATTTCTAATAAACAACTCCTAAACTTATATTTATTACATTTCAGTTTTCTAACTCTGCTACTCTTTAAATTACATTAATATATTTAATACGTTTTTATGAAATATTACAAATTTCATCTCTTTTTAATATTCTAAGTTAGAAAAAAGTCTTTAAAAAACAAAATGCTTGAGGCTGATATTCTGGATTTAGCAAGGTTACATCATGACTAGAAGAGAAATAAGACTGGAATCCAGAAGATTTGAACTCTAAATCCCAATCCTGACTCTAGAGAGATTTGTCTACCAGGCTGTGGGCAAGTCTTGTACTGTAGTTGGTTTGTGGTGTTCTTATTAATGAAATAAAAAAGATTAGACTAGAGAATATCTTAGCCAGCTCTTATGTTTAATAGATAATGACAGTTATGCTCTTAATCCCATAATGCCCGATTCTACAGCATTATGACTTATCTGATTAGTTAGGATAGTAAAATGCAGCCGACTTCCCGGCAATAAAATGATAGACTGACTTCAGCAACAAAACTTTGTGAAGTTTTCCAATTTTACATTTACCATGCATCTAACTGCCAGATCAATTACAAACTTCTGCCTTGCGATCTAATATTTGAGGGTTATGAACAACAGCAGTTCTTACCTGTAGGGCATGCTACAGGTGAGGTGGTGATCTCATTAGATCTCATTAACTCAGATAAGATGGTTTTAAGGCAAAGAATACTGGGCACATTTAGGGAGTTTTAGAAAAATGTTGAAGATATTCTAAGTGACCCTTTTATTTCTAAGGCAATTAAAAAAACAGAAAGATGAGGAATCATTGTATGCAAAAGCTATGGAATTTTGACAATACTGCATCATTGAAGGTACCTTTCAAATCAGTTCACTCCAATTTAACTTAGCAAATGCTTATGGAATACTCATTGCAAAGCTTTGCAGTAGAGTAGGTATTTAGCATATTCAAATTACGCACAAACATCACTGTGAGAGGCAGGCTAATGAAGTGGTTAGGAATGCTGATTTGGACTTGGAGGCAGATTGTGTTGAGGTCTAGCTAAGCCCTCATTAGCTGCATGACCTTAAGTAAATGAACTCTGCTTTCTAAGTTTTTTTTTTTTTCTTTCACATCTTTAATATAGGGATACACTAATCCCTATCTCATGGTGTACTTGTGTGTATAAATGAGTTAAATTACATATAAAGCATTTAGAACACTTCCATTGTATAGTAAAATTTTAAAAAGTGGTAGCTAACATTATTATATGTGATCCTTGCTTATTTCTTATCAATAAATATACTATTTATTGATGAGGGTTATATACATTTTAAAGTGTTCCTTAAATTGAACTTGCATATGTTATCAAACTTTTTTTTTCCTGAATTGCATTTAAAATTCAAGGACCAGTGCATGAAAAAAAAAATCTACATTTAAATTGTTTTACAATCTTAGATTTGCTTTTATTTTAAATAATATGAACTGTTCTATTTTACTTAAAGTTGATGTTGTTTCCTCAAGAAGAGAAATTTATAGTTAAAATATATTGTGAAACATCATATATCACAATTAAATAACCTTGTCTTTGTGTTCTCAACTCTTCCAGTTCATTGCTTTGAGGTCACATCTTATCACTGCAGCATGCCACAGTAATAATGCTTGGTTCATAAGGCATTCTCCCAAGGAAGCAAAAGAGCTCATTTATCTATCTGTGAAGCATCGTTCTGTACAGAACAGCAAGCTAAACAACATACCCTATGCCTTCAACAGCAATTTATAATAACCTAAAATACTTTTAATCACAATTTGAATTGCCTATTGTAAATTAAATAGCATTAGCAAATGATCGCATTTCAGTCTGTCTCTAGCTATTTAGGGTGAAGTTTCCATTGAAAACAAATGTCAATGACATTTAATAAGGAACATTGAAAACATCGAACAAGGAATTAAAGGCCAAATATGATTTTACTGTACAGGGAAGAGCTAGAGTTTAAAATAACAAGGTAACTAAGAAGTACTTTAAAATTAATGTACCATAGTCAGTTTTAATCTTGTTCGATGCTATGAAAAAGAAAAAAAAAAAAAAAGCGATGAAGTAGGAATTAGCATTGCTATCCCCTTGTTATAAAAAGTCCCAGATCAAAATTCCTGATTTGTCAGTGGTCATGTACCTGGTATTGCAGGGCTTTATTCCAAGATTGTAATACCATTTTTAATCTCTCTACTGTATCAGTAGTTTTCAAGCCTAGTGCCAATTAGAATTATTTGAGGAGTTGCAGAAAAAATTCTATGTAACAAAACAAAACTACTGTTGCCTACTAATTAAATGAAATAGTATAAAACTTGGGGATCGGTAGTAAAAATAACAAACACTCTTTTATTTCTGATGTGGCAGTCAGTTTTGACAACAGTATACTGGAAGATAGGTTTTCAATAAATAGGGGTGAATGAATGAAGGTGAGCGGAAAGGAGAATGCTAACAGGAAGAACAAATTTCTTAGTTACTGACATATTCAAGCACAGGTAAAGTTCTGTCTCAAGTGAAAGAAGAGGGTCAAGGTAGTGTGTTTGTCTGGAGGGGAAAAGCAACATGTCTGTCCACAGCAGTTTGATATGGTTTCTAGGAGAGTGGCTGGTTATATTTAGTATAATAAACAATTGTTCTTTCAAAAACCTTTGTCATTATTACTTATGTGTTCTGATTTTTCCATCACCAGCTCTTTCTCTTCTATCTGTATTTTCATTACTGTCTCCATTATTTGTTATTTTTTCAAGTGAACTCCCTGCTTTCATAGTACCAGCTTGTCCATGTTCAAAATTCTTAGTAAAGAGGCTTGAAATCTTAGGGGGAAACATGCAGTAGCAGTCTAATGAGTCCACCACGGGATGCAGAGCTGTGCTGGGACACTCTACTTGGAGTGTTAATGAGAGCCTGGAGTGTTCATTTGCCCACACTGTGGTTTTTCAACAAAAACAGAAGACAGGTAATCCATTCTGCCAAGGCCACTATGAATTCCCTCCTATCTGATTACTAACCAGTAAATCATTTCTTTGTTATCCAGAATGCCTTACTGATACAGATTTACATGCCTTCCTAACAGCCTTGATCTAGAAGAGCAAACCCTTTTTCTTCCCTTCTCCATGCATATCAAAAGATGAAATGTTTATTCTTTATCCGTTCCTTTCTTTAAATTGAGCATATTTATTTTTTTCTCAGTGTGCTTGAATCAATAATTTTTAAATAGCTAAGAAAATCTTTTATGGTTTGTATTTTGGGAAAAGTAAAATAGTACCATTGGCCTATAGTTTATTAGATATAGCTTTGATATGTATAGATAAAACAATATTTGATGAACAAACCTTTGAGTGTTTACTGACAGTCCTCTGATTTAGGATGCTCAGTAAATACGAGCAATACCAAAAAAAAAAAAATCAATTGTATTTCTGGCACAATGGCTAGAAATTACTGCTTAGAAGGCAAAAAAAATTATCTGCTTCTTAATTTTCTCCATACAATCATTCCCTAAAAAAAGTAACTTTATTAAAGGATGATCAAGCTTTTCTTGATTTTTAATAATAAATAAATTTCAATATAAACTTTTCTTTTTAAATTATTTTTTCTATTTGCTATTTTATGATTGAGGGATTTGAACTGCTTATTATTTCATTTATCTTTTGTTGTTTTCCTGGTTTGTCTTAGTATTATTCTCTTGCCCCAAATTAGTTTTCATTACAGTTGTGTCTTGGGATATTATTTTGATTAGTTTTTCATGACTTTACTTCATATATTCCCTGTTGAAGTTTTGACATGTGTACCGATACTAGATTAGCAAAAAATCCTTGGAGAAGAAAGTTTGGAGAAAATAACTTAGAAGAAAGGTACACATTATATAGTGCTTAATTAAGTAAAACTTCAGTCCTCAGCCCTACAGTATATTTTACTGGAAACAAAGGTGATTAAACAAAGGAACAAGAGTGTGTCATCAGTTACCTACAAAATGCCACATTGTTCTTGAAAGATACACATGTGGTCATCAGGTTAGCCAATCAAGTATATGTGAATTCTTTCTTTTTTTCTTTTTTCTTTTTTTTGGTGGTACTGGGGTTCCTGGAAGCCCTTCTACCTCCGGGCTATACTCCCAGACCTGGGAATTCTTTCTTGAAGTACCAATTTATCTTTAGAGATTATGATATAACAACTAGAAAAATATTTAGAAGGGGCATTATTTTATTTCTATTCTGAAATAGGTGACCACATAAATAAATTGAATTAACATGCAATATCTCACTGCTTTTACTTGTTGAAACAGTGAATATGTGCATATATATACTTTTGAGGACATTTCCAAAAGTAATCACTAACATATAATTTCATATTATGTTCATATTAGTAAGAGGCATTTGTTACCTATTTGGAAATTTTCCTCCTAATCTAACTCAAATAGCATTTAGCAAAGAATATGTTAACTCTCATATGTATGATTAAAAATCAATTTCTGATTTTAGTAGAACTTTGCTTATGAAGGTTGTTAAGTAGACCCCCAATTAAAACAATATTTCACTTATGACAAATTTTTCTTTAGAAAAAAATTCTTATACTTGTGTTATTTACTGCTAATGTAAAAATATGCAAATTACAAAAAACTTTTTATATTTTAGGTATTTTATTATTCAACAACCTTTTTCACATTGTATGCTGTATGCTGTAAAACCACATATTGCTAGTCAAGCAGGATTTGGAATGATATACAGGGACACCAATGACATGAGTGTATAACCCACAGGTCACTAACAAGATATTGTTGCAAAGGAGTATGATATTTAAGAAAAGGGACATTGCTGTATTATACTGAGTTAGAAAAATACAAAATATAAAAACTTTCCCTGCATAATTGTAATTAGATTTCCAAGCTATTGGTTTTCAGGAAGGATATTACTAATGGTGTAAACTTGTTAATATGTAGTTAATATTGCCTATGATTTATAAGATTTTGTGCACATTTTAGAGTTACCTTGTGTTATCATTTATGAGATTTACATGTATTAAAATTCTAAGTCAAATTAATTACTATATGTGAATTTAAATAATTTACTTTATTTTTAAAACATGAATTTGATCATTTTAGATTAATGATGAATATAATTCAAAATTAACATGTTATTTCAATTAATCCCATATTTTAATTATCTTCTAACATTTTAAAGGTTGTCCTGGTATGAGAGCAGTTTAGCAGTTAACATCACATTTTTTCAAGATGATCAAATTACAGGGAGACATTTTGTAGTACTACAAGTCATATCTTTAATTATGAAAGTTTAATAATAAACGTATTAGTTTCTGTCTTTCTTTCCTTAGGCTGTCATAATAAATACTAACATCTGAGTCTCTTAAAGCAAAATAAGTTTATCCATTCACAGTTTGAGATGCTAAAAGTCAGAAATCAAGGTATTGGTAGGCCATACTTTCTCCAGTAGCTCTAGGGGAAAATTTTTCTTACCTTTTCTAGGTTCTAGTGTTTTCTGTCAATCTTTGGTGTCCCTAGCTTATAGATGCATTAACCCAATCACAAAGCCATCTTCTACCTATGTATTTTTACATGGTCTTCCCTTTCTGGAGATTTTTTTTTTAATAAGACTACCAGTCAAACTGGATTAGAGTTACCCTAATGGACATCATTTTAACTTGGTTACCCCTGTAAAGACTTATATCCAAATAAGATCACATTTTAAGGTACTAGAGGACTTTTTAAATTTTTTTGTTCATTATTTTGGTGCTGTGGATTTAACCCAGAGATATTCTATCCCTAAGATACATCTCCAGCCAATTTTTTTCTTTTTTTCTTTTCTTTTTTTTTTTTTTGGAACAGAATCTTGCTAAGTTGCTGAGGGACTCACTATGCTAAAGCTGGCCTCTGACCTATGATCCTCTTGTCTCAGCTTCCCAAGTACTGGGATTACAAGCATGCACCACCACATCTGGATTCACTAGATGATTTTAAGATATTTTTGTGGTAGGGACACAATTTAGCCCATAATGGCTGCCTAAAAAAATATAAGTGAGAAAAACTAAGTATAGATTAATATATTTATTTTCCAAGATTTTGAGAATTAAAAAAATTCAAACCTCTGGTATTTCTTCTTTTGGGGCAATTTACAAAAATATTTTTCAAAACTCAACACTTCAATTAATCTTAATATTTATTTATTTGGTGGTACTTGGGTTCCTGGAAACCATTCTACTTCAGGGCTACATTCCCAGATCTATTTTTATATTTTTATTTGGAAACAGGGTCTCCTAAACTGCACTGGTTTAGAATCTGCACAATCCTCCTGTCTTCGCCTCCCAAGCACAGGGATTACAAGCGTGTGCCAACACGCCCGGCATTCTTAGTATTTCTAACTAATCCTTTTTGTGTTACTCATTAAAAAACTGGGGCTAACTGCCACTGTTTTATCTTTAATAAATAGAAGATATTTACATTCTTAGAGTAGGCTAAGAGAGAAGAAGAAAGGAAATGAGTGTTAGGGTTAAGTCAAAAGATATAAAATAGCAGATATGGAGGATATGTGGAGCTTTTTTTTTTTTTTTTTTTTTGCAGTACTGGGGATGGAACCCAGGAACAGTTTACCTCTAAGCTATACCCTCAGCCCTATTTTTTATCCTTTTTATTTTGAAACAGGGTCTCAGTGAGTTGCAAATGACCTCACTAAGTAGCGGAAGCTGTCTGAGAACTGTGATGCTCCTGTTTCAGCCTCCCGAATGCTGGGATTACAAGTGTGTCACCATGTCCGGCAATATACATTTTAAAAGGATTCCACTGAAGCCAAATAAGGACTTAACTCCCAAAGCACGCCAGGTGTGGCTAACCAGTATGATGTGCAGTGTGCAAGCCTGACTCAGCACACACAAATACAGCTTAACACTTCCAACTTATCAGAGGCAAAACACAGCTACCAAGCACAAGATGCAACACCCAAAACCTAACAGGCAATGCACAGGTACAAGGCCTGCTGACCAGGAGCACCTTGATGACCACATGGAGTCCCTAGCAATCTGACAATTGTAGTTGTCAGCACCTACGACTGTAAACTCAGTCTCTTCTGACCCGGCCAGCTATGTTGGGAGCCACTGGGCAAGTCCTCACCTTCAGATCTTGTTGAGCTCTGGGTAAGATCAGACCTGAAGACACGAAATAGACTCACAATTGACTCAAATCTGAGATCCCACCACAGCCAACTGAGCTGTAGATAAATGGATTGCACAATCTGCTCTCCAGGTTGTACTAATCTGGCCTTTTTTTTTTTTCTTCCTTTCTCTCCTTCTGCTCTAAAATAGCATAAGTTCATAGAGTCTGCATGGAGTGTTAACAAATAAAAACTTGATTTGTTCACAATTACGGTAAACACCGGTGAAATGACTGAGACTGTATTTTGGTTGTTTTTCATGATCCAAGTCTACTAACATAGGGTGAACATATCTAAAGATCTAATGTACTATTAATATGATGGTAAATTTTATAAAATTATATTGCATTAGGAAGTTTAGTTAAACAAGGTGATTTTTAGTTGAGATTTAACAATAGAACAATTATAATTTAACTCATTATATCAAATATAATTTCTGTATGAATCCCATCACATCATTATATTTTGCAAACCCAGAATATACACAGTAAAATTTACTATAAAATTAAAGAGTGCTGGACATGGTGGTGAATGCCTCTAATCCCAGATACTCCTGAGGCTTAGGGAAGAGGATTCAAGGCTAGCCTACACAACTTAGTGAGGATCTGTCTCAAAATAAAATAAAATGTAGAAAAAAAAGTAAAAGAAAAGCTTTGGGAATTCTCCTGGTTCTTGACAATTGCAGGCACATGCTTCTACCTACTATGGACATGAGTATGGCATGAAGCTTGAGGACACAGAGGCCATTTCAATACAGTAGAGGCTATTGTGTGTGTGTGTGTGTGTGTGTGTGTGTTGTACTAGGTACTAGGGGTTGGACCAAGGGGCATTTTACATCCAAGCTATACTCCTAGCCCTATTTCTTATTATTTTGAAACAGGGTCTCACTATTTTCTGGAGGGCCTAAGTAGCTGAGGCTGGCCACAAAACTGTGATCCTCCTGTCTCAGTTTCCCAAGTACTGAGATTACAAGCTTGCACCATCCTGGCTAATAGAGGCTATTCTAAACCATTTATATCTCTTTTATGCTTTATAAATTGTTTCAAACTTGGTGTTTTAATTTTTAATAGTAATTATGTACATATCGATCATGTGCAATTCCTTTGATCTGTTAAAAATTATTTCTTTTACTAATCTTAAAAGTTAAAATATTAAATGGAGTAAAATATATCTAAAATAGATAGTATAAAAATAAAAATTAAAGACATAGAAAAATATATTCTACTGGCTAAAAGTATAAAATTATTCAATTAAATTATACTTTTGAACATATGAATATGCATATCTTTTTATCAAAAAGAAACTTAAAACTCTCAAACAGAACATTTAATAGTTCTATGTTCTGTTCTGAAGGATGACAGTATTAATGTACATCATATATTGTGTCCTAAATTAAGAGGTTCATTTTTCAATAATCATAAATTTTTGAAGAAAAATAATTCAAATAAAATTTTGAGAAATTCTATATTTTATATATAAAAGTATATGGTGTGTTTAGACATTGAGTTGACACAATCTGTTATCACAGATTGTGAACAATATTTAACCCTATAAAAGTCTATGGCTATCTAATGTTAGCATTAATATTCTAATATATAAAAACAATTTGACCCATATTTCAGAATCGTTCTGGCTTTCACATTGAAGCAAGATTGATTCTTTTCGTGTTTTACACAGCCTCATCTTTCCTTACTTATGGCCATATGTTTCTACCTCCTCACCTAATCAGTCACACTACACTGTCTGAGCAATCAAAATTCAAATTGTTTCATAAGTATTCAAGCATAGAGCTTTTTATGTTTCCTAACTATGACATTCTCTGTGATTATTTCTGGGAAGGACAGGTGGCTTTCTATTGAAAAATAAGTTCCTGTAATGTATGTTTTTTATTTTTTATTTATATTAAATTGATGTATTTGGATAGTTGGCACATATTGATTTGCCATCAAATTATATCTTTATGATGTGTAGTACTTTATATAAACTGTGTCTTATAAACTGATATACAAGTATCTTTCTCCTTTGTACATTTTTTATGACAGGACTAAATAAATCACTGGAAAAAGAATATTTTTAAAGGAGTAACTAGTTTTAAAAAGCCCAGCAAAGACATATAAAAAAAGAATAGGAAAATAAAAAACAATATAATCCAAAGTTATTCTTTTCAAGTTACAAAGCAGTTATATGGAAATATTCCTGCCACAATATAATCAACAATAATATCTTGGGCAGACAAAAACTTGAAATTATCTTTTAACTGTAACTCTAGTACTTTTTAGTACTGATGATAGAACTCAAGTCAAAATTACTTTGCTTGGTGTGTATACCTGTGGGTATACTTGAGTGTTGTGTCAGAAGAATAGAATATGCAGTATATGGACACAGTGCAACTTTTATATAACAAGTGCCACAAGTTCTTAGGGTAGTTAGTATGAGCATATAATTAAAAAGCACTTTATTTGTTAAAATTTTAAAAAAAAACTATTTCCTGCTATAGTTAAGTAGTACAGTTATATGAGTATTATATGAGTGACCAAAAGGTGACCAGGGTGCTCACTCTTAGTTTTTGCAACTGTCTTACACTCTTTTTTGGTGGGGGGATATTGGCGATGGAACCCAGGGGTATTCAATCACAGAGCTATAGCCCCAGCCTTATTTTTCTTTATTTTGAAACAGGGTCTCACTGAGTTGCAAAGGGCCTCACTAAGTAGCTGAGGCTGTTGGTGAACCATGATCCTCCTTTCTCAGCCTCCCAAGTACTGGGATTACAAATTTGTGCCATCATGCCCAGTTTGTCTTACACTTTTAAGAGAAATATCAGCATTTTTTTTAATCTGAAAAAAAAAAGCTTAACAGTTTGAAAGAAATGAGATAAATTATCTTTATTGTAGAAGGAAACCCCTTTTTCATGTATTAAAATTAAATTTATTTACGCATTTTACTTGTGAGTTTTATTTATGTGTTTGTAAATGCTTTATTTCCAAAGCACATATTTACTTTAAATTTTAAATAGCAAAGTGAACATTTAAAATTCCACTGATAAGTATTAAATTTCTAGCAGCCCAAGCTTTAGATATTTTCTACTCTACTCACTAATGGCATTAAAAACACCACCATCAAGGTTTACCATGAGTTTAAAAATGTAGTCTCATCTACTTCACTCAGAGAATGAATAGACTAAAATAATATAATTTTCAGACATTTTTGAAATGTGTAACCAATTAATATATAATCACATATCTGCTTTTTAGTGTATTTTTAGCAGATAAGGACATTTTTACTTATTGCTATTTTATTTTTTATATATTTCTTCACTGCAAGTGCTAAACTACCATCTAAGGTTCAATTTCTCTCCAGTTACACTGATGATTTGTTATACCATTATATCATCCTTTTGAAAGTTCAAGATAAGTTGGGACATCGCTATCACCTATTCAAATGTCAAAATTAAGCCAATTAAATAAAAAAGAATTTAGTGCTAAAAAAGGCCAAGGACATTTATCACAAAGTTTCCCTCATGGGAATGATATTTAGATAGCTTGAGAAATTTTCAGAACACTTTTGCATTTCTCCAACTAAAATTATTTACAATCTAAAGCCGTAAATGTCACTATAAGTAGACTATACATTTAAGATGTAGCAACATTAGTAATGACAAAACTGTTCTTAAATTGTTTGAATTTCTGCATAATAATGATATTAATTTGCCATTGAAAATTCTGAAATAATAAATTTACACTCAAATATCTCTATTTCTTAACTTTTATGGCATATCATTTACTTAGCCATAAAAATATGGCATTTAGGACTTGTTAGATATCATATAGTTTACCAAGTGTAGACATTTTTGTTTGTAGATTAGAAATTAATAGTCCAATTATTGTCTCACTTAAAGCCCCATAGATAGTTAGGGGCAGAATCATTTATTCATTTACCATAAATTCAATGAACTAGTTTGATAGAGAGAAAAATAATTCTTTTCTATTGTATAGATTTTAAGTTAGTATTCAGTACAAATGACAAATGCATTTCTGAATGAATCACAGGATGGCACAGAGATTATGCAGTGAATGAGGCTGTTCAGTTTTCTGGCTTTCCTAGAAAAAAGTATGTTAAGAAGCCAGATTGCAAATGATGACTGAATTCAACATGGACAAAATAAAGAGTTATCTGGGCAAAAAAAAAAAAAAAAAAAAAAAAAAGCATATGTAAAACACAAATTTACAAAGAGAATTCTACTTTTAAAATACATATGATTTAGTAATGTTGATGCTATAAGATGAGCCAGGGTAGGTAAATAAGTCCTGATATGACTTTAGAATTTTTACTGTAAATATATAGAAAATCATTGAATAAAAAGCTTAGTAGATAACTCTAAGATAGGCAATACAACATCTCAAAATGAATAGTTATTTCTAACACTAAGAAACACATTTTACACAAGCTTTATGTACATTACATATGTGCTTCTAGGTGAAACGTGTTTGATATAACTTCTACCATATATAATAAGGAAGAGAATATGAGTTTCTAAAACCTGTGCAAACTATATCCAAATACTACGACACTAATTATGACTCTCAATCTGAATTGTAGGGTATATTAAAAAGGGTCTTACACAGTCATCTCCCCAACTAAAATAATTCATAAGCCTAAGAAATGCACATATTTGTCTAATAGTTTTCCATTTGTGATTTATAAAACACTTTATAACATAATTATCAATTCACATGTTTACATTTTTACACTGAGACGTTTAAAATCTACTTTAATTCAGGTGTGGTGGCACATGCTGGTAACACCAGTACTTGGGAGGCTGAGCCAGGAGGATTGTAGCTTCAAAGTCAGCTCAGCTACTTAGTGAGGCCCTCTGCAACGTACAAATACCCTGTTTTGCCCAAGACCAGCTCTGGCCAATCCAGGGTTCTCTTAAAGTATGGAGGAGTCGGTTACTTGAGGGAATGAGAGATAGCTTTTATCGAAGGCTTGACTCTGCCATGCAGAGTTGATGCTTTGTTTTATATGCTTTTAAAATATTTGATATTTCAACTTTTTGCAAAACATATCCCCAATACACCTGATTATAAACAACTTTTAGCAAAACATGTTTTTAATACACCTGGGTACATTTTGTGCTTTATCTGAAACAATTCAACCTGCCCCGATGAGCTCCTATTCCAAAACAGTGGTTGAAAAAAACCACCCCAAATTATGCAAATTAACATCAGATGATTCACTTTGGTTACCTAGCCACAAAAATCAATTTTATTCTAATTATTAACCAAATTAACAATGGACCTCTGCAAATCACATTTAAACCGAAAGTACAGAAAATAAGGGGCTTTTCCATGAGAAGAAACACAAAGATCTTAAGATTTTTAAGGTGAACAAAACATTTTACTTTTATATTTCATATTTTAAAATACAAAGCATACAATTTATTTTCTTGAATTTTTATGATCTTTAGTCAGAAACACCAAAAAGGGGAGCCCTGCCTGGCCAATCTCTCCATCACTCATAATGAACTTAATCTAAACTTATCCCATTCTCTAACTTAACTACTAAATATTAAACTTACAATCTCTACTTCTAATATTAACTGCTATTTTAACCACTAAATATTTTATTAACTTATTCTAACATAACCACCAAATCCACACTGAACTTATTCTATTTCACTAACATACAATGCCTACAAATAATTTTCTATAATACCTATTAAGTTGTTTACCAATAGAACTCTTTTGCTTTAGTGAGCAGACACCAAGGAGGTCCCTGCCCGCCCAGTCCTCTGTAGAAATGGAAGAGTCCTAACTTCAAGACATTTTCCAGTAATATTAACTCTGTGCTTTCCATTCATCATACACTATGCCATATGATTATGATATACCAATGAAATTATAAAAGATTAATGAAATGAAGATTTGATTTTTAAAAAGATAACCCAAATTGACAAACTTCCAGCTAGACTAACAAAAAAAAGAGTGAACAAACAAAATTGTAGGTAAATAGAACACAATAAACAGAAATTCAAAGGACAATTAAGAATTATTATGAAAGTAAATTTGTATCCTAGGTCTTGACCTTCAACATCTCAAGGAGTCATCAACTACTCTGCAATTAATCATCTGTGTAGTTATTCTGATCGACTGTGATTTATAAGAAGAAAAAGAGATCAGTATATATATATATATTTTTTTTTTTTTTTCAGTAGAAAGACTATAAGCAAAAATCTGAAGCAGAAAGTGAGAGAAAGGAAGCCAAATTTTGTTTCATCCTGACTAAAGAGACTATGAATGTAGGTCTAAGTAAGAAATGTTGTTGCTAATAGGAACAATCATCAGAGGGGAGTCTGGAAGGACCATTATATGTAGTAGTATCAGGACCATGGGTTCAGTGATAATGCTTTATAAGGGAGGGCCTGGTGGTATCTGTGTCCAGTTCTTTGTCTTTCTCTGTAATGTTATGCCATAAGTTCCCTGTCAATACCACCAGGAATGAAAATATTCTAGATAGAGACTTTGAGATGAAATATAGGATGCTCAGTTAAATTCTACTTTTATATAAATTATACCTTTTTAGTTTAATGCCCCAAATATTGTATGAGATGTACTCATACTAAAATTATCCCCTTTATCTGAAGTACAAATTTAAATATATATGATGTGTTTCTATTTTTAAAGTTATATTGTAAGGTAGAGAATAATTTTCTATTCATGTGTTCTTATGTTAACTGAGGATTTAGGGTGCACTGAGTTGTGAAAGGGAATAAGGTTGAATGCCTCTTCTATAATTTTATGTTTTCCCTTAAAATAAAAACAAGCAGAAAATGAACATATAGGCTCTATATTTCTGTTTTCCCCATTTCCAGTTTAAAACATCTCAAATTGAGATATAAAATTTCCTCTGACTGTGCTAGCTGTCTTTATGCTTTAGGCCTAGAACAGATAGGGGGAAACAGGTACTTGATTTGATATTTCTAAAATCATGTTAATTTTCTATTCTCAGGTCTTTTCTATAGTTGATCTATTTATGTTCTCTTTTATTGTTCTTCTGAAAGTGAGATAAAATATCCCTTTCTCTCTAGGTCATTCTCTATATGAATTGCCCTCCCAATGATCAGAGCTTCCTTAAATGATAAACTGAAGAATATTTTAAGAAGCAAATATAAACAGAATGCAAAAATTCACAAGATTTTAATGTAGCTTTATTATAGAGCTTTAGGTATAAAAGCTAATGTTAGTCTATATGCCTTTGGTCAGTGGCTTTGAATATATTTTAAGTTTATTATTACTCTGACTCATATTCATTCATAGTTAATAAATACCTACCCAACTTAATTGATAGTAAATGATGTTACTCCTTCCTCAAAGATGCCACGTGCATTAATTTGATATCAATATTTGGGAAGTGTATTTCCCATGTTTTAAGTCTAACAACCCTATGCTTCACTATGTTTCTAGTGGGTTTTTATTTTTACATTTTAGTAAAAATAATTGTTACAATTCTCTGGGCATATGAGTACATAATAAAAGCAGTTTCATTGTGTCAAATTCAGTGACAGCTGGGCATGGTTGTGCACACCTGTAGTTCCAGTACTAGGAAAGCCTTATCCAGAGGATCACAGGTTCTAGGCTAGCCTCAACAGCCTAGCAAAACACTTGGCAGCTCAGTGAAGTCCTGTTTCAAAATTAAAAATAAAAAGGGCTCGGGGTGTAGCTCAAAGGTAAATACTCCTTCATTCAATGTTCAATCTCCAGATTCAGACACACACACACACACACACACACACACACACACACACACACAGCTACTTGCGTGGAATGTAATATTTAAAGTTCCTTATATCTAGTACATTAAAGCTAATTTCCTATGGAAAAATATTTAGATTAGCTATTGAAAAATCTAGTCATTCACAGCTGACACAGAGCTGCTTGCTTTTACAACTATTCAGGTTATGAAGATGAATAACTTGCTTTCATCTAGGAAAATTGTAAGGGCCACTGCTATGTGTTTAAATCCATCATAAGTTTCCTGGAATCATAGCAATTGTAGAATGAAGAGGACTGTTTGGTCACCTTCCCATTTTTCTGTCTGGGCAGGCTTTTATCCTTGAGTAAATTCTCAAGTGTTTTGTCTAATGTAGTTTTACATAACTTAAAAGGAAAACACAGAAGACTTTACCACAGTCTAAAAGACCTTGCTGCTGGGAATTACTCTAATGATAATAAGCACTCTTTGCTCTGCTTAATTTCCCACTAGTTTTATCTCTGCCACCTGGGAACAGCCTCGGGCAATTCTAAATACACCCCTGCTTGGTGTGCCACCAGGCAGATCATTGTGCATGTTGAACATACCTAACCTAACACAGGCAATCATGTTTGGCAAACCTATTTGTCTATCTATCTCTTAGCAACTCTGCGCCTGCCAATCCCTCTAGCATCTTTGAAATTAATGAGAAGCCTAACACTTGAAGATGAAGTTCTAGTAAAATATAGAATAAATGATCTCCAGAGCTCTCAAGAGCACTTTTGAACATTTGGGGCTTTTGAGTTGAGTGAATCCCAGTAGTTATTTGCAAAGGATATGAAAACATATGAAATATGCCAACAATCTTTTGTAAATATCTCTATTTTTATTTATGATTTTTTTCTCTGTCCCGGCTTCTCAGGGTTTGTGTTTTTATTCATTAACTGCCAGTCAGTTTTCAAAAGTCCTTTTTGTTCAAAACAGTCTTCTCAATAAAAAAAGTCGCTGCCTAGGGGATGGCAACGATAAATTCAGGCTAAAATATTGTTCAGTGCCATGCCTATCTTCTAGGAAACACAATCGAATGTGATCATTAAAACCTTATTTCTATAAAACAATCATGTATGAAATCCAGGTAAGATACAGAATTTGCCAGTGGTGCCAGGCTACGTTTCAAAGGAGACTATCACCAGAATGAATGCTCTGAGACCACAGGTTGTGTTTGTTTTTTGTGATGTTTTCCTGCTTCATAGACTCATACATACAAATTTAATGGGTCAAGAGTTTCTTTTTCAATAGCTCAAACCACAATTAGACAGCACCACTCATTACCACCAATTTATTGACTGGGACTTTCTTGAGCTACAGAGTTATCCTCTATACTCATTTCCATATACTAGGGTTTCCACAGAGACCCAGGCTTTTCACACGGGGAGAAAGGGAGTGGATGTTAAAATCCAGAGGGAGAATCAGAGGAGGGACTACTTAATGGTTGTGTTATATAATCTTTAAAACATTATAAAGGAGCGATATAGTTACTCATGGCAGTCCTAGAGAATATATAATACAATCTTTAGGCATTCTTTGATTAAATCAACCCAGTGGTAGATTTTCATAAAGCCTTCAGCCCACTGACAACACAGTACAGCTTCCTGTCTTGACCAAAGGAAGCTTAAAAGACATAACATTTTCATTGTCATATTAATGATGGGCTTCCTAGTCTTGGAGCTTTATTCTGAAAATAAGGCATAATTATGTCCTCTGAGAGCAGGAGCTTTAAAATAATGACTGGTGACTGTCAAATATGAAAACAACAAAGTAAACTTTACATAAATTGAATTTTTCCCTGAAGAACAGTAAATTCAAATACAAATCAATCACATGTTATCTGCTCTACTTGAGATAGAAAATATAAAGTACCACTGAATTTTTGCTCGTTTTATTTACAAAGTGACATGTCCACATCAAACAGGACATTAAAAATAAAGCAAACATTTATTTTAACAGTTACAAGGCTTCATAGCTGTTGTCAGAATCAAAAGACTTAAATCAGAAAGCTGTTTTATGTTCAAAGTATAGCTATGTTTGATCAATTAGGATTTATAGAGATGGAAATAAGTTCCTTTTATTTCTGCTACTGAGGAAAACGTAGATGAATTTTTATAATAGAGTCTGTCAGTTGTCCTAAGTGCTGGCCATCTCACTTAGATTGCTGAGAGTAGTATGGGGAAATTTTCCTGTCAAAGCATTCATTGTGATAGGCCAGGACTGGAAGACTATTACTAATGTCATGGGCAATGATTAAAAAAGGCTCTAGTTTTAATCCCTTCTGGCTTTATTGAAAGAACTACCAAAGTGACATAGTGTCTTAACCCACAGGCAGATTTATTAGGGTGGAAATCTCTCTTGCTTTGTATTTAATTAGCTTAGTCTGTGGAGGGAACCTGGTAGAAGGGAAATCTCTCACTTTGACACAAAACATTGAACAATGAACCATACTTTAAGCTACTAAAAGAGAAGCAAGGACATTCTAATAAATTTACTACTAAGGAGAAAATATGGCTTTCAGATCATATCTTTAGAGCAGAAACCTTTTCTGACATCTTTATCACCCAGTTCAAAGAATTCTAGCTGCCTAATCTTGTTTGGGACATTAGATGGGAAAATTAGATGAATTGTGGAGTATAAGACTGTTGGTATTATTTTAATTATATACATTCAAATTCTATACAACTTAATTATGGAAAATTGAATGCAGCTAATTTACATATGTGTTAACTTAATTTTATTTCTTGCAACACCAATAACCACACTATATCATATATTAAAACTTTTTATATAAAATCTTGATCAAGAAAGCAAGAAAATCAATAGACTAACCACATTTTTCCTAGGCTCACAAAATAATGTACTACATTTTATCTAATTCACAGTTATCATAGATCTGAAGACTGTTCAGTAAATACTCCAAGCAATTTTTTTAAATATAAAAGACTATTTGTAGAAGTATGACAACCAATATCATTTGGAAAACGACAGACTTTAGGAGATATTTTTCAAATATTTTGTTGTATAGAAACTTTAAGAATCCTCAGTGTCATGAAAGTATTCAATTTTAATCACTGGTACAAATTGTCATTTTAAGCATTGAAGAGAAAAAAAGTGAAAGAAAAGCCTTGGTATGAAAGAATGAAGAGATTAGCACACTTTGAGTGAAATTGCAGAAGAAATTGAGAAGTGGTTGGATCCAAAGCCATCTCAGTTAAAATCTCAGTAGCATTTACTAGGTAACAAGTGCTTTTAATATAGCTTTAAATGGGGAGGACAAACATTGCCAAGATGATCTACAAGAACAACATATTTGTAGAAGGTGCAGATTCAGTATGTTTTAAAAGGTTATAATTAAGACAGTGCAGCATTACAGTAAGGGTATATAATTATGGCATTAAGACAGAAAATAAAAATGAACTAAAATCTTTAACCCATATTTACACAATAAACTAGAACAAATCCCAGGTAGATTAAAGCTCTTGTTGTGTACTAATGAAGTTTCAGAAGGACATTCTAGTAAAAATATTTATGGTATATTGTTTGGGAAGACAAAATAACTTTAAAGAGAATAATTTTTAAATTGGCCATGATTTACAACATTCTGCTTTCAAAGAGTAGCATCATTGTGGATTCTAAAGGCAAGCCAGAAGGAGGGAAAGTTCTGTGCTGCATATATCATTATCATAGGATCATGAAAATAAAAGCTTATATGAGATAACAATATATGCTTACATCATTGCTACATTAAAAAGCCAGCAAACCCCAAGTGTTGGCAAGAAGATGAGATAGAAGTCTACAACTCTTCAAGAGAAAAATGAAAAACGACAGCTGGCCTTTCAAGGAAGTATCCCCACTCTATAGATATTAAAGATCTATCTCTACACATATGTAGTAAAATGACAAGAATTTTCAAAGCTAAATATCTGTTAACAGATCCAGAAGTTCATTAACACAAGGAATAGATAAATAATGCTATTTCTACTACAGTAGAATGCATACTATGCAATAATAAAAGTTAACAAAACACTTGTGACATCAATGTGGATGATTCTCACCAACAAAACACTGAGCAAAACAAGACAAACAGAATTAGATTAAAATTTCATTTAGAGAATGAGCAAAATCAGACACAGAGAACTAGTTTTGATAGGATTGGGACAAAGCTTAGCTTTAGTTAGAGAGGCAGGTACTGACTGGAAAGAACTTTTCAGCACAGTGCAACCTCTGGGACCTGGTGAGTTTCAGTTCCTAACGGTTATAGAAACACGGGACTGGAATATTTACTTACCTTTAAGATGCAACTCAAGGAACGCCGCACAATATAGAACAACTGCATAGCGATGCCTTAGTTCCTCCTCACTCTGGATATACATACTGTGGAGAATCAAGGCTGGCTGTGATGAGAATAAACCGGTTTAGAGAATATTTGGATTTGTGATCCCCTAACATTTATGGGGAATCTGCACCTTCTGTCATGTGGGCGTGGCTGTGGGTGTGACTAGCTAGTCTTATATCCTCCTCAGAGGTATGTGATTGGCTGCCATTCCTTGACACAGCTGAAATTGTTTGCAGTTACCTGTATAAATGATCTCAGCTGCCAGTACTGCTGCTTGGTACATAAATGACCTTGAATTTAATGATAAACTCTTAACAATTGACCATAAATGATCTAAAGAAAATTAAATCCAGTTAAATCTTTAGACTTCCATGAAGTTGGATGGAAGGTTATCTGTTTGCATTTCTTTTCCATTTGTACTTAAAAAAAAAAAAAAAAACGTCATTTTTAAAAAATATAAAAATTAGGCCAGGTGTGGTGGCGCAGGCTTTTAATGCCAGCATTCGGGAGGCAGAGACCTGAGAACAGCAGTTCTCCGCAAAGCCTCAACTACTTAGTGAGGCCCTTGCAACTCAATGAGACCATGTTTGAAAAATAAATAATAAAAATTTAGGGATGGGGTGTCTCTCAGAGGTAGAATGCCCCTGAGTTCCATCCCTAGTACTGTAAAAAAAATATGAAAATTAAATAATCATTTGTTATTCTAAATGTAACTAGAAAATTACACTAAAAAATAAAAACTTTGTTTGGAAATCAGTGCTCTACTCTAAAAATATTGCTTCATATATTGTAATTTTATTGTAACTGATATTCAGGGGTACATAATTTATATTGCTATGCGATAGTGAAAATAAAATTTTATTTGCATTGACAAAAGTAATTTAGAACAATGATATTTAATCCGAAATCTTTTATCAACTTTCTTTGATAAACTGTCATTAAAATATCTTTCTAGAAGTATACAGTAACTAAGAAGTACAATTAATATAGTAACCTTTATTTTTTGGCACTGGGAATTTAACCCAGGAGCATTCTATCTCTGATCTATTCCCCCAGTTCTATTTTATTTTTATTTTGAAACAGAGTCTCAATAGATTGACAAGAGACTCACTACTTGCTGAGACTGTCTTCAAACCCGTGATCCTCTTGCCTCAGCCTTCCAAGAACTGGGATTACAAGTGTGCACCAACACACCCAGCTTTTACTAAAGCCTTTTTAATAGCCTACCATCTTATAAAGTATTTTATCAGATAAGTCAACAATATTAATTTTGAATGTACTTTTTCTATCACCAGATTTTGTAACTTTTGTGGCACATCCACACATGTTTATACCAAACCTCTAACTGTCCAGAGCCAGAAAAAAAAATTAGTAGAAATTTCATTACCTAATTAAAAGTTTTTAAATAGTATTTCTCCCATGCCCAAAGAACTAAGAAGATTCCCTTTTTTGTCCAGGTATTTCTAAGTCTATTGATTAACATAATGCTTAACAAGTTATCCAGGTGAGGAAAGTTATGTTCTAGCTGGGTTTTGTTTATACCAAGTTGTACTTTGTCAGGGTTGCTCTGCCATCCCTTTGGCTTACCAGCATTTATTTATTTAATTATTGATTGATTGATTAAAGTGGGTCATAAACCCAGTGACATTCTACCTCTGAGCGATACCCCAGACCTTTTATTTATTTATTAATTTGTTTTTATTTTGGCACAGGGTCTAAGTTGCTGAGTCTTGCTAAGTTGCTGATGCTGCCCTGAAATTCACAGAAGTGCCATACTTTCAATGATAAATTGTATTTATTAATCGGTTTGGGAACTAGTACTACTTAGAAAATTTTATGGGAAGAACAGGAAGGTAGGTGTGGGCAAAAATAAAAATATGAACAGTTTGGAGAAGGTAGACAAAAAGATGTCAAAATATACTCTTATAATAGTATTTATTTGCATGTGAAAAACTTTCCAGAAGAATTTCTGCAAAATATGCCTTTTGGAGGGATCAGATTATGTTAGGTCATTGCAATTTATTAATTTATTTCAAATGCATCTGTCTTGTCCTTCAAATATTATCTGGGAAAATATATTATACACTTGACATTTTTTCTTTGGTACTGGGTGGGGATGGAACCCAGGGGCCTTTTACCTCCAGGCTACACTCCTGACCTATTTTATTTTTTATTTGGAAACAGGGTATCACTAAGTTGCTGAGAGCCTCACAAAATAGCTTCAAATCTTAGCAATCTTCCTGTTTCAGCATCCTGTTTCAAGTACTAGGATTACAAGCGTGTGCTGCTATGTTCGGCTAACTTAACACTTTTTTTTTTTTTTTTTTTGGTGGTACTGGGGTTCCTGGAAGCCCTTCTACCTACGGGCTACACTCCCAGACCTATTTTTACATTTTTTTATTTGGAAACAGGGTCTCCTAAGCCAGCGCGCGCGGCTGGCTTCGAACCTGCGCCGATCCTCCTGTCTCTGCCTCCCAAGCGCGGGGATTACAAGCGTGCGCCACCACGCCCGGCTAACTTAACACTTTTTAAAAATAAATTTATTTTTAGTATAGAATAATGCTTAAAATTAATCCTAGTTTATTTATGGACAATGTCATACAATAAAATTTCAAAGCTGACCTATTACAATATGGAATCTCTTTTATTTGATTATTCAGCTAACAATTATTTTCTTTTTAATTTTCCTATCCCTCAAGCTATTACAAGATCAAGCTTAAAGTGAGTTAAACTCAATGAAACAGAAGATTGTGAATTCAAAAGAGAGAAATAAAATTCCTTTTCTTTAGCATGATTTTAGTTTACTGATCTTAATACAAGAATATGAGCTTTGAACTTTAAGCTCAACCTGTGTTCTTTCTACTTTCCTTGACCACATTTCTGAAAACTTACTCAAACATAGGTAATTACCAAGAGTAAAAGTAGCTGAATGAGTTCATCATCTGATGAAAAGACTGGAAAACAGGACCATTATATGTATTGACTGAATTGCAGTGAAATTGAATTTTAGCATCTATAGTAATCCTGACACAGTTTGCCAGCACTAGAATTGATAGAATTATTTATATTTAATAATTAAATATATCAGAGTACATTCTCCTTTGGATTAGGTTTGGAAACTGAGATTAAATACACTGCTTTTTCTTTATTCTTCTAAATTTACTTATTATTGAAATTTAATATGTTTTTATGTTATTTATACGTTTTCACATATTATGCAATATTTTCACCTGTATTTCACATTTTAATTTTATTTTCATGAAAAAGTCAAGTGTAACTTAAAAATAGACAGATGGATCATATCTCTTCTTTTTGATCCTTTGAAGGCCTAACAAAATGTTTAAAAGGAATTATTTAAAAGGCATATCAAACCTTTGTGAATGTTTAAGCTCACTTTGATATGGGTATAGATCTAAAATGTTTATCAAAACCACATATGGTAAATGATTTAGCTAGTTATGTTTAAATTATATGTATTTCAGATTAAACTAAAGTAATAAGTAAAATATTTAATGACTATATTGTCTTCAATTTTATATGGCATAGTAAATGATTAGTTCTAAAGCAATTAAAATATAGATATGGAATATCTTAAAATTAACATAGTAAATGCTATTTCTTCATTAAATGGATTTAGATAAATCATATGATGATATACATAGTGAACAAAATAATAAAAATTGTATCAAATATTATTTTTGTTTGCTTCTCCTAAAGTACTAGGCACTAAAACAAATTAAATAAAATTATTTTAAAGTCTTCAGAAACTTGAAGCAGTTTTCTTCACTAAATTTATTTTCCTCTTGATAATAGGGATCTCTATAGATTAAAATAAATAAAAAATTACTATGTGGGAAACTCCAAAAACAACTTTCCTTTTTTTTTTCCTATTCTCAATAATGTAGAAATAAAACAAACTAAAACAAAATATGATGGTATTGGAAAAGACTGTCCAAAATAATTAGTATTCATTTATGTTCCAGTTTTAGCAGATATAAGCAAACTTTTTTAGCCTCTAAATTTTAGGTGATTTATAACTCTCATAAAGACAATGTACAAAGAAAAATCCCAATTTTATGCTTTATTATTTTACTTCTACTTGATTTAGAACCATCAATAGGAAAACCAATTTAATTTTATATTCTTGGAATGTAAAATGGTTGTTTACTTTCATTAGTCATACTTGTTACTATGATTAATATGCTCAGGGAATATTTTCAAATCAAAGTGTTAAATAAGAAAATTTCCCCTAGGCCTCATTTAGATGGAAAATATATCACTTCTATAAACATTAAATTAATATCCTTTAAAAATATATTGATCAGCTTTCCTATTTTGTGATTGTCAGATTTTCTTCCTGCTCGTCACTGTCATTAAGACTAAATCTAACACAACAGCTTTTCTGTCATGAAGAGATTTATTCAAATGTTAAGTATTAATTTCCATTAATATTATAGAAGACAAAGAAGAAGCATCTCTTGACAGGATTAAATTTATTAATAATTGTTATACTTAATAAACACAAGACAAAATTTATTCTCAATATCAATTTTGGATGAAAAAATTTCTGACTGTCTAAACAGGATAAGGTAATACTGTTTTCAAAAACAAAATGATTACTTATGTAAAAGGGAATATGGTGGTACCTTGTTCTCACGATTTCTCCAGCATCTATAATTTTGCCCGACATCTAATACTTCATTAATTATTCAAAAATACATATTGTAAAACTAAAAGAGTTTGTCAATATCGCTATAAGAATATGTCCCTGTCAAATAATTTAGCAACCTACTTCAGTGATATAGGGCACTATTCGGAGTAACAATTTTATGCAGAGATGTGGGTAAAATATAATGTTACTTAATATATATTGCTACAAGGTTCAAAATTCATAAGAATTTAAGATTAAATGCAGCAGGGCATGGTTGCGCACACCTGTAATCCCAGTACTTGGGAGGCTGAGACAGGAGGATTTCAGGCTAAAGACAAGTATCAGCAATTTAGTGAGACTTCAGCAAACTAGTAAAATCCTGTTTCAGAACAAAACAAAACATGACTAGTGGTATAGCTCAGAAGTAGACTGCTGCTGGGTTCAATCCCCAGTACCACAAAATAAATTTTAAAAAATAAATATAAAATGCAATAATAAACTTTTCATTTTAGGTTAATGCCTGACATCCTTAGTTTTATTTTTACTCCATTTAGATGTTAACAGAGATTGAAAGTTTAAAGAAGCACTAAAGGTCTTTGCATTTCCTATGTTGCTAAAATGTATAAAAATATTTGGTAAGGTTTATAAAAAAAGCGATTATTTAATAAACATTCTATAACATACAATAAACTGAGTATATGTCAATATATTTTTCCTACAAAGGTGCTATAGTGTGAACGTGTCTCCTCTCCTCAAAATTTTCTGTAGAAATCTAATCCTCACTGTGATCATATCTAGAGGTGGTGGCTTTGGGAAGTGCTTACATCCTAAGGGCTGGGACCTTACAAGTGGGATTAGAGCCTTTATAGAAAAGATCCAAGGTGGCTTGTTTGTCCTTCAACCAAATGAGGATACTCTGAGAAGATCTCAGATAATCTTGTTTACAACTTAAGCCCTGGCTGTTATTCTTTAAAATATTATGTACCTAGAGCTATGTACTTTTATTCTTCTCTTTGAAGCTAGAATCTAGCTTGGCTGTATAACAAAATTACTATATACACATGATTTTATATATATATATATATATATATATATATATATATATATATAATGTGTGTGTGTGTGTGTGTATAGTGAGATATTTTAATTTAATCATCAATTTTATTACCATTTTGATTCTGGGTCAACCTAAAATCCTAATTAGGACACTTTTAAATGAGAACTTTCTATCTTTTTAGTACTATTTTTTTTTTCTTAAGAGGATCTGAACTATTCTCAATAAAGTCTCTGATTTTTAAGTTAATCCAACCCATTTTATTCCTACTAAGTAAAATGGACAATTCTTGAGCTTTTACTACTTATGGCTAATTGCCATTTGATGTTCAGATCTTTTATACTTTGTGTCTTAGAATTCATCCTATTTTCAATGCTATGAAACATCAGAGTATCTTATTATATAACTCTCAAGCAAGTGAGATTTTGAAGAATAATGGGGGTTTCATATTTGACTCTCACTTTAATCTTTTAACATATTAACTTCTATTTTCTCTCTGTCATTTTAGGCATAAGGTTAGCACTGTTGATTTGAAGGGTTTTCATTTTTTGTCCAGTTTTGAATTCCAAATAATAAAAGGTATATCTTACTTTTAAAATTTCTGTTAGTAGAGAGAAAGAAAAAAAAATGATGACAGTGTAGAAAAAGGCAACACTTCCATTTGCCCTGTGGCTCAGAGTTAAAAAAACAGCAGGGATATTGTTTCGTGGCAAGGTGGGTACTGAGGGAACTCCCAGGAATTCAATTATGGACAAACAAATGTAGATCCCAAAACTCGGGTGTTGAAACAGAGGAGTACAAAGATTCCAGTGGAGGCAAGCCAGTGACAGTAGTAGTGTGGGTTACTGCAGGAGGCAGTGAGCAGTGACACAGTCAGAGAGAGAAATGCAATGGACATATTTGGAGAGAAGAAAGTCAGTCTGAACTTGTCTGCATTAGAGCTGGTATTGGAAAAGTGCTGTGTTTCTCTGAGCAGATAGTTAAGGCAGGAGCCATTCCGAGGAACACATGCCTCAGCTTGCCGCTGTGGGAAGCCAGAAGGTCTTAGCAAATTCCACCTTACTGTCCCAACCAGCACCTACCTAGTAGTCTGGGTGCATTTTCCAGAACAAAATTTGTTGAGCATTCCCTACAATGTATTCCATCTAACTCTGGTTGGAATGGCAGCCATCAATAATACAAATGCTAACTGCTGAGTGAGGATGTGGGTAAATAGGAATTCTTATACACTGTTGGTGGGAGTTTGAATTAGTGTAACCACTGTGGAGGGCAGCACGGAGGTGCCTCAAAAAAATAGGAATGGAACCACCCTATGACCCAGCTATACCACTTCTCAGTATCTTTCCAAAGGAATTAAAATAAGAATACGATGATGACACATTCATACTCATGTTTACTGATGCATAATTCACAATTGCCAAATTATGGAACCAAACTAGTTGTCAGTAGATGAATGGACAAAGAAAATGTGGTATATATACACAGTAGAATTTTAATCAGCCATAAAGAAGAACAAAATTGTCATTTGCAAGAAAATAGATAGAACTAGAGAATATTGTGTTG
Source organism: Muscardinus avellanarius (assembly GCF_963383645.1). Classification (NCBI taxonomy): domain Eukaryota; kingdom Metazoa; phylum Chordata; class Mammalia; order Rodentia; family Gliridae; genus Muscardinus; species Muscardinus avellanarius. The sequence continues at coordinate 158,356,814 of NC_137787.1, forward strand.
ATACCAGTCAGTCTCAGAAAGTCAATAGTCATATGCTTACTTTCATATGTGGATGCTAGAGAGGGAGAAATAAACCAGAATCCAGATAAATTGGAGAGATCTATAGAGTAGTGGAAGGGGATAGGGGAGGGAGGTGGGGTGGATAAAAGGAAGCCTGATGAAGGAAACAGTTCAATAATGATCTGTCCACACAGGATGGTATCACCATATAGCAGTCTCACCAGCATGTGTGGGGATGGAGAGGGAAGAGCAGAATGGGATGCAGAGGGAAATACACTGGGTAATGTGTGCATTACAAAGATACAACTTTAAATCTCACAATGTTGTACAATTACAGTGCACCAATAAAAGTATAAAAATCCCTTTAGTTGACCTCAAAAAGCAAGATAGTATATTAGTTTAAGAATTAATGTTAAACATATGATATAGATGTCATTTTTATTTTCATGGATTTTCCACCCATTCATAAAGATGCCAGTGTAAGTCTTAATAACCCACTGTGAATTAGGTAAATTGGGAGATGTTTTAGCATGCCTCTATTTATTCTAACTTTTTATTTTTTATGCCTTGAGGAATTTTAAGGAAATAACAACTTAACTTTAATATCTTGAGCACCATTCTGTATCTAATTATAATAGAACATATCCAATTGCCTATCTGAGCTTACTACCAATACTATTAACAGAGCTATTACTTCCTACTTAACTAGTAGTATAGAATTTTAAACAAAGAAAAAAGTTCTTGTTTCTTTCCTCATATTGGCCTAAATTTGTCTTTTCTTAAAAAATAACTTTGTAGCCTAGCATATGTCTAAAATACAGTACTTAGAAGGCTGAGCCAGGAGGATCACAGGTTTGAGGCCAGCCTCAAAACTTAGCAAGACCGTCAGCAAATTATCAAGACATTGTTTCAAAATAAAAATAAGAAATGGCTGAGAGTATAGTTTGGAGATAGAATGTCCTAAGGTTCAATTCTCATTACCAGTCAATCAAACAACAAACAGAACAAAACAACTCTGTAGAATCAATCAATACATGTCTTGTAATTTAGCAGAATAAATTATAATGTAATATTTCTTAAATCTACTTTTAAAATATTAGTGTAAATGATATTTTTCTTATTTTTGGTTTTTGTAATTCAGAATGTTTAGTCATTTTCCTTTTTTAATTTATTCAAATTTTCTTTAATCCATTAGTAATAGCTATTCTTTGGTTTTTAGATAGCAAGATAAAAGTATGGTGTGAGACAGGTGTGGTGGTACATACCTGCAACCAGAGTACTTGTGAGAATAAGATAGGAGAAGCTCAGGTTCAAGGAAAGACTCAGAAAATTAGTGAGGCCATTAGCAACTTAGCAAGACCGTGTTTTAAAATAAAATAAAATAAAATAAAAGTACTGGGGGTGTATCTCAGAGATAGAATGTGCCTGGGATTGAACACACATGAACACACACACATACACACACACACACACACACACACACACACACACAGTTGTGACATGTTGTAAATACTAAAAAGTACATATTTCTATATAGTATTTATCTTACCCTAGTTTTAGTACAGGTTTCATTGTTCTATAAGATTACAGTAGCAAGTTTATCATTTCTTTCAGTGCTTCTGAAATTATTTCATGTTTCCTTTGGAAAATAGTTATTTCAAAAATATCAGCATGTTTGGAGAAATAATGCATAGAATACTTTTTTACAAATCCATTCTTACGTTTTAAATTAATCACTTAATAGTAAATAGGACTATTAGAATCTCAGTGGATATAAGGCAAACAAGAGACTTTCAACCTAGGAGAAATAAAGGGTGTGTTTAATTAAATTACAAAAGAATTCGCTTATAAAAAGAACTTCCATATATATATATATATATATATATATATATATATATATATATATATATATATGGTCAATGTAGTTACTGTGGAATGTTTTTTGGACAATGTTAAAAGCCAGTTCATTTCAAGGAATATTTATTTGATGTATTATTTCTGCTTGGCTTACAAGCACATGTTCTCTGATTATTCTCTGCTTTTTTCTTTTGCTTATTCTTTCTCTTTGGTTTGGAGTACCCAGAACTCAGTTTTTTTAACATCTGTATTTTGTTTATTTTCTGGTGATTTTTTTCAGTCTCTTGGTTTTAAGTAGCAACTATACACCATACTCTCATGATGATTATCCAACCCCAAGTTTTCCTCTTAAATATAGCCTTTAAGTTATATACTACTTTTTGCTTTGATATCTCTACTTGAATGAATAATTTGAGATCGTAAACTCAAATTACACAAGAGAAATACTGGTCTCCCCAGCCCCAAACATGTTTCAAATATGGTTCTTTTAATTTTAGATGATAACATCTACATCTTTCAAAATATTCCAGCCAAAATTATCGAAGCTCTCCCTTTCTTCTTTTGTTAATACCCCATGTACATCCAGATAAGACAGTATTCAAATTAAATTATTTATCAAATCCCTCAGGTGTGGTGCTGCATACCTTTAATTCCAGTATTTAGGAGGCTGAGACAGAAGAATACCAGGTTTAAGGTCAGCCTCAGAAACTTAGAGCCTCAGCAATTTAATGAGAACATCTTTTTTTTTTTTTAAAAGCATAAAATAGGACTAGGTTATAGCTCAGATGTAGAATGTCTCTGAGTTTATTCCTCAATATTAAAAACAAACAAACAAACAAACAAACTGGTGTATGCTGACAATCTCAGTACTTGGAAGGCTGAGACAGGAAGATCATGGATTTGAGAGTCACAGCAACCTAGCAAGACACTGTTTTGAAACAAAAACTAACAAGGTCTAGGGTATGGCCCAGAGGTAAAATGCCCCTTTGGTCAATCCCTGGTACCACATTTACAAGGGAAAAAAAATGATTGGATATTGATCATGTCTGGGGTAGATGAGAACATAACTATAATTGATTTTTTAAGGTCTATACAAAGCATATTGAAAATATTCAAATATTCATGTGATGTAAGGTTAAAATAAACTCAGAAATATTGTGTTATGTGAGATTATCCAGTTTCAGAAATTGAAGGGTTGTATGTTTTCTCTCAATTGAAGAAGGTAGAGTGAAAGTGAGGAATGCAAGGGAATTCAGATACAGAGAGTCCAATAAAAACCTGGGAAGAGAATAAGGGAGGAAAGTGTGTGTGTGTGTGTGTGTGTGTGTGTGTGTGTGTGTGTGTGTGTAGACTTGATGAAGGAAATAGTTGAAATAATGCTATATATATATATATATATATATATATATGAAATTATCAATACCAATCTCAATAACTTGAATTAGGAGAGAGAGGGAGTGGAGTAGAATTTGAGGTAAAATGTACCAAGTGTTGTGTGATGTTTCTATCAGTCTGAACCTCATTATTCTGTATAATTACAATAGACCAATAAAACTAAAAATAAATAAATAAAATATATAAATATTTCCAAAGAAAAATATGAATAATCTATCATCTCCTCTTCTCCACATCTTTCTCTGTTCCTCTTGGTCTCTACTTTCATCCTCAACAATATAAAAGCCCTGGTAGCTCTCCTCCAAGCAGCCTGCCACAGCCACAGTTTATGCCTTAGTACCAGCCCTATGGCCCGAAAAATCTGAAACCATGAGCACCAATAGACCTTTCTTTTTCTAAATTGCTCTTGTTTGGTATTTTGGTCACAGAGATATGAAAGTTGATTAAAACAGCCATTATTATTTACCTACTTTTTAATTTTTGGTGCTTTCACAACAATCTCTTGCAGGTGTGATTTCATTGAGCGAGTGATTTAAAATTAAATATGGTAGTAATTTACTTTTGGAAATTATTATTGAGCAGAGTTTCACATTACTATGCTTCTTTTCTGTAATCAATCCTTATTAGCTTGATTCCATTTATATTTAACATTAACTTTATATATTTGGGATGTTGAATAGTATTGGGTATTTATTAACAGTTTTTGACAAAACTCGCTCATGTTATCATGTTCTTAATCTTGAGTGCAGGCCATTTTAAGTTATAAAATATTCTACTCAAACTCTGTATGAAATTTCTGGAAAATTTATGTTTGAGACCTTAAGAATACTTTGGTGAGATGAAGGAATATGTCACAACAATCTCTCTTGCTTTGAAAAATTTAACAGTTTTCCCAGGCATTTAGAAACATCTTCTGGCACTATTGCATTGCCTGGTGTGCAATATTATTTCTTGTTATTGTTTTGTCAGAAGATATTTCATTGCAGTCATTCCTCCAATAAAAAAATATTTGTTCAACCAATGCCGTATTTTGCCTCACTGCTGTTTCTATGCCTGTTACTTTTCAAATAAAATTTTGTTCCATGTATAAGCATGCTGTAACTTTTTAAATGGCACCTCATTGAACACATGTCATAACAAAAATTCAGGTAATTCAATTGCCACGACAAACTTATGAATAAGTAGGACTAATTTCACACAGCCAGAGGCAATGAAAACTTCATTTCTAATGCTACCTGGTCAACACCTATTATGAGAAACCATTAATTGTCAGATACTTCAGGGTTGGACATATTAAATTGTGAACATATATGCATATTTGAGGAATCCAAAAGAGCCTAAAGAAGCAGCTGAGCTTCATTGGGGGGGGGGGAGTGTGATTCAGGGTTTACACAGACAATGTCTCACCCCTGTGTATCTCTCTCCATCAGTTTCATTCTTCTCTTTCACCAGACCCAGTTTGGCTGCTTCTCTGAGCACAGGTTCACTCTATTTCCTAAGCCATCATGTCTCTTGTTAGTTGAACCATCTAGATGGATGACAATTCTATCTTACTTACTAAATTGCAAGAACAATCTGACTGGCTAAACTGTATCAGCTTTTCCTAGTGTAACCACTTTGTGAAGAGGTTGGGTCATAGATAGACAAACTTATTTTGTAAAATCTTTCTTACTTCTTTTTTCTGTTTGAATTCCAATTAAAAATAATATACTGAGAAATAATCTATATTCTGTTCACTATGTTTATCATTCTTGGCATATATCATAGTAAAATTTAGTCATTCACTAAATTATTGAAATACCAACCTAGTTAATTAAAAGAGTGACTATATAAAATTATTCTGGCACACTTCTATTATTTTCTAAACATGACTTGCTCTTTTCAAGTAATAACTTTTCTGAATTGTATTACTGCCAGTTGTCAATTTGAAATACAGCATTTAAAAAAAAAATAAGTGTATTTCCTAAAGAGTACTAATCAAGCATTAAGGAAACTCTTGACAGTTTGTGTTTGATCACCCAAGGTAAGCAAGCATCTACTAACAATCAGTCACTTAATAGAGGACTGAGAAGTCCTGTTATTGATAAAATATATATGACAAAGGAACAATTAACAAGAAATAGAGCAAGGTTCCAAACGTGAAGACAAAAATACAATTAATGTGCTTCTCATAATTGTACAAACAATCTAGAAAAGAACTTACAGAGCCACATTTCTCATCTTCCTAACAGATTATAAAATATTACTTCCTGAATCAGAGTAATTAGTGTGATTATGGCAGTGGGTCTTTTTCCCTTTCTAGAAAATATCTGGCAGAACAAAACTACAAACTACATTTCAAAGCCTATTGCTATTTTTGACCTGGGGCCCATTCGCAAACTCAGAAGTGACTCCAAAATACTTTTTTTTTCTTTTATCAACAAACAACTGAAACTGTGCTTTTTTTTCGGGGGGGGGGGGTATTTTATTTCTGGATAAAGTAGATGAGTGGGTGAATAGTCAAGTCCTGTCAGATCAGGTCCCGGGGCCCACCTTCAACTTGCTTCAGAAATAAGACTGAAGGTTAGTCCAATATCTCTTTCATATCATAGGGACCAGAGCCATATGCCAAGGTTAGATAGAGGTCAGTGGGGTGGAGGAAGAGTGTTATGTTTCTTTGACCAGGTAAATAGCAGTGCATGGATGACTGCCATTCTTGCTTTCTTGTTTGGAGGCTGGATTCTACCACCACCTGGCCCCAAGTGTGGACAGGTTTCTCCTGGATCCTACAAAACACCATTCTTATAGCCTCCACTACTGATCTTCATATATAGTCTATGTGTTCACCTGTACTTGTACATGTATATAAACTCACTTTTATCAGAAGACACCAAAACTTCAGGAAGAGAGTGTCCTGAATGCCATACACTGGCCAAGGCCAAATGCACAACCAGAAATAGCCAAAGTGCTTTGAGGGCTGGTGGATCATATTTGACCTCTAGTTCCATTCAGAAGACTTTGCAGGATCCTGTTTATAGATGATTCTATGTTTGGCTTAGCTATTCCTGAGTATTCTACTGGTTGGACAGCACTAACAAGATTCTAGACCATCTATGTTTCTTGTTCCTTTTTCCTTAACAGAGTTTATTTGACAATAACCCCAGATTTAAAGCATAAGCTACACTGTAGTGGGCCTCCTCATAGGGCATACAATGGAATATATATCACCCCAGTACATAGGAGCGATTGAAAGATTCAATGGACAATAAAGAAACAGACTTTGATAACTTATGGCAAAGGATGAAGTGAAACCAGCATGGATAACACATTTCTTCTCAGGTCTGGATTCTTAGATGTGTATTTTCACTTATACTGTGTATTCTATGAGGCCGTCTTTCCTCATCCTTATAGGCGCTCACTCATCATGGTGGAACTTCAAGCACCTTCTATCACCTTTGACCCCTTCCCAAAGACTTAAATGTATGTGAGATTAAGATGGCTAATAAGCCCATTTATTAGTTCTTTTAAAAGCTCAAACCTTTGCACTAATTTTTAAAACTGTCTTTTTGGATTAAATAATATAAATAGATTTTGGTCAAAATTCATTTGTCAGTCAAGTGTTGTGATGCACACTTGTAATTCCAGTACTTGGGAAGCTTAGACATGAGGATCACAGGTTTGAGGACAGTGTCAGCAAATAGTGAGACCCTCAGAAACCTAGTGAAACCATTTCAAAATAAGGATAAAACAGGGATGGGAGTGTAGCTTGAAGATAGAATATCCCTGAGTTTAATCTCCAGAACCCAACCACACATACACACATACACATAAACAAATCTATTTGTCCCTTCTTCATATAATTAAAGTAAAATAAACAATGTAAGTAGAGGATTATTGAAAAAATAGGATATTTTGATTACTAAATGGACACACTAATAGTAATAACCCCCACACACACAAAAAAAAAACATCAAGAACAACAAAATAGCATCAGTGCAGGTACAAGAGAATGGGAAGAACATTAGTATCTTCTTTGTTCTGAGGTTCTACTAAAATCTGTACCTCCTCCTTAAGAAAAGTTGCTAGTGATGCTTCCCCAAGCGACTATGAATATTTTGTGTTCAAAGTTACTGCTGAGTCTATGATTGTCCCTAACAATTCTGTCTATAACAAAAGGAAGATGGACTCAGTGCCTACTCTGAAATTTCTTTCACACTCTTGAGTGAAAATCTGATGTCATGGACAAACAGAATCTTTCAATTTTTAAAATTTATTTATTTTTGGGTGGTGGAAATCATGGCATTTTACTTTTGAGCTACACCTCTAGGTGTATTTATTTCTTACTTTTTATTTCAAAACAGGATCTCATTAAGTTGTTCATGGCCTAACTGATTGAGGCTCATTTTGAACCTGCAATCCTCCTGTCTCAGCCTGTTAAGTGCTAAGATTACATGAGTGGACCATCATGCCAAGCCACATAAGACTTTTTGAAACTGCCTAATACAATTCTCTAAAATAAGCAATGACCTAAATGATGTGGACCCAATCATGAAACCTAAAGCAGGATGCACTGTGTGTCCTGTTTGGAGTGCTCTAACATTGTACGGTGTCTGCAGGGAGAACACACGTGCCCTCTGGGAATTTATTTCTTTCGTGTACCTAACATCACACTGCCTGAGCCCTGAAAGCTCTTTGAGGCAGCTTCAATTCAGAGTTATGCTGTCCCCAAATTGATGCTTCAGGCCAGCTTAGGAAACATATTTTAAAAAGAACTTAAGGAGAAAGCCGGGCGTGGTGGCGCACGCTTGTAATCCCCGCGCTTGGGAGGCGGAGACAGGAGGATCGCGCAGGTTCGAAGCCAGCCGCGCTGGCGTAAGAGACCCTGTTTCAAAAATATAAAATAGGTCTGGGAGTGTAGCCCGGAGGTAGAAGGGCTTCCAGGAACCCCAGTACCACCAAAAAAAAAAAAAAAAAAAAAAAAGAACTTAAGGAGAAAGCTTACTGAATTTCTAAAGTAGACTCTGACTATGGGACATGCTTTCCTAGCTTGGTAAATGTTGACATTCATGGCTGTATTCACTCCACCAGGTGGACTTGCTCATCATGCTTAGAGAGTCCTGACTAATGACTATAGTCTTCTGTGGTCTCAGAATATTTGCAAGTTTCTTGTCATAACTCTTCAAAGTTCGGTCCATTTGGGTTCTTTTGGAGAAGACTGCTTCTCAGGCAGTGAAAAGTCAACTGGATGATCTGAGGAGTTCAGCTCCTGGCCAGAATACTAGGTATTATCTTTCAAGTTCAATCATAGGCAGTAACAAAGGACTTTCCTAGCATGGCTCACAATAGAAAGCTGCCTTCTTCACAGTAGATTTGGTAAATAGCTAGTGCATGATAGTCTTTTAAGAGAGTTGCCATTATGAACCAGGAAACATTGGCCAGTCATATTCTTCTTACATTTATCTTTATTCTTAACCCAGGGACCACCAATCAAATGCCTCTTCACTATGGGCCCTCACTAAGGTTTTCCCAGAAGGGAGGAGCCTGAAATACACTTTCTTCACCCTCACTACTTAAAATTTTCTATTGCTATTACTTTTCCAGCTTTCTCCAGTAAGCCTCAAGGTCCATATAATGCTAGAAGCCTTTGTTGAGGGCTGCCTTGGCAGTGAGATCGTTTCTCCCATCTGTGCTAATACATCTGATTCTTACCCAGTGATATTTAAGGGAAAAGTGACCACAGAGGGAGCCTAAATGCTTACTTATACTATTCTAATGACAACAGCAAAAAATTGAAACCTTGACTATTACTTTCATTTTGGTATGTTTTCTTAGCCATCCTAATACCTACTCAACTTTTTCCAGTTCAGTTCTTCAAACTTGGAATAGACTGAAAAAAACAATATGATCTCTTCTTTTGACTATACTTTAATGAAAGTATTAGTAGTTTAAGGCTTCAATATAAATATAATAAATACCAGCTTTTAATACAATCATATTATATAGTTGTTGAGATGGAAGCAGAAAGGATGCTTTCTTTACATTATGATCAGAATGGATAAAAAAAAGAATCCCAGTAAAATGATTAGTATTTTATTTAAAACATTGGATAATCTAAAAAGGAAACATTTAAAAAAATTCTAAATATTGTTTTTGCATCTTAATAAACTAGCCAAAAATTGTGCTTATAATTTTAAACTATGATTTTTCACAAAAAATGAGAAAAAATAGTTCCTCATAACATATTGATTTGTTGTCCTCACAGGATATAACATTATGACTCAATCATCTTTACAAAATAAAAGATAGAAACTTGATAATTCAATAGTGTGGATCTGCTGGAGGGGCATTACACAAACGTTTTCTAGGAAAGACTTAACCTAAAAATACAAATTTCTGAGCACATTTTCTGTAATATGAATGTATTTATTTTTAGTTTTATGCCTTCCATACTGAGATTTTAGATATTATACCTTAACCGTTTTATTCTAAACACTTTTCAATTAGTCCACCTAATCTTTATCCACCATTGTTATTTTTTTTTCACAGGTAACACTGGCCCCCTAAATATGCATCATTTAACTCAGAATCGAGAGGCCTCTTAAGTCTGATATAGACCACACATAAAAAAAGAAAGAAAAGTTTATTTTTTCACTTAATATGTTTATTGCATTTTGAAGAACTTAGAGATAACTCATCATAAAGCTACATATAAGGAAAACAGATGGTTTAGAAAAGAATGAATAGTCTTCAGTAATTAAACTCTAGTGAACAATCAAACATCAAAGCAAACTATTAATGCGCAAAAGTGAAGAAGAAAGAAGAGACACAGACCTGACAGCTTTTGCAACAGAGAATTCTGTCTGAAGTCCTTTCCATAGCAACCAGATGTGGGTGGCTAAGCATGTGAGACTTACTGACTTGCAGGCTTCAGATAAAGTGGTAGTGGAAATCTCTACAATAGTTACATTTGTTGAAAAATCATTCAGAATGACTGGAGTTTGACATGGGCACATCCTTTGTTGGCCTTTGTTCTGAAAATTCTCTTACACCATGTATACATACATACATACATACATATATACATATATATCTACCATTGAGCTATTTTTGTTAAATACTCAGTCATATCCCAACAATTTTTAACATGCTTACTTTCAGAGATCTATTAATCCATTATTTCCAGTGTATGTTCTTTTTAGCAGTGTCTAGATTATTTGCTTTTAGAAAAAAAATACAATGCTGTTAAGGATTAGGTTTACAACTAAATATATATTCAAATTGAAGCCTTTAAATTAGATTGCCATTCTTGTGTGTTTTCTTCTCTGAATCTCGTTTTAGGTAGTTTCAATGTTTATTCTATAAATACTTTAGCACATAAATCTAGACTAAAATTAATTTTGTTCCAAATGGGCATGAATCGATTTAGTTCAATATCTGGGAGGATTCAAACTAAGCATCTTTTCTTTTGCTATTTCATATGGTACAAACATTGATGTGCACAGCCTAACGATCATACATAACTGATTTCAATCCATAGTTGCACACTTGAAGTTTTATTTCTCTTACATTTTGTGTTTTGATGGAATATACTTAAATCTTCACTTTTTTGTGTGATATAAAAGTTGTACATTGTTTAAACCTCATATTCTTTGAATTTTCCCCTCCTTGAACTAAATGTATGTTGATATATAGAGATTGTTTCAAGTCTCAGTACTGTGGTACAGTTTTTCCTGAAAGTCTGAATGATTGTCATAATTTCTGATTTTAAAATAATGAAGTCTATTTTTCCACCCATTAACATATGTTTTACTCTCAGTTTAATGATTTAAGAGTGCATGACTTTGACAAGGCGTTTTAATGTTTGTATAATATCCTTCATTATAAAGGAATCAATTGTTTATATAGTGCTATCTGCTATATGTTTTAAAATTGAAAAACATCTGAATTAAGTGTTTTCAAGATACAGAAAATACGTATTTTACTCATGAACACTACATATCTTTTTAACATAAATTTAAATGTTTTTCTTTTACAATAAGCATAAGAAACTTTTTCATATATCTTTATGATCTTGTATCCACTCCGTTCTAGTTTGTATGCCAGAAGTGGGAAATAAAAAGGTGAAAATAATATAGTCCTTGTCCTTGAGATAATCAAAGTCTAGTAAGGGGAAAGGCAATCAGGAAAAAATAGGTTAGTTTTAATACAATGTATTCAGTGCTATAAAGAAGTATGAATGGAGACTCTGATGTGCAGACCACTAGACCTCATCCATTTGTCAAGGCTTTTGGCATCAGAGGCTAGAGTCACTTATATTAAATTATATTTCATTAATTAGTAACAAATATCAGGCGAATGCATTTATTAGCACATTCATCTCTACAGCTCTTTGTAGTTCAGGAAAATGTCCTGCTGAACTTATTGCATGGGATATATAAGCATATAACACAGTAATCCCTACTCACACCTAGTGTATTGTTTTTTATATATTTTGTGGTACTACAGATTGAACCCATGGGAATTCTACCTCTGGGCTACACCCCCAGACCTATTTTTTATTCTTTATTTTAAAACAAGGTCTCACTAAGTTGAGAAGGACCTCATTACATAGCTTATGCTGGCCACAAACCTGTGATCCTCCTGTCTCAGCCTCCTAAGTATTGGGATTACAAGCATGTGCCACCACACATCCCCAACACTTAGTGTGTTGAATGTGTTCAACAGCATCTTGGAATAGCCCAAGAGGTTCCATCTAAAAGTCATGTTAGTCCCTTCCCCCTTATCTTATTTTATATTCTTATTTATCTTTTTCTAGAGACAGGTTGGCTTTTAATAGACAAGCATTGATTGTGAGCTTCAGGTTTTCATCCGCTACTAAACCCATAGCAGTGATGAACAGATGGGGTTAAGTGGATACCCTATCTATAAATGGTGGGCTTCTGTTGTGGCCAAGAAAAGATAAGCTTAGCAAACCTAGCCTTTCAAAGAGAGTTAGTAATAAACCTATTCCATCTTTTGGTGAGAGGGAGATATGTGTTTTTCTCTTCAGTGAATACAATTTCTCTGCACTAGAAGGAAATGCCATATTTGTTAAGATTATTTACTATGCAAGCATCCCTGAAAATAGTATAGATTTAAAGCTAATACAAAATTTTCGGAAACATGAGAGAGCCATAGAAGTCCATCTATTCTGGGAGACATTATTGCAAGTTGGGGTTTCTCATAAACTAGAGTTGTACTATATTTCAATGATAATTTTAAAGAGCAAGTTTTTGGTTTTTATTTATTTATTTTTTCTTTTTGTAGTACTAGGTATTGGAACCACAGACATTCTACCTCTGAGGAATACCCCTAGCCCTATTTTTTTTATTAATTTATTTTTTAAATTGGTGCATTGTAGTCATATATCAATCACATTGGAGTACAAGACTTGAGAGGATATACAAGCACACATCATCCAATTAGCCCTCCTCCAGCCCCCATCCCATTCCCTCCCCCTCCCTCAATCCCTGCTTGTTTGGTGATTAACTTTGACACATTTGTTTATGTACCTCCTGCGTTTTAAAGAGGCTCCGTCCTCCAGTATTACATACCCTCTGATTGGTCACATTAGTTGCTTCACTATAGGGCCCTTTCTATAACTCAACCTCTTCCTGTTGCCCTTTTCCTCCTAGTTATTGCTGATTAAGAGAAGCATCTGATTTATATTTTCTGCGATATTTCTCTGTGCATGCTGCGTTGCCAGTACCGATCCCACTCTTGATGGTCCCAGTAGTGGCCTGGCTACTCAGTGGACTGATCCAGACCTCGCTGGCTCAAGCAGCGGCCTTGCCTCATGGGAGGCCCCAGTTCTGGTCTCACTGACCCCTGCACCGGTCTAACCCCTAAGCTGGCTTTGGTCCTGGCCTTGGAGGCCGCAGGAGTGAACTTGCCTCATGCCAGGCTCCGATGCTGGCCATTGGCCCCTGCACCGGCCTAACCCCTTGGCAGGATTCCAATCCCGGCCTTGGAGGCCCCAGCACCGGCCTAGCCTCACGGCAGGCTCCAATGCCGGCCTCGTTGGCCCCAGCACTGGTCTAGCCCTTTGGCAGGTTGTTATCCTGGCCTCGGAGGCCTCAGTACTGGCCATGCCTCACGGCAGGCTGCGATACCGACCTCACTGGCTCCAGCACCGGCCTAACCCCTCAGCAGGCTCTTATCCTGGCCTCGGAGGCCCCAGTATTGGCCTTGCCTCACGGCAGGCCCTGATGCCGGCCTCACTGGCCCCAGCACCGGCCTAACCCCTTGGCAGGCTCTTATCCTGGCCTCGGAGTCCCCAGTACCAGCCTTGCCTCAAGGCAGGCTCCAATCCCGGCCTCAGAGACCCCAGTACCGGCCTAACCCCTCAGCAGGCTCTGAACCCGGCCTTGGAGGCCCAGCACTGGTCATGCCTCATGGCAGGCTCCAATGCCGACCTCGCTGGCCCCAGCACTGGCCTAACCCCTCGGCAGGCTATTATCCTGGCCTCGGAGGCCCCAGTACTGGCCTTGCCTCACGGCAGGCTCTGATGACGGCTTCGCTGGCCCCAGCACCGGACTAACCCCTCAGCAGGTTCCGGTCCCGACCTCAGAGGCCCCAGCACAAGCCTTGCCTCATGGCAGGCTCCAATGCCGGCCTCACTGGCCCCAGTATCGGTGTAACCCCTCAGCAGGTTCCAATCCCGGCCACAGAGTCCTCAGTAGTGGCCTTGCCTCACAGCAAGCTCCGATGTCGGCCACAGGCCCCGGCGCCTGCCTAACCCCTCAGCAGGTTCTGATCACTGTCTCTGTGGTTATTATTTCAAAGGTTCCAGGTGTAATGTATCAGATCTCTGCCTCCCCTGAGTATTGGCCACTGGCATTGCCACTGCCTCCATCATTTCAAATCCTTCCCAGGCTCTTTTTCCACTCTGAATGTTGTCCAGTGTTCCTAAGCATGCGTGATGGTAGCATTCGACATTTGGTGTAATTTCTCCAAAAAAATAAAGTTGGTAGGATCCGGTTTCTGCTTCTCCTGAATAAAGTCTCCACCACCATCACAGAGAACTCTTTCAACACCACATTTCTCCCCTTGGTCTCCGCTAAACTCTCTCCTTACAGGTGATGTCTGAGATTCTTAACAATATATAGAAAGAGCAGTCCTCTTTCACGGCGAATTTTTCCATAAGTTCCAGTGCATTTAGATAAGTTTTGTCTGCATCTCCAGTGTCCTGGCATCCATAACGGTTTTCTTACCTCCTCTCTGATATTTTTCTTTATCTTTTTCTGTTCTGGGCCTGGTTTCTCCAGGGGTCTGGCGTGCTACGCACAGTTCAGCCTGGGGCCCAGAGTCCAGCGACCCGGGCCCCATCTGGCGTGCCCCGCGCGTGACCCCCGCCCAGAACCCAGCATCTTACTGGGCCCGGTTTCTCCAGGGGTCTGGCGTGCTACTCGGAGTTCGGACCGGGCCCCCCCCAGCCCTATTTTATTACCTTTTTTTAAATTTTAGAATAGGGAAGGGTTCTACTAAATTGTTGAGGGCCTCCCTAAGTTGCTAGAGGTTGGCCTTAAACCCGTGATCCTTCTGTCTCGGGCTTCTAAGTACTAGGATTACAGGAGTGTGCTAAAGGATAAGTTCTTAATGAAGTATGCCCTAATCATTGTTGCTCCTCTCTGTGACCCACAGAACATATTCATTTTGTTGTTGTTGTTACTACCGATGGAATCCAGGAACATTGTACCTTCAATCTACACCTCCACCTCTATTTATTTATTTATTTATTTATTTTTATTTTTATTTTTGAAACAGGGTCTCACTGAACTGCGAAGTACCTGCTAAGTAGCTGAGGCTGTCCATGAACCATGATCCTCCAGTCTCAGCCTCCCAAGTGCTGGGATTACAAATGTGTACCACCACGCCAAAAAACTAAACATATTCTTTAATTTCCTTCCTTCCTTCCTTCCTTCCTTCTTTCCTTGCTTTTTTCCTTCCTTATTTTTTCCTTCCTTCCTTCTTTCCTTCCTTCCTTTTTTCCTCATTTCCTCTCAGTACAAATTATAGTCTTTTCTTATAGTTTTACACAAGCAGTTGTATATTAAAAATTTGCATGAGTTTTAGTAGCAATTTAATATTTTTCCTATCACATGATAAATGAAATAAGGATTAAATACTGTGTTTATTTAAAAATTTTAATATATCTTGACTTTCACATGATTAAAATAGGATTATTGAATTTTAGCATAAGTAACTTTCTATCTCTCTCTCTGTTTCTTTTTCTCTCTTTGCTCTTTAGTATTGGAGATTAAACCCAGAGGCATAGACTCCCTCCCCCCTTTTTATAAAAAATAAAAAGATCCAAGATCTCACTAAGTTACTGAGGCTGGCCCTGAACTTGTGTTCCTCCTGTCTCAGACTGCCAAGTACTGGGATTATATACATGCATCACCATTACTGGCATACTTACTTTTCATATTGAAAATCAATAGCTACTAAATCATATTTTGGTATAATGTAGAGCTAATAATATTATTACAGAAATGTAATTAGACATTGGTGATTCTAAGTAGAACATCTTTTGAGACAATTTTCAAATTTTATAGGGTTGAAAGTATACAGAAACATATTTTGTTAAATCTAAGAAAAGTTCAAAGTTAAATGGCAGGTTTTTAAATTTTGTCTTCAAAATAAATCACTTATTTCATCACATTTGGAAGGTCTGCAAACTTTTGAAACTTTGGGCAGAATGGCCAAACTAAACATGTATTCCTGTAGGGATATAAAGGATTTTACATTTTCTCACGATACTAACCAAATTATAAGACATGGTTTCTATTCCGAGGAGAAAATGGAATCATGTTTATAAAATTATCCGGAATATTTACATGTACAAAACACACTGGTAGAGGGAATTGAGGAGCCATCAGTGTAAAGAAAGTTCTCAGAATATTAAATATAATTCTTATTGGAAACCCCACTTTTTCCTTAAGTCCCTTTTAACATCATCTAGGTAATTTCAATATATTTTCACTAGATTGGTCCTGTCTTAATACAATAAAATAATGTAAAATAGTGTCTTAAATATATTGGAAAAATAGACAGTATGTGATTCCCAGTATAAAGAAATATTCTCCTTTACATTGTCTATTTTTAAGAGTTCTTCAGAGAAAGAAGTAAGTTTTTTTTTTTTAATAGCTTTACTTGTCACCAATGATAAATGAAACTGGAAGAAATAATTCAGAAGCTCAAAGAAATATCCCTGCAGTGTAAAAGCATCCATTACATTTTAGAACAATTCTTTAGCCTACTACTCATTGAATACATATTATTGCTGACAAATACTATCTGTGAAATTTGGATAAAAAAGAAACATTTTTTATTAAGAATATAATTACTTTGAGTATGTATGCAATATTTTAATTAAGGTAATCTGTATAAATAATTTAAATACAAAGTATTCTCAACATAGACTGCTTATTATTAGTTTATAGAGTAAAACAATTTAATTGATTTTAGAAAAATGACATATGTAAAATAAAATATTCAATATCACAGGTGAAAAATAAAAATAAAAACTTTGAGGCTTCTACATTCCCACTAAGCCCATGATATTCAATATCCATGCAAATGTAGATAGAAAGTACTGGATACAAGTGAGAAAAAAACTGACACTGACCATGAGGGACAGATTTCAGTCTCACAAGGGTAGATTTTTTTTCAGATTGCTACAACTAAGGAAGGTTTTCAATAGTAAACACTGTAATTCTCTCACCAAAAAAGAAAGTGACAGCATTGTTTCAGGTTTTGGGGAAAGGATATGTTTTAGGTAAAATGCATTTGAAACAGTGGTTTAATAGTCTCAGCAAAGTAGGGTTTAATATCAGGCCTTGGATGCTTTGTTGAACCAGGGTACTATTTTCCTTGGAAACTAAAATTTAAGATAAATATGTAAGCCAGTGCAATGATGCACACCTGCCTGTAATCCCAGTATTTGGGAAGCTGAGAAAGGAGGATTTCAGGTTCAAGTACACTGGCAATCTAATTTAGCAAGACCATTAAAAAAAAAAAAAAAAGGCTGTGGGGTGTAGCTCAGAGGCAAAGTGCCCTTGAGTCACACTGGGTTTAATCCCCAGTGCTGCATGTGTACAAAAATAAATATGTAATGCTGGATTTGGAAATATGAAATCTTGTTTCTGTATTAAAAACTGAGGATTCTCTGTGTTAAAATAACTCAGTTTTTTCAAGCTAGGTTGTTCCACTATTTTAGGCTATTGAATAGAAGTGATTTAGAAAATCAATGATTGTTAGTGAATATTCACTTACCATTGTTTTTTATTAATTGACATATGCATCATTTCCAGATTAAAAAAAAATATATAAAAAATGGCCATCCTCCCAAAAGTGATCTACAGATTTAATGCAATGCCCATTAAACTACCAAGATCATTCCTCACAGACATAGAAAAATCAGTCCTTAAATTTATCTGGAATAACAAAAAGCCCAGAATAGCTAAGGTAGTTCTCAGCAACAAAAACCACGCAGGAGGAATCACAATACCTGACTTTAAACTATACTACAAAGCCATTGTAATAAAAACAGCATGGTACTGGCAAAAGAACAGATATATAGACCAATGGAGCAGAATAGAAGACCCAGAAACAAGTCCACACACTTTCAGCCAATTGATTTTTGACAAAGGGGCCAAAAACATACACTGGAAAAAAGATAGCCTCTTTAACAAATGGTGTTGGCAAAATTGGTTAACCATATGCAGAAAATTGGATGTTAATCCCACTTTTTCACCCTGTACAAAAGTCAACTCACGATGGATCAAAGACTTGGAAATTAAACCAGAGACCTTGAAGCTCCTTGAAGAGGGCATAGGTCCAACACTACAACACATAGGTACAGACAAACATTTCCTCAACAAGACCCCAAAGGCACAACAAATTAAAAGGAGAATCAATACATGGGATTGCATGAAACTGAAGAGCTTCTGTTCAGCAAAGGAAACTATCAAGAATCTCAATCGAGAGCCAACAGAATGGGAGAAGATTTTTTCCACCTACACCACCGATAGAGGACTAATATCTAGAATATACAGAGAACTCAAGAAACTCAACACTAAGAAAACAAAGCATCCAATAACAAAATGGGCAAATGAACTAAATAGACACTTCACAAAAGAAGAAATTCAAATGGCCAATAAATGCATGAAAAAATGCTCAACATCACTGGCAATCAGAGAGATGCAAATCAAAACTACCCTGAGATTTCACCTAACTCCAACTAGAATGGCCATCATTCAAAACACAAACAACAACAGATGCTGGCGAGGATATGGAGAAGTGGGAACTCTAAGGCATTGTTGGTGGGATTGCAAATTAGTGCAACCACTTTGGAAAACAGTATGGAGAATCCTCAGAAGAATGGGAACAAATCTTCCATTTGATCCAGCAATACCACTGTTGGGTATCTACCCAAAAGAAAAGAAACCAAACTACCAAACTAATGCATGTGTATCTATGTTCATAGCTGCACAATTCACCATAGCCAAACTATGGAAGCAGCCAAGATGTCCATCAACAGATGAATGGATTACAAAACTGTGGGATATGTACACAATGGAATTTTACTCAGCCATCAAAAAAAACTCAATTACACCATTTTCAGGGAAATGGATGGAACTGGAGGACATTATGCTAAGTGAGATCAGTCAGGCACAAAAAATAAGAAATCAGATGCTTTCCCTAATATGTGAGAGTTAGGGAGAAATGGGTCATAGGAGGAACTCTTGGAAGAGGATCAGTAACTTTTAACTCTGTTTACATTGTCTTTGGATATACAATATTTTTTTTATTTTTTAGGGAGTTTATTTACTCTTTTGTTGCCTGTGCCATTGAAATCATATCCAAGAAATCACTTCCAATTTCAATGTTGTGAGGTTTTATGACCCAGATTTTCTTCTAAAAGCTTATAGTATTAAGATTTATATTTAGGTCTTTTATCTATTTTGAGTTAATATTTGTATATGTGTTAGGTAAGGGTCCAATTTTATTCTTTTTCATTTATTATTATTTTTCAACAATATTTAGTTAAAAGACTAGTATTTCCTCCACCAAAAGTTCATGGAAACCTTGTCAAAAATAACTTGACAATGTATGGAAGAATTTATCTCTAGGCTTTTAATTAACTCCAATGGTTTATATATCTGCCTTTATAACAGTACTACACTGTTTCAATTATTGTAGCTTTATATGGTTTGAAATCAGAAAATATACATCTTCTAGCTTTGTTCTTCTTTGAGACTGTTTTGGGTATCTAGAGTCCATATTCCATATCAGGATAGATTTTTTTCTGAAAAATAAATAAATAAATGTATGATAGTTTCACCTAAAAAAAAAAAAAGAAAAAAATATTCTCTGGTAAGAAAGAAAGCAAAAAGAAATATTGAAATGTTATCTTTAAGTCATCAAAAGTTTGGTACCAGACAAATGAAACTGTTATGTGAGATTATCAATGTTAATATTGTATAAATTGCTATAATACTAGATGTCAACCAGTAAGCCAAGCGTGGGAAGGAGGGATGGGGAGGGAATGGGGTGGGGATCGGGTAGGGGCTAACTGGGCGAGATGTGCATGTATGTCCACAAAAGTATTTTCTTTATACCACTATGATGTATGAATACATTGCACCAATAAAAAATAAATTAAAAAAAATAAAAAAATAAAGAAAAAAAAATATATATATATAAGGAACCAACCTAAATTAAGAACTGTACTACATAAAGCAATGTGTAATTTTTCGCCCACTCTCCTTTCGATAATGTGCCTAGAACTACTTCTGAGATACAAATATAAACTTTTTAAAAATTTTTTTTATTTTTTTAAATTTATTTTTATTGGTGCATTGTAATCATACATCACATTGGAATATAAGACTTGAGAGGATATACAAGCACACCTCATCCAATTAGCCCTTATCCAGACCCCATCCCATTCCTTCCCCCTCCCTCGATCCCATGCTTGTTTGGTGATTAACTTTGATACATAAGTTTATGTACCTCCTGCTTTTTAAAGAGGCTCCATCCTCCCTTATTCCATACCCTCTGATTGGTCACCTTAATTACTTCACTGTACGGCCCTTTCTATAGCTCGACCACTTCCTGTTGAACGTTTCCTCCTAGTTATTGCTGATTAGGGGAAGCATCTGGTTTTAATTTTCTGCGATATTTCTCTCTGCATGCTGCGTTGCAAATACCGATCCCACTCTTGACAGCCCCGGTTGTAGCCTGGCTACCCGGTGGACTGATCCAGAGCTCGCTGGCTCAAGCAGCAGTCTTGCCTCATGGGAGGCCCGGGTTCTGGCCTTGCTGGCCCCGACACTGGCCTAACCCCTCAGCTGACTCCGAACCCGGCCTTGAAGGTCCCAGCACTGGCCTTGCCTCGCAGCAGGCTCCGATGTTAGTCGATGGCCCCAGCATTGGCCTAACCCCTTGGCAGGTTCCGATCCAGGCATTGGAGGCCTCAGTAGCGGCCTTGCCTCACGGAAGGCTCCGATGCCGGCCAGTGGCCCCAGCACCGGCCTAACCCCTCAGCAGGCTCTGATCCCGGCCTCGGAGGGCCCAGCATCGGCCTTCCTCGTGGCAGGCTCTGATCCCAGCCTCGCTGGCCCCAGCACTGGCTTAACCCCTCGGCAGGCTCCGATCCCAGCCTCGGAGGACTCAATAACAGCCTTGCTTCACAGAATGCTTCGATGCCGGCCATTGGCCCCAGTACCGGCCTAACCCCTCAGCAGGCTCCGATCCCGGCCTCAGAGGCCCCAGCACTGGCCTTGCCTCACGGCAGGCTCCAATCCCGGCCTCGTTGGCCCGGCACCGGCCTAACCCCTTGGCAGGGTCCGATCCCGGCCTCAGAGGCCCCAGCACCGGCCTTGCCTCACAGCAGGCTCCGATCCCGGCTTCGCTGGCCCCGACACCGGCCTAAACCCTTGGCAGGCTCCGATCCCAGCCTCAGAGGCCCCAGAACCGGCTTTGCCTCACAGCAGGCTCCGATCCTGGCCTCGCTGGCCCCAGCACCAGCCTAACCCCTCGGCAGGCTCTGATCCTGGCCTCGGAGGCCCCAGCATCGGCCTTGCCTCGTGGCAGGCTCAGATCCCAGCCTTGCTGGCCCCAGCACCGGACTAACCCCTCAGCAAGCTCCGATCCCTGCCTCAGAGGCCTCAATAATGGCCTTGCCTCACGGAAGGCTCCGATGCCGGCCATGCTGGCCCTGGCACTGGCCTGACCCCTCAGCAGCCTCTGATCCTGGCCTCAGAGGCCTCAATAGCGGTTTTACCTCACAGAAGGCTCTGATGCCGGCCAGTGGCCCCGGCACCGGCATAACCCCTCAGCAGGCTCTGATCCTGGCCCCGGAGGCCCCAACACCAGCCCTGCCTCACGGCAGGCTCCGATATCAGCCTCGCTGGCCCCAGCACTGGCCTAACCCCTTGGCAGGCTCCGATCCCGGCCTCGGAGGCCCCAGAACCGTCCTTGCCTCACGGCAGGCTCCGATCCCGGCCTCGGAGGCCTCAGTAGCGGCCTTGCCTCACGGAAGGCTCCAATGCTGGCCAGTGGCCCTGGCACCAGCCTAACCCCTCAGCAGGCTCGGATCCCGGCCTTGGAGGCCCCAGGATTGGCCTTCCTAGTGGCAGCCTCCGATCCCGGCCTCGCTGGCTCCAGCACCAGCCTAACCCCTTGGCAGGCTCTGATCCTGGCCTCGGAGGTCCCAGCACCGGCCTTGCCTCATGGCAGGCTCCAATCCTGGCCACGCTGGCCCCAGCACCGGCCTAACCCCTTGGCAGGCTCTGATCCCGGCCTCGGAGGCCTCAATAACGGCCTTGCCTCACGGAAGGCTCTGATGCCGGCCCTTGGCCCCGGCACTGGCCTAACACCTTGGTAGGCTCCAATCCCGGTCTTGGAGGCCCCAGCACTGGCCTTGCCTCATGGCAGGCTCCAATCCCAGCTTTGCTGTGTCTGTCGCCGGCCTCACCTCTCGGCAGGCTCTAATCCAAGCACCCTCTTCGCCCAACTATTTGTCCCATGTTCTTGAGGGTGCATGGTGGTGGTAGCATTCTGCCTCTGGGGTCATTACTTCAAAAGTTCCAGGTGTAATGTATCTGATCTCTGCCTCCCCTGAGTATTGGCTACTGCCATTGCCACTGCCTCCACCATTTCAAATCTTTTCCAAGCTCTCTTTCCACTCTGAATGTAGTCCAATCTTCCTAAGCATGCGTAATGGTAGCATTCAACCTTTCGTGTAATTTCTCCAAAAAAGAATAAAATAAAATAAATAAGGTTGGTAGGCTCTGATTTCTGCTTCTCCTGAATACAATTCTCCACCACCAATGCGGCGGAGACTGCTTTCAGCACCGCCTTTCTCCTTGGTCTCTGCTAAAGTCTCTCCCCTTACAGGTGATGTCCAAGATTCTTAACAATGTAGAGAAGATGCAGTCCTCCTTAGCGGGGAAATTTTCCAATAATTCCAGTTCATTTGGGTAAGTTTTGTCTGCATCTCCAGTATCCTGGCATCCGCCATCTCCTTGACGCCTCTCCGATAATTTACTTTTTTCTTTTTCTTTTCCTTTTTTACAGGGTCCTTCCAGGTGGAGAGGGGGGTCGCCTAGGGGTGCCCCGCCAACGCCTGCCCACCCACCCAGGGTCGGGGGCCGGGGTCCTTCCGGGTGGAGAGGGGGGTCGCCTAGGGGCGCCCTGCCAGCACCTCCCCACCCGCCCAGGGTCGGGGGCCCGGGGTCCTACCGGGTGGAGGGGGGGTGGCCTAGGGGCTCCCCGCCAGCGCCTGCTCACCCACCCATTGTTGGGGTCCCGTGGTCCTTCCGGGTGGAGAGGGCCAAATATGAACTTTTTAAGAATCCTTGATTTGGCCAGGTGTGGCGGTGCGCAACTGTAATTCCAGCACTATAAAGACTGAGACAGGAGGACCGCAGTTTTGAGGCTAGCCTCAGCAATTCAGTGAGGTCCTTAACAATTTAGCAAAATCTGTTTCAGAATAAAATAAAATAAAATAAAATAGTGTTGGAGGTGTAGCTTAGAGAATAAATTTCCCTAGGTTCAATCCCTAGTATAAAAAAAAATTGGTTTTAATTTTCAGAAGACACAAAGTTTTTAATATTTTTATTTTTGCGAGATTGTATACTTGGTATACATCTTATTCTGAATATATAATTAAATATTATCATGTATTCAGTCTTGACTACACATAGTTTCTGCCTTCCCACCCCACTCCTGTTCTTTGTGCTATATCTCTTCGTACTCTTTTTTCTCTTTATAATCTTAACTGTGGGGGACTTAAAAGTCTCAATAATTCAATGTTCTTTTCAGTTTTCTCTATTAATCCAGAAATGCACTTTGTTGAGCTCTATATTTTGCTAACACTTTATTTGTAGCTCAAAATTCTCCCAGTTGCCTGCTGACCCCATCACATTAAATATCCCTGCAAAAATTATCTCAGTGTTTTCAGACAGTTCTGGTTGATTTGACAATATTTTTCTCTTAGATATACATATAGCTTAGTTTTATTATATAACTTAACTTCTTTCAGTTGAGTTAATAAGTTTGGGTTGAAGTACAACAACAAAAATAATGAAAAAAAAGTAAAAATCTAAAAATACTGTCTAGGGCCTTTTTTGTTTTATAGGATATTGCCATAACATATCACATCAGATCTGAAGCAATATGTTCAGCAAACCAAATTCAAATAGAAATTACACATTTTCAACATACAATTTTACCAATATTAAAGAATAGGAATTAATAGAAATTGTACACTCAATAGTTTGAAATGACATATATTATTTGACACAGAATAATGTACAAGGAAAAGCCATTTGGGGATATATTGTGGATGATACCCTGATGAGATTAAAAATCTTAGTAGCTTATTTTCTATTTTTGAAACAGGGTCTCACTGAGTTTCTTCATACACAATAAATGTGTATTAAAAATCAGTAAACTCTCCAAGAAAAAAAAATTGTGAAAAGCATGGCACTAGAGAGATTTAAACTGAACATCTTATTTAAGATATGTATAGAGAGTATTCCACGTTTTACTGCCAAAGGAGGACACTTTTCATTTCTATTGATTTGTTCTTTCCCCCCAGAATGAGAAACCAAGAAGGGAATTTTACAAAAAGTAATTCTAAACAATCTCAGTTAAAGCAACAAGTACAAAGAGAAAAATTATAGCAAAGACTAAAAATATACTTCAGTGTCTTTCCTGTAACTAGTCATATTGCATACTTCATATGTGTTAGTTAAATAGCCATTACTGTATTTTCCTAAGACTCCAGTTCATCAAAGGCAGGTGCATTGATTTTATGCCTTTGGGGTAGGGGTGGAACAGGTATTGACAGTACTGTCTGGAAAAGCTGAGTTATGGATGAAGAACAAAAGAGACTGCAAAAGGAATGAGCTGGAGTCTCACTAATCTTTTTAAGGAAATGCTCCAAGACCCAATACCTGAAGCTCTCCCACCCACCTCTTAACATTTCCATCATCTGCCAGTTGCACCAAATTGGGACCAAGCCTTTAGCACATGGGCCTTAGGAAACATTTTAAACTCAAATCATTAATTGTGCCATTCGCTTCCTCTCTCTCAGTCTTCTCGTGAGACATCACTGAAGGTCATAACTGTGAGTCTACACAGACCATGTAAACAAAGCCAAATATTTTAAAAAGGTAAAAAATCAAGATGAAAGATCTTGATTCCTATGATGATCTTCTAAAACAGCTGCCTAAGCAGCCTGAATACCAGACTAAGTGAGATTTAGTCTGGAATTGTTATTAGGGAATAATATTTTATAATTATTGTTTGTTACCTATTTCAGAATACTTGCTAATAATGTACAAACATATTTGTTACTGACTAAAAAAAGAAGCTGGGATATGTTATGGAAAAACTATAATGCTGTAGCTAACTAATGTAATAATGCAAAAGTTGTAATGTTGTAATTATTTTTCTAATAATTAACTATCTTAATTTTTAAAACCAGTCTTTACCAGGTTATTAGCTATCTTCCTAAAAAACTGAAGATGTGGGCTTTCACCAGTAATCTACTAGTATGACGCTTCAGAGATTCATGTTCTACCAGCAAAAGAGAATATATGCATGCCTTATATCTCTATGACTTTATGTCTTTCTTACTGGGAAAGAGGAGTGGATGGAAGGAGAACCTAAGAATGCTTAGTAAAAATAAAAATCATACAGAGTATTTTTTAAAATAAGAGATAGCTAATCAATTGTTTTCTAAACTGATTTAATAATAATAATGATATTAAATGATATTAATTTAATGATATTAAATTAATTTAAGCAGTTGTTTAAATTGTATGATTTTGTAGCATGTTTTTCTTCAATATTATTATATAATATGCTTAAAATGGTGTCAAAATTAAAAGAATTTTTAGCATAATAAAAAGAAATAGTCATTGATTATTTAAGGACTCTTTATTTTGTTTTATTTATTTATTTATTTATTTATTTATTTATTTATTTATTTATTTATTTGGTGGTACTGGGGTTCCTGGAAGCCCTTCTACCTCCGGGCTATACTCCCAGACCTAATTTTTATATTTTTATTTGGAAACAGGGTCTCTTAAACCAGCATGGCTGGCTTTGAACCTGCAAGATCCTCCTGTCTCTGCCTCCCAAGCACTGGGATTACAAGCCTGCACCACCAAGCAGGGCTTTAAGGACTCTTTAAATGCATACTTTTGTTTGTTTGTTTGTTTGTGTGGTACTGAGCCTTGAACACAAGGCCATTCTACCCCTGAGCTACATCCCTGGAATATTTTATTTTCCGTTTTGAAACAAGATCTTACTAAATTGCAGAGGGTCTCACTAAATCACTGAGGCTGTCAATCCTTGTACCTCAATCCTCCTGTCTCAGCCTCTCAAGTACTGGGGATACAGGCATGTGCCACTACTCCCAGCTTCAATGTATAGGTTAAATTATTAACTCTTGAACTTTAGATTTCTACCTTAAAAAAAAAAAAAAAAAAAAAAAAATATATATATATATATATATATATATATATACACACACACACATATACATACATACTATATATATATATATATATATATATATATATATATATATATATATATACACACACACACACAATATGAAGTTAACCTCCTTGGTCTATGTAATGAATTTCATTTGAGGTGTGAAATCTGCCACAACACAGAATGAGGCTTTAATTTAATATAGCTATCATCTGCATCACAAATAGCCATGTCTTGCAATGTACTTTATTTTCCTATTGTAAACAATACATTTCAGATTACAAATGACAGAAAAAAATAGTAGCCTACCTTGAAAAAGAAATTAGTCATTAAAGATATATTTTTGGAGATTCTAGATGAATTAATATTAAATTTTCTACCAATAGTCAAACATATGGTATTTTGGATATTTTCAGATATCAAACCCAATCAAATAAGTATTATAAGCAAACTTACATTCCATCACTGTGCAAGTATTGGGAATGGCCTAGGAAGATTTGGGAAAGCTCTGATTATTAATATATTTCAAAAGAAAATAGTTGGTATATTTCAAAATAGTTGTGTCAGAATGGCGGCAGACAGGGGTAAAGAAAGGACTTGGTTTCTGCCTAAAACAGGCAGCTATTGCAATGTAAATCAACCTAGCTCAAAGTAATTAACAAGTCAATAGAGGAGAGCTAGGGCAAGCTAGATGAATGGTATGTGAAGCCTCTTTTCAAAGTGCCTTAATTTTATCCATAAGGCAAAAACCATAGTCAGCTAATTGCATCTTAAAAGCCCCTTCTTTTAATACAAACGCATTAACAACACTTTTAGTGTGAAGGGGCCCATTCAAGCCACAGTACTTGTCTAGCAATCAATAATTTTAGCTATTATTTCTCTAGGTCTAGAAATCATATTTACTAAAATAGAAAACTCTTAATATGTATTTTCTTAAGCAACTTGTAAATATAATTGATGCCCACTATTTATAAGTTCTCTATCTGTGAATTTGAAGATTAAAATATATTTGTAGCCCATAAGTCCGAATTTTAGTCAATAGATGTGTACATTCTTAGAAAAGATAAAACAAGATCATATTCTGCCTTATTTCAGCACTTAGACTGCAAACAAGTGGCTCTTTTTTGCCATCTCTCGAGTGCCATGCTTTTCACATTTTTTTTCATGGAGAGTGTACTGATTTTTAATACACATTTATTGGTGTATTGTATTTAAACGTCACGAGACACAGTGGATAGAAACATATAAGCACACAGGACTTGTGTTTATCACTAGATCTCACGCCACTTCCTTCCTTTCTCAGTAAATGTTATTGAGTTTGGAATTGATAATTTTGTGTATATCTGTAGCATTAACTGAACTGTTGTCTTCATCAAGGTTCCTTCCCCACCTTCTCCCTGCCCTAAACCCCTTCCATCACTCCACTGGAGTTTCTCCTCCTTTATGTGGAGTCCCATTTGTTACTTTATTTTTTTCTCTAGATTCTAAATATGAGAATAAAAACATAAAACCATTTTTTCTGAGACTGACTAATCTCATTTAACATAATATTCTCTAGTTTCATCCATTTTCTTGCTTAAATGGCCTCAGTCCTAGTGCTAAAGTACTGTTTAGTGTTATTAAACATGAAAAGATTGTGACGTATATTAGGAACAGATTATGTGTGTTAGGAAAACTTTACTCAGAAATGAGCCATAGAATTTTGGGCTTTGATAATAATATTAATGAATATTAAATTAGTTTTCTTTAAACAGAAATACAGATAAAGCAAGTTTATATATTGATACAGAACTCTATTCAGGAGTAGTTTAACTTCAATGATTTCGTATGACATTTGAAATCATACAACTTCACAAAAATGTTGTGAGTTGAACTTCCCAGAAACCTGATTCGTGCTTCTTCTAGGGACAGTGGTTCAGTATTGCTCATAATAAAGTGCATATATTTTAATATTTACATAGAAATACAAGTAAATGTGGTTCTCTGTGTAATTTTCCCATAGAATAAGATATGATAGACACTTTATTTGGTTGTTTGCCCTTTTTTTTCTCTTATCTATGGGATGCTGACAATTTTTGTTCTCTTTCTACTTTTACATCTCCCTAAGTTCATACACATAAGACATTCATGAACACCCGTTTTTAAATCTTATTCTTAAGAATAAGAATCCTATTTATTTTCTCATAGAAGCATGGAATCTTCACTTCTTTGATCATTTTCCAGCTTTACGTTATGTCCTAGTTGACTTGACATTAAAGAAAAAATGTATCTGTCAATCATTCATTTGTTCATTAATTTATATATTCAATATTTAGTGCTTTTGAATTGAAGTGTCTGAAAGGTTCAGGGAGAAAGAAAGAGATACAAGATGGCCCAATGGTACCACAGGCTTTATTGGAATAAATCCTGTAGTGGGTATTCTCCAGGGAAGGTTGGAGCCCTTGTCTACCTACAAACTAGAAGCTTATATAGATTGTTTAAGAAGAGATCCTATGGGGCATGGGAGAAGAGTGGTTAGTCATAGCTAGGGGGGGCTATTTAGGGGAATTAGTTGGGTTTTTACAGGTAGATAAACAGGACAATGGGGTTTTTTCTCAAGGAGGCCTGCAAAATCAGATGTCTTTATAAGATGCGATCACTTTTGAGATTCTAACAGTGACTATTCACGTATTTTGCGTATTTTTAATAAGATGATTTATTTTATTATTTGTAAGAGATTTTCTGTATCAGTGGGATCCATGTCTCTTAAAAGACATGATTCTATAATATTTTCATTTAGCTATGGATTAGTTTTTAATTTTCTTAGATTTCTTAGGGGATAGTTTTTGGAGTAGATCCTAGACCCTCACATATACTAAGCATGTGCTCCACAGTTGAAATACATCACAAACCCTGCTAGTTACTTTTGAATACTTATATTTAATTTTGATGAAATGTTACTTTGAAATGTTTATAAATAGCAATTATATTCTATAATAAATCTTCACCTAGCTGAAGGTCACAATGATATTCTATGTTTTCTTTTTAACTTGTATAAATATTCTTGCATATACACCTATGAGGTAATTTTTTTTTCTTTTACTCTTTTTTTTTTTTTTTTTGCAGGTCTGGGGATGGAACCCAGGGGCATTCGACCTCCGAGCTACACCCCCTGCCCTATTTTTTATTCTTTATTTTGAAACCGGGTCTCACTGAGTTGCAAAGGGCCTCACTAAGTAGCTGAGACTGTCCGCAAACTGAGATCTTCTGGTCTCAGCCTCTCAAATGCTGGAGTTACAGGCATGCACCACCACGACCGGCTGATTTGAGGTAATTTTAATGTGTTGAGATGTATATAGTGGTTTGATTTTTTGCAGTTAAGGCCATTGTTTAGCACCATTAGTTTGAAAGCCCATTATTCTGCCAATGTGTTAGTTTAGTGTTTTTGTCAATACTCAAATGACCTATATGTGTGGGTTTCTTTTAAAAATTTCACTGATTAATATGTCTTTTCTTCTACTTATACAATATTGTTGAATTATGTTAAGTCTTTAGATCTGATTATATAGTCTTAGAAATTTTGCTTTTTATATTTATTTTGGTTTGGATATTTTATCATGAGTTTAATAAATGAGTTTAATTGCCTTCATTATGATAAATATCTTAATTTATTTGCCAGTTTTGCATAGGCTTTGTGTAGTTTTCTCACAAACTAAGACAATTTCAATTTTACAAAAATTACAATATTTTTTAAATTAATATTAATTTCAAGCAATAAAAATACTATATGACAATATATATTTAAGAAGGAATTATGTATATGTGTATGAATTATATGCATTTTAAGACTTATATAGTAGATATGATTGCAAAAAGACAATAATGAAATATTTATATTTTCTCCAGCATCTATCTAATGATCGTTTATGTATGTGTGAGTATATGTGTAACTAGAGATTGAACCCAGGGTACCTTTGACTACACTCCCAGCACTATTTTATTTTTCATTTTTTTTTTAAACAAAGTCTCAAAGTTGTGAAGGGTTTTGCTAAATCTTGAAGGCTGGCCTCCTCCAGACTCCCATAGGCTGTGATTATAGGTGTTTGCCACCATACTTACCTATTGACTTTTAAAACATGTCTATATGTTTGTTGAATGTCTTTACTGTCCTCACTAAACACACAATTCAAAAATGGATGCTCTAGAGTATGTTGTGAACACATATATTATTACATATGGGTATTGTATGCATGTATGTATGTATGTATGTATGTATGTATGTATGTATTTATTTTTGTAGTACTGGGGATGAGACCCAGGGATATTTTACCTCAGAGGTACACTCCCAGCCCTATTTTTAAGTCTTTTTAGTTTTTAAAACAGGGTCTCACTGAGTTGAGAAGGACCTCACTAAGTAGCTGAGACTGTTCATAAACCATGATCCTCTTGTCCCCGCCTCCTGAATGCTGGAATTACAAGCATGTGCCACCATGCCCAGCCTACATATAGATATTTTAATAAACACTTCTGTCTTTATGTAATGGTTATCTTAATCATTACCTTATTTTCTGAATTATTATTTGTGAGGTTTTTTAAGTGTCAGGAATTGAAACCAGGGCTTTGAATGTGCTAGGCAAATTTTCTACCTCTGAGCTACAGCCTAAGTCTTTATGATTTATTAAACATGCAATTTTTATCATAGTCTACATAGCCATTATATATGCATATGTATATATGTATAAAAATAATGACCTTAGCCGGGAGTGGTGGCACATGTTTGCAATCCCCAAGCTTGGGAGGCGGAGACAGGAGGATCGCTCAGGTTTGAAGCAGCCTTACTGGCTTAAGAGACCCTGCTTCCAAATAAAAATGTAAACTAGGTCTGGAAGTGTAGCACAGAGGTAGAAAGGCTTCCAGGAACCCCAGTACCATTATTATTATTATTATTATTATTATTATTATTATTATTATTATTATACTGGGGTAATAATAATAATAATAATAATAATGACCTTAACAAGTATCATGAATATCTGTGCCTTATCTTTAGAAAGCATAAAAAATAATTGTGTGCAAAACAATCATACTACTGGAGTATCACCAGTAACTAAGGGCATGAAATCTAACCTTAGATTTAATATTTGGAAAAATAAAAGTAATTTTTGTTCCTTATTATCATCAGTATTTTAAATTGTTATTAAGGATTTTCCAAACCATTCTCTGCTCCAGTTGATTAAGATTTCACACTAGTGAAACAGAACCTAAGGCATAAGCATGACTTGAAGTTAGTTGTTTGAAATATACTTTAAAGGGAATATAGATTTAAGAACAAAACCTTACATTTGGCAAGATCAGAGGAGACAGGATCAGTAGGAGTTGTACGTGAGATTGGTCACTTGAGATTTCAGCATACCATTAGTGAAACTTCTGAAAGCTTACCACACTAAAAACAGGAAGTGTTTTCTGGACTGCCAGTCTTTGTCAATAACTACATTTGAAACTGATGAAATCCTGGTTTAGGTATTCTGCTTTGTTGTTTTGAAGAAGTGTTTTCATTAAAGGATAATTATATGCATTTGTGAAACTTCTCCTCTACAGAGAAAGTAAGCAAAGAAAGAATAAAAATAAATCTAAGGAAAGATTTATTAAATATTTGACATTGAAACCATAGATATAACTATAGTATCTATGGTAAATGATCATTCTTTTACATAAATTATGACAGTTATAAATTGTCCCTAAATGAAAAATAAGATTTCCTATAAATTTTCACAATTAATACCATGACAGTTTTAAACATCACATATTGCTCATGTTCCTAAAGTATATATTAATAGTCATTGTCTACATTTATATGTCTTCCCATTTTGGTCCTCAAAGTTGTATGTTCTAAGTGAATCATTATTGTTATTATAACTTCCTATTTTAAGCAAAAGTTCCAATGGGTTGACCTGGTTTTCTGTTTCACTTGTGTCAAATATAGTTAGAAAGTTCCTCTAAGTCCAGAGGCCATAGCCTTTGGTGGGAAGTAGAAAATATGTGGTAACAGACAGTGATATTAAAGTTTATCACAATTATTGATTATCACAATATCACAGGGTTGATTTTCTGTTTCAGGCACTGTACAAGAATCTTATTTATTAGATAAATATAGATTTAAGAGAAAACCTGATTCCACATTATCACTAATGTGTTTTTATGCAAGGAAAGTCCTTTGAAATATTTCTTGATTTCTCATCTGTGATATGATTAGCATCTGTCTTGCTGAACAGTTTAATTCAAGCCTTTCAAACAGTGAGCACTTGATAAAGAATAGCTATTATTATTATTATTATTATAATTACTTCATCATTTTACAACAACAAACATATTGGGGGTTAGTCGATCTATGCAACTTTATGGAAACTGCTGTTTGGAATGGTTATATTATTTTCCAATATCACAGTTTATAACTGTTTTTTATAAGTTTTTTTTATATCTACCAGTATAAAATAATTTTAAATGGGTTTGGAATTGAGTTCTCTATATCTATCAGTATAAAATAATTTTAAATGGGATTGGAAATGAGTATGTCTCACTCTATCTGAGAAACTTATTTTTAAAAACATTTTTAAACATTTTGGGAGCCAGGTATGGTGATGCATGGTTGTAATCACAGCATTCAGGAGGCTGAGACCATAGGATCATGATTTGTGTACAACCTCAGCTACTTATTGAGGCCCTTTGCAACTCAGTGAGACCCTGTTTCAAAATAAAGAATAAAAAATAGAGCCGGGATGTATCTTGGAGGTAGAATGACCCTGAGTTCCATCCCTAATACTGTCCCCCCAAAAAAATTGTTGGGGATTAACCTCAATTACTATTCAACCCTTGGCTATCATTTGAATCTTTCAGAGAGTCTTTACCATGCCCTTAAGTTGTTCTTAAGTAATATAATAAACAATTATGCTCTCCGTGTTATGTATTGTTATATATCACTTCAGTATGTTCCAATGTTCAGTTATAAAACTTAACGTGTTTCAAAAATATTAGCCTTAAGATACCTAAGATCTTAAGATACCTAAGAATATGACAGTTTTTCTTTAGGTAACTATATTAGCACTGCCTCAGGGGATTTCAAATTGCTAGAGATTTCTCTAAAACCTAATCTCATGAGGAACATACCTTTCCTTTCCATGTATTTAGTATTTTTCATTATTTCAGAATAAGGTAAAACCCAACAAACCATTTTTCCTCCTGTGGTTATGCAAGGAGGCATTGTTTACATAAATTTTATGCACATCTAATATTTCATTTATACAATATTTACAAGATAAATTTATATAACATTAAAATTTATAAATATTCTAATATTTTATATGTGTTCAATAATAAAAATGTTGGTGGAAGGAGGAAGATGGCGGCCACCAAAAAGGACATGCATTCCTTGGAGAAGCCCTGGACATCAGATTTTGGTTTAATATCTGAGCAGGACAACTTAAGGAGACATTTTCAGCTGTGACTTCCTACCTAGAATACAGGAGAGAGAATGGATAATGGCAGAATTAGAAGCAAGATGACAAGAAGTTACCTGCCACACAAGAAAAGTGATTTTTGGAAGATCATCCCAGAAGAGATTAGAGAAAAGACCACTTCAGCCACACATGCTGGGGACTCTTATCAACATACCTTGTAAGAAAAATGATCTAGGAAAACAGTATGGAGACTCCTCAGAAGAATGGGAACAAATCTACCATTTGATCCAGCAATACCACTGTTGGGTATCTACCCAAAAGAAAAGAAACCAAACTACCAAACTAATGCATGTGTATCTATGTTCATAGCTACACAATTCACCATAGCCAAACTATGGAACCAGCCAAGATGTCCATCAACAGATGAATGGATTACAAAACTGTGGGATATGTACACAATGGAATTTTACTCAGCCATCAAAAAAAACTCAATTCATCATTTTCAGGGAAATGGATGGAACT
This sequence comes from Muscardinus avellanarius, assembly GCF_963383645.1. NCBI lineage: Eukaryota > Metazoa > Chordata > Mammalia > Rodentia > Gliridae > Muscardinus > Muscardinus avellanarius. The sequence continues at coordinate 158,391,061 of NC_137787.1, forward strand.
GGAGGACATTATGCTAAGTGAGATTAGCCAGGCACAAAAAATAAGAAATCAGATGCTTTCCCTAATATGTGAGAGTTAGGGAGAAAAGAGGAGCAAATAAGACAACCTAAAGGAGGAGAAATGAGGGGGAAGAGGAAAATCTTTAAAGCTCACAATGTACTTAAACATATCGAAGTCAATCACTAAGCCAAGCAAGGGAGGGAGGGACGGGGAGGGAATGGGGTGGGATTTGGGTAGGGGTTAAATCAGCGATGAGTACATGTTTGTACACACAAGTTTTTTACTCCAATAAGTTTTATGAATATAATGCACCAATAAAAAAAATAAAAAAAATAAAAATGATCTAGGAGAGGTGGAGGGAGCCCAGCAGAGCCAGAAGGGAAGCACAGCCTGGTGTCCCAGGGAGCTCAGTGCACCTGACCACCTCGCTTCTATGCTGCGCCAGGGCCAGGATGTGCTCAGAACAGCAGACTCTGCTCTACATGGTGAGGCTGTGGCCTCCACTCATGGAGGGGAGATAAAATTCATTGCTGCTGAGTGCTTGACTGATCTCACAACCTCTTCAAAACACACATACTGTCTTCTCTTATTCAAAATATTGGAGAGGGGTAAAAATGACAGTGGTGGTAGCCAGATTTCAGGAGATGCAGACAAATCCTAACCAATCTACCTTGAACTTTGGGGGAAAAAAATCTCTGGGAAGGGGAATTGCTCCTGTCACACATGCTTAAGAATTCTGGACTTCATACCATGTAAGGAAGGAGCTCAGTGTAGAACAAAGAGAAAGGCAGCAGTGGCAGGGGCGGCGGAGGCCAGTATTTGGGATAGGCAGAGATCTGACCTAACCATTGGTAGGGACGGCAGTGGCAGCGGCGGCTAGTACTTGGGAGAGGCAAAGATCTGACCCAATCCACCGTGATATTTTGAAGAAAGCTCCCCAAAGGCAGATTGCTACCGCTGCACATGCTTAAGAATTTTAGATTTCATAGCATGTAAGGAAGGAACTCAGCGGAGAACCAGGAGGAAGGCGGCAGTGGCAGAAGTGGCGGAAGCTGGTATTTGGGAGAAGCAGAGATCCAATCCAATGGGCAGCAGCGACGGTGGCAGTGGTGGCGGCAGCTAGTATTTGGGAGAGGTAGAGATCTGACCCAATCCACCTTGATATTTTGAAGAAATAGCCCCAAAGGTAGATTGTTACTGCCATGCATGCTCAGGAATTCTGGACAACATGCTGTGTGGGAAAAATGTTTGGGAGAGAATTGAGATGGCGGAGGCAGCAGCAGTGGTGGTGGCCAGTATTTGGGAGAGGAAGAGATCTGATTCAATCCACCTTGAAGAAATCACCCCAAAGGTAGAATGATACTGCTGCATATGCTCAGGAATTTGAGACAACATGCTTTGTGAATAAGGTGCTCTGAAGAGAACCAAGATGGCTGTGGCAGCAGCAGCGGTGGTCAGTATTTGGTAGAGGCAGAGACCCAATCCAAACCACCTTAAAATTTTAAAGAAATGCCGGGCATGGTGGCGCACCCTTGGGTGGCAGAGACAGGAGGATAGCGCAGGTTCGAAGCCAACTATGCTGGCTTAAGAGACTCTGTTTCAAATAAAAAATAAAAATAGGTCTGGGAGTGTAGCCCGGAGGTAGAAGGGTTTCCAGAAACCCCAGTACCACCAAAAAAAAAAAAAAAAAAAAAAAAAAAAATTTTTTTAAAAGAAATGTCCTCAAAGGTAGACTGTTACTGCTACATATGCTCGGGAGTTCTAGAAATCATACTGGAGGAGAAAGGTGTTCAGGAGAGATCTGAGATGCCAGTGGCAGCAATGGCAGTGGTGGTGACCAGTATTTGGAGGGGCAGAGAGATCCAGCCCAATCCACCTTGAACTTTTGAGAAAACCCCACCAAAAGTAGACTGCTCATGCCACACAAGCTTGAGAATTCTGGACAACATGCCAAGTGGTAAATGGGTTTGAGGGGTATCAGAGGAAGCCCTGAATAGCCCAGATGGGCACCACACTGTGTGTTCTGGGAGACATCAACTCTCATGGCCACCGTGCTCTTCTGCACAGAGCTGGAGACCAGGGTGCATGTGGAGCAGCAGAGCCTGGTCTCTGAAGTGAAGCTGTGGACCTCTGCCTTTGGAGGGAAGACAAAATTTATTACCATTTGGTATTTGGGGTCCCAGCTTTTGCAAAAGACAGGTACTGCTTTATCATATTTTAAAAAATAAATGGAAGAATGCTAGGTGTGCTGTTGTAGGCTTGGGAGGCAGAGACAGGAGGATTGCGTAGATTCGAACCCAGCCTCACTGGCTTAAGAGACCCTGTTTCCAAACAAAAATATATAAAAAAGAAATAGGTCTGGGAGTGTAGCTAGGAGGTAGAAGGGTTTCCAGGAAACCCAGTACCACCAAAAAAAAAAAAAAAAAAAAAAAAAAAAAGGAAGAAAAAAGTAGTGAACATCTGTAAATGGCATGCTTATAGTGACAGAAACATGAATCCATGCATAGCAAGGCTGGTGCCAGGGCCTTTAAGGCCAGGATAGGAACCTGCCATGCGGTGAAATCTGTGCTGGGGCCAGTGAGGCCAGGATAGGACTCTGCCTTAAGGCAAGGCCAGTGCCGGGGCCAGCAAGGCTGGGATTTGAGCCTGCCAGAAGGAAAGGCAAGTTGCTGGGGCCTCTGAGGATGGGATCAGAGCCTGCCAAGGGGTGAGGCCAGTCCCGGGGCCAGTGAGACAGGGATCGGAGCCTGCCATGAGGCAAGGCCGGTGCAGGGGCCAGTGAGGCCAGGATTGGAGGCTGCTGAGGGGTGAGACTGGTGCTGGGAACAGCGAGGTCGGTATCAGAAACTGCCATGAGGCAAGGCTGGTGCTGGAGCCTCAAAGGCTGGGATCAGAGCCTGCTGAGGTGTGAGGCCAGTGCCAGGGCTTCCAAGGCCAGGATTTGAGCCTGCCAAGAGGTGAGGCAGATGCTGGGGCCAGCGAGGCCATGATTAGAGCCTGCCTTGAGGCAAAGCTGGAGCTGGAACCAGCAAGGCTGAGATCAGAGCCTGTCAGGTGGCCAGGCTGGTGCTGGGGCCTCCAAGAGTGGGATCGAAACTTCCAATGCAACATGCACAGAGAAATATCACAGAAAATAAAAAATCAGATGCTTTCCCTAATATGCAAAAACTAGGAAGAAATGGATAATAGGAGGGAATCTAGTTCAAGAAAGGGGCCTATGGAGGAGCAATTAAGGTGAGCAATCAGAGGAAATGGGATGGGGGAAATGTATAAAAGCACATAATGTATGTAAACAAATATATCAAAGTTAATCACTAAATCAAGCATGGGATCGAGAGGGAATGGGATGGGGATCGATCGGATAAATGCTAATTGGATGATGTGCGTTTGTATACCCTCACAAGTCTTGTATTCCATTGAGATATTTGACTACAATACACCAATAAAAATATTTAAAAATAATAAAAATATTACTTCACATATTTTTCTGTGTGTGTGCTTATGTGTACATGTGTGTGTGGTGTGCTAGATATACTAGTAGGATAATTTCTTCTCTACTAAGTGTAGGATCATTGCTATTGTTTGGCTATAAAATGCTCTCCAAAGGCTCATGTATTAAATGCTTGGCCTCCATCCTAAAGCACTATTGGGAAGTAGCGAAACCTTTAAAAGGTGGGGCTCAGTAGAAAGAAGTTGGGTCATTGGAGGCATGTTCTTTGAAGGGAACACTGGAGCCCCATACTTTCTTTTTTATCTCTATTTTTGTTTCCTGGATGGGATGTCATGATGCTTCTTTGGCCACAGACCCCCACCATAATGTACAGTCTCATCACAGGCCACAAAGCAATAGAACTATTTGATTATAAGTTGAACCCTCCAAAACTATAAGACAAAATAAACTTTTGTCCTGTTTAAGTTGATTATTTCAGGTATTTTGTAAGAAAAATGCAAATCTGATTAACAAAGTAATGACAACATCTTTTAAGTTTTTAAATTTTTTTTGGCTAGGAATGGTGGCACATGCCTGTAATCCTAGTAGTTGGAACACTAAGGTTAGAGAATTACAGGATTTGAGCTTGCTCAGCAACTTAGTGAGGTCCTCTGCAATTTAGTGAGACCTTGTTTCAAAATAATAAATAAAACAGGACTGGGAGTGAAACTCATAGGTAAAACATCCCTGTGTTTAATCTTTAGTACCACAAAAAAGTTCTATTATCTAGGTTACATATGAAAATAGGCACATATCTATTCAAAATATAAAGTACAGGCCAGGTGTGGTGGCGCATGCTTATAATCCCCGTGCTTGGGAGGCAGAGAAAGGAGGATTGCACAGGTTTGAAGCCAGCCTTTCTGGTTTAATAGACCCTGTTTCCAAATTTTAAAAATAGTATAAAATAGGTCTGGGAGTGTAGCCCGGAGCTAGAAGGGTTTCCAGGAACCCCAGTACTACAAAAAAAAAAAAAAAACTATATATATATATATATATATATATATATATATATATATATATATATATATATATCAGAAAAAGAAAATTTAAACAGAGTGAAGATATAAACTTTAAAGTAGAAGAAAATTTCTAGGAAGTATTTCTCAAAGGATTAATATTCAGAATATATAAAGAACTCAAATAAAGTAACATACTAAACACAATTTAACCAAAGATGGGTATATGGCTTAAATAGACACTTCCCAAAAGAAAATATACAAATGATCAAAAATAAAGTGTGTGTATGTGTGTGTGTGTGCGTGTGCGTGTGCGTGCGTGCGTGCGTGCGTGCTTGTGTGTGTGTGTGTGTGTATTTAATGATGTTCAGCACCACTGCAGAGAAATGCAGATCAAAAACATGGTGAAGTTGTGTGTGGTGGGCATATTTGTAATACCAGCACTTCAGAAACTGAGACAGAAAGATTACAGTTTTGAGGTAAAACTCAGCAATTTAGTGAGATTTTCAGCAACCTAGCAAGACTTTGTTTTAAAATAAAAAAATAAAAAGTGCTGTAAGTTCAGAGGTAGAATGCCTCTGGATTCAATCCCCAATATAAAACAAACAACAACAGCAATAAAAAACCCACAATGAAATATAAATTTAGTCTAGTCTGAAGGGTTGTTATTAGAAAGGTGAAAAATAACAAATGCTGACAAGGATGCAAAGAAAAGGGAATTCTCATCCCTTGTTTTTGAGGAATATAAATTCCCACACTTCAAATCCAAATTACAGCAATGACTAACTTTTGTATAGAAGCAATTAGCTGCTAGTATATTTAACATAAACCACAACTACTGTCGGGTGTGGTGGCTCATGCCCTGTAATGCCAGTACTTGGAAGGATGAGACAGGAGGATTACGGGTTCTTGGCCAGCCTCAGCTATTTAGTGAGGCCCTCTTCAACTTAGTGACACCTGTTTCAAAATAAAAAATAAAAAATAGGGTTGGGGGTGTAGGATGGAGGTAGAATGCTCTTGGGTTCAATATCCGGTACTGCAATAACAAACAAAACAAAACTACTTTTCACAAACAAACACACCGACACAACAAAATATATGCAGTGACATTTTACTATTAAACATAAATAAAATATTATAATAAATGATGTGCTTAAAATATAAGTGCACATTGCTGTTATGCAACCATTATGAGAACAAAATGGAATGTCCATAATAAACTAAAAACATAACTAAAATATCTTCCAGCAATCCTACTATTGGTATAATATCTAAAGAAAATTAAAGATGTATGTGAAAGAGACATCAGAACTTCCATTTTTATTGCAGCATTTTTACAATAGGCAATATGTGAAAGCAACTCATGCGTCCACTGACAGATGAATAAATAAAATATAGTATTTGTAAACACACTATACACAAACACACACGCATATACAGATTCAATGAAATATTCAGCCATAAAATAATTAAATTTTGTCATTTACAGCAACCTGGGTGAAACTAAAGGACATTATGTTAAATGAAATAAATCAAACACAAAAATTCAAATACTTCATGTTCTTACTTATATATGGAAGTTAAAAAGTCAATCTTACAGAAATTAAGTTAGTGATTTCAGAGCCTGTCATGGGTGTGGAGGGGCAACGATGTATATAGGACTGTGCCATTGGATAGAAAAATCTTTCTAATGTTTCTAATGTTTCTAATAGCACAGTAGAATACCTTGGGTTGACATAATTAAGTGTATATTTCATAAAAGCTAGTAGGAAGAATTTTGACTCTTCTCAGCACAAAAAAATGATGTGTCTGAGATGATGGATATGCTTATCATCCTGACTTGATCACTTCACATTGTAAATATGTATTCAATTGGCACATTGCACTCCATAAATTTGCTATATATTAATTCAAAATAAAATGTATTTTAAAGCATAAAACAGATTTTTAAATTATCAGCAAAACATAATTGTCATCCTTCACAGCTATAAATAATGGGATATATTAGTAAACACAGTAATTAAAATTAATTCAGACTTAGAAGATCCTTGTGTCAGAGTACCACTTGTTCAAATACAAACCAGCTACTTCCCTTATTCCATTTTATATATCCTGGTCAACCATGAACCATCAATAACTACTTCTTGAGTATCACACTCCAGTGATTTTTACATCAAGTCAACAATAGCACAACCTCAACCCTATTTTCCTGGCTTGTTGATGAGTATGCCATGTGGGATAGAGTTAAAAGACTTTCTGAGGTCAAGCTCGATTACACTTACTGCAGATTGAAAGAATCAAGGCTATTATTCTGTCATAGTGCAAAATACATTTGGTTTGACAATGATTTGTACTCAAGTCATGCTATTTATAACTGAGCACTTTGTGATCCTCAAAAGGTTTGCAAATTGGCCCTTGAATGATAACAGATGGTACTTTCCCCCTTTTAAGTTAAAGTAACCAGACCACAGTATATAGCAGTATTTTCTCCTTTAAAAGGTAGTTTTATTTTTGTTGTGAAAGCTCATGAAAATATTAATGAGAATGAAAACTTTCATGGAATTCTAACTGTGCAAGTATGTTTTTATGATAAAATATCTTAATATAAATCAATTTATAATATAAAATGACACATAACTTAAGTAAACATTTTGTGAATATAATTTGTCAGTTTTAGATGTCTCAACTAAGTGTATTAAACCAGATGTTTTTGTAAACTCTCAGCTGATCATTTCATAATAACTAGCAGAACACAATATCCTAATAGTTCAAAATATCCTTGCAAATTTGAAGGTTACTGCAGACTGATTAGAACTGTCAGGCCTCATGGCATTTATTATATAGTGTCCTGTTAAGGTTGCTTATGAAACTGTTATTCTTTTCCTTTGACACTTGTTCTGCATGAATGACTGTGTTTATATTATTATAAACGTTGTACTCTTTTGAAGCTAGTTTAAGCAGAGTTCAGGTTAAGTGTGTTTCTAACAATTTAGCTTTATTGAATTGTTTTAGTTTACAATTAAAATCCATTGTTTTACTCAATGATTTTCATTTTTATTATCATTAATTTTCAGTAACTAATATGAGCATTTAACATTATTCATAAAATTAGAAAATATTAATTAATTATTTGTAAATGACCACTGTGTGACATGAGTATTATGGATATATTTGAAAATGTACTTAAGACAATGAACAGCTTTTGCCTTCTCAAAATTATACTTTATGAAAACAAAATAATTTAAAAACCAAAATAATAGTAACTTCAACAGCATGTGTGATAAGCCATAATGCCCCAAATAAAACTCATCTATTTTCTTCCATACCCTAACAGTAATATTTATTTAGAGAAAACATATCAATTGCTCACCATATAAATAAGGAGAGTACACTTGTTTGATTAATCTGAAAAATGTAGACTATTCATTATTTTTTTACCTTCCACGGTTATGATAAGGTGTTTTTACTTCTATTACTTCTTAAATCTTAAAAAAGTGAACAAGAAAAAAATTGTCTTACTTCTCTTGAGATTATTTGTGAAACCAAAAAACAATGTACTAAAAGATTCAAAAATAAAATTTACTTAATTATTGGAAATAATTTTGAAAACGACAGTGGATTACAAACTTTATATATTTATGTTTATATAAATATAATTTAGAGAATTAAAGAATATGTTGTTTGAGGCTATGATTCAGGTCAAGAATTGTTTTAGTAAAATCATGTAGCAAGAGAATAGTATGTGCCTAATTACATCCAGAAGAGACTTGAAATTTATAGAACATGCCCATATAAATACATATGTATTCTTTTTAGGTCTTAGTTTTATCTTATCTAAAGATGAAACAAGACATAAATTTAAAAAATAAAAATTTACCACAAATTTTTAGCCTTTAACATAAAAGTATAAAATAAATGGGTCAAAATGGGAGGAATGATATATATTTCATTATCAAGTTAAATCATATATATTGCAAACACCTGAATCTTGTCTTAGTCTCTAGGCATGAAAAGCCCTTGTTACTTGTTTTCTTTGCTTCCTGCTACTAAAATGAGTAGGATGTTGAGATAGAAAAGAAAGACATCTAACAGTAATTTTTAGATATAGTAAGCTTCATAATGGCTAATTGGCTTTCTTTCAGTTACATAGTCACAATATTATTTTCTCCAACGAAAATAAACTGTAAGTTTATTATGTTTTCTAAAGACAATTGACAAATTGCTAAGCTTTAAAAATTCGTAGCTGATCAAACAATATGTAATTATTATCTATTCCTTTTAAGTATATGGATTTTTAGTGTGTCTAGTTGATTACATTTATTTTCAGCTTTGTTAGCAAAAGCAATGTCAATTCAAAAGTGGCACTCAAGTATAAGGCTGTTTGCTTTATCAAAGAGATTTAAAAATTTCTCTTGTGTCATACATAGGTGATATCTTTGCTAAGCATCAAATATACAAATACATGAAGTTACACAATGCCAGAAAAGTGTGGATTCAATTATAGCAGGGCTACAAAAACTCTGGTAGAAGAAGACACAGCAGAGCCTCCTGGGATTGGCACACAATTCAGACGAAAGGAGATAAAGCTTCCCAAAGGGTTGCTGTCTGGTACTAAACTGTCTACTAAACTTGAATAATTGGAAATAATTGTCAAGCTATGGATGGTGCAGAATGACACTTTTAACTCAACAATCAGGTCAATAGATGAGTTCCAAAAAAAGCAACAGAAAACAGATACTTAGCAGGATGAGACCAGAAACAAAAAGGAAGATAGTTTGAATCTGAGCTCAGGACAGAGAGGGCCTTTTTAATTATCTTTGACTCCTTTTTGGCTCTTTTTAAATAGGTTGTACATAGTCGTTCAAACTGAATAAATTATTTTTTACACTTGAAGATATTAAGTAGATCTTTTTCTGTAAGATTTTCTGAGCTAACACACCTCTTTACCCTCCAATCTGTAACAAGTGTACAGTTGTAAAATTAAGAGATCTGTCTGGTGCAGATGGAAAAGAGGCCCCAGTGATTAGTACAGATTCCACTTTGGTTGTCCCATTTGGATGCCATGTATTTCTTCTGAAAACAAAAATGTAGTATTTCTTTATCATTGAGTAAAACTGCCATGGAGTAGATTGTTATTTATAAGGAATAAAGCATTTCTTACTCAATTCTTTGTATTGACGCATATCAGTGACATCCATAAGCAGAAGTTGATTACTTGCCATTTAAATTCCTGCACTCAGTGGTGTTAAGTATTAAGGGAAAAGAGATTATTGCCTACATTGCCCTAAGCTCATTATCTACCTGATGTTCAGAGATATTCAATTCTCAAAGGGTAGATGAGTAAATCTCAAAGCCTGAGATAATTTCAGTATGACAAATTCTTCAACTTGAATGTTTCTTTTTAGATTAAAGAAATTAGATAAAATTAACCGGAAGATGTAAACATTACATTTTATTTTTAAGGTTAACATATAAACTTATTAACATTCAAAATTTTAGCAATCAATTTACAGATCCAGTGATATCAATATGGGAAGGTGAGGTGACCATCTACTAGGAAAACCATGCAGCATGACATTGGCTAGGATATCTATCATAATGGTTTATAAATCCAGAAATATGTCCATTTATTTTTCTGTCTGCATATCTATCTTATTATTTCTAACTTCATTATATTTGGATTAGATAACTAATATTCAACTAAGAATCATGAAGTGTGATTTGCTGAGATATTCAGATACTAAGACATTCTGATAGTGCTAAGAGCCTAATTCATAATAATGTAAACTATTATAGGAATCAGAATGTTTAAAGGAAGAACACATTGACTTCTTAGAGTACTCTGCTTACATTTTCTTTTTCTTCTTTTTTTATAATTATGAGAAGTAAATTGAATAGTGATAGCCTAAATTTTCTTTGTTTTCTTTTCTTTTTTAGATGATTGGCTATGGTTTCAGTCCTAGCTTTGTCACAGTCTATTAATGTGACTTTGCTAAAGTTTCTGAACATTTTTATATTTCAAATTTGCTCTTAATAAGTGGGGCTAATTATATCCATCTTTAGCATGACAGAATGACATTTAAATCTATAAATTTAAATATTAGCTTTAATTAACTCACCTATAAATGTCTAATATAATACAGACTTATAACTCTGTTATTTAAACTAAAACTGAAGGTACAGAATAGAGCCAGCTTTCCATGAGTGGTGAGAACAATGGTATTCTTGGAAACTCAGTGTCAATCAAGCACCAGAAGCAGTCTAGTGAGTCAAGTTTTTTAAAAGCTAATAGAAGGTCATATTGTTTGGACTGGATTAAAGGAAGACTGAGATAAAGAAATGAGAGAGATGATGAAGAAAAGAGAGGGTATGCATGTATGTATGTATGTATGTATGTATGTATGTATGTATTTTTGGTACTGGAGACTGAACTCAAGGGTATTTGACCTCTGAGCTACACTCTCAGCCTTATTTTTTGTTTTTAATTTTGAAACAGATTTTCACAAGGAGGTAAAATATCTCTACAAAGAAAATTATAGAACATTGAAAAGAGAAATTGAAGAATACCTTAGAAGATGAAAAGATCTTCCATGTTCATGGATAGGCAGAATAAATATCATCAAAATGGCCATGCTTCCAAAAGTGATCTACAGACAGATTCAATGCAATACCCACTAAATTACCAAGATCATTCTTCACAGACATAGAAAAATTAGTCTTTAAATTCATTGGAACAACAAAAAACCCAGAATAGTTAAAGTAGTTCTTAGCAACAAAATGCATGTGGGAGAAATCACAATACCTGACTTTAAACTATACTACAAAGCTGTAGTAATAAAAAACAGCATGGAACTGGCACAAAAACAAATACATAGACCGATAGAGCAAAATATATGATTCAGAAAGAAATCTACACACTTACAGCCAATTGATTTTTGACTAAGGGACCAAAAATATGCATTGGAAAAAAAGATAGAATTGGGAAAGGGCTAATTGGTTGATGTGTGCATGTATGTCTCCATCACCTTGTATCCCATTAATATGTATGAATACAATGCACCAATAAATAATTTTAAAAAAAAGTGCTAAGGGCCTCACCAAGTTACTGAGGCTGGCTTCCAACCTGAGATCTTCTTATATTAGCCTGCCAAGGACTGAGTTTAGAAGAGTGTGCCACCACACCCGGTTAGAACAAGTTTTAATTAGAAATAGATGTTTCTTGATCTGATATGTATTGCAATTATATGGTTATGGTTCCTATACAGAATGTAGATAAGGGGGATACAAGTTGAAAAAATGACTTATAGTTTAAACTATATACAAGGGAATATATACATTTCCCACATAGCCAGCAATAAATCATAACTGCTATCATTGCTTAAAAAATGTTCAATATTTAATTAAGAATTCCATATTGCTATAACTTAGCTAAGTAGCCTTTTTATCTTGGACCAAAATGTTATCTGTATTAAAATTTCTTATAGCTCACAAAGATTTTCCTCAATCTTGTTTTCCAAATCATTAATCCATCCCTAAAAGATTCTTATCTCATTCTTCACATTTTCCCATTCTTGCCTTACTCATTTACCAACATTTTTAGTAGAGGATTATTCCTTTCATCTTCATTAAGAAAATGTGGCTTGAGCCCAGTATGGTGGTGCGTGCTTGTACTCTCAGAACTTGGGAGTCTGAGACAGGAGGATCCCTAGTTCACAGCCAGCCTCAGCAACTTAATGAAGCTCACCACAACATAGGAGCTACTTCCTAACCCTATTTTATTTATTTATTTTTAGCTGCTGGCCTCAAATCTGATTTTCTCCCATCTCAGTTTCCCAAGTACTGGTATTATAAGCATAAACCACTGTGCCCTGCTTGAAAAGCTGTGTTTTTTTATTAAACTGCCCTAATCCCCTCATATTTTTGCCCAGTAATTTCAATGTATATTTATCATTCTTGCTTGAAGAAGCCATTACTATGTTGTGGTTGCTAAATGATGATTCCAAGTATATCATCCCTTCTCCATGTATTTGACACAAAGAAATGATGAATGTTTGAAAAGATGGATATAATAATTACCCGATTTGGTCATTGTGCCTGGTATACACATGTTGAAAACTTGTACCGTACTCTGTAAATATGCATAATGATTATGTTTCCATTAAAAATAAAAATTAGCTGGATATGGTAGCAAATGCTTGTGGTGGCAGCATTTGGGAGGCTGAGACCAGAGGATCGTGGTTGGCGAACAGCCTAGGCTACTTAGTGAAGCCCTTTGCAACTCAGTAAGACTTTGTTTCAGGATGAAGACTTTACATTTTAAAATAAACTTTTATCTTTACTTCTTTCTTTGAGAAATCCTTCCTTTTTATTTTTTTCTCTTTTTAAATGTTGTTATTGTTGTTGTACTGGGGATGGAACCCAGGAGAAATCTACACACCCGGTCCTCAGACTGTTTTACAAATTTTAAATTCTAAAACATGGTCTCACTAAGCTTTTTGGCCCTCAACTCTATAATCCTTAGTCCTCCTTCTAAAGGCTTAAACAAATCTATTATTTTTTTCTGGAAAATAAAATTTACACTTATTAATTTTAATGTCACATTGAACTATATGTGAGTATTATTCTTGTGAGATGAAAAATTGAATGTCTTTAAATTTATGTGGTTCAACTTACTATCTTCAGTCCATTGTTTTTAAGAACAGTTTTTGTTTTATTATTTTTAAAAACTAATTTTTGAAGGGGTAGTTGCTGTAGTCCTTTCTACCTGTACCCATTTCTGTTGCGGTATTTAGCTCAAAGAGCACAATTTAATTTTCCTGTACTAAATAATATTTTCATATTATATTGAGACAAATGTTATTCTCAGCATACTATTATGTTCAGCATAGTATCTTTCTCAATTCCTTTCTTTTACCATAAAGAGATTAGAAAAAGTAGCCTATTTTCTGTTTCTAATTTCTGCATTTCTTACCAAGTAGTTTTTCTTTGCCATTTTTTAACATAAAGGTCTCTAGTAATGGCTTATGTTGTAAAATACAGAGGTGTCTTATTAGTTCCACTTTATTCTGTTATAATATTATGCCTATGCTGAGATCTGGTGTATTTTAGGGAATGAGGCGACAAAAGTTTCCAAAGCAGATTATCTAGGTTCAAATTATGGTCTCAATTACTTGATATTATTGAATTATATACTAATTCTAATACTAATACTAATATATATATAATATATATACTAATATATATATACTAATACTATATATAATATATAATATATAATACTATACATATATATACTAATACTAATATATATAATACTATCCTCATGTGCAAACTTGAGATAGTAGTACCTGTTCATTGAATGATAAGAATTCAATAATTTAATAAATTTAAGTACCCTAGAAGAGTGTTTGCTACATTTTAATCCCACAATAAATGTCAAGTATTGTTGTCATTGTTGGCTTGCTTGTTTTTCTTTTCGACATGACTTCCTGACAGATCTTCTCTTTCCTTTCCCAGTGGTAAGTCATTACAGGATCATTATACCTTTGTCATTTGCAAGTAATTTGCCAACTTGAAAAGTTTTTTTTAAGTATAACAATACGTCCTGAAAGCAGTGCTCCATCTCTTTCAGTTCACCAATGTATACACTCTATTCAATGCAATGCTTGGCAAATCTTGGACATAAGTGAATACTTTTTTTCAAAAGTATTAATCCAGAAAACTGATAAAATCTCCAAATCTAAGAAGTTGTTTAAGAGAATTAATTGGGTCATTTATTTATATCTAAAATCACTTTATTCAAAGATTATATGGGCATTGTTAACTATCTTCTTTTCTTCTCAAGAAGGTCTCATTTCATGAGTATAAAAATTACTACATGAATATATTTGCTCTTGTTTTATTATTTCCTAACAACTGGTTTGTAGAAAAGATTTTTTCAAATACTTTTTTTGTTAATTCAGAGTGTTACATGCTAAATTCTGCACTTGGGAGTTTACAAAGATAAAAAAAAAACAGTATAAATATCCAAAAACACATATATTTTTTGAAAATATCTCATTTTTATTATTTATTATGGGAGGTACTTTTTTTCTTTGGTGATACTGGAGATGGAACCCTTCTACCTCTGGGCTACACTCCCAGACCTATTTTATATTTTATTTTGAAACAGGGTCTCTTAAGCCAGCAAGGCTGATTTTGAACCTGCACGATCCTCCTGTCTTTGCCTACCAAGCTCGGCGATTACAAGTGTGAGCCACTACGCCTGGATGGGAGGTACTTTTGTGGAATTAAAATAGTAATAAAATATAGAAACAAAACAAGATATTTTATTATCATTTGCCACTATGTGTCAGGTGAAATGATAGCTAATGTCTGGTTTATTGACAGTCTATTTATAATTTCTACCAACATAGCCCTTTTGCTGACTTTTGGATTAGGGTAATTAAAGAAGTGAAGACATGGAAAGGTGATTAAGTCAAAACCTATTTTCAGCCGGGTGTGGTGGTGCACACTTATAATCCCAGCATTTGGGAGGCAAAAACAGGAGGATCGCAGTTCGAGGACACCCTCAGCTACTTAGTGATACCCTTTGCAACTCAGTGAGATCCTGTTTCAAAATGAGGAATAAAAAAAATAGGGCTGGGGGTGTAGCTCAGAGGTAGAATGCCCCCGAGTTCCATCCCTAGTACTGAAAAAAAATATTCAGTCCATGTGCAAGAAAAACACGCAAGATCCTATATTCAGAGCGGCAGATGTTGGGGGCTACGAAAAGGAATTTGCTTTTCGGGGTCAAAAGAGGTAAAAATTTGTTTTGAATGTTCAAATGTTTGGAGAATTTTGAAATGAAGAATAAAAGTTTAAGGCAGATCATAGTATTTATGTCTGAGAGAATCATAGGTATAAGAAACATAGGTGAAAAAGATACGGAGAACAATACATTTTAATATATTTTGTTTATGAGACTAATGAAATCCTCCTTTTGTATTTCTTGGAGGTTTTCTTGGAGGTTTGGTAAAACGTTAAATGGTTTTGAAATTAATTCAGGTAACTGAAATTGAGTATTATGAATATAATTCTATTCCAAACCCAGTTTCAAAGGAAGAGCAAGGCGACCTTCCCTTATGTGTATTATATCCTCTTTATGGAATAATAGTTTAATATTAATATTAACTAGGAACTAGACCAAGAGTTTAAAAATTTGAAGTTGAATGTACAGATTTAAGGAGGTAAGAGTAACAATAAAAAGGGAACTCCATAAAAGTATGGCTAGTATTTCATAATTTAAAATAAATATTTTTTCCACAAATAAATTAGGTAAAATGTCTTCAAGTTATTACCTTAGCAATATTACATAAAAACCATAAATGACCAGAAACATGACATGAAATGTAAGTAATTAGATGAATTTAAATTTTTATTATTATTTTTGGTTTCTACCAATGTTTAAGATTTAAGTAAATCTTTTAAATTAAATGATTTAAAAGAGTTTATAAATTTTTCCATCTATCTTAGGATGGATTTGAATTTAGAGTAGAATGATAATTCTTTTCTTAATTTTACTATTATTTCTTGCATGCATTAGCATAAACTATCTTCCAAATCCTTTAAGATAACTTAGAGTATAACGTGATACATATTTTTCTCATATTATTATTTTTTTAGTCATTAAGGACATTATTTTTGTTCCCAGAATGGTTAATTAGATGATAATTTTTTTTTTGTCTTTTGATTCTTTGATGGAATCACTGGCTGTCATCTTCCTTCTCATTATGATACTATTATGGCAGTCTTGAATTTTCAACTAGTAATTACTGGTATCTGGATAGATATCATGTGACATGTACCTGGAAATGATACTTCTGAAAACTGCATCACAAAATGACTCTACATTCTCCACCTTCTGATTGACAGTGGTTCTTGTGTCTTTCGTAGGACTTTATTATGAGAGGAGCTGTAGAAGTTGGAAAAGGTAAAGGTCATTAAGAGTTTTTCGCTGGCGGCATTCTTTGTGTCTGAACTTGGTAGAGAGTAGGTAGACAAAACTGATCACTTGGGATATTTTTTAATGCTCCTCAGTGTCACTGGAAAAATCAGTCAAGCGGAAGAGTGGGGAAAATTGCCCTTTTGAAACCTAGTATAATGTGACTTTACCAGAGAGACTTCTTTGATATTATTCAGTTACATCTGCTTCATTGGAATTATCTTTCTTTGTTTTGTTTTTGTTGTATAAATGATTATGTAAGCAAATACAGAAAATATAAACTTTCTAAATACTGAAAGTTTTCCCGAAAGCATTGATTAAGCAGTAGTCTAATATCACTTTCTGTCATACTCCTTTTGTAGGGCTTTTTTTTTTCTTACTAATTTGAAGTCAAACTGGACTAAGTTGACTTTAATTATCTAAACTCCATAGCTACTTTCTGACTGCTTTTACCTGAAATCAAGATTCTTTCACTCTTAGACCAGCACTATTCTGTCATTCATTTATGAAAGATTTTTCTCCACTGATGAAATCCTATCTGAGCTACACCCTCAGCCTTATTTTTTATTCTTTATTTTGAATCAGGGTATAAGTTGTGGAGGACCTATGTATTAACACTATTTTATTTATTTATTTATTTATTATTTATTTATTATTTTTTATTTTTCATTTTTCAGTGGTACTGGAGATGTAACACAGGGTCATTTTACATCCAAGCTATAGCCCCAGCACTAATTTTTTATTTTTCCTTCTGAAACAAAATCTCACTAAGTCACAGAGTTAGCCTCCCAAGTACTGGCATTACAAGTGTGCACCACCACACCCAGCTAATACTATTTTATTTCGTTTTGCTAAGTTATTTAGGAACTTGTGAAATTTCTGAGGCTGGATCCAAACATGAAATTCTTCTTTCTTAGCCTTCTAAGTTACAGGGATGTGTTACCATGCCTGGCTCAAAACAGGTTTTTTAAACTAAAGTTCATGACACAGATGTTAAAGATCTTTAGAATAGTAACTGTACTTTCAAAATAGAAAAACAGGATCACTTTCAAAATCCTTCAGTACCAAATACCAGCTTTCCCACATCTTTTAATTTTATTTTTTCCCTTACTTCTACATTGCCAGTTGGTAAATCAAAAGATACTTATTGGCTGGGTGTGATGAGGCACACTTGTAATCCCAGTACTTAGGAGGCTGAGACAAGAGGATCACAGGTTCATGGTTAGCCTCAACTACTTAGTGAAGCCCTTTGCAACTTAGTGAGACTCTATTTCAAAATAAAAAATAAAAACAAATAGGGCTGTGGTTATAGCCTGGGTTCAATTTACAGTACCCCTTGCTCCCCAAATAAACCATATTGTCTGCTCTTTGCCACTTACTAAATGAAAACAAAGATAAGTGAATAAGATAGATAATTAAAATTAATAAATATATTCAAAACTCAATTACAGCATAGCTACCCCAAAACATGAAGCTTCTCAGATTTTATTCTTTTAATCCAAATTATTAGAAAACCATGGTTTCTTGAATCCTCCCTAAATTTCCTGAATCCTTTTCTCAGTACTTTCATTGGTGCATAGTAATTATCCACCACAGTGAAGATCAAAGACATACAATCAGACATGCACCCTGGTCTTGGTGTGTATCCTTTCCAGTCTCACCCCTCCTGGTAATAACAGTATGATCAGTAGTGATACATTCAAACACAGCTATAGTATCATTTAAACGGTTGCTTTCATCAGTTCTTCCTTTCCCTGGTTCTACTTACCTTCCTCTATTCCTTCCATTATACTATTAGTTTATCTCCTCAATTACATAAAGTCCTTTTTGTTCCTACTTTTTCTTCAGATTCTGCATACAAAAGAAATAACTAGACCATTGACATTCTGAGACCAAACAATCTCACTTAGTATAACATATTCTAGTTCCATTCATTTTCTTGTAAATGATATACTTTTGTAAGTCTTTATAGCTAAGTAAATCTCCATTGTGTATATATACCACATTTGTGCTATCCATTAATCTGTCGATAGACACCTAGATTGGTTCCATAATTTAGCTGTTGTGAATTGTCTTGCTATAAGCATGGATATGTATCACTATACTATTCTGACTTTAATTCTTTGGAATTATACCAAGGAGTGGTATAATGGGGTCATATAGTGGTTCCATTTCTAGTCTTCTCAGAAACCTCCACACAGATCTTCATAGTGGCCGTAGTAATTTGCAATTCCACCAATAGTGTTTAAGAGTTCTTATTTTCCATCCTTGCCAGCATATATTATTATTTTTATTCTTTTATGATTGCTATTCTAACGAGTTAGATGAAATCTCAGTGTATTTTTTTTAACCCATGAGCATTCTTCCTCTGAGCTACACCATCAATCATTGTTACATTTTGTTTTGAAACTGGATCTTACTAGGTTGCTGAGAGTCTCATTAGATTTCTGATTCTGTCCTTGAACTTGTGATCCTCCTGCCTCAGACTCTCAAATACTGAGATTACAGGAGTGGGCTACCATACCATCTTCAGTGTAGTTTTAATTTGCATTTGTACCGTTCCTATATTTTTTGGCCCTCTGTATTTTCTTTTGAGAAATTTTTATTCAGTTCAATTGATTTTGCTTTTGACTTGGTTATTCTATTTCTACTATTTAGTTTTGTTTTAACTCTTTATATATTCTAGAGTAGCTGGGAATGATTTTCTCCCTTTCTGTAGGTTTTTCCTTCAGATTCTTAATGGTTTAATTTGCTGCACAGTTTATCAACTTGATGTCATCCCATTTATTGAGCCCATCAAGGTGACCAGGTATAATGCAGTTTCCTGAATCTTGATAGAAGACAAGATAGAAGACTTCTGGGTCATAAAAAAATCTGTATTACCCACAGCACAGCAGGCAGCCTCAGTGTCCTGTTCATATAAGTTTTTCCTGTTCTTTCCCTAAGACAAATCAGATCAATGTACAGCCAGTTAAATGTTTCAGTATTATTTTTGATTTAAGATAGGGACTTTTGATTTAAGATAGACTGGGATTAAGCAAAGTCATAGAGAGTAGATAAGTGTCCAGTAGATGAGCAAACTAAGGATTGCCATTTTAACTCTACAATGAGTTCCATCAGGATTAACACTGAGGAAAAGCCAATGTTCAAATCTGGGTCTGAAGACAAGAAAAATACAATATCTCAGTAAGAAGGTAGCCAGGCAGGTGGAATTCTCTCTAGTTCAGAGCAGGATCAGTCTTTTATTCAGTTAGGCTTTCAATGGATTGTGTGAGATTCACCCACACTAGGGAGCTTGATCTTCTTTACAGGGTCTATTGATTGAAATGTTAAACTCACCTAGAAACACCTTTACAGAAACATCTGGAATAATGATAAATGGAATTAAATTACACATAAAATTAAGTATCACAGGAAAATAATGATGCTAGTATAAGTATTTATTTTCTTCTTCAAAAGAGAATTCTAAAAAATAAATGAAGGAAAAGTAGACTAATTTTAACTACCCTGTCAGGTCCTACCCTCTACTCTGAATGGTTTGTGTGTTTCCCAGGGCAAAGCCTTCCTCACTTATAGGAGTGACCTATTTTGTCCAATAAGCTATTTTGGCTGAGACAGAATGTAAGAGAGTATAAAAAAGAAAATATATCAAAAATTTGTCATGAGTATGTGTATTATTACTGAAAGAAGTGCAATACAGTTATAAAATATAAAGGAGGGAGAAAGAGAAGTGGTACAGATGAAAAGAGATACATTTTATATACTGTTGAGGTGAAGTGGGTAGAAACAGCCATATAGTCCATGAAAACTGAATGAGAGAAAATATTTTATAGATATGAAAAAGAAAAGAGAATTTTACTCAATTTGAAGTTATGCTAAAATGGTAAGATTATCTTAATTTGAAAACCATGACTGATACCATGCTGAACATTTTGTACAGTGGATTTTTTTCTTAAAAATATGTTATCTACATATCCTAATAATACAATCACCAAAAGAGGTAATATCACAAAGGAAAAGACAATAGAGTGAAAATAAGAGGATTCTAAAATTAAAACTAGAGAAGATTTTAAGGGAGAGAGAACCAACAGAGTTTGAGAAAATGTAGTAAGGAGAAAAACAAAGAAAAAAATTAGACAATGGTAATAAAATGGAAGTGAATTTAAAACAGTGTTTTAAAAAAGAAGTGGTGGCACACACCTATAACCCTAGTACTTGGAAGACTGATACAGGAGGTCAGCCTAAGCAACTTAATGAGGCCATCCACAACTTAGACCCTTCTTCAAAGTAAAAGAATAAAATAAGGCTGAGGGTGTAGGTCAGAGATAGAATGCCCAAGTTCCATCCCCATTACCAAAGGGAAAAAAAAAAAATTGTTTCAAATTCCAATATCTATCCTCAGCCAACTAACAAAGACTTTACCTCTTTTTATACTCTTATTCTTGTGGCTTAAACTATTCAATATCTTTTTGAATTTATGAGAAAAGATTCACTCAGCTATATCCCTAGCCCTTTCATTTTCAAACATATCACTTTAAAAGCCTTAGTTGGGCTGGGGATGTAAATAGGTGGTAGAACCCTTGCTTAGCATTTGCGAGGCCCCAGGTTTGATTCCAGCACCATAAAAAGTAAAAATAAAATAATTCAAAAAGAATAGTAATAAACACATGTATGATATTTAAAAATATAAAAGCCTTTGTTACTGTTTTTCATATTACATTATTTATAATTATGTTCTAACTAGAATTTAAACTTTTGAAAAAGGTTGCTGTTACTTGTAAAAATACTACTTACTATGTTCCCTGTGTTTGCCTTAAACTCAGATTCCCTATAAAGTCTGAGAGGCAATAATGTCTTGGAAGATATATGGGACTAGGAGTCAGAGGTATAGGTCATTAAAATATACCTCTCAATTTAACCTATGATATAGATTCAGACATTACCTATGTGCTTTAATTTTCTAATATGAAAAATAGGGTAATTATCCCTTTTACATAGATTAGTCTAAGTCTTAGAGAAGGCAATATTTAATAGGCAATGACATATATTTTAGAAGAGAAATAAAGGAGAGAATTGACATTTATTGAAGGTCTTTTAAATGTCAGGCATCCTAGAAAATGGTTGATGGAAAATTATTTAGAATTTTAATCCATCAGGTTACTTAGAAACATACATATAACTTTTTCTTGGAAGAAGATAGTGTTAGGGATCAAGTCTAGTGTCTCTCATGCTATATAAGCATTCTACCACTCAACTAAATCACCAGCTCCGGATATTGTTAATATATTTTTAATCAACAATTGTTGCATGCACATATTTGATGCATAAGATGTACAATTTTATTATATCAGTATTTACATATATCAATATATATATTAAATATAAAGTATATATGGAATACATATAAATTGTATACATTTGATAATATAAATATAACAGGTAAAATATATAGATGTTAATTCTATATGGTGAATGACTCTACAAATAAATATACAAATATCACTTTCAGTTATGTTGGGTGAAAGCTATTTGCAATTGATATTTGCACTATAGTTTTGAAAACTTTTACAGGAAGGATAGCAGAAGAATAGGAAAATCATGCTTAACAGTATGCTTTCATTTTTGTTCAGAGCAAAAATATCCCCAACTTACATTGCAAGTTATAATTATAACTGGAAAGGCCTAATGATTTACTGTACTGATAAAAGCCTTCCAATAGAGCAGTATTATCATTTTGGGGCCAATTGGTCCCATTAGGCAAGACCTACAAAAACATAAAGCAAATTAAGAGAACAGAACAGATATAACCTAAACTAGATAGTGGCAAAGTGTTTTATTCTGTGTAAAAGAAATAATAGTGAAAATTTTAACAAAAACGTATTTGTCCAGAAATGTTTGCATTGGCAGCTATGAAGAAACTTTTGCAAACTTTCCCATGAGGAAAATAGTCACTTTGTTTGATTGGCTAACTCTTCTTTAATGTTCGTTATAGAGTAGCTAGGCAATGTTCCAATTTGCTTGGTTTATTTCCTCCCACACCCAGTCCAGAAAGCAGTGCACCCATTTGTTTCAATATGCCAGCAATTACCAACCAGAAAATGTCTGTAATGAGACCATTAGTAACAAAAAAGGCCATGGCCCGTTTTCTCTTCCTTTGCTGCTTCTAATGCAAGAGAACATTTCACATATCAGGTCCAAGAACAGTTTTGAGCCAACAAAAATTGAAAGACTTGCAGCAGGTGGAAATACCACCTGTTCATGTCTTATTCCAGAAAAAACAATCACCTCTTCAGAGTTCCCAGCTGTGATGCATTCAAGAACGACTTTGAATGCAAGCAAGCACCAAGAATGGCTCTCTTTGAAAGACTGAGCTAGTGAGGGAAAGTGATCATTCCTATAATGCAAGCAAAAGGAAGGGTTAAAAAACACAACTCTGAGCAGTAGGCAAAGGCTAAAGCCACTGCAGGTGTGAATCTTAATGGTTGTTAATTAGGTAGAGGTTCAACAGAAAAAGAAAACACAGCAGGTGCAAAGTGTGTGTTTTTGCTGATGAAAGAGAAGTGTAAATATTCTACTCTGCAATGGAAAAGACAAGTTCATTTTTATTTTCTCTGTAGTGCAGGCTTTGTTTCAATTAGTGCCAGATGATTACTCCCTTTTCTGATTCAACAAAGGTACAAAATTTTCCCTCCTCTAAATATTACCCACTAAGAAATACCAAGTGGCACATCTGTGTGCTCAATTTTGATTCACTTTGAGAAGAGGGCAATTTTGCATGGGTGGCTTAAAGAAAAGAGGAGGAAATTGTAGCCCGTAACACTAATAAGAGTTTAAAGAGATAGTCCTGTAATCTTTCTTTCTATCATAAATTAAAATTTCTGAGTTGATTGAGCTAACCTAACCTGCACGACTCTGAGGTCTCCAACCAAGTCAAAGTTGATCCAAGTTTTCTTATTTTTCCAACTTCTGAGAAATGTCTTTTGACAGTTGTCTTCAGAGTCTCCTATTCAATACATCGACATAGGCTTCCTAAAGTGTATGTGTGTGTATATTTAGATATACATTTTGGTACATTGAAATTATACATTATAATGATGTTTGAAGTGATAGAGGTATACATGCACAAGAATTCAGTATGTCCCCATCCAGATCCCAACCCTCTCCCTTGCCTTTCCTGTACATATTACTGAGATTGGTATTGATGACTATCTTAAGTGTCTATCAACAGATGAATATGAGTGCATTATAAAACACACACTGGAATTTTACTCAGCCATAAAGAATAACAAAATTATGTTATTTGCAAGAAAATGGATGAACTTGAGAATGTTATGCTAAGTGAGATTAGCCAGTCTCAAATAGTGATTAGCTTTAAGTTTTCTCACATATGTAGAAGCTGGAGATAAATAGGTAATTAAAGTATATTTTTTTACCACATTTTAGCAGCAAAAGAAAGATCAATGTCAATACAATTTTAACATCAAACTCTTATCCATTCCTAAATATTTCTTTGGTTATGCAGAGACATATTTAGAATTGACAGTGTGAAATGAATTCTTTCTAATTATAAAGTATTTTGTCATTATACTAGTCAATTTCAATTGTTATAAAATCTTCAAGATGATTTATTCGTGATTATACAAAAAACTGGAAATACATTTTATTTTCTTCCATGTGTGTATGTTTTTAGTTTGTTTCTTGGGTTTACCATTTCTATTTTCCATTTTGTTAACATTTACAAAGTGGGAGATTTGTGTTCAGATGAAAAAAGGAAAAAAAATTATGATGCTATGATATATATTTCTAAATGTATAATCTAATTTTCTTCAAACAGACTATGTAGTTAGGTACTATAGAATAGATACCTTACTATAATAGGTACAAGCTATTCTTTTTAAATTAACAAGCTTCTAAAGTTCATAATTTGTAATTTGTGCATTAACCTTTGAAATTTCTTTTCCAGTTTTAATGTAATATTAGAAAATTTAGAATAGTCACCATTATTTCACATTTTTAAAAAATTTCCAGACAATATTAACAAAAAAAGCATGAGACATTCAATATATATTTGTTCAGTGAATATTTGGATAAATAATACTGAACCATTAAGATGTGTAATGATCTTTTTGACATCCTTGTCAATGCTATTTCCACATTTATCAGATTGTTTTTATTACAGCCACATAAGAAAAGCTAAACAGCTTTACTCAATATCAAACATAAATTACTGAATTATATTTGGGGAGCATTTCTTGCCCTAATATCAAAAGTACCTGAATCAATTAATCATTCTCTTTTCTGTGTAATTGGATAATATATTATGAATTACTGTTGGCATCCTGTTGGACAATATAACTAAACTGAAAATTTTAGTGAGTACAGAAGCAGTTATTAATAGTTCACAGATTTACAATATTAGTTTTGCAGTAGTTCAGTTATAACACCATCTTAATTTGTTAATATTAGATGTGGCTAAATATTACTCCAACAGTTTCTTTTATATACATGTTTGAAATAGTCTATCATTTTATTGTTTTGATACAGTCTAGTAATTATTATACATATTAAATACATTTAATAATTAAAATGCATGAAAAAGATTCTGGGCCATTTTTGGAGTGTCCATTGATGGTATAAGGATATAGAATATTATCTACTTACAAACATGGCTTTTATGTCACTGTATTTTTACATCTGTATGCTATAATGAAATTTTATACCAATGACAAACTATTGTTTTTAAATTAACAAGCTCCTAAGGTTCAAAATTTGTAATCTTAGAAGCATCCTGTGCCAGTTTTGATGTAATATTGGAGAATTCAGGATAATCACGTTCATTTCACTGACTTTATTATTGGTCTATAATGTAATAGATAAAAAAATAAAACCTTGTGGTAAAATATCAGAACATAATTAAACCACATAACCTTTTTATTTTGTCAATGACATTTTAAAAAATTTAAATTCTAATTACTTTAACTTTTAGCAGGAAATGATGCTGGGTAGAAATCTTTATTCCTTTCTCATAGAACAAATGCATCCAAATTTTACTAATATAATGTAAAAATTGATTTGGAAAGATGAATTGTTCAGTTTTGAAGGATTCAATTTTAAAATTTCAATTTTAAAAATTTTTAAAAATTTCAATTTTAAAATTTTTAATAGATAAAAGCAAATTGTAGTCATTTGAGTCAAATAAAATATTATAGTATCAATAAAGATATATCATTTCAGAAATGATATTTTTGATCTTTTAAATATTTTATGTAAATTAATTCATTAGAACAGAACTAAATTATTGTCATACTACCTATAAATGCATGCTATTTTAGAAAAGCTCATTTGAGAAATAAATGCAAATATTAAATAGCAATAAATTCTACATTTTAAATAAAATAATTTAACATAATTAGAATAATCTAAATTTAAAAATTTCCAAAGATGCTCAAAATCTTTACTGAAGACAATGAACATAACACTATCATAGAATATTTCTATTGTGAACAATTTTTAGTTTTGTAACCTTGAATTAGCTTTATTTCCCTTTTAAAACTGTAGGATGGGACCAATCATTTCTAAGACATATTGTATGTTTAAGATAAAATTAATAAATATTAAATAAGTTAATACATGTTCATATGCTAATATAAAATATTTATATTATTTTAATAATCCTCATTAGATTTCTAAAATTTAAGTATTATAAAGCACATTGTATAGAAATATAAACTCATATAATCATATTTAAATCATATATAATAATCATATTTAAAATTTTATTGTTAAATATATGTATATAATTTCATATATATGAAAGCAATAAACATCTTGATTTAATTTCTTAAATCTTCTCTGTCTTACTTTTAAGTATATTCACTAAAAATTATTATTTAGAGACATACAACCAGAATCATCCACTAATTTTCAAAATATAATAAAAATATAGACTAGAATGTGTTTATTATTCCAAACATTACATTATGCTTTTGACTTAGTTATTATTAAATATTTTGCACTTGGATTACAGATATGCATCCCCATGCCCAACTCAAAATTTATTTGAAAATATTTTAGTAATTACACTCTATAATTTATATCCTTTATAATTTTTATATTATATATGCTATATTTACCTATATTATTTAGAAGTTTCTTTTGCTTCACAAAAATATGAAAGGGTTTTGTAACCAAAAAAAGCAAATAAATAAAATAAAATAATTAAGAATATCTGCTCCAATATACAAATCAACATTTGGTATAATAAATTCTATATTTTTCCCATAGAATTAGTTTTTCATTGAATTTTTTAAAAATTATTTTAGGCCAAGGGATGGGGATTGGTGTGCTGGTGGACTTTGAGAATGATTTGTAATCCTAAATTTAAACTCCAAATTTCCCCCCAAGAATTGTGAGACTGTTTTACTCTTTCAGCTCTGGACCTTTCATCTCCTTTGAAATGAATATTCAAGAGGACATTTTTTCCTAAAAGTGTACTTTCATTAATATTAAAATATTTTCATTTTTCTTTTATCTTTCTTTAGCCAAGACTAAGATAAGTACTTATCTATTCTTGGACTCCAATGCTTTATTCACTCAGTTTATCTATAATAGAGATGATCTCTGATGGTCTTGTCCAGAAAATATGTCCAGGACTCTTAACATAAGCTACTAAGAGATGGCAAAGTTATAAAATGTGATATGCACGATTCTTTTTAAATATGTGTTTAGTAATATGATATTTCTATCTCACAGAAGAGTTCTCTAGCATTGTTTCCATTTAATTTTGGATCAACATTATTTTGGTAGACATGACTTTAAATATTATTATCCATGTGTAATTTTCTGATTCTAATGTACTTAATATGGACAATAAATAAAAAGGAGACTAGAAATATCATGCATCAATATTAAAGATCTCTTAATATATTTACTTTTAAATAGAAATAGAAAGTAGAATGCTTTAAATGTGTATATCTAGCCATACTATAAAGAGAAAACATAATAGCAATTACACTCAGGTATTTTTCTCATTTTGTTCCCTATTATATGTTATTAGGCTGATATTCACAACTAGTTTTGTTGATTAGAAATTGTATTCTCTTTAATACAATTGTTAGTTACAATGTCAATTAAACTCAAATTGGCCTTATTGTTATGGCAAGAAGAACACTAGAAAAGTGAAATGGGTAATAGGAGGAACTCTAGATGAAGAAGGAGATCCTATAGAGGAGCAAACAAGTCGACCTAACTGAGGGGACAGGAGGGGCGAAGAGAGAACCTCTCTAAAGCACATGATGTATTTAAACAAACATAACAAAGTCAATCACCAAGTCAAGCATTGGAAGGAGGGATGGGAGGGAATGGGGTGGGGATTGGATAAGGGCTAATTGGGTGATGTGTACATGTATTTCTCTACATGTTCACATTTATCCCGTTAAGATGTATTACTATAATGCACCAATAAAAAAAAAATTTAAAAAGAAAAGCAACTTAAAACAGGTGTGTGAAAGATACTAAAGCTGGATTGTTTTAATTTGGCCTTAATTTTTTTTAAATACTATGCCTTAAAATACATAGAGAGTGCTTATAAGAAGCATAAATTTGAGTCAGTGGTTAAATTATGGTTCCACTGTGATCTTTATGCCAATGAATAATACAGAACAGTCTAATAAGTGTTTTTTTTCTCCCCTTAATGAGAATAGGATTAAAAAT
Source organism: Muscardinus avellanarius (assembly GCF_963383645.1). Taxonomy (NCBI): domain Eukaryota; kingdom Metazoa; phylum Chordata; class Mammalia; order Rodentia; family Gliridae; genus Muscardinus; species Muscardinus avellanarius. The sequence continues at coordinate 158,419,202 of NC_137787.1, forward strand.
TATATCAGTAACAAGCTTTAAAAACGGAGTAGACATGTAATGGATTTATAATTATAACTAGAGTAATTTGCAAAATACAATTTAAAATATCAACAGGAATATATATCTTAGTTTGCTTCATAATGATTTCTGTACTTTGTTGCATACAAACACAAGTGCTCCTTTTAATTAATTTTATTTTTTTTCAGTGATAGTATTACACCCAGGGCTTGACACATTCTAGGCAAGTGTTCTACCACTGAGATACATCCCCAAAGTTTTAAATGTTATTATTTTTTAAATTTTTTATTGGTGCATTGTGGTCTTACGTCTTAATAGATTACAAAATAGTAGAAAGGCATACATCTATACATCACTCACTTAGCCCTTCCTTAATAATTCACCATATATTACAACTGTTCAATATATTTCAGTTAATATAGATAAATATGATAGGCTTATTCCCATTCCTCTGAGGATCCTCCAAACTGTTTTCCAAAATGACTGCACTACTTTGAAATCCCACCAACAATGGAGTAGAGTTCCCATTTCTCCACATCCTGGCCAGCGTTTGTTGTTGTGTTTTGAATGATTGCTATTCAAATTGAATAAGTGAAATCTCAGCGTAGTTTAGATTTGCATCTCTCTGACTGATAATGATGTTGAACATTTTTTTCATGTATTTATTGGCCATTTGGATTTCTTCTTTTGTGAAGTATTTATTTAGTTCACTTGCAATATCATTTCTGGGTATCTAAACAAAAGAATAGAAACCAAACTATCAAACTAATGCTTATGTATCTATGTTAATAGCTACACAATTCACAATTAGCAATGTATGGAACTAACCGAGATGTCCATCAACAAATGAATGCATTACAAAACTATGGAACGTGTACACAACAGAATTTTACTCAGCCATAAAGAAAGAACAAAATTAAGTCATTTACAGGGAAATCAATGGAACTGGAGAACATTATGCTAAGTGAGATTAGTCAGTCACAAAAAGCAAGAAATTGGATGTTCTCCTTAATATGTGGAAGCTAGGGAAAAAAAAGCGTCATAGAAAGAACTCTAGACAAAGAATGAGAAACCATACATGAGCAAATAAGGCAACCTAACTGAGGGTGATGGGAGGAGGAAAGAGGAAAATTTCCTAATATACATGATATAAATTCATAAACATACCAAAGCCAATCAGTAAGCCAAACATAAGGAGGGAGGAGGGAAGGAATGGGGTAGAATTGAGGAAGGGCTAAGTGATATGTGCATGTATTCTATTACCATCTTGTACCCCATTAAGATGTTTGACTATAGTGCACCAATAAAAAAAAATAAAGCCTCTGCTTTTATAAAAACATAAAATTGGCCAAAATTTTCTAGATTTCACCACCTTCTTTTATCATTTTTTTATTTTCCTAGCCTCTGTCAGAGGCTCTTCTTAAGAATGAATTACACTTTTTGCCACATATTTAATTTTTAACTACATGATAATCTTCTGCAGAAGTAAATACAAGCTTTTAATTTTGAAAACACAGAAATACACTGCAACTTTAAGTGACTATTTGTTTTACCAGGCTTTCTAAGATTGATAAAAAAAATCCTAACACTTTATTTTGGAAAAAGTCACTTTCTTACATATATATGCCCATTATCATGAAATACAATGATAATTTCTAACTATATTTAACTTTAAACTCTATTTCTTATTAAGAACTGATAAAATTCTGAACTACAGGTTGTCATAGAAAGTCTCTAGATTATAATTCTGTCTTGATCTTACCTATATACTCTTCTTTAATTTCTTATATTTGTATCTGCTTTGGTTTATCTGTGTCCAGTGGAATGAAATATCCCTTGCCAACCACACAATTTCTTTAAATCAAATATTAGATGATGATTAGTAAAAATTATATTTCCTTTATGTTGTACTCTTAAATATTCTATTTAAATTATTTTATACTGTCTTAACTTGGGGATACATATATTAAACCATTTAAAAATCTCACATTGAGTCAGGCATGGTGGAGCATGCTTGTAATCCCCGGGCTTGGGAGGCTGAGACAGGTGAATTGCACAGGTTTGAAGCCAGCTTCAGCTATTTAGTGAGACCCTGTTTCCAAATAAAATATAAAATAGGTCTAGGAATATAGCCTGGAGGTAGAAAGCCTCTGGGTTCCACCCCAGTACCACACACACACACAAAAGAAATATCATATTGTTGATTTTATGAATATGGATTTATTCTCCTTATATCCTTATTCCATAATCACATTAAAGCCTTTTACATGAAAATAATGTGTGATCCATCTAAAGTGTGAACTTTTTGCTTTATACCATTATCCCATTAAATAGACCTCTTTCACACCAGATATCTTGCTGCTGGTGAATACTCAAATTCTATGGCCAACTACCTGGAATATGTTTGATTTCCTTTATAATTTTTATTATGAGTCAGTGTCTCTGATGGAAAAAGAGGGCACAAAGCCTGTAACAAAAATAATAAAGGAAGAAAAATATGTATTTTTGTAGACTTTGTCACTTTGAAGTCTATAGACACATAACATTTCTTCGATGTCGTATTCTCCTTCTACAGTGAGGGTTATCATAGTTCTGTTTTGAAAATGGTGAGCACTCAGGGAATTAATGTATTTATATTGATACTTTATAGATTAAAACTCTACAGACAATTCATAAACAACCTTTTTTATTTTCAACCTTATAGGATGTAAAGTTTCTGGTAACTCATGTATTTTTCAACCCAATTATTCTGAAACTTTGAGAACCTAAAAGGACAATCTCTGGATCTGCCACATTTAAGATTATTATTTTAGCAAGGAATATTAATAGGAGTAATTTAAGGAGTCTGGCACAAAAGAGATAGCAAAGCAAAATGACATTAGATGATATATCTTTTCATCTCAACATTGTGGCACAAATAAATCAGTAGAAAATAAAAAGAATGAGGAAAAGAATGGTATTCCAATAATTATACCCCCCTTTCACTAACTTGTTTCTGTTCTTTGCTTCTAGCTAAATTACTAATATAGATGGTGAGACATTTGGAAAATATTACTGGAGACAGAAAGTGTTGTCTAGAACATTGGCAAAAAGAGAGTTTGATATTTTGTGTAGGTCTATTGAATATAAAAACAATCAGTTTTTATTTTCTAACCAGACATGCCCTAACTTTCTAGTCTTAGAGATTTTATCTCATCTTTTTAGGCATTTGGTTGCTCATACAATGGTCATGTAAATCAAAGACATTTTTAGTAGAAGTGATTTATAAGTTATTATTGCATTTCATTACTTTTGAATGGTGTTTATGCCTAGCATAATGTTTGAGATTAAACTCACATGTGTGTGTGTGTGTGTGTGTGTGTGTGTGTGTGTGTGTGTGTGTGTGTGATGCACATACAACAATACACAATTTTGGAAAAAATCATTAATACAAAATCTTTTTATATATTAAACATAAGGCAAATAATAACAACATATGATATCTAAGCATGTTGATTATTATTCTTTCACCTAACTTATGCATAAGAGGTTCTTTTTGTTGGTTTTGATACTGTGAAGTGAAGAATGTAGAAGCAGGAAAATAGTAGAGTTTGTATGAGAAAGAGTTCTATAGGCACTATATATATATAATGAATAGTTTTTTAGACTATGAAATGTTAAGTTGTCATAAAACTAAGTGTTCAGTTTTTGCTGAATGGGAACAATGCACATATCCAGAAGTAAAAAATGACAACTTGATTCCAGCATGCTGGCACATGCCTGTAATTCCAGTACTTGCAAGGCTGAGATAGGAGGATTGCAGGTTCAAGAGCAGCCTTAATATTGTAGTAATATTGTAGTGAGACTCTCAGCAAGTCAGTGAGAGCCTGCTTCAAATAAATAAATGAATAGATAAATGAATAAATGTATAAATAAATAGATAAATAAATAAATAAATAATAAATAAATCTGGGGTATATCTTGGAATTTGGTTCAATTCCCAGTACTAGAAAAGAATGATAATATGAGTGATTAGAATGAAGAACTATGATGGTCATACAGTACTGATGGAAGAATAAAATTTATATAACTTTAGAAGAGAACTTTTCTGTTTTTAAAGACTTGAATTTCTATCTATTACAAATCTAGCCATCCCACTCTTTGACATTCCCCCAGACAATGTGATCCTCTGCCTATACAGACTATACAAAAATACTAATATGTAACAGTCTTGTAATAATGAAGCAAAAATGAAGAGAAGAAATAAAAGTACAGAAGTCTGATGGATAAACCAATTTGCCATTTTGACACTATGTAATATAATACCACTTATTATACAACAATAAAAATGAATGAAACCTTAATTCATTCAGCAACATGAATAAATCTAAAAAAGTTATACTGAGTAAAGGTAAGCAGTAACAATTGAGTGTATGTTGTGCAAATGCATTAAATTCAAATTTCAGAAAGCACAAACAAATCACAGTGGCCAAGAACAAGTCAATTGTGAACTGGGGATTAGGGATAGAGGAGAGAGAATAGGAAAAAAGAAAAAAAATAGAAGTTAGATGCTACAACTGAATATAATAAACAGACTATGGATCTATTCATATATCTTAATTATAAGTATATTTTATGGAATTATACATATTATAAAACATAGAAAATTATAGACTAGAGATATAAGGACAAATTTTACCTAAATAAATATTTCGATATGTTTATTAAACTTTCAAATTGAGCCGGGCATGGCGCACACCTGTAATCCCAGCATTTGGGAGGCTGGGACCGAAGGATTGCAATTCGCGGACAGCCTCAGCTACTTAGTGAGGCCCTCTGCAACTTAGGGAGACCCTGTTTCAAACTAAAGAATTAAAAAAAAAAATAGGGCAGGGGATGTAGCTCGGAGGTCAAATGCCCCTGGGTTCCATCCCCAGAACTTCAAAAAAAAAAAAAAAGTTCAAATTGCACTCTTGTTCAGATAGTTTGATGATCTTGATCTTGGAAGTATAATGGGCTGTTATGATTTGTGTATAGAATTTTCCCCAAGGTTCTTGTGTTGAAAGCAGGTTGAGAGGTGGGATGTGGCTGTGGGAAGCAGGTCACTGAGGGGCAGGGCCTTGGGGACTGCATATGTCCACAGCCCTCTCCTCTCACTGTCTGCTCTCACCACTATGAGCTGAACACACTTTTCCCTCCTTTGCCATGCTCTACAGCCCTGCCACTGAGCTGGTCTGCCATCTCCAGCTGACTGACCATGGACTGATGGCTGAAACCTCTAAAACCTCTGAAGTCATGAATCCACAATAAACCTTTCTTCCTGTAAGTTTGCTTGTCAGATATTTTGGTCACAATGATTTTAAAAACTAACTAAACCATAGAGAGTATATATACATATTAAAGATATCAAATATAGTCCATGACTTAAAAATTAGGATAAGAGAATATAAAGACAGGAGAATAATTTAAGGGCCAAAGCCTAGATATTTTTATTATTTACAGTTTTAGACAATAAAAATGTTGAGAAATTAACTAAATATTAATATATCAACAAGGAGGGAAAAAATCAAAAGAGTGTGATGTCCTGGAAGTCAACTGAGAGATATCTTAATTGTAAAGAAATAATCGGTTGTTATCCATTGTAGCTGACAATAATTCAGCAAGTGAGATGAAGATATATGCTCATTGGACATATCAAGTTGGAGCTAATTGTTAATTAGAATCAGGATATAATAACGGTAAGAAATAGGGTGTTTACTTGGCAATCTTCCTAAGAAAAATTGGAAAAACAAAGGAGAAAAAGTGGAGTGGAAGCAGGAGGTGGATTAAGGAGAATGTGACTTTTTATTATCTTTTTATAAGATTGAAGGTATAATAATATTACAGTTAATGAGAATATTATAGAGAAGAAAAAGTGATACTGGAGAGAAGACAAACAATGAAGTCATATTCCTGAGAAAGACTCCATCCACCAAAAGAGAGATTAGCCTTTACCTTTAAAGGGACTTATGTATTGATAGTATCATATAGAGAAAAAAAAATTTTGTCCAAGTGTGGTTGAGTAGGTAGAACTGTTGTAGGAACTGGTGGAAGTTCTTTTCTGATCTGTTTTTTTCTCACGGGAATAGGAAGAAAGCTCAACAAATGAAAGAGAAAATAAGAAAGAGTAGTTTGGAATTTCATTAAAAAGATAGAAAAGAGAAAGTTAATGGTCTGAAAATGAAAGAAAATTTTAAAATGTACATTTTTAGTAGTGTTAAAGTTTGTTTATAGACTATTTACTGAGAAAGCTAATGTATTGGTAATGCAAACATATTCAGAGGTAAAATAATTTAATCAGGGTCCTAAACTCAAAAGCAGATAAATCCTTTACAAATCAATTATTTGAATAGACTATGTGGCAACAGGCAGGTAAGGTCTGGGTGGAGAAGGTAAATCACTGAGGGTGTGGCCTTAGTGATTATGTCTGTCCCTGGTGCGTGTGTCTCTCTCATTTTTTATCTATCTCACTTCACTTTCTCTTTCTCTTTGCTTCTAGTTACCATGAAGTGAGAAGCTTTCCTCTGCCAGCCCTTGACACCATGATTTTCTGCGTTGGATATTGTCACCTTCTAGACCAAACCTCTGAAACCATGGGCCAAATAAATCTTTTCTCCTCAGTTATTCTTGTCAGATAATATATAATATATAAATGTATTATCATTACCTCTCTATTATTCACAAGAGGAATGGATCATCAATGTAAATGTGATAGTCAAACTGTTTGTACAATGTTTTTCAGAACAATTTTAGTTTTCATCTATAGACTCTAAACTGCTAATTGTGATTTATAATGAATATTAGGATTAATTATGTAATATATTTAGCAACCAAATTAACAACACTGAATGACAAAATTGATTTAAGTAGCTAATTATACCCTAATCATAATAATTTTGAATCTAGGTTATGAAGGCTTAAACACAGAATTAATATCTAATCAGATAGGTGTGACTAATTAAAATGGAAAGTTAAACTACTTAAGATTTTTATGTTACTTCACTATTTTTACTAGTGAAACAATGATAAGAAATATCAGTCAGCTACATTTTTACATGTTCAGTATTTAAATAATAAAATATAATTTATAAAAATACATATGAAAAATTTAATGTTTATGAAAAGCTTGGAAGTATCAAAATTATTATAAAAGAATTTGTTTTGTGTCATATTTTGTTCATATATGAAGAATATTGCACAAATATAACAATTAAAATAACATGATTAAAATATTAGGGGTTAAAAGCAAAGAAATGCCTTAGAATTTTTCATTTACAAAGAAGCACCAAAAGAGCTGTCATGTGGATAAGTATTTCAGGATATTATTTTAAAATGTTTACCTGCAAATATTTGACAATTTCATAATTATTCATTTTAATATTAATATTCATATAATGCATCCTATGTATTTGTGTAAAATCTTTCTGCTAACTTAAACTGCTTTTGTCCATTTTGTGCTGCTATGTCAGAATAACAGATAAACTAGTTAGCTTACAAAGAAAAAAAATCTATTTTCTCAGAGAATAAATTAATGGTATATAAAACAAAAGCAATTTAAAGGATCAATAAAACAAATATTTTTGAAAAGATAAATATGCTTGATAAACTCTTAGCCAACTTAACCTAAAGAGAGAACACATTCAGATTTCTAGGATAAAAGATAAAAAATAAATGTCACTCTAGATAGTGTAAAATACAGACAATTATTAGAAATCATTTCAAAAACTTATACTCCAATAAACTATAAAACTTAAAAGAAATTAACAAATTTCTAGATATCTGCAACCTATCTAAATTGAACCAAAAAGACAGAGAAAACCTAAACAGGACAATAGCAAGCAAAAAGATTGAAACAGTACTAAAATTTTTCATCAAAGAAAAGTGCAGTTCCATATAGATTTCCAGATGAATTCTAAAAATCATTTACAGAAGAACTAAATCCAATGGTTCTCAAATTATTCTGTGAGATATAAAAAATATTTACTAAAAATTTCACTCTACAAAACTAGGATCATCTTAGTCCCCAAACTGAATAAATATAACTCAAGAAAATTATAAACCCATATCATTGATGAGCATAGATGCAAAACTTTTAAATACAAACAAACTATCAATTCACATTCAAAGTTACATCAACAAAATGAGGAGGGGGCTGGGGGGATGTAACTCAGTGGTATACAGCTTGGCTAGCCTGTGCAAGGCTTTGGGTTCAATCCCTATCACCAAAAAAAAAAAAAAAAAAAAAAAAAAAATAGAAGAAAAGAAAAGAAAAAAAAGAAAAGAGACAGAAAAAAATAAAGAAAAAATGATATATGAATGTAATAGCGCCACAAAAAAAGAAAAAAAGAAAATTATACTTGAATATGAGTAATAGTTTCACTTTTAATTATATTTAGTAAAACATTTATCTGAACAAGTTAATAGTTGTGGGGAATGATATCCTGAGAGCACAAGCATTATTTTCATGACATCTTAGCATTTTATTTGCTTGTCTATCCCAACTAGAACATTAAGAAATAATTGAAATAGTTAAGAATATAACAAAATAAAAGACATTACATTTACATACCATACATATGTTTCACTTGGTTTCTATTGCACATATATTAAATATTAGAGGATATAAAGTGTGGATATTATCAATGAAATCAAATCTCATTACCTTTTCTTATAATCCTAATTTTTTTTGTAGTAAGTATTATTTGGATACAAGAGTTTGGAATCTGTTTGAAAGATATATTTCCTAATAAGACAGATTATTTATGAAGTTTTTTATTAGCTTATGTTAGTGGCATCAAAAGTATGTCACTTTTTGTGAGAGTCCACATTAAAGAATGAGATTTTAATTTATTAATTCATAATTCAAAGTTAGTGATTTGCTTATGTTTTTGATTTTAGCATTTTGGTAAGAAATTAAAATTAAAAATCCAAACCAAAACCGAAAACAAAATGAAATCTTAGAGGGATGAAACAAACTTAACCTAACTTACTCAGATTTACTCTATCTCCACTTTTATTTACAGACTTTTATTGCTTTTCTTCAGAGAGTCAAAAGGAGTCTCTTATTTTTAGAGAGAAGTGCATATATAAAGGAGTTAAAAAATCAGGACATATTAATTTTATATCATTCTCTCAAACCTTTGCTTGTTTTGCTTAATTCCCAAATCACTCCTATTCCATCACTTTCATGTACAAAACATAGTACAATTGGTATGAAAAAGGAAGTTGAATTCAATCTCATTATAAGCACAGTAGTGAGTAAAAATATATTCATTCTGTAAGGATCTGTTTATTTTACAACTAGCAATGAAGTCTCTATGGCTTCTCTGTGATACTCCTCCTTCTTGCCCTTTGGAAAGTCACTTCCCTAAAGAAACATTTTATATTAGCTAGGGATTTTTTAATTACTTGCTGAAATTAAATGCTTTGTTGGCATGGATTTGATTTAGCATCCTGTCCTATGAGACAAAAATAAAAGTGACAAAACTGCAGTTTAACCAATTCATTGCATCTGTGAATTCTATTGTTTCTATTTTTATACTATTTTTAATTTATTTAAGGTAGTGAAACCCTATTTTGAAATGTTTTCCAGTTTCAGATGTGACTCTTTCACAGTAAAGAATATAGAATACAGAAATAGTGCTTTCACGTAATTGGCCTAATTTCATCTGGCTCAGGCATGTTCAATGTGATTTAAATCATTAACCATCTTTATTACCTGAGGTATTAGAAATTCTTTGTTTTATTTTTAGTTTTCTTTCCATACATGAGAAAGGTTAAGACTAAAATGTTAACTAGTAGAAAAACTAAAATAAAATTATTGGTCTTAAATGTTTTCTATCTACCATATTCCATTTCTCTTTTCACCTTTTTCCTCACTTTTTATTATTTGATATTTTATTTTAATTAAGAGGCTATTTGTCCTATTGACTTCCAAAATTAATGCACTTTCTCCTATATTTTGTTTAAATTTTTCATTATCAGTAAAAACTATGAAGAATTACACGAAGAACTGCTTTTTTTTCACCATCAATGATATTTATTACCACATATCTGTGGTCAAGCTGCATACAAACTTTCTTAGTGATAGTCACCTGATGCTTGATTATTTTATATTCTTATTTCTTTCTCAGTCTCAATTGTAAGCTTCAAAACAGTCATGCGTCTTATAAAAAATCGCATGTTCCCTCAAAGTAATTTTTAAAAATAAATATCTGATTAATTTTTCATTAGTAAAAATTATCTACCTATAAATGATACTATTGTTTTATATGGAATAGTCAAAGAAACAAGTCTTTGTATTTTATTAAATTTAACCAAGTCTCCCCCAAAATAAGTATTTTCCTTAACACCTGTATATGTGAAAAACTATTGACAGACATACAATGTTACCTTCTTTTTTGCTTTTATTGGTGCATTATAGTCTTATATCATAATGTAAATCATGTTGACAGTGACATACATGCACACAGTACTCGGTGCCCTCTCCAGCTCCTCCCCATCTTCCTCCCTCCCAATACCAAGTGCCCAGATTTATAGTACTTACTGATCAGAATTGCTTTGGCTATTCTGGGTCTTTTGTCTTTCTATATGATATTTTGGACTTCTAGTTCTGTGTGACAATAAAAGCATAAATAAATATTAATGTAACATTTTCTCTATTTTTTGTCACCTCACTCAAATCCTTTATGTGCTGGTTAAGTAATAAAAATAATTTCCATAGAACTACAAGTATTACCTACAAGTATATTTTTGTGTGACTGTACATTACCTATTTTTTCTACCAACAAATTTTATGTTGGCAGAAGATTTTGCATCTATATACACAGTATATATAGTATATTCTTTTTTTGAAGATTTAAAGAAGTTTATTAGAAAGATAGAAATAGAGAAAATAGAAATACAGCCCCATGCCAAAATGGCATGAGGGGGTGAATCAAAATGAATACATCTGTATAGTATATTCTTATCAGGTACCTAGTACATTTATGGATCAATGATTGATTGAATATATATTGTAACACCCTAAAGCACATAGAATTATTAGCTCTTTAAGTCTCCTTTGAAAAAAATTGGACTTGATTGAATAATTACTTAAAAATAATTGTTTAGGCAATCTTTTTGGAAGTCAAATTTGGCAGTCTATTTCTCTAAAAATTCTGGTTCTCTTGATAATAAAATATATCTTATTGGGTAGTAGAAAGTATTTTCATCATTGTAGTGATGACGTGGTGCATCTTCCAGAGACCTGGTCAGGAGCAAGGCATTCATTCTTCCAGATGTTAGCCATATTGGTTGAATACAACATAATATAGTCCCTCTCCAGTATGCTTCTTATGAAGAAGAAAAAAATCATATTCAAGCTTAACAGGCCATTCTATATCTGGAGACCAGTAACTAAGGCTGAGGTTTATATTGCATATTCAAAGAAGTTCAACTTTTGTATTCAGTCACTTTCACCTTATTTCTTTCAGAAATTATTCTTGAAATTGCCTATTGATATATTATCTTTATTGCACTAATATCTAAAGTCTCAAAAACTCTTACCTACTCAACCGAACTTCAACTGTTACTACTCAACTATAATAGTTTTAGTGGAAATCAGAATCTACAGTGGTATTTCAAGTAGAATCACTCATCTGCCAGCTGACAGAAAAATACATATGTTGTGGGTAGTACATGGAAAGAAAATCTCAGTAAACAAGAATTACCATTGAAAGATATTATAAAGATCAGGGTATGAGATATCTGTTCCTGGTCTCTCATTGTACCAGGGAAGGGCAATGAAAGGCTGATCATTAATTAATCTTCAACAATATAAAATGCAGTGTAAAAGACAGAGAGCCTCTTTGGGACCATAAAGTGATAAAAAAAAATTCTGGAGTCAGAGGGCAGAAAAGCTGAGGATAATACTTAATACTTAATGATAAAAGCAATAAATCTTCCTATCAGATTGAATTTTTTACCCTGATAGATTGTCTGTGCAAACTTAGGTCTTGGTTGAAAAGAATCCGGTACCTGAGATGTGGAATTAAAAAATCAGGGGAAAGATTATTAGATAAAGAAAATATGGTATATACAAAAGAGTTTTACTCAGCCATAAAGATAAAACATGTCATTTGCAGAAAAAAATGAATGAGGCTGGAAAACATTATATTAAGTTACATCAGACATTCTCAGGAAGTCAAGAGTCCTATGTTTTCTCTCATTTGTGAAAGCTAGAGAGAAACTAGGACAGAATGAAAATTTATAAAAATGAGGAGGGAGAAGAGTCTAAGAGTAGAAGGAGATTAGGGAAGGGAAGAGGAGAGGAGGAAAAAGATGCTTTAGAAAAAAGAAGCTCCAAATGTTATGTTCATAAAGGAAAGTTTTACTACCATTCTCACTAGTATGTATGGAGAGGGAGATAGTGAGACTATAATGTACAAGTAAAAGTATAAAAATAATTATTTATATTGATGCTTAACTCTAATCATTAAACTATGTGAATATAGTTTTTATTAATTTTTATTTTGACAAACAACCATAAATTGAAAGTGGATTTATTTCTCTCTCATCTTTTTTTCTTATCATTTTTAGCTTTGATTAGTTATATTATTCAGTAACTATTGACCAGCTTTATCCTTAGCAGGCCAGAGAACTTCTTCATAATTTAGTGGGCGACAATCACATATTCTCCAAGCCTTGAATCTCAGAAAAAGGAGGGAAACTCTTTTGAGGGGAAGTATTCTTTAACCCTAGCATAGTCTTAAAAGCTCTACTTTATCTACCCCTACAATTACATCTCTCTTTCAGCTAGGGAGTCTTTAATATTTTCCTATTAAAATTAGTATTTTATGAATAAATATTGATTGATTTGGGTTTTGTTAAAATATATATATCCATATTTGACATGTGTTTATATATATATACTTATATATTGATAACTTCTAAGATGAAGATATTTATTCTTTCCTCATTTGATATGACTTCCCCTTTATAGCTTACCATGAGCATTTTCTTGGTTTTTAATGTCAGATATTTTAGTATCATTAAATGAATAGGGTCCTTGCAGATTTGTGGCTTCCTAGTTTTGTTGCAGATGTGTTTGTTTGCTTGTTTGTGTTATTCTTGTAGCTCTGAATGGCCTAGAGAAAGACAAATAATACTATTTTCCTTTCAATTTTCATGATAAAGATATTTATTTGGTTAGAGACCTATCTTGTCAAGTCATATTCTAAAATTCATCTTGTTTAAAAGAAATGACCAAGGAGAAAGTGACAAACTAGGATTGTTTTTAGATAATTGTCTGGTATGTTAATTATAATGGAAGCAGGGTAAAAATGGCTATATTATACAAATTTGCTACAAACAGTTTGATTAACCAATAAGTGAAATATAAAACTTAAGCTGTGCTTCCTGAAAATGTTTGCACAGGGGAAAGCCTTGAAGCTGAGTGAGTAATAGAGAGGCAGTAGAGGGTTTCCACCTGAGACTGGGCTCTGTGGAAACCTAAAGTATTGAAGCTCTATGTAATTCATAAATGCTTTAGTTAGCATGAAAGCAATTATTTAGAATTATGTGCAGACTAAAAACCTCCTGCTGAAGAGCAGGAGCTTTTTATTGTTTGTTAGCATTTCTTTAGAATGCCTAATTCCTTATTATTATAATACATAACAAATAATTAATAACCAGTTACTAATAAAAGAAACAAAGCCACTTATCATAGACATGAAGTATATAGGTGTATTGGCTATTATACAAATTTATTTTTTGAGACTGTCCAAAATTCTTTATTTAAGTATAAAAAATCATTAATAAAATTTTGGTTTTATGATCCTAGGGAAAGAAAATTTATATTATTTCTGATATATGCCTTAATTATAAAGAAAAAATAAGGGGATGTTTTATCCTTAAATTTTCTCTGTAATATCCTTTTTGTCTACTTTATGTACATTAAAACATGGATAAAGATGATTAAGTACCAATTATAGACAATATATTTCAAAAATTATATATGAAAACTATCAAGGCACTTAGATTATTGATGAGAAACTATAACTTCACAGCATCAGGGGGTGGAAGTATTCCAATGTCAATAAAGGGAAGGGTTGAGTTGGAAAACTAGTTCAGTTTTGAGATTAACTAAATTTCATTTGTGAGTAAATATTCTATTAAGAGTTTGCAAATAAGTATATAGCAGCCCTTAACAAATAAAGTCATAACAGATGGAGAGACCATTGCTGAAAGAATCCAACAAGGCTTTTAACATGAAAAAGAGTCCAAGGATAAAATTGAGACAAGGGAAGGCATTATAATTGAGGAGGGAAAATTAAAATTAAATAATGAAAGTCATGTGAAAACACTTGGATTAAAAGAAAATGTTCTTGTTATTTTTTTTCCAGACTGAAGATAAAGACCCTACAAATAGAGATGTTTTCCAGCTGTTTCAGTCATCATTTTCACTGCTATGACCCCAAATACCTGATGACCATGAGCACAATTTAGAGGAAGGAATATTAATTTGCTCACAGTTCTGAAGATTATAGAGGTTTTGGCCCAAATCATGTCTACAGAGTACAGGGCATAGTAGGGAGAAGTAGAGAAAGTAGTGAGCACATGGGTGGAGAGACACTGTAGAAGGCTGAAAGCAGAGAGAGAGAGAAAAATAGGAAGATGAGAGAGAGAGAGAGAGAGAGAGAGAGAGAGAGAGAGAGAGAGAGAGAGAGAGAGAGGAAGAGAGACAGAGAGAGAGAGAATAGTAGAAAGGATATATATATATATATTATATAATATATATATAATATATAATATATATTTGGAAATATTTCAAAAGACTACACCTCCAAAGGCTCCTTTTCATCAACCAAGCCTCATCTTCTCTATGGCTGCCTTGTCTATGATATGAGGTCTGGACTTTCTAAAGACATTTCATAACAATGACATTAATATTGCATTATATACATAGGTTTACAAGTAAAAATAATGTTAATGAGACTAGGTAACATACCTTAACCAACTTGTTGGAGCATAAAACATAGAAAAAATATTAAGTTTTATATTATCATCCCAATAGAGCTTACTAGCAATTAACATCTATCATCTACATTTGCTCAACTATGAAATGACAAAGTTGAACCACATATTTCATACAAACTCTTTAATGTTCTCTAATTCTATTTCAGTACTCTATAATGTTCTCTAATTCTATTTCAAAGACTAATACTTTGCCTCATTTTATGTTCAAAGACAGATATAAGAAGATAACATATCAAACTATATAAAACTACAGAGAGCTTTTCTCGTTCTGCTTGCTTAACTATTTCCATAAATGCACCTGTAAAAATTCACTGTTTAAAAGGCAATCATGAGAAATTAATTGTTTTGTTTTGATTATTCATAAAGAACACTTGAGATAAAAACACATTAACGAATACTGCTCTAAGTTCAGTTTTGTTCTATAAACATTTAAGAAATGTTACTGATATCTTAGGCTACAAATATGACAATATATGATTTAATACCTAATTTAGTTTATAACCTAGTATTTGAAAAATATTTATAGGCTATTTAAAATATTTATGTTGATATAAAAATACTAGGTATAAATTAAGCTAGGTTTGGCTATGATGTTTGTGTTTAAAAAAGTAACAGACTAGCTGGGCGTGGTGGTGCACGCTTGTAATCCCCACACTTGGACAGTGGACAGGAGTATTGCACAGGTTCAAAGCCAGCCATGCTGGCTTAAGAGACCCTGTTTCAGAAAAAAAAAAAAAGTAATAGACTATTAAGCTATTGGGTCAAGACATGTTTATGCTAAAAAATTAATAAGCTTCATAAAATTAAAAGATGAGATATAAAACACAAAAGATGAGGTATTAATCACAAAGGCTAGAAAAGAAAAAGAAAGAGAAAAATTTAAATAAACTGCAGACAAAAAATGACTACTATGTGAACAAGACAATAAGATGAAATAATAATTGAGGTATAGCATATTTAAAATGTAGGGCCGGGTTTGGTGACACACGCTTGTAATCCCCACACTTGGGAGGCTGAGACAAGAGGATTGCACAGGTTTGAAGCCAGCCTCAACTACTTAGTGAGACTCAGCAACTTAGGGAGACCCTCTTTCCAAATAAAATATAGAATATGCCTGGGAGTGTAGCCTGGAGGTAGAAAGCCTCTAGGTTCCACCCCCAGTACCACCAAATAAATAAATAAATAAATAAATACATACATACATACATAATAAATAAATAATAAATAAATAAATAAAATGTAGGATAACAAAATAATGTTTTTTAATGAATGCATGGATGAAAGATTGAGAAATTAAAAACATTTCTCAAAGGCATGAATTTTCAAGAAAAATGTTAGTCTTGAAGAATTTAAAAATGGCAAATCTATGATATCCTTTGAAAACACCCATGACTCCCTAGTGGTCTAAAATCCAGAACTATTTGCACAAAGCACAGGAGACAACAGACAGGTTTTGTTAAGATCATAATAATGATATTTAAGTTTGAATCTACCAAAGAGATATGAAAAGGTCATGGTGATTGTTCAAATTGGAATAAATTCTTCATTCAAGAAATAGTCATTCTTTACTTCTTAATTAAGATCCTCTCTTGAGGATTCCTAAAAAAAAACCCCTCATACCCTCGTACCCATATGGGTTAACTGATACTACTACTTAGTCCTAATCTCAACTCTTCAATTTGGTTAAAACAAAAAGACCCCACTTTTAAGTACAGTTAAGTAATAGGCAAAAGCAAATAAAAATAATTTTTGAAAAAAATTTATTTTAAATTTAGCCTACAAAAGTCCTCATAGAAAGGTTCCAGGAACATTTATAGCGCCCCAAAATATCTTACATGAAAAAATCTATGGGTAGACTGGATAAGAATATAGCTTTTAAATAAATATTAAATAAAATTATTTCTAAAATAAAATTGTTTGAAAGGTTAAGGTAGCCAATTAGGGATCAAAAGAAATACAATTTGATAAACAGAATAGTACCCCAACTCAGATGTTGGAGCCTCAACACTTGATATGACTGTATTAAAAGAAAGCCTCTAAGGAGGTGGTTCTGGTTCAATAGTGGATCTCTTACCCTTCTAGGAAGAGGAAGAATGACCAGATGATGGGGTGTATCCATACAGTGCCTAAAGAGATGCAGCCTTCCTCGGCCTGAGCAGCCTACAGCCTAAGGCAAAACTTTAAGTAAAGTGATTCAGCAGAAAATGGGCTAAAGATGGCGCCTGGAGGAAGCTACGAAGGCGTGTTTTCCCCATTCATTATGGGTGGGGAGACTGAGTGGTTTTTCCCTTTCTACCTATAAAGGAGCTTCCTGCACACATGAATGGCTCATGTACTGGCCTGGGATTGGCTGTAAACTACGTGCTAGTGATCTTTATCCCAGATAGGCTAGGCTTTTTCTCATGGAAATTCCCCTCATGGCTTGGTGCTATATATAGGACCACTTGGAGAGAAATAAATGAGATCTTGCTTGACTTGACTCCCGGCTCGTGGGTTTGTGTTCGAGTCATCGGTACTCATCATCGCGCCAATCCCCGCCAGCTGTCGGGCTGGATTCCCGACAACCAGAGCTATCACTTTCCCATGTTAGAACACAGAAAAAATGAGAACATCTATAATCCAGGAGATGAGCCCCAAACATAACCATGTTAGAAAATTATCCTCAGACTTCAGCTCCAATGATTGCAGAACTGTTCTTCCTGCCTGAGAGCTATGAGAAAGTTAACTTTCTTTTATTTAAGCAGACCATTCTGTAGTACTTTCTTAAACCATCTCAAACTAACACAGATACCATATCAGTTTGGTCTGAAACAAAAGAGAAAGAAATCACACAGCAATTTGAAATAGAGAAATTTAGTATTAAGAATTGTTAACTACAGTGAAATATTGGGTTAATGAGAAATTTAAAATAAGAGGTAAGTAGAACTCTACATTTATAGAAATCACAGATGTAAGAAGTAGTTACTACTAGTATGCTTAGTAGGACTGAGTTGATGTTTCCCTGGTTAAGCTCCCTATAACCAAAAGCTGAAATCCTGAGCCTGGTGGAAATTTCTTACTAGGGCAGAAAAGTCACTGTGGTAAAACAGTAATGGAACTCACCTAACACCCACCCTTTGGAGTACCAGGAAATAGAAGATAAACTATTATATCATAAATACACTCAAGATAGTTTCTAGAGAGAAGATGCTGGCCACTTGATGCTATTGTTATAGGGCTGATAGTTTCTCTGTTGTTCTCGTTTTTCTGCGGGGGGAAAAAAAAGGTTTCATCCAGAGGACATAGACTGTGTAGGTATGAAAAAGATTTATTGGGCAGTTTCCACAGGAGTATCACAGACCTGGTTAGTCTGGGAGCTGAGTAAAGGAAAGAGAGGGACAAAAAGGGGCTCACCTGCCACACAGTTGGTGTTTTATAATGCCTAGAAGCCCCACCCCTTTATATGTATAGTCATTTGGATTTCTCTCTTTGGCTTAGTGCAACTGTGCATGATTGCATCATGTGGGAGATCTAAAGCTGCAGTATAATAGACTGGAAGTCTCTGAGCACAGTTGGCCAGGATAATTCCTGTACTTCCGTTCCAGAAGGCTTCTTTCTCCTCTTCTTCCCTGTGCTGTTAGTTTCTCATCTAGCTACCTAACACTGTTGCCCACTGTGCCCTATAAATGAGGGAGCCTGGAGAAGCCATTTGCACTGTAGGAGAAGCGGACAGGGTAGGATGCCACAGACACTGTAGAAGCCTGCCATGTCACAAAACCCTTTCTCTTGGCAATATATCTCCAGGGTATCTATCAACCAAACTTAATTCAGTGCCAATTTAGCAAATAAAAAATGGGTATTATTTGTTTTCACAAAATAGGCAATAATGATAATTTGGAGTAGACAGGCAATGCATTTGTAACTGAAATTTCTCTTGTAATAGTCATATTTATGTATAAATAGTCCTAATTCTAAAATTCATAGAATATATTGACAGAAATTTCAATTGTCTTGCACAAATAATTCTAACTAAATTAACCTTGAATATATCAAATAAATTATTTTACAATATTTGAAGAAAATTGAGATAACTTAAAAGAGAAATGAAAACCTTTGTAATTTTAGTGGGATAGTTTTTACATATTTATATGTTATTCTTTAATAAAGAATAGAAGGATTTAAACAATTAAATCAACATAGAGTACCTCAGGGACATATAAAGACCACTGCTTTCCATGCTTAGAGAATGCAACATTTATACCATTCTTTATGAGTACAAATATAAAATATTGACTGTCGGTCGCAGTGACGACTCTTACACGATCTTCCTCAAGCAGTTTTATTACCCCAGGTTCTTGTACAGTTCCCGTAGATCTTCTCCATCTTCTCCCCCATCACTCCACCAACCCTCTTAGCTCCTCCTTCCTCCCCGCTAGGGCATGCGCGCTTTTTAACCTTCTCCTGGGCGGGCAGGTGGTAGCACGAGGCGTTGCGTCACTAATTATCCGTAAGGCGCCTGATAGGGCTCACTGCGCAGGCTCAGGGCACCGCCAGCCTCGTGAGCCTCGTGACTTGGTTGCAAGCCCAGGCGCCATCTTGAGTCCACGCTGGCAACAAGCCTGGGTGCCACCTCGGTCCTGCCGAGTGGGCCCCGACAATTGACTACACAGAGTACAATATCTCAAGTCACAAAATTTTAAAGTGCTGTGTGCTACAAACATTATCCAAACATAAAAAATAAATAAATAATAATTCATTCTAAGAAAGCAGCAAAAACAGTAATAAAGATAATTAGAGAAATTCTACATATTCAATAACTAGAAACTATACGTTTTAAGACTTTATGGGTTAAAGAAGAAAAGGGTAAGAATTGGAAGAGACTTAATATTGAATATATAAAATAGGGCATATTGATTGTATGTGGAACTCTTAAGCAGTACTTTATTTATTTATTTTTATTTTTATTTTATTTATTTTATTTATTTTGGTGGCACTGGGGTTACTGGAAACCCTTCTACCTCTGGGCTACACTCCCAGACCTATTTTTATATTTTTTATTTGGAAACTGGGTCTCTTAGGCCAACGAGGCTGGCTTCGAACCTACACGATCCTCCTGTCTCTGCCTCCCAAGGGTGGGGATTACAAGCATGCGCCACCATGCCCGACTTACAGCAATAGTTTAGAAGGAAAATACCAGGCACCCAAGTTTCCAGGCTTCCTGCAGAAAGGAAAAAAATAAAAACAGGCAAACATTTCTCTCTAACAAGGTAATATATATAATACCACAAAAAGTAGAAAACTTGCAGAATCACTCCAAGGTAGATATCTGATTCACGTGGATGACAGGTGCATTGGTGTGGTGGCAGTGTGGAAGGTCCAAGGTCCCTTCCAATGCTACAGAAGCTGGTGCTGAAAGACAACAGGAGTCATTTTCTCTGATAAACTCACAATCTCTTCTGGGATTTGATCTGACTTTGATCTCTAAGGCTGGATCTCCAGCCTTGCAAAAAATTCTGTGGGTAGAAGAATCCCCTTTCCATAATGTCCCTTTATACTCTAATCATTCCTGCTAAGCTTCTGTTGCCTGAAACTTTGAATCCCCATATAAACCAAATAAATCTTCTGCAAGACTTATTTTTGAAACATATGTACATGATAATTGTTATTATTTCAATAATCTCTTTTTTTGGTATTAGAGATTGAATCCAGGGGTATTCTACCTACAAGTTACACCCCCAGCCCTAATTTTAATTCTTTTTTAGTTTGAAACAGGTCTCACTAAATTGCAGATGACCTCACTAAGTAGCTGAGGCTGGTGGTGAACTGTGATTCTCCTGTCTCAGCCTCCCAAATACTGAGATTGCAAGTGTGTGCCACCATATCCAGCTCAATAGTCTCTTTAAAATGTGTTTTCTTGAGCCTGCAAAGGGTTTAGGCCAATGCCGGGGCCAGCAGCCGGCATCGGAGCCTGCCATGAGGTAAGGCCGGTGCTGGGGCCTCCGAGGCTGGTATCAAAGCCTGCCGAGGGGTTAGGCCAGTGCCGGGGCCAGCAAGGCCGGCATCAGAGCCTGCCATGAGGCAAGGCTGGTGCTGGGGCCTCCGAGGCCGGGATCGGAGCCTGCCAAGGGGTTAGGCAGGAGCTAGGGCCTCCGAGGCCAGGATCAGAGACTGCCGAGGGGTTAGGCCGGTGCCAGGGCCAGCGGCCGACATCAGAGCCTTCCATGAGGCAAGGCTGCTACTGAGGCCTCCGAGGCTGATATCGGAGCCTGCCCTAAGGCTAGGCTGGTGCTGGGGCCACAGAGGTCGGGATTGGAGCCAGCTGAGGGGTTAGGCCAGTGTCAGGTCCAGCGAGACCAGAATCGGAGCCTCCCTTGAGACAAGGCCACTGCTTGAGCCAGCGAGCTCTGGATCAGTCCACCGGGTAGCCAGGCCACTACTGGGGCCGTCAAGAGTGGGATTGGTACTTGCAACGTGGCACGCACAGAGAAATATCGCAGAAAATAAAAACCAGATGCTTCCTCTAATCAGCAATAACTAGAAGGAAAGGGGCAACAGAAAGAGGTCGAGCTATAGAAAGGGCCCTATGATGAAGCAACTAAGGTGACCAATCAGAGGGTATGGAATAGGGAAGGATGGAGCCTCTTTAAAACGCAGGAGGTACATAAACAAATGTATCAAAGTTAATCACCAAACAAGCATGGGATCGAAGGAGGGGGAGGGGATGGGGTGGGGGCTGGATGAGGGCTGATTGGATGATGTGTGCTTGTATATCCTCTCAAGTTTTGTATTCCAATGTGATGTATGATTACAATGCACCAATAAAAAAATTAAAAAAATAAAACCAAAGATAAAGTCAATAAAATAAAATAAAATAAAATGTGTTTTCTTTGAGCCAGGCACCACACACACACACACACACACACACACACACACACACACACACAAATGTATTTTCTTCTGTGTCATACAGGTACTTTCCAGGTTTCTTTTCCATCAGTCTATAGCCAGTGACTGGTGTTTATTTAGTTATGTACTTAAATAATGAACATATTTTATATGAATGGATGAAACTGCCAGACTTATAACCTTATATTTGTAGAGATCTAATTTATTAAAATTATTATTTCTGGAAATAATATAAGAGGTACACTGCATTCTATTTCTGAGCTACATCTCAAGCCCTATTTTATTATTATTATTTTGAAACAGAATCTCACTAAAAAAAAAAAAAAAGCTGAGACTGGCTGTAAACCTGGGATCCTCCTGTCTCAGCCTCCCAAGTATTGTGATTAAAAGCATGAACCACCATGCCCAGCTATTTATCTCATTTTAACCCATTACTTTCTTTATATAATTGAGATATGTACTTCTCAGACATTTTTCTTCTGAAGATACCCAGTTCTTTGCCCATTATATAATTAGTTATCAATAGCTATTATTTCCCTCTCTGGCATTTTTCATGAGCTCAATGATAATCTCAACAAACTTCAGTAGATGAATAATGCTGTGAGACTAATGGATTCTGCTATCATATTTTTCCTTTTAATATGCTTCAACTGTATATTCTTTTATTCATCATGTAACTTTTAAGGAGAGACCAAAGTTCTCTTCTTGAGACAATTAAAATTTCTCCTAAGACATGAGCTTATATTTATAACCTAAAGTACAATAGTAAGAAAATTATTTTTATTGTTATATTAACCAGGCATTCCGCCATTCATTTTTTTTCTTGGTGGTATTGGGGGTGGATACCAGGGGCTTTCTACCTCTGGGCTATACTCCCAGACCTATTTTATACTTTATTTGGAAACAGGGTCTCACTTAATTGCTGAGAGCCTCACTCAGTAGCTGAGGCTGGTTTCGAACCTGTATGATCTTCCTATCTCAGCCTCCCAAGCGTGGGGATTACAAACATGCACCACCATGCCTGGCTCCACCATTCATTTTTAAAATTTACCTAATTAAATTTGGTTCTTATAATTTTAATATGATTTCTTTTAGCTGGTAACACCCCAAATATTTTTTATGGCTTTTAAAATTCTAAAGCATCCCTTTTTATTGTTCTATTATTATAAATAATTGAAAACATATTTATTGTATGTTTCAGCAATTTCTATTAATTTTAAAGACCTGGGAACATAAAATAAACAGTAATGGTAGAAAATGCATATTCTGGAAACTTTTTCCCCTTTTGTAAGTTAGAAGCTCAGAGTCCCTGGCTCACATATCTAAAGAAGCCACTTGAAGAATACTTTTTTAAAACAGTATTATGCCGGGTGTGGTGTAACACGCTTGTAATTCCAGTGTTTGGGAGGCTGAGACAGGAGGATCATGTTTCTAGGATAGCCTCAACTACTTAGTGAGGTCTTTTGCAACTTAGTGAGACCCTGTTTCAAAATAAAGAGTAAAAATTGGGGCTGGGGTGTAGCTTGGAGGTAAAATGCCTCTGGGTTATATCCCCAGTACCACAAAAAATGAAAAATAAAAAAGTATCATGGGTTAAACCATAATACTCTTCCATAATTTTATATCTATAATTTTTCATCAATTTTAATGATAAAGAAGCTGATAGTGAAGGTATTTAAGGTCACATTGCTTCTAGTCCTGAGGCAAACTCCATCCATATCTTCCAAATCCACATTGTCTTAAGTATGGTGATAAATGCTCTCCTCTGACAATTCTTTTCAGTTTCTTGTCAAAAATGTTTCCCAAATGAATAATTTACACAAAATAAATTAATAAAGCAGTGCCATTTACAATATCAAAATAATAGAATGGCTAGAATAAAATAAAAGAATGTTGAAATGGGCCAAATATTTGAAGACACATTTCTTTGCAAACCATCAGGATCAACTATGACTAGGAAATAGGCACAAAAAATGATGCTCAGAATCACTAATCAGTATAAAAATTAATTCGAAGCCTCAATTATATAGCATCATACTAGATACAATGGTAAGAAGACCACATATTGTATGATTCTACTACTGTAAATTATCTAAAAAAAAACCAAATCTGTAGGAATACACAGTAGATCAGTGGTTTCCTTATACGTACAAACAGGATTAACCATAAAAGGTTAGAAGAAGATATTTTGTGCTATGAAAATGGGATAAAATTTCATTGTGTTGGTAGTTTTAGAACTCAATGAACTAACTTAAAATTATTAAATTTTGCCAGGTGCATGCTCTCGTAATCCCATTAACTTGGGAAGCTGAGACATGAGGATTGTAGGTTTGTGGCCTGCCTCAGGTACTTAATGAGGCCCTCTGCAATTTAGTGAAACCCTGTTTAAAAAAATAAAAATAAAAATAAAAAAATAGGGCTGGGATTACAGCTCAGAAGTAGAATGCTTCTGCATTCCATCCCCAGTACCACAAAAATTATTAAAATATTCACTTATAATGACTAGATTTTTGTTATTAAAATATACTTCAATCAAATTTATACAATATATACTATGAAAAATATGATGATGTTTATGATCCCATGTGCCAGTAAAACTCATACAAAATTCCTCATTGTTTATAGTATCTGTTGTCTTTAAAATTCAGAGACTAATTTCAGGATTTGTGGAGTGGGATCATTGGTGGAATATTTGAAAAAAGGGAATTGATACCAAATCTTCTCTTTCTTATACTTTACCATTTTTCCAGAAATATGTATAAATATTCTCATAAAAATCATGAGAAATTATGTTTGTGGGGGAAAGTGTATAGGCAGAGGAAAGGTTGAAAGAAGATTGATTGTTAGCTGACTCTTGGAACTGGTGGAGAGTTTCATGGAGATACATGCTACTATTCTCTTTCCTTTTGTATATTTTTTGAATCCTTCATAAAATAATTTTAAATACTTACTAAAAATGGTGAAATATATTTATTATATATAATTAAGTATGATGAAATAATACTTTATGCTTATGTTAGATACCCTACTGTATGCTTACACTAATTCACAATCTCAAGAATGCAAATATTCCTTTGACAGGACTCATCTAAATTAACTCTTCTCATTTGCTAAAAGTCTTACATAAATATTGCATTAAGACTTGTGGAATCTAGATTTTTATCAACTCAACAAGGATTTTTTACAACATTAGGGTTACTACAATGGGGTGGGATCACAAGCCATGGATAAAAAAAGTAGGCAGAACTTGAGTATACTATTTTCAGCAGTTTCAAAGCTAGAACACTTAAGTTCTTGAGATGGACTGGAGAACTTTGATTATTGATTATGCCATAAATATTGTTTTTAGACACTCCAGTTGAAATATAAACTATTAGCCGGGTGTGGTGGCGCACGCTTGTAATCCCAGCATTCGGGAGGCTGAGACCTGGAGGATCGCGGTTCGCGGACAGCTTCAGCTACTTAGTGAGGCCCTCTGCAATTCAGTGAGACCCGGTTTCAAAATAAAGAATAAAAAATAGGGCAGGGGGTGTAGCTCAGAGGTCAAATGCCCCTGGGTTCCATCCCCAGACCCGCAAAAAAAAAAAGAAAGAAAAATAAAGAAACATAAACTATTGCTACTTTACTAAAACATTTTTAGGAAAAATTGGTGTATATTTTAAGATATTCTTTTAAAATGAGTAAATATCATTGATTATTTGTAATTTTTACTATATAGAAGTCAAATCTCTCTCTCTCTCTCTCACACACACACACACACACACACACACAACTTAAATTTTCTCACTGTGCTCTTCATTGAGTTTTCAACTCAGAGTAATGTACTCTCAGTCACCTGGATATATCTTTTTTCTGTGTATCAATGCAGCAGCCACGGTCCTTTAAGGATCTCATCTCTTTTTTTCTACCTTACAAATAATTTTTACTCAGTTCTTAACACTTATAACATTGCACTGGGATTAACTTTTTATATTTCAATCTATCCAAAAGATGGTATGTTTTAATCAGTGTAACTAATAATTATTTCCTGAAATGGCTTTTTTTCCACCTGAATAATCATAGATTACTCTGCATTAACTGAATTCTAACTACCTGTGCCCTAAGACTGGAGTTACTGACCTCTATAAAATAAAATTTTCTTAATTTATAAAATATTCTGTCTTCTTTAAATCTCGTTTTTTTCTTTAGTATCAGGAAACATATTTTTACTGTACTCATCGTAGGCCTTCATCTTGCAAGATTCTTTGCAAAAGCACATTTCAAGCTGTTCATGCTCACAGATATTTTGGACCTTTTATCATTTGAGGTGAATGGAGATTTAACTCAAGGCCACATGCATATTCAGTATATGCTCTAGCACTAAGCTATACCTCTGATTCTCGGGCTTTTTATCTTATGGGGCCTTTGAAAGACCTAGATATTTTATCTCTTGTATTGTTTCTGTCATAAAATTCTCTTTATTCTTATTATTCTCTTAATAATTACAACAAATACTTTGTAATCATATAATAGCAATACAAAATAATAATTTTATTAAATATTGACTTACTTAAACATTCCAAAACACTTTGACAAAGAAACAAATATATATGAATGACTTTCTTTATGTCACTTAGTAAATAAAAGATCACAAATTTATACCATGGCCCTTTGGTCCTAAACTCATTTTTTAGTCCCAGAGTCAATTTTTGTCTTCTAATCCAAAGCTACTTTAAGAAATAAATCTTTGCATACTTTTGGAATTAGTATCTTAATAGATTCCTAAAATTAGATGGAGAGAGTTTTCTCTATTAATTCTGGGAAATAATTTAGTAAAGTTGCACTTAGCTCTTTATCCAATGTGTGATGGAAATTACAAAACTATGGCATACATATCATTTGTAATCCATTCATCTGTTGATAGACATCTTGGCTGATTCTATTTTTGGCAACAATGGACTGTGTGGCTATGAATATAGATATGCATGCACTAGTTTGGTAGTTTGGCTTCCAATCTTTTGAGTAGATATCCAGAAGTGGTATTGCTGGATCATATGGTAGGTTCATTTCCATTTTTCTGAGGATTCTCCATACTGTTTTTAAAAGTGGTTGCACTAATTTGCAATTCTGCAATGTATTTGAGTTCCCATTTTTTTACACCCTGACCAGTATTGGTATTTAGTGTTTTTAAATATATTATTCTAGTTGGAGTTAGATGAAATCTCAGGGTAGTTTTGATTTGCATCTCTCTGACTGATAATGGTTTTGAGCATTTTTTTACATTTACTGGGCATTCAATTTCTTCTTTTGTGAATTGTCTATCTAGTTCACTTGCCCACTTTTGCTTAGGTTTTTTTTTAAGTATTACTGTTCTATTGGAAAAGTCATTGGCAAAATTTTTCTCCCATTCTGTCAGTTCTCTTTTAAGGTTCTTGATATACAGAAGCACTTAAGTTTAAAGCAATCCCACCTATTGATCTTTCTTTTAATTTCGTGGCCCTCTGGGAACTTGATGAAAAAGTTTTATTTATTTATTTATTTATTTATTTATTTATTTTTATTAAGAGCAACTAGTAATCACAAAATTTCCCTACTTTGGCTATACATTTTGTCTACAAATGAGCACTGATTAAAGTCTACAAATGAGCATTGATTATCTGCACGTTATTACACTAGCTGTAATTTTTCTTAAGGTTGATTAAAGATAAAACCTTGAAGTGTAGCCATTACATAATCACACGAAATGACTATTCAGTAAATCCTGTTTTATCACCAGCATTTATAAACCAGACCCAGGGAAAGAACTAGGTCTGGGGACACATTCATGTTCTGAATATAGCAAATTTTTAGCCTGTCCTGATTATTACAAAATCAGAACAGTGAGAATATTCGCAGGATGAGAAAGTTTTTACCTGTGTCTCTGTGTCTCTGTGTTGGACCTGTGTCCTCTTCAAGTGGCTGCAAGATGTCTGGTATTATTTCCAAGTCTTTGGTCTATCTTGAATTGACTTTTGTGTAGGGTGATAAAGTGGGGTTTATTTCCAGTTTTCTGCATATGGTTAAACAGTTTTGTCAACACCATTTATGAAAAAGTATATATTTTTTTCTAGTGTATGTTTTTGGCCCATTTGTCAAAAATAAATTGGCTGTGTGTGGATTTTTTCTGAGGCTTTTATTCTGCTCCATTTGTTTATCTGTCAGTTTTTGTGCTGATATTATGCTCTTTTACTAGTATAGCTTTGTAGTATAGTTTGAAGTCACGTATTTTAATGCCTACTGCCTGGTTCTTGTTGCTGAGAACTACTTTGCCTATTCTGGTATATTTTTGTTGTTCCAAATAAATTTGAGAACTGATTTTTCTATGTGAAGAATTACCTTGGTAATTTAATAGATATTGTATTGAATCTGTATGTCAATTTTGTAACAATATTTATTTTGTTTATATTTAATCTGCCTAGCCAAAAGCATAGGGTATCTTTCCATCTCCTAAGGTTTTTTTTTTGTTATTTTTTGTTTTATAATTTTCATTGTAGAGGTCTTTTATCTCCTTGGTCAAGTTTTTAAATCTTTTGCTTTTTTTGTGGAATATCATGAGTCAAAGTGTTTTCTGGATTTCTCTTTCAGTGGGTTTATGGTTGGCATAAAGGAAGGATTCTGATTTTTTAAAATTGATTCTGTATCCAAACAAAATTTTGTATTGATATTGCTGAATTTGTCGATCAGTTCTATTAGCCTTTTGGTTGAGTTTGTTGATTTTCTAAGTTTAGTATCATGTTATCTGCAAATAGGAATAGTTATATTTCTTTTTTTTTTCTATTTATACTCTTTTCATTTTTTTCTTGCCTTATTGGTCTGGCTAGAGTCTCAAGTACTATATTAAAAAGAAGTGGTGTTATGGACAACCTTTTCTTGTTCCTGTTTTTGGGAGAAACTCCCATAGTTTCTCCCCATTTAATATGATGTTGGATGTGGGTTTATTGTATATTGCCTTTTTTATGTTGCGGTATGTTTCTTCTATTCTGATTGTCTGTTGTGAATTTCACATAATGGGTCTTGGATTTTATTAATTCTTTTCATTGTCTATTGAACTAATAATGTGATTTTTATCTTTGGTTCTGTTTATTTCATGAATTACATGAATTAGTTTTTGTATTTTGAACCAGCCTTACATTCCTGGAATGAACCCTACTTGGTTATAGTGTATGATTTTCTTGATTTGGTTTTGAATGCGTGTTGCAAATATTTTGTTTAACAGTATTTTGTCATCAATGATATAGGCATGTAGTTTTTTCTCTTGAGTTGTCTTTATTTGGTCTTGGTACTAATGTGATGTTGGCTTCATAGAATGTACTTTGGAGAGTTCTGTTTCTTTCCATGGAATAGATTGAGGAATATTGCAATTATCTTTTTATAGAGGTTTTATAAAATTCATTGGAATATCATCTAGTTCTGTGCTCTTGTTTAATGGTAAATATTGAGTGAGGAAGGAGGTATTGAAGTAGTAAAAGCAAGAATAGGGTAAAGTAGCAGATTGGATTGGGTAGAATGAAAAGTTTGAGTTTGATAAGGTAATATATAGTAGATATTAAAGATCATGCTTAGGTAGTTTCTCGTAACCAGTGTATAGTATTTAGATATAGTGATATGATGTAGATGTAATATAAGACAAAGAAAAGAAAAGAAAAGGTTCTTGAGAAGAGTAGATATAAATGAGGCAAGAAGCTTATAAAAGGAGTGGGAAAGAGAGCGAAAAAGCACAAACACATACAACAACAACAAAACAATAACAAAAACAATAAAACAAAATAACTCTACAAATAGTACAGAACCGATTTTACCTTTATAGTCCTTCTGGGTCTATATGGATTCTTAGACTCATTTAAGATTCTCTATCTCTATTAGGTTTTTGAAAGTGTTCCAATCACTCTCATTTGTTTTGTAACCTATAGCAATGATGTAAGTTTGTAGCCCCACTTTTTGATCTCCTTCAATGAGATCCTGGCCTGGTGCCTCTCCTCCTGTGATCCTTTTTCTCTAAACACTCCACAGGACCTGTCCTTGAATTTCTCTCTGTCTATGCAGGTGGCCTTTATCACTTGGGTCAGATCCAGTATAAGTGTGGGTCTCCATGCTTTTCACAAGCCGTTAGCCTGTGTGGGAAATGCTGATAGTACCAGACCCACTGTATAGTTGGGAGTTCATGTTATCAACAGATAAGGCTGTGTTGGACTTGCACTGCAAAGTGTCAGACCTTGTGAATTTATTGCTTGCTGCGTGAGTCCCTGCAACTTCACTGGGTGGTCTCCTATGGAGATGGCTAGTTCATGTATGGTGTTGTTTAGTGCTGTTCTGAATCTCTGGAGGATGTAGTGAGCTAGGTCACCGATGCCACACATTCTAGCTGGAGTTTGGGCAGTAGGATCCCTGTGGAGCATGGGATGGGAGCTAACCACTTAAAAAATTAAAGTGAGTTATAGTTGCTTACTTCACATCAAGTCCTTGGCTTTTTTCTGGGTGTCTCTAGAGGTCTAGGTGGGATTAGGCAAGATAGTGAGGCACCTGTAGCCATAACTATTCCCTAGGGGAGGCAGGCAAAGTACTTTGCTGTCCTCTCTTTTGTCTTCTGAAATATTTTGTTGCTTTGTTTATTTTTTTCTTATCAAGATTCTGTTTTTAAGGCAATAGAGATCTAGTGTCAGCACAACTGAGTTTTCCTGCTTCCCTCAGTCACCATCTTTCCTGAAGTCTTTATATTTTCTTTTATTTGAAAATTTCCTTTTTTTCTTTATGTATTAATTTATCTGATAGCTTTGACTTATAAAAATAGAGACAAATAGCTGGCTGTTGTGTTGTATATCTATAAATCTACTATTTGGGAACCTGAGAAAGGAGGATTGTGAGTCTGAGGAGAACATCGCAACCATGCCTGGCTGTGAACATTCGTAGATTTACATACAGGAACTTCTGAAAGCACGAGTTTTAAATGGATAGCTTATGAGCCAGAATCAGCTACTAGCTCATTCTGTTTGACCAGTAAAATGTTAAAAACAACAGTCATATGAATATTGCTAGCAAGGCATATTTTACTAGGCTCTTTGGTCCCACTAACCACCTTACGCCTTCACCTGGTTTTATTCTCACTTTTGAGTTACTTGTCTTGCCCAACCTTGATTAAGTTTGTGAACCCAGACTTTAGAATGTGCTCATTAACATGTGTTTTTCTTGAGTTCATGGCTATCATCTTATCATTGCTTTTTCTTGGCTACCTTATGCTTTACAGCTGCAAAAATATAGAAGCATCACCATAAATTCTACTCTGTTGCATTTTGCTTTTTACATTTTTATTTAGAGGTTTGGAATCAGAACTTGTGTGTATTCCAAATTCTGCAGACTTTTTTCTAAGCACCATCTCACTCTGGCTAAGCACTCTGCTTGCTTGCTTGCTTGCTTGCTCAGGTGTCAGAGACAAGGATAAACTATTAACAAGCATCAGCAGAAAGAGCCCTTAAAAGTCTGATTCCACTTTTTTAAGTTCAGAAAGGATTTAAAGTGGTTGTATGTGAAGATTTATTTTTTTTGGGGGGGGCCTGAAATTTAGCCAGAAAACTAGTATTTTTTATAGTTGTATTGAGAAATATCTCAGGACAGCTTTAGGTACTAAAATAGAGACAGGAATTCATTTAATAGCAACTTCAGTATCCTGATTTCTACTAACACAAAGTTGGGACTTTGGAAAAGTATTTATGAGTGAACTCTCCTGAATCATGGATCCCACTTACTGCAGCAACTGATGTTTCCTTGGAGGCTTCCCATCTACTCAATTCACTCAGCCAAGTTTATGAGATGTGACAGGTTTGTAGTGCAAGGAGATGGCTGCTATTTATATAGTAGGGAGTAAAATTTGACTGTAAACTTATGGAAAGTTTTGCAAAGACACTTTCCTTTTCTCTAATTTCCTGTGGTATATCTGTTGAGATGTACACTCAACTATGTCCACCTTGACATTAAAACTAATTTTCTCCCTTTAGAATATCCAAAACATAGAAATATTAAAATAAGAAATAATTTATCTTAAAACATACTCTGAATGGTGTCACATCATGTGTTGCATCTGCCCTCCATGAACTGAAAGATGTAAGCAAGGTTTGTATAATTAGGTGTGTCTTAAGAGCTTTTTTATATTTGTCATTCAGTATTCTACTTATTAGAATAATTAAATTCAGTTTGACTATAACTTGAGTGTTATATATTTACCACCAGTTCATCTTTCCTTCTAAACAACATTAGAAATATTTTGTTGGTAATTTAAGAAGTCAAAAATTAATCCCATTCCAATTATGTTACTTTTTATGCTTCAATTTTTATCCCATATGCTATCATATGGGATACATATGATATATACATATGCCTGCTGTGCCTTTTATTATCCACAGGATCTACTTTTCCCTGTCTCTCTTGTTTTTTTTTTTACTCCAGCCATTACCATAATTGGGAATGCTCTCACCTTTATAATCTTGCCTTTAGTTTTATTTATTCTTTAACATTAATCCCTTATGTGAAACATACTACATAGTTCTATTTTAGAAGTGATAATATATAACTAAATTAAGGTTTACTAAAATGCTGAGATAACATTACTGGGAGGTGATGGAGGCTAAGGATCAAACCCAGGCATCACATTTGCTAAATCTATGCCCCGGCTTACTGCTCTCGAGTGCTTCAATGCAGTTAACATGAATATTATTATTTGGAATATCTTTCCCACTCATAAGTCCTACACTTATTTTTGACCCCAACTTTTTACAGATTCAAAAGACATTTCTCAGATAAATAAACTCAGTATCAATACCAACACGAAAACAGTACATCCTTCATCTCCTAGTATATCATGGCTGGTCATTGTTAATGTGAAAATCTTCACTGGAATCATATTCAGAATATTGAGTTTATATTCTTCTAAATTAAATTTCTGCCTATCATTGTCACAAGAGTTACTCTTCATACTCCACACAAGGTTACCTCACTTACAAACTCTGTCCAAATTTTGTGAGGCCTATTTATTCACCATGTCAGGAAATTGTCAATTTTAAACCCCTATACTTCATTTCCTTATTTTCCTTCACCAACACCGTACACAATCTTCTCCATAAGATGGTTGTTATTACACCAGAGATTCTTTTTAAAGGGTAAAGGATAATACCATTGACCCATGAAACCAGAGAATATGAGAAAAATCCACTTTGCTTAAAATGTCCAAATCCCTAATGTGATAAAATTGTTAGATTTCTTCTCTAAAGTGAGTGGCAATAATCTGCAGCAAGAATATTATGTAGTGCAGTTGGGAGTTTAAAACAAGTTTCTGCAATTAATTAAATATTGAGCTATTTATTAATTTCTATACAGCACGAAATCTAATACAAAATATTTGAAAACATGTTTTCCTGTGCCATGTCCTTCAATAGAACTTAGAAAATGCAATTTATTTCTTGCTTGCTGCAGCTCACAAATGTCTAGGTTTTGATTAAACCTTGAAAACTAAACTTTAGAAAGCTATTTTTAAAAGAACATCCTTACCCTTAATGAACAAATTTACTTTCTATTCTCACTGATATTCCCGTTATGTAGATGATAATATTATAATAGAAATTTTTAAATATCCCACTTCATATACTAAAATAAAAAAACACAAGATGAGCTATCTTGTAATTTATAGCCAATTAAACTCATTTTCTAATCTTGAATGGTATTCTATACCAATTTAAGAGGTCACGATTGTTATTCATTAGTATCAAATTATTAGTAGTGTCCTCCAACTGTTCTTAATTTCATATACATTATATTATTTATCTAAATGTTGTCTCTGTTACCTGCTTCTTCTGTCCCCAGTACTGTTAATTACTTCCTCAAATTATTCTTTTTCTGACTTTTGCTCATTCCTCAGGGACCAAATGAACATCTTTTTTATATATTTCTTAGCATCTCAGCATAAGTTAAGACACATTATAATGTCCTTTATCACATCATTCTTTGTGTTTCATGAATATGACAATTGTTTCCTTTCACAAAGAGGTTGATCATATTTCTATTTAATAAAAGTGAATTATTACCAAAAGTTAATTTATTTAAACTTGATGCCTTAAGGTGTTTTTATACTTTAAGGTATGTAAGCCAAATTCTAATCAGCTAAAATTGATTAAATAAAGTAATATTTTATTTTTCTCATTAATAACACTAGGTTGATTATTTTTATCTTTCAAATGTCTATATTTATGTTGTATATTATTTTTTATTGCTAAACTCTGATAAAAATCAGTCATTACCTTTCTTTAAGACATAAATACTTCAATTCTTATGTGGGTTTCATCTTAAACCACCAATAGGCTCTAATCTATTAGAATATTTTGTAGTGTGATGATCCTCACTATATACTACATTTTGTGGTAATTAAGAAACGTTTCAGTAACAAAGGATTTCTATTTCTTTTTTACACCTACATTTCTTCTGATGACTTAGTAAATGTAACACATTGGATGATATCATCAAAGAATTATCAACTTACTCCCTTCTTTGTCTATAATATGACCCAGAGGAAGATCTCTTATGAATTATCTGCATTTTTTAATTAAATTCAAATAGGACAATTGTACACAGAGCTCTAAAAATTCTCTTAGCAAGTGTAATAATAGTACCAACTAAATGAACAGTATTCTTAGAAACTTGTATAAAAGTCTTGTTCTTTGTGCATGTCTAGTGAAGAATTGTAAAAGAATACTGATTAATTGAAATAACCCAGAAATCATAAAAAATATCCATAAAGTTAGGTAACATTCTTAAATATAAACAATAACTATCCCCAACTCATGGTTTAATTTACAAGTCCCCAGATCCAAACTGCTTGGTAAGCTTTAACTGCTTTCTCCATTCTCAGTTGGCATAATAATTTTTCTGCATAACTGAAGAAAAATAGAGCAAAATGGGAGTTTAGAAAAAATCTCCAATCTTCAACTAGGGTAAAAATTTACTCAGTGTAAGCCGGACGTGATGGCGCATGCTTGTAATCCCAGCATTCGGGAGGCTGAGACCAGAGGATCACGGTTCTTGGACAGCCTCAGCTACTTAGTGAGGCCCTCTGCAACTCAGTGAGACCCGGTTTCAAAAAATCAAGAATAAAAAATAGGGCAGGGGGTGTAGCTCAGAGGTTGAATGCCCCTAGGTTCCATCCCCAAACCTGCAAACAAACAAACAAACAAACAAAAAATACTCAATGTAGAAATTGTTAAAGTATAGAAAAATGTATTTAGTGGAACTTGTAGAAATTGTTAAATAATAGATGTGTATAGTGAAACTTGAACTTAGATTAAAATCAATTAATCACCTACATTACATTTAAGAGTAAGAGCTCATTTTCCATCTTGAATAAAATATTAAAAATAATTAAATAATTAAAATACTTTAGAACACCTTCACTACATTTTTATTGAATTCAGATAATTTCTAAGTTTAATCTGAAGCAGACATTTGAATTAAAAGTGGTAGTACTCATTATTGCTATTTCCAATTTTTTCTCTCCTGATATATATATATATATATATATATATATATGTATATATATATATGTATATATATACACATATATGTGTATATATATCAGTATATATATACACATATACACACATATATATGTGTATATATATATACACATATATGTGTATATATATCAGGATATATATATATATATATACACACACATATACATACATATATACATGCTAATTTCTGGAGAATGATTATTTTTCTGAAATAGTATAAAACAAGACTTTGATTATAGACTTTCTTCTATTTAGAAGAAGTATTTTATAGAAAGTAAGCTATTATCTTCTGTTTATTATATCCTAAATTCAAAAACAGGACTCAGATTCTCCCCAGTATTGAGCCCTCATTCCTTCTGGTGAGTGATGGCATCGTAATTACTTCAAGCTCTAGATCAATCACTTTTCTGCTGACTCTTAATGGCACAAACATTTGACATTGATTTTCCTCATTTAATTCATCTTCTTACCTATCGTATTGGATTCCCTCATCCTCCTATTCAGTCTTTACTACAACACATTTAAAAGCATGCAAGTGATCTTTTTAAGTTTTTTTATATTTTATATTGTCCAGTAGTTTTCTTAAAATCCACAAATAGTGTCAGAAAGTGAACAAAGACCTAGGATGCGATATGACACATGTAATATGGATGTTCACTTATGCTATAGAACTGAATTTGTGCTCTCTCTGAGAAAGTCTTTGAAGGAGAGGGGAATTAATGATAATGATTATTAGCTCTAGAATAACTAATTAATTTGAATAATTAATTAATATTTAGCTAGTTATTAATTATATACAGCATACATTTTAGTACAAAATATTTGAAAACACACTTTCCTCTGCCAGTTTACCATTAGCCGTACATGTTTTCTTCTCCCCGATAGAGATTGCTAATAGCTGGACATGGTGGCACACTCTCATAATTCCAGCATTTGGGAGGCTGAGACAGTAGGATTGTGGTTCGTGGACAGCCTTAGCTACTTAGTGAGGCCCGCTGCAACTTAGTGAGACTCTACTTCAAAATTAAAAATAAAAAATAAAACATGGCTTGAGTGTGTAGCTTGGAGGTAGAATGCCCCTGGGTTCCATCCTCAGTACCACAAAAAAAAAGAAAAAAAATAAAAGAAAAGAAAAGAGAGATTGCTAATAGCTGTCTATACTGAGTTGCTATATGAATCAAAGCAACTATCAACTTAGCAAGTTTGCTGAACAATTTTACCTAAGTGAATTCAGAGACCTAGCTAGTTACATGCACTTCAATCCCAATCACAAAACAAGAGAGATATTAAGTATTCTGTTCTTTATTGATTGTATTTCACCATTATTATAGTAAGTTTCTTTATATACCTTAAGAATACTATATGCCATAAGAAACTTCACTTTTTGCAATATTTTTATGGATGATGCCAGTCATTGAACTATCAAGTAGAATAACTGTGAACAGTGAGCTCTGGAACACTTTTCACATATTTAAATACTTATTTTACATGACCTAACTGAGGGTGATGGGAGGGGTAAAGAAGGAAATTCCCTAATGCATATAATATACATTCACAAATATATCCCAGTCAATCACTAAGCCAAACATGAAAAGGAGAGAGAGGGCAAGGAATGGGATAGGAAGTGGGGAAAGGCTGAATGAGTCATGTGTGCCTCTACCATCTTGTTCTCCATTAAGATGTATGACTACAATGAACAAATAAAAGTTAAAAATTACTAAAAAATCTAATTCTACAAATAATCAGTTGGGAGAATTATGTAACTTCTTTGTGTCTCAACATTCATATTTAAAAATGGAAATTATAATAATGATATGTGTATAGTAGGTTGTTGCAAAGGTTAAGTATAACAATTATCATAATATACATAACTTTGAACAGAATATGTAATCATATATATATATATGTATATGTATATATATATATATATATATATATATATATATATATATATATATAAATCATATGCCAGCTCTCAGCTCTCATCATGAGATTCTCAGACTTGGGTATGAAAACTTATCAAGTAGATTATACTATATTTTAAAGATTCATGTCTTTTGAGTTAAACTATATCATCCAAACTATACCATCCAAAATCTAACATTATTTTAAAATGTGTATGAATTAATAAAAGCATACAAGCAAATTTAAAGCAAGTGATTTGTTTATATAGATGTGATTTGTGGAGATTGCTTTTCTTCTGTAGTTAGAAATGTACCCCCTCTTGTCTAAAAAGTAATAGTACATCCTATTTCCCTAATGAGGTATCTAATATTTTGCAATTTCTAGCCAAATAACAAGGTGATATAATTGTGTCATAGCAAAACTAATGAAGCTCGATTAAATATCTCTCCTGGTTGGATTCCTTTATTCTTTTTCTTTACTTTCAATTCCCAACAGCTAACCTTATTTTAGGGAGTTTTGCTCTTTAACGATGTCTGCTCATGAAACTTAACTATTGGGGCTTAGACTTCCACTATAAGTTTCTGAGCTGTATTGCAGCTTAGGGAATAGTGAGATATAGAAAATAATGAGACAAATTAATTTTCTTTTCCCAGAGGTACTATATTCCCCATAGCTATCACTCAGAGGACAACCTCTTTTCTGAAAGATTGATATAAAAATAATTTATGTCAGGCTAAGAGGCAGAGCAAATCTATCTGCCTGGAAAAGCACATAAATGCCTTTAAGAAAAGAGTAGTAGCTTGTGGAGACAGTGCTTCTTGGTAATTAGGGGTGTTTATTATCCTTGTCAGGCTTTAACAATCAATTCTGGAGTTATATAATGAAAAGTATTTCAGCACTCAATATATAACTATACCATCCAGTTCCCTCTATAATTTTGCCTCAGATAATTTAAAAGTGATAGGTTAGTAAGCTGGAAGGATTTTTAGTTAAAATGCTGCAATGATAATTAGGGAATACTGAAAATGAACATCTTACTAAGCTGAAAGGAGTAATAAAAAAGTAGATCTCAAAGTGAGGTCATTTAATTTATTTCCTTGCTCCTAAGAAATAATACCACTAAAGCAGACCATCAAAACTTATAATTAATTATAACTTTAATCACTACCTTATGCAACATATTTTATATTTTTATAGTGTAATCCCAATGAAAGGCATGCATAACTACTTCATTATAATGCACTTTATGACAAATGGTTTGGAATAATATTAGCATCAAGTATATCACAGAAAGGAAAGTATAAACATCAAGTGATTCCACATGGAATGAAAATAAATTAAGAAGAAAGGCATTCTGTAAAATGACCTAATTTCATTTTTTAATTTGAAGTAACTTTTTAAATAAAACAACTGGCATAATTGCCTATATAAAAATCACTGTGCCAATATGGTTGTTATTATTCTACTGTAATGTTTGCAAGTCATTTTTTTTTTTTTTTTTTACTTACTTTCATACACTGAACCACAGGGGTTTTTGTTCATCC
The DNA here is from genome assembly GCF_963383645.1 of Muscardinus avellanarius. Classification (NCBI taxonomy): domain Eukaryota; kingdom Metazoa; phylum Chordata; class Mammalia; order Rodentia; family Gliridae; genus Muscardinus; species Muscardinus avellanarius. Next base: position 158,458,140 of record NC_137787.1, read on the forward strand.
TCTCTTACTGTATGTATTTTCCGTGTCTATCATCAGAATAATCTCCCTATTAAAAACTTTTATTAAAATGTTCTCTATGTCTAACATTGCTCAATTTAGTTTCATTCTAAAAAGAACAGTTACAAAATACTATTTTAGATTCCAAACTATACTATGTCAATATTGATTTTACTATTTTAGTTTATCTGAAATATTATTATACATTTTAATTGCCTAGTTCTTAATTTATCACCAGATTAACATACTCTTAACTAGCAAAATATAATTCTGTGTAGCAATGAAACCTGTATCTATATCGAGTTTTTAAGTTTGATTAAAAAAATCTATACCTATCATCATTTAAAATAGCTCTCATGGTACTTGGGAAGGCAATGTAACCTGGGAATTAAGTACTGAATTTTTTTTTTCCGGGTCTGGGGATAGAACCCAGGGGCATTGACCTCCAAGCTACACCCTCTGCCCTATTTTTTTTTTTTTTTATTCTTTATTTTGAAACCGGGTCTCACTGAGTTGCAGAGGGTCTCACTAAGTAGCTGAGGCTGTTCACGAACCATGATCCTCTGATCTCAGCCTCCTGGATTACAAGCGTTCAACACCACGCCTGGCATACTACTGAATTTTAAAGTCCTCACTCTACCACTTGTAGCCTTCCAAAATATTTGCCCATTTTAACATCCTAGACATAATTTATTTCATAAAAGTGTAGGCAATATTTATTGAATATTTTTTAAATTTTAAATATTTTTTAAATTTTAAACTTAAGCTCTAATAAAATAATACATCAATCAAATATTACAGGTTTGTAACTAATATTACTAAATCAGTCAAAATTCAACAAATGTTACTGGCAATGAGGATTCTCTATAAAATATTTTACATAAGTTGTAAAAACAGTTTTTTTTTTATTTACCATCATTGTATCTCTGTTAATCCTTACATTATTAGCCTCAGTCATATATTCTTAAATACAAATAGAATTGTTGAAACCCAAAAATATAGTAGCATTTTCACATTGCCACATTTCTTAAGAAAACAATATACAGAGAATTGTTGACAATAGTTTCATAAAGGTATACACACTATTGTACATCATAAAAGGTGAAATTCTATAATTAAAGTTAGTTGGATGTAATTTTAATATGATATAATAAAATAAATATAAAATGAGGAACTAGCAATTATAATATGATCAAGTGTTTTAAAATATGACTAAGTGGCCGGGCGTGGTGGCGCACGCTTGTAATCCCCGCGCTTGGGAGGCAGAGACAGGAGGATCGCGCAGGTTCGAAGCTAGCCCCGCGCGCTGGCTTAGGAGACCCTGTTTCCAAATTTAAAAAATGCAAAAAATAGGTCTGGGAGTGTAGCCCGGAGGTAGAAGGGCTTCCAGGAACCCCAGTACCACCAAAAAAAAAAAAAAAATATGACTAAGTGGTTAAATATATCACAATGTACTTACTGTATACCAAATACATTAAAGAAAGACAAATAAAGTTATTCCAAAAAGACTTGATTAAGTTTGAATCAAGCTTAAAATTGATATAGGCTCATGAACCTCACATTAAAATAAAATATAATTTAAAATTGTGCTTTTGTGTCAGAAGCATGGTCATTCTGGAAAATAGTTTTTCACACATAAAACAACAAAATACGAATACTAACTGCCATATTTGTTCTATTTTTATTAAACAAAAGCAGAGATATTTGGGAAGTAGGTAATTTCATACTGAGGTAAGAAAAAAGTCGTATAGGTTATGAAAATAATTCTTGAGCCAAAGTACAATGTTTCCAAAGGTAAGGAGTAAAACTGAAAATAAAAGAGACAACTTATAGAAAACTCTATCTAAAAAATTGAATATTTGAAAATCAATGAGAGAAAAGTCATTTTTTTAATTGAATGAAGATGAATAAAAATATACACCCATAATATTAAAAAATCATATATATTTAATATAAAACAGAAATTTATCTATCTATTGTCTATTTATTTTGCACAGAAGATTAAAGCTAGGGATGTTCTACTTCTGAGCTACACCCTCAGCCCTTTTGATTTTTTTATATTGAAACAAGATCTCAACAAACTGTTGAGACTGACTTTGTACCAGTGATCTTCCTGTCTCAGCCTCCCAAGTACTAGGATTAAAGATTTATGCCATTTCACTCATAAGTTCTCTATCTTAAAAATAGTGTTCTGATATTTACCTTGAATATACAGCTAATAGTCAATTGTTTGGTGTGATTCTATATAGAGAGTATTGTTCTCAAATTTTCACAAAGTTTGTATAAAGAGACAGTAAAACACTACAAAAGTGAAAAAAACAGAAGGGAGTTCAGGGAACATGTTTTTAAGTGACCTTGGCTTATTATAAAAAATAATACTTTAGTTAATTCAAGAACCACATTTTCAAGATCTCATTGTTTATTATTTTAACTTTCACCAATATTTGAAAAAACCAAGTTTAAAAGTGAGAAACATTTCAACAGAAAAATAAGAATACCACAGATTCTCACTTTTATTCTCAGATTGAATTGTTGAAAATGAGAATCTTAAGAAAAATAAAGGCATTATGCAGTTGGAGTAAAATAGAGACAAACCCATATGTAGCAAGAGTTCCAATTAGCACCTTTTACACCACTACTCAAAGGAAGCAGTGTGACAATGACTACAGGTTATTTCCTAGACTAGACTACTTTCATTATATAAATGGTACTGTTAGAAAATATATGCCATAGACCATTTATAATTTTTCCCATTAAGCTTTGGCTCACAAAACTTAACTTAAAATATCTTTAAAAACTATATCCTTATTCAAAACTTCAAACAAACTGACTTACATAGTAAACTTTCTAGTTTAAAAGCCCCCGCAAAAATAAAATTCCAAAATATTGTTTGGGACCTAAATGTAAGAAAATATATAAAATGATTAATTTCAAAGAGAATTTGAGTGCAAATGAAATAATTGTTAGGATTATGTAAATTTCTATTGTCTCTGATTGTGAGAAAGGGAGCTGATCTGGAATGATCAGAAAGGAAACTGAGTAGTTTGCAATGAGAATATTTTGGAACTGACCTGGGAATGCTAAAAATGAAATTGATGAGCTTCTAAAAGTTTTTCTCATTTACATGCCCAATTAAGATTTCTGGATGATAGTTTAAAAAGTTTTTTTTTGTGTGTGTGTTTGAACATTATTTTAGCTCTACTTTAGAAAAAGTAAAGAAAATATTATTTTCTTGCTTATATATTTTATTATAATTATGATGACATCTAATTTCTAGTCAATCATATAGTGCCTTTTCATAAGCTGCATGGTTTTTATGAATAGAGTATTACTTTGTGAATATAAACTATTCAAAATAATAAGTATGTATTTATTTTTGAAATTATAAGCAATAAAAGATAACATGAAACTGTGTATTGTGTCACACACCTGTAATACCAGTACTTGTGAGGCTGAGATAGGAGGATCCCAGGTTCAAAGCCAGCCTTGGCAACCTGGCAAGGCTCTCAGCAATTTTGTGAAACCCCATTTTCAAATAAAAATAACTAGAGCTATAACTCAGAGGTAGAACGTGATGCCTGGGTTCAATCCCTGACAACACACACACACACACACACACACACACACACACACACACACACACACTAATGTAAATTAATCTGGATATATGTAGCAATAAATTACCTTGTATTAATCAGAATGGACTACTACATTTGCTGCTGAAAGGTACTAGTTCCAGTTGGGAAAGCAAGATGCTTCAAAATTATTTCAGATCAACTTAAACCTTTAGAGTAGAAAAGATGAACTAATCTCAATGTAACGATTCCATTCCAAAGTTTACATAATTATTTAAACAGGAAGATTTTGTGATAAAATAAAATAAGGTGAAACTTATTTCTGATACCTAATAGATACAACAAAAATTCTGTTCATCATGCTAATAAAAACAAAACAAATCTAAGTCTACTGAATTGCAAGTTCTTTGTTGATAAAGTTATATTCATTTTTCTCATTTTTTCCTTGGGTTCTATACTTATATATACTTAAATATACAATAAAATGAGTGATAGAAATTCAATAGAGTTGGAAAACTTTGTTGCCTTTCTGGGCAATGGGATCATGTATTAAACACCTTTCTCTTTATACCATCCTCAGATTGAATGTCTCTTCTGTCTTTGAAATATAGGTTCTGGCCTCTTGACTTTTGGGTGGATTTAGACAATGGAAAGTCCCAACAAAATGAAGAGAAAAAGGAGTGAAAGACGCTTAATATGTTTATTCCTGAGTGATTCATTTAAAAAGGTCTGGTGTTTAGCCAAGAGGTAGAATGCCCCTGTGTTCAATTCCCAGTAAACACACACACACACACACACACACACACACACACACACACACACACACACTTCTTAAGAATTCAATTCTTGTTGGGCTTGGTGGCCCGGAGGATCGCGGTTTGCGGACAGCCTCAGCTACTTAGTGAGACCCTGTTTCAAAATAAAAAAAAATAAAAATGGGGCAGGAGGTGTAGCTCAGAGGTCAAATGTCCCTGGGTTCCATCCCCAAACCTGCAAAAAAAAAAAAAAAAAAAAAAAGATAGAAAAAAGAAAAAAGAATTCAATTCTTAAAGATTTCTGTTGTGTTTTGGACATACAACAATAAACCATCACTTTCCTAAGACATTATATCTAATAGACTACCATTAATCTCAGATATTTTAATTAGAATATTCAGTGTTTAAAGTCTACCAGCATTTTCCAAATAAAAACACTATTTCAGTTAGCAATCTCAAGGCTGTGACCAGAAACCTGATGACACAACTTAGATGGAGATTTATATACTCATAAACAGGAGTATATAAATAAATAAATAGGAAGGACCACTGTCTGCAGGTATCAGTAATGGAAAAAAAAGGGTGTGTAAAAAGCTAGAATATGTAGACTAATATGGAAGAGAACTGGGGAAGTTTGGAAACAGTAGAGGAGCAATGGGCTAGAAAAAGCCAAAGCCTAAAGGGTATTTGAGGGTAGAGATGATCTTTTTAAGGATAATATGTAAGTACAAAGAAACCAGATTAATTTTGTTATGGTAGCTAAGAATATTAATAAACTTGAGGTGAAAATTATAAATCTGAAATCTGAATTTTTGCTTATGTAGTTGAATAATTCAGGGTAAGAAAGATACTTTCAAAGTAAAAGTGAAATGATAGTGTTTAGCTCTATGTATCTTTTTTTCCCCTTGTTCCTCAAGTTTACTTATGTTCCTTTATCAGTTTCAGGACAATTTCATGCCACAATACTACATGGATTTGACATATAGATGAATCTTTTTAAAATTTTTATTGGTGCTTCATGGTCATACATCTTAATGGAGTACAAAATGGTAGAATCATATGTGCACACATCACTCAATTAGCTCTTACCCAATTCTCACCTTATTACCTCCCCCTTCTCATGTTTGGATTAGTGATTGACTTTGATAAATTCGTGAACGTACATCAGTACATTAGGGAATTTTCCTCTTTCCCTCTCCAGTCCCCCTCAACTAGGTCTTCTTCCTCTCCAAATAACATATGATTGAACTTGAATACCAACTATAATATTTGCAATTTTTGGTAGGTGACTTAGTTGTAGTGAACTTGATGTTTTTGTCTTGGAAATATGGTCCATAAAGAGCTTCCTACAAGCTAGGCATGGTGGCGCACACTTGTAATCCCAGCATTTGGGAGGCTGAGACCAGAGGACAGCCTCAGCTACTTAGTGAGACACTCTGTAACTTAGTGAGACGCTGTTTCAAAATAAATAATAAAAAACAGGGCAGGGAGTGTAGCTCGGAGGTCGAATGCCCCTGGGTTTCATCCCCAGAACCGCAAAATAAATAAATAAATAAATAAATAAATAAATAAATAAATAAAATAAATTTAAAAAAGAGCTTCCTACATCATACTTAATTACAGAATTTATATAAGGGATGCTTGTTCATGCTATCGTTTGGATGTAGTTTGTGCCCCAGGCTTATGTATTTGGTCCTGTAGAGATGATGTGGAACTTTAATGAAATAGAGACTATAGGAGCTTTATGGTTATCAGGGGTGTGTCATCTGAAAATGTGTTAACTCAATCTCTCTGGCTTTCTTTTTTCCTGATTTCTCCCTTTCACATTTGCTCCCACCATCGACATCTTCAATGAGGTGATGAAATCAAGGCTGTATAAAGCTATTAGATCTTTCAGGATCCAAAACTATCAACGAAAGAAACTCCTTTTCTTTATAGAGTTGGCTTGCTTCAGATAGTTCACTGGAGTAGCAAAAAAAGGCCTAAAATATTCATCTTAGAAAAAAAATGAATGCTGACATAAACCAACTGTAAATTTAAAAAATTAACTAAAAAACTGATAGTTTCAAAACTATTTTAGTGTTTGTGTTTGAGAGTATATAATGCATTTACAAAATATGACAATGATTTATATTATATACTACTTTATAGACATGATGTTTTAGTTAACAAATTGTTACATCTATCTTTTATTCTACCACATAGATATATAAATGCAGTTAACTTTATATCACATTTTGATAATTGGATGGCATATAATTATTTATTTTTTTACAGGTCTGGGAATGGAATCCAGGGGCATTTGACCTCTGAGCTACATCCCCTGCCCACTTTTTTATTCTTTATTTTGAAACAGGGTCTCACTGATTTGCGAGGGCTGCACTAAGTAGCTGAGGCTGTCCACTAACCGCAATCCTCCGGTTTTAGCCTCCCAAATGCTGGGATTACAAGTGTGCACCACCATGTCCGGCTGATATATAATTATTTTGACTCATCAAATTTTATGAAAAAAAATAGTGTTGAATATTTTTGTAAATATTAATATAAGCAATTCCATAATTATAGTTACTTAAAATAAATATGTGTCTCTTTATTTTAGAGAAACACTTCTTGATAACATTTCTAGGGGAAAAGTTATGTGTACCTTAATATGTTTAATTCATGTTATCAATTTTTTCATGAGAAAATATAAACATATTTATGAATTTCATAAGCAGTATTTATTGGCAGCCATTCTTTATTCCTGATTGTAATTTTGGAGTAATAAATATATTTTTATCACTTTTGAGCAATCAAAATGAGATATTCAAGGTAAAATATGGCATTCCAGTGGATGGTACTGACTTACTTGATAGGAGAGGGCAGAGTAGCAAATCTACTATTATACATTTGAGGGGAAAATGTAGTATGTTTAAAGAAATTTAAAATTTTCAATATTATTTAGCATAGAGTGATTAATTTTATTCATTACTGTAAATTAATTTTGACATATTAATATTTTCACAAGTGATTGTTTTTAATTTTGAAGGAAATAAAAAAAATCCATATTGGCAAAGCTAAATTTTAGTTTGCTTTGAATGATTTTTATCTGCAGTCATCTAATAGAATTGAGCATTTTATTTCTTTTACAATTTTAAGAGATAGATGGAATGTTTTTAAATTGCTTAAATATATTTCACATAATGAGAACCATTCTTAGAAAAGAAGTTCCCTCCTAGTTCCAAAAGAAATAACCTTCACAAAATATGATATTGTATGGATCATTGAGCTACTTGTTTGTGAAAATATTTTAAATAATATAGCTCAATGCATTTAAAAATTATAAAATAGAAAGGTCAATTTAAAAGCATTTAATGAAAAAAATATAATGAGCACTACTGTGCAAGATTAAGCACTAACAAAATGGAGTGTGTGGCAGCCCATTCATTCTTATGCACACATTCACCCAACTCTCCATCTTGTGTCTGTCATACAGGATTCTGATGCTCCTTATGGCACTGTTTTCCATGAATAGGACTATGACGGGATGCACGGAGGGTGAACTAATTACAGGCATGTTTTGTCCTTTGAGTAATAACTCTATCCCCCGCCTGCAGGGCCTGTCACTATTTGTGGCACTGCCTCTTAGTCTTGACAGTCCAAACACAACTTTTGCTCAAAAAGAGCTGCACCACTTCTCGTTTTGAGAATGCTGGAACTTAAAATTTATCAATTTCTGTCATCTCCAAATTATTGACAGGGATAGTATCAAGGTTTTTTTTAACTAATTTTTTAATGATTGTAACATTAATGTAAAAATGTAAAAATCGTCATAGTTCAATAAAGGGGACACTATGATTATTTCTAATTGAACTTAGATAATTTAAAACTTTCTTATTTTTACTCATATAAAATTATATTCAACATTTGTTCATTTCAGGGAGATACATAGGAAATAACCTGGCAGTAAAAACACCCACATTCCTTATTTATTCATCGGTTCACATTGTCACACTCACCCCTCCAGAACACTCAATCATAACTGATTGAGCCAATGTAATGCTGTGTGTCATTTGAAACCAAAATGCTCAAGGTTTTCTTTTCCTTTGTAGCTAAATTCAAATGCAAAGTTTCACTTGAGAAATAGAACTTTACAACTTTATTTCTGTATCATGGTCTATTGGAAATAAAACTCGCTGTGCCTTATGAATCAGTTTTCTATAATGAGAAGAGAAAAATTTTATGTTGTTATTCATATATTACATAGAAAACAATATAGAAAATATTAACACAAGAATTTGTTGTTATAAACAACCTAGTTAGTATTAATTTTGCTAAAGCTTATAGGATTTAACCTACTATGTTGACATTTTCATTTGTCTCAAAATATTTTTTCACTTCTTCACTGGCCTATTGATTTTTTATGTGTGTTTTGTTTAATTTCTATGTACTTGCAAAATTTCCATCATTTTTTCTGGTACTGGGAATCTAACCCAGAGACATTCTACCTTGGACCTAAACACAGCCATTTTTGTACTTACTTATTTTATTTTGGAACAGTACCTAGTTCAGTTGCTTATCATCTCCCTTAGTTGCTGTAGCTGATCTCGCACTTGGGATCTATGTGTCTCAGCCTCCCAAGTGCTGGAATTATAGACCTGCCCCACCATACCCAGCTAATTTTCTAGTTTTTTTCAATGTTTTAAAATTTTCATTTCATGATGGTCAAATAAACACAATTGTTATGAATTCAGTCTTCTTAAATTTATTACAATTATTTTGTTATCTAACATAATTTGTCCTGGGTAACATTTCATGTCCACTTGAGAAAAATGAATATTCTGCTTCTGTTAACCTATATGTGTTTTTTGGCTCCATTTGATCTGTAATATTGTTCAAATTTTCTTTCCACCTGTTGCTTTTCTGCTTGGAAATTATCTCCATTGTTTTAAACAAGTCACTGAAGTCTCTTATTTGTATTGTTATCCAATTGTCCCTTCAGTTCTAGGATTGTCTGGTGTAGATATACAGTTGCTCTGTTGTCTATATATTTGTACATATATTCTGTCTGAGTTGACTCCTCAGATAGGTACTATTTTTGTCTCTTGTGACAGTTTTTAACCTAAGATTATTTTTATCTGATTAATATGGCCACCCTTGCTCTTAAGCATTTGCACGTAGTATCATTTCTAACCTTACTTTCAGCCTCAGTATATGCTGAAGTCTAAAGTGAGTTAAATGTGGGCAGCATGTAATTCGGTCTTGGTTTTTGTTTGTTTTTATTAATTTGAACACTTTTTGTCTTTCTTGGGGCAAATTAATTCATTGATGTAAATATTAATAGTAAAGGACATAACATTACCACTGAATAATTGTTCTGTCTTTTTTTTAAGATTTTGATGTTGAGACTGTGAGATTAGCATTTATAATTTTTCATATCCATATTGTGTCAGTTGAAGTGTGGTTCTTCTGTCCTTCTTTTCCTCTCAATCATATGATGCCATATTGGGTATAGGGATTATAGTGAGAGGATGTTTAATGTTTCTCAATAGGCTCCAGAGTTTCTGGTTTTAGTCTCACTCAGGTTGAAGAAGCATCCCTACTGATTTTTTTTTTTTGGATTTCTTACAAAAATAATTTTTCTATGTATTATTGTTCCTAGAGAGAATGTACAGACCTTCCAATTACACTATCTTGCTGACATCACCTCCTAAGCACTATAATTTCAAGCCAAATAAAATCTCCAGTCCCTAGGCTAATTATTATATGGAAAGTTCTAAGAATTTATTTTCAATTTACTTTCACTTATCTTCAGAATATATAATACATGTCTAACAAAAAGAAAACAAGTAATTTTTTCCTCTACATATTTTCCTTTTTTGTTAAAATAGCTGGTAATGTACTAAAATACCCAATGAGCAAATCATTAGTTTAATATAATTTATTAGACTTCTCTATTATAAAAGGACAATTTAATAAGTCAAATTATATAAGGGCAAAAAGTTAGTATAGTTTTTAATGTTGCTTTTAGTTTCTCCTTGTATGCTGTCTAATAATATTTGATCCACTACAGACTACTTGAGAAAATTTTCTTTTAACATGTGATATAGCAAATGCAATGCCAAACTCATTAGACTATGAGAGATTTCGACAAAGGAAAAGGCTTTAGCAGAAAACTTTAACTATAATCATATCTATGAGTTTTAGACATTCTGGAATATTGATTTGTGCTGAGTTAATCAATCTATTAAATAGTATGTCTAGCATGTACTATTGAGTAACTCATGAAATTTATAGAAGACTGCTATAGAGTTCATTTTGTAATTTTCTAAAAGTTTGAGGTATTTCTTCAAGAACTTTTATGAAATATTTTTGGCTATTTCTAAAAATAATAAAAAAGAAAAAGAAAAAACTACATCTACCAATGAAGGGAAGTCAAGTGTACTAACCTTTAGTTTCTGAAACCGTCTTAAATGACCCAGAACTTTAGAAAGAACACTGACTTTTTCCAAAAGCACTCAAGAAAAGAAAAAAAAAAAACCTTCTATTAGCAAATCTGACTTTTTGCCCACTGCTGTACTGTATTTAATAGCTTTGCTCTTAAGAATCTCATGAAATATTCATTGGATATTATGGCAGAATGCATCATTTCTGGATAGGAAAGAAGGAGGAAGGAGAGTGAGAAGGGGCCTATGCTTAATGTGTATGACACATGGCAAGTAGCACCTAGAAACAGAGCTGAGGAAGGAAAAAATAAAGTTGTCAGTCTTTGCAAATAAGCAATATTTTTTTTATGATGTCATATGTCATTTATAAAAATGTTCATACCATCTAATCTACTTTGTTCTATAGGCCTAAAACAGAGCCATTTCTCAGGCAAACTCAGCTTCAGATTGTCACAGGTATAAGTCAAACATAGGGATGCCTCTGAAAGAGATGAAATTAAATTCAGAGGCTTTAGGGACACTTCCTTTTAAATGCCATCAGACATCAAGTTAAATTTAAATTTTCTTTTCTGTAGAACCCAGATAGTTGCTATTTGTAGTCAAACAAGTCATAAAATGAGATGCACACTGAGGGATAATGAAATAGTTTGGAATGTTCTGGTTTATCCACAAAATCCACCTTAAATTTTCATAAGACTACCATAATGATTAAAAAAAAGCACACTGAGTCTGAAACTGCTAGAATATATAAGACAGTCACATGAAAATAGCAATAAAATATTCTTAATGCTTTGAATTTGCATGCTATAAGAAAGTCTCAAAGTATTATACTAAGTGCTTATAACACAGGTATATTTATTTTAAAAATTGTGATATACTTTTAGAAAACATAATAAAATGTAGGAACAGCTGCTCTTAACTGAAAGTGGCTCCATTTATATAAGAAGTAACATATGATATACATAGGCTGAAAATCACAATCACTATTTTAGTATTCTCTGGATACTAGTATAAAAAAAGAGTTGTACTAGTATAAAAAAAGAGTTGTATGAGTAAATTATTTTGAATCTGTAAATGTTCTACCTGGAGAGTAGAACACAATGTCATGCTGAAAAGAGGAGTTGTATGTTCCCGTTTCTAAATTATTTTAAGGAAAGTCAGTTTTCTTCTTAGAATAAAGCTATTTTTCTTCAATCCATGCCAATAAACTGTGCAATAAAATAATAACTGGACTTATTAGCATTTCAGATATATTCACACAGGTTATTTCAAAAGAAATTTTGCTTAAGAAAAATTAAGAATTATTAAATTCTACTTTTTATATGCTGTATTGCCATCAGATTTTAATGTCCATTCAGAGAAAGAAAGAAATTAGATTATATATCAGACAAACGTGGTTTCAAAGCCTAGCTCTCTTCTTGCTGTGTAATATTTCTTCTTTTAACTCTCTATATTTATTTTTGCCCTATATCCACTTTCTCTTTGTATAATATATTTATTTTTATAAGCACAAAATAGATAAAAGCTATATTTTATATGATCATATTTGTGTATATACACATATATGCATTATCTGTATTTATATTATGTTGGAAAATTAGGTAACCATTAATAAAAATTTCTACTCCCAATAATTTATATTACCTCTGTAGGAAATTCCTTAAGATGTTCATATAATCTAATTCTGAGGTAAATATATATACTTCTCTAATATGTTTTACAGAATTGTATATGTCATCACACACATTTTTAAAATATTTATAAAGATAAAATGGTGCAAATATAAATAGAAATTAAAATACTTAATATTTATATAACAATTCTTATATATTTTCTAAAATATAAAAGAAAAAAATTATGTTTGATTCTTGAAGAGAAGGTAGCTTAGATAATATTTATTCCATTTTGCTTAATGCGAAAGCTAGGAAGAAATGGGTAACAGGAGGAACTCTAGATGAAGAAGGAGATCCTATAGAGAAGCAAATAAGGTGACCTAACTGAGGGAATGGGAGAGGGAAAAAGGGAACCTCTCTAAAGCACATGATGTATTTAAACATATTGAAGTCAATCACTAAGCCAAACATGGGAAGGATGGATGGAGAGGGAATAGGATAGGGATCCGGTAAGGACTAATTGGATGGTGTGTGCATAAATGTCTCCACAAGTCTTTTATCCTATTAAGATGTATGACTACAGTGCACCAATAAAAAATTTTTAAAAAACTTATTTAAGATTAATTTTAAATTTACATCAACATTTTATTTAACTTTGATTTGAAAATTTTGGAAATGTAGTCATATTTCTAAAACTATATACTAAGAGTGTCCAACAAATTATATTTAAATTTCATTTAACATATATTTATATTTAGCATATCTATATGTATCTGTACTACATTTTGATATTTTATTTGAGAGAAAATTATGTTCTATTGTCTTGTAGTTAATATGTAGAGTCTTATTTTCAGAGATAGTTCTCTAAAATGGCAAACCAGATCTATCCCACAAATTATTCTGAACCCATATAAATAATCAAAACTTATTTCAAGTTCCTTTAATAGTAAAACTGTTGTTTGCTTTAAGTTTTAGTCAACAATTTTTAATACAATAAATTATGAACATATTCAATGCAGTTTAAATATCCAAATTTTAGAAAATGATCTTATGTAATTTGTTATAGAATAGGATATTATCACAAACTGAATGTTGAAGATAAAAGTAGCCAGTTATTAACACAAGGACCATTAATCAACTTGTGTGTTAACTAATAAAAACTAAATTAATATTGCCTTTTGTCTTCTCAAATAAGTTTTAGTTAAGTATGACAACAGAAAATTTAAAAAAATAACATTAACTCATACTTTAGGAAAGTGTTTTTTGCAGCTAATTTTTTTTTTTTTTTTTTGTGGTACTGGGGGTGGAAACCAGAGGTTTTCTACCTCCAGGCTATACTCCCAGACCTATTTTATATTTTATTTGGAAACAGGGTCTCACTAAGTTGCTGAGAGCCTCACTAAGTAAGTAGCTGAGTCTGGCTTTGAACCTGTGTGATCCTCCTGTCTCAGCCTCCCAAGCACTGGGATTACAAACATGTGCCAACATACCCGGCATGCAGCTAAATATTTGTTACCTTCTATTTTTAATAAATCTTAATAGAAATTTTCCCAAGGGTGATTTAGATAGTAATTGAGTCACAATTTTTACATGTAATCCAAGGAGGGGTTGTAAAATCTAATAAAACTGGAATTACAGAAAATTCTTTATAGCTCTAGTCACTTTTTAATGCTGTGTGCTTCCACTCTGGTAGACTATATTAAGTGATATATTTTATAAAACTCAATGTAATTTTTTTTTTGGTGGTACTGGGGATGGAACCCTTCTACCTCTGGTTACACTCCCAGAACTATTTTATATTGTATTCAGAAGCTGGGTCTCTTAAGCCAGCGAGGCTGGCTTCGAACCTGTGCGATCCTCCTGTCTCCGCCTCCGAAGTGCAGGGATTACAATCGTGCGCCAGCAGGGCCAGAAATATTTTGAGAAACTAGGAACCATGGCAATAAAGTGTTTTATTGTATCTGAATGTGTGATTTCATTTATTATGACTTCGATATTTGTTTTCCCAAATAGTAAGAAACGTTCTGAGATCATCTTAATTTTTTTTTTCTTATAGCATTGTACTAGCAAATAATTTTGACTAGATTTTTGGTGTTTTGTTTTAAACCAGAAGTGTTGCTCTAAGATTTCATTTAGATAATTTTATGACAATAAGTACTGGCTCTCTACTGAGAGATTAAATTGCTATTACCTAGCCATTTTTATTAAGATGCACGAAATTTGGAATATGTAAAATATAGGTCATGGAGCCAGTTGTCATTTTCAAAGGCAGTGATTTGTAATTATTGAGTGAACTATGGCACACTCTCTACTGTAGATTTCCACAAAAGAAAATCAACAGTGGCATAATTTCTGAGTAATTTAGAAGTTTATTTATTTACAACCCCATTGATGTACTGGGGTTCAAGAATAAACATTAAGTGGCTGAATTACTCTTCTAAAAACATTTGGAGAATTCACATAAGTTAAGTAAGTTATAAAATATAATCTAACCTTCAAATTCCAAGAAGGGTCTAGAAGACCTTCTGAAGAATTCAAGCATATGTCAATGGAGGAACTATAAACTCTAATGAAGCATATTTAATTCTGGATTCTGGAATCACTGAACCATTTATCAGGAGTTCTGAGCCTTATCCGAATCTAAGAAGGCTCTTAGGTTCTGCTCCATTTCCTGCAGCATAATTTCTCTTAGAAAATGAGCACAGAAAACCTATAGATCTGAAAAGGCAGAAAGTAGGGCATGGAAAATTTGGAGAAAATTATTGATGAAATAAATGGTCATATCAGTCATGGTGTCCCATGCCTAGAATCCCAGGACTTAGGAAGGGAAGATGGGAAAGTTGCAGGTTCGAGGCCAGTCTCAGGGACTTAATGAGGCCCTCAGCAACTTAGTGAAACCCTGTTTCACAATAAGATTTTAAAAAAGGGCTGGGAGCTTAGCTCAGATATAGAATTCTCCTGGGTTAAATTCCAAGTATCTCCACAACAATACATGCATACATATTCCTACAAAAACCACATTTGCTTTCATTCTTGTTTTTGTAAAAAGAAAATTCATTCCATTTTCCCTTTATTGTTGATGACAACTAATAGTCAATTTATATTTGAAAACCATGAAATCAACTACATATATTAAACAGCTATACTGAACAATCATATCTATGTTCCTTCTTCATAAATATACTTTATTGAAAAATTTAACTATCCCTAAGATAATTCTTAAATTATTGGCATGGTTCCCAACATTTTGCAAATGAATTTTATTTAACATTTTTCCCTTTGTACTCATGTTGTTACATGGTAAAGAACTGGCTGTCAGAGTACATATAGAGATATCAGCAGTGCTTTGCCTCCAGCTTTGACTGTCTCTGTAGGCCTAGTATTAAAAACAAAAACTCTATCATTTCTTTATGTTACTTGCTACTACACTAAACTTTCTAGAGAGATCAATCTACTTACAGTTTTCTAGCCTCTTGATGAAAGAGAATGGAGTAACACTAATTTTGAAATATTCTGTTCATCTGACTGTTCCCTCTTGTTAAAAAAAACCAAATTCATCTATTTCACAAGTCTGTAGAAAATATGTAATGTTAATTATAACTATAACAGTTGTAAATCTCTAAAATTATATATTAATTAAGGTCTATATTTATATGTAATATTTTATTGAAAAAGCAAATAAAATTCATTTTACTTTCTATCTTTTCAGCAAAGTATTTATGAATATTACTTTAAGGAATTTGTTCAGATTTCTTTTGATAAACTATAACAGTAAAACAAATTAATTTTATTTATACCAAAAGAGATAAAGAAAAAAGAAAGGATATGCATAAGCTAGCCAGAGTGGTGTATATCTGTAATCTCAGTACTTGGGAGGCTGAGACAGGAGAATCAAAGGTTCAAGACCAACCTCAGCAACATAGCAAGAATTTGTAAAAAATAAGAAAAATAAAAATCAAGCCAGGCTTGGTGGTGCATGCTTGTAAATTCCAGTACTTGGGAGGCTGAGACAGGAGGATCAGGTTTTCAATCAGCCTCAGCCACTTAGTGAGGCCCTCTGCCACTTAATGAGAACATATTTCAAATTAAAGAATAAAAAATTAGGCTGGGGGTATAGCTTGGAGGTAGAATACCCTGGGGTTCAATCCCAGCAATACACACACACACACACACACACACACACACACACACACACACACACATTTATAAGGCAAAATGTAGCTTGAAGGTAAAATTCTCTGGATTCAATCCTCAATATCTTCATCATTTAAACTGATTCTCTGTCACAGAGCTTTAAGTGCCTGCTAATGAGTCACTTAACCACAACATCATGAACACTACCAATTCCTCAATACTATGAATGCATGTGGGAGGTGGGAGATTTAAATATACCTTTTTTTTGAGAGGGAGTACTGAGAATTGAAGCCATGGACATTCTATCTTTGAACTATACCTCTAGCCCTATTTTTTTTTTTTTTTGAAACTAAGTCTCACTAAGTTGCTGATGTTTTCCCTCAATTGTTAAGGCTGGTTTTAAACCTGTGATCCTCCTGTCTCAGCCTCCCAAGTATTTGGATGACGGTTGTGCACCACCACCACCCATCCTAAATACATCTTTTTATTTTAAATATTTTGAAAGTAGCTAAATGTGGTGGTACAGGTCTACAATCCCATGACTAGGAAGGCTGAGGCAGGAAGATCATTAGTCAGTGTTAGAGCACCCTGAGTTTCATTTCCTGTACCACACATACAAAAAAAAAAAAAAAAAAGGCTTTGAAAAGAATATCTTATATAAAATAATAAAGCAAAATAAACAATTTAAGTTATTTATAATTAATTGACCACAGAGGCATCCAATATAAAAATATTAAAACTATGTAATGAGAAGTATTCATAGATTATAATAATTTTCATATAAGTATTGCATAATATTTCTTAGAGTAGCTGCCTCAATACATGGTTACAAATTCTCATTCAGTTTCTACCCTGGGGTTATGTAATATTTGCACAGTAGCAAATATTAGTTCTTTTATATATCATAATAAAAAGGATTTAAACTGGCCATTTTAAAGAATATTTCATTGATGTTTTTTGTTGGTAATAGCATGCCATTTGGATGAGTAGAAAGTAAAAGGATGAAAAAACAATTTAGGGCTTTGCAAAGTGAGTGCAATCCAGAAGATGGGAGACAAATATTCTAGGGGTATATAACATCACTGAAGGTATTAGCATCTAGTTATCTGGAATATGTTAGTATATTTCTTCAAGGGAGGTACATCTATTTGCAACCACCACTAAAAATTTACTCTTGTTTGGATTGAGGTTTTGTGGGGACAGCATATTCCATCCTTGGCAATGAATACCAATGCAAGCTACTTATCAAGGGACTTAGAAGACTGACAGCTTTGGATAAATCCCAGAAAAAAAGAAAATGGTTTGTAGCAGATCCAGGCCAAAGCATTAGAAGACCTATAATTTGGAGCACACAACATGACAGATTTTATTGTACTGAAAGTATTTTATTTTAAAAATGCCCAATGGAGTTTTGAAAGGTTCTGACAGATAAAATAACAATATAGATATCTTAGGTCCTGGAGAAAGGCCATGCTGCCTAAAATAGATAAATTATATATTTTAGAAATAGCTCCTAATGCACTACTGGAGCTTGGTAGAGACAGAACATCTGACTCTATCACCTCAGGTGATCATGGTAGCAAAACAGTATGATCATGGAATGGATGCTCTGAAAATTACTAAGTCATAAGAGTGGACTTTTCAACAACAATCTACTGTCAAATAGAAACATCCAGGACTGAGTGTCAACCATTGGGAACACAAGTAAGATGCACAGTAGCAAATATTAGTCTTCTGTGCCTTCAAACCATATGACTGTATGCCCATATAGATACATTTAAATCTACATGACAAAGTGTAAATACTGAGCTTATTTCATAGAGAGGTCAGCTCACTTTGGTGATGAAAGTCAAGAGTAGACCACTGACACATTAAAATAGTATGCATATTATTAACATATTCAGAAATTACTTCAAAAGAAAATAATGAAGAAGAATTTTTTAAAAATAAAAGCTTGGGTTGTCAATATATTTGGGTGGGAAATCATATTACCTATGGAATCATGGGCAATGGTAAATGAAATGGATATTTGGTCAGGATTCCAAAAAGCAATAGATTGGGAGATATAGTAGGAACAGATCTGGGGAAGCAGTATGTAGATAGACCTGAAAGAGTAGGTCCCAATATTTTATTTGCCTTGTGTTTTAATTTTATGTATGTATTAATTTATCTTTTACTTCATACCAAAATGATTTTGAAACAATATACCAACATTTTCATATTCAACGCAATGGAAAGAAAATTATTTATAATTTATATAACAAAGATAAAAAATTCAGGAAAGCAAAAAAGAAAGGTAATTAATCCTAAGAAGCACAATTAAATAACTAAAAAAATAAAAATAAAAATAATAAAACTATTACTCACTCTAGTTCCTGAATAGCCAAATCAAAAACAAACATGATAAATTTCGAGAAGTTCAGAATTCTTATAGTTGTTCAGGAGAAACACAGTTGTTGCTGATACTAAGATCTACAAAAAACAATATTTATCATTACTAGTGGGCACCATCCTTAGCAGTATAAAGAGGCAATTTCAAACTTCCTAATCACCATTTCTTCCCACTCCATAACACTACCTTATGCAAAGCTGGTATTTTATCTTGGCATTGTTGCTAGATCAATGTTCCATTGTATTTCCTTGAGTCTAGTTTTAACCCCTCTGATAGATATAATTGAATTCCATTACAGAGTGCCAAGATACTTCTGATAAAAAAAGTAAAATTGTAGACAGTTTCTATTGAAATGTAAATTATGCTCTAGATAGCGAATACATGTAAGTAAAAAGACAGGGATATTTTCAGTTTTATCTATAGTTTCAGTTTTATCTATATTTGTTTATAGAGGATAAATTCTCCAATTTAGTCAATAAAAAATCTGGTTGACAAGATTAAACTGAATTCATCTATAAGAGAATAGGCAAAACATTTATAGAAAAAGACATCAATCAGATTCTATAAAATTTTTATATTTCAGATCCAATGTTAAAATAGAAAGAATTAAGTGAAAAAAGAAAATTGCTGAAATAAACCCAACTCTAACAAAGTTACTCAAATTATTAGCAATTAAGTATAAATAAAAAATGACTCATAAAAAATAAAACATGTGCTAGAGAGTCTCACCAGAAAACTAATCCAATTAGTGGAAAACATTATCAAATAAAAAATCTAGTATTGAGATGAAACTAATGGAAATTAAAACTCAATATATTCAATAGAAAATTTAAAAATATAGAGTATATCAGTGAACTGTAAAAGTCAATACATAATATTCTAACTGAAGCACAGAGAGAAAACTTGGTAGAAAAAATTGAAATAAGTGATAGTAAAAAACATTCCAGCATTATGATTGGAATCTCAGAGATGGACAAAAGAAAGCCAGCGAGGCCAGGCCTGGAGCTTTTCATTCAGCTGGGCTGGGACCAGGGCCTGCTCCAGAGCATAGGGCCAGTGTGTCCCTGCAAACCTGTGGCCAGGAAGCACTAGAAGCTGCCTCTGCCTCACTTCATCAACGGATTCCCAGAACCAAGTGACCTCTATTAAAAAAATTGGTTGTGAGTGGTTCATCTTGTCAGTTACTCACCTTCTGGCCTTCAGGATTGCAGTAAGTAGGAATCAGTGTGGAAATTAAAAGAAGGACTTCCAAGAAAGAAAGACACTGTAATTGATCAGATGTGGAGAAATAGAAGCTCTAATACATTATCGGTAGGATTGCAAATTAATGCAACCACTTTGGAAAGCAGTATGGAAGATCCTCAGAAGAAGGAAAACAAATTTACTATACGATCAAGCAATACCACCTCTGTGTATCTACCAAAAAGAATGAAAACCAAAATACCAAACTAACGCATGAGCAACCATGTTCATAGCTGTACAATTCACCATTAACGAGCTATGGAACTAGCCACGATGTCCTTCAACAGATGAGTGGATTACAAAACTATGGGATGTGCACACAATGAAATTTTGCTCAGCCATAAAGGAGAACAAAATTTACATTTACAGTGAAATGTCACAAAAAATAAGAAATCAGATGTTTTCCTTAATGTGCAAAAATTAGGGAGAAATGGGTAACAGGAAAAGTTCTAGATGAAGAAGGGATCCTACAGAGGATGGATGAAAGGGGGGAAAGAGGGAAACTCTTTAAAGCACATGATGTACTTTAACATATCAAAGTCAATCAGGAAACCAAGCATGGGAAGGAGGGGGCAGGGAAGGGGTTAGGGTTTGGGTAAGGGCTGATTGGGTGATGTGTGCATGTATATCTCCAGAAGCTTTTTTCCCATTAAGATGTATGACTACAATGCACCAATAAAATTTATTTAAAAAGTGCTATTTTCAAAACAATGGAAATGACATTAAATCTTGAATCTCTTTTTTTTTTACTGTTATTGAAGCATTATAACAATGTATCATAATGACATTCAAAGTGTTACATAAATACATACACAAACACTTGGTGAATTTCTCCCCTTGGCCCATCCTGCTCAAGTGCACTCATAATAATTAATTCAGCCCTATTTACTATTTAACCTTTCCTCTTTAGTGTGACATCTTTAATTTTCATCCATACATGTGTTCATCTTTTGCCAATATATATTAGAAAAGACTATCAATTGTTGTGTTTTGATCTATTTCATCTTAGTTTTAGTATATACCTAATCTCTCAAAATATGGTCATATTTGAAAAATAGCTATAGGTCCAGTGTCAAGAGGGTGTCATTAGCTGAGTGTGGTGGTGCAAGGTTGTAATCCCAGCATTTGGGGGGCTGAGACAGGAGGACAATTGTTCACAGCCAGCCTCAGTTACTTAGTGAGGCCCTTTACAATTCAGTAAAACCCTATTTCAAAATAAAGAATAAAAAAAAAGGGCTGGAGGTATAGCTTGGAGGTAGAGTGCCCCTGGGTTCCATTACAGTGAGTTCTGCGTAAAAGTATCATCACCCTTCCAAGGCAACTTCTACAGTTACAGGTATAAATGTGTTTATATAAAAATGGCTCATTTCCTTTGTATTCCTCTTACCCATGTTGTTTTATCTTATATGCATACACAGGGAAATAAGAGATACTCAATTTAGAAAAAAGGTCCAACTCAGAAAAGAGAAATCAAATTACTATAATTCCAAATAATCTGTTCAACATTATAGTTCTTATATCATCATTACTGCCAAATAGCCAAGTACAGTAGCCACATGAGCCTCCATGGTACATGTCTCGGTTGGTAATTCATCACTATCACACCCTGGTGATAGCTTGATTGAAAATCCTCTGTGCATTGAAGGTTGACAGCCATTCCATTACTCATTGGCAAAGAAATCAGCACTGTGCTCAAACTATTTCTTAAATCTAATCTTTAGGGACTTACATTTTGGGATCATTCTTGGTAATTGTTTTGTATGAATCTGAGTCTAATCGGGTAACATAAAACACACAGTAGTATAAATGGGGAATTTGTAATGTAAAATCACCAGTTATTATCACATGATAATAAAAGTAATTCAAATATATATGAAGTCTTTATGTGGAATATAGCCTAGGAAGTCTCATCCTTAGTACACTGGTCCATTCCCAAGGCTACATTTGGATGTCTATAGAGAAGGTGTAGCTTCAGGGTGCTGAATGAGAAACAAGTTAATTGGCTGGCTTAGTGCTTACCCAGAGTCAAAGGACAGCATAAAACAACTATATAGGAAGAGGAGAGACACAGGTGAGCTAAAGCCAGGGCTAGAGTATAGATGTATAGAAGGAGTGGGGAAACTGGCTTGTATAGAAAACCTAAAATGCATGTCTGTGTTCAGAGATCCATAGAGCCGCTGCTGTAAGAAGAGTCTTAGAAAGATCAATGTGGGCCCAGGCCTTGAAGGTATAAGGAAGTCACTTGTCAGGGTTATTCCCTTTGGCCTGACCGGTGTCAAGAAGTTAATAAAAGGGGGGGTATTGAGGATTAAGCCTTTATTAATTGTTAATAAGAGCTGTATTAATTGCTAATAAGAATAAGTTTTCATACTTAGGCAAAACAATAAAATTCTTTTCTCTGCCTCTAAACTATCAGCCAAGAGCTGCAACCAATAATGACCTCAGTCAGCTAAAAGTTAGCTGTTAGCCCAGCTAAACATGGAATGTTAGATTCAAGTTAAGAGAGTCCTATATTGATTACCAAGTGCACAAAAGAGTTGTAGTCCAAGGCCTCCATACTCTAAAGACAAATTTACATAATAACTAACTTTTAGCAGCTAGAGATAAAAAAAAAAAATGGATGCAGGAGGATGGTACAGGCCCTCATCAAAGAGGGCCTATACCATGTGACCTCTGACTTTGTTAACCAAGTATCACAATTTGGCTTGCCAGGAGATAATGCGTGTGCCAACACTTGCATCTGGTTAGTCAAGCAGGATGGGAGATAATAAATAATATCAAAGGCTTGCACCAAAAATAGTAGTTGGGACTACACCTGCATCAGGTCAGGGGCAGATAGAAAGACTATTGATTAAGCAGGATGAGAGATAATGAATCCTTATATAAAACTGTTCTATGTTGAAACGTTTCAGTTTCTTATTTTCAAGGCATTCCACTGCATCCTTTTGATACAGTGCTTTATTTTTCTGTCCCTTCTTTCTACCTTTGTAATAATAAAATTTGCTTAAGCTTGCAAAAAAAAAATAAAAAGAAGAAGAAGAAGAATCTTAGAAGACAAACCTGGGCCTTGGGGAAGTTGAGCAGAGGAGTCTCAATTGTACAAAAAACATGTAGAATCCAGTGTTTGTGTTAAGATAGCTGCAGCATGATGATCATCATTCTGGCGCAAAGCCAAAGAATGCCAACAGATCACACTTGTAGATTTATGGCCAGGACACTTCTAACGCGCATGCTGCACACCAAATTTACAATTTCTGAAAATTCAGGAAAAGATCCTTTCTCTTCCCTAGTGATCTCTGTGGAGAAAAATTGTACTCATTATAAAAAAAAAACATTTTTAAAGGAATGATGTCTACTTTCACAGAGCATATATTGAAAGGTGAATATGAAACTAAAATGTAGTGAGCTGATAATTGTCAGAGATTAAAAATAATGATACACATTTTTAATATTTAGAGTTATTATTGCTGATAGCATTTCCTATCATTTCATCCCCTTATATATAATTTTCAAACCTTGACTCTTATTTTAACTCCTATTGATTTAGTCAATAGTTGCAACTTACTAAATGTTTCTCCACAGTTCTTCTTGTAAGCTGCCATCTCATATATTTATACATTTTTTTTTTAATTCTGGCCATTAAATAGGAATAACAGTATTGCTTACATTTAAAACATTACTTGTCATTAAAAGACAATATTATGTTAAGTAAAATTAATCAGCTCCAGAAAGTCAAGGGTGATATGTTTTCTCTCATTTGTGAAAACTACATAGAAAATAGAAAACGTAAGAACATAAAGAACTTTAAATAAAGCAAAGATAGATCAGTAGAATTTTTGGAGGTTAAGGGTGTTATGGATTGGGAGAATATGGTTTTGGGGAAACTGTCCCCGGGGACCCCTGTTAGGGTTTCGAACACAATTACCCTCAAACCACAACAAAACCCAAAAAACAGAAAAAAACACGGGTTCTTGTCCTGAGCTAAGGATAAATATACATAGCTTGGACACTTGCTGAAGATTTAAAGAAGTTTATTAAAAAGATAGAAATACGGAAGATAGTTACAGCCCCATGCCAAAATGCTATGGGGGAATGGGGGGGGGGGCAAGCCAATTCACCACCCAAAGATATAGCATGTGGCCCAGACTTTTTATACCCATGACCTCCATCTTGTTTATGTATTTCTGGTGTAGTGAACCTCCTTGTAAGGTACCTCCCCTTAAACTGTAAGGTACCTCCCTTAGCGAGGTGTGGCAAGGTGTCTCCTTTCAGGAAGGTCGACCCTTCCTCCCATCCTAGCTAGCTTATCTAATCATGTAGATCTGTCTTTAGACAGAGAAAGGCCTAGTTCCCCTCTCCTATTGACTTGCTAATTACTTTTAGCTAAATTAATCTAAGTTTCAATAGCTTTTTGCTTCCTGACCAAAGCCAAGCCTTTCTCTCTCCAGGTCTGCCATTTTGACACAATTATTTTTGAAATATATCTATTAATAATCAGAGCTTTCTCAGATCTTCCTAAGCCATTCCCAGTACTGGTACAAAGGGGATGGGATGAGAATTATGGATGGAAAGAGAGAAGACTGAAAAAGGAATAGGATCCCTTGTTTTTTTCTTTTTCTTTTTTGTGCCAGGGATTGAGCAAGGGATATTTGACCTCTGAACCATTCCCAGTCCTATTCTATTTTTATTTATTTAATATTATTTTATTATTTTTGCAGTACTGGGGATGGAACCCAGGGGCATTACACCTACAAACTATACCCCCAGTCCTATTTTTTATTCCCTATTTTGAAACAGAGTGTCACTGAATTGAAAAGGGCCTCACTAAGTAGCTGAGGTGTCCACAAGCAAATATCCTCTTGTCTCAGCTTCCCAAATGCTGGGATTACAAGCATGCACCACCATACCTGGCTTCTATTTTTATTTTGAAACAGAGTCTCACTAAATTGTTGTAGGCCTCTCTAAGTTGCTGAAGATATCCACAGCTGTCTAAGCCTTCCAAGTACTGGGAATACAAGTGTGCACCACCATTCCCAGCTCAGGTCAAATAATTCTATGACAATATGTGAAGGTATTACTTACTACTAATCTCCCTAAATCCTATGGGGAAGGAAGAGGAGAGGAGTGGGGTGAGATGTGGAGGGGAGTGTGCCCAAATATGTCTTTAATGCACTGAACCTTACTATGATGTATAATTGCAATGCATCAATAAAATAAAATTAATGAAATATATACTGTAATAATAAAGAGACAATATATAAAATTTTAATTATAAATATGCCATCATCATTAGATCACTTGATTAATTGTGTAATAGACACACACATCTTTCTATTTTCGTAAAATAATTCTAAAATGTCTGCGGTGAAAATGTCCTCGAAATTTGGTGTTAATTCATTCGGTACAGCTGCTCAGCCAGCATGTGGTCTCCAACACATCCTAGGCCTTGACACATAATACGATGTGATTTAGTGAGACGGAAAGATCATTCCTCTCAGGGAATGAGGTGACTCTGGACACCAGTTGTCAGTTAGTAAAAGTTTTTATTGTAAAACTAACTTCTTCAGTGGGTATATTTGACCTGTTCCAAATTATGACTTAATCTTGAAAAAAATATTTTCAGTTTATTTCAGATGGCTTTTTTACATTTCTAACTCACTTTAAATCTTATAAACTGTCACAACTGCATATCAATCTTTAAATATATATTATTCCTAAATTACTGTGGGTTATGATCATTTACTATTTTATTATGATTCTTAATGTTAAAGGTTAACGAATAGCCGGGCATGGTGGTGCACGCTTGTAATCCCCGGCTTGGGAGGCAGAGACAGGAGGATCTCGCAGGTTCGAAGCCAGCCGCGTTGGCGTAAGAGACCCTGTTTCAAAAATATAAAATAGGTCTGGGAGTGTAGCCCGGAGGTAGAAGGGCTTCCAGGAACCCCAGTACCACCAAAAGAAAGTAAAAAGGTTAAAGAATACAAGTCAATATTTATACTGCTTCAATCTATTGAATAAAGTCTTTGAAAATCGCATTAAAAGTTTATGGCCTCCAAATATCCAGAAGTGTGGCATGAAGC
The DNA here is from genome assembly GCF_963383645.1 of Muscardinus avellanarius. NCBI lineage: Eukaryota > Metazoa > Chordata > Mammalia > Rodentia > Gliridae > Muscardinus > Muscardinus avellanarius. Next base: position 158,484,353 of record NC_137787.1, read on the forward strand.
AAATTGAGGTTTTTCATTTTTAATTATTGTATTTTTATTATAAAATCTTGCCGGGCGTGGTGGCGCACGCTTGTAATCCCCACGCTTGGGAGGCAGAGACAGGAGGATCGCGCAGGTTCGAAGCCAGCCGCGCTGGTTTAGGAGACCCTGTTTCCAAAAATAAAATAGGTCTGGGAGTGTAGCCCGGAGATAGATGGGCTTCCAGGAACCCCAGTACCACCAAAAAAAAAAACAACCAAACAAACAACAACAACAACAACAAAAAATAAAATAAAATAAAATCTTGAGAAGTTCCTAGATAAAAATATTAATTTTCAGGTGGAAAAATAGCCACAAGTATGTGTGTACAAATCTAACAATAATATCTGAATGTTTATAAGCCACATGCTTTGCAACTCATTTTCTTCCAGATTGAGAGATTACAAATGGTTAAAATACCACAATAAACAGGATCCTTTCAATTTTAAAATAAAAGCATTAGCCGGGCGTGGTGCTACACTCTTTTAATCCCAGTGCTTGGGAGGCTGAGAAAGGAGGATGGAGGATCCCGGAGGTTCGAAGCAGGCTGCGCTGGCTTAAGAGGCCCTGTTTCCAGATAAAAATATAATAAATTAGGTCTGGGAGTGTAGCCTGGAGGCAGAAGGGCTTCCAGGAACCCCAGTACCACATAAATAAATAAATAAATAAATAAATAAATAAATAAATAAATAAATAAATAAATGCATTAATTTGAGGCATGAACTGGCTAATACCTCATTTTTGAAACATAAAATAAATATAAATAAATGTTAAATATATATATCAATTCTTTTTAACCATTAGACTATTCCACATTTATTAATCAGCAGTTGCATGTAAGATTAGACTTATCATGCAGAAAGTGTTTTATAGGTATTAATTTATTTTTATTCATTAACTTTTTAATTTTTGCTTATTTCTCTATGGCCTCACTTAAAAAATTTCTCACCAGACCTTAATCATTAAACTATTTTATGTGTATTTAAAATGATGAAAATATTAAATGTTGATTAGAAAACAAAGAAAAGTTATCATCCTTAATAAAGCTAGGCCTAGCAACCTATGCTATTCATGTGAAACAATTCAAGAAAGATTTTGTATTTTGTGGCTGGAGTTCAAAACTAAACTAAGGTTCACAAAATCGGATTATTAGTAGTTTAGAATTTGCTCATAATTGTTAGCAGCTCATACTGAATTATTTTCCATCAAGTACTTTCTTGCTTTCTAGTTGTGGAACAACAATCTGGTTTTATCGTACAACAGATATATCATGTGATTCTGCTGAATTTCTACAAACCAGAGCTTTGTGCAAAAATAAATACCTCAAATGGTTCTCCTAAAGGAAAAAACAGTAATTATTTCCAGAAACATCACCTGAGATTTGGTCAAAGGAGAGTGATAACTCATAGCTGTCAGTATGTCTACTGATTTATAAAAAAACATTAAGAAACATTAAAAATGTAGGGGTCTACTATTGCTTCCACATTTATTTATCAATACTTAAGAAAAAAGGGTTTCTACTGTAAGCATTGCTCTTAAAATTTTTTTTGGACTGCTGGTTGTTGAATTTTGAATAATGAGGTTTTTCTTAAAAGATGATATCTAAAGAATAATGTATACATAAATACAATTCATCAAATGGACTTTTCTAAAGGAGAAGTAATGTCAGGATTTTTCAGCATGAAAAAGAAAGAGAGAGAGAGAGAGAGAGAGAGAGAGAGAGAGAGAGAGAGAGAGAGAGAGAGAGAGAGAGAAAGAGAGAGAGGAGAAAGTCATGAGTGGTGCCACATGCCACAGGCTTGTAATCCTAGCATTCAGGAGGCTGAGACCAGAGGAACATGGTTCACAGACAGCCTCAGCTACTTAGTGAGGCCCTCTGCAATTTAATGAGACCATGTCTTGAGATAAATAATAAAAAAAAAAATAGGGTTTGGGAAGCAGCTGGAAGGTAAAATTCCCCTGGGTTCCATCCCCTGTACCACAAAAAAACATTAATATAATTCATCTATTTTATTTAGTGAGGTCCCATTAATTAGCAGATATTGTGCCTAAGAGCCAAAGATATAGGGAATGTCACCATAGCCAAAATATCTACTCTCATTCTATTTGAAAACATAAATCAACAAATCAAATGGGTTTTTAACATGCAAAGAAACTATAAACGTGTGAAAAATAATCAAGATAAGTGTTGTAAAGTTTTCTTTTAATACTATGACTGATGAAGGTCTAATTATAGAATATAAAGAATATAGAGAAAGAATAAGCCAAGAGGGCACTGGGTGCAATCACCTTAAAACAGGAACTAGTTTTTATGTGCATAGTATGCACATGTTCAAAATATGAAGTGGAAAAGAGAGGAGTGAGCAACTGGGCAGATTGATGTGTGATAAGTAAGTCATGGATATAGTAAAACTCCTATTAGGGCTTTTTATTATTAATGCCAAATATGCAAAATGTGGCTTTTTTCTTACTATAAGAGTCTGTCCTTGAGCATGTCAATAGCAAGCGATTCAATCTGATTATTATTTTCACGCATTTATTTCAGGTGGGAAATCACTCTATCCAAACAATAGAGAAGGGTCCTGTCCTGAAAGATGACTTAGAAGAAACAATGGTTCATTTTAGAGAAACTCCAGAATTATGGAATATAAAAATTCTTAACCACAGTTCTAAATCAAGTAAGGTAGTGAAGTCATATACAGATGTCTGGAGAAAAAAATCTATTCCAGGTGTTTGCTTCTGAGTTAAAGCAATTAGTGCAGTTTGGCCTGAGCAGAGGACCTGATGGGAAGAATGAAAGGCAGTGATTTTGGAGAAATAGATTTGGGGCATATTACACAGTGCCTTTCAGAGTAGGATCAAGTGCTTGAGACTTTGGGGAACAGGTTTGAAAGGTTTAGAGCAAGGAAGTGACATGCTTTCTTTTACTGAAAGCATAACACTGTTTCAACAAGGTGACTTTTACTGCCACAGCAAAGAGTTTTTAGATGGAGCAGGGAAAACAGAAATACCATGTCTGAACTTACTGCCGGAGTACAAATGAGAGATGGTGGGAGTAGGTACAGGGTCATAATGGCACTGCCTCCTGGGCAATTCATATATATTTTAGGTAGATTCAGACAACATTCAAACAGATTGCATACAGAGTATCGGAAGAGTCAATGAATCTTTTAAAAATAGGATTCTAATGTTCTTTTCACCCTCTAATTTTCAGATCATAATGTTATTTTATTTCTATTTAATCCGCCCCAAGCCTAAGAAAGAAAGAGAAAACAACCACTACCCTCTCTCCAGCTCCTGGCCTCATTTCCTACTGTGTTATTTTTTTCTCCTTGGATATATATGTATACTGCTGTACATAATTATCCATTTTCTATGGAAAAAAATAGAACATTCGATGCCTGATGAGCATCACAATAAAATTTCTTATAAGTAAACTTGCTTGCAGTGCCAGACACAAAATGTCAAGAAGTTCTTTAGCACTTTTCTACAGACATCAATGTTTCTATTCCCTGCTCAGCAGAGTTCTATATTCAGTGACATTACAGAGTCATTTGAAGGAAGTTGCCTGGTGAGAAAGAAGATGATAGTCTTCTTCGTCTTTTAAGTAACTGAAAAATGTTTCACTGAGACAAATTTCACAGTATTCTAATTCATTTGTTTTCCCTTTCTAAGTGAGCATGTAAAGATTGGAAACCAAAGGAATGTCCTGCTAACTACTAGGCAGGAAAGAATGTCTTTCTCCAGCCTCAATCACTCATTAAAGATGCTGAGGATTATAAGAGAGAATGGCTAATTCAGGTAGGGCAAGATAGTTTATCTTGTTGGACAGTAAATACAGCAAAACAAAATGAACAGTGCTTCCTCCTATTCCTGCTGAAATTTCAATTCAGTTGATGGTACTCACAAGAAATGCATTTACTTTAAGTCTTGAAGAATAATTAAGATCTTGAGAAAGCCCTGGGAGGGACACAAAGAGGCATGAGAAATGAAAAGCAGGCAGTAAGTGCTATTGAAGAAAAACTGCACCTAGTAGACTGAAGTGGGCAAAGAAGCCCTATTCAAGATTATTACAATAGGGTTAAGATATTGCACCAGAGGAAAGAAATTGAACTTAACAGCCCTTGAGGAAAAAAAGTGGGAGGATTTTTAATGTTTTTTTAAGTGATGGAGTGATTTAGTGGATAAATGTTAAAGGGTATCAGAAAGTAAGTTTGTCAGTGTGGGTAAGCCAGCTGTGTTTACTAATTGATACTTAGTGAAGTTAGGTGCCTGCTATTCCAATAGGGACTGAGAGAAAAGCACTATTTCCCTGATGATGATTTTATTTTATTTACAAAATTTTTATTGAACGTAAATGGTATACATTTAAACTAGACTTGGTGCCCTCTTCCCTCGCCCCCATTTTCCCTTCATTCCTCCCACCAATGATTGTCCAGGGTATCCATGCCATAATCATAATTTTACACATATTCAGATGTAGACCCTCATTAATCAAGTTCAGCTTTCCTCCTCTCCTATCTTTCCATTCAAACTTTGCTGGTATTTCCCCTACATTATCTGGAGTCCCACTGGTATTCTCTATGTTTCCTAGTTTGGGCATATTAGAGGAAGCATATATACTTTCTCCTTCTGTGTTTGGCTGATCTCACTTAACATAAGGCTCTCCAGGTTTCCATCTTCTTGCAAATGATATTATTTTGTTCTTTTTTTATGGCTGAATAGAATTCTATTGTGTGTATTTCCCAAAGTTTTGCAATCCATTCATCTGTGGATGGAGGCCTGGGTTGGTTCCATATTTTGACTATTACGAATTGTGCTGCTATGAACATAGGTATGCATATATTCCTGTTGTTCTCTGCATTCAACCCCTTTGGAAAAATACCCAGGAGTTGTAGAGCTGGATCATATGGTGGATCTCCACACAGATCTCCATAGGGGCTGAACTAGTTTGCACTCCCACCAACAGTGTAAAAGAGTTCCTCTTTCCCCACATCCATGCCAGCATTTGTTGTTATTTGATTTTTTTATGCTTGCCAATCTGACTGGGGTTAGATAGAATCTCAGTGTAGTTTTGATTTGCATCTCCCTGATGGCCAATGATGTAGAACATCTTTTCATGTATCTATTGGCCCTTTGTATCTCTTCTTTTTTGAAGTGTCCATTCAGCTCATTTGCCCATTTCTTGATTGGTTGTTTGTTTTGCTAGTGCAGAGTCTTTTGAGCTCTTTGTATATTCTGGATATTAGACCCCTATCTTAGTGGTGGCTGGTAAAGATCTTCTCCCATCCTGTAGGCTTCCTCTTTAGGTTATTGATAGTTTCCTTTGATGAGAAAAAACGTTTTAGTTTGATGTTATCCCACTCGTTTATTCTTGCTTTAATTTCCTGAGCTTTGGAGGTTTTGTTGAGAAAGTTACTGCCTGTGCCAATATGTTGTAGTGTTGAACATATGCTCTTCTCTACTAACTTCACAGTCTCAGGTCTAATTTCTAAGTCTTTTATCCACCTTGAGTTGATTCCTGTGCATGGTGAGATATAGGGGTTTAATTCCATCTTTCTACAAATGAATAATCAGTTCTCCCAGCACCATTTGTTGAAAAGGCTGTCTTTGCTCCAGCGTATAAGTTTGGCCCCTTTATCAAAGGTTAATTGACTAAAGATGTGTGGATTTGTTTCTGTATCTTCTATTCTAATCCACTGGTCAGTATATCTGTTATTGTGCCAGTACCATGCTGTTTTTATTACTATTTCTCTATAGTATAATTTGAAGTCTGGGATTGTGATGCCTCCTGCATGTTTTTTTATTGCTGAGAATTGCTTTGGCTATTCTAGGTCTTTTCTTTCTCCATATTAAGTTCATGATTGATTTTTCTAGGTCTATGAAGAATGTTGCTCATATTTTAATGGGAATTGCATTGAATCAGTTTTGGCAGAATGGCCATTTTGATGATATTTATTCTACCTATCCATGAGCACGGGAGATATTTCCATCTTCCAAGTTCTTCTTCAATTTCTTTCTTTAATGTTTTATAGTTTTTGTTGTAGAGGTCATTGTTCGCGTAAAGAAAAGCCACTGATTTCTTTAGGTTGATGTTGTATCCTGCGACTTTGCTGAATTTGTCAATCGGCTCCAGAAGTCTTTTGGTTGAGTTCTTCTGGTCTTCCAGATAAAGGATCATGTCATCTGCAAATAAGCATAATTTTAATTCCTCTCTTCCTGTGTGGATTTCTTTGATTTCCTTTTCTTGTCTTATTGTTGCGGCAAGAGTCTCAAGAACTATATTGAAAAGGAGTGGTGATAGTGGGCATCCTTGTCTTGTTCCTGATTTTAGAGGAAATTCTTGCAGTTTTTCCCCATTCAAGATAATGTTGGCTTTGGGTTTACAATATATTGCCTTAATGATGTTGAAATACGTTCCTTCTATCCCAATTTTCTGCAGTGTTTTTAACATAAATGGGTGTTGGATTTTGTCGAATGCTTTTTCTGCATCTATTGCTATGATGATGTGGTTTTTGTTCTTGGTTCTATTTATGTGGTGAATAACATGTATTTATTTGCATATGTTGAACCAGCCTTGTTTTTCTGGGATGAAACCAACTTGGTCATGATGTATTATTCTCTTGATATAGTTTTGAATGTGTATGGCTAGAATTTTGTTTAGAATTTTTGTATCTATGTTCATTAAGGATATTGGTCTATAGTTTTCCTTTCTTGAGGTATCTTTATTTGGTTTTGGGGATTAATGTGATACTGGCCTCATAAAAGGAATTTGGGTAAGTTCCATCTCTTTCAATTTTCTGGAACAAGTTATGAAGTATTAATATTAGTTTTTCACTGAAGGTTTTGTAGAATTCAGCTGGAAACATATCTGGGCCTGGGATTTTCTTTGGTGTGACAGGTCCAGTCCATCAGCGGTGGGCTGAGAAGGATGGTTGAGTGCCAACAGCCCTGAACAACAGCAACACACGGAGCTGGGAGATGTGTCAAGCAGGATCTCATTTATTCTTCTTCAAGCAACATATATATAGCACAAAACCACAAGGGGAATTTCCAATGAGAAAATAGCCTAGCCTATCGGGATAAAGATCATCTCTTCACAAACCCAGCATGTAGCTCACAGCCAATCCCAGGCCAGTACACGAGCCACTCATGTGTGCGGAAGCTCCTTTAAAGGGAAAAAGGGAAAAACTGCTCAGTTTCCACACACATAACGAATGGGGAAAGCACACCTTCGTAGCTTCCTCAGGCACCATCTTAGCCCCTTTTCTGCTAAATCATTTTACTGCGGAAGTTCTTAAACTTTACCTAAAGCTTTGCCTTAGCCTGCAGGCAGCTCAGGCCGAGGGAGGCTGCATCTCTTTAGGTGCTGTATGCACACACCCCAACATTGGTGGAAGAATTTTTATTGCCATTTCTATTTCTTTGGTTGCTATTGGTTGGTTTAGGCTTGCTATGTCCTCTTGGTTGAGTGTAGGAAGGTTAACTGTGCTTAGAAATCTATCAATTTCTTCCATGTTTTCCAGTCTATAGGAGTATAAATTTTTAAAGTAGTTTCTGATAACCATTTGAATTTCTTCACTATCTGTGGTTATATCTCCTTTTTCATTTCTAATTTTCATAATTTGAGTTGATTCTCTTTTTCTTTTGGTTAGGTTGGCCAGGGGTTTATCAATTCTATTAATCTTTTCAAAAAACCAACTTTTTGTTTTATTGATTCTTTCAATTGTTTTTTTTTGTTGTTGTTGTTCTCTATTTCATTTATTTCTGCTCTAATTTTAATGATTTCTTGCCTTCTGCTGGCTTTGAGAATAGACTGCTGCAGTCTTTCTAGGTCATTGAGTTGTGTCATTAGGTTCTTTACTTGGTGATTCTCCATCCTTCTTATGTGGGCACTCATTCCAATAAACTTTCCTCTTAGTATTGCCTTCATAGTTTCCCATAGGATTTCGGTAGGTTGTGTCTCTGATTTTATTTGCTTCATAAATTTTTTTATTTCTTCCCTAATTTCTGCTCTTACCCATTTGTCATTTAATAGTGTATCATTCAATCTCCATGTATTTGAATAATTCCTTTTGAGTTTCCTGTTATTGATTTCTAATTTTATTCCATTATGGTCTGAAAAGATGCAAGGAATTATATTACATCTTTTTAAATTTGCTGGTGCTTTCTTTGTGTCCCAGGATGTGGTCTATTTTGGAGAAGGTTCCATGGGCTGCTGAGAAGAATGTGTATTCTGTAGTTCCTGGCTGATATATTCTGTAAATGTCGATTAGGTTCATTTGGTTTATGGTTTTCTTTAGTTCTAAAGAGTCTTTATTCATCTTTTGCCTTGAAGACCGATCCAGTGGTATGAGAGGCGTATTAAAGTCTCCCAGAATCATTGTATTTGGGTCTATTTGGGATCTGATGTCCAGAAGGGTTTGATTTACAAATGTGGTTGCACCCGCGTTTGGGGCATAAATATTTACTATCATTATATCTTCTTGGTGTATTGTTCCTTTTAATAAAAGGAAGTCCCCTGATTTGTCTCTTCTGATGTGTTTTAAAGTCTGTTTTTTTTTTTTTTTTTTTTTTTTGGATGTTGCGGAGGCTCTCGCAGGTCAAAGTGCCTGGTTCTCCTCTGTTGTAGACCCAGAGTCTGTTTTGGGAGGTAACTTGGGCTGGGCCGCACCCTCTTGCAGCTGGGCCTCGGATCCTCCGGATGGTACTGTGCAGATTTGGGCTTGGCTTGGGTCTGTGCTGGAGCCTCAGCTGGAATTCAGCTGCAGCTGATTTTATTTCAAAGCACGTTTCTAGGCCTTTGAGAAAGATATTCTTGGGTTATAAAACTGGAAATAGGCTAAGAGATTTTGCATCTTAGTGAATAAAGAAAAAAAAATACAATTTAAAAATTTCTAAAGTACATACTCTAGGAAAAGGGAGGCCAGGGTCCTAGCATCAACAAAAAGGCTGCTAGAGTTTAGTCCAGCTGAGGGGAAGCATAAGGCCATCTTGGTTACTGCAGAATGGAAACAATGGTTATAGAAATTGACATGCACCAAATTATGAAGTCTGAGAACCCTTATTTTGAAATGACACATTCATATACTATTACTGGAATACATTTTTAATTTGCTTTGGAGGGTAGACTGAAGGTCAGAGAGACAAGACTCAGGTGATCTCTATAGGAAGCTACTATATTATGTATAAGCACCAGTTAATAAAGTCTCATTGTGGTATAAGTAAAAAGGTAGATAAGCAACTAGATAAGCAAACAATAGCTGAGTAAGATAAAGTAAGTCATATCAATATATATATCATATCAACATCTATTTGTTTATTATCTATCTTTATTGTTGATAGCAAACTATTCTGTCATTTAAACTATTTTATTATTTTGTTTTTTTTCTGCATCAGTTAGAATTTTAAATAGCCAAGCAGAGTCTACAGATTTAACAAACAGATATATATATATATATATCTTGAGCCCTTGCTGAAGCTTATAATTACTGTGACACTAGAATTCCTACATGTCTACATAATACTGTTCATTCTCTGGATTATTATTGAATTTTTTTCTACTATAAAGGAGACTGTTCCTAATGTTCATGGTAAATTAATTCATTAGAAAAAGGTGAGTGGCAGTGTATTGCTAGGGTCATGACATTTTCTTCTGGGCTGCCATATAGTCTATGGCTTTATGCTTTCAGCCTAGAGAAAACTTTTAATAATTTGTGCCAAAAATGTTTTTGCAGGGAGCTTAATTATCTGTGTCTACCCACATAACAAACAAAACAACTACAGTAGCACCAATAGTAGATACACAGTGTGCTTCAGGGTTGCTTAACTCTGGAACATGTTCTGGAAAGTTTATTCTTGTGAAAGAATAATACTGTCAATCTTTATTTTTCTCTGATAAAATTAAAAGTATAGTTTTCATTGCACTGGAAAATATAAAATAGCTTCAATACTCTGGTTTTAAAAAAATACACTGATTCCTACTATCATCTTTTCTGGAAATTTATTTCATTTTCTTTTTATAGATCATACTTTTATGAAAGTTCTTCTTTGTCTTGTGTTTATTTTAAATCAAATAACCAAAGTGATTTAAGGAGTGCCATTTTTATGTTAACTTTGGGAGAAAAATTGTATTTGATAATGACTGAAGTGTTAGTGGAATATATTTACCCCTAATTTGGGCATATTTAGAACTGAATTTGTAGAAATTAATATCAATCTTGTCATTTGTATTTTGGTTTTTGTATTAAAATGCATCATCTTCACCTACACTTCATACTACATTCAGAAACTATACTGTACTATAATGCGAGATTGTGTGTGTGTGTTTGCACTTGGTTGTAATACACTAAAGTTTTTTATGTTTTATATGTGAGAGTTATATAAAAAGAGATCGAAGCAAGATGGGACCCAGTTAAAATAAAAAGAAAGGTGAACCATGGAGATGCCAAATCCTTGACCTTTAGCCTCTGTGGCTTGCTATTGATTGCTTAGCTGCTCTTCAGGGAAAGACTGAGCAGGATGCAGGCCAGGCCGGACAGGTAGCATTTTGACCCCACAGTGAGAAGTTTTTCTTTGTAGAATATTATGTTTAAAATAGCATTGTAAGTTCTTAAATTATGTGTAAAACGTTTTTACCATTTAGCAACGTAACTAAACTGTGGATTTTGAATCATTTTGCTCATAGATGGATTATGTGATAGAGAAATTCTGTAAACAGTATGATGCAAACATTTCTTACTTTAGGAAGCAATGGCAGTAAAATAAAATGGCCATGGGACACTAAATTTATGTCAGAGTATATGCAGGAATGCAAATTCTATCTTAACAATCTACATTGTGCTGGTGGCAATATCTACATTACACTGGTGGTCAATAAAATGATTTCTGATAGTGATAGTGCATAGATAATTCTTATATTTTCCACAAGTAATTAGAGTATATTCATTCTTTTAGGAAACATGTACCTGCAGTGTACCATATGTGAAGGGCACATTCAAGAATAAGGCACATATAATCCTTTTATTCAACTATCCTCTCCTACAATACCATGTCTTTAAATACAAACAGAAACATTTGCTACCATTTTATGGTAATATATGTGAGTACCATTACTGTATATAATAAGCATTTAATATATTTCAGGAAATTTGAAGAATAAATTCTTTTCAAAGCTAATCCTTTTTTGGTTTTCTGCCTCAGATCACATTAATCAAAATTTTGATAATGGAAAAAGTCTAAAGTGAATGGTTAGTTGTAAAAAGGGATTAAGAATGAATTGCATATATTTTGTGCTCAATTTGTTTCAAAGAATAACATTTGCATTCATACATATTAATGGAAAAGGGCTAAATGACCAATGCAGAAATATGCTCTGTCCATTTTTAGGATAAAATTTTTGCTATACAATATATCCACATGAAAGGTAATAGATTTTGTATCATAATATTCTAGGAAATCACACCAGTTAAGTAACTTTATTCATATATTTAATTATATCAAAATATTGCATATAAAATATAAAAAAACTTATAAAACAGATAATGTATGTCTGAAGCATAGTTGTAACAGTAAAAATGTATTATAGTTTCTGTGCATATTCAACCAAATGTTACTATTAAAATGGACATTAATAGTTCAAGGAATCAAAACCCCAGATGCATATGTAAATTTTTTAAGATAGTTAATGTTTCATACATATTTTACTTTAAATAATCCTTACAGTTTTTATATTTTAACTTTTGTGAGAAAGTCTTAAATTATAACCAAATAATTTAAGAATAACTAACAATATACTTGAAAACAGTTTTCAAAAATTTATATGTGATTTCATGTTGAGTTAAATATTAATGTGGCGCATTCTTGTAATCCCCTCGCTTGGGAAGTGGAGAAAGGAGGATCGCGCAGGTTCAAAGCCAGCCTCGCTGGCTTAAGAGACCCTGTTTCCAAATAAAAATTAAAAAAAAAAATAGATCTGGGAGTGTAGCCCGGAAGTAGAAAAGTAGAAGGGCTTCCAGAAACCCTAGTACCACAAAATAAATAAATAAATAAATAAATAAATAAATAAATAAATAAATAAATAAATAAAATAAATGTGATTGTTTTAATATTTTAAATGTTGATATTTCTAACATCACTTTAAAGTTTACTCATTTTCAACTTAAATGTTCATTTTTTTTAATTCAAAGCAGTTTTGTTCTGATTTGAATTGGAATGTCCTTCAAAAGCTCATGTGTTGGAGAAGTGGTGATCAGATTATGAGGGCTCTGGCCTTCCAAACGGGTTAATACATTAAGGGATTGGTAGCTGAATGGATTGTTGGGAAATAGTAGAAACTTTAGGAGGTAGATCCTCGTTGAAGGGAGTTGATCCTTAGAGTGATGCCTTTGGAGCTTGTTATTGTTAGATACAGAATGGCCCCTTGAAGAGCTCATAGATTGGTGTTTGGAGCTGATATATTTGAGTCATGAGGGTTATAATTCCAGAAGTGAGATTAAATGAATTTACCTGGGTGGCACCTGGTAGGTCATTTGGGTGTGGCTAGAGGTGGGTCCCTGAGGGGTGCAGGCTTTGCTGTTATATAAAGAGTTTCTCCTCCTCCTGCTCTACCTCTTGCTTCTGGCTTTCCTGATGTGAGGAGCGCAGCCCATGTGTTCTTCCTCCGCCTCCCTCAACCATGCCCGGAGATCTGCATTCCCCAGCCTCATATGAAATGAGCCCAATATTATAAGAAAACACATCTTTCCCCTAAGTTGTGTGGTCAGATATTTAGACTTATGATAGCAAGAATGCTGGCAGATACAGAGACTCTATCTTATCACAGGCCCCCCCCCACTTCCTCTCTGCTTTCTTGCTACCCTGAGGTGAGCAACTTTCCTTTGCTTCTGCTTTGCCTGAGATCCACAGCAATGGAGATGTACAGTCGTGAATTGAGATCTTTGAAGAGACGAGTCAACATAAATCTTTCCCCCCAGGCTGATTTTATGAAGTATTTTGTCACAGCAAAAAAAAGTAATACATTAAAATAAGTTTAGGAAAGAGAATATTAAAGCAAAAACTGATGATGGGAAGAAAAGGATTTTAATGAAATTTATGGCTTTTATAACTCACAGGGAATAGTTTTCATTTTGCTGCTGTTTCCTGATTTAACTTTTTTTTTTTGCTATGATAATAATAGAAACCTGAAAAAGCCTCCAAGATTCATTATTTTTTCCAAATAATGAATCTTAATTTTTTTCCAAAATTTATATTAATAGCAACTGTGCTATAATTATAGATTATTTTAGTGCTTTGAATTTCCTTTTCAACCTATAAAATAGTTGCCCTTTCCACATTTTTGTCATTATCAGTAATATATATATATATATATATATGTTATATATATCAAAATGTACTAGATAACTTAAATTTCCTTACTGAATTACCATTCCTATTTCATAAGACTTCATAAATTTGTATATCTCATACAGGTAACATCTAATAATTGGTAGAACCCAATTATTTTAATCTGTCCATAACTATAATTATTGGGCTAATATAATTAATATAATTTTCATATATCAGAGTGTATTATAATATTTGAATGGTTTGTAAAATATGTAATTTTATTTTCTCATATGGAACATGCTTGATATACCTTATATATTTTTTCTAAATATATGTAAAGAATATTCAACTATATCTGTTTGCCTTTGGTAGTTTAAATATAATTTTTCTTAGGATGTGTTCGATGTACCTGTTTTCATGTGGTTACAACTCATTTATTTAGAAGGAAGATATTTTTGTTTTGACAAAATAGATGAGCATTTCTAGCCACATGATTAATGGTTGATTTCTACATAATTTACAAATAGAAAACCATATTCATATGTTAATCTTCAAATTTAAATAGAAAGTTATCTTAAGCAGTTACTATTGCTATATCATGCATGTATTAAAACATTTATTGCACAGTATTACAATTCCAATTTTAGTGTTATCTTCCATTGTGTTAATATTTGGATAACATGTGGTACTACTTCTACTTATTGAAGAGGCCCAATATTTCTTCTTCCCACTTCCCACATCTGCTAAGGTGCAGATGATGAGCACAGTTCTATTTGATGGCTTTCAGTGTTTTCACAAAGACTAGATTCGTGTGAATATAGAGGCATGATTAGAACTCACTGGGTGTAGCAGCAGAATAGTAGTAGACTCTCTATAAGATGAAACTGTGGGAGTGCCATCTTCTGCCTGTCTTCTCTTTTTTTCCTCTTCATTTCAAAATCTAACTCCCTAAATGTCATAAGTGATCTATCTGACATCCTTCCAATCAAGTCATTTTCTGCTTAGTTAGTTTTTGTTGCTTTCAACCAAGAACCCTAAGGAGACTAATTTCCTCTGTGACATCTTATGCAAGTACCTGTGACATAAAATAGTTTAAAAGCCTTTATCTATGTAAGAAAGTGTATTTCCATAGTTATTAATTAATATGAGGCAAAGCCTAGCATATTTACATGTGTAGATGATGTATACATTAATAAAAATTACTTTTTAAATGCTTAGTGACATTTAACCAATTTCAACTAAAATATTTTTATATTTAAATATATTTAAATATTTAAACATATTTCCCTGTGATTTATAAATTACATTACATGCAATGTAATAATTACCTGGTATTGATTATATATTTGTAAATGTAAGTCCGCCTGCCTGCAAGCCTGTTTTTCTGCCTTTTCTTTTTGTTTTCAAACTTATACAGATCCATATATATCATAAGAGTTGTAATAGATATGAATTAACCCTACCCTTGGGTAACCTGACATTTAGAATACTAAAAAAATCAAATTTCACTTGTCATGATGTCATGATCCTAATGATAAATTACAAAAAAAAATGATAATTGTGGTCATGCCTCTTTCTATGGAGTCTGAAACCCTGAAGAATTAGATAACTTCTTTAGAATTTCAAGGATGTGTTTATGAAGGAATTAAAGTGTTATAAAATGAAAAGGCAGACTTTTTACATTAACTATAAGTATCTAATATGATCTCATAAATATTAATAAAAAGATGCTTTCTCCATTTTCTATAGAAAAATTTACTGTTGCATAATTATTTTCAAATTTGAAAATTTATAAACAATCAAGCAAATTTTATCTATTTGCTGTGATTGTAACTTCATTTCCTTAAAGAATATAATTGTTAAACATTTTATCTGTTCTTTTTCTTTTCTCTATTCTTTCTTTTTTCAATGAAAGAAAACTATTTCTAAGTGTGGCTATCTCCATAAGAAAATCATAATTATTTTCTGTCTCAGGAAATTTGTGGAGAGCCTTGGAAAGATTATGTGCTCCTTGAAAAAGTATTATGAAAGTAAAATAGGGCACATTTATTTTCTGTTTCTCTTCTCTCCGCTTTATATTGCTTTACATACAACTAACAATCTACCAGACTGAACTGGGACATCTAGAGATAGTGGCAATCTGTACTTATTTCTCCAAACTATTAAATATTTTTAAAATTTTCTCATAAAATATGAAAATACTGTTTGGATATTTTATTTTTGCCAACTCAATCATTAACACACATTAATTATATATTGGCTATTGACACAGCATGTTCAAATGCAAACATTCAAATTGTAATTGTTTACATTAAACATATCAATAGAATTTAAATTTTGCATTTATTTGAACGTGGTTGCAACATAGGAAAAGACTGACGCTTTAGTGCCTGAGGTTGTAAAATAAATTTTTCCATAAAGCAAATGCATTCATACTTTTCTAATATCAAAATGAATTTATTTTACTGGTTCTAATTTAATAATATAACTGAACAAAATAATATGAATAAGCTTTAATATTGTTTATATTAGTATTTGATAAGCATGAGATCTGGAAAATATTTTCAAAAGAGTTTGTTACTGGTTTCTTAATCACATCATGAAAAATTTGACATTGTGATTATTCTCTGATTACTGTCTTGAGTGTTGATATATGAAAGAGAAATAAGGTAAGTAGAGATAAACTCATCAAATTTGGTATTGATTAATCATCTATAATACTTGAATTACTTAGAACATTTCTGTAGGAAAACAATGGAAACTTGTTAGAATTTCTGCCCAGATGGCAAGATTCTTGAATAATTTGGTAAATAGCTTATATACACAAGGCAATTAAAATATGGGTTGAACTATAAATATTTGACTATTTTTAGAATGTGAATAACTATGGTAAGGTGCATAGGCCAAAATAAAAATAATATCTACAGAACATTCTGATGGGCACTACTCAAAAATCACATGAACATTGACATTAGTAAGTATTTAGTATAAACTGGATAGTATAATGGAAGACTTGGAAACACCAACTCTCTATGTTTTAACACACGTATATGTGTATTTTTAACATAGAAATGTTAGAAAGTATTCCCAACAACCTTCTTGCTTTTTGGTTTTGCCTCCTATCTTGACATCATTTGTTTAAGTTGGTATGTATGAAGCTGGGTTTTTTTTAGATTTTTTTTTATTTGTACATTGTAGTTATACATCTTAATGGAGTATAAGATGATAGAGGGATACATACAAACATCACCCAATTAGCCCTCACCCAATTTCCACCCCATTCCCTCCACCCCTCCTTCTCATGTTTGGGTTAGTATATTCACAAGCATATTAAGGTCAAACACCAACTCTTGACAACTAAATGTATCATGATTGAAACAATTTAGTACATGAAATAAATAGGCACTTTCATGTCTCAGATATTTTAGAATAAGTCTATCAAGTAATTAAGAGCTATACTCCTCATCGATTTACTCCATTCATTTTGTTGTATATTATCTGGTTATATTTATAGTTCATATGAAATTATACAAAAGTGTATTATTAATTTTATTTTGCCTATTTGGGGGATAGGCACTGGGAATTGAATCCAGAGGTATTCTACCTTTAGAACTTTTACTTTTTATTTAGAAGAAGCATCTTGCTAAGTTGCTGAGACTGTCTTGAGCCTGTGGTCCTCTTGTATCTGTCTCCTAATTTTGGGATTATAGATTGCATTACCACACTTGGCTTTGCCTAATTTTAAAATAGGGCATACTCATTGAAAAATAATTAAGCAGAGAGGGGAGGCAAAAAATTAGAAAGGATGGTGGGCATGATTGAGACAGGATATATTCATGTGTAGAAATATCACAATAAAACCTATTAATTTGGCTGGGCGTGGTGGTGCACACTTGTAATCCCCATACTTGAGAGGCAGAGACAGAAGGATCACGCAGGTTGAAAGCCAGCTGTGCTGACTTAAGAGACCCTGTTTCCCGATAAAAATTATAAAATAGGTCTGGGAGCATAGCCCGGAGGTAGAAGGGTTTCCAGGAACCCCAGTACCACCAAAAAACAAACAAACAAAAAAATCCCTATTAATTTGTAGATTAATATGTGTTAATAAGAAACAATGTAAAAGTTTAAACCTAAATATCACCCAAATAAACTCTTTACTACCACTTTATGGTTTGTCTCTTGTTTTTACTTCTTGGCTACTTTCTACATTTTCCAAAAATGTTGCTTTTTGTGGTTATTTCCTAATCCTTTTTAAAAGGCTATTTTTAAAATCGGCACATAAATATTATTTTGAATTTTAATTAACACAAAGTTTTTTACAGATCCTTCTAAGTTTATGATAAAAATAAAATTCAAATTATAAAACCAAAAGTATTTTTAAATTTATAAAAATACCTTGTCACTATTTTTATTCTTTTAATATACACAGCACTGTACATATTTAAAGGATATAGTCAGGTTGCCCAATATAAACTGATAGATAGAAAATATAACCACTTAAACTTTTTCATAATGACTGATTAATTTACAATCTTGAAAAACAGTGTGGAAGAGCCTCAGAAGAATAGAAATATACCTACCAGAGGACCCAGCTATACCACTCCTGGGTATTTACCCAAAAGAATTGAAATGAAACTATCAGAATAATGCATGCATATATTTATTTATATAGCTGTGCAATTCATAATTGCCAAACTACAAAACCAGTTTAGATGTTCATCACCAAATGGAAGAATCACAAAATTATGGAATATATACAGGCTGAAAGTTTACTCAGTCATAAAGAACAAATTACATCATTTTCAGGGGAATAGGTGGCTTCTCAAAAAAAAATTAACAAGATAGACACACTACTAGCAAACCTAACTTAAAAAAAGAGAATCAACCCAAATTATCTTCATAAGATATTTCACAAATAATTTAACTAATCATTTTAAAAATAATGTAAGTTCTGCCCTTTGCTAATCCAATGCATATTTTAATCATATTTTATTTTAGGTGTTATGCTATTGTTCTTTGTTGAATCAGTCTTTGTCAATTTTTTATTTCTATTATACTTTGACTTGTATCAACAAATTATATAAACTTATAATTTTTTTTAGATTATTCTTAGGAAAATTTTTCCCAATATATATTTTTAATTTTGGAAAAAAATGTGTTCTGCTTTTAGTTGCCAAATTACACATGTTTTGACATCATCCAAGATTAGTCAATGGAATAGGTGGTACCAGAAAAAGTATTCAAAGCCCAGGGTCAATATCAGGAAGCCTCTACTGAATCTTCTGGCAGTAGGCCCTTAACTGTAACAGATCTGTCATAAAAATTTGTTTTTCTTCCAGATGCTATAATTTGAAATCAACTTATTTACAAAATATCTAGGAAAAAAAAATATATATATATATATTACTAATTTGTCATGAAATTATATAAATTTGGTTTTATAGTTTTTGCAGCTGAAGCCTGATAAAGAAACCAAGAAATACTTGTTCCCTGTCTTCTTTTCTTCATTCTCTCATTTACTTTTCATTATAGGCTCTTTACTTACATGCTCATATATTATTTTTGAATGTTACATTAATGTTATCAAATTTTTTTAGACTTATAACTACCTTTGTTTTTTTTTTTTTCTCTTTTTGTACATTCAAATACTTTTATGGCTACAATTTATCCTTTCAAGAAAAAAAATTAAATATATTGTGAATATTGTGTGTAAACCCTCTCTTAATTTCTAATGTTTATTCTGGCCAGAAGGTAAATGATTTATAATGAAATAGTTTCTAGAGCCAGGCATGATAGCACAGGATTGTAATTCCAGCAATTTGGAGGTTGAGACAGGTGGATCACGGTTCACAGACGGCCTCAGCTACTTAGTGAGGCCCTTTGCAACTCAGTGAGAACCTGTTTCAAAATAAAGAATGAAAAATAGGGTTGGGGGTGTAGCTCAGGGGAAGAATACTCCCTTTCTCAGTAGCACAAAAATAAATAAATAAATAAATAAATAAATAAATAAATAAATAAGTAAGTAAATAAAGCTTCTAACATAATATCACAACCACTCTCAGAAAATAAAATAAAATCAGGTATTTATTTAATGGTAATTGTTACATTTAGATTATCTATTTATAGATACTCTTTCAATTCACAATTATGCACACTACTTGAGATTTAATTTAGTTTCTGCAAATAACAGACCTGAAAAATATTTGGCTTTTAATTCTGACCTTTTCCTTCTGTCAGTTCATGGCTCTTTTTTAATTAATTAATTAATTAATTTATTTATTTATTTTTACGGGTCTGGGGATGGAACCCAGAGGCATTTGACTTCTGAGCTACAACCCCTGCCCAATTTTTTATTCTTTATTTTGAAACAGGGTCTCACTGACTTGTAGAGGGCCTCACTAAATAGTAGAGGCTGTCCGCGAAACATGATCCTCCAGTCTCAGCCTCCTAAATGCTGGGATTACAAGCATGAGCCACTGTGCCTGGCTCTCTCTTTTTTATTTTAGATAAAAAAATACCCTCTCTTCCTATATTAATCATGTTCTATATGGTGACCTTGCTCATAACTTATTTTATTGGTCCTTCTTCCTACATTATCTCCTAAGTGAGCAATTTAACAATTTAAAATATATCTAAAAATTCACCTGTATTTGACTCTTTTAAAACAGTCAAGTTATTCTTTATTTTTTCAATGGATTTTTGGTAGCTATTTTTTTGTTTGATTCAGCTATAACATATTTTCATTCCTCCAATTAAAGACATTAATTGCTTTTATTCAAAATTAATGCAATACTATATAGCAAGAAAAATACCTATACTGTTAATAGGCATCAAATATATAGTTTAATAGCCATATGGGAAATTTACACTTATTTTTTATTATAACTAAAAATAACTAAAATAATGTGTAATGTCTCTGGTTCTAAAGAGATAGAAATTAATCAAATTACACTCTTGATTAGCATTGGTAATTTTTGAGGGTGCGGTGTGAACCTTACTAAATTCTAAAGCTCTTGTGGTTTGGTTTCAGAGTTCTGAAATGGTAATCAAAGTAATAGAAGCCATCTAATAATGACACCAAATTCCTTTATATTATTTCAAATTTTAACAAATACTATAATGATGCTTTTTACAATTAAGATAAATGGATACAAGGAATGTATTTTAAGGTATAGATTTATATAATTGATTATCTTTTTTTATCTTTGTCTCCCTTAACTCTACTCATCAACACATAGACTAAAATGCAGCATATTTCATTTCTTAAAATTTCCTCTAGAATCTACAAAGCCCTTCCATGGCTCTCAGATTAACAATAATATTCTCAATGGACTCTGAAGTCTTACATATTTTTGGTGCTCTTTTTCTTTCTACTTCAGGCAGATTATCTTTATTACATTTTTTAACATGATAGATATTGCCTACCTCAAGGTGTTTGCTCTTGCTATTCACTCTTCTTGACTTATTGTCGCTGTTTCTGAATTCTTTTATTTTATAGTCCCATGAGCATGTTCCAATCTCTTTAGTTCTTTAAGTGTTAATAATGTTAGATTTTTGTATATTTGAGAAAAAAAAGTCATTGTGATTTCTTCTGGTATAATATAAACTATTCTGATTCTGTTTTTTATCGCATGAAGAAAATTATAGAAGTACTTTTTTTAAAGGCAATGTAACTTCAAATTGTATCTCAAATTTGGACCTGAGTATATTTAAAATGTGAAAAACACATGACTGAAAGATCAATTGCAGCCCACAGACATTTATCATTCTCATAAAGTACACTATATAGAGTAGAAAAACACACATTAAAATTTAACAAAATCCAAGAAAAATGGATGGAGAAAGTGCTAGGGAGAAGAGTGAAGGAAATGGTTATAAAAATTCTATATCAATAGAAATGTAAATAAAAATAAAGTAGGTTTCACAAAAAACAACAAAGAAAGCCAGGTGCCAAATGTCATGTTTGAAAGATAAGAGACAACTGCTGAGATAGAAATTAAAATGTTCAATATTAGCCTGACTTGGTGATGCATGCTTGTAATCCCAGCGCTTGGGAGGAGGAGAGAGGAGGACCACGCAGGTTCGAAGCCAGCCTCGCTCGCTTAAGAGACCCTGTTTCCAAATAAAAAGTATAAAAATAGGTCTGGGAGTGTAACTCGGAGGTAGAAGGGTTTCCAGGAACCCCAGTACCACACACACACACACACACACACACACACACACACACGTTCAATATTGAAAACTTGTGTTATCCCTATATTCAGAGTGCAAGCAGCTGGACTTCTGTATGTCCTACACAAATAATGAACAGTTTTATAGTCCCAGAAAAAATTATTCCAAGCATAGATATTTATACTTAGCTAATGTAAAGCATCTTTTGCTCTTTGATAATGGTCTCTAAATTACTAAGCTCCCACTTGCCTTTTTGTACTATTTTATATTTACATACAAAACGTTAATGTGGGATGACAAGAAACTTAAAGAAAGCTTGAAACAAAAAATAATGATGGTTAAGTATCAAAGGGGCTTATTGGGTGATGTGTGCATGAATGCATCCACTATCTTGTACCCCATTAAGATGTATGACTACAACACACCAATAAATTTTTTTAAAATTTTTAAAAATGACTGTAGGAAACATGAAACAAAGAAATGTTAAATATATACCCTCTAAGAAGCATATCCAATTAATTTACAAAGAATATTGTACCTAAAATAAAGAGATTTCAGGGAAAATATAGGCAGAAATATTATTTGAAAAATATATTTTTTATATTTATACAGAATTATTGACAACACTGATTTTGTGTGTGTGTATGTGTGTGTGTGTGTGTGTGTGTGTGTGTGTGTGTGTGTGTTAATGGAGATGGAACCCTTCTACCTCTGGGCTACACTCCCAGAACTATTTTATAGTTTTGTTTTTTTTTTAACTTGGAAACAGGGTCTCTTACGCCCTTTTTCTTAAGTCATTTTTTTCTATTTATTTGAAAGAAATAAAGGATGCAATCATTGAAGTAAAGGTCTCTATTTAAAATATAAACAAAGGATTAGATAGAATCTCACTCATAGAAGATGATCACTCCAATAAAACCACATAGTATATAACCTAGAAAAAATATTGACAGCATGAATTGGACACTAAAGAAATATTGGCCCACTATAAAAACCTAACCTAAGAATAATTGGCATAGAGGAGGGAAAAGAAGGTGAAACCGAAGGGATCCACAATCTTTTCAAAGAAAAAAATCAGAAAATTTTCCAAACATAGAGCAAGAGGTCGATACACAGGCACAGGAAACTTATAAAGCCCCCTTAAGACAAGATCAGAAAAAAGGTTCCTCACACCACATAATAGTCAAACTGACCAATGTAGAAGCCAATGAGAAAATCTAAAAAGCAACACAAACAAAAGACCAAGTGCCATTCAGAAGCAAACCAATTAGAATCACTCCAGACATCCCAAACCAAGTCATGAAAGCTAGAGGGCCTGGAGTAACATATTCCAAACTCCAAAAGAAAACAACATGCAGCCCCAAATTTCCTACCCAGCAAAACTATCACTCAAATTAGATGGGGAAAATTACATGAAAAACAGAAGCTGAAAGAACTTATGTTTTCAAAAGAAGCACTAGAAAAATATTGAAAGAATACTGTAAAGAATAAGTAATACACACAAGAATCAGAGAAACAAAAATTTTTATCCAGCAAACAACTAAGAAAAAAATGACAAACACTATTTCAAACAGAAATGAAACCTCAACATATTAGGAATTAAAATCATCTCTCAATAATCACACTGAATGTAAATGGCCTCAACTCTTCAATAAAAAGACATTAAGTGGCAAATTGGATTAAAAACCAGAATCTATCTGCTGCCTGAAAGAAAAACACCTTACAAATAAATATAGTCATAAACTTAAGGTAAAGGGTTGGAGCAGATTAATCCATGACAAGGAAACTCGAAGACAAGCAGGACTAGCAACTATTATATCAGACAAGTTAGAATTCAGGCCTAAGCTTGTTAGAAGAGACAAAGCAGGTGTTTTTTTATTTATTTTTTACTGGTTAAAAAAAGATACAGCAATAGAAAATGATGATAGTCAACATTTATGCCCCAAACATAGGTGCAGCTACTTTCATGAAACAAACACTTTGTAATATTAAGTCACACATAAATACCAATACAATAATACTGGGTGACTTCAATAATCCTCTCACACCATTAGACTGATCTAGACAAAAGGTTAGTGAAGATGCCTCAGACCTAAAGAGAACCATTAATTAAATGGATCTGTCAGATACATATAGAATATTTCACCCATCTACAGTGGAGTTCACATTTTTCTCAGCTGCTCACAGAGCCTTCTCTAAAATAAATCACATCCTGGGCCACAAAGTGCGCACTAGCAAATTAAAAAAAAATATGACATATGCTGGGCATGGTGGTGCACACTTGTAATCTCCACACTTGGGAGACAGAGACAGGAGAATCACACAGGTTCAAAGCCAGCCACGCTGGCTTAAGAGACCCTGTTTCCAAATAAAAAAGTATAAAAATAAGTCTGGGAATGTAGCCCAGAGGTAGAAGGATTTACAGGAATTCCAGTACTATCAAAAAAAAAAAAAAAAAAAAAAGACATACTTTCCAGTGTCATTTCAGACCATAATGAAATAATGGAATAAAACTAGAAATCAAACCTAGAGAAACCACACAAATATGTGGAGACTGAAAACCACACACAATAATGAAGAGTGGGTCATAGAAGAAGTAAAGGATAAAATCAAGAATTTTCTAGAAATAAACAAAATTAAAGATATAACATATCAAAACCTCTGGGACATTTTGAAGTCAATATTAAGAGGAAAATTTATAGCACTGAGTGCTCACATAAAAAAAAAAATCAAATAACCTAATGACACCTCAAACCCCTTGAAAAACCAGAACAATCTAACCTCAAAGCCAGTAGAAGTCAGCAAATTATTAAAATCAGAAGCAAAATCAATGAAGTAGAGAATAAAAAAATACAGAAAATCAACAAAACTCAAATCTGGTTTCTCAAAAAAAAGTAATCTTAGGGTGTTCTAATAAGCATTGTTGAGTGCTATTTAAAAATATATAATAAATACATGCATATCTCCCTTTATTTTCAGTAAATATTTTCACATTATTTTCCTACCTTTACAACCAAGAACTTCATAAACAACTTATGTTTATGTTATTCTACTGTTATTTCAAATTTAGAAATTCAAAAGTGCATTTCATTTCCCACTGTCTCCTTTTCCTATGTGTGTGTGTATGTGTGTGTTTGTGTGTGTGTGCATGTGTGTGTGTGTGTGTGGCTTTGGGAATTAAACCCAGGAGCATTCTACCTCTGAACTGTACCCTTAGACCTAATATATATATATATATATATATATATATATATATATATATATACACACACACATATATTATAATATTATATTATATGTTATATTATATATTATAATTATATATTATAATATTAATAATATATATATATGTATATTTAGAAACAGGATCTCACTAAGTTGTGGAGAGCCTTACTAAGTTGCTGAGCCTGCCTGTGAATCTGAAATCCTTCTATCTCAACTTCTCAAGTACTGGGATTACATGAATCAGCATTCTTGGCTTCATTTTTAAAAAAAAATTTATAAAAACTAGCATATAGTAGAAAATGGCTATGACATTATTATTTAAAAATACTTAAAATTTTTATTACAAAAGAGAAAAACAATATTTATGTAAGAAAGTGTTCATACTATGTTAAACACTCTATTTGTATTGTCTCTTTTAATATCAGAAAACTACCCACTTAGTTTAGTTTTATAATTTAATACTTATTAATGTATTAGAAAATACATTTAGCTGGGTGTGTTAGCTCACACTTGTAATCCCAGCAGTCTAGATGTGGAGACCAGAGAATAGCAGTTGGTAGACAGCCTCAGCTACTTGGCGAGGCCCTTTGCAACTCAGTGAGAGTCTGTTTCAAAAAAAAAAAATTTTTAAAGACTAAAAAAAAGGACTGGGGGTGTAGCAAAGAGGTAGAATGCCCCTGGGTTCCAACCCCAGTGCCACAAAAAAAGAAGGAAAATAAATTTTAGAGTCATTAAGTAGTATCAAAAGTTAGTCAGTTCTCCTTTATACCATTTGATATTGCCTCTTAGTGGTTTTGCAAAGCAGGGTTTTCTTTTAAAATTAGCTGAACATAACTTGGTTTTTGCAGACACGCCAAACAATCTTAGTACACAAGGAAACCTCATTTATCCAGTAGTGTTCTACAAGCAGGATTGGTCTCCTCTTATTTTTACTCCTCTGATAAATCACTGCCCAAGGATTCATGGCAGTCTCTTTTTCTGAAGGAAAACGAAAAGAGAAAAAGAATAAAAACTTCCCTTTTGGGTTAGTGTTTAATAGAAATAAGCATCACATATAACTCTAGAGGCTTCTTTCACAAAGGCATGCATAAGTTTGTATCTGCTAAATACTTGGATTTTACAACTATCACATGCACTTGTCACTAGAATTGAAATTATATTTGTAGACTTCCTGATGTCTTTTTTATCATTCTTACCTAATCAAATAAATTCTAGGACTTCACACTAAATTACCAGTCAATACTAGCAAGACAAATTAGAAATAAGAAAAAGTAAATTTACTTTTTAAGCCCAAATTTACATTTATTGTTTCAACCATCTGAAGTTTCTTAAGAAAAAAAAAAAAGGCTCAACTGTCTTCAGTCTTTTAATGTAATGGTCAAACTCTCTTTCATGATAATTCTGACTTTAACATTTACTTTATCTGATTTGTATAGCATTTTTTCAATATATTACTCTCATGACTTGAAAAGGCTCTCAAGAGAATCATGGCACATAAATTTGATGTTTCATACTGTTTAGAAAATTTGTTCTGCTTGTGAATGTTTAAACTTATCTTTTAGGAAAGAGAAACTTATTTCTAAAATGTCTCCACAGAGTTTGGTATTTCTTATTCATGGCTCAATAAATGTAGATTCATTGCTCCTAAAATGATCAAAACTAATCTCCAATGGTCCTTCTGCTATCACATGCTTCAAAAGAAAAGAAAAACAAATTTTTATTTTTACAGTAATTCTATATACTTAAAATCTCAATTATGTAAGATTTTTCTTTGTTTATACTTTGAACACTCAAATGTATGGTACACAAAACACTGTTATATGTTCTTTGTGAAATGAAAAAAGAGAAAAAAGTTCTAAATGATAAATTACTCATTTTTGTGAAATATATTTTTTATTTTCCAAAATTCTTCAATATTTCTTCTCTTCACTACTGTCTACAACCTATCTTTGTTTCAGCAACACATTGAAATAACTTCACAAATCTCTGGAATTATCTTGGTATGGCTTGTTTCATTCTCATTCAAGGCCTTGTAATTATTTACCTGAAACCTTCCAAAGGCCTCCTTACTGGTCTCTTTTATTATTTTATATTAACTTTGTTGAAAATATATATTTGTTTCTAATTTGTCTTTTAGAAAATGAGTAGTGTTTTCTCTTTTAGCCAAAATCATCTGCTTTCTACTTCATACAAGTTAAAACCTCATAGATCCACAAATAAAAATCTCACAATAACATTTAAGTTAAAAAAATTTCACTTCATTTGTCTTGTTTTCTATTTTTATACATTGTCTATGTAGAAATTTCTACATTTGTAAATAAGTCTACATTTCTAAATAATATACATATATGTAAACTCTAATATATATATATATATATATATATATATATATATATATATATATAATAGCTATATGCACAGACATATAAGCACATACATAGGTACATTCTACCTCTGAGCTACAAACGAGCCGAATTTTTTTTTAATTCTATATTTTGGGACAGGGTCTCACTGAGTTATCTTTGTTTGCAGATGATATGATCCGATCTCTAGAATATCCCCCTCAGGAAAAAAAAAAAAAGACTACTGGAGCTTATTAACCAATTCAGCAAAGTAGGAGGATGCAAAATCAACCTAAAGAAATCAGTAGTTTTTCTATATGTCAACCATGAATCCACAGAGAAAGAAATACAAAAAACATTTTCTTTTTTTTTTTTTTTTTTTTTTTTTGGTGGTACTGGGGTTCCTGGAAGCCCTCCTTCCTCCGAGCTACACTCCCAGACCTATTTTATATTTTTGAAATAGGGTCTCTTACGCCAGCATGGCTGGCTTCGAACCTGCGCGATCCTCCTGTCTCCGCCTCCCAAGCGCGGGGATTACAAGCGTGCGCCACCACGCCCGGCCATTTTCATTTATAATAACATCAAAACCAATAAAATACCTGGGAATAAACCTAACCAAAGATGTAAAAGAACCCTACAATAAAAATTATAAAACATTAAAAAAACAAAGACCTTGGAATATGGAAGGATCTTGTTTGCTCATGAATAAGCAGAATAAATATCATCAATGGCCATTCTGCCAAAAATCATCTACAGAATCAATGCAACCCCTATCAAAATACCAAAGACACTTTTTATAGGCCTAGAAAAATCAGTCGTGAATTTCATATAGAGAAGGAAAAGAGCCAGAATAGACAAAGCAATTCTCAGCAATAAGAAGCATGCATGAGGCATCACAATTCATTACTTCAAATTATACCACAGATCAATAGTAGTTAAAATGGCATGGTATTGGCACAATAACAGGCACACAGACCAATGAAACAGAATAGAAGGTAAAGAAACAAACCACACACTTGTAGTCAATTGATCTTTGAAAAGGGGGCCTAATTCATACGTTGGAGAAAAGACAACCTTTTCAACAAATAGTGCAGGGAGAACTGGCTATCCATTTGTAGAAAGATTGAACAAAATACTTCTCACTTAAAGTGCACAGGAATCAACTTGAGATGGTTCAAAGACTTGGAAATCAGAGCAGAGACTGTGAAGCTATTAGGGAAGGGAATAGAATCAATACTCCAAGTTACAAGGAGTAACTTCCTCAACAAGACTTCCAAAGCATAGAAAATTAAACCAAGAATTAACAATTGAAGTCGGGCATGGTGGCACATGCTTATAATCTCAGCATTCAGGAGGCTGAGACTGGAGGATCATGGTTCGTGGATAGCCTCAGCTACTTAGTGCTCAACTACTTTGTGAGGCTCTCTGCAACTCAGTGAGACCTGGATTCAAAATAAAGAATAAAAAATAGGGCAGGGGGTATGGCTCAGAGGTTGAATGCCCCTGGGTCCATCCCCAGACCCACAAAAAAAAAAAAAAAGAATTAACAAGTGAGTTGGCATCAAACTAAAAAGTTTCTGCTCATCATTAATCCTCTGATAGAGGACTAATATCCAGAATATACAAAGAGCTTAAAAGACTTTCCACTAGCAAAAAAAAAACAAAAAAACAAAAACAAAAAAACAATCAAGAAATAGACAACTGAATTGCATAGACACTTCACAAAAGAAGAGATACAAATGGTCAATAGATACATGAAAAGATGTTCCATCTAACCCCAATCAGAGTGACAAGCATAAAGATGTCAAATGACAACAAATGTTGGATTGGCAAGGATGATGAAGATCAGTGTGGAGATTCCTTAGAAAACTAGGAATGGATCCACCATACAATCTGGCTATACCACTACTGGGAATCTTTCCAAAGGTATTGAAACCAGAGAACTATAGTAATATATGCATGCCAATGGACAAGGAAACACAATTCACAACAGCCAAACTCTGGAACCAGCATTGGTGTTCATCAACAGATCAATAGATTGCAAAATTATGAGAAATGCACACAATAGAATTCCACTCAGCAATAAAAACAAACACATTAGGTCATTCATAGAATATGGAAAGACCTGGGGAACATTGTGTTAAGTGAAATTAGCCAAGCACAGAAAGGGAAGGGACATGTTTTCTCAAATAGGCTCCAGCTAGGAAATATTTGGATAACAGAGAAACTTCAGATAACTCATTCTTTTATGTGATCTGGACTAAGCCATGCTTATTTGAATACAAAATTATCTGCCTAGAAGTGTCCCTGTCCACCTTCATTCTTTTTAGCATGATTTATGACCTTGAATTGAACAAGTTCAGAAACATGTGCCTTAAACTGAGCATGAAACAAAATATAACTGAACAAAACACAAAAATTATAATAAACATTGGGCTTCAGAATGTAACAGAAGTAAATTTTAAATTGTTGATCCTTTCTTTGTGAGAAACTCTGAGAGTGGATTTTAGTCCCAAGTCTGCTCATCTCTGTACTGACACCCTTTAGGCTATTCTGAAATTGAAATTATTCATAGTGCTTTTTGGCCTTCTGGCCTTACCTTTTTATTAGATAGTCTGTCAGAACTAGAAGTATAGAGAAATAAGTGAGCAAGAGTTCTACCTTTTTACTTTTACAAGTTCTAAAACACATAGAATCCCTTGGTTTTTGTTTTATTTTCTTTTAGTTGGGTTTATGTACAAATTACCACAAGATAAACTTGATAGTTTTCTTGATAGTAGACGCACTTTGCTTAAATATATATCAATGTGTGGTTATTTATCAGTTGCTTCTTGTTTTCACCCAACTTGAGGAAAAGATTTTTGAAGACAGAACATTGTCTTTTCCATTACAGTGGACAAAAAGTAGCAAGATTTTTAAAATTTGTATCATAATTTTATTTAAGGCCTAAAATGTATATACCTAGCTAACCACTATTTTCTATATGAAAAGTTTAAATCCACTTCTTTATTTTAGGTCTTAAACTCTGCAACACCACTTTAAATACTTTTAAAATTAAAAAAGTATTTCATTTTGATTTATATAGTTCTTTTATACTACTCTAAAAGATAAATTATTAACAGGTACACTAGAACTGTTAATCTATAATATTCATTCTATCATTTTTACTATAACTGAACAAAAATATGTATCAAAAATCTTCCTTTTATTCAACCAGAATTTTTTCTTAACATGAAAGAAAGATCAAGTTTTCTCAGGCCTTCTTTTAAAATTGCATCTTAAAGTAATGAATTTTATAAGTAATCATCAACAGTATATGTAATACTAGTGCTATAAAATTAAGAGTACATATATATGCATTAAAATTGATAATTAATCAAATGGAAGATATGATCCCAACAAATCAAAGTTTTCATTTTATGAGATTTTTATGGAGAAAATGTATTAAAAGCCCAGCTGTGTTTTCTAAAAAGGCATTTATTTAATTTAAATTCAATCTATTTTTACTTTAATGACAGTGCTAGTGGCTATTTTATGAATAGTTGCTTAGATTCAAATTGCAATAGAACTTTCTAATTAAAAAGTTTAATTTCTTTTTAACTATAATAAAAATAATTACACTGTGTGAGCTGTTGAAACAGTTCTTAGTTGTTTGCCATACATTTACTGATTGTTGAATTCTCATTCTGAGAAAAACTGATTAAATGGATACCAAAGGTATGAACAAAGATTTCTACATTAAATGAATTGTATTCTTTTTTTAAGTTCATACAATATTTTTTTTTTAATTTTGTATTCTTTTTTCAAAATAAGACAGCTTGAGAGGAAGGGACGTGGCAATTTACTCACATGCCTCTAGTAACCCCATAAACTGTTATTTTACAAAGTTTCTAAACACTTTTAAGCCTTTTTCTCTAAAGTATTTTTTTCTCTAAGTTTCTGTTAGAAAGATAACTCTTCTGCAAGGATCTCATTTAGCTCTTTTACTTGAATATCACCTATCATATTTCTAAGTACATACACACAAACACACACACGATTTAGTCTAATGCATATCAGCCCCTACTTCCTTTTGAATACTATATATTATGAGAATACCCTTAGCATTTTCCTTTTAATAATGTGTACTCTCCTACTTAGCAATTGTTGTATACTTTAATTATATGTAAGTATATTTTTTAACTTTTATACAACAGTTATATATCAAAAATTGCAGCTGAAGGAATTGTATGAGGTAGTCCCTGTGTGAATGAAAAACCTGAGAACAGATAATGGGGAAATGTATAAGTCCACAGAATGGGCACTGTATCCATTACATGAAAACAGAGGTAATTGGTAGTTTTGACATAAAGTAAGTGTATATAAGATGTAGATTGAAGCAAAGAGATACTGAAACACAGTAACAGGCAGCTGGGAATTGATGGTATTAGATTTAAATCAGATGAACAGTTTTTCTGACATGAGTTCATTAGCAATTAGAAGCATACATAAAGAGTCTTAATCTGAAATTGGCTGCAGGACACAGCCCAGTGTCCTTCAAGAGAGAAGGAAATGGATAATACTCCTGAAACAGAGATTCACCTACTAAAAACAGAGAGAAAAATCAATTGATAATGACACAAAGTCATAGCTAAGGAAGCAACATTTATGATATTAAGGTTAGTCCTAAAGTGTCAGCACTTTACTTTACCTATTTATATATATATATAGAAATATGAAGGGTACAAAGTGGGTTGTAATTCAGTTGCAATTTTATTCTCAAATGTTAGAAACCCCAGTTGTGTGATTTATGGAATTATTCTGGGACAATTCTGCAATCTTTTCTGAGTACCACAGGATGTTTGCATCTAGTTCTTATCTGAATTTTAAGTTTAGTTTTTTTTACTATTTTGTTGCTAAGTTCTAATTTTACTTATTCATCCTTTTGCAATTAAGATTATGTCTCTATTTTTTCTTGGTTGTGGATGCATAATACATACTAAAGCAATATGTGCTTTTTAACTCAGCTTAATCTAGTTATAGTGACATAATATAGACACATGCAAATAATGTTCATATACATATATAATATACATAGCAACAAATAAATATAAATATTTCTTTGTTTTAAAATGGAACATGTTATACATACTTCTTAGGCATTTAGTTTCTTTATCTGTCAAGTTAAACAATAATTGCATTTATTTGCATTGAATGGAAACAACATATTCATGTAAAATTTAAGAATTTTAGTTATTAAATGCAAATTACAATGCATGTTTTTTCATAAATAAACTTATGCTAGTTTTTTACAATTTTGTTCAAAAATAAAATGACAGTATTTTGAGAGGCATTTCAGTGGGTTATAAATCAGGTAAGGACACTTCTTGCTACACAAAATAAAATAGAATCAAACTAATTTTTCTCTGCCCATTATAACCTTGAATCAATTTTTTCTGTTACTTAGATATGGCAGCACAGTGCTTTAAATTTGCCACTAAAAGTTAAAATCCATATCTTTTCCCTTAACTATTATGGATCACCCGATATACCTGCTTTTAGCAGATATCTACTTTTCAAAAAGTATTTGCACATTTGAAGCAATGTGTCACATTTCTGCTCCACTGACTAGTTTTGCTTTAAATGTCTTGGATCCCATCATCTTGTGTTATGTCAAATCACATTGGCTTTTCTATGTGACAAAATATACAGTGATGGAAGGTGACAGAAGAAATGTAATGCAATATGACACATCAGAAATTTAAAGGGTAAAGAGATTAGCTATTTGGTGTCAAATTAGATAGGGAATGTCAAACTCAAAATGAATCTGGCAGTTGCTAATGGAGTGAAAGTGCAGTACTCACCCTATGTATGAAACAATGAATTCTGAACTTCATCACAGCAAATTTAGCTAACTCAGAGATACAGTCTGGAACATCAGAAAGTCTCTTAGAAGGTCCTGGGCCTACAGTACATTTTAGGATTATTCCATAACCATACTGTTTATAGTGATTTGATCCATATGATTCTTCTCTACAGAAAGTAAGCATTATCAATGTCACTGATACTGTTTGTCTTTTCTATATTTTAAAGATTGTTATTTTTTCATTATGCTTTTTGAAAGAGAAACAGAATAACATAATAGTATATGATATTTGATGCTGTTATGCCACAGAAACAAGCAAAAACATTTTAAAGTATTTGGATTGGGAACAAAAAGTTCTGTGATGATGATAACACAGATTTACATAGATGCAGTTTGCATCTTTTGATAAGTACATGAATTATTAAAATTGTCATGACAGCATTTGACTCTGACTCAGGAAAGAATTAAAGAAATTACACATGTCTCCTGTTTTATCATTTTTAATACTTGTGGCAATTAATTCTTAAATTTTTATTGGTGCATTGTAATCATACATCTTAATGGGATAAAAGATGGTGGAGACATATATGCACACATCATCCAACTAACCCTTACCAATTCCAGCCCCACTCCCTCCTTCTTCCTTATTCCCATGCTTGGCTTAGTGATTGACATTGATGTTTGTTTAAGGACATCATGTGGTTTAGAGAGTTTCCCTGCTTCCTCCCTCCCATTACCTCTGTGAGGTCGCCTTATTAGCTCATCTATAGAATCTCCTTCTTCATCTAATTTCTATTTACCTGTTGTTGTTTTTTTCTGCAGTGGGTACAATAATCTTCTTTACTTAAGTCAATATCTTGTTCTATTTTTTTTTTGCAAGATTGCTTTTGTCTACTTTTGAGTTATAATTTACCCTTTAAACTCACCAATATTCTTGTTATATTTTGCAATAAAGAATGTTGTTAAAAAGCTATTAAATTTAAAAGAAGAGTACTCTGTTTCACTTATTCTTTATTTGCTTTTCCCTTTATCTTTTCCTTTTTAACAATCTCTGGACTGTTAATGCAAAACAAATAATTCCTAATGTTGAATTTTAACCCTTTTTAAAGAATAGGAAGAAAGTGAAGCCCTAGAATTTAGCTACAGCAAACTAAGCTATTTTAATTTTAGCTTCCTTCATGAATTAAAAGTGTGTAGTTAACTAATGTGAAAAGTTAAAGAGCAATCTAAATGTAAACATTGCAGATTTACTACTTGCAAATCAGCTGTTTCTGCTTTTTATATTTAATGCTAAATAAGATTTTTTAGCAACCACAAAATTTCTGAAAGAAGGCAGAAATATAAAGAGATCTAAAGAATAAGTAACTGATTGCTCTGTGACTCTGGGTGAATAATTGTTTTTAAGGCCATTAGGATAAATTTAGCAAAGATTAATGAAGGGTTGAGAGAACTGGAGTTTAGATAATTAGACTATTCTAATTTTTCTTTCCCTCTTTATCACTGATTAATAATATCATGATTAAAATAGACTCCCCATATTATTAGAACTCTTTCAATTTCTTGTTATGTTTATATGTTTTATAAAGCAATTTATCAAACAAAGTTTACTAAAAAGATTTTAAAATATCATCCAAAGTGTCAAATTTAAACACTTCCATAAAGAATGTAAGAATATTCTAGTTATTATTTTATTCATAGCAGTACCAAATTTTTTTTCTCAATTGTGGAAACTGCAGTCTAAGCAATTTTAAAAACAGGAAATTATTAACGTGTTTCTATTGTATGTGTTAAGTACTAAAAATTCATTCAGTTTTCTATAGCGCCTACCTCTTTGTCAATCCCAAGTTACCATGAAATATTTTTATATTAATAAAAATTGATTTGGGGTTTATCTAAATTAACTCTTCAATAATTGTTTTGTGCTTTTGGTATGTTTTAATGACCTACTTTATTAGATACAAACAAAGTTATATATTCATTATTCAATAATTTGTTACTGGGGCAAAAATTTAAGTAAAATCTAGTCTTTGGATCAAGCTTTTCTATTTGTTTCAACTTATATTAGTAGACAGTATATAAAAAACAAAAGAATGTTTTTGGTAAATCCCCCTTCTCTGCCATTAAGACTTTGAGAATTTCCTGATATAATACATGCTCTTCCAAGATATAAACATATTCTGTGTGTGTGTGTGTGTGTGTGTGTGTGTGTGTGTGTGTGTGTAACCAGAAATTCAACCTAGGGTCTCAGATATTCTAGGCAAGTATTCTACCACTGAGCTATACCCCATCCAAAGATATAAAGAAACATTCCTGATATCTAGACTCTGGTTGTATACAATTCCAAGTAGAGTTATTTAGAAGACATTTGTGAAGGCTGAGCACACAGGAAATGGGCTATTAACTCACATGATATCCTGAAGATATGTGGTTTGTGGGCTTGCTAGATTTCTGTCTCAGTGATGCAGTGGAGGACCAATACAATTTTTCTTGTTAGGAGTTACATCCATATTTGTTAAATCCTATGGCTTCCTCTGTCAGCAATGGCAACCCCATGATTTGCAAATCAGAAGAAAAGAGAGAAAAGTTGGAGAATAAAAAACTACTTTGTATATCCAAATATTAGAGGAAAAAGACAAGTTGTACAATGTAAAATGTCCCTCCAGCAAAAAAAAAAAAAAAAAAGAATCTATCATTTCTCTGGTAAAAAAAAAAATAGATCATAGATCATACCAAAATATAAAGGAATTTAAGCCTACAATGCTTGGCAGTAAACCTAGACTTCCACAATAATGGTACAGTGTGAATTTGGTAGCATCTCTTTGGTAGGGAGTTGAACATCCCTGCCAGGGGAATCCATTAAAGAATGTTCTGATTTGGAGCTGAAATGTTTCCCAAAAGTTCACATGCTAAAGATTTGTCCCTAATGCAGTCCTGTTTAGAGAAAGGGATTTGGGGGAAGTAAGTGGATCCTGAAGACTCTGATCTCATCAATTAATTACTTTGTAATTGATTAATAGCTAAAGGGAATTTTGGGTAGTGGTAGAAAATGTAGGAGTCTAGCTGTAGTTGAAAGGAATGGGCTTTGGGGGATTCCCTTGAGGGAATACATTTAGTAGCTGGCTCATTTCTCTCTTTGCTTCCTGACTAGCATGAAGTGAGTAAACATCTTTTCATAAGTCCTTCTGCTGTGATGATCTGCTTTGCTTCAGGGCCAAAACAAAGGAGCCAACTGACCATGGACTAAAGCCTCCAAAACCAAGTACCAAAATATATTTTCTTGCCTCTGATTTGATTTCTTTAGGCATGTTATTACAGCAAAAGAAAGCTTACTAATACAAAGAACAGTAACTTCTAGCCTCACCAATGTCATTAAACAAGTGTTAAGGTATACATTTTAATAACTATACTTGTCAAACTGGAAAAATCACCCCTAATCTGTTTATTTCTGATATATTAAAAAAGGTTAGTTAACTACAGCAGAAATATAAATTTATAATTGGAATAATTTGCATCAAACACCTGAATTTGGAAGACAGATTAAAAACATATATGTTTGTATTTTACACTCTTTGTACAGTTGTACTTTTCATACAAATTACATCAGACAATATGAGAACTATATTTAGATACAATATGCACTTCATCGAAATCTTTTAAAAATATACTAGAGCTATTCAGTAAATAAATAGAATTAACTGATTTTTATTTAAACAGCACAATGAAAGTGGAAAAGGCAATTATTGACATGAAAGAATCAAAGGCAACATTTTTGCATAGATAAAGAGGAGCTTTGAATTACAAATACCACAGAGTAGCCTCTGTATTTTCTGGGAAGTATAAAAGAAAGAATTTTCTCAGCCAGAACTCTGTTTATTATTCAATTGCCAAACTCATAGGATATTTTAAAAATTCTTCAATATTCTTATTTTCTACACAGAGAACTAAAATTTTATCATAATGACTAAATTTTAATTTTATGTACCACATAAAAATATCACCTGGAATAGTAGATTTGTCCAAGAATATTATTACAGTTGATTCAAATTTTATTCCTGTTGCAAAAAAAATTATTCAACTGTTTTAAAAAAACACTATTTCATTGTTTGTTCAACAGATAGTATATAATTATGTACCTTTGTTAAAATCTTTTCAGCCAAAATCAACATAATCATGATATCAATAATGTTTCTCCACTGGCAGGTTTATTGCTAGATATTGTTCTGCCTACGGGGGAGTTTCCAATATGATCACTAAATTCTGAATTACAGGAACAATTTCTTTGTGTGTGTGTGTGTGGTACTGGGGATGCAACCTCCCAGCTACACCCCCAGCCCTATTTTTTTATTCTTTATTTTGAAACAGGGTGAGAGCCTCAATAAGTAGCTGAGGCTGTCTGCAAATTCGCAGGTCTCAGCCTCTTGAATGCTGGGATTGCAAGCATGCCCCACTATGGCTGGCTTATAGGAACAATTTCTGATGCTTAGAGTAAATAAAAAATAAAAAATTAAGAAAGTCCTTTGAAAAGTTTTATTTTGTACAAATAAAAGAATAAAGTTCATAAAGTATATTTTAATCCAAAACTAAAGAAAAAACATAAAATTGAACCAGAGAACAAAACACACTTTAGCACAATGGGAAAAAAATTACATTCTTGAATAAAAGCATGAAAATAAACTCTTTATAAGGTTCTTGAAATTTTATATCTGCTAATTGAAAAAAAATGCTGAAAACAAAATGTATAAACCCTCTACAATTGTCCAATCTTTATTTTTAGTAAAGAGGGAATGATTACATTGAAGAACATAATTAGGTATATTTTATTTATTTATTTATTTATTTATTTATTTATTTATTTATTTATTTATGGTACTGGGAATATAGTCCAAGGTCCTTCTACCTCCGGGCTACACTCCCAGACCTATTTTATATTTTATTTGGAAACGGTCTGTTAAGCCAGCTGAGGCTGGCTTCGAACCTGCGCTATCCTCCTGTCTCAGCCCCCATGCACGGGATTACAAGTGTGTGCCACCACGCCTGGATATAATATATTTTTACTCATTAAAATTTATGATTTTTTATGATTTTAATAAAAATAGGTAAATATAGAGGAGATCATTTAAGGACACTGCAATAATTATAGTAGTATTTGATAGTTCTGATCTATCTGAAGTTATAAAAATATTAAATTAAAAATAAATATGTCTGTACAAATTTGGCTCAAGTTTGCTTTTGAAAGAATCTGAGAGTGTATTTTTGTGTGTTTTCTAAAATTTACAATGACAGAATCTGTTATTTATTCATTATCATATTATTTCAACTTGCTCTGAAAAGGTTCTTCAACAGCCTTTTGTACCATCTGTCAGTGAGATGGGAATGTTTGCCTACAAAATTATCATTTTATGCACTCATTACAAAGTG
This sequence comes from Muscardinus avellanarius, assembly GCF_963383645.1. NCBI lineage: Eukaryota > Metazoa > Chordata > Mammalia > Rodentia > Gliridae > Muscardinus > Muscardinus avellanarius. The sequence continues at coordinate 158,522,699 of NC_137787.1, forward strand.
GATAGTATGTCACTCTTATCACTTGCAGGAGGACATAAGAGGCTGTTAAACTAGACTATGTTGCAAATATATGTAATTTACATAATGTGATAAAGTATAATATTTAAGATACACAGAGCTAAAATGGGTTTTAAATCATTTTAATTTTCCATTATTTTGGCCAGTGTCATAATCCTGGAGGGCTTGGAGCCCTTGAAATTGATTTTGATTATAATCATTATGGTTCTACAATGAAAAGTGACTTTGTATGGAAACACACCATCCATTGTAACTGTAAATATAATTCCAATGGACTAGGGCACAGCAGTACTAATTCAATCAAAGAGATATTTAAAAATATATTATACAGCATATAGAGCTGCCGACTAAATGTATACTAATGGATTTTCTGTTTCCATTGTCTAAATCACATTTGTAAGGCTACAGTGAAGAAGCAAAAATAATCATTTCTGAACCATTATTTATTTTAGGAAACCAGTAAACCAATTAATCTGCCTGACACTTTATCATCTGAAGGAAAATTTATAAGCTTGTTTGATTGTCATAGAAATAAAAGATGTTGTCTTTGAAGATGCCATAACTCTTCTCAAAGCGCTAATATTCCACTGTTCAGACAGTAGTAAAGACATTTGAAGTTCACCCAAGGACAGCTGAAAAAAAGCAGCATGCACATTTTATAATTTCTCTGTGTATGTATGTATGTGTGTGTGTGTGTGTGTGTGCATGTATGCATGTTTATTCCATTTTTAATTAGAAAGAAATACAAATATAAATTCTGTGGCTCCATAGAAAGGTATTATATTTCATTATTTCCTTTAAAATTTCAGTTCTCATATTAATAGTTATTGTTTGCTTGATTGATGTAGCTAGACAAAAAAAAGGTTCATAAATACATTGTTTTTTATTAAGTCACTTTTGAAAGACCCATTATAAGAAATGCTTCTGGCAGTTTCATCTTTGGACCAGCAATTTCAAAGCCTAAGTGGTCAACAGACAGAAAATTCTGGAGAAGCTGAACAAAATGAGGAGAGGGTGATATGAGAAAACAGAGCTCCACATTGGAATTTGATTTATAAAGATCTAGAAAACGCAAGTTTTTGTTTATGACATTTGCACCAGGCTCTTCTTAGACTTAATTTCTTTGCAATTTCTCTTCGGTAACTTATTTTGAATCTGGACTTCCAACTGGAATTCAGATAGTACTGGAATGGCTAGTGCTGGGTATGCTGTTATAGTTAGTGATATATCTTCATTCATAGAAGGAGGTGGCAGAAACAGAGTTATAATATCTCTTATTTACTTTTAGAACTTTCTTTTGTGAGAAAGTAAGACCTTAAAAAAGAGATTAACATTCTCAGTTCTTGTTTCCAAAGTACTTTTTCCAATGTCCTTTTAAATAAGTGATTGATCATATCATACTGTTTAATTGTTTATAAAACTGGTGGAAAAATAATTATAATTTACTGAATGCTAGAATATAGCTCAAGGAATGTATACTTTTATATTTTAAAACAGTCATTTTGCCGGGCGTGGTGGCGCACGCTTGTAATCCCCGTGCTTGGGAGGCAGAGACAGGAGGATTGCGCAGGTTCGAAGCCAGCCGCGTGCGCTGGCTTAGGAGACCCTGTTTCCAAATAAAACTGTAAAAATAGGTCTGGGAGTGTAGCCCGGAGGTAGAAGGGCTTCCAGAAACCCCAGTACCACCAAATAAATAAATAAATAAAAAATAAATGAAACAGTCATTTTACTAATAGAGGTGAGATTAACACATATTGCTACATTAAGAGACCTGAGTCCTAGAATAACTATTTTAATAATCATGAATATAAAAGCCGTGTATATTTAATTTTATATTGCTTAGCTTACATAAGAAGGGAATGCATATTTAAAAACAATTTATTTGGTAATATAATTCTCATAATAGTAGCTTCTTTTTGGTACTAGAGATAAAACACAGGTTCATCCTACCCCAAACTATTTTTGTTTTTATTTTGAAACAGTCTTGCTAAGTTGCTGAGACCGGGCTCTAACCTGCTATCTTCCCATCTCAGTCTCCCAAGTACTAGGATGACAGGCATGTGGCGCTGCACTCGGCTAGTTCACTTGCTTTTTAACAGAATGACAATAGTTGCTCCCAATATTATCGAAATCCTCAAATTAAAAATGCGTGGCATGCTTTCCACAATTAATTCATTTTTTCTTCATTGTGTTCTGAGTAGAAATATCCTTGCCAGACATTTTTGATTGAAAATTTTAGTGTATTCATTCACCATAAAATAAATTTTAAGTATGTCTATGTCTAATAATTATTTTTATTTATGAAAATGTTTTTTTTACTTTCACTTGTAAATGTATTTTAGCTTTTAGATATATGAAGCATAAACTATAAACTATTTATTGCATATTCTGTATTCTGGTTTTTTGGCTTGAATTACCTCTCTAGTACTTGGATGATACTGTTTACCTGACGTGCTTATTTGTTATTTTTTAACTTATTTCATTGTATATTCATTTCAGCTCACAAATATTTGAAAGGACAAATGCAGAAAGAATATATACTACCATAAGAAAGCTTAGCTGCACATTTATTGAGCCTGCATCTCCTGAGCTGCGTTTTTATGATATTGACAGTTCTCATTGCTGTTGTACTGCACCACACCGAGTGTGCCGACCCTGCTGTGAAAGACCTTCTGTTATCAAAAATTGATGCTAAATCCAAGCTGTTAGCAGCAGCTCTTTATGTAAGTGCAGTAGATTGAACAAACAGTTTTGGTGCCCTAGAGTCATGGAAAGGTCAGAAACAGCACTGACCATTAAATGATATCTATTAATTTTGCTCTGGAGAACAAGATGCCCAGTTAGGCAGTGATAGAGATAATTGCTTTGACTGTGAAACCATTAAGCAAGTTTTAAGGAATTTGAGCAGTGGAAAAGTGTTATAATGCCTACTTAATGCTTTACGGTAAACTTTAGAGTTCAAGAGAGGCACAAGAAAAGCATGTGCATATGTGTGTTTGTGTGTATATATACATATATATGTACATATAAATATATAGATTTATATAGTGTGCATGTGTGAGTAGTGTATATACTTTTTCTATAAAGCATACTCTTTTTTTTTTTTGGTGGTACTGTGGGTGGAACCCAGGGGCGTTTCTACCTCTGGGCTATACTCCCAGACCAATTTTATACTTTATTTGGAAACAGGGTCTCACTAAGTTGCTGAGAGCCTCACTAAGTACCTGAGGCTGGCTTTGAACCTATGCGATCTTCCTGTCTCAGCTTCCCAAGCACAGGGATTACATGCGTGTGCCACCACGCCCGGCTTCTATAAAGCATACTCTTATACAAAATTAAAGTCCGTCCAACTGTTTTAGCCTATTTTCTGTTTCCACAACAGAATACCTGATGGTAGGTGATTTATAAAGAATATAATTAGCAGGTGTGCTGCTGTATGCCTATAATCCCAGTACTTGGGAGGCTGAGACAGGAGGATTGCAAGTTCAAGGGCAACCTGAGCGATGTAGTGAGACTCTCAGTAACTGGCAAGATCCTTATTCAAAACAAAAAATAAAAAAGGGGGTTGGAGGTAGAATGCCTCTGGGTTCCATCTCCAGTAGCACACACCAATACATATATATGATTTGTGTTGGTTCATACTATAGAGACAAGGTAGTATGAGAGGCTGGTGTTGGCACCTGCTCAACTTTTGCCAAAGACGTTCTGCTGCTTTGTAACATGGCAGAAAACTGAAGGGCAAGCAGATATGTAGACTTGGTTTCTAATAAACTGTTCCTTAGGTAATTAATCTAGTACCATTAATTTATCTTGATGATCCCAACACCATGTATAGGTCCTCCCACATCACAGCACTGTTAAGCTGAGGATCAAATACCAAATTTCAGATAAAGTCGTGGATGGGAAAAAGCATTGTGCCCACCACTGATAGTATTAAAATACCAAGTGATAGCTTAGAAACAGTGCCAACTTACTGAAGAAACACATTTCATATTTTGATGGATCTTATGAGAGAACAAAAATATCTTGAGAAAAGTTTAGATAACTAATTTCCAGGTAGAAGAACTTTTAAACTTCAGAATGTGTATGTATCCTTTCTCTTTCTATCATGATATAGTCAAAAGATGTATCTTAGAGTTTACCAATATTTTTTGAGGGATTTAGAAACTCACTTGCATTGAAAAGGAGGGATTCACATCTCACTATCACCTAAAACTATGACTATAGAGGCTACCAGCTAATATAATGTGTGTGTGTGTGTATATGTGTGTGTGTATATATATATATATATATATATATATATATAGTGTTTGTATGTGTATGTGCATATATATGTATATATATACACACATATATAGAATCTATCTATGATTTTGTTGGGAACCATAACTTCTTAGAAAGTTGCTGAAGATGAAACTAAGTCTATATAAGATCCAGAGTTTATGATACTTTCTTAATATATTAAATTTTAAAGAGAGCGGAATACAAAGAAAGTCAAATTATATAGTATTCCTTGAAAAGATAATAAATAAAAAAGAAACAACCTTTTTTCTTGGTACTGGGAATTGAACCCAAAGGCATTTTACCTCTGAGCTAACATCCACAACCCTTTTTGAAAAGGGTCCTACTAGGTTTATGAGACCCTGCTAAGTTGTTGTGGCTCTTGAACCTACAATCCTTTTCTCTCAGCTCCCCCACCAGCCCCCAAGAACCTGAATTATAGGGATGTGCCACAATGCCAAGCTAGAAACAAACTATTGATGATAACATGATAATAGAGCATACTACCCTTCATCTAATTAATCACTCTTAGATAAAAGAAAAAGTAGGTAAGTGAGAGTACAGGGTGGAGAGTAAAATAGAAATATTTTAGAAGCTTTAATTATCCCTGACAAACCAGGTGTGGTGGTACACACTTGTAACCCCAGCATTTGGGAGGTTAAGACAGGAGGATCTCAGGTTCAAGACCAGCCTCAGCAATTTAGCGAGACTCTCAACAACCTAGCAAGACCATGTTTCAAAACAAACAACAACAACAACAACAAAAAAAAAAAACTTTAAAAAGGCTGGGTTTAATCTCTGGTACCACAAAAATAAAGTATCTCCTGACATATGATTCTTATTTCTTACTTTTCTAACAGTATGCCATGCAGGTGCATTGAATGATCATTTACTTCTTTTGAGACAGAGAAAATTGAAGTGTCCAAAAATCATTCAGTAGATAATCAAGAAAAACCTACTATGTGCTTGTCACATGCAAAAAAAAAAATGAATCAGTTCCTTCTTTCAAGAGTTTGTAGACTGTGAATATCTATGCCTACATTTAATAAAGTTTACTATATTTTACTCTCCCTCACTTTTTTTGGTACTAGAGATTGAACCCAGCTATATTCTACCTCTGAGCTACACACCAGACCTATTTAACTCTGTTTGTGTGTGTGTGTGTGTGTATGTGTGTGTGTGTGTGTGTGTGTGTGTATTTGAATAAAACAGGCTCTCACTAATTTGCTTAGGGTCTCAAAAAATTCCTAGGGCTGGCTTTGAACCTGTGATCATCCTTTCTCAGCTTCCCAAGTACTGATATTACAGGTGTGTGACCACATCTGGCTTCTGGCTTTGTCCCTCACTTCTTAAATAAGAATGATGAAAGTAGAAGTTAAAAATCAATTTCTCATTATCATTTAATCATGAAGTAGTGGTAATTGGAAGTGAGTCAATTGGAAGTAGTGGGAACTGGAAGTAAGTCAAATCCAGTCAATATGTTATATGTCGGGCGTGGTGGCGCACGTTTGTAATCCCCGCGCTTGGGAGGCGGAGACAGGAGGATCGCGCAGGTTCAAAGTCAGCCGCACTGGCTTAAGAGACCCTGTTTCCAAATTAAAATATAAAAAATAGATCTGGGAGTGTAGCCCGGAGGTAGAAGGACTTCTGGGAACCCCAGTACCAAAAATAATAATAATAATAATAATAATAATAATAATAATAATGTTATATATAGTGTCTTTTTTTTTGCAGGTCTGGGGATAGAACCTAGGGGTATTCTATATTTGAGCTACAACCCCCAGCCCTATTTTTATTCTTTATTTTGAAACAGGGTCTCATTGGGTTGCAAAGGGCCTCACTCAGTAGCTGAGGCTGTCCGCGAACTGTGATCATCCAGTCTCAGACTCCCAAATGCTGGGATTACAAGCATGCACCACCACGCCTGGCATATAAACACTGTCTTTTATTGAACAGGAGGAAAGTTTGTCTCCCCTCTCAATTATTCCTCCACATTTTTAATTCAAATGTGGCTGTTTCATGTATACTCCATTATCCCAGCCTTGTACCCTCCATTATCAACTTTACTTCCTTTCTGCCTCCTTTCTTTTCTTCTTTTCTGTTTCTATTCTTCTGTTATTTATCTTTCATCTTTGGTTTACAAGCTTCTCAAGAAATGGTTTTAAATTTGGGGATGATTAGCAAAAGCTACAATGAAATATATTTACCCCAGAAATTACATGTCAGAGCCAAGCCCATGGGAATTTTTGTTCTAATAGCAATCTCTTCAGCTCTTTTTTGGAGACAGAAGAGAAAGTACTTAATATGCATTAGGACACAGAAATGAAAAGCCTTTAGCCAGGAAATGTAGGAACTGCCACACCCTCCAAGATAACTACTTTAAGTAAGATGGGAAAGTATCTCCTAGATGAGAGAGAGAGAGAGAGAGAGAGAGAGAGAGAGAGAGAGAAAGAGAGAGAGAAGGGTGAGAGAAGAGAGAGAAGATGCCTCTTTCTTCCTTCCTTCCTTCCTTTCTTTCTTTCTTTCTTTCTTTCTTTCTTTCTTTCTTTCTTTCTTTCTTTCTTTCTTTCTTCCCTTTTTCTTTCTTTTCTTCCTGGTACTGGGGATGGAAACCAGAGGCATTGCACCTCCGAGATACACCCACCTTTCTATTTTTAGTCTTTTTACTTTTGAAACAGGGTCTAACTGAGTTGCGGAGGGCCTTGCTAAGTAGCTGAGGCTGTCCGAGAAATGCCATCCTCTGTTCTCTGCCTCCTGAATGCAAGTGTGCCCCACCACCCCTGGTCTGATGCCTGTTTTATCATTGGCAATAAAGACAACTTCTTGAATAGAAGAAAAAAGTAATTTTCACTCTTCTTGTAATCTTTCACAGGTTTCTACGTATGAGGAAAGGAATATAAAATAATGAAAAGAAGCCAAATTCATTTTTATTTATATTAATATTTTAATATTAAATCATCTTTATTCATAATAACTGGAAAATACCCAAGTTTCATCAATATTAGAAAGACTCCCTGTTTCTTACTGTTAGCATATATCATTTAATTGTAGGACTGAAAATGAATGGATGCCTATTGAATCCATTAATACAATGGGCTCACAGAAATATAATGAAGGTGACAACCAAGACACAGAAATCATTCATGTTCTTCAAATCTTATCAAGGTCTAAAAGAAGCAAATTTATATAAGACAGTGTTCAGGCATAATAAAAGGTGTGGTAAATAATGCATTAGAGTATTGAAAAGTAAACTTTCTTTTGAGACAAATATATACAGTAGGGGCAATCCAAAACTGGCCACAGAGCAAGAAATTTGGCTCAGTAGTATAGCATTTGCCTATTATAATTAAGGTGCTGGGTTTGATCCACTGCATGTTAGAAAAAGAAAGATAACTAACTAACTAACATACTGGCTATATTAATCTAATTTCCATTTCTACAACAGTCTTACTTATAAAATTATATACAATTACATTGAAAGCCTACTGAGGTAATCTGCAATATCATCATTATATGCAAAACTAAAAATAGAACTTTTATATGATACAGCTATATCATTCCTTGGTATTTATCTATATAATTAGCATAATTTAGAGATTCAGGCATGTCCACATTGTTTGCAGCACAATTCACAATATTCAAGTTATGGAATCTTCTTTGGTGTCTATAAACAGATGAATGGGTAAATAAAATTTAGCATGTGTACAATGAGTTTTACCCAGCCATAAGGAATAATAAAATGATAACCATTTGTAGGAAAATGGATGGATCTGGAGAGCATCATGTTAAATAATATAAGCCAGACTCTGAAAAGATAAGGGTCTTATGATTTCTCTTATTTGTGGAAGTTAGGGGAAAATAAAGTTTGAGAGATTTTTTGGAAGTATGAAGGAGATCAGTAAAGTAGAGCAAGGGGATAAGCAGGAGGGAGGAGGGAAGGGTAAAGGGGAGAATTGTTTAGTGAAACTTATCAAATTAAGTTGCAAGTATATATAAATATGCAGAGTGAAACTCACCACTCTGAAAAATTAATATGTACTCATTAAAGAGTTTTTGTTTGTATTGTTTAAGAATCTATAAGCACTATTAGGGAAAGTGGTTCCCAGTGATGTGGCAAATCACATCAGCAAATATGTCAACCATAGAATGTGTGAGAGAGAAGTAACTCAGTTTGAAGTTATATGCAGAAAAATGACATGTTTGCTAATAACTTTCAGTGAGACCTCTGGGACATGATGGAGAGAAGGAAGAGCCTTTTGTGGCTTGAGTCATTAATTTTAATTAATAAGCAGATGATTGTTAAAGATATTTTTAGTGCATTACTTGAATGCCCTCAACAAGAAAAATGTGTAATGAGAAGCAACACCTATATTTCATAAAAATTTTTCTTCTAATAAGGGCCTTGGAGTGAATACACATTTCAAAGAAATTTTAAAGTGCAGCATCCCTCGCTTGACAAATGTTAATCCCTGGGGAAATCAAGACTTGTAAAATGACATCTGATAATGTTAAATTCACATTTTAAAAATGTGATTGACTCTATTCCCCACAGTATAAATGCAATTATCAAATAAATCTCCATGTGACCACCTTGAAAAATATACTTTGTCTTAATATTTACTTTATAATTTTCATATGCTTAATATCTATATACATACACATAACTGAATGTGTGTTATGTGTTTTTTTTTAATTTATATAAGGGCGTTTAACATGGAATTGGCCCTCTTAAAATTTTAAATTTACAATATACTTTTATTAACTGTAAGCTAATGTTGTGAAGCAAATCTTTAGAACCTGATCTGACGTAAACAAAAATTTATGCTAATTAAAGAGCAACTCCTTATTTCCTCCTTTGTCCATCCCCTAGATTCTATTCCTTTCCTATAAATGTGACTCCTTAGATACCTACTCTAAGTAGAATCATGCAGTATATTATCCTTCTTTGAAGGGCATACTTTACTTAGCAAAAAGTTCTATAGGTTTATCTATGTTATTGCATATGGCAGTATTTTTATTTTTAAGGCTGAATAAGATTCCATTGTATCAAGCATTCTCTGTGGACATTTCTGTGGTTTCAGAATCTTGGCTTTTGTTAATAATGATTCAATGAACAGAGGACTACAAGTACCTCTTTTAAATTATGATTTTAATCCTCTGGGATATATACACAGAAACAGGATTGCAGGATCATGTGGTAGTTCTACGACTATAATAGATATCTATTAATATGTTAAAGAACCTTCATAGCTACTGCACCATATTATATTTATACAAACAATATATAAGCATTCAAATTTGTTAATGTCCTTCCCAATACTTAATTTCACATACAAAATAGTCATTCTAACAGGCATGAGGTGACAGCTCATTGTGTGTTTTTTTATTTATACTTTTTATTTGGAAACAGGGTCTCTTAAGCCAGTGTAGCTGGCTTTGAACCTGCGCAATCCTTCTGTCTCCGCCTCCCAAGCATGATGATTACAAGCATGCTCCACCACACCTAGCTATTCATTATTTTAATTTATTTATTTTTGGGGGGGTTTGATTTTTTATTTTTTTCCATATTTTATTTTATTTATATGTGGAACATATTTTAAATGGTGTACATTTAGATTGTGCTTCGTGGCCATCCCCCCATTCCCTTCCCCCCTCCCAATAAAGAGTGCCCAGGTTAACCATGCTACATTTATATTATTACACATATTTAGATGTAGCTCCTCCATTGAATAACCTCAGTTTCTTCCTCTTCTATTCTTCCATTCTAGTTTTACTGAGATTTCCCCACCATTATCTGGAGTCCCTCTGGTATTACCACTACTCCTTAGCTTGGGCACATTAGAGAAAACATATGACCCTTCTCTTTCTGTTCTTGACTAATCTCACTCAACATAATGTTCTCCAGTTCCTTCCATCTTCTTGCAAATGCTATTATTTTATTCATCTTTATAGCTGAATAGAATTCCATTGCGTATATGTCCCATAATTTTATAATCCATTCATCTGTTGATGGAGATCTAGGTTGGTTCCATATTTTGGCTATTACAAACTGTGCTGCTATGAACATGGGTATGCATATGTTAATGTAGTTTTCTGATTTCAACCCCTTTGGAAAGATACCCAGGAGTGGTACAGCTGGATCAAATAGAGGATCTATTGCCAGTTTTCTAAGGAATCTCCACACTATGGAGATAGTGGCTGAACTACTTTGCACTCCCACCAACAGTGTAAAAGAGTTCCTCTTTCCCCATATCCTCACCAACATTTGTTGTTAATTGATTTCTTTATGCTTGCCACTCTGGCTGGGGTTAGGTGGAATCTCAGCATAGTTTCGATTTGCATCTCCCTGATGACTAGTGATGTGAACATCTTTTCATGTATCTATTGGCCATTTGTATCTCTTCTTTTGTGAAGTGTCTATTCAGTTCAGTAGCTCATTTCTTGTTTGGGTTGTTTTGCTAGTATAGAGTCTTTTGAGCCCTTTGTATATTCTGGATATTAGCCCCCTATCAGAGTGGTGGCTGGTAAAGATCTTCTCCCATTCTGTAGGCTTACTCTTTATGTTCTTGATGACCATATTTGTCAGGTGTTTAGGTTTTGTTGCTGTACTGACATCTGTATGCTGTTAACTGTGTTTTCAATTTTGAATGAACTGTCTTCTAACAGTGATATTCTGTTTTCCATTTCATCTAATCTTCCAGAATTTCTTTCTATTGCTGTCTTCATTTCATTTATTGACTCTTTCATTTCATTCCAGACCTCTTTCTGATTCTTTCTTAGTGTTTCTATATCCTATTTCATTTCTTGTAGACTTGTTTTAAAGCCTTTCATCCTTTGTAGATCAAGATTCTGAACTCCCCTTCTTGCATTTCTTGTAGGTCAGTATTCGCAATTTCTGTTGTCTCTTCATTATTTCTGGTACTTGTATTTTCAAGGTTCTTAGGCCTGTTTTTCTGATATCTACCCTTTGTTTGTGAGTATTAGGTCTACTCCAATCTTAGTATTAGGAATTAAGAGGTGTCAGCAAGTCAGCAGTACTTTTTCCAATGGTGAGGGTTGGGTGATGGGGGAGGAGCTGGGATGATGGTTACAGGAGTCAGGTTAGGTAGAGGATATGTTTAGGTTGAGTAAGAATTTAAGTATAATTAGCTAATATCTTGTTGAGAATGAGAGAGCGCTAAATAGTAGGACTCTTGTAGTTAGTAGAGTATGTAGATATGAAATACTTTGAATAGTAAACAAGGAGCTATAGTACGGGAAAACGTTTTGAGGGGAGAGAGTATATAGGCTAGAGTGGGAAAGCTTGTAAGAGGGATGGGGGAAGGAGTAAGCAAACACAAATAAAACATCAACACAAGACACAAAAGCTAACTATTATATAATCAATTAAAAAAAACTGAAAGAGGAAAAAGAAACAAAGAAAAAAAGAGTAAGAAAGAGGAAAAAAAAAGGACAAAAATAAAATAAAATAAAAAGAACTAGCAACTGTGGGAGACCAGAAGACAAAACAAACTATCAAACATGTAAAAAAAAAAAAACAACAAAAACCACACACACACAAATTAAAGGAAAAGAAAGAAGGGAAAAAAAGAACAAAACAACAACAACAACAACAACAACAACAAAATTATAAAAAAATTAAATAATTTAAAAAAGGTCCTATTAATTTACAAATATGGAGTTGGGTCCATACAATATCTGAATGTCTGATTGTTGTGGTAGCTTACAGATATAGTCCAATGTCTCTTAATTTGCTCTGTACTCTATTGTCAGCTTCTCAAGCCACTCTCTGGGTGTTTGAACCCCTTCTTGCTTTTGACAGCTTTGGGTTTAGATATCAGGGAGTCTGGTGTCACTGTTAATAAATTTTCTACAAGTCCCGGGTTCTGTGTATGTCCAGCCTGTAGTTAGCACCTCTGCACTCTCCACCCTGGACTCAATCCTGTGTTTCCCTACCACTGGGGTGGAGGGTGTCCAAAGTAGTCTTGGAACCTGCCCCTGAGGCCCTGTGTAGGTATTGTACTTTGAGGATTTTTCCTGTGTCTCTGGAAATTCTAACTGGGCTAGCCCTTGGGTTCCCAAGGTGTACCCTGGGCAAAGGGATGCTGTACGACCCCGGGGCACAAACAATTACCACCAGAGAATTGCTGGATCCCAATAAGCAGATTGGGTGCATGGCTATAGCTGGTCCCGGGGTGCTGGTGGGTGCAGACACCTAGTACCGGGTCCAGGGCTAGGGCAGGTTGCACAGGGCTAGCGCCAAACCCAGGGCATGGGCCGTGTGCTCTGAGTCTCAGGGCACAGGGTGGGAGTAGATATATAGGTGGGTCTTGGGGCCTGGGGTGGGCACTGACAGCTAGCGCTGGGTCTGGGGGTGCAGGCCGGGCACAGAGGCTAACACTGGTCTTGGGCTCAGGCAGGGTACGAAGGATAATGCTAGGTCCCAGAGCATGGGCCTGGCATACACGGGTAATGTTGGACCCAGGGCGCGGCTGGGAGCCCAAGGCTAGGACCCAGTCTGGGATGTGGGTGGGGTCCACACAGCTAGCACTGTCCTGGGGAGTGGGCAGGGCCCATGATAATAGCGTCCGGGCTCGGGCAGGGTGCGTGGGCTAGTCGCACAAAGTGAGCGCTGGATCTAGGGGTAGGGGTGGCACAGAAAACCAGCGCAGGTCCTGGGGCGCATGCAGGACACATGAGTATAGCACTGGGTCCTGGGGCAAGGGACTGGCGCCCAGGGCTAACGCTGGACCTGGGGTGCATGCTAAGACCCGCAGCTTCTCTGGGCACACTCACATACTTGACTGCCTTGATCCAGATGCCTGGAGGACTTGCTGTGCCACTGTGGACCCATCTTTTGTGAGCACACAGGCTTCTCACTTGCACCACTCGCTGCTTAAGATGTTGGTGCTCTTTGTCTGTTTTCAAACTCCTGGGTTGTTTTTACATGTTTGTGTCAGTCAAGACCCAGGATTGCAGTTTGGGCCGGCAGCCCGCACTGGCATAGCAGCCCAGCTGTGTCTGCAGCAGATCTGATGCTCAAACTTTTCTTTAAAATTTTATTTTGCAGTGGATCTCGCAGTTCAGGGTTTCTGGATTCCTTCTGCCAAGGTTCCTGGATCTGTTTTGGTTCCTGAGATATATTTATTTTGTTGGGTAAGACGCTGCCTTCTCGGTAGTTGAACTTTATTTATTTCAGCCACTGAAAAGTGCTATGTCCCACAGTCGCCATTTTCCTATTCCTTTCTCACTGTGGTTTTAATTTGAATTTCCTTCATTATTAGTGATGTTCAACATAATTTCATACTATCTGTTGACTATCTGTATTCTTTGGAGAAATGTCTAAATTATTTTAAATGTTTTTTGTTGGTTGTGGTTTCTTTGGCCTTTTTTTTTTTTTTTTTTTTTTTTTTTTTTGGTTCTGAGGTTCCTGGAAGCCCTTCTACCTCAGGGCTACACTCCCAGTCATATATATATAACTCCTGTCTCTGCCTCCCAAGTGCAGGGATTACAAGCGTGCACCACTACGCCCGGCTTTGGTCTTTTGTTTTGCTATGGAGTTTTAGGAGTTCCTTGTGTATTGTAAATATTAACTATTTTTCAGATTGTGATCTGCAAAATTGTGTACCATTCGGGAAATGATTATCTGTTAATTGTTTTATTGTCTATGTAGAAGCTTTGTAGTCTAGTGTTAACATACTTGACTATATTTGCTTTGGTTGCCTATGCTTTTGTTTTTATAATCAAGAAGTCATTGCCTATGACAATGTCATCAAATTTTCCCCATGTTTTCTTCTAGAAATTTTACAGTTTCAAGTTCTACATTTAAATATTTAATTCATTTTGAGTTGTTTTACATATGTATAAGTTGGAGGCCAATATAATTCTTTTACATGTGGATATCCAGTCTTCCCAGCACCATTTATTAAATATATTATCCTTTTTTATTGCATATCATTAGCATTCTTTTTGAAAATCAGTTGACTCTGTGTGTGTGTGTGTGTGTGTGTGTGTGTGTGTGTGTGTTGATTTCTAGGCTCTTTATTCTCTTGGTTTAGATATCTGTTTCTAGGCTAATGTCATACTCTTAAATATGGAAAAATCATAATATTTTGAAATCAGAAAGTGTGATACCTTCATGTTTGTTCTTATTTTGTAAGATTGCTTTGGACCTCAATAGTGTTTTGTGGAATTTATTTTAGAATTTCTTTTATTTTTCTGCAAAAAAAATGCAATTGGTTTTCATCTTTTGGGTAGATACCCAGAAGTAATATTGTTGAATCATATGGTAGGTACATTCCCATTCTTCGAAGGATCCTCCATATTGTTTTCCAAAGTGATTTTATTGCAATCCAAACAACAATTTATTAGATTACTCAAAAAAAGAAACAAAACTACTAAACTAATGCATGACTATCCGTTCATAGCTAAAAAATTTACAATTGTGAAACTATGGAACCAGCCAAGATGTCCATCAACAGATTAATGGATTACAAAAATATGGGATATGTACACAATGAAATTTTACTCAGCCATAAAGAAGAATAAAATTATGTTATTTGTGAGAAAACGGATAGAACTGGAGAAGACTCTGGTAAGTGAGATTAGTCAGTCACAAAAAGTAAAAAATAAATGCTCTCCCTAATATGCAAAAGCTAGGGAGAAAAAGGGTCATAGGAGAAATTCTAGATGAAGAACAAGGAACCATAGATGAACAAATAAGGTAACCTAACTAAAGGGAATGGGAGTGGGGGAAGAGGGAAATTTTTTAATGTACATGATGTACATTCACAACCATATCAATCAATCACTATGCCAACCATGAGCAGGAGGGAGCAAGGAGGGAATGGGGTGGGAATTGGTTAAGAGCTGAGTGAGTGACGTGTGCATGTGTGCCTCTGCCATCTTGTACTCCATTATGATGTATGACTACAATGCATCAATTAAAAAAATTTAAAAATGAAATTCGAATTCTGAGAGGAATTTTACATATGTTTCAACTATATTAGTACTACTATTATGTACATTCAAAATATGCTTTCCTTGTGGCTGGATGTGCTGGCACACATTTGTAATTCCAGCATTTGGTAGGCTGTGACAGGAGGAACGGGGTTCTTGGCCACCCTCAGCTACTTAGTGAGGCCTTTTGCAACTCAATGAAACTCTGTTTCAAAATAAAGAATAAAAAAATAGTGCTGGGGTGTAACAAAGAGGTAGAATGCCCCTGGGTTTCATCCCCCATATTGCCAAAAATTAAGTTTATATAAATTATTTTCCATGAAGACATTTGTCTTTTTCTTTTGTTTCACCAATGCTATCTATTTTTCACTGTATAAAGCTTATCTTTCCTTGATTAAATTTATTTCTATGTATTTAATTCATTTTGATGCTACTGTAAATAGGATTGATTTCTTAATATTTTTCAGATATTTCATTTTTAGTGTATAGAAACACAAAAAAGTTTATTCTGATTTTATATGTTGCCCCTTAATAAATATTTTAATTACTTTCAGCAGTTTTGGATGAAGCCCTACTGGTTTATACTGGATTATGCCATTTATATAGATAACTTTGCTTCTATTTATTTGGATGCCTTTTTTATTTTATTTTCTAAATTCTCTGGTTAGAATTTTTAGCAATGTGTTGTACAGAAGTGGTAAAGTTGAAATTCTTGCCTTGCTTTAATCTTTGAAGAATAGCTTTCAGTTTTACACAATTAAGTATATTAGCTGTGGGCTTTTCTTCTGTGGACTATATTATATTGAAGAAAGTTTCTTCTATACCTAATTTCCCTATACCTATGAGTTTTTATTGTGAAAGAGTTTGAATATTGGAAAATGGATTTTGTGCCTCTACTGAGATGATGATATAATTTCTATCTTTCATTCTGCTGATGTTACTCTTTTATAATATTTTCTACTATTCTTGAATCCTAGACATGAATCCCACTTAGTTATGGTATATAAACCTTTAACAGTGCTATTAAATTTGGTTTTCTAGCATTATGTTGAGAAAATTCTCATCTATTTTCACCAGAGATATTGGCCTAGTTTTCACTCCTTCTAAAATCTTTCTCTGGTTTTGATATTAAGGTGTGTGATCATTACTTATATTTCCTATAAACATATTTTATTATTTTTTTTCAAGTGTCTCTCTAAGAGTTTATTATTCCATTAAAAGATGGGAAATTGAGCTACACTGAGGAAACTATTGAATGCCAATACAGAAAATCAGTTTCATCCTCTAATTGCATTCTAGTTGTTTCTCAGGGTTATGGATTGCCATGTCTTATCTAAAGTTATGGTACAATTTTCTCTATGGTTCCCTACAAAATTTTCATGAAAACAAATGAGGTTGTTTAATAGGAGAGAAGAAACTGGTCAATGCTTAACACACCAGTCCCCTCTATGGCTCATGATTTCTAGCGACAGTGCAATACATGAATTGTCAGGGTTTCCCTTCTTCACAGTTTCTTAGAAATGAATTTGAAAAGCTAAATAAAAAAAGTACATCATTACATTTTATTAGACTCTTAATACCTTCTTAGACAGTTTCATAGCTTTGTTTTTTATTCAAAGTTTGGATGCAAATATATTTTGCCTAGCCGCAATCATTTAAAATCCTAGTTTAATGAACTCCATTTCATGATGCTTGCACATGATTAAATGCATTTTGTCAGTACCAGGTTACTCTCAAAAATGTATTTAGACTTCTCACCCTGACAGCTGTTCTCTTTGCACTCTGCTTTTTAAGTAATACCCTCGAGGCAGGGTGACATCAGTCAAGGCGTATTTGAACAGAAGAGAGTGTTTCCTGTGTTAGAATTTCCTGGATGCATCATTTAACTTTAGATGATGCATAAAGTATGGTTTAAAAAAGTGCCTTGAATTGTAAACTATGTGGGTTAAATTCCTTACTGCATCAAAGTAATAACACCCGTGCCAGGTACAACTCAGCCTTCTAAATTTTAGCTTAGGGATTTAATAAGTAAACTTATAACCAATGAAAGCAGTGCTTTTTGGAGTTTGTATTCTAAGCAGCTTATAACACAGTAAAGTAGAACCTCCTTTCTCTTTCCTTTTTTATTGTCTTTTCCCATTTTGTGAATTGTCACTGCTAAAGAAAGACCCACTTATCCAAGGAATCGTAATATAAACTCATGAAATACTATCGAGGAGCAATAAAACTTCATTCAGACTCCATCTAATATGTGAGAAAGTCATATATGTACAAATATCACTACTGATTAGATTAGAATATAGTAATGAAAAATTATTGTTCACTTTATTTTTTAGTGTCAGTTTTATACTGACAGCATGACTAAGTTTTGATAACATGGTCAAACATATAGGTAAAGTTCAATAATATTTGATATCCATCACTAGTGGGATATTTAAATAAATAGTGAATATGCCTATTGTTCAGAAAGGAAATATGAGATATATTTATTTGATAAAGTTACAAAGGTAAGATAAAGATGAGAAAAATATCAAAATATGTTGTAACAAATACTTAAACTACTCTGTAAACAAAACAAAACAGATTGTATGTAGCTATTTAGGCTTGGGAGATTATACTACATTTTTAAACATATAATCCTGTCTCTGAAGACAAAATGCTGACACTTCTCTGTTGAATTGCTTTCACCTCACTCATGAATGTAAATGAAAATATTAAGAAATGTTCACGTCAGAATTCTTGTGCTTGTCACTTGTAACCATGTAATTGCTACTGATACAAAAGTTCAGCAATATCAACAAAAACACTACTTGAAAAGTAATTGCTATGTGTGAGGTTCACAGAACATATTTTAAATTCATACCATTTATGTCACGAATATTTCTTTTACCTCATGTATCTCCTTGTAAAAATGAAAATTTAAAGTTCACAAAACCAAAGATGTGCTCTCATGTTAAAATCTTTTTTATTTTCCTCCATAACTTTAACTGCAGTCTTGCTATTTTTGTTTACAGTTTATTTGCACTCAACCCCTCATCAAAAACCAGACATTTTTTATAATTTTAAAATTATTTCATTCAACCTAAAAAAGTGAAAGTAATATGGTTGGAAATAAGTTCAGAAATATTTTTAGTTATTTTCAAATTCACTAATGACTGTATTCTAATTTTCTCAGTAAAATAACCTTATATGTTTGGAGTATCCTGGGCCAGAATGTACAATATATATGTGTGTGTGTATATATATATATGGTTTTTTTGTGGTACTGGGGATGGAACACAGGGGCAGACTACCTCCAAGCTACACCCCCAGGCCTATTTTTTAGTCTTTTTTGTTTTTGAACCTGGGTCTCACTGAGTTGCGAAGGGCCTAAATAGCAGATGCTGTCTGCAAATAGCCACCCTCCAGTCTCACCCTCTTGAATGCTGGAATTATAATTACAATATTTTTTAAATAAAAGCCTCAGTTTGCCAGGCATGGTGAAATAAGCCTTTAATCCCAGTACTTTGGAGGCAAGGACAAAAGAATCACAGTTCCAAGGTCAGCTTTAATAATTTAGAGAGATCTTCAGCAGCTTAGTTCTGTTTTGTTATAAAAATTAAAAATAGCTAGGAGTGTAGCTCAGAGGTAGAATGCTCCTGAGTTCAATACCCAGTAATTTTAAACAATTAAATAAAATCACAATTACTTGTACTATTTAAATTTGACTTTTCTTTTACTTATTTTTCTAACCAGCAAAATTGTATATAATTGCTTTTACAACTTTCTATATCTCCTCTCATATAGAAAGTGATATTTATTTATTATTTAAAAATAATAAACACAAAAACTGAGAGCTGTTTCCTGGCTAATTCCTATTTGAAAAACCTATTCTATGTCTGTTGAGTAGCTAACTTCAGAGATTTTGAGCATGTTTGAGCCAACTGTAACTTCTGGCCTTCTGCTTTAAACTTTCTATCAACAAAAATTTTACATCTCCTATGATTCAGTATGACTAAACATGACTAGCCAATAAACACACCCATGTTCGATTCTTTATACCTAGCTAGACCACAACCACAGACATTTTCATTTAATTGGAGTCAGTGTGACCCCTCACCAAGAGAAAATAACACAGTTGTTCTATTTAATGTGTGGAGTGAAAAGATGAAGAAACTTAAAATTAAGTTCTGAGGACCTCTAAACTGGTAATAGTTAATCATACCAAGATGACTAAGGTCTATCTAGTATTTATTATGTGGTGAGCAGAAGGTAAGTGCATTAGAGACGCTCACCTCAGTGGGTTTCAAGAAGGATGCTGTCAATAGTGTTAAAAGTACATGCTTAGATGGCACAATTTATAATAGTCAAATTATGGAACCAACAACCCACTTGTTCATCAGATGATGAATGGATTACAAAATTACAGGATATACACACAGTGGATATATATTATGTATATATGAGCATATCAATGCCAATCTCAGTACCCTGTATGGGGAAGCAAGGACGGGAGGAGGGAGCAGGGCGGAAGCTCACCAAGGCTGTCTGCATGTGTGTCACTATCACTGTGAGCTACATAATTAAACAAAATTGCTTGGAAATAAAATAAAACCTGAAAGTATTAAATAAGTATTAAACAAGACTAACCAAGCATTTCATGTTTCAAAAAGAAACTTGCTTCATGACTATTGACTGCTTTGATTATTAAACATTTTCTTTTTACTAGGGTTATGGTATGAGACTGGAATGCCCTGGAAAAATTTAAAAAACCTCATGTGTTGAATATATGGTACCCATTTTAACATGGTTTTGAGGTGGAGAATGGCTGGAAGAGGTGGATCACTGGGGTATGGCCTTGAAGACTAGCCTACTCAGCACACCCCCTTCTTGGCTTCCAAGAGCTGACAGCTTTCCCAAACCACACCCTTCCATTCATGATGTTTCCTCCTTGGGACCTGCTAATCACAGATTGAATCTCTATAATTGTGAGCCAAAAAAAAAAATTCCTCCTCCCTGTGATTCTTGTGAGATAGTTAGGTCACAACAATGAAAAACTAACACAATTGTTAAAAGCATCCTGGTTTGAATGATGTATCCTAGTTATTCAAAATAGTTGTTACTGATTTCAATGAGAGCTACATTTCAGTGAGATTGTATAATGGTACTAAAAGCCCAAGATGTAGAGTTTACAAATGAGTAAGATCTAGGAAAAAGAAGATAAGTATAAAATTAATGCCAAAATTGCTTGTGAAGAAGAGAGAATATTAATAAATTATAATGGGTACTATTACTTTACCTCACTAGGATAAGACATTTCTCGATTTATAACCAGCTAACTTCTTCCTTTTTCCTGATCTTTGGCTCTTTCTTTTGTGTCCTTCCTCTCTCTCAAGAGTAGAAAACTAATTCCCATCTTCTCTCTAATTACTCCTGATATTTTGAAACTTGGTAACGCATACTCAGATTTTTAGGTTTTGCCTCACATTTTATTAAGATGTTTTCAAATTTAAAAATCTTCTACTTGCTGAATGACATTTTATTTCCTACATCTATGTTATTCTGCATAATTTAAATATTTGTATTAAATTATAACATATTCAAAGATATGTTCTTTATATGTTTTTTGCTTTTTGAACAGAGTAAATATCAGATAATAAATGACAGAGCCAGTAGAAAATTTTATTTTATAATTTGTATTAAACCATCCCTACAGAAATACAGATCCCAAATTATGGAAAACATCACAACTAATTTAACAAGATGAATAATAATAATAATAATAATAATAATAATAATAACAACAACTATAGTAGTTACTACTTATATATTTCAATTAGAATAATAAGTATGATAATGTACATTTTGTGCATACACAAACATTAAAATCAATTGCTAAGCCAAATACAAGAAGGAGGAAATTGGGTGAGAATGGGATAGAAAGTGGGGAAGGGATAAATGAGTGATGTTGTATGTGTGCCTGTACCATCTTATACCCTATTACAATGTATGATAACAATGTACCAATAAAAAAGTATAAAATTTGGGTTTGAAAAATAATCTTAGTTTGATCATTTTTTAATTGGTACCAGGGACTTAGCACAGAAGTTTTCTATTTCTGAGTTAGTCCACCATCCATATTTTATTTTGAAACAGAATCTTAGTAAGTATTCAAGACACTAAATTTCTGAGGATGGCCTTGAACCTGTGGTCCTGCTGCCTCAAACACTGGAAGTACTGGGATTACCAGGATGTGACACCATGCCCAGGTTTGATCAATTCTTTGTGTCACTCAGAAGTTAGAATTAGTTATCACTTAATCTCAGTTCTCTTATCTGAAGAGTAAATGGCTTGTTATAATTTGGGCATAAAATTTACTAAAAAAATTAGAGGAACAAATGCTAGTATTGTTAATGATTTTTGTATTTCTTGTAGTATAAAACATTTATATACTGTGATTTTTAGAAGTATAAGTGATCATCAATTACAGTATTACTTTTTTATTTAAAAAATCACAACAACCAGGCGTGGTGGTGCACGCTTGTAAGCCCAGCATTTGGGAGGCTGAGACAGGAGGATCCCAGTTCAAGGACAGCCTCAGCTACTTAGTGAGGCCCTTTGAAACTCATTAAAATTCTTTTTAAAATATAGAATAAGAAAACAGGTTTGGGAGTGTATTTTGGAGGTAGAATGCCTCTAGGTTCCATCCCCAGTACCACACACACACAAAAAAGAAAATTACAACAAATGCATCTATACTTGTGAAACATCATAAATAAGATACAGTAATAATAATACTTGCAATGCTTAAATAACTTATAAATAGCATCATTAGATGTGTTTGTATTGTACTTATTTAATATTACAATTCCCTGAGAGAGAGGTTTCTTTTTATTTGAAACATAAAAATCACATGATGATTTAATATATGTATAAAATTTCAAGTGTCTAAATAAGCTAATTAACATATATTCTGGCATAAAATGAGCAAAGAATGAAGATTTCTATAAAAAGACATACACTTAGCCAATAGGTATAAGGAGAAATGCTCATACCATTTTTCATCAGATATATTCAGATTTAGCAACATGATGAGATATAATCTTACATCTGTTAGAACAGAATTTATCAAAAAGGCTAAGAAAGCAAATGATAGTGAAAGAGAGGGAAAAACTAAAAACATTCTCCAGCTTCATTTTCTGCTTTTTTGCCTTCATTGCTGATTTTAGAAGTCACTTGGCTAACAATAAAATATTATCTCCCCCTAGCTTTACAACAGATAACACCTGATATCTGTGACCATATTGGTAACAACTTCTTAATTTGTTTTTGAGGAACTTGGAAGAAGTGCTATCTAACTGAAACCACCCGAGCCCACGGATTCCTGTGTCACTGGAGGCTTTACCAGCACGATATTGGTGACATTTTCATATCAGAGAAGCAAATCTCCTCCCACAGATTATGGTGATTCTTCATTTTCCTGAGCATAAATCCTGAGCATAAGTCTTACCAAGAGCCATGAGGTATGATTATGCAGATGTAGAACACTGATTACTTCACTTTTCTTTTTTTCTAATTTATTTTCCTCACACCTCAGACTACCCTTCTTCTTAATTTCATAAATACCCCTAAACTCCCTCTTCAGAGAAGCAGATTTGAGGCTTGTTTTTCACATGCTTTAATACCTTGTGAATATATTCATATTTTGCAAAACTTGTTTCAGTTATTGCCATACTGTGCATGGATAATGGGTCATTTTTAGGAACATTGGAAAGAGTGTGGAGAAATGAAAGCCAACTGTTGATAAGAATGTAAATTAGTAGAGCTATTGTGAAAAGTAGTCTAGATATTTCTCAAAAAACTTTTAAATAGAATTACTATATGACCTAGAAATTCCACTTCTGAGTATAAATCCAAATGCTGAGAAGTCATTATATTGAAAAGTTGTTTGTACTCCCATGTTCATGCTCACATTAAATATGAGTCAAGATTGGAACCAACCTATATATTCAGTAACAGAAAAATGGATAAGAAAATAAAATACGCTTGCACACACACACACTGAAATAAAATCCAAACTTCAAAAGAGTACAGAATTTTGCCATTTATGACAATGTGGATAAACACGGTGGACATTATATTAAATGATATAAGCCAGAAACAGAAAATTACCACATTATCTCAATTACCTATGGAATCTAAAATGGTCAAACTCAGAGAAGCAGAATAAAATGGTTGGTATCAGGGGTAGAAGATATAAAGATTGTGCATATGCCAGTCACATGGAACAAAATCTGAATTAAACTAGAAAAATAAGGTCAAAAGATCTATTGTACAACACGATGAGTTCATTTTGAAAAAAAGAAAGATGAGTTGAGTCCTTTATCGTCTTCATTTTACAAATAAAAAATAAAAGGTAAAAACTGTTTAATGTGCTCAAGGTGTTAAGACCAACATTTACCAAACTTAGATTTGAACATGGATAGGCTGATCTCAAATTCTGTTTTTTAAACTACAACATATCATTCTGCATTTATTATAAATGTCATATTTATAGTTGGTTCAGGAAATGTAATGGATAGATTTTTGACATATTGCTGCTGACCATTTGAGAGAAGAAACTATTTTCAGGTCAATATCTTTTCCTGAATGAATATTTTGTTTCACATAGCAGATCCATTTTTAAGTAATCCCACAAATATACAGTTGAAAAAAAGATAAAATGCTTTATGTTTTGGTTTATCTGATCTAGCAGCAACAAACATCATCTTTTCAGTATATGTCATAATAGTCTTTCAATAAATATATATGCTATGCTATTTGAAGTAAAAATGGTCATAGTACTTAAGCGTTAATTCTAAATTTTAAAACAAATCATGTAATTTGCCCACAGACAAATTTTTAGTCTATTTTGCAAAATTACTCTGCTTTGAACAAATAAACAATTTGTGAGAAAATAAAGTGCATTAGGAAACAAATTTACTCCATTTCTCTGGTATACTTACATTTGTAACAAGTATTTTACAATATATAGGAAAGAGATTCACTAGAAAAGGGAACTGACAATAAATTCTCTTCCATAGAAAGGATGCACTAATGTGCCATTCAAATGCTGCATTAACATTCTATGCATTGGGACTAAGCCAATTATTGTCTGCCAGCCAAAACAAAGAAAGAAGGCCAATATTGTTTTTCCCTTTTGAGTTTTGTTTTTATTTGCTCATTGTATGTTGGAGTTGAGAAAACATGCTTTTAAGAAATTTGTTAGCTCATTAAACGTAGGCGATTCTTGTAAATCAGAATCAGAAAGCCTTAAATATAAAGTTCTTTGAGCCATAGATATAGCACACCCTCAGGAAATTTGCTTTGTGGTTTGTAGACATCTTTCTGTTTCCAATGAAAATGCAAAATGCTACTTAAATGTAAAAAGATGGTATAATTGTGATTCCAATAGAAATGGCTGAGCAAAGATTTTAAAAACAGCAAGCAGCGTAATCCCTGTGCTTGGGAGGCTGAGACAGGAGGATCGCACGGGTTCGAAGCCAGCCTCAGCTACTTAGTGAGACCCTGTTTCCAAATAAAATATAAAAAATGGTCTGGGAGTATAGCCCGGAGGTAGAAAGCCTCTGGGTTCCACCCCCAGTACCACCAAAAAACAAAAAAAACAAAAACAAAACAAAAAAAAAAACCTAGCAAACCAATCTTAGTACAAGAACACCTTTAATAATGAGTCAATTAAAATAATGCTATCTAAAAAAATTAGACCCCAGTATGTTTCATTATATAAATATTTATTATCCCTTCATAATATGCTGGTATTTTCTTCAAATGATCATCCTTAATATTTTCATATCCTTTGAGTATTAGTACTTCTATAAATTTATGAGTAAAATCTTATGAGCTATATAATTATTGGGCACTGAAAATGCAACAATCAAAGATAAAAATCAAGATTTCAAGAAACACAGAACTATTTTAAAAAACAATTATCACATTTGCAGTGTTATTACAGACATGAGCCAGGCATTTTGGAAACACCCATGTTGACTCCTATTTCCCAATTTGTTGAACAACATATTATTGCATTAATTATACAATTGTATAATTTTATAATATATAACTGCATAAATCAGTTTGTTGAAATTTGCATGCATTATACAAATATTTATTATCTTTTATTACTACCAGTGGTAAGTAGAATTCGAAGATAACCTCTAGTGATCAATATCCTTGTACAACCCATTCCTCTTTTGTTGCCATGGATTTTCAACTTTTTCTTAACCAATACAATGTGGCAAAGATGATGGGATATTATTCCTATAATAATGCTACATTATTTATCTAATGCCTAGAGATTTTATAGGTATAATTAAAATCCCTGATCATTGGGCTTTAGGCTTAGGCAGATTCTGCTAGTTTGATCTGATCTACTCTGGTGAGCCCTAAAAAATGGGTCTCAGAACCAGAGATGGAAGAAATTATAGATTCTTTCCCTCCCACTAGCCTTGAAAAAGTAAACCATGCAAAGTTCTACAGGTATAAGGAAATGAATTCTGTCAAGTTACCGGTGACTTTGAGACAGAAGCTCAATCTCTTCAGAAGTCCTAGAAAATATTATGGTTGTAACGCTCTTAGATCCTGAGCAGGAGACCTAGGTAAGGTACTTCTGGACTTCTGACTATCAAATATAAAAACATGTTGTTTTAAACTCTCAGATTTGTGGCAATTTACTTTTTAATAATTTTTTTTGGTTATTTAATTTTGAACCCAGGTCTTACTGTTACCATGATCTGGCCAAAATATGTGATCTTCCTCTTGTCTCAGGATCACATGTATGGAGATTACAGTTGTATGGCACCATGACTGGCTTGACTTATGGTAATTTATTAGTCAGTAGAATAGAAATTAATATTCTCACCAAATATTTTTTTCAACCTAGAGTAGACAAGGTTGTACAGAGAATGAAGAAAGAAGCAGATAAGGCCAGTTCCTGACCACTTTGCATTCCAGTTGGGCAAACAAGGTCTAATTTATACATAATATGATTGAATAGGTAGATGTAAAAGTAAAAAAAAGAGTTAGTTGAAACCTATGACAAATGCTATAAATGTAATAAAATAAGCCATACTCAAGAACAGTGAGTCAAATTGTGGGCCACAGAGGAGAAATCCCAGTACTGTACCTCACTGAGGTACTCACTGTACCCAGTGAGGGAGTGGTGGTGGCAGAGATACCACACCATAGGAGAACGTGCAACCTGGCACCCCCCCATAGTTTAAAGCAGCCTCTATTGACTCCCTGGGTCAGAGACTCTGTGATAAAACCCAGTAAAGGAGTAGTGAGGTCTGAGATACTACTGACGCGAGATCCAGAACACCTTAAGTGAAGTTATAGTGACCCAAGGGAAGAACCCAGAGAAGGCACAAACATCCGAAATCATGGGAAAGAGGAATAATACTGGAGCAATGAATGCCGCCCACAACCCCACAACATCAGAACCTGATAAAACAGAAAATCAGAGATTTCTAGAAGATCAAATCAGGAAAATAACTGTAGAAATAATAGAGGTGCTTCGAAAAGAACTCAGAGAGAGCCAAAAAGAGATAAAGGATGCAATTAATGAAGTAAAGGCCTCAATTCAAAGCACAAACAACCGATTAGACCACATGGAGAACAGAATCTCGCTCTTAGAAGATGAGCAATCCAAAAATGAACGCATGGTTTCTAATCTCGGAAAAAATATCCGACAGCAGGAATCTGACATTGAAGAAATATGGGCCCATCTTAAGAGAGCTAACCTAAGAATAATTGGAATAGAGGAGGGAAAAGAAAGTGATACCAAAGGGATCAACAATCTCTTCAAGGAAGTAATAGCAGAAAATTTTCCAAACGTAAAGCAAGAGGTTGATACACAGGTCCAGGAAACTTATAGAACTCCCTTTAGACAGGATCGGAGAAGAGGATCCCCACGCCACATAATTGTCAAAATGACCAATGTGGAAGCCAAGCAGAGAATCTTAAAGGCAACAAAAACAAAGGGCCAAGTGACATTCAGAGGCAAACCAATTAGAATCACTCCAGACTTCCCAAACCAAGTCATGAGAGCCAGAAGGGCTTGGAGTAACATATTCCAAACTCTGAAAGAAAACAACTTCCAGCCAAAAATTTCCTATCCAGCAAAACTTTCTATCAAATTAGATGGAGAAATAAGAAGCTTCCATGAAAAACAGAAACTGAAGGAATTTATGTCTTCAAAACCAGCGCTAGAGAAAATACTCAAAGAGATTAACTACAAAGAAGAAATAGGTAACACTCACCAGAACCAGAGAAACAAGATTTTCCATCCAACAGACAACTAAGATTGGTTATCTGTGGAGATTCATTATTTATGTTAGTCTTTTACCTATCTCTAAATTGTATTGTTTGCCTTTATTGTTGTTAATTTTTAGGATTTCTAGTTAGAATATTAATATACCTTCAGATATAGCATTTGGAAATATTTTATCCAATTCTATTAGTAACTTTTAACTCTGTTTACATTGTCTTTGGATATACAATATTTTTTTTTATTTTTTAGGGAGTTTGTATATTCTTCTGTTTCCTGTGCCATTGAAATCATATCCAAGAAATCACTGCCAATTTCAATGTTGTGAGGTTTTATGACCCAGATTTTCTCCTAAAAGTTTATAGTCTTAAGATTTATATTTAGGTCTTTTATCTATTTTGAGTTAATACTTGTATATGGGATTAGGTAAGGGTCCAATTTTATTCTTTTCCATGTAATTATTATTTTTCAACAATATTTAGTTAAAAGATTATTATTTCCACCACCAAATGTTCGTGGAAACCTTGTCAAAAATAACTTGACAATATAGGGAAGAATTTAGCTCTAGGCTTGTATTTAACTCCAATGGTTTATATATCTGCCTTTAGAACAGTACTACACTGTTTCAATTATTGTAGCTTTATATGGTTTGAAATCAGAAAATATATATCTGCTAGCTTTGTTCTTTTTCAAGATCGTTTTGGGTATCTAGAATTCATATTCCATATTAGGATAGATTTTTTTCTGAAAAATGAATATATAAATATATGATAGTTTCACCAAAAAAACAGAAAAAAATATTCTCTGGTAAGAAAGAAAGCAAAAAGAAATATTGAAATGTTATCTTTAAATCATCAAAAGCTTGGCATCAGACAAATGAAACTGTTATGTGAGATTATCATTTTTAATTTTGGATAAATTGCTATAATACTAGATGTCAACCACTAAGCCAAGCATGGGAAGGAGGGATGGGGAGGGAATGGGGTGGGGATCGGGTGGGGGCTGACTGGGCGATGTGTGCATGTATGTCTACAAAAGTTTGTATCCCACTATGATGTATGAATACAGTGCACCAATAAAATAAAATAAAAAAATTAAAAAAAAAATAAAAAAAAATAAATCACTGTGGAAAGAGATGCATTTTGGAAAATCAAATGAGATATAATTCAATTTAAGCAATGATAGATACTACATGAAAATTCTGTGCTGGAGAGAGGAAAGCATTCCTGAATGTTACAGTAAGTTACATCAAGTATTAGAGGTGAAAAAATATTTCTTAACCTCAATTTAAGCCTAATATAATTAAACTAGATAACTCACATATATAAGTAATAGAGCCACATAAGAGAATAATAGATTGGGAAGGAGAAGCAGCCCAGACACTTGGTTTTTCACATGAAAGGCAAAAAAGGATCATTTTTTTTGCATACATAATAAAGAACTAGTTAGCACTCTCAGATATAATTATCTTATTCATTCAGAATATTTCAGGCTTTATTCTGAAGCCTCAGTTGTATTTACCTTAGGAATATGTTCTCTTTCTTTCTAATATTGAAGTTCTCCTTGTTTGTCAAGATCCTGCTTAAAATATATAATGGTCAAATGATTTCATGGTGATTTGTCCTCCATTTAAATCTCTGAAAAATGTGATCTCTAAATATATTCTCAGCTATAACTTAATTTAATTCTTGTTCCTAAATGAAACAACTTTATAATGAATATCTATATATTCACACCCTAAAATCTAGCATCAAAGATTACTCAATATTTTTGTACGCATCCCTTTAGCTAAGGTTCAATAATTATTTGCAGGGATTTTACCCCTCTGTAAATTTTACAAAGTGAGAAATGTATTGTGGTATATTTAATTACATGAGTTTATTTTATTTGCCAATTTGCCTGCCTCAAAGTACCCAATTTTTTTGTGAAATTCTACACTGGAGGTTGCTGGGGAAGGTATATTTTAGATGTGAGGCAGATTACCCTTTATAATGTGGATGGGGCTCATCTGATCCACTGGAGGCCTTAGAGATAGAAGACCAACTTCGTCTGAAAAAAATTCTGGCGTCAGTCTTTTGACTTAGGATACAATATCACCATGCTTTCTATCTCCAACCTATCAGATTACTCTACAGTTACATGGAAAATCCTTTGAAATTTCTTTCACATTCCCATAGATAAAAATTGGTTATATTTCAATCTCCCATAGAAGAGAGATTGGTTCTGTTTCTCAGAGGAGAGCCCTGTCCAATGTATGCACAAATGCTAACTACACATTCCTTTGATAAATTAATGACATTGAAGGTATTTTTAGAAACCAGTTAGTTATTTGTGTTTCTTTAATATGCCTGTTCAAATATTTAGCTATTTATTTTCGGGAGTTTTGCCCCTTCTTTTATAGAGTTGTAGGAATTGTTTACATTTATTGACTACCAGTCATTTTCAGATATTCTTTTGCACAAAGGTCTTCCATTCTGTGGCTTGCTCATTCATTATCTGCTGACCAGAAATTTTTACTTTTGAGAGTTTTGCTGTATCCTCATTTGATATTCCATTCTGTGACCTAATCAGAGACCTTTTACTAGGTCCAGACCACAAATATACTCTCTTGTGTATATTTTAAAATTTTTATGGTTTTAGCTATCATAATGTTCTGTCCTTAAGTACATTTTGTATTAAGTAGGGAGTTGAAGTTCATGTTTTTCCCCAAACGGATATGCAGCCACTCCAAGATCATTTTTTGAAAATCTTTCCTTTCCAACTGTATTATTTTATAGTTTTGTAGAGGGGAAGAAAAGATTCTATTAGCTAATTGAGAGACAACATTTGTGTTCTCTTTTTCACACTGAGTATCTAAGCTACTTCTATATTATATTAATTATTATAATTTGCAATTAGTCTTGATATCAGAAAGTGCATCTTCTAATTTTTTATCTGTTTTCAAAATTACAGTGGATGTTTTACGATGATTGAAATTCCATTTACATCTACGAAAGCTGGGCACAGTGGCTTATATTTGTACTACCGAAGCCAGATGATCATCTGAGCCCAGGAATTTAAAGACAGGCTGGGCAAAAACATAGAGTGGCACACTCTTTCAAAACAAAACAAGACATAACAAAACAAACTAACAAATACAGAAAGCCAATATGATCCTGTTAAGTTGCTGGATTGTATTTTTCCAGATATTTCTTTTCATGTGTGTGGTACTGGAGATTGAACCCAGAGAAATTCTATTACCAAACTATATCCCCAGCCTTTAAAACATTTTATTTTGAAACAGAGTTTCCTTAAATTTCCACATACTGGCCTTGAACCTGCAATCCTCCTGTCTGAATCTTGCAAGCACTAGGATTACAAGTGTGCATCTCTGCATCACTGCACCTGGCTTGTTTTGCCAGAAATGTACTCATGACAAACTGTTACATCAAAAAGAAACATACCATCTTACTCAGAGTTACTATCATTCAGCCATGATTCATTTGCTCCTTTAAATTTTTTACTAAATTTTTTCTTAAGATGTTTATATGAGAGTAACTTTTTCTACTGAAAAAATACAGTGACAAATATTTTAATGACATTTGCCTTACTAAGTCTTTCAAATAACAGTGTGCAATTGTTTGAAAATCTATTTTCAAACTTCCATTTGAAAATCTAAAGTACAGGTATAATTAAAATATATTTAGTCTTTTACTTGTTTCTGTATTACAGGTTATATCCTTTTATAAATTTCATTTTATAGGTAGACACATTTTTTACTTTTGTTTATATTTTTAAATTGACAGATTAAAAGTTGCTGGTTTCTTTGTTTTTATTATTTCTAAAGTATATTGTTCTTAGACTACAAAGAATAGTGAAACGTGCCTTTTCCTATCTATAATTCTCCGAGGCTCTATTAACAAATGCATCCTTTACTTCTCAGCTTTTAAAAAGATATGATATTTTATTGCATCCCATAAATATATGTCACAAGAATGCTTTCTTGAAATATTTTATATGATTTTCTTTGTGAATTTTAATTACAGTTTTTATGATATAGTGCCTCTTTTATGCATTGAATGCTTTTTTATTCAGGAGCATTTTCTTCTTATGTGTCATGTTTTTTCATACTCAGTTTTCATATAGGATAAAGGACCTTAAGGTTTGGTATTCCACCCTGGTCCTAGGCAATTGTACCAACACTTTTAAAGCCAGCCATGATGGTCTTGTTACCATTTTCTGGTGACTTAAGTTATATGTCATTTTTCATTTCCATCAGAGTTACACTGAGACCCATTTATAGCCAATTGACCCCAAGGGAAAGTTTGCTGTGCCTTTTAGTTAACTGTTTCCATTCCTAATGAAAGAAATAAACATGATCTATTATACCTTCCCCTTTTCCACATTTCTTGGCTAGTTTAGAGCTACAGGAAAAAAAAAGTGTGACAATAAATCAACAAAACTAAAAATGGAAGGAATCCATTCCTCTGGATATATGATGGCATGTTAAATTCAATTTGTCTTAAAAACCTTTTTGTTTTTCAGAATTAAACTTCTATATTACTTGTGGGGCATGGTGGAGCATGCTTGTAAGCCCCGCGCTTGGGTGGTGGAGACAAGGAGGATTGCGCAGGTTCAAAGCCAGACTAGCTGGCTTAAGAGACCCTGTTTCCAAATAAAAATATAAAAATGGGGCTTGGAGTGTAGCCCAGAGGTAGAAGGGTTTCCAGGAACCCCAGTACCACCAAAATAAATAAATAAATAAATAAATAAATAAATAAATAAATAAATAAAAAATAATAAAAAATAAACTTCTATATTACTTATGATAGTGTATATAGGAAAGTCTACTCAATATGACAATATTTCTAACAACCTAAAGTAGCTGGGAAAGATTGAATACATGTATGTGATGTAAAATTATTATGAATATATAAAATATAGAAAATAAATTAAAAATACAAAGATCAATTTTTCTTAAAAATTTTAGAATAAACTCAGTAAAAGTGAAAATATAAAATGTATTTCATTATTTCACCTATTGAAAGTGTTACTAAATTAGGTGTGTATAATATTTTTAAAAAGTAATGTTTATTTCTGACAGATTTTTTTCATTTTTGAGTGCAATGAGAACTGTATATAAGTCAAATGTGTAAAATTGTAAACAAGCAGTTTATTATATACATAAATTATATCTCAACAAAACTTTTAAAATATACAGTGTAAAGAAATGTTTTTATCACTATAATTTGTATTCTAATTAATGAATTCATATTATATTTGTTTTTGTTTTATTAATTAATTAGCCTTTAGATAAATTAAAAGTTTTAATATCAATGATCAGAATGTCTTTAATAATAAAGACAATTAGCATTTATCAAATGACTCTTGAGTGGCAAGTCTATCCTTGCATTATTTCTAATTTTATCACACATGCTAGGGAAGTTATTATTACCTCCAATTCAGAGATGAGAGAAAAATAAACTCAGAAAGATAATTGTTGGCACTGCTTGAGTAGATAGACAGATTAACTTTGCTTTCAAACAAGACCATCATGTCCAAAACATCTGCTATTTTCATTCTACTATTTTGTCCTTGGCAATACTACCTTTCAAAGTACTTATCCAAAATTTGAGTCAAAAGATGTATAGATATAAATAATATGTTGTATTATGTTTGCTACATAAGTGTAGTATGATTCCCAATTCATGTAAGTTTACTTTGTAAACTTTAAAGTCGCATAATTGTCTAAATCATCCCATCATTTAAATTCTCATTATTCGGCCGGGCGTGGTGGCGCACACTTGTAATCCCTGAGCTTGGGAGGCGGAGACAGGAGGATCTCGCAGGTTGGAAGCCAGCCGCGTGGACTGGCTTAGGAGACCCTGTTTCCAAATTAATAAAAAGTATAAAATAGGTCTGGAAGCGTAGTCCAGAGGTAAAAGGGCTTCCAGGAACCCCAGTACCATTATATGGTACTGGGGTACTGGGGTACCACTATATATATATATATATATATATATATATATATATATATATATCAAGTAAAAGACATTTTTGACTTTTTAAAAATATACCATAAATAGATAATAAATTATGTGATTGTATGCAAAATTTTACCTGTTTCTTGTAGTTTATTAAATAAATTTATGTGATTAGGTTATTGTAACTATTATAAAATTTAATAATTTCTGGCCATGCATGCAAAATATCACAGGATTAGAAAGTAAATAAAACAATAGATATTTATGATATTGTGATTTAGGTTTAGAATTAGTGCTTGAGGAAAGTGTGAAGGTATCCACCACAATAACACCATTTCAGTTTTAAGATTAGGTAGGACATGCTCTGCTTTCTATTGTATTAATACCTATGGAAATCAGGACTATATTGCATGTTATTCAACAAATTAAATTATTAAGCAAAATTTATATCTCTTAAAGGTATGTGTGTTGAGTAAATATTGACATATTGACCCAGACTTACAAAATCATTAATATTTAGTTTCCTAACTAATATGTTAACTTACTTACCATGAGAAACATTACAATTAGGGAAAGAATACAATTCTTTTTTCTGTGAATACCTAAATGAAGGATGGTTCAATGAGCTTGGAATTAACACAGAATTAATTAGAAATTTTATGAAAGAGAATAAAAATAAGAGTTCATTAAGACCACAGTGAGGCTTTCATTTATAAATTATTTTTTATTTGTATTAACTTTGAGCAGATTCCATGTCTAAAATGTTTCGAAAGGATAAAAATTAAAAAAAAAATAATACAACCATGCCATTGACATACAAAAAAAATCTTTGCACTGCTAGGAAACTTCATTCCTAATGGTAAGACCCATTAATCCTTTAATGAAAGTACTAGACAAATAATACCAAAATTTTAAACTCTAATGTTTCATATACAATGTATATTTGCTTTGAGTAGACATTTATTCAAGGCTAATAATACCCTTTTTAAGAATACTTTCACTGGAGCATTACAGTCTCACTTCACAATGTAGTTTACAGTGCTAGTGACATACATAAATACCGCATTTGGTGAACTTTCCACCAGCTTCCTTCCACTACCCCCTTCTCCATAGATAATATTGAGAATGGCATTGGTAGGTACCCTCATATATGAATATAAGGTCAAGGGATTGTTTTCTTTGTTAATGGCCCCCATAGACAGCCTCCTTTTCACTGGAGTTTCTCCTCCATTATCAAAAGTACCTCTTCTACCTTGATGACTTCCTAGCTTCTTTGTATGATAGTAAACATATAACCTTTCAATTTCTAAAACTAGCGAATTTCACTTAACATCCTTTGATTAGTATGTATGTGTACCTTTTCTCTGCATTACAAATTGAGTTGTATACATCTTTAATTCATGCAGAATCTTGTAGCTTGGCATCTCACATTCTTTGTACACACATTCACTAAATTAGTGAATGGCAGGATAGTAATGAATGCATAATATATCTTTTTGCTATTTTTATCACTCTTATGCTCTAGAAGATAGTTTGTTTCTAAAATAACTTCTACATTTAAAGCCATAAATAATGAAGATATGAAGATATCATTTTATATGTTTCCTGGCTCTTACTTCGTACTCTTACTAAGTACTCTTACTTCGTACTTATCTAATTTATAATGAGCATTTCATAATTTTGCCCATATATTGGCTATTCACTTTTCTTTAGATAAAAAAGTATCATGAATAATGATACAAGCTTTTGTTATATAAGATTTTTATATAAATTTTTATATTATACATAAGATTTATATATATATATATATGTATATATATATAAGATCTCATATATAATATTTTATATCCTTCAAGAAAATTTAAATAAAATGCAGTAATATAAACTTTAAACCTTATTACTGTTCAGAGACTTCTCAACTTAAGTGTAATTTTTTTCCTTCAAATTTATTTCTTTCCTCTTTCTACATAAACTATAAGTCAAATATATATTTTCATATTATGTTTATTTTGCTAAGAAGGTATAAATATGAATTTTTCTGTCTTAGAAAAATATATAGAAAACCTAGTTATCAAACTTTTTATATGATTAGTCATC
This sequence comes from Muscardinus avellanarius, assembly GCF_963383645.1. Lineage (NCBI taxonomy): Eukaryota > Metazoa > Chordata > Mammalia > Rodentia > Gliridae > Muscardinus > Muscardinus avellanarius. The sequence goes on from NC_137787.1 coordinate 158,558,321, forward strand.
CTGAAGATAAATTGCTGAAAAAAAATCCCAGGCATTTTAGTCTTACTATTTACACATTTACAATGAAAACTGTAAAGTGATTTGAATTTATTTTAGCACTGTGAAACTAAAGTTTTCAAATTCTCTACATTATACTATCTCAAATAATGGTTAAATTCAAGGCTCACAACCATAAGGAAGGTCACACATTAATGAATAAGTTGTCTAAATTATTTGTACATATGTTATATAATGCTGGGAGATTTGCTTTTTGTAAATATAGTTTTTCAGTGAATATTTAATAAATAATGAGATTAAATTTTGCCATGAATTTAACAGCTACAACCATTGGAGTGTTTAGGAGACATTAACAATAACCTTTAGGTTCTATCCCCAGTACCACACAAAAAAGTATATTATTAAAGAACGTGTACACTTCATGAAAACCAAAGAGACAGGGAGAGAAAGAGAGAGGGAGAGAAAGAGACAGGAGTTCCACTATTCCTCCAAGAGGATGTTCTCATGACTGACGTTTTTTCCCATTAGGATTCACATTTCAAAATTGTAGTGTCTCTCAGATGCTGAGGATCAAGTTCTTAAAGCATTAGCCTTAAAACTCAGATGTTTGTGCTTGCTTTATCCTAAAAACTAAAATAAAGAATAGATATTTTACAAAAATAACATTTTAAGACTCAATAAACCAAGAAATGAAAGGTATATATGAGATATAATTTGGTTTGTGGAATAGAGAACTATTTACTTTTTGGGACAAATTTGCATAGATATAAAAAGTTTTTAACTGATGTATCATTTTCACATTGAATTAAATGTGGATGAGGAATTTATTCAATGCCATAGGTAAAATAATAGCTCCTCACAAATATGTGCATGCCTTAATCTCTAGCAACTGTGAACATATTTTCTTAAATGAACAAAAATAACGAACATTCTAAAAATAGGAATAAATTAAAGAGTTTGAGATGGGGATTAGTCTGGATTATTCATGTGAATCCAACAGAATAGTAAGAGACCTTGCCAAAAAGAAGAAAGAAATATTCAGAGATAGAGATGACAGATAATAGGTTAGATAGATCAAATATAGATAAATTGGTAGATAATACAGCTTAGAAGATGATACACTGCTGGCTTAAAGATGGAGAGTGAGGTTATAAATCAGGGAATTGAAGCATATAAAAACTAGAAAAGCAAGGTAATAGATTATTCTCTAGAACCTTAAGAAAAAGTACTTATCTAGTGTCTTCTTTTATTTTCTTATATTTTATTGGTATATTGTAGTCATACATCTTAATGGAGTACAAGATGGTAGAGGCATACATGCACACATCACTCAATAGCCCTTTTTCCCACCCATTTTTTCTTCTCATTTTTGGCTTAATGATTTTAATATGGTTGTGAATGTATATCATGTACATTAAGGAATTTCCCTCTTCCCCCTCTCATCCTCCATAGTTACGTCACCTTATTTGCTCCTTTTTGCTCATCTATATTTTCTCCTTTTTCTTTTAGAGTTTTTCCTATGATCCATTTTCTCCCTAGATTTTGCATATTAGAAAGAGCATCCAATTTCTTATTTTTGTGTGTGTGACTAAATCTCACCTACCATAATATTCTTCAGTTCCATCCATTTCCTAGAATATGGCATAATTTTTTTCTTCTTTGTGGCTGGGTAAAATTTCATTGTGTACATATCCCATACTTTTATAATCCATTCATCTGTTTATGGATATCTTGGCTGGTTCACAATTCCACAATTGTGAATTGTGTGGCTGAGGACATAGATATACATGCATCACTTTGGTATTTTGGTTTCAATTTTTTGGGCTAGACACCCAGAAGTAGTGTTGCTGGTTCATATGGTAGGTTTGTTCCCATTTTTCTGACGGTTTTCCATAATGTTTTCCAAAATTATTGCACTAAATTTGCACTCCCACCAATAATTTATTACAGTCCTCACTTCTCCACATCCTCGCCAGCATTTGTTGTTGTTTGTGTTTTTAATGCTTGCCATTCTAATTGGAGTTAGGTGAAATCTCAGGGTAGTTTTGATTTGCACCTCTTTGACTGCTAATGATGTTGAGCATTTTTATACATTTATTGGTCATTTTAATTTTTTTGTGAAGTGTCGATTTAGATCACTTGCCCATTTTTTGATATGTTTCTGAGTTATCGATAGTACTCCATTGTCTGTGTTTGTACCAGTTCCATGCTGTTTTTTATTACTATGGCTTTGTATCATTTTTTCTAAATTTGTGAGATTTTGCATCATTTATTTCAAAATAAGGCTTGGACATTTTCTCCATTTTTAAAAAAATTGGGGGGTAGTAGATATTAAACCCAGGTGCATTCTACCTCTGAGCTACACTCACATTTCTTAAAAACAGGGTCTTTCTATGTTGCTGAGGCTAGCTTCAAACTCACAATCTTCCTGTCTCTGCCTCCCAAGTCCTAAGGTTACAGGCATACACTACCATGCCCATCTTTCATACTTTGCTTTCATTTCTTCTCTAGCACATGGATTTTTGATGACTGTAGTGGCCTTTTGAAATATAGTAGAACCTTGTGCTATAAATAATATCAAAAGAAATTTTTGGAAATATGAGATATTAATGATATATGGAGTTTCTGCCTAGCTTTATACCAACTGTATCTAAAATTATGCTTCTGTAAATTAAACAAAAAACCCAAATATATATATATATATATATATATATATATATAAATTATATATATATATAAAATGAAAGCTATTAATTTTTTCCTTGAGTGTCAAATTCATACCTATTATCCCAATTACAAAATTCACTAAATATTTAAATTTATGCTATATTTCATGCTGAATTATTTAGTATATGTTTGCTTGTACTTATTATTTTTTGTTTCTTAGTTCCAGAGCCTAACTCCATGCCTGCAGTAGTGCTATTACAAAAAGTTATCTGACTTTTCTGAATTTAAGTTTCTACTAACAGAAATGATAATTTAATAAAATGTAGTTAAAGAATTGCTAAAACTAAATAACATGCATATACAGTTTGAAAGTTGATAGACAAAGCATGATCAATAAGACACTACAGAAAAATTAAAACATATTGAGGAACCACTACAAATTACTATTTATTACTAAGTTGTTTTCTTTTTATCATATATTTTAAGTTTGTGTAACTGTTAAAACATTAAAGTAGATGAATTTATTTTCACTAACAAATAAAAAAAATTAGAAAAAACAGTAACATTTCCAAAACCACATTTGTAATACATAGATTCAGAGTGTGATTTAAACCTCAGACTCAATCTAATGTTCATATATTTTATAAGATACCATAGTAAGTACAACCTATAAATATAAATTTATACTATTTAGGCATAGTTCTAAATGTTCATTAAATTTAAAAAATCAGTTAAACTAAATGTTTACTTTCCTAGTATTTACATTTAATAGTTAGGTTAGTATTATAAAGTTCTTCTCTATTTGAATTAATTTTAGATTATGTTATTTTTTACTAAAAGATTAGTTTAAAATTATTTTTAAAAAATTCTCTTTCTTAAGTAATTTCACAAATCCTATGGGAATATATGTTATTTTAAAAGAGTTTATAACTAAAGTTAAATATGAGTTAAAATATTATAATCTTGATTGTTCTCGGCATGGATACACACCTGACATAAGCAGGATTATAATGAGCTATTTCTATTCTTTGTTTGCTATATCAGTGGCCACTTTGGCTTACCCTGTTATGTGTGTAGCTGGACAACTCTCACCTCCCAAACTGTCCAACTACTATTAAAGTCAGTGAAAGTTATGCTAGGTATCTCTACTCACCATTTTGACAGTTTGGAAAAAGGAGATAATGCATTATAAACAACCTATCAGAAAATATCTACTAAAAAAAAAAGTGAGGCCATAATAACATTGCAATATATTCTGTTTCTCTTACTTATCGGCTTTCTGCATGTGGTTGATTTAGAACCTTATAAAAAATGTCAGAAGATTTATTTATAGTTTTCTTACTGAAAATATTCACATTTGAGCCTTGGCAGGTTAAAATATAAGCTATGTTAAAATGGTTTTGCTATGTGACCCAAGATTTTAAAAAAATAATGATAAAATCCAATGTAACATAGCATTGTGACTCAAGAAGGTGACTATTTTCAAAAAGATAAAAGTTGACATTGATAACCGTATGTTTCTATTTAGTGGTTTGCAATGTAGGTGTCCCATGGATGATGTAAATATGTCTCTAGGTATGAGAAAATATACAAAGCATTTATATTTTGACTTACATTTCAGTTGAAAAAAATTTTAGAGTATATTGTTTTATGACCCATAACAGAGAAATAATTCATGTTTCTTGATAGAATCAATATATAGACAATAAACAATTGGCAAAATGAATAGTTTTAAGTACTTCATTTTAATATTTTGTTCTACTAGAACAAAAAATATATTTGGTATATATATGGAACACATGGATATTGTACAAGGTCTTACATTAATCTTAATTGAAGGTGAAATTTTTTTTTTTTTTTTTTTTTTTGGTTGTACTGGGATTCCTGGAAACCCTTCTACCTCCGGGCTACAGTCCCAGACCTATTTTATATTTTTTTATATGGAAACAGGGTAACTTAAGCCAGAGAGGCTGGCTTCGAACCAGCACTATCCTCCTGTATCTGCCTCCCAAGCACAGGGATTAAAACCCTTCGCCACCATGCCCAGCTGAATGTTAAGATTTAAATTAAGCATGTCACACTAAATAGACAGTTTCTCACTTATGAATGTTTCTTTACTTTCTTTCACTTTTTCTTTTGCATGCATGAGTGTGTGTGTGTGTGTGTGTGTGTGTGTGTGTGTGTGTGTTACTGAGAATTTAACCCAGGGCATATTACCTTTGCACTATACACTCCAGCCTCTTTAAAAAAAGTTTTTGTTTTGTTTTAAAACTGGGTCTCTGTAGGTTGCTAAGAGTCTTAATATGTTGTTAAGGCCATTCTTGAATCTGAGATCCTCCTTTATCAGCCTCCTAAGTACTGGGTTTATTTGTTGTGGCACTGGGGTTCCTGGAAGCCCTTCTACCTCCGGACTACACTCCCAGACCTATTTTTTCTATTTTTATTTGGAAACAGGGTCTCTTAAACCAGCACTGCCAGCTTCGAACCTGTGCGATTCTTCTGTCTCCGCCTCCCAAGCGCAGGGGATTACAATCGTGGGCCACCACGCCTGGCTAAGTACTGGGTTTAGAAGCATGTGCCATTATGCACATGCTTTCTTTCTTTCCTTTTTTTTTTTTTTAAATTGTGTGTGTGATACTGAGAATTGAACCCAGGTACATTTTACCTCTGATCTATACTTCCAGCCCTCTTTTAATGTTTTAAGTTTTTTATTTGTTGTTGTTGATTTTTGTTTTGTGCTGGTTTTTGAGATAAGGTCTCACTATATTTAGCTGAGAATCTTGTTACTTGATGAAGCTGTTCTCGAACTTTGGATATTCTATCTCAGCTTCCCAAATGCTGGGATTATAGAAGTGCAAAACCAGGGACAATTTGGCTAACTCTCATTAATCTAAATAAATGCCTTATTGTCATTAATTTTTATTAATAAATATCTATGATGAAATGTCTTTAAATTGATGCGTTGTAATCAAACATCTCGTTAAATTTCAGGATGATAGAGGCATACATGCACACAGCACTCACTGAGCTCTCTCCCAGTTTCTGTCCTGTTCTCTTTCCCTCTTTCTGTGCTCAGCACAGTGACTGACTTTGATAAGTTTGTGTATATACATCATGTCCATTGAAATGTTTCTCTTTCACACCTCCTATCTCCTTCAGTCAGGTTGCCTTCTTCATCTAAGTTTCTTTCCCTTTGTCTGGAGTCCCTCCTATATTCCAATTTCTCCCTAACGTTCTCGTATTAAGGAGAACATCTTTTTTTGTGACTAATTTCATTTAGAGTAATATTCTTCAGTTTCATCCAATTAAAAAATGAAAAATTTAATAAACAAAAATGCACACTAAAGAAAAACAGATCATTTTTCCATAACATCATCAATTATTTAGGATTTATAGTGAAGTATAACTTGGATGTGTCTTCATTTTTCTGTCCAGTTAATCTGTTAATAAGAGTAGTGTATTGAATTTTCCCACTATTATTGTATTGTAATCAGTCCTTTTATATCAACTGATATTTGTTTAATGTATTCAGTATATCAATATTTGAAGCATAAATATTCCCAACTGCTATGTTTGTTGTTAGATTGTTTCTTTTGCCAAATATGTAGTGACATTTTTTGTTCCAATTTTGACTTGACATCTGCTTTGTCTGATATGAGAGTAGCTAGCTACTCCTGGTTGTTTTTGGAATTCTGTTTACATGGAATATCATTTTTCATTCTTTTTCTTTCAGTCTATAAAGATTCTGCCTGAAAAGTGTATATTTTGGAGATTATATACAATTTGTTTTTTTAATCTAATATGCTACTCTACCTGTTTTAATTGAAAAATTAATGTCATTTACGTTCAGTGCTATTTTAAATTTTTTTATTTTTATACTTTTATTGCTACACTGTAATTATACATCAAAGTGAGATTCAAAACAATACAAAAAAGCTAAATAGATGTCTTGGTTTGTTTCCACTTAGGTCCTACCCTGCTTCCCACTTCTTCTTGTACATAATAGTTAAATTGGTAAATTTATCTCGGCCATGAGCATAACACAATTTAAACTGTTTCTTTCATCAGGTATCCTTTTCCTCTATGGACCTCCTATCTTCTGTTCCCTTATGACTTGCATTTTTATCCCTTGGATCTTCTTTTATTTCATTTATCATTTAACAATCATATTTTAACTTATTTTTCTTTCATTTGTATAGTCTATAACCGTATTATTAGATATTCTCTGAATTTAGGGCTATGAGTGTAGCTTAAAGTTAGAATGCCCCAGGTTCAACCCCCCAGGAACACACACACAAACACAGAAATGCACACAGCAAAAATATTATGAACTATATAGGGCACGAACAGAAATTTTAAAATATGATGGAGGAATAACCAACTAATTCGGGAAGAAAGAGAAAGGAGTTACAAAAATAATAATGAGCGCCGGGCGTGGTGGCGCACGCTTGTAATCCCCGCACTTGGGAGGCAAAGACAGGAGGATTGCGCAGGTTTGAAGCCAGCTGTGCGTGCTGGTTTAGGAGACACTGTTTCCAAACAAAAATGTAAAAATAGCTCTGGGAGTGTAGCTCGGAGGTAGAAGGGTTTCCGGGAACCCCAGTACCACCAAAAACAAACAAACAAACAAACAAACAAAAAAAAAACCCATAAAAATGGTGATGTGTACACGTATGTTTCTGACATCTTGTACCCCATTAAAATGTATCACTACAGTATGCCAATAAAAAAATTAAAAAATCATAAAAGTAAATAAATGCATACATTGGACTAAAGTGGGCACTATTACATAATAGTGAAAACCTATCAAATTAACACTAATGACACAATACCAGTAAAATTAAAAAAAAAATCTTAGTCTTAAGTTCTTCCTTGGTGAGTTAAGATGGAAAGATTTCTTATTTTGCCTCCCATATTTGTATTCTATGAGGTTTACAAAAGTGTAGTAAATGTCCCTGACTCCTTAGTTGCTCTCTTAACTTTCTCATGGCCCTGAAATAGCAACAATGCCAACTCTTCTCCTCCTGTGTTATGGAACACTATGTTTAATTCTTCACATTTTATTTTTCTACTTTAAAACCATATGAAACTTAGGTCTTGGCATCTTTCCACACAGAATTTATTTTACCCAAACACTGTTGTGAACTCAAAAGGCTCCTGCTATTGTCTGCTGTCTCAAGCCACCTAGCACCTCTTTGAAGGGTCAGAAAAATGGACATTGGCCTAGAGAAAAAAATCTCTTTCTGGTAGGAACTTTTGCTTTGCTTTCCTGCCTGTAGAAAGGCTTCACATGCCCAAAGCAATCAAAACAAGTGTTTTATTTTATTTTATTTTTGCCAAGGAAGAACCCTATATTTTCTCAGTTGTGCTCCCTTCTCTACCTCATTGGAAAGCTCCTCCATATCAAACTCCACACAGAATCAACTCTTTTCCCTTGACACCCCTACACAGCTTACTCAGATGGTCCATTTAATGACATTCCTTATAATAATATATAATTATATATATATATTATATAATTGCTGATATATCTGGGTGATATGAAGCTGTAAAGATTTAATTCCTTCTGAAGCTGGGGGCTCAGGTGTGCTCTCTATGAAATGGATGTCTGCAGTAATTCATTGTCAGCAAACAGAGGAGTTAGGATCTTCTCACTCACCAAGCAGCGTAACCAAATTTTTTATTCACTGGTTTTCTTTCTTCATTATCCTAACTGGGATGACAAAATGATATAGTGTCACCTCCTATTGGGTTCTTGTTCAGTGAATTTCAATAAATACAGTCCAAGGACGAATGGAGGGCGTAAAAATACAAAATTTTAAATATAAATGACAAAAACAGCCCATCACACACACGGGGAGGTGGCTCAAGAGAGAATAACTGCTGAAATTCTTGGGATGTGAGCTTTCATATCTTCTTGGTGTTCCCCCTCTTCTCTTTTGTGATTAGTCAGAATTGGGTCTTGGGGAAGCAATATCTTTAGGGCAGTTCCCATTCTTAAATTGAATCATTATAGCTGGTATCATTGGCATTATTTGTTTGCCCACCTTGCCTATCTTTTCTCTTTTCTTTTCTTTTCTCTTTTCTTTTCTTTTCTCTTTTCTTTTCTTTTCTTTTCTTTTTTTAACACAGGTTGTCCTCAAAATGCAGCTCTTGGAAGGTGATACAGATGGCCTCTTTTAAACTTTCCTGTTCCTAGGTCTTCTGCCCTGCCTTATCTGCTTTTTGTTTTCTGCCCCAATTTATGAACATATTGTTTCTTATTTTCTGTTCTAGAAACCAGAACATCTGAGTCCTCTAAGTCACTGGCTGTCCAATATGCTGTTCCAATGCATTCCCTCTGTCACTGCATGTCTGACCATCTATTCTCTCACTGCTTCAATTCTAAACTGTAAAAAGGTTGGGAATTTTTACCTACCTCTAGTCTGCCATATTGAAAGTATCTCATTGTTTTATTATTTCACAAATATGGTGGAAATTTTAATGTATTTTTATTTGTTTCAGTTTCAGTTAGATTTTTTATTATTTTGTTTTGTTTCAGAAAATTAATTTTATGGTGGCCCCAATTTATGTTAAGATTTGTCATGTTTTTATAATATGTTTGTATATATATATGACTGACATTTAAATCTGAATGTAGTATCCTTTATTTTCTGGGAAAGCTTATTGTATTATATCAATTTTTGAGTATTTTCTATCTTTTAAAATTTTATTTTTTCCAATAATATAATTTTCATTAAATGCAATCTAGGACTTCTGTTTTACATGTTTATTATCTATTTACTTGTCATTCATATTTTGTACCCACTTGGTTGATTTATGATACTTTCAAAAATATAATAACCACCAACAATTCTGGGAATCAATGTATTAAAATGGATATTAGAGAAGTCACAATTAAAAACTCATTAAATCAAAAGTAGCTCTGCAAGAGAGTTTACTTTTACACAAAATGATACAAAGCCATTACAAAACGGAAGCAAGCAAATTGGATGTGCATTCTGTTCAACCTTTTATTTCCTAATTTGAAGATCATTATGCTAGTCCTATTGTCTCTAGTATGACTTTTATAATCTAATTTGGTTGGCTAGTTTTCACTGGAAAGACTCCTTCCTTCCTTCCCTCCTTCCTTCCTTCCTTCCTCTTCTTTCTCTTCTTTCTTTCTTTCTTTCTTTCTTTCTTTCTTTCTTTCTTTCTTTCTTTCTTTCTTTCTTGTGGTACTGAGGGTGGAACCCAGAGGCTTTTCTACCTTCAGGTTATACTCCCAGACCTATTCTTTTATACTTTATTTGGAAATAGGGTCTCACTAAGTTGCTGAAAGCCTTACTAAGTACCTGAGGCTAGCTTCAAACCTGTGCAATCCTCCAGTCTAAGCCTCCCAAACGCTGGGATTACAAGTGTGCACCACCACGCCTGACTTTCACTGGCCAGATTCTACAAAGAAAAAAAAAAACCAGTACATGTGGAAGTGGAACATATAGACACATGTACAAAAATTTAAAAATTTATAGCTAAGTTATAGTTACAAAATAGAAGACTTCCAATTTCTATATGATCTTGTAAATTTGATAGAAAATTTTCTTTTGTTTCCATTCTTCTGAGGATACTCCATACTGTTTTAAAAAGTGTTTATACTAATTTACAATTTCACCAACAATGTATTAGAGTTTCTACTTCTCCACATCCTCGCCAGCATTGGTTGTTGTTTGTGTTTTTAATGAATGCCATTCTAGTTGGAGTTAGGTGAAATATCAGGGTAGTTTGATTTACATATCTCTGATTGCTAATGATGATGAACATTTTTCATACATTTTTTGGCCATTCAAATTTCTTCTCTTGTGAAGTGTCTATTTAGTTCACTTGCCATTTTTTGATTGGGTTATAAGAATATTTGGCAAAAATTTTATCTCATTCTGTCAACTCTCTGTTGAGGTTCTTGATAATGTCTTTTGCTTTTCAGAAGTTCATCAATTTAATGCAATCTCACTGATAAATATGTTATTGTATTAACTGCTTTATATATATTTATTATGTTATATATTTTGATAACTTTGTATGTACTGCTCAAGATAACTATAATTACAGCTCCATGTATGTTAACAACATTGGCAAAATATTTAAAGAATAGTTCTAGGCCTTTTACAAGTTAAGATAACAGTGTTAATGATCATAAATAGGCTTATTGTCTGAAGGACAATTGTATCTTTATTATACAATAATAAAACATTTTTTTCAGACAAATAAAACATATATGTCAGGTCTTAAATGATGCATTTTTGAAAGGTACTAAATATATAGATGGCAGAAGTTTCAAGAATTTTATTAATCATGATATATTATTAAGGTTTAGAGAATGCAAATTGTATAAAGAGATCATTTATTGGCTACATTGCACGAATATTGCATGTATATAATATTATATACATTGCATGTATATAAAAACCCATACATTTAAGTTTATGAGCTTTTATGAAACATTTAGATAATCATCACAAACACAGCATATTTAACCCTCAGGTATATATATAGCTCAGCTGTAATTACAGATATCTAAGGAGTTAAATATACTAGAATCAGTCAAGGTACTAGTTTTTAATTTAGCTTGAGTTACAAAGTGGTTATTTAACGGGCTGTAAAACACAGATATTCAAATCATGACACTTATAAAATGTATTTTACTTTATTTGTTTGTTTATTTATTTATTTATTTATTTATTTATTTATTTATTTATTTATTTATTTATTTTGGGGTGGTACTGGGGTTCCTAGAAACCCTTCTACCTCCAGGCTACACTCCCAGACACCTATTTTTTATATTTTTATTTGGAAACAGGGTCTCTTAAGCCAGCAAGCCTGGCTTCGAAACTGCACAATCCTCCTGTCTCTGCCTCCCAAGTGCAGGGATCACAAGCGTGCGCCACCACGCAGGGCTAAAATATATTTTGCTACACAACCAAAGATCTAGCTAGCAATGACACTAAATACAAGATATCTTGAAAAAGATGCAAAAACCTTTGTTTAAGTTAGTTCTTGGTAAATAATTACCTAAAGATTTACCTATTCATTTAAAAGATTTATAAATCTCATAAATAGTTTTTGGATTTGTATTTTTATGAGCATTCTTTTATCTAAAATTGAACCTCAAGTGCCCTGGATCTCTACCAAAAGACAACCAGTCATAATATGGACTCATGGGTACAGATGAAATAATATTTAATCATTCTTTGTTAATTTTTGTCTTATCTCTGCAAATTATCTCCCCACTATTTAAGTTTATAATCCAGGGTGAAGTCTTAGGAAATTTTATTCTTATTTTTCTTTTTATGATTAGAACATTTCATACTTCCCTTGTTCCAAATTCCAGATAGCTATCTCTGAGTGTTTGACAAAGTCCATCTCCTTATCAGAGGTCTTTTAAATTCTCCCAAGGTGCTTCATTTGTACCAGTCTCATTCACACTCACACAGCCTCAGCAATGACCTGACCACCAGGGAAAGACTTTGCCATCTCCTGTGCCATTTTTCTACCTTGGTACATACACAGAGTTACCTGGTCATCACAGTGTTTGCTTAGGCCTTTTCCTGCATTGCCAAGAGACTTTCACTGCCAGTTCTCAATCATTTTTGGACCTGCCAAGTTGCCCCTAACATTTAGGGTCTATAAAAGTGAGACAGGAAGACACATCCCCCCTGAAAAGGGGAGCCTGTGACACTCCCCTGAATGGTGAGGATCCCCAACAAATCCCCAATTGTTAAAAACAGATTTTAAGGAAGCTGCAAATAAATATTGATGATATAAAAAATAACGCAGCATGACAGTTTACTTCTGCACAAAATGGTGCAAAGCTACCATAAAACTGGAGCGAATACACTGAGCTTACACTCCTCTCAGCCTTTTATTTTCTAGTAGAAGGCCACTATGCCATTCCCAACTGGCTGGAATATGGCTCTCACAATCTGATCTGGTTGGTTGGCTATTTTTCACTGGGTAGATTACAAAAGGAGAAACACAAAATCAGTAAATCTGAGAGTGGAAAATAGAGATGTGTACAAAAGTTACAAGATGAATACCTAAGTTACAGTTTCAAAATGGAAGCCTACCAATTTATATGTGATCTTGTAACTTTGGAAAGATTGCTTTCCTCCCTGACACAATATACTTTTTATGTTTTTTATATAGCGTAATTTCAAAAAATAAACCTTTTATTACTTAACCTATATTAAAACCTTTATAAAACAATGTTTACATGTTAGTTTTACAAAAATTTTGTTTACTTCTTTTAATAAATTCAATTTCTAGTTTGCTATTGTTTGTGTTCCCTAAATTTTTTTTTTTTTTTTTTTTTTTTTTTTTTTTTGGTGGTACTGGGGTTCCTGGAAGCCCTTCTACCTCCGGGCTACACTCCCAGACCTATTTTTACATTTTTATTTGGAAACAGGGTCTCCTAAGCCAGCACGCGGGGCTAGCTTCGAACCTGCGCGATCCTCCTGTTTCTGCCTCCCAAGCGCGGGGATTACAAGCGTGCGCCACCACGCCCGGCATGTGTTCCCTAAATTTTATTATTAAATTTTATGTTGTTGACCTTCTTAACTAATTTATATTTTATTTTTGTTTTGATTAATGTTTATGTATAAGGTTTATATACTTGTTTAAATCAAATGTGAATACTTAAATTTCTGTTAATGATTACATTTCTTATTTTTTGTTAGCCTGTTAGATGCTATAGGTAATGCTTAGATATTCCTCAGAAAATATTTGTATAGAAAGATATGACATCAATGCTAGTTTGAATGTTCTTATTATTTGTATTTTGATTTTAGCTTTTCATAAAAATGAGGGGGGAAAACAAAACACTATCTTAACTCTCCGTATTGAGCCATTATTTTTATTCATGAGAATTTTTACCACTAACCAAACAGTGGAAAAGAAGAAAAAAATATTGGTTTGCTAAATAAGTTTGTTCAGTTATTCCCCTAGATAGTTGCTTCTGTAGAACATTATATTCATTGCATCTTTTATACATTTATATGAAGTTATTGTGGCAAAAAATTCAAATTTTATTTTAATTGTTGCATTATAGTCACATTTTTAAAAGAATTGCAAGATAGTAGAGGAATTCATGTACACATCACTCATTTATCCCTGTACCAATTCCCACCCCATTTCTCCTCTCTTCCTCCTACTTATGTTTCACTTAGTGATTGATATGACTGTGGATGTATATCATGTACATTAGAAATTTTCCTCTTTCCCCATTTAATCACCCTCAGTTATGTCATCTTATTTGCTTGTCTATGGTTCTCTTTATTCATCTAGAGTTACTCCTATGGCTGAGATTTTCTTCAGTGGTAGAACACCTCTGGGTTCAATCTCTAGTGCCCTCTCCACAAAATACATTAAAATGAATTTAAATTGAGGCCAATTAACATGGCTGCCTGTTTATCTGAAAGCTTTTTCAGATACTTAAATTTTCTCCAGATAGGCATAGATTATTTAAATAGTGTTGGAGACTTTATAGAGACTTTAGAGTGACAAAAAGAAAGATATTTGAAAGTAATATATATATGAGCAATGAGGAGAAATAATAATGAATTGAGGATCAATAAAAATGTGATAGATCACTGCGCTGTAGGTTCTGGTATATCAGAAGAATAGCTGGGATCAAATTACTTGGGGGGAGGAAAGTTAAAGATGAAAGTTATATAATGGGATGAACTAAAATATGAGTTATGGAGGGTAAGTTATTGGCAAAAATTAAGACCTTGAGAATGACACTGATATTGAATTGCCAAAAAGGAAAAAAAAAAGATTATCAGGATATGAAAAAAAATCCCCATGTAATATATTTTGATTATTTTATCAGTTTTTCCTGATGAATTACTTTTTGTAGTAGATTATTGGGCCAAATGTTATCTACATTCTTAAAGCTTTTGATATGTATTTTTAAATATGGTTGCCATTTATGTTTCCAATGCAGCCATAAAAAATATTTTACCTGTATTGTATTTGTTTGGGAGAATTATTAATTTTTTATAATTTTAATTTTTATTCACTATTTTAATATTTCAGTATTTTAATAAAAACATATAGTGATGCTTAAGACCACTACTATACATCTATTGTTAATTTCCATATTTTCATTTGCTAATCTCTAATGGATTCCATGACCTAAACTCTTGAATTTTTTTGAACCATTTTTTGGATATCACTTAGTTATAATAAGAGGGTGATATGTGCATGTATGCCTCCACCATCTTGTACTCAGTTAAGCTGTATGACTACAATGCACCAATAAAGAGTTAAAAATAAGAGGTGACTCAACTACAACTATTTTATTGACTATTATGTTTTGTTAGTAACCCTATCTTTTACCTGCATAGAGAAAAACTTCTGAATTTTGCAAACATAAGTTATTTGACCTGATAGAGAATGAGATTTAGTGTAACAGCAGCAATATTTATAGTAAATTTTATTCCATGTAATATGGAAATGATGTTTAAAAGGAGGGGGTGAAGCCGGGCATGGTGGTGCAGGCTTGTAATTCCAGTGTTTGAGAGGCAGAGACCAAAGGATCATGGTTCTTGGATAGCCTCAGCTACTTAGCAAGGCCCTTTGCAACTCAGTGAGACCCTGTTTCAAAAAAATAAAAAGAATAAAAAATAGCACTGGGAGTGTAGCTCAGAGGTAGAAGGCCCATGGGTTCAATCCCCTGCACTGCAAAAATAAATAAATAAATACATAAATAAAAAGGAGGGGGGAAATTAATATAAACTTTCTTAAGTCATTTGGCTTAAATTCATACCTGTAAAAACAGTTAAGTATAAAATTCTTCATTATTAATTTTATGAATATTTGCATCAAGATTTTTTAGTTGTGCTTTTAATACAGATTTTTACAATAAGGTTTTAAACCTAGAATTTGTGCTGTGCATAGATGCTATTGTTTTTAAGTAAGTTGTTAACTGTACATGGATGAATTTTGTCAGCATCACCCAGAATGATTTTTAAAAATGTGCATTAGAAACTTCCCAAGAGTACTTGATATCTCCATGTGATATGCATTTTTACAAGCTCCCCAGGTGACCCTTGTCCTCACAAAAGTTTGAGTATCACTGATAACATTCTATGACATATTCACAAACTTAATTATGTTAGAAATTTTGAGAATACGGCAAATAATCTTTTATTTTCCTGAGAAATGTTTGCAACATGAGCACTCATATTCATTGAGAGAGAAAGTTAAAAATATAATTATTCATAAAGCACATATATATGATATGTTGGCAGCTCTCCATTAACATGAAGCAATACGCCAGATGGTAAATGTTCCACTTGCAAAATTTGGGGAATTGACTGATCCCCAAGCACATATCCCTGGAAAATAATTTGTGTCACTCAAGGCAGCAAACATATTAATAAATTGAGCTTAGTGTTCATGGAAACAATTGGATTCAAACTGAGGAACTTGAACGTGTGCCATTATAGAGTATAGAACATTTAGTTGAATACAGTTCTCTTACAACTATTCTGTACTGGAAGAGTTACATAAAAATAGTTGTATAACATTTTTACTAATTGTTAAAAGAGCTAAAATTAAGTCTTAGATGATTTTGTATCATATATAATATATATGTGTACATATATGTATATATACAAATATATGTGCATATGTGTGTGTGTGTGCTTGCTTTATTTTTTAGCTACAAGAATTTACTAGAGTGAGCAAGAATATGTTTTAAGCTTAAAAATCTCCTTGAATGTTTATATATAAATGTATCATCACTTCCAAAGTGCACTATGTTTCCGGTAGCTCAGGTACTATCACTTTGACTCTTAAAATTTTTAATTATGATTGTGTATTTCTGTTTAAAATATTAATTACAAATTTTTACCATATATTGCTTTTTTAAAAATATGCAATAACCTTCCCAGTAAAATGCAATATTAAATAGAAACTGATATTTATTTAGCATTGTCATAGGTATTTAAAAATGAATTTTTCTCATTTACTCCTTGAATCAATTGAATTAGGAGTTATTTTTCAGAGGAATGTATAAAAACCTGAGGCTGAAAAGGTTAAATAATTCAAACCCAAGTTTGTCTAAGTGATTATAAACAAAAACTTTTACTTTAAAATGTCAAAATATGTTGCTAATCAAATTTATTTTGTATTGCTTTTGTATTCACTTTGAATAATATTTACTTTTTCTAAACTTACACTTGATACATGTATTTTGTAAAAATATAGTAGATACTGACCTGTCCACTTTGAAGCTGCTCTTCAGAGATGTTAACCTATAAATTTATGTTTTTATGGGCTATGTTTACATTTATATATGTATTTCAGTAATTTAGTTTTATTTTTATGTATATATCTGTCATCAATTAATCTGTGATCTGTTTTCCTATGTACATGTGTTTTTTAATTGTTGTTGTTGTTGTTGTTGTTGTTGTTGTTGTTTATAAGCATCCTTTTTTCTCTTGGAAAACAACTCTTCCATTGAGAGACTACTAATTCTATCTAGACACATATATCCCATGGGAAGTATCATTCATTTTGTTTCTTTTTTGTGTGTGTGGTACTGAGGTTTAAACTCAGGGGCATTATATCTCAGAACTACACCCACCCCAGGCCTAGTTTTTATTCTTTATTTTGAATTAGGGTTTCACTAAATTGCAAAGGGCCTCACTAAGCAGCTAAGGCTGGCCGCAAACCTGTGATGGTCATATCTCAACCACCCAAATACAGAGAGTAGGAGCTTGTGCCACCACACCTAGCTCCTGAGTATCATTCTTAACTAACTTACTATTTTAATGATGGTTAATTGCTTCTGGGGTAGGAAAAATGACTTATTATAATTCTTTAAAATAATGTTTCCAGAAGGAATGGAGGAAAAAGTTACAAATAGGGGTTATTATTATTGAATTTTTGTTCTTCCACATGGAGAAAGGCTAAATGTAACAGGAGAAGAAAGAAACCAGATGCCTAAAACACAAGTTTGATGAATATCAAAATATACAGTATTTAAGAATTTTGCATTTTCCTTATAATTTATTATGAAATAGTAAATATTAAGTGTCTCAAATATCTTAATTTTGTAGCTTTGTAATTTTAAATATAAATGAACTTTTAAAAAATTTTTACTCTTCCAAAAATGTAAATTTATAATAATGAGACTTGAAGATCAGCAAGTAGAATTCACATGGAAATATTAGACCTCTCTCAACCATCTCATTTGGATGAAGAGGAAGAACAACAGAAAGGAGGTAACCATTCTTTCCATACCATTCTTGTTGATACGAGGAGTTTTCCTAAACCATTTATCACAAGTGACAGAAAGGTAGAGCAAATCTATTCTCAGAGAGGATCATTACTCTTCAGTTTAAAAACTTCTAAGATGGTTTTATTGATCAGTTTCGACTCAGTGGACTATAACATGGAAAAGTTTGAGTTTTCTACAATTTCTACTTTCATTGTTGCCTTGTAGAAGTTCCCTTTCTTTTCTTCAATGATAACTTTGGTGAAGTTTATAGCTTGTTAGTCACTTTTATTAAATATAATCTTAGTTTGGTTAGTTTATATTTAATTTTAAACATACATTTTACTAGATTTATTGATACAGTTTAATATTTCAAGTATAATTGGATATTATTTTATTTGGCATACTTTTAGAAACATTGTGAATGTGTAAGTATATATTTATAATTTATTCTACCCATATACTTTCATTTAAGAAATATGCTTAATGGTTAAAAACTCATTCATTATTTTTCATTAAAGCATGTACTACAATTATTTGCCCAGTTTTTGTTTTTTCATTGAATGTTTAGGTTGTTTCTAGTGTTTTTCTATTAAAATAATATTTTAAGTTTTCAATGATTAATTCTGCATCTATATCATTTAATAATGATTGAATAAATAAGTAGAATAAATTTTAGAAATGAAATTTTTAGAATGTCCTTTTGTGACAGATGTTTGATCGAGCAATAGCACTTCTGGGTATCTACCCAAAAGAAAAGAAAGCTACCAAACTTATGAATGTGTATCTATGTTCATAGATGCATAATTCACCATTGCCAAACTATGAAACCAGCCAAGATGTCCATCAACAGATGAGTGGATTACAAAACTGTGGGATATGTACAGAATAAAATTTTACTCAGCCATAAAGAAAAGCACAATTACATCATTTACAGGGAAATGGATAGAACTGGAGGACATTATGCTAAGTGAGATTAGTCAGTCACAAAAAGAAAAAGCAGATGTTTTCCCTAATATGTGAAAGCTAAGGAGAAATGGGTAACAGGAGGAACTGTAGATGAAGGTGATCCTATAGAGGAACAAATAAGGTGCCTTAACTGAGGAGATGGGAGGGGAAGAGAGGGAAACTCTCTAAAGCAAATGATGTACTTAAACATATCAAAGTCAATCACTAAGCCAAGCATGGGAAGGAGGGATGCGGAGGGAATGGTGTGGGGGTTGTGTAAGGGCTAATTGGGTGATGTGTGCATGTAAATCTACACAAGTCTTTTATCCCATTAAGGTGTGTGACTACAATGCACCTAAAAAAATAAAATAAATTAAAATAAGAAATTCATATTCAAATGATTGAGCTTTTTTGGTTTCTACATGTGCTTATAAATCTATTATGTTATTCAAATTCTGTTTCTTTCAAAGATGTGCCTATGCATCTTTTATTTTATAAATCTCATCAAGAAATAATTTCATTTTTTATATTTGGGGATAATTAGCATTTAATACTCTGAAGTGGCCAGTTTATATTCTTCGATTTTTTTTAAATTAATGGGCTTTGTGACTATGGTGTGTGTGTGTGTGTGTGTGTGTGTGTGTGTGTATGTATTACTTATGTATATATTTAATTTAATATGTGGTTGTTTTATATGGAATAGATTTTTTGTGTTAGGAAGTTATTTTTATTTCAAGAGGCCTTTATTTAAAAATTTAAAATTTCTCCATAATTTCACATAAATGTGAAATATTAATATTTTAGTGTATTAATATCATTTTATTTACTTTAAAGCTTTTAATTATTGTACAATATTGCTATTGTCATAATACAATAATACAGTACCACCATATGGAGACATTTGACAAGTTCTAGAAATTTTTAGTTGTCATATATACAACAAATATTACTGCCATCTAATAGGTAGAAGCCATGAACATGACTAAATATCCTGCATTGAACAGGAAAGTTCTTTATAACAAAACATTAGCTGGCCCAATTATCAGTGGTTCTGCAATTGAGAATCATTATCTCAATTCTGGGAGTGCAAATAAGGTGGAATGCTTTTACTTTTAGTTTAATAATCAAGGGAAGAGTTTCTAAAAGACTCTGTATATGGAGTT
This sequence comes from Muscardinus avellanarius, assembly GCF_963383645.1. Classification (NCBI taxonomy): domain Eukaryota; kingdom Metazoa; phylum Chordata; class Mammalia; order Rodentia; family Gliridae; genus Muscardinus; species Muscardinus avellanarius. The sequence goes on from NC_137787.1 coordinate 158,578,355, forward strand.
GGGACATGCAGACACTGATATTCTAGGTTCCCAGTTTTCTAGAGTATACCCTTGCTGAAAGGATACATATGAAATAAAGTGAGCATGTTCCTTTATCCTACATATTCACTCTATTAGAGTGAGACATAGCTGCACAAAAGTTTAATCAGTGTCCTTTTCAGCTTTATAAAAAGGGAAAACTATTGTCTTGATTGACCAATGGTTCTAGTGACTTAAAACAGTAAACACTATTAGAGTGAGACACAACTGTATACAAGTTAAATTAGTGTTATTTTCAGCTTTACACACACACACACACACACACACACACACACACACACACACACATATATATATATATATATATATATATATATATATATATCATCAGGACTCTCTCTATATAGTCCTGACTGAGCAATGGTATTAATGATCTAGTACTTGGGAGGCTTAGATAGAAAAATTGCAGGTTTTCTAACAGCCACAGCTACTTAGTGAGGCTCTCTGCAAATTACTGAGACCTTGTCTCAAAATAAAGTATAAAAAATAGAGCTGTAGGCGTAGCTTAGAGTTATAATGGGTTCATGTTTAGTACCTCAAAAACAAACAAAATGATGGTGTAAATCAGGTACTAAAAGAATAGATACCAATTATTAAGGTATCAAAATAGTGCTAAAGTTTTAGTATTGATTTTATATTGAAATAATGGAAAAATATAAGTGAATTAAAATGACTAGTTTGCCTTTGTTTAATAACTATTTAAAATGTATATTAATACTTAAATAAAAAACAAATATCACCATTTAATTTAATGCATTATTTTAAAAAGTTGTGGAGGTTAAGCCTGAGAGTATCTATAAATTATGCCCATATGTAAAGGAATAGGTTTGTAATCCAGACAACTCAGACGCATCTATAGTTTAGTGTGTGTGTGTGTGTGTGTGTGTGTGTGTGTGTGTGTGTGTGTTGTACTGGGGTTCCTGGAAGCCATTCTACCTCTGGGCTACACTCCCAGACCTATTTTATATTTTTTTTATTTGGAAACAGGGTCTCTTAAGCCAGCAAGGCTGGCTCCAAACCAGCGTGATCCTCCTGTCTCCGCGTCCCAAGCGCGGGGATTACCTCCCCCTTCCCTTACTCTCATATTTGGCTTAGTGAGTGACTTTGATATGTTTATGAATGTACATCATGCACATTAGGAAATTTCCCTCTCCCCCCTTCTATCACCCTCAGCTGGGTCGCCTTGTTTGCTCATCTATAGTTTCTCCTTCTTCATTGAGAGTTCCTCCTATGACCCATTTTCTTCCTAGCTCCTGTATATTGGGGAAAGCATTAATTTCTTACTTTTTGTGACTTATTAAAATCAGTTAGTATAATGTTCTCCAGTTCCATCCATTTCTCTGCAAATGATGTAATTTTGTTCTTCTTTATGCCTGAGTAAAATGCCATTGTATATATATCTCATAGTTTTGTAATCTATTTATCTGTTGATGGACATCTTGGCTGGTTTCAGAGTTTGGCAATTGTGAATTGTGCAGCTATGAACATAGATACACATGCATGAGTTAGTTTGGAAGTGATTCACATGCATGAGTTAGTTTGGAAATGATATTAATGGATTATATGGTAGGTTAATTCCCATTTTTCTGAGGACCTCCATACTGTTTTCCAAAGTGGTTGCACTAATTTGCCATCCAATAAGCAATGCATTAGAGTTCCCACTTCCTTCCCAGCATTTGTTGTTGTTTGAGTTTTAAATTATTTGCATCTCTCTGATTGCTAATGATGTTGAAAATTTTTATACATTTATTGTCCATTGTCCATTTGAATTTCTTCTTTTGTGAAATGTCTATTTAGTTCACTTGCCCATTTTTTGATTGAGTTATTTGTTTTGTTTTGTTTTGTTTTATTGCTGAGTTTCTTGAGTTCTTTGTATATTCTAGAGAGCCAACAGAATGGTAGAACATTTTTGCCAACTATTTATCCAGTATAAGATTAATACATAGCATGTTTTATTGTAATTTTTAAGTATATTTTATTAGTGCATCATATTTACTATATTGAAGTTCATAGTGATAGAAACGTACATGTACACAACACTTGGTGTGTTTCCCTGTGAATCCCATCCACTCCCCCCACTTGCCTGTGCATGCTATGGAAATTGGCATTGATAATTCTATGTATACACATATCATTGATGAAACTGTTTTCTTTGTCAAGTCTTTTTCCCCACTGCTCTCCTCACTAGACCCTTTCCATAGCTCCACTGGAGTTTCTCCTCTTTTATCTAAAATTCTTTGTCTTTCCAATTCTTTGTGTAAATGAGTCTTGAGGACTTTTTGTTGAGGCAAAGCAGCCACTTTGCAGGCAGCCCTCACTAGGAGACTATTTCAATTGTGTGTGTCAAGTAGGACATAAAAGAGCTGTGAAAGCCAAATGCATGAAGCAGAAAAAATGTATTACTCACAGGTCCAAGATGGGTTAAGGTTTTAATGGAGTTCAGTAGAAAGTCTGCAGACAGCAAAGAGCTAAACCAGGGGAAAAAAAGAAAGAAAAAAAAAAAAGAAGGGTACCATGCTATTACCACCCCATAAAAACTATCTTTAGACCTTGATATGGATTTTTGGTTTAAAGAAAGCACTTGAGAAGAGAGGAACCTATTTGTGTAATTTCAGTGCTGTGCATTAGGTTTTATCACAGTCAGAAAATCATGGGGCATGTTGAGTTTTCTGTAGAGAAATAAGAAAGAAGGAGAAATAAAGGAAACAACCACAAAGGCAAAGAGAGTTGGACAAGGCCAATGGTGAAGTTATAAGATTGAGGTACACCTCACTTTGTCAGACCTAATAATGGGTGTCAAGGCTGCAACTCTATTATACATATATAACAGGTCTCTGTTTAATATAAGATATATTAGTTAAGTTTTATGCTGTCAGTTTCAGTTATGTTCATAGCAATTATACAGTGGAAGCAATTATAAATATATAAAATCTTTTGGCATCAAGAACTATCTCAATTAACATGTCAAATACAACTTTGCAATTCACTCTCAGACATATTATGGAAATGGCCAACAAATTCTGTTATATATAATTTTTGGGGGGTGGTACTGGGGTTCCTGTAAACCCTTCTACCTCTGGGATACACTCCCACGGGCTAAACTCCCAGACCTATTTTTTTACTTTTTATGTGGAAACAGGGTCTCTTAAGCCAGCAAATCTGGCTCCGAACCAGCGCGATCCTCCTGTCTCCACCTCCCAAGTGCAGGATTACAAGCATGAGCTACCACGCCTGGCTGTTATATATAATTTTATGGAGCATATTTTTAAAGGACTTCATTAAATCCAAAGAAAGAATAAGTACACATAAATGTAGCTCATTGGTTCAACACTTGTTAAGGTCAGGCCTAAAGACCTAGACCAGACTCACAATTTACTTTGATAGGAGTCCATGAAAGACAACTGAGCTCTGTAGTAAATGGAATGCCCAGCCTGATTTTCAGGTTGTACAAGTCTCTCTCTCTCTCTCTCTCTCTCTCTCTCTCTCTCTCTCTCTCTCTCCCTTCCAAAAATATTATAAGTTGGTGCAAAAGACTATAATTGTGTGTTAATAAAGAAACTTTCTTGGTCATTCTTGTAATAAATGTTCTTGAAAGAACTAAGACAAGGTTTTTGACTCTTTCATTTCATCCCAGACATCTTTCTGATTATTTCTTAATGTCTCAATTTCCTTTTGTATTTCTGTACACTTGCTATGAGGCTTTTCATCATATTGAAGATCAGGATTTGCAATTCTTCTTGCATTTCTTGAAGGTTAGTATTTGTAATTTCCCCTATTTCATTACTGTTTATATTTCTCATATTTTCAGGGTTCTGCGGGTTGTTTTTCTGATGTCTTGGCATCTTCTCTTTTGTGTGTGATTCTGTCTAATCCAATCTTAGTAGTAGAAATTTAGAAGTGTCAGCAGGTAAGCAGTGCATTTTTCAATGGTGAGGATTGGGTAATGGAGAAGCTGAGATCATGGGTACAGGAGTCTGGTAAAGTATAGGATATGATAAGGTTGTGTAAAAATTTAAGTGTAATAAGGTAGTATCTGGTTGAGAATGAGGGAAAGTTAGATAGTAGGACTCTTGTAGTTAGTAAAGTATTTAGGTATGGAGATATGAAATACCTTGAATATAAAAGAAGGAGATACATTAAGGGAAAAAAGAAAAGTTTTGAAAGAAGAGAATAAGTAGGCTAGAGTGATAAAGTTGATACAAGAAATGGGGGGAAGGAGCAAACAAATATGACTAAAGTAACAAAACAAGTTACAAAAACTAACAATTATAAATCAAAGAAAAAAACAAAACAAAAAAGGAATAAGAAAGAGAAAAAAGTAAAAGGAAATAAAAAAGAACTAGTGACAGTGTGAGAGGAAAAAAAACAAACAAAAAATTTTAAAAAAAGCAGTCCTGCTAATTTACATTTATAGGGTCGGGGCCCATATAATATTTGTATGTCTGTTCACTGTGGTATATTCTGGAGTATATTCCAATGTCTCTCATTTGCCTGTAATCTATTGTCAGCTTTTGAACCCACTCTGTGAGTGTTTGCATCCATCTCTCGCCTCTGACAGCTTTGTGTTTAGATGTCAGGGCGTCTGGTATCACTGAAAATGAATTCCATGTAAGTTCAGGGTTCTGTGCTTTCTCACCTTGTGCTCCATATGCCCTCTGTCCCTGGCCTCCATGTGCCCTCCAGCCTTGACTACATGCTCTCCCCACTGGGCCCAGGCTCTCTGTTCTGTACCTTCCTGCCCTGGACTTGCCCCTTCCTACCCACACCAGCAAAAGGCATCCAGTGCAGTTTTGAAGTGAACCCCTGTGACCCTGTGCAGGTACTACATCTTGAGCACCTTCCCTGTGTCTCTGAAGGTTCTAACTGAACTAGATTTGGGATGGGCTGCCTAGTCTTAGCCTGCCAGGGTCTCACAGCTGCTCTGGGCAGTTGTCTATTGTATGATGAGTAATGCAATTCAGTTACCTTGCTGTCCTCCTGATGGGTATCTGGAGTGCATGCTGTGCTGTCATGGGTGCCACCTCTGGTGAGCACATGGGGTTTTTAATTTTTTTCTGCATCCCTGAAGCATGGTGCTGGTTGCCTAAGATGTTGGAGCTCTGTCTTTGCTTTTTGTACCTCAAGTTGCTGGATTATTTGTTGGAATTTCTTGGGCCTGAAGCATCAAAGTCAGCAGCTTCAGAGCCAACACTTGCGGTTTCAGCTGGAGGCCTAAAATGGCACTGGCTGCCAGGCCACAGCTGCACCAGGTCAGTCCCACACTTGGGCTTTTTTTACTCAGTTTGTATTGTGAGCTTTGTTTATTTTGTTTGTCAAGATGCTGCCTTCTTTATTTATTCCAGATACTGAGATATGCTGCATTCCACAGTCACCATTTTGAATCGCCCCTAAGACAAGGTTTTTGTTATTTTCAACAATGTAAGTATTCTCAGGAAAATTGTTGCTTAATTTTCTAAATTATTTGTTTGGTATTTTAGCATTGCTGCTACTAAGTATTATAGTTTTCTTTTTACTTTTACTTTTTGGCATTTCCAATACTTTATGAAATAATGACATACCATTTTGGACAATTTTGAAATAATTAAAAGTTTCTATCCCATTATCTCTTATATTTACTTCTGAGACCTCTCTCTCTCTCTCTCTCTCTCTCTCCCTCTCTCTCTCTCTCTATATATATATATATATATTTTTTTTTTCATATATACATATATATGAAAATAGGTAGATAAATAGATAATATATAGATGTATATATCTATACATAGAGATATGTATAAATATATGTCTGTATATATGTGCATGAGCATATGTGTATCTGTATGTGTGTGCATATTTTAAAATGTTCTGTCTTTTTAAATTTTTATTTTTCTCTGTTTAAACTTTATTATATTTTTCTGAACTATCAATTCACTTTTCTTTTTATTTGTGCAGCTAGCCTGCCATCAATTAAAAAAACAGTTGAGGTCTCAGAAGATGGAGGCAGCCACAGTATCGGTAGCAACCACGGCTGCAGAGACTATAGCTGGCAGTGACCAAATAGGATATGTATTCCTCTTAGAAACTCCAGACATCAAATTTTGGTTTAATATCTGATTGGGACAGTATATAGAGACATTTATAGCCATGTTTTTCTACCTAAAATATAATAGAGAAGAGACAGACCTAGATGGCGGAGACAGTGGCAGCAGCAGCAACGGTGGTGGCAGCCAGTATTTGGGGAGGGAGATAAATCCAATCCAACCCACTTGAACTATTGAAGAAATCTACCCCCAAAAAGACTATTCCTGCCCCACTTGCACAGGAATTCTGGACAACATAACTATGTAAGAAAAATACCCAAGAGGAGGCCCAAGATGGTGCCTGTGGCAGTGGCCAGTATCGGGGAAAGCCAGGTAGATTCGTTTTAACCCACCCTGAACTTTTGAGGAAAGCTCCCTGAAAGTAGACTGCACCTGCCCCATATGCTCAGGAACTCTGGACAACATACTATGTAAGAAAAATATTCAGGGTGCATCAGATGGAGCCCCACATAAGCGGGTCAGCCAACGCATGTCCCAGGAGCCAAGGATGCTCCTGGCCTCCACCTCCTCTGTGCAGAGCTTGGGCTGGGTGCACTAGGAGCAATAGAACCCTCTCTCCTTGGTGAAACTGTGGGCATCTGCTCTTGGGAAGGAGATAAAACACATTGCTACTAAGTACTTGGGCCTCCAACTACTGCAAAAGACATGTACTATTTTTTTAAAAAAAAAAATATTGAAAAGGAGGAAGAGGGCGATGGCTGGGGCTGTAGTGGTGACCACAGCCAGAGTGGTATAGGTTGGCAGCAGCTGAATAGGACATGCATTCCTCTGAGAAACTCTGGAGAACAGATTTTGATTTGATTTAATAGCTGATTGGGACAACATGCAGAAACATTTCCAGTCATGACTTCCTAATTGAAATATAGAAGAGTGAAAAATGGTGGAATTAGATGCAAGACAGCAGTGCAGCAGCTGCCATTGCAAGAAAAGTGATTTTTGGAGGGATATCCCAGAAGAGATCAGAAAGCAGACTGCTCCTGCCACACATGCACAGGAATACTTAATAACAACATACTCTAGGAGAGACCAAGAAGGCAATGGCAGTGGCCAGTATTCAGGAGAGGCAAACAGATCCAACCAAATCTACCTTGAAATTTTGAAGAAATCTTTCCACAAGTAGACTATTCCTGCTCCACATGGTCAGAAACTCTGGACAACATACTATGTAAGAAAAAGTTTCATGGAGGTGGACCAAGATGACAGCAGCGGTGGAGGCCAGTATTTTGGAGAGGCAGACAAATCCAACTAAATCCACCTTGAATTTTTGAAATCTCCCCAAAAGTAGACTGTTCCTGCCCCACCTGCTCAGGAACTCTGGACATCACACTATGTAAGAAAAATTTTTGAGGAGACAGACAAAGATGGTGGCAACCAAGTGGGAATAAGTGTGGAGAAATAGAAGCACTAATACATTGTTGGTGGGATTGCAAGTTGGTGCAACCACTTTGGAGAACAGTATAGATGATCCTCAGAAGAAGGAAAACGAACTTACTATATGACCCAGCAATACCACCTCTGGGTATCTAACAAAAAGAATGAAAACCAAAATACCAAACTAATGCATGAACAACCATGTTCACAGCTGCACAGTTCACCATTGCCAAACTGTGGAACCAGCCAAGATGTCCTTTAACGAATGAGTGGGTTTTAAAACTATGGGATATGTACACAATGGAATTTTACCCAGTCATGAGGGAGAACAAAATTATGGCATTTACAGTGAAATGTCACAAAAAAAGAAGAGATCAGATGCTTTTTTAAATGTGCAAAATATTAGGCATAAGTAGGTAACAGGAGGAACTCTAGATGAAGAAAGGACCTTATAGAGGAGCAATTAAGGTGACTTATCTGAGCGGATAAGAGGGAGGATAAGGGAAACTCTTTAAAGCACATGATATAAACATATCAAAGTCAATCAGGAAGCCAAGCATAGGTAGGAGGGAAGGGGAGGGAAGGGGTTAGAGACTGGATAGGGGCTGACTGGGTGATGTGTTCATGTATATTTCTATAAGTTTTTTTTTATCTCATTGAGATATATGACTACAATGCACCAATAAAAATTTATTTAAAAAGTTGAATTTATATCACTCCTTTGTTTTTCAGTTTTAGAATTTACATTTTTATTTTCTGTATTACTCCCATTATTTCTTCAAATTGTCTATACTGACTTTTAAATCTTAAAATAAATACATTAGATTTGAGATTGATATTATTATGTCTCCTATAGATATATTTTCATTGTGTATTTTGTCTCTACTCAATAATTTGATTATTTTTTTCTGAGACACTTGCTAGGTTTCAACTACCTATGGGGTATTATTGTGAAGAATTCTAGAGAGATGTTGTGAATACTGGGTGGTGTTAACTTCTTTTAGTAGTAAATTTGTGCTTCAGGAGGCAATTAATATGAGTGAAAAATGTTTAAATAAATCATTGATTCAGTTATATAAATGATGGTTATTTATTTTTATGAGTATTCATCTCATTATGCTTTATCCTTACTCCTAGAGTTGAAATTTGGTGTTTTAAAAATAAAAAGTTATAAACTTGGCCAACACCTCTCTTTACTGGCATACCTTTAACTCTGTTATTTTCTTCTATACTTTGTAAGATGATGTCTTAACTTTTCAGACTTATAGCCAAAGTCAGATTATGCTGAGAAAAAAAAAAAAAGTGCAAGTGCTAAACTACCCAATCAAGAAATGGGCAATTGAAGTAATATAAATATCATAAAAGAAATGCAAATGGTTAATAAATAAATAAGAAATGTTTAACATCATTAGCAATAACAGAGATGCAAATCAAAACTACACTGAGATTCCATCCAACCCCAAGCAGAATGGCAATCATCAAGAAGCCAAACAACGTATGCTGGTGAGAATGTGGAGAAATTAGAAAGCTTCTGGTTAGTGAGATTGCAAATTAGAGCAGCTGCTATGGAGATCACAGGGGAGATTACTCAGAAAACTTGGAATAGAACCACCATATGATTCTGCTATATCACTCCTGGCTATCTTTCCAAAGAAACCAAAATCAAAATATTGTAGTAATACATGCATATTCACATTTAAGGCAGCACAATTTATAAAGCTGTATTATGGAGCCAATCTAAGTGTCCATCAACAGATGAATAGACTACAAAATTATGAAATACCCATGCAATGGAATTCTATTCAACCATAAAAAAGGAACATTTATAGAAAAATGAATAGACCTGGAGAACATTAGGTGAGATTAGTCAGTCATAGAAAGTGAAGGGTTATATGTTTCTTTTTTAAATTTTTTATTAGTGCATTGTAGTCATACATCTTAGTGGCGTACAAAATGGCAGAGGCATACATGCACCCATCACGTTGAATGTAGAAGCTAGGGAGTAATCTGAATACAAGAGGGATTTTAGATAATGTAGAAGAGACCCCAGGGAAACAAGGTGGTGGTCTACAAGAGGTTTGGGAGAGAAAGAGAATTAATGAAGGAAACACTTCCAAGAATTTTATGCACATATGTGATGATACTAATGCCAATATCAATATTTTGTACAGGGAAGACAGGGAGTGGGAAGGGAGCTGGAGAAAAGCTCACCAAGTGCTGTGTGCATGTGTGTCACTAGCACCATAAACTACATTATAATGTGAGACTATAATGCAGCAATAAAAGTAATTTTTTAAAAATGTGCAAAATTTGAAGTTTACTTTACTCCAGAACCTTGTATTTTTTCAATTTCTAATCTACTTAATGGTACTTTGATGTTTTCAAAGATATATTTTATGCATTTGATTGAACTGTTTAGTGAGTTTTTGGTTTGGCAGCAAGCTATTCCAGCAATATTCTAAGCATGTATTCTCCGTGGACTTGAGCAAACATCTAGTTCCTCTTCATTTAAACTTCACTATTGTATTTAATCACTGTGAGTCCACTGACTCAGCTTTAGGCTCTTTTTATTATCTCATTTTATTTTTGTTGATTCTCTTTGTTTAAAATAAATACAATTTGTAAACGCAGCAAACTCCTGAACAAGACCACTTGGTAATTATATCTCAGTTCCTCCATTTGTTCACATAACAAATTGCTTATTTTTTGTCATATTTTTCTGATACATTAAGGGAAGTGATAATTATATCAATACTAAAGATTATTTTGAAGAGGGTTTAAAGAAATTTGCATAAAGATCTTGGATTTGATTTTCTTAAAATTCTTGATTATTTCAAATTACTTAAGACTGAGGCTATTTCAATACTATGTGGGGGGAAGTTTCATTTTTTTAAAATGCTTTACCTTCTCCAGTTATATAGTTCTTAGCAATTCATTGCTTATGAAGATTGCCTTATTCAGTAGTTTCTGCAAAATGTGCATTTTATGTATGATTGAAATGGCCATCAATGATGTATTTCATGAACTCCCTATAATCCAAAAGAAATAGCGTGTGAAATTTTGGGTGTATGCTCCAGTGTATATTAAATATTTGTGGAAAGGGGTTTTATCATTTGCCAAATGTTTAATAGTGTCTGGATGCAAAAGAAAGTGCTCCAGCACAATTTACTGTGTACTTTATGAACTATAATAAAGGGAGAATCACTTTGAATGTGATGGTTGTTCTAGTCATTGTTTGGAAGTAAAAACTCATTCTAGAATAGGCTCCACACATAAAATATTTTCCCTCTATTGAATGATGTTATGACACATTTTCTGTTACAGCAGAAAACATCATCTCCTGTTGTTAAAGAATATGGAAATAATTTCAAATAGTTCTTTTGCATGCACACATATAGACATCTTTATTGTATTTTTAGTTGTACATTAAGTTAAGCAGCAATATCAAAATTTATGAATTTACTTAATGCACATCTGTGGATGATATTTCAGGTACTAACCATCTTATAGGCCTTGGGGATATGGAAAGTAAGAAAGAGATGAGGTCTCTCAGTGTTATTCAATTCAAGTCTAAAAGTAAAATATAATCAAATAAGGAAATAATACAATTATGCTGCCATTTTCCTTATTTGGAAGTTGTCCTCTTCACCTCAGCTGCATTTTTTTCTTCTTTCCTTTAATTAAAAAAATGCTTTAAAAGCTGTCTACTTCTTTGTCTTCTTTTTTCTCTATGTTCTCTTAAATATTAACACTCTCTTTGAAATAATAATCATCTCTCACTTGAATTATTATAATATAATATAAACTTTTGATTTTTTTGTATTATTTCTTACATTACCTATGAAGAACATCAGCTTAGTAGCATAAATTATGCTGCTGAAATTTGTATCAGTTTGTGTTATTTATCTTCTGAAAAATCCTTAATAGTTTGTTACATCATGAATGTAAGTATAAGTCTTTCCAGTGTCCTGAAAGATTGTAAGTAATCTGGCCACAAGTGCCTCTCAGTTCATGTGAAAGAAGAAGAGGTTGGCCAGCAAAAAAGTGTGAGAATAATGAGAAGGCTATCAGTATAATATACTTGGAGAATATTGGTTCTGTGGACCAGGAGGATAGGTAGCATAGATATGATAGATAAGCTTCTGTTATGACTTCAAATGAAGGTAATGTTTTCCTCTGATTGATTAATGTAATATTAGGTAAAAAGTTGATAATCAGGATGATTCCAAAATAATTTACCTAAGTGATTAATAAGAAGCAGATGCCATTAATTGAGATTAGTGAAAACACTAGTAGAAAAAATTTAGAAGAGAAATTAAATCCAACATGAGATATATTAAGTTGACAAAATGTATATAAAATCTTAGTTATAAGGGAAGAAGTCTATGCTAGAGAGGGATATTTGTGAACCTGTCATTTTCATTTTATTCACATTAAATTTAATAGTAAAAGAGATGAGGAAGAAGAAGCAAAACAAATTATATAAGAAAAAGATAAGTCAACAGAAAGTATTTTTCTGGTAGTCAAAGAAATGCTTAGATAATAATAATAGTTTATAAGACATGAAAATTAGTCATTGATTTTAGGAGTATGAAGATAACTGAAGACAAAATCAAAAGTGAGTAGGAGTTTGCAAAGTTTTAGAATGTGTCCAAGGTGCACTATTACAGCAGAATAGTGATATCAGTTCTAAATCCTGCAGTTACTTATGAGCTGACACAGTATACATTAGATCTATTATGATCTTGTCATTGAGAAATGTGGGTATAATAATATTAAAATTTTCATGCTTTAATTGAGAGAATGACTTTCCTCAGGAAATAGGACCTTCTGAATCTATAATATTTGAAGTTTTAGAATGAACCCTGAAACTATTTTTAAACTTATAGGCAAAGGTCCAGTATTTTAAAGGTCCAGTATAATTGCTTAGGCTGTCTTATATCTACCTGAGTAAGAGATAAAAGGACAACTTTATATATCTGAATTCAGTAAGTCCTTTACATTGTCTTGGTATTGTTGGAATTTATTGGGCTTGTCATAGAAAATTCACTTGGTTTGGCTACACACATCTGAAGTGTCATAAATGTTTCCTTCCTTAAGAAATTTAGTGAGACCATAATCTGTTTCATAAATATATCTTATTGTTTCAGAATATCAATAGAAAGACATGGTATATATAGAATAGGGTTATAAAAGAAAATATTTTATTTCTGTTTACCTAATTGCTCATGAGTCTTATTTTGTGTTAAATTTTGATATAGTTTACAAAGTAAAGGAAATTTAAGCCATTATAGAAGAAGCATAATTTTAGCCATTTAGGTTTTACATAATAAAAAATAATGTAATATCACCTTGCAAGCAGTAAGATACAATATAAAATCAGAAGTTAATTAGTAATATAATATTTTATCAACTATATCTTCTGTCATTTTCAGCTTCCTTTTAAATCGGAATTGTCTAACTTTAAGGTATCTTAAATACTTTAGATGATCTATCCTCCTGGTAGAATTAATATAAAAATAAAAATGATTTGCAAAGGGTAAGGTTTGAAAAGTTTAATAACCTATATTTAAAATGTAGCTAGACTTTTAGTACTTTCATCAATTTGGATATTAAGTCTTCCCCATCATTTCTCAAACTATGATAATGTGTCCTTAAATAATGACTTTCAACCTTTAAAATGTTGATAATCTTTGTGTGAGACTAAGTATGGATTTATTGACTGTAACTAGCCTTGAAACACATGAAAAACTTTTAATGTTATATTTGTTCAGTGATTTACTTCATAAGTTAGCTTAATGTCAGACACATTGAAAACAGAGATATATATATGTTTAAGTACTGTCTACCATATTCTAGCATATTGGTAACAACTTTGTGACACTGTAAAACATTTTCTTAAGTAGAATTATATCAGGTGGTTTATAAAAATCTAATTGCTATAATAATTTATTGTATTGCTATTGTGAGGTCCACTTTTATATTTCATAATAAATTAATTCTAAATTTTCAACCAGTGAAATTGTATTTAAAATTGCAGATAAAGTAAAAACCATAGAATTTTTATGTAATATTTAAAATCTAATTTTAGAGAAGAATAGTTTATAGACTACTATTTTAAAAAGATTGATGTCATTATTATAATATAATGCTTTTATTTACCTAAAAGACAATATAATTTAGTTTTACCCTTAAGTAAAATTCTATTGCAAAACAAATTTCTCAATTTTTACTATTGTTAATCATTATAATAAAATGATAACACTAGCAGCATGTCAAATACATATTTTAATTAAATTTTTTTATCAAAATATGAGAAAAGTAGTTATGTTCATTTAAGATCAATTTAAAATAAAATGCATATTAATTTATTTCTATTATTTTGATTAAGAAACACTTTAGTTTTAAGGTCATTTAAAATAGGTAACCTAAAAATCAAATATTTTATTACATTATTTTAGTAATAGGTAACATTTTATTTAAATAACATAATCATATTTATACTGTTTTTTACTACTTTGAAAGTTGTATATCATATATTATTTTAAAAGTTAAAGTAGTAATATATATAAAATAGTTGTATGACTACAATACATGAATATAAAATTTTAAAAAAATAGTAAAATAATAAGGATTGTGATGGTTAATCTTAGTTGTGAACTTGAATATATTAATTTATACTCAGACAGATGTTAAAGCTTATTACTTATGACTGTGAGGGTTTGTACAGAAGAGATGGGCATTGGAATCAGTGGGCTGAATAAGGAATATTTCTTCTAACCTAGTGTGGAAGAGGAACCAATTGCCTGTGCGCTCAGGTTAAACAAAAAGAGAGAGAAAAGTTTTTTTTTTTTCTTTTCTCTTTTCTGGTTTTGGAAAATTCTTATTCTCCTGCTCTTGAACATCCAAACTTCATGTTTTCCAGTCTTCTGCATTAGAGTAATAGTTGTATCATCTGCTTCCCTGAATCGGATCCCTTCACACTTGGACTGAAGTGTCCCATCAGTTTCCCTGGTTCCTCAGCTTACAGATGGCACACTGTGGGCCTCCCAGCCTCTGTGATCACATAAGCCTATTTTCCTAACAAATCCCCTCACATCTAATCCCTCTTCTTCCTATTTGCCTCATATTGGTTATTCAGAAGAACCCCAACTTAAACTACTAGGATCTATTCCTATCTCTAAGTAAGGCTTAAATTGAATTAGAAAGGTTTATTTTCCTTTGAATAGTGATGTAAGTCTATAAAGTTTCACCACAGAATTTGAAATAGATTTCTCTGTATAGGGAAAGGAATAAATAATTTCATGACATTTTAAATTATTAGTGTTTTAGATGTTTCAACGTTAGACACCACAAGTGAATAATTCTCATCTTATTGTTATCAGAATAACTATAAAGTAGAGTCATAAACACTCCCCTATTTTTTTTGGTACCTGTGTTTTTCTATTTTCAAGTGAATTGGGCAAAGTATTCAGAGTCTTGAAGTATAAATATGAGAAGAGGAGATAAGGAATTTCAGAGTATAATGAAAGTTGGCAAAGAGGTTCTCAAAAGATGATAGCCGTCACTTAGGTATCTGACACCAAAAATCTCAAATACAAGTGTGAAGAAGAAAAACTGTAGGCTAAAAAAAAAAATTATACAGATGAAAACCTGCTGGTAGAGCAATTCTCCCTCCTATCCTTTGTAAAGTAGATACACATTGTGAGATGGTTGGAACTCTATCTGGCTTAGCATAGACTTGACTATGATCTAGTTGGACTCATGCCAAAGAGCATAGTGAGTTTCTATTACCACCCACGTCATTGTGAGGGAGTCGTATTTTTGATTATATTTATTTTTTTAAACAAAAAGGACCTAGTTATCTACTGGTTGCCTCTACTTTGAACAATTTCAATGTAAAAATTTCTTAGGAAAGGAAGGCAGAGAACAAAATAAATGAAAGCAAATAACTTTTTTATTTGTAAAAGTAGTTTTGAAATGACTTATTTTAGCAAACTAAAATGATTTCTGAATACTGAAAAATAATAGAAAAACTGACAACTTCTTTCACTTAATAACTGTAATCTACAATTTGTGTAAATATTTTTTATTGAAATCAGAATGCCCCTCTGTCATAGAAAATGAATGTTTCCTTTATTTCACTTCAGTATTTTCTGAAAAACATCATTTTACATATCACCACACTGAAGCTGTGTTTCTGATAAAAAAAAAAAAACTAAAATTTAAATGTCCAAAATAAAACTTTAGAGTGACAAGGAATTAATATTAGCAAAGTACACATTAAAACAGAGTATGTTTGTATATTAAAAAAATGTATCGTTTGAGTTCAAATTAGCATATGTTACTTTTTAGGAAGACAGATGAACATAGTCATGGTACTTATCTTTCCTCAAGATGTTTTATAAAATTCTTCAGTTTAGTCTAATGTCATCATATCTTTTTTATTTGTTTTTATCATACTGACTTTCTCAAATTAAGTTCATGGAATTATGTTAAATAACTTTTTGAGAGTTTTCATAAAATGTCAGCATAACTTGTAAATAGGCAAAGAGAACAATAATCTGAAAGCCAGAAATTTATTCTAAATCTATATACATCAGGATCGAAACCAGGGGCATTCGACCTCCAAGCTACACTCCCTGCCTTATTTTTTATTCATTTTGAAACAGAGTCTCACTAATTTGTGGAGGGCCTCACTAAGTAGCTGAGGCTGTCTGTGAACCATGATCCTTTGGTCTCAGCCTCCGGAATGCTACAATTACAAGTGTATGTTACCATGCTCAGCTAATATAAATAAATAATACATATATATTGTGTGTGGTACTAGGAGTGTAACCCAGAGGCTTTTCTACCTCTGGACTATACTCCCAGACCTTTTTTATACTTTATTTGGAAACAGGGTCTCACTAAGTTGCTGAGAGCCTCAGTAAGTAGCTGAAGCTGGCTTCAAACCTGTGAGAGCCTCCTGTTTCACCCTCCCAAGCGCTGGAATTACAAACATGTGACATCACACCCAGCTCTTAAAATATTTTCTCATTTGTTTATAGAAGAAAATTTTAGAGGACAAAGTATAACTTGTACAATAGCAGTTCAAGGTTGACATTGTAACTGGCTACTATAAATCAATTTTTATACTTGGAATTTCCTAAAAAAGTGATGACTGAATCAAAGATACATTAAAAAGACAATACTAGTGATGAGTTCAATTTCTATAAAAATTATTCTAAGTAAAACAATTTGTAAAAAGTATTAAATATGAATATAAAAGCTATTAATACTCCAGAAATTATGTTATAAAAAGATTAAAACTTATGTGCTACCTATTGCAAGAAATTGAACTTTTATATCTATATATTCCTATGAGCAATCAAAATAATTTAATAACCTAGTTAATTGCTTAATGTGCTAAAACATATTCTGCTGTGTTTCCTTAATTTGTGTTTAGCTCTATTACTATAGTAACTAATATACTTCTTAAACAATTATATTAAAAGCAGCATTTTTAAAATAAAATAAGAATTAACTTTTGGGCCAATTTAATAAAAAAGGAGTTACTCAAGAATATTTTCTCCAGAAAACAAATGACAATTATTGGGGCACACTGGACCCTCTGAGAAAAAGAGGCCCAGGTCGCAGGACCCTAGGCCCCAGGCAGGGTCTCATGGAGCACGCCAGACCCCTGGAGAAACCGGGGCAAGGGTCGCAAGGCCTTGGGCTCCGGGTGGGAGTCAGGCAGGGCACGCAGGACCCTTGAGAAACCGAGGCCTGGGTCACACGACCCTGGGCCCCAGGCCGGGTCGCATGGAGCACGCCAGATCCCAGGAGAAACCGGGGCCCTGGGTAGGGGTCAGGCGGGGCACACCGGACCCCAGGAAGAGCCTGGGCCTGGGTTGCAGGACTCTGGGCCCCTGGCGGAGTCGTGCGGGGCAAGCCGGACCCTGGAGAATCCGGGGCCTGGGTCGCAAGGCCCTGGGCCCTGGGCAGGGGTCCTGCGGGGCACACCAGAGCCCCGGAAGAACCGGGGCCCGGGCCGCAGTGCTACTGAGTGCCTGATCCCATAATCTCCTCAAACCACACATACTTTCTTCTCTTAAAAAAAAAAAAAAAAAAAAGGAAAAGAACAAGATAAAAAAAAAAGAAAAACATCAGAGAGGGGTCAAGAAGGCCACGGCAGATGCCAGGATACTGGAGATGCAGACTAAACTTATCAAAATGAACTGGAACTTTTGGAAAAATTCCCCATGAAGAAGGACTGCTTCTTCTCTACATTCTTAAAAATCCTGGACATCACCTGTAAGGAGAGAGCTTAGCAGAAACCTAGGAGGAAGGCAGTGTTAGAAGCGGTCACCGTGATGGCGGTGGAGACTTGTATTTAGGAGAGGCAGAAATCTGATCCTACCAACCTTATTTTTTGGAGAAATTACACCAAACATCGAATGCTACCGACGTGCATGCTTAGGAACACTGGACAATATTCAGAGTGGAAAAAGAGCTTAGGAAAGATTTGAAATGGTGGAGGCAGTGGCAATGGCAGAGGCCAGTACTCAGGGGAGGCAGAGATCTGATGCATTACACCTGGAACTTTTGAAGTAATAACCCTAGAGGCAGAAAGCTATCACCATGCACCCTCGGGAATGTGGGACAACCTACTGGATGAAGAGGGTGCTCAGATTGGAGCCTGCCAAGGGGTGAGGTCGGTGACAGGTACAGCAAAAACGGGATTGGAGCCTGCCGTGAGGCAGGGTTGGTGCTGGGACCAGCAGTTCCTGATCGGAACCTGCTGTGAGTCAAGGCCGGTGTGGGGCCTCTGAGGCCGGGATCGGAGATTGCGAGGGGTTAGGCCAGTTCCAGGGCCAGCAAGGTCAGTTCGGAGCCTGCCGTGAGGCAAGGCTGGTGCTGGGGTCTCCAAGGCCGGTATCAGAGCCTGCTGAGGGGTTAGGCCGGTGCTGGGGCCAGCAAGGCCGGAATCTGAGCCTGCCTTGAGGCAAGGCCACTACTGAGGCCTCTGAGGCCAGGATTGGAGACTGACGAGGGGTTAGGCCGGTGTCGGAGCCAGCGGCCGGCATCGGAGCCTGCCTTGAGTTAAGGCCGCTACTGAGGCCTCCAAGGACAGGATCATTGCCTGACAAAGGGTTAGGCCAATGCCAGGGCCAGCAAGGCCAGGATCGGAGCCTGCCATGAGGCAAGGCCGGTGCTGGGGCCTCCGAGGCCAGGATCTGAGCCTGCTGAGGGTTTAGGCCTGTGCCGGGGCCAGAGGCCAGCATCGGAACCTGCTTTGAGGCAAGGTGGCTACTGAGGCCTCCAAGGCTGGGATCAGAGCCTGCCAAGGGGTTAGGCTGGTGCCGGGGCCAGCGAGGCCAGGATCAGAGCCTGCCACGAGGCAAGGCTGGTGCTGGGGCCTCTGAGGCAGGGATCGGAGCCTACCTAGGGGTTAGGTCAGTATGAGGGTCAGCAAGGTCGGGATCAGAGCCTGCCGTGAGGCAAGGCCAGTGCTGGGGCCTTCGAGACCAGGATTAGAGCCTGCCGAAGGGTTAGGCCAGTACCAGGGTCAGCAAGGTTGGGATCAGAGCCTGCCATGAGGCAAAGTCGGTGCTAAAGGCCTCCAAGGCTGGGATTGGAGCCTGCCGAGGGGTTAGGCCGGTGCTGGGGCCAGCAGCCGGCATTGGAGCCTGCCTTGAGGCAAGGTGGCTACTGAGGCCTCCGAGGCCGGTATCAGAGCCTGCCAAGGGGTTAGGCCGGTGCCGGGGCCAGTGCGGCCGGGATCAGAGTGTGCCGTGAGGCAAGGTTGGTACTAAGGCATGGCCAGCAAGGCCAGGATCAGAGCCTGCTTTGAGGCAAGGCCGCTACTGAAGACTCCGAGGCCGGAATCAGAGCCTGCCGAGGGGTTAGGCTATTGCCGGGGCCAGAGCCCGGCATCGGAGCCTGCCTTGAGGCAAAGCAGCTACTGAGGCCTCCGAGGCCAGAATCAGAGCCTGCCAAGGGTTTAGGACGGTGCCGAGGCCAGCAAGGCCGGGATCAGAGCCTGCCGTGAGGCAATGCCGGTGTTGGGGCCTCCAAGGCCGGGATTGGAGCCTGCCGAGGGGTAGGCCAGTCCTGGGGTCAGCAGCCAGCATCGGAGCCTGCCTTGAGGCAAGGCCGGTGTTGGGGCCTCCGAGGCCGGGATTGGAGCCTGCCGAGGGGTTAGGCCGGTGCCAGGGCCAGCGAGGCTGGGATCGGTGTCTGCTGTGAGGCAAGGCCTATGCTGGGGCCCTCGAGGCCTGGATTGCAGCCTGCCGAGGGGTAAGGCCAGTTCCAGGGCCAGTGAGGCTGGGATCAGAGCTTGCCATGAGGCACAGCCACTACTAAAGCCTCTGAGGCTGGGATCAAAGCCTGTCGAGAGGGTAGGCCTGTGCCGGGGCCAGCGAGGCTGGGATAGGAGCCGGCTGTTAGGCAAGGCTGATTCTGGGGACTCTAAGGCTGGGATCGGAGCCTGCCGAGGGGTTAGACACATGCCAGGGTCAGCAAGGCTGGGACAGAGCCTGCCTTGAGACAAGGCCTGTGCTGGGGCCACCAAGGCCAGTATCGAAGCCAGCCGAGCGGTTAGGCTGGTATGGGGGCCAGCGAGGCCAGAATCGGGGCCTCCCATGAGGCAAGGCCGGTGCTAGAGCCAGTGAGGTCTGAATCAGTCCACCAGGTGGCCACGCCACTACTGGGGCCGTCAAGAGTGGAATCAGTACTTGCAATGCGGCATGCACAGAGAAATATTGCAGAAAATAAAAACCAGATGCTTCCCCTAATCAGCAATAACTAGGAGGAAAAGGGTAACTGGAAGAGGTCAAGGTATAGAAAGAACCCTATAGCGAAGCAATTAATATGACAAATCAGAGGGTATGGGATAGGGGAGGATGAAACCTCTTTAAATCTCAGGAGGTACATAAACAAATGTATCAAAGTTAATCACCAAACAACCATGGAATCCAGGGAGGGGAAGGGAATGGGATGGGGAGTGGATGAGGGCTAACTGGATGATGTGTGCTTGTATATCCTCTCAAGACTTGTATTCCAATGTGATGTATGATTACAATGCACCAATAAAAATAAATAAAAAAATAATATAAATCAATCAATAAAAACAAAAATTAAAAACCCTAAAAATAAATAAATAAATAAAGTGATTAAATGAAATACAAAAAAGAAAATAAATGACAATTTTTGACCAAAATTGTATATACATACATATATGTATACATATGCACAAATATGTTTATTTTTATATATTTACATATTATATATATGCATATTTCTCTTGAAGTGAACATTAATGATTAGATATAGACTAACAATAATGTTAATACTTTTGGAAGTAGAAAGGGCAATTAATATCATAGGCTACATGCCCTATAATGTTAAAATATTTTCATAATTAACTTGTAATAAAATACTAACACGTGATATTTTGACTTAAGCAATTGTGTACAAATAAATGTGTACATGCTTAGTAGATTCAAAGATTTCTATTTTAAAATAATAAGTATTTCCTTAGAAGTTCTTATAAGTATTTAATAAGTACAACATTAGTCTCATATTTTTGTGACTATTTTTTTCATTTGGGTGTGATTATCCAAATGAAATATATTAGTTATTCTGCATTGTTCATCACATAATTATTTCTGAAGGGAATTTTTCCAAATAAAATCTCTGCTAGAACATAGATTGAATATAATCTATATTTGGGAATATGCTGCTTCCATTTTCAATTTGTTTTTCACTGTAGAAAGAGAGGATTCCAGGGATACACACTTACATGCTTAGTGAGAGTTGAATGACCTTGATTGGTCCTGATTCTGGCTAGCATGCTGAGTTTGGAAAATTATTCTCTATGTTGATCTTTCAAATTTGGCCCCTGTATCGTTAAAATTGGTCTAGAAACATTGTTGGAATTTGCAAAGTTTCAATCATCTCCAGGGAAACTTTGGTTGCATTTTTATGTTGCAATTTTTACCAGTTCTCCTGGAAACTAATCAAATCTCCCTCTTTTTGTCTCTAGATTTTTTATGTATATATTTGTGCATGTTTACTGCATATAAAATCGAATTGAATTATTTGTTCTATAGTGCTATCCATGTATGCTTATTTTAGTAAATTTTGCTATACACACATTCATAGATATGCCAATATTTATATTTATATTAATATACCTACACATAAATGCACATTTTTATACATTGTGTTTGTGTCTGTGTGTGTGTATAAAAGTACAGTTGAGGATAAAGTCTTATTTTCTGCTTCAAATTGTCTCTTAAATGAATTAATGAAAGACAAATTAATTGGATAGATAACAGGTTATATAAATTTATTAACTTCTACAGAAACAGTTGCAAAGTATAATTACCCATTAACCTAATGTAATTCAGAAGTTTATATATCTCTTTCCATAGAAGAGAGGAAGAATAAGAAATACAAAAATTTGGTTGAAAAACCCCTCACTCATGCAGATATGTAGTCTCATGACTTCTGGAGAGTGGGAATAAATACCTTTTCTCAAAGGTTCCTCATCTGAATCACAGGGAAAACGCAAGTACCTCTTGGAATCATTGTAAGGATTGTGTAGTTTTAATAGCAGAATGCACTTAGAATACTCATCTTTTTAAGTATCAAATCAGCACTATCATGTACATTTTCTATTACAAAAAATCTTCAAATACCTTTTCTTCACCCAGGCTATTAGCAAGAATTCATGTTTTATTTACTTTTTTATTTTTTATTTTTAAAAAATCTTTCCACTGGTACACTTGTAGTCATATACCTTAATGGAGTACAAGATGGTAGAGGCATACATGCACACATCACCCAATTTGCCCTTACCCAATTCCCACCTCATTCTCTCCCCGCCCCTTCTCATGTTCGGCTTAGAGATTGACTTTGATATGTTTGTTAATGTACATCATGTACATTAGAAAACTTCCATATTTTATTTTGCTATGTTTTTCATTTGTCACTGTCTTTCATTTGTGGCATCTGTCTGACCTTCCCAGATTAAAATCAGTTATCCAAATTTGCCCCAAAAAATCTTTTCGGGACTCAGCCAATGATACAACATTTTTTTTCATTCTGAATAATTTGATGTAAACATAATTATACATCCTTAGGTGCTGATTCAGAATCCAGGTTTCCCTCTCCTCATCTTGCTCCATTTCCACAATGTACAGGGAGAGGCTTTCTGCAAGTTCTCTCATCCAAATATAGTCCAGATTTACTAAAGAAGAAAGAGATACAGCTGGTCTTTGCTCAGAGCTTTCGTTCACTAAATTCCTATAACAGAAAGGAAGACTGAAGTCTACTCACACATAGGTACAGATGGTCACACAACATTATGCTCCATTTCAGTCCCATGCAGAATCATTAACAATGCATTCTGTTCTGCCATCATTTTTTTCTACCTGACTATATCTGTGCAAAGAGGAAAATTATTGCCTTCAGTCTTCTTAGTGAAAATTTTATAAAGCAGAGAAAAATAAATCTATACTGCAGGCAGACTGAAGTCTGCAAAAACACCTGGACTGACTTTTGTTTCATAACCCTGTCTTATGTTTTCTTCACATTCAATATTCCCATCCATATTCCAAGTCAGATCACAAAGCATTGCCTGCTCTGCAGCCACACAGATTTTATCCCAGGTTATTGTATGTTCTTTTTTTTTTCTTTTAAAATTTTTATTGATTTTTATTGGTTTTTATTGATTTTATTGATTATTATTTTTTATTGATTCAAACATTATATTTGGGTAAAAAAAACTTGTGTGTACAAACATGTACTCATCGCTGATTTAACCTCTACCCAATTCCCACCCCATTCCCTCCCCATCCCTCCCTCCCTTGCTTGGCTTAGTGATTGACTTAGATATGTTTATGTACATAAAAATTCCTAGATCCCAGGGAAGTATCATTATTTTATATTATAAAATAACAATATCATAAAGTAAATTTTGTTTTTTTTAGTGTCAAATTAGTACAAATTACATCAAGAAAATCTTTATTAAAGTTTTTTTTCTTTCTTTTTTTTAAAGTGTCCTGGACCTAGAAATTCTACCATTCACCTGAGAGAATGAGTTTGCATTTTTTTTCTTGTACAAATTTGATTCACTTGTTACCTAACATGTTTTTTATTCATGGTATAAACATTAGTGATGGTGTTGGGAGACAAGATTAAATCGTACTTGCTAATATAAGACAGTATGGGAAAGAGACAAGGGGAATCAGTTTAGTATGTGATAAATCAATAAGCACTCCAGTAACTAGCAAATCTAGAGAGGATGATGGCTTGGAGAACCAAGTAAAATAGATTTTATTAAGATTAGTCTTAATTTATAAGATAAGATGTTGAGAAAGAATTATCAAACAGAATTTATAAAATTGGAGAGAAAAATACATTCTGCTACTCCTACTATTTTTATTTTTATTTATTTACTTATTTAGCACTCAGGATTGAACCCAGGGCCATTCAATGTCTAAAATACATATATCCTCATGCCATTTTTAGGTTTTGTTTTGAACCAAGTTTTTGAGGTTATCAAGAGTCTCACTAAATTGCCGAGCCTAGTCTTGAACCTGCAATACTCCTGTTTCAGCCTCCCCAGTACTGAGGTTACACTAGTGCACTACCATGCACAGATCTATTTTTATTTTTTAAAGCATTGTATAAGTAAGGTAGTATTTTGCAAAATAAGAACTATCCTCTAAATTTAAGAAATTAATAGAGGGAAGTCTTTATCAAAATGTGATTACTCTGGAAAGTGTAGGAAATGGTTGTTAGACCATTGAGGTCCATGAAGGCTGGCTGTCATTTCTAGTACAACATAGAACTCTGAGATGATTTTTTTTTTTTTTTTTTTTTGGTGGTACTGGGGTTCCTGGAAGCCCTTCTACCTCCGGGCTACACTCCCAGACCTATTTTTTATACTTTTTTTTTTATTTGGAAACAGGGTCTCCTAAGCCAGCGCGCGCGGCTGGCTTCGAACCTGCGCGATCCTCCTGTCTCTGCCTCCCAAGCGCGCGGATTACAAGCGTGCGCCACCACGCCCGGCTTGAGATGATTTTTATGGTGAAAAAATACTTATGACTAAATCTGTGGATAAAAGCCTATGAGTTTAAAATTCTTCTGTAGTTAATGAAACATAAAGGTTATAGAGCTATTATAAAGATAGCAACTGGTAAGTAGAACAGCAAAATTCAGCACAATATCTCACAAACTTAGGTACTTTTAACCATATCATTGCTTTTTTTGTAAAATATTTTGTTAAAGAAGTAAAAGATTATATTTGAATGTTTGATGCTGTCCCTTAAGGGACATCTCTCAATATCAATGCTTAAAGTCTTTCTTACTTATAAAAAAATAATATTAAAAAATTATCATAAACTTAGTCATAAATTCCATGGAATTTGATTATTTCAAAGTATATAAAGAAGACACTAATCTTGGTCAACTGTTCTTTAGAGTAGTATAGTCTTATTATAAATATATTATAATACTTAAAGGTATATAAAGTTCTATGTGAATCGGTATTTATAAAATTTCACATCATTAATATGAATGTAACAATGCATAATAGAAAGATTGGGAAATAGAAAAAATTTCTAAGGAAATTTAAATTTATGTTTTTATAACATTTAAGACTGATGAGAGAAACAAGTTTTTAAATGAAAATGCACTATCAGGTAACAAGTACGGACAATTTCTTGTCAAACTCCTTAGCTTACAAGGATCTTAAGGCCATGCACATTTCCACCCATCAAAGATAGAACTGACTTTAAAATGATTTATAAGGGAACCTTCATTTCCTTACTGAGTTTTATGAGCACTTATATAGTTTTCATACCTTAGGCAACAAAATGGCAATGGCAGTATTGCCCTTTTAGAAACATACACTTTTACTCATTTTAAAACAGAATGAGTGCAGACGCAGAGCTACAAAGTTGAAAAACATGGACAATGACAGATAAAGTTCTGGAAATGAATGACATCAGTACATTGCATATATTTTAAAATGTGTAAAGTGTACTATATATAAGAAAATACAAGAAAGTTAAAAATCTAAAATTTTAGAAATAGTGTTTCAGATTTAGAAATCTTATATCTTTCTAATAGTGCTTCCTTTGCCTTACTTGAGGATATTATTATTTTTAGTAATATATTGTCTATGTTTATTTGGGTCACTGTAAACAAATATCTTGAACCTCTTTGTTTGTATAAAATAGACATTTATTTATTATAGTTCTGGAAGCCAAAAAATCTGAGATCAGGGTGCCAACATAGCTGTGACCTACTTTCTGATTCACAGTTGGGTCTCTTCTCCTGTGTCCTCACATGGAGGATGGACAAAGGTTGTTTCAGAGTACTCTTTTATAAGAATATTACTTCCATTTATGAGGGCTACACTCATGATGTGACCACCTCCAAAATGCTTTCTTAGATGTCATGATATATATTTAGATATCATTTAGATGTCATAATATGAATTGATTGCAAAGAATATGTGTGCATAGATGTCACTATCATGAACTATATTATGATGTGAGATTATAATGCATGAATAAAAGTATAAATCAATAAAAATAAGCAGATAATTTTTTTTAATTTTTATTGGTGCATTGTAGTTATAGTTCTTAATGGAGTATAAGATGGTTGAGGCATACATGCACAATTCATCCAATTAGCCCTTATCCAATTCTCATCCCATTTCCTCTCCCTCCCTCCTTCTCAAGTTTGGCTTAGTGATTGACATTTATATGCTTGTTAATGTACATCATGTGCATTACAGAGTTTCCCTCTTCTCCCCTCGATGGCCTCAGATCATCTTATTTTCTCATCTACAGTATCTCCTTCTTTATCTAGAGTTCCTCTTATGACCCATATTCTCCCTAGCTTCCACAAATTAGGGAGAACATTCAATTTCTTATTTTTTGTGACTTACTCATCTCCCTTACCATAATGTTCTCCAGTTCTGTTGATTTCTGTGTAAATTATATAATTGTATTTTTATTTTTAATTATTTTAAGAAATGATAAACCTATCAAAGATTTACTTGTTAAAAATCCAATGACAACTATGTCTTTTGAACAATTATATGCAAGCATTGTGAAAGCACATACACTTATAAAATGCTCAAGGATACACAATATTAGTAAACCCCAAAAGAATTAAATCAGTCACATGTAATAGTGGATACAAAATAACTGAATGGCATGTAATATATATGCCTCTATTAAATTGTAGAATATATGTATCTAATTCATGTATTTTGAAAATGGATAATGACATAGGTCATGAGCAAATGTGGATATATACTATATTAATATAGTATGTTTCACAATATGTGTGTTGGCAAATAATTGGTTTAAAGGAGATCTTTTGCATGTAATATTATAAAAATGCAGTTTGTGATATACCAAAATTTTCTGATGAGAAGAGGAAATCAATAAGATAAGCACAAAACACCAGAGCTAAAATTACAACTATGTACTGAGAGTGGAGCTTGTCAGTCCTCTCAGAGCAGAAAAATATGGGTAGAGTGCAGAAATATTTCCATAAAAATATCTTTTTGAATTCTTATCATCCAGTAGATGATATAACAGAAAAAAGAAATCATACTTGACTGCTATAAATTGCTTGACTATTCAAGAACATAAAAATGGGTCTGATAATTGGAAAAGCAAATTTCAGAACCGAGCGTATTGACACATACTTATAATCCCAGCATTTGGGAGGCTGAGACCAGAGGATCGCGGTTTGGGGACAGCCTCAGCTACTTAGTAAAGACCTCCAACTCAGTGAGACCCTGTTTCAAAATAAAGAATAAAATAATTGGGCAGGGGGTCTAGCTCGGAGGTGTAATGCCACTGAGTTCCATCCCCAGACCTGCAAAAAAAAAAAAAAAAAAAAAAAAGAAACACAAATTTCAGAAGATTGTGTGTGTGTGTGTGTGTGTGCGTGCGCGCAGGCGCAAGCGTACATGCACACACTCCACATAATGTAGAGAAGACAGAATAAAATAGAAAGAAAGAGGAAAAGAAAATAATATGTGTGTGTTTATATTTACCTGCCTGTATGTTCTACTATTTTGTTTTTGTTTTCAACTGAGAAATTTAATGTGCTCAAGTTTGTGAGCTCAAGGGTAAGGGCTGGGACCGTGATTGAGTGTTTTATATAACTGAAAAAAAAATCGAATGAGGGAAGATATGAAACTAAGGTTAAGTGCATTTGGAAAAGAATCAGAGAGGTGCGCTGACACTGAAGTGCTGCTGAGGCAGTTGCCTGTACAGCACACACCTAACAGGCATTTAACAATTGAATCACTGTTTTCCTGTAAGGTATTTTTTTATGAAACTTGGAAATGTAATGCTCTGTGTCTGCATTAAAGTGAGATCGAGTTTTAAAAATTGATGGAAGAAGAAGAAGAAGAAGAAGAAGAAGAAGAAGAGGAGGAGGAGGAGGAGGAGGAGGAGGAGGAGGAGGAGGAGGAGGAGGAGGAGGAGGAGGAAAA